>NC_135661.1:83985269-85279104 GCF_964188315.1 Podarcis muralis
CTCGGGTTAATTCATTACGGAGGTCTGTTCTTAACCTGAAACTGTTTTTAACCTGAAGCACCACTTTAGCTAATGGGGCCTCCCGCTGCCGCCGCGCTGCCAAAGCACGATTTCTGTTCTCATCCTGAAGCAAAGTTCTTAACCTGAAGCAGTATTTCTGGGCTAGCGGAGTCTGTAACCTGAAGCGTATATAACCTGAAGTGTATGTAACCTGAGATACCACTGTATTATTAATAAAAATTTGTATACCGCCCTTTATCCATAGACCTCAGGGCAGTTCACAACGTCAAAATACAAAATGCATAATAAAAACAAGAACAAAAAGAAAGCAAATAACCCCTAGTGATAGATTCTGTGAATCTGTATGAGGAAAGCATAGAAAAATAACCAATCACAGGTGATGAAAAGAGCTGCGACACAATGAGAGATGGAGTCCCCAACCTTCCCTTGGCTTCAGTTCAACCCCCGAAAGTCGGAAGTCAGTAGTGCTTCCCCAAATCTTTGAAAAGAAACCCCCAGAGCTCTCCCTCCCCCATTCCCTTTGGTTCCGCATCCTTGTCTATCGGACCGTGTGCATTTGCTGTTTTTGCAAAATATGACGCTGCCTTGTAGCAAGTCGGAGCAGTGGTCCATCTCACTTCCTAGTGACTGGCAGCACTTCCCTGGGAAGAGAACCTTGCTCAGCTCTGCTGTGCGAGGCCCTTTGATTGGAGCTGTCAGGACCTCCTGCACCATACCTTGCAGTGGACTCACAGCTGTCCATGGAGGCACAGGTCAAATCTGTGTCCAGGGCAGCTGTTTACCAGCTCCATCTGGTACGCAGGCTGAGACCCTACCTGCCTGCGGACTGCCTCGCCAGAGTGCTGCATGCTCTGGTTATCTCCCGCTTGGACTACTGCAATGCACTCTACGTGGGCCACTTGGAAACTACAGCTAATCCGGAATGCGGCAGCTAGACTGGTGACTGGGGGCGGCCGCCGAGACCATATAACACCGGTCTTGAAAGACCTACATTGGCTCCCAGTACGTTTCCGAGCACAATTCAAAGTGTTGGTGCTGACCTTTAAAGCCCTAAACGGTCTTGGTCCAGTATACCTGAAGGAGCGTCTCCACCCCCATCATTCTGCCCGGACGCTGAGGTCCAGCGCCGAGGACCTTCTGGTGGTTCCCTCATTGCGAGAAGCAAAGCTACAGGGAACCAGGCAGAGGGCCTTCTCGGTAGTGGCACCCGCCCTGTGGAACGCCCTCCCAGCAGATGTCAAAGCGATAAACAACTACCTGACATTCAGAAGACATCTTAAGGCAGCCCTGTTCAGGGAAGTTTTTAACGTGTGATATTTTACTGTATTTTTGGTTTCTATGGAAGCCGCCCAGAGTGGCTGGGGAGGCCCAGCCAGATGGGCGGGGTATAAATAATTTATTATTATTATTATTATTATTATTATTATTATTATTATTGCAGGTATCTTCCGCTCCAATCCCCAAAGTCAGAGGTTTTGAAATAACTACACTAGGGTCCCTACCCCACGCATAGAGCTTAGGGTAGTGAACATGACACTCTCCTGTTTTCATCACTACAGTGGCCTTAAGGTGTGTGTGGGGGGGGCGACCGGGACCACAGCCCTCCATAAGCTGGTAATCTGAAAGGAATGCTACTGAGAGTTGCACGTAAGCTCAGCCTGCAAGTGAGAAAAGCAAAGACGACATGTAGATGTGTAGGCCACCCACCTGACTCTTTTGTCATCCCTCTTTGCTGTTACAGGAACGCAGCGCTCGACGTGGAGCCAGTCTATGCATTCAGGGCACACAGGTGTGTATAGGAGTCGAGCAGGCGCAAGGGGAAGCCATTGATCCCTAGCTAACCTGTCAGCTGCCCTAAAGCAGAACTGCCTGTTGGATTTCCCCAGTGGGTGTCGGGGGAGCATTAGTGGGTACAGCCCCACCCTCGTTCCTTCCGCTCCTTTTCATGCACCTGTTGCTGTTCCCTGCTAGGGGCCCGGTGCTTTCTGTTGCCATGGGCTGCAACAGCGAATATTGCTACAGTGGAGGCGCAGACACGAGGATCCGTTGCTGGAGGATCCCGGAACTCGGCATGGACCCCTACGATGGCTATGGTAGGGACAGGCAGGGGGTGCCCCAAATCTGCCGCATCTTGTCTCCTTGCTTGCATTCTTTGATCTAGGGATGACATTGACAGTGACATTACATGGACAGGATTTGGGGATGCCTCGCCGCACCCTGCAAGTTTAGAATTGGGGACCAGGTTGGGTGGGGTGGCAGTATTGTCAACAGCTGGTTTTCGCAAGGCTGGAGCCTCCACAAACTTATTTGCTGCCGGGTTGCAACGGGAACTGCCTGCATGTTTTGTGTGTTGGAAGGCGGAGCCTTACCTTTCCCGCCCTGACCTGGCCACAGTGATCCATGCGATGGTCACCTCCAGGCTTGACTACTGTAATTCGCTCTACGCGGGGCTGCCCTTGAAGCGCTCCCAGAAACTCCAGCGGGTGCAGAATGCTGCAGTGAGGCTCCTCACAGGGTCTCTGCCATGGAAGCATATGCACCCAGTGCTTTTCCAGCTGCACTGGCTCCTGGTGCAGTACAGGGTCAGATTTAAGGTGCTGGTTTTGACCTTTAAAGCCCTTCACGGCCTAGGACCCTCATACCTACAGGACCACCTCTCCCAGTATGCCCCACGGAGGACCTTAAGGTCCATAAATAATAACACCCTTGTGGTCCCGGGCCCTAAGGAAGTTAGATTAGCCTCAACCAGAGCCAGGGCCTTTTCAACACTGGCTCCGGCCTGGTGGAACGCTCTGCCTCATGAGACCAGGGCCCTGCGGGATCTGATTTCTTTCCGCAGGGCCTGTAAGACAGAGTTGTTCCGCCTGGCCTTTGGCTTGGAGCAAATTTGATTCCCTCCCCCCTTTCTTTTTTCTTTCTCCTCCTATGAAGAGATTGCACCCTAATGTTTTAATTCTGTACCTTAATCTTTTAAATTGTATTTTAATCAACTTGTTTTTATTATTGGTTGTTAGCCACCCTGAGCCCGGTCTTGGGTGGGGAGGGCGGGGTATCAATGAATGAATGAATGAATGAATGAATGAATGAATGAATAAAGAAAGTCTGGCCTTCTCGTGTGCATGGACCAGGAAGCAAAGCTCATGCTCTTCTCTATCCCTTGCCCTCCATTTGGCCAGAGGGCTAAAGCCAATGCGCCTATTGTGGTGACGCACCCAGAGAGAGCTTCCCCAGTTGTGGAGCTCCATCCCAGCGCAGGGAGGCTCACCTGGCGCCTGCTCTGGCACGGGCCTTTAAAGTTCCCAGGCTCTCTCTCTTTTATTCATGTTACTTGGATGTTTGCTGCACGATGCTCCTGTTTTTAAAGTGTCGGGTTCTGTTTGCAGTTCTGTTAGCCTCCCCTAGAAATACACGTGTCGAAGGGGGAAATATTATATGCATGAAATAAATAACTTCGTTTGGGCCTCGGCTCCGAAGTATATGTGATGATCTAGGCCAGGGGTCTGCAACCTTTAAGACAAAAAGAGCCACTTGGACCCGTTTCCGAAGAGAAAAAAAAAACTGGGAGCCGCAAAACCATTGCAACATTTAAAACAAATATAACACTGCATATATTGTTTCTTACCTTAATGTCCGATCTGACAGCAGGCGGGAAGGTGACGTTGGGACGGTGCGTGACTAACGCACGCACCGCCCCCATGCGACGTCACAGCCAGTACAGCGCCCGCCACAGTGGGGAGTGTCGGGGCGCACAATGCGCCTCCTCCCCTCGCTAGTATCCGCCCCGGAGCCGCGGCAAAGGTGTAAAAGAGCCACATGCGGCTCCGGAGCCGCGGGTTGCAGACCCCTGATCTAGGCCATCTGTCACTGCTGTGCGAAGCTTGAAAGGGAGGCAGGCAGCGCTAGGTTTTGCTTTTGTTCTTGTTCCTGTCCCAGACCCAAGTGTGCTCGGCAACGTCTTGGACGGACACACAGACGCCGTTTGGGGCCTGGCCTTCAGCCCCTCGAAGAACCGCCTGGCTTCGTGCTCTGCAGATGGCACGGTGAGGATATGGGACCCCAGCAGCAGCAGCAACTCCTGCCTCAGCACCTACACTGCGGACAGTGGTGAGCCTCTTTGTGACCACACTGGGCCCTTGGATCCTGCTGAAGGGCTTCTCATTCGTTCGTGGTGTGAACTTGCTCTGCCTTTCCCTCTCAAGCTCAGACCCCAGAGTGTTGGTGCTGACCTTTAAAGCCCTAAACGGCCTCGATCCAGTATACCTGAAGGAGCGTCTCCACCTCCATCATTCTACCCGGACACTGAGGTCCAGTGCCGAGGGCCTTCTGACGCTTCCCTCGCTGCAAGAAGCCAAATTACAGGGAACCAGGCAGAGGGCCTTCTCGGTAGTGGCACCCGCCCTGTGGAACGCCCTCCCACCAGATTTCAAAGAGAACAACAACTACCAGACTTTCAGAAGACATCTGAAGGCAGCCCTGTTTAGGGAAGGTTTTAATTTTTAATAGGGAGGGGTGCGGGTGGCACTGTGGGTTAAACCACAGAGCCTAGGGCTTGCCGATCAGAAGGTCAGCGGTTCGAATCCCCGCGACGGGGTGAGCTCCCGTTGCTCGGTCCCTGCTCCTGCCAACCTAGCAGAAGCGGCTTAGTCATGCTGGCCACATGACCCGGAAGCTGTACGCCGGCTCCCTCAGCCAATAAAGCGAGATGAGCACCGCAACCCCAGAGTTGGCCACGACTGGACCTAATGGTCAGAGATTGCTTTACCTTTATTTTAATATTCTGATGGAAGCCGCCCAGAGTGGCTGGAGAAACCCAGCCAGATGGGTGGGGTATAAATAATAAATTATTATTATTATTATTATTATTATTATTATTATTATTATTATTATGCTCAATCTCTTGTAGCAGCTAGAAGTTAATAACATCTGGAGCATTGAAAACCTCACATACCCTCAGCAGATAATTCAGGGCTTCTCCGAAAAGGGAGGGAGGGCTTCTTAAGAGGGATAAAGGTGGAGTGGCTCAGAGAAGTGTCAAAACAAAGGTTAGAGATGTATAAATCCTCAAGGTTAGGTGGAGATTCATCAACTCTGTGCAGTATGGCTTGGGCAGAGCAACTTCCAGTTCTCTCCAAATCCTTCCTTCCGCTGCGGTCACCCTTGGGCCACAGCAAGAACCCAGTGCCCAGATGCTTGTCTCTACCATCTTCTGCAGAGAACGGAATCCCTACCTCCATCACCTTCTCCGGTACCGACCCTGCACACGTCGTGGCAGCCTTCCAGACAGGATGCACGGTTCTCTATGATGTGGAAGCCAACTGCTCTGTCCTGACCCTGGAATCCAGGCCAGCCAGCGGTGAGTTGGGGCTGAGAGTGGGGTGGGGCTAGCAAAAAAAAGTGTAAGCATAACAAAAACAGAGAATAAAGAATGTTAACCATAAAGCATCACAACATGAAAGGACAAAATTACAACAACAACAACCAACAACAACCAACAAGAAGGCATCACAGCTCCAAAGGGATAATAAAGCATTGGCTCATACAAAGATTCCCTTTATAAATAAAAATGATGTAGAAAAATAAAAGTTCTCCATCTGTGAGTTCCTGCCATTATTGAGAATAAAATGCAGAGAATACTTCACAAAACACATACATAAAATTCATCCCTGGACTTGTTTCGATGAATGAATGTCTGCAGGAGACTTTGTGGATACTTAGGTTATAATTAGACAAATCTTAATAATTATTCATAAAGGAAACAGTTTATAAGAAGTAAATAAGGTGGCCAGATAAAGGAAGTCTTTTATTTGGTTGTTTGTATTGTTGTATGTTATGTTCACGTTTAACGAGGGTGGATTTGTGTATTGGGGGGTGGGGTGTTTGTGTTGTGTTGTAAATAAAATTTCAATTAAAATTGGAAGAAAAATTGGAAAAAAGAGAAGAGAATAAAGGTTCTGTTTAGTCTGAAATGAGCCAGATACCTGCATATATTGGTGGCATTTCTGTTCTCTTGCACAAAGTGGGACATTTCCCCAAGCAGGAGTGTCATCCTAGTGCGTTAGATTGGGTTGCTTAGGACCAGGGGTTATGATGATAAACCAGCAACAGCGTTTACAGGTCCCTTGTTTAGAGACTCCCCAAGAGTGGGTTTGCTTCTTGCTAGGGTGTAGTTTTGTGTGTGTGTGTGTGTGTGTGTGTTGTTATCATTGGAATACTGTGTACACAGTTTCAAGGTAACATTACACTTCATTTCCACTTTATCTCACATGGGGTTCGAACCCACAACCCTGAAATTAAGAGGCTCATGCTCTACTGACTAAGCTCTTGCTAGGGTGTAGTTGTGGACAGGACAGAGGTGGGGTAGCCAAGGGGATCTCTGAGGAATCTAGAAGAGGAGAGGGGGGGGAAAACCAAAGTCCCTCGACAAAATTCAGAGAAGATAAAATTTTTGGAATTGGAACTGTGCTATAAGGGGCTTTTGGGCACAAGAATAGAAGGTGCTGGGAGTGAAATGCTGTGAATTTTATTTCTACTGACAAGTGAAATACATAAAGTGATTGTAGCATTGTAGCATTAACTAATGAATGAGTTTGGGTTGGCTAAGTTTACAAATGAGCCGCAGCAAAAAAGATTTTTAGGTGTAATTGTGTGCATAATCTTGGGAACAGCACCCCCTCCTGAGTCATCGAAGGAGGAATGCCTCTGTTACATTGTACTTTTATTTATTTTTTAATTTAGAACTCTGTCCAGTTAATTCCGGGCGCATTTTTATGTCAAGCCAAAATAAATAAATCATTCATACAATGCAGCTTTGTGCTGGCTTAGGCTGATGGGGAATTGTATTCCGAAAACCTCTGGAAGGCCCCAGGTGTGGGAAGGGCTGGTATAATGTTTAGTCTGTTTAAAAACTTGGCAGAAATAAGTCACATACGGCACCTGGCCCTCACATTTTCTTTCAAGGTCTCCCGAGTGCAAATTCAGCAAAAGTTTGAGGCTGCCTCCTTGGAGAAGTTTCTCCTTTTCCACATCTCTGCTCTTATCCAAGCAAAGGTGTGCTTGTCCGAGGACTGTCCTTAAACCCTCCTCTCTTCCTCTCTGAACAGGATCCAGTCAGATCAACCAAGTTGTGAGCCACCCAACCCAGCCGATCACTATCACAGCCCATGACGACCGAGGGATCCGCTTCCTGGACAATCGCACAGGTGGGGCTGTTGTTTGGGGGCCAGAATGCATGAGTTGGCAGAAACCTGTAACCTCTGCCTCCTTCGCAATTACTGGAAGAGCACTTGCTTCTCAAACACAGTTTAAAGTTGGCAGGTTTCCTCTGAACACGATTTTCCAAATAACCCAGGAACGGGAGTTGCGTACATATCTACATTTTGTAACTCGGGGAAAATGTTCTTCTCTCTGTGCAGGGAAAGCTGTGCACTCCATGGTGGCACACCTGGACGCTGTTACCTGTCTCGCTGTAGATCCCAACGGAGTGTTCCTTATATCAGGAAGTAAGTGCTGCCTCCTCCATCTCCATATGTGGTGTTGTTGTTTAGTCATGTCCAACTCTTTGTGACCCCATGGACCAGAGCACACCAGGCACTCCTGTCTTCCACTGCCTCCCGCTGTTTGGTCAAACTCATGCTGGTAGCTTCGAGAACACTGTCCAACCATCTCTGTCGTCCCCTTCTCCTTGTGCCCTCCATCTTTCCCAACATCAGGGTCTTTTCCAGGGAGTCTTCTCTTCTCATGAGCTGGCCAAAGTATTGGAGCCTCAGCTTCAGGATCTGTCCTTCCAGTGAGCACTCAGGGCTGATTTCCTTCAGAATGGATAGGTTTGATCTTCTTGCAGTCCTTTGGACTCTCAAGAGTCTCCTCCAGCACCATAATTCAAAAGCATCAATTCTTCGGCGATCAGTCTTCTTACTGGGAGCTTTCTCTGACATTGAATAAATCCCGTAACCTTACTTAGGCAAAGCTTTTATGTGCACAGTAGAACCCCAGTCTGCAAGGTGGGTCCCCCCCACCCCGGTGGCAGAGCAGAATGTCAGGCTCCTCCCGTGAATGTACTCCGCTTTATTCTAGAAAGTCTTGACCTTGGCATCAGGAACTGGCAGCTGCTGGGTTTTAATCCATCCTTTCGTGAAGGGCGTGAGTTGGCCTTCCAATCTCACCCCTTAAAGGTGCAAATTCAGGGCTATAAATGTCGCGGAGCCAGCCAGTCAGTAAATCACGCCGTTTTCAATGCTGGGGTTAACATTTTATCAGCAAAACATGACCTTCACAGCTTGGACAGACTTTCAGGCCTCATGAGGACAGCAGTTCATGCCCTGTGGGTCTTACTCCATGAAAGCAGTTGCTGAGATTTCCCGCAGCCTATTTCTCCTCCTCCTCAGGGCATCTTTCCAGCAGCCAGAGGCTGTGCCCGCATGCACAGACTGTCTTTGCTCCTCCTTTTTCATACCTCTTTCTGGGAGTCGGGGAGGGGAGGGGAGCCTGCCACATCAGGAGGGGGAGACCAGTGTGACTCTTGACCAGCCTGAACTCCTCTCTGCCTCTTGGCCTCCCTCCTCTGCCTCTGATTCTGGACTGCTTTCTGCCACAGACTCTCCCAGCTCACTAAGCCCGGTCGCCTCTCCAGCTTCCAACACTTCCTCCTCCCAGCCTTCTCCCTCTGATCACCCCACCATCATTCCCCAGGCTCATGAGCCTTCTTCCCTTGGGGGTTGCCCAGCCAGCTCCTACCACCACTCCTCTGTCACCTCCCAGTCCCTGTGGCCCTGGGACTTTGGCAACTGGCCCAGTATGAGTGCTTGTGGGATGGACGGGCCTTTAGTCCGACACCCTATTTCCTCGCCGAAGTGGCTTCGCACCGTCCCCTCCTTCAACAGCTTAGAGGTCTGCCGGTACCCAGAGCTGTTCCACCAGGCCTTTGGTCAGGGCACAGCCTGACTCCCTCCTTTGGCAATCTTCACAGAACTTTGGCCTAATGGTTGCCATCAATTTGATTTGAATTAATTTTATAATGAAATGATTTTAGAATGTTGTACTATTTTATTGTTGTTAGCCGCCATGAGCCCGGCTTTGGCTGGGGAGGGCGGGATATAAATAAATTTTATTATTATTATTATTATTATTATTATTATTATTATTATTATTACCCCTTAACTAAGCCTTGTGCCTGCCTGGGCGTGTGGGCTTCCTTGCTTAACCCCCCCCCGGCCCTTCCGCCTCTCCTAGGCCACGACTGCTCCCTCCGGCTGTGGAACCTCGACAACAAGACCTGCACGCAGGAGATCACAGCTCACCGCAAGAAGCACGAAGAGGCCATCCACGACGTGGCCTTCCATCCCAGCAAGGCCCTGATTGCCAGCGCTGGGGCCGATGCCCTTGCCAAGGTCTTTGTATGAAAAGAGCGCAGGGCCTACAGGTAAGGCAGGCCCGGGAGGGGGTGGGGCAGGAGGAAGCCGTCTTGTGGGGCCCGGCCTTGCACCTCCTTGTCATTCATAGTGCCTCTCTCTTTCTTTCCGCCCCCCAACAGGTGCGTTCCCCAGGAGCCCCCTCTTTTCTCGTTCCCCTTGTTCTCTCTTTCTTTCTCTGGCCCAGCCAGTGGTGCTAACAACTCTTCTCTTCGCCACGGGCCCCTCCTGCCATCCCCACCCAAGCTCAGGACTGACCCCTGCTGGACAGCGGTGGCCGGGGCATTGCAACTGGGGGAAGAGGCAGCTGCTCCCCTGACCTTGGGACTCACCTTCACCAGCACTGAAACAGTTTCCCCGCTCCTTTCAAGGTCGTCTGGTTTTTCTTTCCCAGCGCAGGAAGTGGAAACGTTTTTCCCAGTTGGTTGGGAGCGGGGAGAGGGAGCACAGGCCCGGACTGGGATGCTCTGCTGTGTCTGGGAAGGAGGGCTTTTCTGGCAAGCTCTGCCTCCTGGCCATCTTGGGCAAGGGTTTTCGAAACCTCCCCTCCTGTCCCCTTGGACCTGCGACTTCAACGTCGGAACTCCTTTGGGGAGAAACAACCTCCTGGGGTGTGAAAAGGACACACAGCAGCGTTCCTGGCCAGAGCAGCCCTGGACCAAGCAACTTTCTCTCTCTCCTGGCCAAGATCCCTCGTCCCAAGCCAAAAGAGGAGCGAGACGCAAGCAGAAGGGCACCCACCCACTACTATCGCACCAGCCAGTTGCAGCCACAAAAGGCTTTCACACTGCTTCGCTAACTGTTAAAGACTTCTTGGGGGGGGGGCAAATCACGTGCCAGCTGTGTGTGGTTCAGCAGGTTCTCCCCTCGCCCCTCGTGCTTCCTTCAATTTCACATTTCCCCTGCCCTTTCCTGACTCCAAACGCACAGGCGCCAAGGACTTCCCACCGTTAACACTCCCCACGTAGGCGGACCCAGCAGAGGAGCAATGGGCCAGGAGGGAGGGCAACGTGGGGTCCTTCCTTCTCTGGCCCCTGTTGCTTTCAGATATTGTAGACGCGAGGCCACAGGTAAGAGGAGGGGGGAGAGGCAAAAGGAGACAGAAGGAAAAGACCGCAGGTAAGCAAACAGGGATGGTTGGGCGGGAGTCGTGCCGATTTGGGAAGCCAGCTAGTTGTCGCCCATAGGCCAGACATGGGCCATTGGCACTCGTTCAGGGAAGAGAAACGTGTCTGCGAATGTGGGAGGAGGGTCTGGGGGGGGGGATGCAGGAGCCAGAGAAAGGGGAGCAGAAGGATGAGCTGTGGGGCGGGGGTTAGTTTCCGGTTAAATTAGGAAGTGGGGGGTGGCCAAGGGAGGCCCCCCGCTCTGTGACAACCTTGAATCGCCTTGTTTAAGCTGGGCAGGATTTTTGAGCCTGAGCCTGTGGAGGATCTAACATTCAGATTGCTAACACTCTGAGCGAAAGGTGGATAGGTTCTATTAACCACTCAGTGAAGCAGTGCGGTCTGTTGGATAACTGGCAGTTCCCCAATTCACCCTTTTTTTTTAAAGAAAAAGCCATCAACCCTTAGAAGCCTGTTCATAGATGCTAGCCCTGGGCGGGGTGGAGCTTTCATCTCAGCAATAAGCCCCACAACACTTGGGCTCCCTCTCTTCCCTATTTCCCAGGCGAGACTGAATCACAGCCGTTGTTTCCCTGGGGGATAGGGAGCGAACTAAAAACCAACAGGCACGGCTTTTCTCCCATCACTCTGGCAGGGCTGGTAACGCTTGGGCCAGCGTGGCAGAACGGAGATGGGAAGGTTCTGCCTGGTCCTGCACCCAAGTAGACTCCTCGGAAGCGGGTTTCAAAGGCCAGGCAAGAGAGGGGCTTGCTTGTCAGGTGAAGGGGCCAAATCCAGGAAGGGGACCAAACCTTTAGATCCAGGGGCTTGGAGACCGGACCCTCCTGCACCAGTTGGGCTGCCTGTGGCCTGCAAGGTGTTGCTAAGCTACGACTCCTCCCTCCTGGCCCCGCTGGCTGGGGCTTATGGGAGCTGGAGCCTCTGGGGCGTCTCAAGCTAACCACCCTGCGTCCGGGGGGGGGGGGGCTGCTTCTTTGCTTTTATTTCACTCTTTTTCTTCTTACGTGTGTTGCAACTTGACCCAAGCAGTTGGCAATCCTTACTAAAAAAAGAGAAAAGAAAAAACACTAAAAAAAAAAAAAAGATCCTTGCTGAATTTGGGAATCTGTTGCATGGGAGCTTGGTGAGCGACGCCTTCCTTGGGGCGCTGGTTTTGTTTCTTTTACGTTGCCCCCCCCCTCTCCTAGGAGGGCTCTTTGGGGGAGGGTCTGCTGTGCCCACCCTCATCAGCCAGCTGGGGCAGCTCTTAGCACAAATAGGATCGGGGGCGTGGGGTTTGGGGCTCCACGACACTGTTCCCTGCACCTGATTCTACCTTAGCCGGCTCGCTCTTGCAGCCTTTTAACACTACCGAGGGGGCTTAGGCAAGGAGACTGGGTCAAGCTGCAGCCGCTCAGCTACAGTCGGCTCTCCCTGGCATCTGGCAAGGTGACGACTTCTGGACTCGCCCTCCAGCCTGAATCTGCCAGTCGGAGAGAGCAGGGTTGGTCTCTCTCCTCTTCCACATGGGCTGCCTCTGCCTCCGCCTTCTGGGCCAGCGAGGCCTTTGGGGAGGCTCTGTCCGCATCTACGGCGCCCGCATGTGAGCTGGGTGAGAGGGGGCAAGTCCACGTTGCGCCAGCAGCTGCCTGCACGAGCTCAGCAGCAAACAGGGAGCGGCTGTCCTGGAAAGCAGCGGCAGCTTCCGAACTCCCTTTGGGGTAATTGCATTTTATTTTTGGCAGCTAAGGCTGCGTTGGATCTCCCTGTCTAGCACCTTGCATCCTTCCCCCACCCCAATTCCCCCCCTTTTTTTGTACATTCTGTATAGTATTTGAGAAAAACGAAACCCAAGACATACCCAAAGGGCTGATGCTGAAGTAACCACGATCACGTTATCACTGTGTGATAGTTTCTATGAGCCATGGTCTTCTTTTTTAAAAAACAGTGCGGAATTTGAGCCTAAAGCGAAGGGGGAGAGGGCGAGGAAGGACGCTGTTTTCCAAAAGACTGGTGCTCTCTCCGAATCTCATGAGCATACTGGGTGGCTCACGCCCTGCACCACCGATCACAAGGCACTTCTGAAACTTTGGCCTATTTCTCTCCCTGCCCCACTGAACCCGCCCCCTTTGTCCCCAAACATATCTGTGTGCTGTATTTATCCAGACTTGAGAGCACTCCTGCCTTTTTAAATGCCGGTTAGCTTTTTATTGTATATTTATTTGAACTCCATCTTCTCTTTTTATTTGTAATTTTTTTTTTGTCCTGTTTAATCACAAGACTGAATTGTATGTGGGACAAAAAAAAAAAAACAAACCTGTCTCGGTGGTAATAATAATAATAATAATAAGAATAATAAAAAAATCCTTTGGCATAAATGTGGGTTTCTTGACAAAGTTGAATTAGAACTAGTTATCTTGTGGTTTAAAAAACCAGCAACCGTGAAGTTTTATTTATTTTGAGAATCTGCACGCCACCAGCACTCAGGAGAAAACGGCAGGCTGGGCCGTGAAGAGCATAAAATCAGTTGAGGAAACAAGCATAAAATACAGTAGATCCGCTTAATATAGCAACGATCGCTAGATCACTCGGGAAAAAGCCTGGGTGAACAGGTGAGTCTTGAAGCTTAAGTGCTGGATATGTCAGCTCCAGCCTTGTGTTCACTGGGAATGCATTCCAGTGATCGGGTGCCACCACACAAAAGGCCCTGCTCTTGTTGGATGTATGGCACAAAATGGGAGCGCGCCACTATTAAGGAATGAAGTGACTGGGCAGAAGTGGGCAAGTTTAAGGCGTTGTCGGAGGTAACTCGGTCCCACATTGGCAGCTGCCCCTCACCCAAATTTGCTATGGGGGGGGGTGGTCTTTCAAGGGTACCTCTGAGAAGTGTGTGTATGTGTGCTTGCAGCCTCTTTCACGATCACTGACTGCCTCCAGGCATTAAGGGTGGTGGGAAGAGGAAAGTTTCAAAACCGAACTTCCTCTCTGGGGTGCAACATCCTTAACTTTTGAAGAGAAAGGTACTGAGGCCTGTCCCTGCTATCTGCCTTGAAGGGAGACCCTGCTTCTTCATTCTAAAAGTGTTGGGGACAGGTTGCAGTTGGGCTGCTCCAAGAGCTCAGGGCAGCACTCTGCACAAGCCGTAGGGTGCTTTTTAAAGGGAATGAGGGCAAGGGGAGTAGCAGCAGGCCTGGCGCTAAAAGGTGCCTTTGAAGGGGTGCAGTTGTGGAAGTGGTGCCTGGTTCCACCCGTGGGGCACAGTCCATGGGGAATTTTTTTCCTTTCTCCTAAGTGAGCATCGGTGGGTTAAACCACAGAGCCTAGGACTTGCCGATCAGAAGGTTGGCGGTTCGAATCCCCGCGACGGGGTGAGCTCCCATTGCTCGGTCCCTGCTCCTGCCAACCTAGCAGTTCGAAAGCACGTCAAAGTGCAAGTAGATAAATAGGTACCACTCCGGCAGGAAGGTAAACGGCGTTTCCGTGCGCTGCTCTGGTTCGCCAGAAGCGGCTTAGTCATGCTGGCCACATGACCCGGAAGCTGTACACCGGCTCCCTCAGCCAATAAAGCAAGATGAGCGCCGCAACCCCAGAGTCTGCCACAACTGGACCTAATGGTCAGGGGTCCCTTTACCTTTATCTGAGCATCAGGGGGCCATGCAAGTTATTGGGGACCAATTCTGTCCCTGGATAGGAACTCGGGATTGAGAACCTGCTGGATCTAGTGAATGGCCCAGCCAGTCCAGCAGTTTGTTCCCATAGTGGCCAACCTATGGGGAAAACCGCAAGCGGAGCCCTTTCCCTTCCTGCAGTTTCCAGCAACGGGTATTTGGAAACCTTCCAGCCATGGATACGCCTCCATGAATTTGTCTAATCTTTTAAAGCCCTTTAGGCCGACGGGCATCACTCCTGTGGGAGCAACAGGCTGAATGGACTGGGGAATCAATAATAATAATAATAATAATAATAATAATAATAATAATAATAATAATAATAATAATTTATTATTTATACCCCACCCATCTGGCTGGGTTTCCCCAGCCACTCTGGGCGACTTCCAAAAAAATATTAACATACTGTAATACATCAAACATTAAAAGCTTCCCTAAACAGGGCTGCCTTCAGATGTCTTCTAAAAGTCTGGTAGTTGTTGTTCTCTTTGACATCTGGTGGGAGGGCGTTCCACACAGTGGGTGCCACTACCGAGAAGGCCCTCTGCCTGGTTCCCTGTAACTTGGCTTCTCGCAGTGAGGGAACCACCAGAAGGCCCTCGGCGCTGGACCTCAGCGTCCGGGCAGAACGATGGGGGTGGAGACGCTCCTTCAGGTATACTGGGCCTTTGAGGCCATTTAGGGCTTTCAAGGTCAGCACCAACACTTTGAATTGTGCTCGGAAATGTCCTGGGAGCCAATGTAGGTCTTTCAAGACCGGTGTTACGTGGTCTCAGCGGCCGCTCCCAGTCACCAGTCTAGCTGCCATGTTCTGGATTAGTTGTAGTTTCCAGGTCACCTTCAAAGGTAGCCCCACGTAGAGCGCATTGCAGTAGTCCAAGTGGGAGATAAGTAGAGTGTGCACCACTCTGGCGAGACAGTCTGCGGGCAGGTAGGGTCTCAGCCTACACTACACTGGCTTCCTGTTCCTAAATGCATGCAGAGAAGTGGAACACAGGCTCCACTCTGCAGAGGACTGCCTCCCATCGCCTCTTCCTTCTCGGCCTAGCTCCTTGCTCTTCTTCCTTCTAGACCCCAGGGAGTTGCTCAGTTACAGCGGTGGCCGTTGCCGAGCGAAGTTCTCTGTTTGCACAGGGTTGCGAGTGCGAAGAGAGAGCCCGGAACGAGAAATCGCCTGCCAGGGCCAACACCTGCAGCTTCAGCTTTGAACAAAGCTCCTCTTGTGCCGAGAGACACAACAGGTCTTTTCACCACGGCTGCTCTGTGCTCCAAGGATGTGGGGCAGAGAGAGCCAGGCCCCGCAGCAGTTCTAGGGCACGGGGAGGGGAAGCCCCGGAGCGCAATAGCCGGCCCAGGTGCTACCTTGCTGGACACAGGAACCCAAAGTTCATGCACTCTTCCCACTTTTGGTGGTGGTTTAGCTAGCAGCTGGCCAAGCAACGCCATTTACTTTTACCGATCAAATTATGTTGAAAACGAACTAATCCCAGGGCACGCTTTGTTCTCGCTTCGTCAAAGGGTGGCTTATTCTCCCAAGAAAGTGACATAAACGAGGACGTATTAATCTGCAGCTTCATTTAAAGGGCACTACCATATTTTTACGAGGGAACAGCCTCCTATGCAGCTGCTATTCTTTTTTTTTTAATTTCCTTCCTACAATCTCCTTTTTTAAAAAAAATTAGTGATACAATTAGTGATACAACAAGAAAAGAAGAAAGAGAAAACACAAATACCAAATTACACCCAGGAAAACCATAGACACAATTTTTTTAACAAACGATAAAACATAAAGTTTTAACACTAAAGACCCAACCTCCCATCTATTCCATATTTCGATTTCATATTACTTATTGCCAATACACACTTTTATCTTATTTAAACTTTTTCTTAATATATCTTAATTCTTATATCTACCTTGCAACTATTACTGAAGTTCCTCGAATGCTGCAACAGAGTTTGAACTACTATATATTTCAAATATTCTTTGAAAACCTCCCATTTTGAGACAAATTCTTTTTTTGATTTATTCTTTCTTTTTTCTGATAGACCGTCTAATTCGGCATGTTCTGTCAGTTTTTGGATCCAATCTTGTATAGAGGGGATTTCATTACTCTTCCATTTTCCCATGATAACTCTTGCTGCCGCCTTAGCGTATAAAAAGATACCCACCCTCTTTTGCAGAATATCCAGATCTGTAATTCCCAGTAGGTAGGCCTCTGGTTTTCTATGAAAAGAGATCTTTAGCATTTTTTGCAATTCTGTATGAATAATCTCCCTATGCAGCCGCTATTCAATGCGGCACGAGCCTATGGAATTGGGCTACCTCTGACCATTTTAAAAATTAAGATTTAAGGTTCCATTCCTTACAAGATTGCGAAGGAAAGTCTTTCGCACTTCTCCATAGGTAAAAGAAGCAGGTTTGCAGTATAATAATAATAATAATAATAATAATAATAATAATAATAAATTTATACCCCGCCCATCTGGCTGGGCTTCCCCAGCCACTCTGGGCAGCTTCCAAAAAAATATTAAAATACTATAATACATCAATCCTCTGCACCGTTTGGTGGTAAGCAAATTATATTCGGGACACGGGTGGCGCTGTGGGTTAAAGCCTCAGCTCAGCGCCTAGGACTTGCCGATCGAAAGGTCGGCGGTTCGAATCCCCGCGGCGGGGTGCGCTCCCGTCGTTCGGTCCCAGCGCCTGCCAACCCAGCAGTTCGAAAGCACCCCCTGGTGCAAGTAGATAAATAGGGACCGCTTACTAGCGGGAAGGTAAACGGCATTTCCGTGTGCTGCGCTGGCTCGCCAGATGCAGCTTGTCACGCTGGCCACGTGACCCGGAAGTGTCTGCGGACAGCGCTGGCTCCCGGCCTATAGAGTGAGATGAGCGCACAACCCTAGAGTCTGTCAAGACTGGCCCATACGGGCAGGGGTACCTTTACCTTAAATTATATTCAGTGCAGCTTAATCACAGGCCAGCGTGAAAACTGCCCTGGAGTGGAGACAATTTTTATGTCAGGCGATGATATTTGTTAATAAGTGTTCGAAATAAAAACGTGGTCCTTTGGTTTGGCTGGTCGAGATGATGTGGCACAAAACCTGGGCTTTTGGAGTTAGGGCATTCAAGCACGCTGCTCTGGATCTATTTATGTAAGAGAACTTGCTATTTCCCACACGATCCAGATAAGGAATATAAGGCCTGCTCCTTTGTACGACTTTGCTGTCACCAATTGTTCTTCCTTATCGTGCTGCAGCCTGCTTCCTCTTAAGAGGGACTCTGCTCGGCAGCCCATAAAAACAGCCCCCAACACAAAACGTCCCCAAGTACTCTGGCTTCTCGCCATTCCTCCCATCGAAATTGCATTCCTCCCAATGCAATTCTGGGCTGCATCAATAGGAGTATAGCATCTAGATCAAGGGAAGTAATAGTGCCACTGTATTCTGCTCTGGTCAGACCTCACCTGGAGTACTGTGTCCAGTTCTGGGCACCACAGTTCAAGAAGGACACTGACAAACTGGAACGTGTCCAGAGGAGGGCAACCAAAATGGCCAAAGGCCTGGAAACGATGCCTTATGAGGAACGGCTAAGGGAGCTGGGCATGTTTAGCCTGGAGAAGAGGAGGTTAAGGGGTGATATGATAGCCATGTTCAAATATATAAAAGGATGTCATATAGAGGAGGGAGAAAGGTTGTTTTCTGCTGCTCCAGAGAAGCGGACACGGAGCAATGGATCCAAACTACAAGAAAGAAGATTCCACCTAAACATTAGGAAGAACTTCCTGACAGTAAGAGCTGTTCGACAGTGGAATTTGCTGCCAAGGAGTGTGGTGGAGTCTCCTTCTTTGGAGGTCTTTAAGCAGACAACCATATGTCAGGAGTGCTCTGATGGTGTTTCCTGCTTGGCAGGGGGTTGGACTCGATGGCCCTTGTGGTCTCTTCCAACTCTATGATTCTATGATTCTATTCTATGATTCTATGAAAGGTCAGCCCCCCAAAACATTTGTATGCCCACCTCTCCTCCTTGAAGGTCCATTGATTTCTGATTCTCTTTGGCTAGGCTCCCCCCCCCCCCCAAATGTGGGAAAATTGTAGCTTCTGAGAGTCTTTGCAGGGGCGCAAGGACCTAATTCCCTTTATCTGGTTGCAGTAAATGAGCTTGAGCAAAGCTATGAGGGGCCACCCCCCGGATATAATATATAATATAATTTATTATTTGTACCCCGTCCATCTGGCTGGGTTTCCCCAGCCACTCTGGGTAGCTTCCACAAAGACCAAAAATACACTAAGATGTCATACGTTAAAAACTTCCCTGAACAGGGCTGCCTTAAGATGTCTTCTGAATGTCAGGTAGTTGTTTTATCTCGTTGACATCTGATGGGAGGGCGTTCCACAGCGCGGGTGCCACTACCGAGAAGGCCCTCTGCCTGGTTCCCTGTAGCTTTGCTTCTCGCAATGGGGGAACTGCCAGAAGGCCCTCGGCGCTGGACCTCAGCGTCCGGGCAGAATGATGGGGGTGGACACGCTCCTTCAGGTATACTGGACCAAGGCAGATCACTCACACATGAACCAAGAGATAGGCAAAGGGTGATCCTTTATATGGCACCTTGACTGCTGATTCCTATTTGCTTGAGAGAAGAATTCTGTCTGTTTCTGCTGCTCCCCCTGGGAGGATGCGCATTAGTTTTCCTCCACATTGGCTCATGCAGAAGAAAGTGTTGTGTATGCCAAACTGATCGGGGAAGGGAAATGAATTGAGTGTCCCTAATTTCATAATCAAGCCTCCGCCTTACTGTTATGTCTAAAAATATTTGCATAGGCAATTCATTTAAAAAAAAAAAAAATTCAAAGTGGCTTACAACAGCAAACGCGTGAAAATTTACATGAGATCAACAATTCCAGAAAGACGTCTTAATTGCATAAACTTGGCAGCATAGAAAAGTTTTCGGCAGTTGTTTAAAGGTTAGAAAATAGCTGAGTCGGTAGGGCATGCGACTCTTAATTAAACCCTTACCTTTCCCGCCCCGACCTGGCCACAGTGATCCATGTGACGGTCACCTCCAGGCTTGACTACTGTAATTCGCTCTACGCAGGGCTGCCCTTGAAGCTGTCCCAGAAACTCCAGCAGGTGCAGAATGCTGCAGCGAGGCTCCTCACGGGGTCTCTGCCATGGGAGCATATTCACCCAGTGCTTTTCAAGCTGCACTGGCTCCCGGTGGAGTACAGGGTCAGATTTAAGGTGCTGCTTTTGACCTTTAAAGCCCTTCACGGCCTAGGACCCTCGTACCTACGGGACCGCCTCTCCTGGTATGCCCCACGGAGAGCCTCAAGGTCCATAAACAGCAACACCCTAGAGGTCCCGGGCCCTAAGGAAGTTAGATTAGCTTCAACCAGAGCCAGGGCCTTTTCAAAACTGGCCTGGTGTTGAACGCTCTGCCTCATGAGACCAGGGCCCTGAAGGATCTGATTTCTTTCCGCAGGGCCTGTAAGACAGAGTTGTTCCTCCTGGCCTTTGTCTTGGAGCCAATTTGATTCCCTCCCTCCCTCTCTTTCTTTTTTCTTTTCCTTCTCCTCCTGCGATGAGGCTACATTTTAATGTTCCATTATTTTAATGTTGTATTTTATTTTTGTTTTTAAGTTGTAATCATTCATCTTGTTTTTATTCTTGCTTGTAAGCCGCTCTGAGCCCGGCCTTGGCTGGGGAGGGCGGGGTATAAATAAAAAAATATTATTATTATTATTATTAATTTCAGGATTGTGGGCTTGAGCCCCACATTGGGCCAAAAGATTCCTGCATTGCAGGGGGTTGGTCTAGAGGACCTTCAAGGTCCCAACTCCCTGATTCTAAAACAGAAGGTAGCTGCCGGGGCTGGGATTTAAGGGTTCAGGTGGTCCCTATAAACCTAACTTGTTCAAGGCCTTGCCAATTAACACAAGCACCTTGAACCTGGTTCGGTATCAGGTGGGCAGCCGCTGCAAATGCTTTTAACAGGGGCGCCCCATTTTGCCACCTGGGTCTCGCCAGTTACCTCCTTCCTCCAAGCGCAGTTTGCAATCCATCGGCTTAAGTGCCAGCAGCTCTCTTTCAACAAGCCAAGCCTTTTGCGGCCCAACTTGGCGCAACCTCAGTGTCAACAATGCCCACACCTGCCATCCTGCTCGCTTGGGGATGGGACCAGAAACCAAGCTGTGCCCCAGGGCTCTGGGAGATGGTGGGTGGCACAGCAACTGTTCTGCATGGGCAGCTCGTGGTGAAATGTCGGGCCAGCCAGGTCTTCTCAGCATTGCAGAACTAGGTGGGAGCATGAGGGGCAGGGAAAGGGGGGCATTGCTCTGGCAAGGAGGGCCAAGAGGTGGGCATCTCTGCTGCCCTCCTGTAAAGGAGCCCTCTGGGCAGCAGCCAGGGCCATCTGCCTCCTGCCATCGCTTCTGAAATGAAACTCGCTTCCTGACAATTTTTAAGTATCTGCATCCTGTTTGCCTATCCTACTGGCTCACATGAGCATTTGAAGTTCTAAACAACTTAGAGCCAAATATCTGAAGGAAAGCAATTTTCCGTACAGAGACCTCCTTGGATCTTAAGAACAGCAGAAGGTGTTGGTAGTTTATTTTGCACATTAATAGTTACTGCTGAAGGTAAGGTCCTGAATGGGGTAACTGTGCCCCTGAAGGACCAGGTGCGCAGCCTGGGAGTCATTCTGGGCTCACAGCTGTCCATGGAGGCGCAGGTCAATTCTGTGTCCAGGGCGGCTGTCTACCAGCTCCATCTGGTACGCAGGCTGAGACCCTACCTGCCTGCGGACTGCCTCGCCAGAGTGGTGCATGCTCTGGTTATCTCCCGCTTGGACTACTGCAATGTGCTCTATGTGGGGCTAACTTTAAAGGTGACCCAGAAACTGCAATTAATCCAGAATGCGGCAGCTAGACTGGCGACTGGGAGTGGCCGCCGGGACCACATAACACCGGTCCTGAGAGATCTGCATTGGCTCCCAGTACACTTCCGAGCACAATTCAAAGTGTTGGTGCTGACCTTTAAAGCCCTAAACGGCCTCGGTCCAGTATACCTGAAGGAGCGTCTCCACCCCTATCGTTCAGCCCGGACACTGAGGTCCAGCTCTGAGGGTCTTCTGGTGGTTCCCTCATTGCGAGAAGTGAGTTTACAGGGAACCAGGCAGAGAGCCTTCTTAGTAGTGGCGCCCGCCCTGTGGAACGCCCTCCCTTCAGATGTTAAGGAAATAAGCAGCTATCTTATCTTTAAACGACATCTGAAGGCAGCCCTGTTTAGGGAAGTTTTAAATATTTAATGCTGTATTATTTTTAACACTTGATTGGGAGCCGCCCAGAGTGGCTGGGGAAACTCAGCCAGATGGGCGGGATATAAATAATAAATTATTATTATTAGGTAAAAGACCCCTGGGTGGTTAAGCTAGACTATGGGGTGCAGCGCTCATCCCTGCTTTGAGGCCGAGGGAGCCGGCGTTTGTCCGCAGACAAATTTCAGGGTCATGTGGCCAGCAGGACTAAACCTCTGCTGGCACACACAGAACCGTGATGGAAGCTGGAGTGCCATTTACCTTCCTGCTGCACTGGTACCTATTTATCTACTTGTGCTGGCATGCTTTTGAACTGCTATGTTGGCAGGAGCTGGGACAAAGCAATGGGAGCAAATCCAATAGTCTCAGCGGTTTATACAGTGGTACCTTGGGTTACAGACGCTTCAGGTTAGACTCCGCTAACCCAGAAATAGTACCTTGGGTTAAGAACTTTGCTTCAGGATGAGAACAGAAATTGCACAGCGGTGGCAGCGGGAGGCTCCATTAGCTAAAGTGGTACCTCAGGTTAAGACCAGTTTCTGGTTAAGAACGGACCTCCAGAACGAATTAAGTTCTTAACCCGAGGTAACACTTTATGTGCTACCTGCGTTCTGATTACCTGGTTACTGCTCTCTTCTGCCTTGGTCAAACCACACCTGGAATACTATGTCCAGTTCTGGGCACCACAATCTAAGAAGGATATTGACAAGCTGGAAGGTGGGCAGAGGAGGGCAACCAAGATGATCAGGGGTCTGGAAACCAAGCCTGATGAGGAACGGTTGAGGGAGTTGGGCATGCTTAGCCCGGAAAAGAGGAGAGACTGAGAGGAGATAGGATAGCCACATTCAAATATCTCAAGGGCTGTCACATGGATGATGGAGCAAGTTGGCTTTCTCCTGCTCTGGAGGGTAGGACTCGAACCCATGGCTTCAAGTGACAAGAAAGGAGATTCCGACTCAACATCAGGAACTTTCTGAGAAGAAGAGCTGTTTGACAGTGGACTCGGGAGGTGGTGAACTCTCCTTCATTTGAGGTTTCTAAGCAGAGATGGGATGGCCATCTGTCAGGTATAGTTGAGGTCCCTGCACGGCAGGGGGTTGGACTAGATATCCCTTGTGTTCCTTTCCAACTCTTTGATTCTATCATAAGTAACAATGGTTCCAGCTGAGCCTCCCTGTGGGGAGCATTCCACATGTGGGAAGCCACCACCGAAAAGGCCCTGTTCTCATGTTGCCACTCTCTGGACCTCCCAAGGAAGGGGACACATGTAGAAAGGTCACAGATGACCATTGCACACTCTGGGTCAGTTCACATGGGGAGAGGCTTAGCTTTGTATAGCTTTCTTCAGTTGCTGAAGGCACAACCTGAACCCTGACATAGATTTTTTTTAAGGACCCATTGCAAATTGTTTTAACAATACAGTGGTAGTTCAGGTTACATGCTTCAGGTTACATACGCTTCAGGTTACAGACTCTGCTAACCCAGAAATAGTGCTTCGGGTTAAGAACTTTGCTTCAGGATGAGAACAGAAATTGTGCTCCAGAGGTGCGGCAGCAGCAGGAGGCCCCATTAGCTAAAGTGGTACTTCAGGTTAAGAACAGTTTCAGGTTAAATAAAGACCTCCAGAACGATTTAAGTACTTATCCTGAGGTACCACTGTAATCTTGTATTTTTACATTGCTGTAGCCCACTCTTTATGGTGAAAGCCAGATAAGAAATGTACATAATATTATGGGCTGCCGTGCAGAGAACTGCGGCGACAAATTGAGCGTCATTCCATGGGGCTTACTCCCAGGGAAGTAGTTGCAGCCTTACGGCCATAGTGCTCCCTAGGAATCCACCTTGGTATATCTTCAAATCCTGGATTTTCAGAAACACTGATGGGCCTTGAACTTCTGTAACAAAAGAGGTAGGGCGCCATTGTGACTCTGGCGTGTGAGCAGAATCGGAACTATTCCACCTTCCCTAATTAGATGGGGATTTTTAAGAGAGGCACTGCCTTTCCACAGTAGCTGATTCCTTACGCCGATTCTGGGTCAGCTATGTTTTGCACGCCGACGAGACTCTGCGCTGCCTCCAAACCTCAAGGAAGGGACCTCTGCTGAACCTTTTCAGTTAGGTAAATGTACTTTAATTTCATTCATTAATCAGACAAAAGCCAGGCAGTTAATTAAAAGCTTTTGACAGCCCTGATTAACACAGGCATGGGTATGTTATTAATCACTTCTACAGCGCTGGTACAAATTGCCTTCTGGGTTGCTAACCCATTCATCAACTCTCCAGAAGACCCATCATCCATCAAGTGGAGAAACAGGTTAGTTTGACTAAGTGAGTGACTGCGGGCATTTTGAGACTGCATTTGAGGTGGGGGTACACTAGCCTTCAGCCCCAACACCCCAGTTCTCAGGGCCAGGATACATGAATGAGTAATGGCGGGTAAGATGGCCTCACCACTGAGCCTCTGCTGGCATCCGTCTGTCTCAGGAGGCAAGGAGGCGCAAGGCAGAGACTGATGCAGGAAAGACATGTTTCGTTGCAGCCGGGGCAGAGGAAGGCGTCCGATTGTGCTGCTGCAGATCCACCATGGCATTTCTTCTCTGTGTGCTCCTCCCAGAGGTCATTCCTCCTCTAGTGGCTGCTATGGATGCGCAACCTGACAGTCTGTCTCCGGGCACTGCGGTTATCTGCAAGGGATTCTCACATAGCAGGGTTGATGCTGCCAGCCTTGGCGTCGTGTATGCAGACATCTTTGTAGCTCAGAGTTGGCTGGTGCTGGAAGCCCCACGTCCTCAGGGATCCTAGCTGGTTTTGTATGTCACTTATGAGGAAGCTTTCGCTGAAAGGCAGGGTGTAAATAGAAGTTAATACAGTAATAGACAATAGCTATATGCCTGTTGTCTTTGTCCATGGAGTTTTCTTGGCAGGGATACTGGAGTGACTTGCCAGTTCCTGCTCCAGGTGGATCATGTTTGGTCAAAACTCTCCACTATGACCTGTCCATCTTGGGTGGCACTGCACAGCATAGCTCATAGCTTCTCAAGGCAGTGATCCATGAAGGGGTTTTCCCAGTAGTGATGTATGGAAGTGAGAGCTGGACCATAAAGAAGGCTGATCGCCGAAGAATTGATGCTTTTGAATTATGGTGCTGGAGGAGACTCTTGAGAGTCCCATGGACTGCAAGAAGATCAAACCGATCCATTTTTAGGGAAATCAGCCCTGAGTGCTCACTGGAAGGACAGATCCTGAAGCTGAGGCTCCAATACTTTGGCCACCTCATGAGAAGAGAAGACTCCCTGGAAAAGACCCTGATGTTGGGAAAGATGGAGGGCACAAGGAGAAGGGGATGACAGAGGGTGAGATGGTTGGACAGTGTTTTCGAAGCTACCAGCATGAGTTTGACCAAACTGCGGGAGGCAGGGGAAGACAGGAGTGCCTGGCGTGCTCTGGTCCAGGGGGTCACGAAGAGTCGGACACGACTAAACGACTAAACAACAACAACAACAAATAGCTTTATGGAACCTTCAGGTTCAGAGGCGTTCTACCTGGGAAGAGTAAAGTTACCTGGTTGGTTCTTCACAAAAAGATGCTAAGGCAATGCCCACCTTGGTCCTCTCAACTTAGTGCATCCGTTCAGAATAAGCATTTAATGATCCCTGAGGACTGTGACTCCTGGGCTCTCTATGTGCTTGTGCATCTACACCAAGGGTTAGCAAACCTTTTCAGCAGGGGGCCGGTCCACTGTCCCTTAGACCTTGTGGGGGGCCGGACTATATTCTGAAGGGGGGGGGAGAACGAATTCCTATGCCCCACAAATAACCCAGAGATGCATTTTAAATAAAAGGACACATTCTACTCATGTAAAAACACCAGGCAGGCCCCACAAATAACTCAGAGACACATTTTAGATAAAAGGACACATTCTACTCATGTAAAAACCACGCTGATTCCCGGACCGTACACGGGCCGGATTTAGAAGGCGATTGGGCCGGATCCGGCCCCCGGGCCTGAGTTTGCCTACCCATGGTCTACACCAAGGGGGAAGTTGTGGCTGGCTTATCCTGGAGTGCCTTTCCCTTCCAACAGGATGTTTCTGCAAGGCGCAAGCAACAGGAAGGCGGGAGCGAATCGGCCCCTCCTAGGGGAGCCGTGAGAGGATATGCTTCTTGCAACTCCACCTGCTTTCTGCATTCTTGCCAGCCGAGGTAGGGGAGAGGAATGCAGCTCAGAGAGGGCTGGAGTGCTGGAACACCTGGTTTGCATGCCAGAGGTTCCAAGGTCAAACCCGCTCATCGCTCCAGCACAGCTGGAAGAAAGACTTTCATGCCTGAAACCCTGGAGAGCTGTTACTGTTGTTGTTTAGTTGTTTAGTCGTGTCCGACTCTTCGTGACCCCCTGGACCAGAGCACGCCAGGCACTCCTGTCTTCCACTGCCTCCCGCAGTTTAGTCAAACTCATGCTGGTAGCTTCAAGAACACTGTCCCACCATCTCGTCCTTTGTCGTCCCCTTCTCCTTGTGCCCTCCATCTTTCCCAACATCAGGGTCTTTTCCAGGGAGTCTTCTCTTCTCATGAGGTGGCCAAAGTATTGGAGCCTCAGCTTCAGGATCTGTCCTTCCAGTGAGCACTCAGGGCTGATTTCCTTCAGAATGGAGAGGTTTGATCTTCTTGCAGTCCACGGGAGTCTCTCGAGTCTCCTCCAGCACCAGAATTCACAACCATCCATTCTTCGGCGATCAGCCTTCTTTATGGTCCAGCTCTCACTTCCATACATCACTACTGGGAAAACCATAGCTTGAACTATACGGACCGTTGTCGGCCAGGTGATGTCTCTGCTTTTTAAGATGCTGTCTAGGTTTGTCATTGCTTTTCTCCCAAGAAGCAGGCGTCTTTTAATTTCGTGGCTACTGTCACCATCTGCGGTGATCATGGAGCCCAAGAAAGTAAACTAGACGAGTGCAAATACACAGCAGCAAGCTCAATAGTAGGTTGGTGCCAAATCCAAAAGTGCAGGGTTCCTTTAGGACAGTCGCAGCCACGCTGTTTTCTAAGATAACACCATAGTGATCTTTCTCTGAGTTTTATTTATTTATTAAAGTTCTTATATTACATCGGTAAACATTATCATATTACATCACAAGGCTTATTATACTATAATTTTCAACATGTATACAAAGTTTATATACTAAAAGGAAAAAAGGAGAAAAAACTATTCCAAAATCATATATGTACCAACACTTTGGACTTTCTGTCTATCCGGTTGTATATTCCTTTTTTTT
Source organism: Podarcis muralis (assembly GCF_964188315.1). Taxonomy (NCBI): domain Eukaryota; kingdom Metazoa; phylum Chordata; class Lepidosauria; order Squamata; family Lacertidae; genus Podarcis; species Podarcis muralis. The sequence goes on from NC_135661.1 coordinate 84,012,060, forward strand.
TTTTTTTACAAATGAATGTACTCTTAGTATTGTATACAGTGGTGCCTCGCAAGACGAAATTGATTCGTTCCGCGAGTTTTGTCGTCTTGCGATTTTTTTCGTCTTGCGAAGCACGGTGTCGGGAAAGTTTTGGAAAAGCTTCGAAAATCACCAAAGTCTTTAAAAACCTCAAAAAAGGCTACCACACCGCGTGCTATGAGTTGCTCCTCGAAGTCAAGTCGCAACTGTATTAACGGTGTTAAGAAAAAGGAAACAAACTTGCAAGACGTTTCCGTCTTGCAAAGCAAGCCCCTAGGGAAAATCGTCTTGCAAAGCAGCTCAAAAAACAAAAAACCCTTTCGTCTAGCGAGTTTTTTGTCTTACGAGGCATTCGTCTTGCGAGGTACCACTGCATTTCTTTACATTTTATCTAATACATTCCTGTATCAATATGTACCCTTGGTATTATATTTCAACTCAGTCTCTCTCCAACGTCAATCAAATGCTAGCATAGATAGCGAACCTTTACTGTCTTTTGGAACATATATCTATCCCATTTTTCCATAAATTTTTGTTTTGAATTGCCTCTCAGGCTATTTGTCAACTGCGCCATTTCAACAAATTCTTGTAGCTTGTTCTGCCAATCCGTTATTGTCGGGACTTCTTCTTCCTTCCACCCCTTCGCCACCAAAGTCCGAGCTGCAGCCGTTGCATAGAAAAATACCTCTTTCTCTGAAGCCAAGCAGTCTAAAACCCTGGAGACGGCATGGAAATCCACACAGACACACTGCAAAAGCGGCAATTTAATTAATTAATTAATTAACAAGGGTTGTCAACTTATTAAGTAATTTTCAATTGCTTAAATGTCTGCCACCAGATTAACTCAGGCTTGTAAATAGCCGCTAGCCTGGTCGCCGCTGGGTGGGTGGCAAGCGTTGCCTGCCAGGCCGCTAGGCAAAGAAGTGGAAGAGAGTTGGGTGTGGATTGTTGTCTTTCCCCCGCAAGTGGATAACTGAGATCCACGGGGACATCTGGCCCACTCAATGCTTTTGAGGGCGAGTTCCTTGTAGACTTATTTGGGAAAAAATGGAGGTTGCAATCCTTTAGTGAGCTTCAGATGGGAGGTAAGCCCCATCAGGAATATAACACCCATGGAAGTGGCTTGCTGAAGGAGCGTCTCCACCCCCACCGTTCTACCCGGACACTGAGGTCCAGCGCCGAGGGCCTTCTAGCGGTTCACTCACTGCGAGAAGCCAAGTTACAGGGAACCAGGCAGAGGGCCTTCTTGGTGGTGGCACCCGCCCTGTGGAACGCCCTCCCACCAGATGTCAAAGAGAACAACAACTACTAGACTTTTAGAAGACATCTGAAGGCAGCCCTGTTTAGGGAAGCTTTTAATGTTTGAGGCATTATTGTATTTTAATATTGTGTTGGAAGCCACCCAGAGTGGCTGGGGAAACCCAGCCAGATGGGTGGGGTACAAATAATAAATAATAATTATTATTCTGGCAAGGGAGCCCCTCCGCTGGGATCCTCTTCAGCTAGAGCCGCCAAGGGACTGAAACCAAGAGTCTCCTGCATGCAGAATATGTACTCTGCTTCCGCAGCCCTTCCTTAAAGCAGTGGGGGAAATAATTAGGATTGTGCCCCATGTTACTCATACACGAAGTGGATTCAGCAAAATGAACAGGCACAACTAGCTTAGTACGGGTTTCGTTCGGTCTACTCTAAGCATGACTAACGTTGGATAAATCCCTTTGTGCTTCCGAGTTCCTCGATGTGGCAGCCACAAGCCTGGGCTGTACTGTGTGTGAGAGTGTCATTATCCCCATTTTGCAGATCCGGGAGAGGAAGAGCCTGTCTGAAGGGAATTCCAGGCTTTCCAAATCACGGCAGGCTCCTAGCCCCTACACCACACCAGCCTCCTGAATAACTCTGCCAGTTTTTAAGGAAAAGGAGAGGGGAGGAGGAGGAGGAAGAGGAGGAGGAGGAGGAGGAAAAAGCCAAGAAGCGAGAGAGTAAAAGAGGTCGCCATCGGGGTGAAATAAAAAAATGTAAGGTCTTATATATATATAATAAATGTTCATAAAGGTACCAAGCAAACACGTACATAAATATATAAACCACATGTCCGAAGCAGCACAGGAAAACAGCCCTGAAACCATTTTGACTCCCAAACTGACCAAATGTTTTCTCTGCAAGGTCAAGGAAAATGGAAAAGCCTCCCCATTGTCTTTTCATTCATAAAAGCTGTCTTAAGGGTATGTCTGTGTATGAATAGGGTGAGCCTGTGTCCTAGCTCAGGAACTAAGTATTTATCATTACAAAAGACTGGCCAGGCTCCCCAGGGTATCCAATCAAGTAAGCATTAACAGGTAACCTGCCAGACAGGAGGTAAACAACGCACTCAGATTTCTGTTGTAGACCGCCTTTTCTGTGATGTAGGTGTGATATGTCTGGGGGGTTGCCTTGAGCTACACTCCTTCTGTGATGTATGTATGATGTTTCTGGGGATGGTCTTGGACTCCAGGGTGGGCAATTTAAAATGTCTATATAAGGGCGGGCACACCTTGGTTCTGGGTCCCCCTCCTTCTCCTGCGTGTGAAGGGGGCACCCTGTTGTAACAGTTCAATAAAGATCAGGCTTACCAGCTGCTTTGCTTCTCAATATTCTCTGGTTGGCCTCTGTTCTTTTCTCCGACCGATGGAGAACCTGCAAAGGACTCTATAAGGGCTCTTGTGTCCCCCATAAGGGAATAAGGGCAGATTTTCGTTTATTACAGGGGAAACCCTTTCTCCTGCAGCAGCTCCACTGCAAGGAAGTGGACCGCGAAGACTTCCTCAAACCCTAGGAGAACTCTCCACTGCGTCTCGCCGCAAAAGGAAGAGTGTGTTAGAAAACAGGAAGCGTTTATTGGCATAAATGGGTATTGCTACATGTAAATGACCTGCTGCCAGATCAAGAGGTGGGCATTGCTGCTAGGTACTTGGGACACAGCCACCCCTCCAAAAATTTGCACATGCCAATTATAAACTTGGGCTGACTTTCAGAGTGGGTGGGGGGAACAAACTCTCAACCATGAGTAGGCAAAATAAGGTCCGGGGGGCGGATCCAGCCCAATCGCCTTCGAAATCTGGCCTGTGGACAGTCCGGGAATCAGTGTGTTTTTACATGAGTAGAATGTGTCCTTTTATTTAAAATCATCTCTGGGTTATATGTGGGGCTTGCCTGGTGTTTTTACATGAATAGAATGTGTGCTTTTACTTAAAATTCATCTCTGGGTTGTTTGTGGGGCATAGGAATTTGTTCATCCCCCCCCCAAAAAAATATAGTCTGGCCCCCCACAAGGTCTGAGGGACAGTGGACCGGCCCCCTGCTGAAAAAGTTTGCTCTTAACTATCAAGGCTTGCTTCTAAGAGGCCAGGAAGATTTTCTGTGCCCAGGACACTGGATATCAACATACGTAATTCAAGTCCTGCTGGGTCACACCAATGGCCCATCAGGATCCTGTTCTCACAGTGGCCAACAGATGCCTGTGAGAACCCTCTCCCTTACTATGTTGTTGTTGTTGAGTCGTTTAGTCGTGTCCGACTCTTCGTGACCCCATGGACCAGAGCACGCCAGGCACTCCTGTCTTCCACTGCCTCCCGCAGTTTGGTCAAACTCATGCTGGTAGCTTCGAGAACACTGTCCAACCATGTCGTCCTCTGTTGTCCCCTTCTCCTTGTGCCCTCCATCTTTCCCAACATCAGGGTCTTTTCCAGGGATTCTTCTCATGAGGTGGCCAAAGTATTGGAGTCTCAGCTTCAGGATCTGTCCTTCCAGTGAGCACTCAGGACTTCCTATAGCTTCCAGCAACTGAGATTCAGAAGTATTGCTGAATCTATCCAGCCATGGAGGCAGAGTTAGCATCATTTGAGAGCTTTACTGCTCTCCCGTGAATTTGACTATTCCTCTTTTGAAGCCACCCAGGTTGGGGGAGCCCTCCCTGCCTCCTGTGGCGGTGAGTTCCATAGTTTAACTACAAATTGCATGAATAACAACTTCCTTTCATCTGTCCTGAGTCTTCCAAGATTCAGTTTTACTGGATGCCTAGAAGTTTATAAAGTGGAGACAGAAAAGAGGAATATGCAGCTGCCCCATACAGGGATCGAACCTGCAACCTTGGCGTGATCAGCACTGCACGCTCTAACCCCTGAGCTCCCTTTGCCATTACATCGCCAAGCACTTAGGAACACAAGAATACAGAAAGTTGCCTTAATGAAGGACCAGGTGTGCAGCCTGGGAGTCATTCTGGACTCACAGCTGTCCATGGAGGCGCAGGTCAATTCTGTGTCCAGGGCAGCTGTCTCCCAGCTCCATCCAGTACGCAGGCTGAGACCCTACCTGCCCACAGACTGTCTTGCTAGAGTGGCGCATGCTCTAGTTATCTCCCGCTTGGACTACTGCCATGCGCTCTACGTGGGGCTACCTTTGAAGGTGACCCGGAAACTGCAATTAATCCACAATGCGGCAGCTAGACTGGTGACTGGGAGCGGACGCCAAGACCACATAACACCGGTCTTGAAAGACCTACACTGGCTCCCAGTACGTTTCTGAGCACAATTCAAAGTGTTGATGCTGACCTTTAAAACCCCAAACAGCCTCGGTCCAGTATACCTGAAGGAGCGTCTCCACCCCATCGTTCAGCCTGGACACTGAGGTCCAGCGCCAAGGGCCTTCTGGTGGTTCCCTCACTGCGAGAAGCCAAGTTACAGGGAACTAGGCGGAGGGTCTTCTCGGTGGTGGCACCCACCCTGTGGAAACCCTCCCAGCAGATGTCAAAGAGAAAAATAACTACCAAACAGGCAGCCCTGTTTAGGGAAGCTTTTAATGTTTAATAGGTTGTTGTATTTTAGTGTTTTGTTGGAAGCCGCCTAGAGTGGCTGGGGAAACCCAGCCAGATGGGCGGGGTATAAGTAATAAATTATTATTATTATTATTAATCGTGGACCATCTGTCTTAGTATTGTCTACACTGATTGGCAGCAGCTCTCGGGGTTTGGGGCAGGGGGTCTCTCTTAATACCTGCTGATGGCAGTGATTAAACCTGAGCACCATATGATCACAGGCTCTCCATCCGGGTGCAGAATGAGTGCATCGAAGAGAGAAAAGGAGAGAGAGAGAGAAAATCTTGACTGCAAAAGTACCTCTGGTTAACTTGGTGGCAGCATCGTACATTAAAATAATAATAATAATAATAATAATAATAATAATAATAATAATAATAATACAACAATCTTTATTACGGTCCAGAGACCCAACAAATCATTACAAAGCAATACACAACTCATACAGCCTACCTGCAGGTTAAACAAGCATTTTGTTCAGCATATAGGGATCATTGGTTCTTGCAACCACCAATAAAAACTTCGCCACTGCTAATGTTCAAGCGTTTGTCTGGTCTTCCAATAGGAACCTGACATGGTGAGCCTCTGATTTTCCCGGGAAAGGTACCAGCAAGGGTAGTATCAGTTCAGCCCTGGCTTGCTCACATTTTGCACAGTGCAACAAAATATGTTTTATGGAATCAATGTCTTGAGCACACGAGCAAAGTCTGTCCTGGTAGGGAACTCCTCTCAACCTGCCATCCAACACTGCAGAAGGAAAGACGTTTAGTCTGGCTTTGGTGAAAAGCCTTCGATAGTTTGGTATTGTCAGGTAATAATAATAATAATAATAATAATAATAATAATAATAATACTTCCCCCCCTGCAAACTGCAAGCGCAACAAGCTTTTAGTCCTCTGCGACTTCTTTCTCTAAGGCAGCCTCTACCTTGTTCTGAGGCCCTGTCATTATGCAGATTGGCATAGTGAAAATCTACCTGGAAATTCCTCCCTGGGCGGGGACCAGGTGAGGTTAACTCAGGTGAAATGTGAGCACTTTGTCCAGGCTCAGAGGTTCTCTTGGTTTTTTTTTAATCCCCGCCTTCCCACGCGGGTTGGGTTTTGGCATAAAGAACCGAAACAGGAGAGGCTGGAGGCCGGGGATTGCCAGCAGGGAGCGCTCTTGCACGACGTGCTGATCGAATGAGTGTAGCCGGCGAAGAAAACAGGGCAGCCTCCGGGGAGTCGTCTCCAGCAGCGAGGGAATTTTGGGATTTTCCTCATCCCAGCTGTCGTCGTCTCCCAATTAGGTTTGACACCTGCTGGCACGGTGTCGAAAGACAGGAAGAGGCTTCCACGCCCTTAGCCACAGCTGGAGAGGTTTGTAATGGCTACGGGGCAGAGACTCCTTTCAGCCTTTCCCGAATCCTGGAGAGAGGAGTCCTGATCTTCCTGGAAACTCGCTCCGACTTTGAGCAAAGCGTCCAGCCCCGACACCCACCCAGCGGCGCTGCAATGCAAACTGGAAGGATCTGCAACCCCTGCGGGGCAGAGACCGTCGCCTTTCTCTCCAACTTCTTAAACGGCGGACAAAATAAAGGCAGCAGCTACTCGCCTTTTAAAGAGAGGCGAGCCAGGGGGTCCAAACGAACTTGCAAACCAAATCTCCCCCCCCCCCGCCGCCCGGAATGAGTTGACTAACAGACGGCCGACATGCACTCTGCACGCGCTCAGGGGCACTCTTTCTCACATGCGCCCAAGGCTGGTTTTCCCCGACGCTCCCCCTCCCCCTGCGCTGAGCCCCCGTTTCGCTTGCCAGCGCCGCATCTCGCCTCCTTCTTCTCGGCGCGCTCCCCGGTGCCTCTCCAGCCGTTCCGGATCCACTCCGGAGCGGCGGGGCGGGGTGTCGTGACTTCATCGCCGCCGCCCGCCATTGGCGCCCTGCCTTGTCACTCAAGGCACTTCCTTCTCGGGGTGGGGGGAGGCGAGGGGAAAGAAAAGCGAGAGAGGGAGAGAAAAGTTTGTTGGCGCATCAGGAGCGCACGGTTTCGCCGGTGGCCTTTGGAGACGCGCGCGCAAAGCGCACGAAGGCGCACCGTCGGGCAGGCAAGCGGGCGCTCCAGCCTCCATCCATGTGAGACCCTCCCCGTTTTGCGGGGTGGGAGGTGGCGGGGAGACTCCGGCGACCGACGCCCCGACGCCACCACCAACAAACACCACGATGGCCTCTCCTCCCGGCCGCTCCTCGTCCTGCTCTCCAGCCCCAATGTCCCCGGCAGCGGGAGCAGCAGCAGCCCCCGAGCCGGCGCCGGCTCCGTCGTGCGCCCTGGCCGGCGCCTCGCCTTGCCACGGCGTCTCCTTCCAGATCCAGATCGGGCTGACCCGCGAGTTCGTCCTGCTACCCGCATCTTCCGATCTCGCCCACGTCAAGCAACTGGCGTGCTCCATCGTGGATCAGAAGGTGCGCAAGGCTGGGGGGGGGGTTGGCAGCAGGGGGTTCGCCATGGGGCTGTGGTCGGGGGAGAGCAGAGACCTCCGTCGGGGGGAGTCTCTAAAGCCTGGGGGGCTGGGATCGTGGATGCGTAACTCGTGCCTTTGTTGTTGTGTTATCTTTACTCCGGGTTAATAACTCCGGATTAACTGGAAAGGCGAGCCTATCGCTGCTGCGTGGATGCTTTGGGTTGCTTTACGTTTTGTATTTGGTCAAAAGCTGTCCGCAGCTCAGTCGGTAGAGCAGCCTTGAGTTCAGGGTTGGGTGTTCTAGCCCCATGTTGGGCGAGAGATTCCTGCCATTTGGGGGGTTAGACTAGATGACCCTCGTGGTCCCTTCCAACTCAGCAATTCTCTGATTCTATTGCAATGGTCTAAGGCAATATTTTGGATAACGCGTTATCCACGTGCTCCCTTGTTGGGTCATGTATAAAAGATAATGGACTGCTTTGCTTATTATAGCGTAACAAATATTTTTTAAAAACTGAAAGAACGCCAGGTTAGCTACTGCAGTTTTCGGCCACGAATGTGGATCTGCCTTCCGTTCCTGAAGTTTTGTGCTGGTAGAAAGGGCCGTGAGCAGGATGTGGGGAGCTTTTATTCCTCTCCGGTCGGTGAGCACTGAAGCGTGGTAAGAATTACGTGGTACTTTGGCATCGAAAGGGAAGCGTGGTACATGTCATGGCATCTGTTTGCAGTTCCTCCTCTCCTGGCGCTAGTCGAAGCCAGTTTGCTGGGTGGGAGCTGCCTCCGCTTTGAAAAAAAATAAATACTGTGGTACCTCGGGTTACAGACGCTTCAGGTTACAGACTCCGCTAACCCAGAAATAGTACCTCGGGTTAAGAACTTTGCTTCAGGATGAGAACAGAAATCGTGCAGCGGCGGCACAAGGCCCCATTAGCTAAAGTGGTACCTCAGGTTAAGAACAGTTTCAGGTTAAGAACGGACCTCCGGAACAAATTAAGTTCTTAACCCAAGGCACCACTGTAAATCCATCCCTGCTTTGATACAGGTGCCACAGAACATCATCACCACCAAGCCTGTGGCAAAGTCTCGTGAGACTGGATGAAGTCTCGCGAGATTTCTTTCTACGGCTTCTGAAGACTAGGGGGGAGCCATGCCACTTACGGGGCGGCCCTCCCCTCTCGGTCTGTGAGCGGTTCCTGCCTGGCTTCAGGCTCTGGCCAGCTCAGCCAAGTGCCAGTGGCCAGGGAGTGGCCGGTTGACCGGTAGCCGCTGCTCCCTTTCATTTCCATTCAGAGCACAGCCTTAGAAGCCATTGGTACTCCTTGGTCCAGCTGGCAGAATGCCAGCCTGGCTGCAGGGCACTGGGGCGGGCAGAAGCTATAAAGTGCCAAGGTAGAGCTTGTATGGGGGGGGGGGCACCAGTTTTGCTGCCCTTCCCAACCCACAACCAGAGACACACTGAAATTGCATGGCCTCCACAAGAATCCTGGGAACCGTAGCTCTGCAATTCCGGCAAACTACAGTTTCCAGGGTTGTCTGGGGTAAGCCATGCGCTTTATGCGATTTGATTGTGTCATGCTTCGTGTCTTCCCTCTCTTTTGTATTCTTTGGCAGCAAAATAAATTGCAGGCTCCTTGGGGCAGAGACCTTCGGGAGGCTTTTTTTAAAAAAAGAAGTGCATTTACTCTGCAAAGGCAGATGTGCTGCGTAAGATGAATAAAAAGGGAGCCTCGCGTCTGAAGGGCCTCAGTGTGGGTGCTGTGATTTCATTACTCACACGGCAACTGCGGTGTGGTGATTTGTGTGTGCGTTTTATTGTGTGTGTCGTGGGCCTGCCCGGCCCTTTGTGTATATTGGAGGCTGTTTGTGTACGGTTCATATCCAGCTGTGTGTTTATCTGTAGGTAAACACTGCTGTTTGTATGTGTACGACGTTGGAGGCCTTGTGCGCAGACACACTTTATCTGTCCCCACAAAGGTCTTTCGGGAACAAAAGTTGGCATTAGAATCATAGAACTGTAGAGTCGCAAGGGTCATCCAGACCAACCCCCTGCGATGCAGGAATCTGGGCTAAAGCAGCCATGACAGATGGCCCTCCAACCTCTGCTTAGAAACTTCCTTTTTTTAAAAAAGATATTTATTGAAATTTTAAACAATTAAACAAATTTCACAAACATTAAAAATACAAGAAAAAATACATAAAAATACAAAAGAAAAGAAAAACATAAAAATCCTGTTTCTTACTTATTACCTTCATAACCCTCTTTCCTGACTTCCTCTCATCTCCCTTTTCTGTGTTCCCTTTTACACAATCATATTCAGCAATATCTTACCCTCTTTCAAATCTTATTGTTTAGAAACTTCCAAGGAAGTCCACAACCTCCCGAGGGAGACTCTTACTGTCAGAAAGTTCTTCCTGGTGTTGAGTCGGAATCTCCTTTCTCGTAACTTGAAGCCATGGGTTCGAGTCCTACCCTCCAGAGCAGGAGAAAACAAGCCTGTCGCCCTGCAGGTGGCATTGGGCTCCCATCATGACTGGCCATGACTTGGGGGGGGTCACCGGTTTCCCTCTGCCTCGTGTGCTAATGTCTGTTGATCAAGCTGTTTCGCAAGGGCAGGCCGAGTAAAAGAATAATAATATAATAATAATATTTTTTTTTATTTATATCCCGCCCTCCCCAGCCGAAGCCGGGCTCAGAGCAGCTAACAACAATAAAGTAACACTTCATTCTAAAATCAATTCAAAATCAAATTAAGGGCAACCATTGGGCCAGAGTTCGGTGAGGATTACCAAAGGAGGGGGTCAGGCTGTGCCTTGGCCAAAGGCCTGGTGGAACAGCTCTGTCTTGCAGGCCCTGCGGAAAGATGTCAAGTCCCGCAGGGCCCTAGTCTCTTGTGATAGAGCGTTCCACCAGATCGGGGCCACAACCGAAAAAGCCCTGTCTCTGGTTGAGGCCAGCCTAACCTCTCTGTGGCCCGGGATCCAGGGACGCGGACTTATAAAAAATATTGGGGGGGCCCAGGAAAGCTCATGAATAATAAATAAGCTCATGAATATGCAAATAAAGTGGCGCCGCCTCCTCGTGAGCGAATAGGGGAGAGCGTGCTGCGCCTATTAATCAGCTCCAAAGGAAATTGGGTGGAGCTTTTGCTCGGGAGGGAGGGCAGGAGGCATGCAGCCCGCCCCTCCCTGTGCATTTTGGGCTGGGGGAGGGGCGGCGATGGCGCTCTGCTGGAGGGGCGCCAGAGATTATTGGGGGGCGGAGCCCCCCCAAACGAATTTTTGAGGGGGCTCGGGCCCCCTCAAGCCCCATGGAGTCGGCGCCTATGCCGGGATCTCCGAGTTGTTTTTGTTTGAAGATCGTAAGGTCCTCCGTGGGACATACCAGGAGAGGCGGTCCCGTAGGTACGCGGGTCCTAGGCCATATAGGGCTTTAAAGGTTAAAACCAGCACCTTAAACCTGATCCTGTACTCCACCGGGAGCCAGTGCAGCTGGTATAGCGCCGGGTGAATGTGATCCTGCAGCGAGGACCCCGTAAGGAGTCTCGCCACAGCATTCTGCACCCGCTGGAGTTTCTGGGTCAGTCTCAAGGGCAGCCCCGTGTAGAGTGAGTTACAATAATCAAGTCTAAAAGAAGTTTTCTCTCAGCCCTAAAGCCTGCCAGATGACTTTCTCCCAGCCTAATCTACTTTGCAGGGTTGATGGGAGGATGAAATGGAAAGGAGGAGAAGCATCTAGGCCACCTTGAGCTCTCTGGAGAAAAGGCAGGATATCGATGCAACGATAAAGTAATAAAATGATGTTGGCAGCCTTTGGGGGAATCCCAGTTTGGAGTCCTTGATTGGACCTGAATGCCAGCAGCTGAACTTCAGGGCAGTCATCCTCTGCTGGCCTGACCTATTCCCAGGGTTGTTGTACGTAGAAAATGGAGGAAGGCCTATATAGTGGTGCCCCGCAAGACGAATGCCTCGCAAGACGAAAAACTCGCTAGACGAAAGGGTTTTCCATTTTTTGAGTCGTTCTGCAAGACGAATTTCTCTATGGGCTTGCTTCGCAAGACGAAACGTCTTGCGAGTTTCTTTCATTTTTCTTAAAGCCGCTAAGCCGCTAAGTCGTTAATAGCCGCTAAGCCGTTAATAGCCGCTAAGCCGCTAATAGCCACTAAGCCGCTAATAGCCGTGCTTCGCAAGACGAAAAAAACCGCAAGACGAAGAGACTCGCGGAACGGATTAATTTCGTCTTGCGAGGCACCACTGTATTTCTGCCGCCCTGAGCTGTGGGGAGGGCAGGATAAGAACCAATTGATGGTCAATGTGTGTCTTGCTCCAGATTGTGTTGGAAATTTTGTTTGCGTGACATATTTTGAGGCAGCCTTCCCCTGTCTCCACACACACACACACACACACACACACACACACGGTACCTTCCAGATGTTTTGGACTACAGTTCCTATCTGGCAAAGCTGTTTGAAGTACCGTTCGCTTCTTAAGCCTTCTTTCGACAGCCCTCCTGCCTGTCCAGACTGAAGCCATGTTCACACCATACATATAAAGCACCCTAATATACCACTTTAAACAGCTCTGGCTTCCCCCAGAGAATCCTGGGAGTTGTAGTTTAAGGGTGCAGAGAGTTGTTAGATCACCCATATTCACAGAGCTGCAGTCTTCGGAGTTACCCGAGCAGAGGGAATTATCGATAGACCGCTCTGTGAATTGTAGCTCTGCAAACTCCTGACCCATTTCAGCTCCTTTAACAAACTACACTTCCCAGGATCCTTTTGGGCAAACTGTTTAAACTGGCATCGCAGTGCTTTAAATGCATGTGGCCAGAATCTAGCCCAGTTTTTAAAATGGGAGGTGCTGGGGCGCAAGGCCGCGCCTGACAGGCCCTCTTTCAAAATTCAGACAGGCATAGATTGGTGATGGGTCTCTCTGAGGTAGGTGAGAGGGACCTTAACGCATACTCAGAGGCACTCTTGTTTTGCATGCTCTCAAGGCTGGATGCGGCGGAAGTTAGTTCTGAGCTGTGTGGGGAACCCTGGTTAACCAATTACATAAATAAATGTAAAATACAAATTTCTAATCTTCAGGGGGTAAGTACCGCTAGTTTCCTAGGCCGAAAGAGCACCACCGTCCCATTTGTACGAGGCTGACACCTGCAAATTTGGGGGAACCCCTGGGGTTTGAGCAATCTTTATCTTGCGGGGGGAACCACCTCAAAGAGAGACAAAACCTCAAACTGAGAGGAAGGGAGCAAGCGATGGAGTCGCTGGAATCCTGCAGTAACTCAGCACTGCAACATTCTGTCGCAGTTCCCTTTCGCCGCAGCCCTAATATTTACATAGCTCTTTTTGAGTCGCGCTTTGCATAAATGATCTCGATAATCTTTGCAACGGTCTTGCAAGATAGGGTCAGGCGTGTTCCCGAAGCGAAGGGGGCGTGAGACTCATACCGAGAATAGCGGTTTCTCCAAAGGCCACGTACCGCATCTGTGGCTGAGAGATGGGTGGTGTGGCGATGTTGTGGCTCACGCCACTGCTGGCCACTGCACTGCCTGGACTCTTTCCCTTCCTCTCCCAGCCGGTCCAGGGCCCCTCGTGCTATATATACAAATATTTTATGTTTCAGCAAAGGAGCGGAAACAGCAGCCAAGACGCTGGCTGCCTCTCTCCCCTCTGAGCAGGAAAGGGAAGTGTCCCTGGTTCCGAGAGGCCGAGTGATAATCTTTGGGATGTCTCCCGGATGGGAGCGTCCCTCGTCCACATCCTTTAGGCCCGGGCTGGAGGAAACTTGGAAGCAGCCTTGCCAGGGAGAGTTAAGTCAAGCTGGGTATTAAGAGACAGGCAAGCCTCCTTCTCCGAGTCACACAGACCCCTCTGCCATCCCAAATTGCAGATTTGCAGCTGATAAACTGTGGAACTCCCTGCACCAGTTTTTAGAAACTAGAAGGAGTGGAGATTTGCTTGGGTCCTGCAAGCTCTTCTACGTTCTTAATGTCCATTCTGGTCTTTTTGCTCCAAACTATTCCGTAAACTTCATTCCCTAACACTGGGCTGTATTCCATACTTTAAAAAAAATCCATCTCGAATCAATAATATCAAAGTTCCGCCCTTAGGCAATCTGAACTCTGGGTTATGCAGATTGAGAGCCAATTTGCATAATCTTTTCTATTTTGCATTTTAACTTCCCTTTTTCTCGCTCATTCAATTCTGATTGTAGTTGTCATGGGGAGAGCAGAAGGCACCTCCTGCTACTACTAAAACTTGCTCATCCGCCTTCCCGGCTTTTGCAATGTCTATCAGCTTTCCATGAGGACTAGAAACCTGCTTCTTGTTGGCTTGAATTGAGGCTGAGGTTCTTGGAAAGCTGGATCCTGTCTCCGCTGCCACATTCTGGGCTCGTCTAAAGCCCCGCAGACAACTAAACTTCCTTAGTTCATTCTCTGCGTGGTCCATCTCTGCAATCTCTATTTCTGGGAGGCAAGGCATTCTGTAAATGTGAGCCACCACCAAGGAGGCCCTGTCGCCAGCACCTGTCAATCATATCTCCAGCGGAGATGGGGCAGGAAGGAGGGCCTTAGAAGCTCATCTTAACACCAGGGCAGGTTCACCCAGGCGAAAGCCAGTCCCTCTGTTCTTCAGTCCTGATCATTGCTTTGAAGCAAGCAAAACGGCAACGCAGAAGATGGTGCTTTTGAGCATGTGCAGAATTTTGGAGGGCTAGGCTTTGGGGAAATAGCGAGGGGCAGGAAGAGGTTTACAAACTGTCCTGGTCTGTTATTTTGCCCTCGGCAGCGTCCTTCCCCACACACTTGAATGAGGCAGGCTTATTCAGGGGGTGCCCAACAAGCTGTGGAGCACGTGCAGAGCTCAGATCTCCCAACTGATTGGCTGGAGGACTCGGGAGGAACAGCCAGGGAGCTGCCATCACCGTGTGCCCACTTCACATCTGTTTGAGCCCTGAACGTGTGGGAAGCGAATTCGAATCCTGCTTCCCCGTATATCATTTGGGAGGGCCGTGTCCCTACCATCCATTTAAAGCGCTCTTACCCTGTAAGACGGTTTAATAACCGTCGTGGAGAATCCTAGGATCTGTATGTGATGACCTTGCAGAGCTACAATTCCCATCACCCTGAAACTGCAGTTCCCAGGATTCTTCACAATGGCTAAAGTAGCATAAAGGTAAAGGGACCCCTGACCATTAGGTCCAGTCGTGGCCGACTCTGGGGTTTGGCACTCAACTCGCTTTATTGGCCGAGGGAGCCGGCGTACAGCTTCTGGGTCATGTGCCCAGCATGACTAAGCCGCTTCTGGCGAACCAGAGCAGCGCACGGAAACACTGTTTACCTTCCCGCCGGAGCGGTACCTATTAATCTACTTGCACTGGTGTGCTTTCGAACTGCTAGGTTGGCAGGAGCAGGGACCAAACAACGGGAGCTCACCCTGTTGCGGGCATTCGAACCGCCGACCTTCTGATTGGCAAGTCCTAGGCTCTGTGGTTTACCCCACAGCGCCACCCACATCCCTAAAGTGGCATAAAAGGGCTTTAAATTTGAGGTGTGGCTGTTCACCTTTGGGAGGGCTTTGTGAAGCATTTAAAATCAAAGGGAGATGGCATCTGCCAACAGCGGTCTTGCTGCTTTTAACACTGACAGCTTGGCTACGCTTCAAACCTCCATGTTGGGAGGCAGTCTACCTCTGAATTCCTGGCGCTGAGGACCCTCAGAGCACACCCACACCCCATGTTTCAAAGCGTGTAGTCTCCCCTTAGTCCTGGGAAGTATAGCTCATCCATCCCAGAACTACAATCCCCAGCGCCCTTAAGAAACTACAATTCCCAGGATTGGGGTTTTTTTTTGGGGGGGGGAGCTTTAAATGTGTGCTGTAGCTGTGACCCTTTTGTGCCTTTCTTCTCCTCCACTGTCTTCTCTGCTGGCCAACCACAGTTCTCTCGCAGAACTATAATTCCCAGGATCCCTGAGATTCCTGCCTTGCAGGGGGTTGGACCAGATGACCCGTGGGGTCCCTTCCAACTTGACAATTCTATGATTTTTTGGGGGGAGAAGCCGGATGCTTTATAACTGTATGCTGTGGACGCCGCCTTCATTTCACCCACTGAGGCAATGTTCCTGTTCCTGTGCCCTTTGTTTATTTTGGGATACGGCACCCCTATGACAACATGACGTCTCCATCCCTTTGTTGTTGCTGTTTAGTCGTGTCCGACTCTTCGTGACCCCATGGACCAGAGCACGCCAGGCACTCCTGTCCTCCACTACCTCCCGCAGTTTGGTCAGACTCATGCTGGTCGCTTCGAGAACACTGTCCAACCATCTCGTCCTCTGTCGTCCCCTTCTCCTTGTGCCCTCCATCTTTCCCAGCATCAGGGTCTTTTCCAGGGAGTCTTCTCTTCTCATGAGGTGGCCAAAGTCTTGGAGCCTCAGCTTCAGGATCTGTCCTTCCAGTGAGCACTCAGGGCTGATTTCCTTCAGAATGGAGAGGTTTGATCTTCTTGCAGTCCATGGGACTCTCAAGAGTCTCCTCCAGCACCATAATTCAAAAGCATCTATTCTACGGTAATCAGCCTTCTTTATGGTCCAGCTCTCACTTCCATACATCACTACTGGGAAAACCATGGCTTTAACTATACGGACCTTTGTTGGCAAAGTGACGTCTCTACTTCTCAAGATGCTGTCTAGGCTTGTCATTGCCCTTCTCCCAAGAAGCAGGCGTCTTTTAATTTCGTGGCTGCTGTCACCATCTGCAGTGATCACGGAGCCCAAGAAAGTAAAATCTCTCACTGCCTCCATTTCTTCCCCTTCTGTTTGCCAGGAGGTGATGGGCCCAGTGGCCATGATCTTCGTTTTTTTGATGTTGAGCGTCAGACCATATTTTGCGCTCTCCTCTTTCACCCTCATTAAAAGGTTCTTTAATTCCTCCTCATTTTTGGCCATCAAGGCTGAAATAATATGCGTCTTTCCCAGCCAGCCTGTTTCTTGATGTTTCTCGTCTTTCTAGAATTTCAGCTTGGACTGAGGACGGGAATGACCAGAATTGACTCATTAGAGTGTTTTCTTCTGTAGAGAAATTGTTGCTGAAATAATAGTGCATGTGAACTCCTTGGGGCAGAGACCTACCTCTGTCTCCCTCTGTTTCCGTTCCTTTGCATTGCTCTGTCTGGTTCCATGTGCGCCAAGGACCCTGTGTCAGCAGTAATGCAGGGTATTTTTAATTTTGGGGGTGGGCCATGCAGGAATAACATTGTCCCCTGGCTCTGGGTACCTGTTGCTTCGATGCGGGGAAGTCCTTGGGTTTTTTTCCTCCTCCTCCTCCTCCTCCTCCTCCTCGCACCTTGGGCCGCCTTGTCCCGCTCCATCTTGGCTCTCGCTTTGAATAGAGGGCTGTTCCCTCTTGCGTGACTCACAAACAGGCAGCTCTTTCTCTAGGGCTCACCCAGGCCTGGCTTGGCTGCCTTTATTGCCTGCTATTATTGAGGCCGTTTCCTGCCCGCCAGGAACACTTTGGGCTGCAGGGAGAGGAGGTTCAGGAGGGAAGTGCGTGACTCAGGCCCTTAACTGCTGCCTCGCTGGGCCCAGGTGCCCCAGGGTGGCGGATTCGAGAGCCGCTTCCACCCAGCCCTTCCCCCTCACCTAGGAAAGCCCGGGGTGGAGTTTCCCTGCCCCTGCTATACCTGAGCATACTGGGTAGACGAGCTCATGCAGAGTTTCATAAAGGCATAGACTGACCCCTTGCAGCACCTGAATAATAATAATTATTATATAATAATAATTTATTATTTATACCCCGCCCATCTGGCTGGGTTTCTCCAGCCACTCTCGGCGGCTTCCAACGGAACATTAAAATAAAATAACCTATTAAACTTTAAAAGCTTCCCTAAACAGGGCTGCCTTCAGATGTCTTCTAAAAATCTGGTACATTGGTACCTTGGGTTAAGAACTTAATTCGTTCCGGAGGTCCGTTCTTAACCTGAAACTGTTCTTAAGCTGAAGCACCACTTTAGCTAATGGGGCCTCCCGCTGCTCCTGCGCCACCGCAGCACAATTTCTGTTCTCATCCTGAAGCAAAGTTCTTAACCCAAGGTACTATTTCTGGGTTAGTGGAGTCTGTAACCTGAAGTGTATGTAACCCAAGGTACCACTGTAGTTGTTTTTCTCTTTGACATCTGGTGGGAGGGCGTTCCACAGGGTGGGCGCTACTACCGAAAAGGCCCTCTGCCTGGTTCCCTGTAACCTCACTTCTCGCAATGAGGGAACCGCCAGAAGGCCCTCAGCGCTGGACCTCCTCAGTGTCTGGGCTGAACAATGGGGGTGGAGACGCTCCTTCAGGCATATACAGGACTGAGGCCATTTAGGGCTTTCAAGGTCAGCACCAACACTTTGAGTTGTGCTCAGAAACATACTGGGAGCCAATGCAGGTCTCTCAGGACTGGTGTTATGTGGTCCCGGCGGCTGCTCCCAGTCACCAGTCTAGCTGCCGCATTCTGGATTAGTTGTAGTTTCTGGGTCACCTTCAAAGGTAGCCCCACGTAGAGCGCATTGCAGTAGTCCAAGCGGGAGATAACCAGAGCATGCACTACTCTGGCAAGGCAGTCCGTGGGCAGGGAGGGTCTCAGCCTGCGTACCAGATGGAGCTGGGAGACAGCTGCCCTGGACACAGAATTGACCTGCGCCTCCATGGACAGCTGTGAGTCCAGAATGACTCCCAGGCTGCGCACCTGGTCCTTCAGGGGCACAGTCACCCCATTCAGGACCAGGGAGTCCCCCACACCCACCCGCCCCCTGTCCAACCCTTTGGAGCAATGAAAGAGAATCACAGAATAAGAAGACCCAGCTGGTTCAAACCAGTCTCCTGTTCTCACAGTGGACAACCAGGTGCCCATAATGGGAAGCCACCCAGATTGGTGGTCATCGCTGCCTCCAGTGTGAGTGAGTTCCATGAGTTAACCATGCGCCGTGTGAAAAAGGATTTCTGCCCCGAATCTTCCAGCATTCAGTTTCATTGCATGTCCACAGCTTCTAGCTTTAGCAGAGAGGGAGGAAAAACTCTGCCCAGTTTCTTCATGCCAGGCATAATTTTATAAACTTCTGTTACTTCTTCCTCGCCATCTCTCCAAACCACTGGTTCTCAGCTTCTCCACCCCACCTTTGGGCCACACTTTGAGAATACCGTGTTTTTCCGTGTACAGTGGTACCTCAGGTTAAGTACTTAATTCGTTCCGGAGGTCCGTTCTTAACCTGAAGCACCACTTTGGGGTCTCCCGCTGCTGCTGCGCCGCCGGAGCACGATTTCTGTTCTTATCCTGAAGCAAATTTCTTAACCTGAAGCACTATTTCTGCGTTAGTGGAGTCTGTAACCTGAAGCGTATGTAACCCAAGGTACCACTGTATAAGACTAGGCTTTCCCCTTAAAAAATAATGTCTAAAATTTGGGGGCGTCTTATACACGGGGGCTATCTCCCCCCATTTTCTTAAATCAGAGTGCCCCAAAATAGGGATTTCTTATACATGGGGGCATCTTATAGATGGGAAAATACGGTAATTATTTTACTCCAGCCACACCCATTTTCAATAAAAATATTCCTTTCAGTAGCACCTTAGAGACCAACTAAGTTTGTTATTGGTATGAGCTTTCGTGTGCATGCACACTTCTTCAGATACACTTTTTCACACTTCTTTTTCAATCAATAGCTGTGCTTGATTTGCAACCTAGAGCACAACTGCTTTATAAGAAAACGACACGTGAGCCTATTACATACGTACCTTAAATATCTATACAAACTCAACGTGTGAGCTCGCAGTATCATCCCTTGATGTTCTCGCCCTCATTTTGAAAAGATATTGATCCATTTTTTGCAGATTAAAAACAAATGAACATTTTGATACTAGACTATACTGAAATGATTAAACGCCACTTTTGTCCGTGGCTGAATCTTCCTGCCACAACTTTTGAGAACTAAAAATAAATACCGTATTTTTTTCCTTCCTAAAAAGTAAGGGGAAATGTGTGTGCGTCTTATGGAGCGAATGCAGGCTGCGCAGCTATCCCAGAAGCCAGAACAGCAAGAGGGGTTGCTGCTTTCACTGCACAGCGATCCCTCTTGCTGTTCTGGCTTCTGAGATTCAGAATATATTTTTTCTTGTTTTCCTCCTCCAAAAACTAGGTGTGTCTTGTGGTCTGGTGCGTCTTATAGAGTGAAAAATTCGGTAAATCCCAAATGCTGCAACCTTTGTTAATAGGGGAATCGCTCCATCCCCTCGATCAGTCATTTCCTGGAAGCTGACTGCAGTCTTGATCTGAATCAAAACCGGAGGCACTCTTAACACCACCCCAAGGCTTTGTACAGATGTTGTGCCCAACTCGCGGCTGGGTATCCTTTGCCCTGAAACCTGGGCACATGACCCGCAGCTGGAGAGCTGGGTGGGAAAGCCCGTCTCAGCGCTCTCCTTGCAGCAGCTACGCCCTCATGCCTGCCCCTCTTGCCCAGTGTTTGGTGGTAAAGGGACCCCAGACCATTAGGTCCAGTTGTGGCCGACTCTGGGGTTGCGGCGCTCATCTCGCTTTACTGGCCGAGGGAGTCGGTGTACAGCTTTTGGGTAGTGTGGCCAGCATGACTAAGCCGCTTCTGGCGAACCAGAGCAGCGCATGGAAACGCCGTTTACCTTCCCTCCGGAGTGGTACCTATTTATCTACTTGCACTTTGACGTGCTTTTGAACTGCTAGGTTGGCAGGAGCAGGGACCAAGCAACGGGAGCTCACCCCGTCGCAGGGATTCAAACCGCCGACCTTCCGATCGGCAAGTCCTAAGCTCTGTTGTTTAACCCACAGCGCGACCCGCGTCCCTGTTTGGTGGTAGGGTGCCCCTGTACGGGGCTAGACATCAGCCAGGTGAGTTTTGGGGCTAGTACATGTCCCATTGTGACCACAAAGAGATCTCTGGCTGCCGGGATGGCGACTGGGGAAGGCCAAGTGCAGGGGTCAGCAAACTTTTTCAGCAGGGGGCCAGTCCACTGTCCTTCAGATCTTGTGGGGGGCCAGACTATATTTTGGGAGGGGGGAAAATGAACGAATTTCTATGCCCCACAAATAACCCAGAGATGCATTTTAAATAAAAGCACTCATTCTACTCATGTAAAAACACCAGGCAGGCCCCACAAATTATCCAGAGATGCATTTTAAATAAAAGGGCACATTCTACTCATGTAAAAACACGCTGATTCCTGGACCATCTGTGGGCCAGATTTAGAAGGCGATTGGGCCGGATCCGGCCCCCCGGGCCTTAGTTTGCGTACCCATGGCCAGGTGTGTCACCTAGAGAAGAATCTGAAATATTTCCCTCGAAGCTTGGATTCGTTTTGTTCCGGATGGTTTGAATGTGTTGCGAACCGCTTTAAGATTTGTTCTTTAAAAGACAAAGTGATGTAGAAATATTAATAATAAATTGCATTGCAAAAAATCAACAACCTAACAGTGCCGGGAACAGGCATCCCCAACCTTCGGCCCTCCAGATGTTTTGGACTACAATTCCCATCATCCCTGACCACTGGTGCTGTTAGCTAGGGAACATGGGAGTTGTAGGCCAAAACATCTGGAGAGCCGAAGGTTGGGGATGCCTGGCCTAGGCATTCCGTTGTGGTAACCGCAAAGTAGGCCGATTAGATTATATATCTTGAGTTTCTCCCCTGTACCTGGAGCTTCCATTCCTGGTGGCATAATGAGACCAGTATCTGAATTTTAGTATATTTATTTTGCTTCATCCCTTCTCAGTCTGATGAGGTTTATGCCGCTGTGGTAGGTTAAGGATTAGATTTTCAATATATATAACTCTGTGGGAAGCCTTGTGTTTTTTTGGAGACAACATCCAGGGGCCCCATTTCCCGCACCCAGGGCACATTAAATTGTGATTAATTTGAAAGGCTAAAAACAATTAGCTTAATTTAAATGCCTGCTGATCACTAAATTAATTCATATGCATATAGTTTTCTTTCAGAATCAAGCGCTGCACATTCCTTATAATTGGAATTTATCTTTTATAATGCATAAGGGTTTTTTCCGGTAACTATTTTTTAAATTACAGTTTTATTTTAGAAATCATTCCGGGCTTGCATATTTAGAAGTATTTCAGCTCGATTTGATGCTGAGGCTCAGTTATTTGAATAATAAATCATTATGTCCCTTCTAGCTGATCAGTCATGGAACAGCTTTGAATTCATTTGCATAATGGAATATATTAGTGTTTCCTTCATGTCAGTGAAATCATGGCGCCGCCTCACGCATCCTCTTATGTTTTGTTGTGAACCTCCCTGTGATCGTTGGATGAGGATGGTGTACAAATTTAGTAAATCGTAGAATTGCTCGGGATGTAAGGGACCACGGGGGTCATCTAGTCCAGCCCGCTTCAATGCAGGGACATTTTTGCCCAATGTGGGTCTCAGACCCACGACCCTGAGATTAAGAGTCTCATGCTGTACCAACTGAGCTATCCCAGCAGACTGCTGTTAATAATAATAATAATAATAATAATAATAATAATAATAAATGTTTTAATACAATTAGAATTCTAAACTATTATCATTCATGTGTTTTTAGGTTTTATAGTATTTTGTGTTTTAATTTGTGTCAGCCGTCTTGGGTGACTGGGAAGAGGGCAAGATGTAAATAATAATAGTAATAGTAATAATAATAATAGTAGTAAATTAAATTATTATTATTATTATTATTATTATTGTTGTTGTTATATTTTTTATTCATTTTTTAATATATCATTTTCAACAGTCACTCAACATAGGTCACATCTCATACAGTTTTTTTTGGACTTCCATCAACCACATCTGAAATTTTTCCAATTTTTTCACTTAAAATTAACATTTCTTCGTTTCACTATTGCTTTTAATTATCTTATCTATTGACTCTCTCATCATAGCCTTCCTTACAATATTTCATCTATTCCTCCTTACAGAACGTCTTGCAGTCCTGCTAGCGTCATCTGTCAATTACAGTTGCTTTTCAAATAGTTTGCATATTTATTCCAGTCTTCTGAGAATCTCTGGTCCCGCAGGTTTCGAATCCTTCTTGTCATCTTGTCTAATTCTGCATAGTCCGTTAATTTCGTCTGCCATTCTTTTTTCGTCGGTAATTCTTCTTGTTTCCATTTCTGTGCCAACAATACTCTTAGTAAATTAAATTATCTTGTGCCTGCTTCGTCAGAGATAGGTGAAATTTGCTTTCTGGGCAAAGAGTGTTTTTTTCTGGGATGTCCCCACTAACCCCTATTTCCTGTAACATACAGCGGAAGCTGCACTGGGGGATTATTGCGTTCCCTTACTCCACCCTCCGACTGCCTATATGTATTGATTATTATTATTACAGTGGTGCCTCGCAAGACGAAATTAATTCGTTCCGCGAGTTTTGTCGTCTTGCGATTTTTATCGTCTTGCGAAGCACGGTGTCGGGAAAGTTTTGGAAAAGCTTCAAAAATCACCAAAGTCTTTAAAAACCTCAAAAAAGGCTACCACACCGCGTTCTATGAGTTGCTCCTCGAAGTCAAGTCGCAACTGTATTAACGGTGTTAAGAAAAAGGAAACAAACTTGCAAGACGTTTCCGTCTTGCGAAGCAAGCCCATAGGGAAAATCGTCTTGCGAAGCAGCTCAAAAAACAAAAAACCCTTTTGTCTAGCGAGTTTTTTGTCTTGCGAGGCATTCGTCTTGCGAGGTACCACTGTATTATTGGTGATGGAGGATCAATGCTGCTCAACACTCCAACAGATCAAATAATGGCGGGTGTGTGCCAACCGGGAGCCTTTGAGGAGCACATACATCCTCTCTCTACATCCTCTCTTGGCTTACGGCTTGGAAACTGACTTCTGGGAGAGTTCCCCCCCCCCCATGCAATTTTTACGATGAGGTCTTAAGTGTGTTTATCTGTGCCGCTTGGGCTTGCCAGTCGAAAGGTCGGGGGTTCGAATCCCCGTGACGGGGTGAGCTGCCGTTGCTCGGTCCCTGCTCCTATCAACCTAGCAGTTCGAAAGCACACCTGTGTAAGTAGATATATAGGTACCGCTCCGGCGGGAAGGTAAATGGCGTTTCCGTGTGCTGCTCTGGTTTCGCCAGAAGCGGCTTAGTCACGCTGGCCACATGACCCGGAAAAACTGTCTGCGGACAAACGCCGGCTCCCTCGGCCTGTAAAGTGAGATGAGCGCCACAACCCCAGAGTCGTTCACGACTGGACTTAATTGTCAGAGGTCCTTTACCTCAACAAAGGTCCGTATAGTTAAAGCCATGGTTTTCCCAGTAGTGATGGATGGAAGTGAGAGCTAGACCATAAAAAAGGCTGATCGCTGAAGAATTGATGCTTTTGAATTATGGTGCTGGAGGAGACTCTTGAGAGTCCCATGGACAGCAAGAAGATCAGACCTCTCCATTCTGAAGGAAATCAGCCCTGAGTGCTCACTGGAAGGACAGATCATGAAGCTGAGGCTCCAATACTTTGGCCACCTCATGAGAAGAGAAGACTCCCTGGAAAAGACCCTGATGCTGGGAAAGATGGAGGGCACAAGGAGAAGGGGACGACAGAGGACGAGATGGTGGGACAGTGTTCTCGAAGCTACCAGCATGAGTTTGACCAAACTGCGGGAGGTAGTGGAGGACAGAGGTGCCTGGCGTGCTCTGGTCCAGGGGGTCACGAAGAGTCGGACACGACTAAACAACTAAACAATAACAACAACAAAAGTATTTGCCGCTCTTTTAATGACACCCCCACCAAAGCGGCCGCTTGAGGCAGTTGCCTCACTCTGTCTAATGGTGGGGCCGGCTTCGTGTGGAAGCAAGACGTTCTGAAATCTGTGGTCAGTCTGTCTAAGGGAGCACCTTGGACTACAACTCCCCATCAGCCTCAGCTAGCGCAATTGGGAGTTTTAGCTTGTGGTGGGTGATGGGAGTTGTAGTCCAAAACAGACCGGCAAAAGCCAGAGATCACACAACTGAGATTGGACCCCTGTGGTTCCTTCTGCATTCACAACTGCAATTTCTGGTGGTGGGTTTTTAACCCTTTGTGGGTGCGGCTCTGATGGGTGCCATACCAGTGCAATTTCCCCGTGGCTGTCCCCAAAATTCTTTGGCGTCTAAGGACTCCCTGTTATAGAGGAACTGAATTTTTGAAAAATAAAGATCTTGCAGCAGTGGATTCCACAGTTTCCCCGGCACAAGACATGGCTTGTTTGCTTACTTGTTTATTGCATTTCTATCCTGCCTTTTCTTCAAGTAGCTGAAGGTGGTTCTGCCACTCCTCATTTAACCCTCACAACGACCCTGAGAGGTAGGTTAGGCTGAAAGGGATGTTGGTCACCCATCGATCTTCATGCCTGAGTGGGGATTTGAACCCTTGTCTCCCAGGTCCTAGTCCAGCTCTCTAACCACTGAACCACCCTGAGTCTCACTTGCACTGTTTCAGAGGATCCGAAGTGAAAATCTTGTGGCAGTGAATTCCATAGGCTCCCCAGGATAAGGGTCGTTCTTATGCACATCATTTTTTTAAAAAAATGGTTAGGGGGGAAGGAGCAGGGATAGGAGCCAGTTCCTCTCACTTGCGATGAAATCATAAAGACCTCTCTGCTTTAAGGAGGAAGGAAGGAGGAGTTCAGAGGTCAAGTGGAACGAACAAAGCGTTTCAGATGGGGTACCTTTGAGAGTTAAAAATAACTGCCGGGATTTGCATAGCGTCTCACTACAACCAGAAAGCTTGAAAGGCTGAACGTTGCTCCTTCCCTGAGCTTGTGCGAAACGTCTCTTCTCTTCGGCTGTCTTCCCTTAAAAAACACACACACGCCATCCATCTTTGCAAGACAGGTGTTTGTCTGTTGTCTGACAGCCTTCTCTATTCAAGATGAGCCACACCTGAAACATTTTCTTGGTGCCTGAATATATGCATGCGTGCATGTGTATATATTCCTTGCCGCTGACAACGAATTACTCCAGGAGAGCAGCAATCTTTTAAGGAAATATGGGTATATTTGGATAATTGAAGTGATTGCCAGGAGCGCCACCCCCTACCCCAGAAAGAGAGAGGGTTAATTGTTAATTGCTCAGCATTACAATAAACAGTGAGAGATCGTAGAAGTTTTCTTAGGCCTACACAGGAGAAGGATGTGTGTGGTTTGGGAGCTGCACGGCCAGGGAAAAAACAATGCTGTCCAGGGTTGTAAAGACTGCGGAGAGAATAACTGGGCGCACTCTTCCCACCTCGGATCAAATCTATGCTTCCAGGTGCCATAAGAAAGCGGCAGAGATAGCGCAGGACAGTGCGCACCCCGGAAATGATCTCTTTCAGCTTCTGCCTTCTGGAAGAAGGTACAGGGTTATAAAGACTAGGACTAGCCGCCTGAGAAAGAGTTTCTGCCCGAATGGGATTTTGGTTTCAACGCAGTGTAAGGTAGTCTCTGTGGGAGTATATTGTATTTAATTATGGGGTATCAGAGTTTTTAGGGGGCTAACCAGGCTGGGATAGCTGGGATAGCAGGCTTGTTGGTTTTTGAATGTCTGATGTAGATTTTTTCAATTTCGTTGTTCTGTATGGGACAATGACAATAAAGATGATATCGTATCTGCCATGGATGCTTTAGCTGAGATTTCTGCTTTTTAGGGGGTTGACCCTTGGAGTTCCCTTCTGACTACAGTCGTACCTCGGGTTAAGTACTTAATTCGTTCTGGTGGTCCATTCTTAACCTGAAACTGTTCTTAACCTGAAGCCCCACTTTAGCTAATGGGGCCTCCTGCTGCTGCCGCGCCGCCGGAGCACGATTTCTGTTCTCATCCTGAAGCAAAGTTCTTAACCTGAAGCACTATTTCTGGGTGAGTGGAGTCTGTAACCTGAAGTGTATGTAACCCGAGGTACCAATGTATATGATTCCATGAGCTGGGGGAAGAAAAGCTCTGTTTTAGCAGCAGTTTTTCCATGGAAACCGCTTGGCGCCACAGGAGCAGCCCAGCACCTTGCGCTGCGGTTCCCAGGCGCCCGACAAACCAGCTGGCTGCCGGGCGCTTGGGACGTGCTGCTGGCGGAACGACCCACCCATCAATCACATGGCCTCATAGTGACATTGGGTGACTGGTTGCCCCACTCACCTGTCAAAACCAGCCTGCGGGGCGGCGACGGATGAGGATCCAGCCCACTGGCACAAAATAAAGTTTCTCCACCTAACCAAACTGTCATGCTTTCGACCCGTTGCTTCAGCCGAGTCGCTGCCCAATCAGTGAAGCTCAGGCGAGCTGAAATCTCGTCGGCCCGCATTTTTAAGACCTGCCTCGAGTACTGACGCATCAGTGACTCGCCCCGAAGAAAGGACCATCTGTCTTTCGGTTTCTGAAAGTTTCCCCGCCTGGCTGCCCAGAGCACATTGTTACTCACTGGGGAGCAACCCTGTTTGTAGCTTTCTGTCAGCGCAGAGTATTGCTTTGGATTTTAAAAGTTTGCCGCTGCTGCGATTGACCTCCGGGTACACAAAGGGCTCGAACCTGAAACCACCGCCAACTTGCAGCGACTTGTCTCTCTTTCCCGTTTCCCTGCGGTGTCCCAGGAATGAACCTGCATCTTTCACCGCAACCCTGTTCAAACAGCATTCCGACTGCGCTGGAGTTAACTGAGCAACACCCAAGTGCATTGAAGTGCATAGAAAGGGGAGGGGTGTCTTATTACACCAGTGAAATTAGCTAAAATAAATGTTGGAAATGTAAAGAAAAAGAAGGATCTTTTTATCGCATGTGGTGGGAATGTAAGAAAGTGAAAAGCTTTTGGGAAATGATATATGATGAGATGAAAAAGATGTTGAAATATACAATAAAAAAAACAACAACAACCCAGAAGCATTTTTACTTGGCATTGTAGGGGAGGATATTAACAGACAGGATAGTAAACTGTTTTTATATGCAATAACGGCAGCAAGAGTCTTATTGGCACAAAAATGGAAACAAGAAGAATTACCGACGAAAGATGAATGGCAGGCGAAATTAATGGACTATGCAGAATTGGATAAACTAACAGGAAGGATTCAAAACCTGTGGGACCAGAGATTCTCAGAGGATTGGAGCAATAATCCAGTACAGAGATTTTCATCAAAATCTGAGATGTAGTAGCTTTATTTTTTTTAAAAACAACAACAATTGTGATGATCTGGAACAAACCCATTGGAGAAGGTAGCAGTGGTTGCCCAGACCTTGATGCCGGTTGCAAATGGGACCCCAAATCAGTTCAAGCTTTGGGGACCCCAAAATGTAGGTCCACCACCGCTCCCACCCCTCCTCCCTGAAACCTTCAAAGTCCCTTTTTGCTCACCTGGCGCCCTCCAGATGTTTGGGACTACAATTCCCAGCAGGCTCGGGCTGGTGGGAGTTATAGTCCAAAGCATTTGGAAGGTGCACCAGGCCAGGAAAGCATGCTTTGTAAATTCTCCTTCTTTTGATATACAGTGGTACCTCAGGTTACACACGCTTCAGGTTAAATACGCTTGAGGTTACAGACTCCGCTAACCCAGAAATAGGGCTTCAGGTTAAGAACTTTGCTTCAGGATGAGAACAGAAATCGTGCGGCAGCGGGAGGCCCCATTAGCTAAAGTGATGCTTCAGGTTAAGAACAGTTTCAGGTTAAGAACGGACCTCTGGAATGAATTAAGTACTTAACCTGAGGTACCACTGTATACTGATACACACACACACACCTTAGGGCAGTTCACAAGATGAAAATACAGGCATACCTCGGGTTTAAGTAGCTTCGGGATAAGTATTTTCGGGTTGCACGCTGCAGTGACCCAGAAGTAACAGAGCGCATTACTTCCGGGTTTTGCTGCTCGCGCATGTGCAGATGGTCAAAATGGCGTCACGTGCATGCGCGGAAGTGGCGACCCGCGCACGCGCAGATGTGGGTTGCGTTCGCTTCTGGGTGCGAACAGCGCTCCGGAACGGATCCCGTTCGCATCCAGAGGTACCACTGTAGAGGATAAAAACACAAAATACCGTATTTTTTGCTCCATAAGACTCACTTTCTCCCTCCTAAAAAGTAAGGGGAAACGTGTGTGCGTCTTATGGAGCGAATGCAGGCTGCGCAGCTATCCCAGAAGCCAGAACAGCAAGAGGGATTGCTGCTTTCACTGCACAGCGATCCCTCTTGCTGTTCTGGCTTCTGAGATTCAGAATATTTTTTTTCTTGTTTTCCTCCTCCAAAAACTAGGTGCGTCTTGTGGTCTGGTGCGTCTTATAGAGCGAAAAATACGGGTAAATAGTTAGAGCAAAAACAAAGAGTGCCATGGCAACCTCTGCAACACAGTGGGAACTTTTTGCGTGCCAACCTTATGCCCACTCTGATCCCATGTTGTTTTCCCTGGCTCTCCCTATCCACCTCTGTCTCTTCCTTTGCAGTTCCCCGAGTGCGGATTCTACTGCCTCTACGACAAGATTCTGCTCTTCAAACACGACCCGTCCTCGGCCAACATCCTGCAGCTGGTCCGAGCTGCCAGCGACATCCAGGAAGGCGACCTGGTGGAGGTGGTGCTCTCAGGTGAGCTGGCTTAGCGGAATCGTGAACTGGCTCGGCTGCGGGTCCCATGCAGTGGCGGGTTGGGCTAGATGACCTTTGGGGGTCTCCCTTCCCAATTCTATGATTCGAAGGGAATGTGCATTTACTCCTTGTTTACTCCCCACAACAACCCTGGGAAGTAGGCTAGGCTGAGAGGCAGCGGCCGGCCCCCCAAGGCTGCCCAGTTTTCATCCCCAAAAAGTTTTTGATTTGAGTTTCTACAGAAATTAGGCTGCATGTTGTATTTTAATCTTGTTTTTAAGTTGTATTTGAATCAATTGTTTTTATACCTGGTGTTCACCGCCTTGAGCCCTTTCTTGGCTGGGGAAGGCAAGGTGATAATAATAATAATAATAATAATAATAATAATAATAATAATAATAATAATAATAATTTTTTATTTATACCCCGCTTTTCCCAGCCAAGACCGGGCTCAGGGCGGCTAACAACCAATAATAAAAATAAGTTGATTAAAATACAATTTAAAAGATTAAGATACAATATTAAAACAATTAGGGAGCAATCTCATCATAGGAGGAAAAAGGAAAAAGAAAGAGAGGGAGGGAGGGAATCAAATTGGCTCCAAGCCAAAGGCCTGGCGGAACAACTCTGTCTTACAGGCCCTGCGGAAAGAGATCAGATCCTGCAGGGCCCTGGTCTCATGAGACAGAGCGTTCCACCAGGCTGGGGCCAGTGTTGAAAAGGCCCTGGCTCTGGTTGAAGCTAATCTTACTTCCTTAGGCCCGGGACCACTAGGGTGTTGCTGTTTATGGACCTTAAGGTCCTCCGTGGGGCATACCGGGAGAGGCGGTCCTGTAGGTATGAGGGTCCTAGGCCATGAAGGGCTTTAAAGGTCAAAACCAGCACCTTAAATCTGACCCTGTACTCCACCGGGAGCCAGTGCAGCTGGAAAAGCACTGGGTGAATATGCTCCCATGGCAAAGACCCCGTGAGGAGCCTCGCTGCAGCATTCTGCACCCGCTGGAGTTTCTGGGACAGCTTCAAGGGCAGCCCCGCGTAGAGCGAATTACAGTAGTCAAGCCTGGAGATGACCGTTGCGTGGATCACTGTGGCCAGGTCGGGGCGGGAAAGATAAGGGACCAACTGCTTGATGCGGCGAAGGTGGAAAAATGTCGCCTTGGCTGTTGTTGTAACCTGCGCCTCTGTGGAAAGGGAGGCGTCAAGGATTACATCCAAACTCTAATTAGTTAGCTTCATGGCGGGATTTGAACCCTGGTCTCTGCCAAGTCCTGGTCCAGTGCTCCAACCGTTTCACCACCCTGGTTCCTTAGCAAAGGCTGGCACAGTCCTCTCTGTCTCTCTGTATTTTTCTCTCTCCTGGCCTAGATCTCTTGCTTGCTTCTGGAGGCAGGTGATGTTTTTGAATCCGACGCCCAGGCAACGGAGCAGGATGTGGGTTTTGGGTACAGACAACCCCTTTCCTCCGCTTGGGGGAAGGGCGGTAGAAGGTGCTTCCTGGCGGATGTCCTCTTGCACCCGAGGGACCTGGGGCACTTCCTGCGTACCTGGGTGGGGCTAGGGAAGCCCCCTAAAAACAGCTGCTTCTTCCTGGGGCGAAAAGGGTGGCCACAAGGGTCAAAATCAGAGGAGCCCAGGGGCATAGCTGTCAACTTACAGATTTGAAAATAAGGAACCAGCAGCCTTGAAAATAAGGGACCAGCAGCCAAAATAAGGGATTTTAGTCGACCAGTTAAAAGGGACCAGATAGTTTTGGAGAGCAGTGCCAGTTTTTAGCCCTTCGTTCCCAGAGGTTACTGCTCAAGACACCAGCTGATGAAACACTGCAATTAAATAACTACAAGCAGCAACGACTTTTTGCGCAAAACGAAGTCCAAGCTACGAAGATGCTGCTGCAGTTCTGTATCTTTTCTCTTGTGCTCCATCTGCAGCGCTCAGTTTCATCAGGCGGGGCGGGAGGAAGGGGGGGGGGAATAGCGCCTGAAGTAAACCCGCAGATCAGACCATCTATGCTAGTCTACCACTACAAATCTATGGGAGAAGCGCTTGCGGTCCTTCCTCCGCTTTCCCCCTCTATGCTTAGCCCTTGGCACACCTGCTCGCGCCTCCTCCTCCTCTCTCTGAACTGCTTTCTCTATGGTTGCCCTCGCTCTCCTCTCAAGGCTCCTCAACAATTCATAGACCATGCCAGGCTGCCCATCTCATCTGGTTCCTTCGGCAGCACAGCCGCAGTACGGCCTAGCGGGAGCGGGCACGGGCAGAGGGGAGGCCCCAGGCAGAGACGCTCAGTTCGGCGGCCGCAAGGAGGATGGTGGTGGAAGGGCCCGAGGCTCCCGCCAGTCCCGGCGGGGAGGGGTTCCCGGGGGCCAAGGCTGGTGAGAGGAGGCCGGAGGGGGGCGGGCCAGGCAGCCAAGCAACACAGTTGGAGCCTCCCTCCTCCCTGGCCGGCAGGGAGGGAGGGAGAGGAGCTGCTTCCTTTGAAACCCAGGAAATTTAAGGGACATCCATCAATAAGGGACAGCAGCGGGACATGGCGCTGGGGTAAGGGACTGTCCCTCCAAATAAGGGACGCTTGACAGCTATGCCCAGGGTGGGTTAGCCTCCAGCTGCTCCCTCACTTCCACTTCACAACAACCCTGCGAGGCAAGCCAGGCTTGAAACATGGCGACTAGGACAAGGTCTCCCAGAGGCCACTCATTTCTAAACTATTTCAGCTGGGGCATGTGGACGGGCTCCTAAACAGGGACAGGCAAGAGAGTCTCTGAGAGAGTACAGAGTGCCTTGTTTCCCTGTCCGCTTTTAAATGTCCGGCCTGGCAGCCCTTGATAAAATGATTTGCAGCAGCCTCGTGAGATACCAGGTTAGACTGGGAGTGGAGTTCAGTCAGTGGCACCCAGCTAGCCTCGTTCCTGGAGGCAGGATTTGAATCCGGGTCTCCCAGGACAGATGATTTAACGCAATGCCCGTCAGATAACCTGCACTATTCCAGCCTCTCAATCTAGAATCTCCACTTCCTCAAGGGTGCTTAAATCACCCCCTGTGCCTGTTTTCATGCAACGGTAAGTCCTAAAGAAGCCTTTGCCAGATGTGTTGGACTACAATTCCCATCAGCCATAGCCGCTGCAACCGATGGTCAGGGATGATGGGAGTTGTAGTCCAAAAAAATCTAGAGGGCACCAGGCTGCTGACCTAAACAAACCACATTCAGCTGAGAACAAAACATTGGCACTTTTGTAGACTCTTATCTTCTCTTTATGTGGCAGATTATCAGAAGAGTCATAGCTCAGCGTTACAGCATCTGCCTTGTGTGCAAAAGCTTTTTCTACCCTGAGGGCCAGATCCCCTCCTGGGGAAGCTCCTGGGGGCCAAATGTCAGGTGGGCGGGGCCTGGGACAAAAGTGGGCGGAGCAATTGATGTGACTCCTCCCTTTGCCTCATTCCAAAGCCCTTGCAAAGGGCCAGGCAGGGGTGGTCTGGAGAATGTTATGGAGGTCCGGCAATGATATTGGGAGGGCTTTATTTCCCCCCTCCCTGCTTTGAAATTTCCTAGTTCCACTGTGCTCCGTTAATCCTTGAAACTGAATTGCTGCTCCCTTTTTTAAAAACCCCTCTCTCCTTCTGAACATGGCAAGAATTAGGGCAGATAAAAGAAGGGGCTTATTCACACATGAACTACGGAACTCCTTCCTGCAGGAGGCTCTGATGGACACCAGCTAAGATGGCTTTAGAAGATAAATTCATAGCTATCAACTTTCAGATTTGAAAATAAGGGATCAGCAGCCTTACCTGTCCCGGGGACAGTCTACGGGATATCTAACAATCCGGGATAGCAGCGAGAAGCAGCGGGAAACGGCACAGAAATAAGGGAATTTCCAGCAAAAAAAGGGAAGGTTGACAGCTATGGAGAAGAATTTGTGGCTACATGCCATGGATCATGGGACCCGGGGGGCGCTGTGGGTTAAACCACAGAGCCTAGGACTTGCCGATCAGAAGGTCGGTGGTTCGAATCCCCACCACGGGGTGAGCTCCCGTTGCTCGGTCCCTGCTCCTGCCCACCTAGCAGTTCAAAAGCACGTCAAAGTGCAAGTAGATAAATAGGTACTGCTCCGGCGGGAAGGTAAACGGTGTTTCTGTGCACTGCTCTGGTTTTCCAGAAGCGGCTTAGTCATGCTGGCCACATGACCCGGAAGCTGTACGCCGGCTCCCTCGGCCAATAAAGCGAGATGAGCGCCGCAACCCCAGAGTCAGTCACGACTGGAACTAATAGTCAGGGGTCCCTTTACCTTTACCTATACTGCGTTTAAAACCAGAATTGCATTTGGGTAGAAACTGTTTCTCAGGCGGCTAGTCCTAGTCTTTATAACCCTGTACCTTCTTCCAGAAGGCAGAAGCTGAAAGAGATCATTTCTGGGGTGCGCACTATCCTGCGCTATCTCTGCAGCTTT
The DNA here is from genome assembly GCF_964188315.1 of Podarcis muralis. Taxonomy (NCBI): domain Eukaryota; kingdom Metazoa; phylum Chordata; class Lepidosauria; order Squamata; family Lacertidae; genus Podarcis; species Podarcis muralis. Next base: position 84,045,362 of record NC_135661.1, read on the forward strand.
CTTATGGCCCCTGGAAGCGTAGATTTGATCCAAGGTGGGAAGAGTGCACCCAATTATTCTCCGCAGTTTTTACAGCCCTGGACAGCATTGTTTTTTCCCTGACCGTGCAGCTCCCAAACCACACACACAGACCATAAGTTAATACACTTTCCACAGTACAATGGTAAAATGTGATCAACAGGTCCTTTGAGAGATTGTTTTTCCGGAGGATTCTCAGAAAATATAACCTCTTCTGTGCTCTCTTCATCAGGTCTTTACTGTTTTCTCCCCAGGTTAGGTCATCTCTCAACTCCATTCCCAGAAATCGAAACACGAGACCTGTTCCACGCACTTCCCCTCAATAATAAGTGGCTGAATATTCAATTTACATTTCCTAAAGTCCACAATAATCTCTTTTGTTTTCTTTAAGTGAAGGAGTAAGTTGTTTTTCCTGCACCACTCCCCCAACTGCTCAACTTCCTTCCTATAGGCCGCCTCCCCCTCTCCAGCCGTGATTAAACCAACCACCGTTGTATCATCTGCGAACTTAATGATCTTATTACTGGGGTATTTGAGGGCACAGTCAGCTGTATAGAGCGTATATAAAAGCGGGCTCAACTCGCACCCCTGCAGCGTCCCCGTATTCGTGATGAGATCTGCAGAGACCTGGGAACCCAACCTGACCCTTTGGGAACGGTTTTGATAGAAAATCTAATATCCACCTGCACAAACACGGTGGAAGTCCCAGGTCTAATAATTTAGGCACCAATCTATGCGGAAGAATAGTATTAAATGCAGTACTCTAGTACAGTGGTACCTCAGGTTACGTACGCTTCAGGTTACATACGCTTCAGGTTACATACGCTTCAGGTTACAGACTCCGCTAACTCAGAAATAGTGCTTCAGGTTAAGAACTTTGCTTCAGGATGAGAACAGAAATCGGGCTCTGGCGGCGTGGCAGCAGCAGGAGGCCCCATTAGCTAAAGTGGAGCTTCAGGTTAAGAACAGTTTCAGGTTAAGAACGGATCTCCGGAACGAATTAAGTACTTAACCTGAGGTACCACTGTACTCTCATCCTGCTCTGTGTGGGCCAGGATACCGGACTGGATGGGCCAGGGGCCTGATCCTGCTTATTCTAAGCGCCTTCCTTCTTCTCCTCCTCTCCTAGCTTCCGCCACTTTTGAGGACTTCCGGATCCGACCACACGCCCTCAACGTGCACTCCTATCGCGCGCCGGCTTTCTGCGACCACTGCGGCGAAATGCTGTTCGGATTGGTACGCCAGGGTCTCAAGTGTGATGGTAAGGCTCCCTCTTTGATTTGATTTTTTTTTTTGCGGGAAGGTGGAGGGTTTTTGGTTTGCCAAGACCTGGCTTGGCATTTCCTCCCAAGGCATAAAGACTGATTTGGATCAATTGCTCATTTTGTCCCTGAAGACCTCTCCCCTGGGGGTGGGGAACATCTGTGCCCTCTCCAGATGTTGCTGGACTCCAGTTCCCATCAGGCTCAGGCTCAGCCAGTTTGGCCTATGCTCAATGGTGATGTCATGGGCATTGCCAAGAGGGGGCAGGAGGGACAGCTGCCCCCCATAGATCAAGCAAAACAATAGAAATACGTACCGTATTTTTCGCCCTATAAGACGCACATTTCTCCTCCTGAAAAGTAAGGGGAAATGTGTGTGCGTCTTATGGAGCGAATGAAGGTGGGAGGCTCTGCTCAGAGTTCCCTTTAAAGAGCCGCGTGGAGCGTGTGGGCGGCTCTTGGGGGCTTTTCCCCGAGGAGGGAGAAGGGCAGCTCACTAGTCTCTTCTCCTCCTCGAGGAAAAGCCCCAAAGAGCCGCACACATGCTCCACGCGGCTTGTGAAAGGGAGTGCTGAGCAGAGCCTGGGATGCATACAGGCTCTGCTCAGCGCTTCCTTTAAAGAATATTCTTTTCCTTGCATTTTCCCCTCTAAAAACTAGGTGCGTCTTATGGTCAGGTGCATCTTATGGAGTGAAAAATACGGTAACTAACGGACCAATCATCTCGGTTTTGCCCCCCCCCAACAAAAATCCTGGCTATGTCCTTGGATGATGGGATTTGGAGTCACGGGCTCCCTCAAGAGTAATACACGTGCTGTTTTCTATTTTTTATTTCACTGCAAGAAAACTCTGCATTAAATTGTGGAAACTGAGCCACAGTTTGCTTACTTACCTCACAAAATATCTGCTTTTTTACCTCGCATATTCTACTCTGCTTTTGCTAGCTGTTAGAGAGGAAGGCGAGGCAAGACTTTTCCCTCAATGGCCGGGAGCCTTCTCTTATTTGGGTGCCCTGTCAGACGCCCAGCGATTTTCTTGCCGACACATTTTCAAGGGTATCATGAGGTCTAGAAACATCCTTTTTTTTAGGGAAAAAAAAAGGACAGCTGAGAATCTCTGCTACCCAAAGAAAAGGAAATAAAATATTTGGTACCTGTAGAAAAATGTTATATCGGGGAGAAGAGGACGGGGGACACCCTCTCCTTGAAACATTAGGTTTGCTTTGCCCCCTGTTAAGTGTGCCCCCTCCTGCCATCCCTAGTGGCGCAGTCCGGACGCAGCCTGGCCACTTCGCCTGCTGTTTGAGAGCAGCGGCCCGGAGCGTTCCAGTCTCCCACGCAGGGGCCGCTGCCCTTGGGCTCTTGCTGTTGACCTCCAAAGCCACGTGAGCCTTTGAGCCACATGCTCTCGCTCTGCACCTGCCCCCGGGCCCTGGCAGGACACGAAGCATCGGGCTTTTAGGCCATTACGGTGCTTAATGCTTAATCGAAGGCGGAAAACCTCGCCCTCCGCTCCCACCAGCCCCTTCCACTGCTCGCTTCCCACGCGGTTTGCAAAGCGTTTGGGAACGCAGGGAGATGCCTTTATACTGAGTCACCTACTTCAGTATTTCCTACGCTGGCTGGCAGCAGCTCCCCAGGGATTTCACGCAGGGGGGTTCTCTTCCAGGCCTGCCTCTCTGGGGATCAAACCTGCAACATCCTCTTTGCAAAGGACCAGGTGCACAGCCTGTGAGTCATTTTGGACTCAGCTGTCCATGGAGGCACAGGTCAAATCTGTGTCCAGGGCAGCTGTTTATCAGCTGCATCTGGTACGCAGGCTGAGACCCTACCTGCCCGCAGACTGTCTCGCCAGAATGGTGCATGCTCTAGTTATCTCCCGTACTGCAGTGTGCTCCACGTGGGGCTACCTTTGAAGGTGACCCGGAAACTACAACTAATCCAGAATGCGGCAGCTAGACTGGTGACTGGGAGTGGCCGCCGGGACCACATAACACCAGTCCTGAGAGATCTGCATTGGCTCCCAGGACGTTTCCGAGCACAATTCAAAGTGTTGGTGTTGACATTTAAATCCCTAAACGGCCTCAGTCCTGTATACCTGAAGGAGCGTCTCCACCCCCATCGTTCTGCCCGGACACTGAGGTCCAGCACTGAGGGCACCCTCCCTCCCCCCAGATGTCAAAGAGAAAAATAACTACCAGACTTTTAGAAGACATCTGAAGGCAGCCCTGTTCAGGGAAGATTTAATGTTTGATGTATTACAGTATTTTAATATTTTTTTTGGAAGCCGCCCAGAGTGGCTGGGGAAGCCCAGCCAGATGGGCGGGGTATAAATAATAAATTATTATTATTATTATTATTATTATTATTATTATTAAGCAGATACTGGTGCCCCGAGCCTTTTCCCGCATCCGAACAGTATCTGGCTCAGTATTCCCTACACTGACTGCCAGCAACTCTCTGGGGTTTTCAGGAGCCCGCCCCAGCCCTGCAGGTGCCAGGGTTGGAACCAAGGGCCGCTGCCAGTCAGTGTAGGGAATAGGGAGCTACATAGCCCCCAATTCCTCTTCTCTCGGTTATCAGAATAACTAAATGGTTGGTGTTTGTACCCCGTGGATCTGACTGGGGTTGCTCCAGCCACTCTGGGCAGCTTCCAGCATAATACAGTGGTGCCCCGCAAGACGAATGCCTCGCAAGACGAAAAACCCGCTAGACGAAAGGGTTTTCCGTTTTTCGATGCGCTTCGCAAGACGATTTTCCCTATGGGCTTGCTTCGCAAGACGTTTCCGTCTTGCGAGTCTTGCGATTTTTTTCGCCCCCCCCTTTTTCTAAGCCGCTAAGCCGCTAATAGCCTTTTAGCCGCTAAGCCTTTAATAGCCGCTAAGCCGCTAAACTGCTAATAGCGCTAAGCCGCTAATAGGGTTGCTTCGCAAGACGAAAAAACCGCTAGACGAAGAGACTCGCGGAATGGATTATTTTCGTCTTGCGAAGCACCACTGTATAAAAACACAACAAGGCTTCAAACATTAACAACAGATTACGCTAGTAGGATTGCAAGAAGTTTTGTAAGGAGGACTATGTGAAATATTGCAGAGAAATGTATGAAGAGAACTATTAGTGAAGGACTATTAAAAATAATAGTGAAATTAATGAAATGCAGATTAGGGGATAAAGATTGAAAAATCTTCAGATGTGGTTGAGGGAAGTCCAAAACACTGAATAAGATGAGAAAATACGTTGTATTTATTTATTTTTTCGGAAATTTCATGTAAAAATTAATAAAAATACATTTTTAAAAAAAGACTTCAAACATTAAAAACCTCCCTACACAGGGTGACCTTCTAAAATTTGTATAGTTATTTATCCCCTTGACATCTGGTGGGAGGGCGTTCCACAGGGCGGGGGCCACCACCGAGAAGGCCCTCTGCCTGGTTCCCTGTAACCTCACCTCACAAGGAGGCAACTGCCAGAAGGCCCTCGGCGCTGGACCTCAGTGTCCGGGCAGAACGATGGGGGTGGAGACGCTCCTTCAGGTCTACTGGGCTCAGGCCGTTTAGGACTTTAAAGGTCAGCACCAACATTTTGAATTGTGCTCAGAAACATACTGCAAGACAATGTAGGTCTTTCAAGACCGGTGTTATGTGGTCTCGGCGGCCGCTCCCAGTCACCAGTCTAGCTTCCACATTCTGGATTGGTTGTAGTTTCTGAGTCACCTTCAAAGGTGACCCCACGTAGAGCGCATTGCAGTAATCCAAGCAGGAGTATAAAACTATACTCGGGTTAAGTAATTAATTCGTTCCGGAGGTCTGTTCTTAACCTGAAACTGTTCTTAACCTGAAGCACACTTTAGCTAATGGGGCCTCCTGCTGCCGCAGGAGCACGATTTCTGTTCTCATCCTGAAGCAAAGTTCTTAACCCGAGGTACTATTTCTGGGTTAGCAGAGTCTGTAACCTGAAGCGTATGTAACCTGAAGCGTATATAACCCGAGGTACCACTGTACATAAAATTTCAATTATATCAGCATTTAATTGTTCTTTAATGATTGTCCCTGCATCCCATGTTTCTAGCTGTTCTTATTTATTTTATCTGTAAGCCACCTTGAGTCCCTTGTCAGGGAAAAAGGCAGGGTGTAAACAAATACATAATAAAAAGAATAATTGATGATAATGGGCTTAAGGCGGCTTCCTCTCTCCTGTGCTGTTTCTGCTGCCAACCTCGTGACCCTGCCGTTTTTGACGTTCCTAATCTTCCTCCCAGGTTGCGGGCTGAACTACCACAAGCGCTGTGCCTTCAGCATCCCCAACAACTGCAGCGGAGCCCGGAAGCGCCGCCTCTCCTCCACCTCCTTGGCCAACTCTCAGTCCCTGCGCCTCTCCATCACGGACTCCTTGCCCTCCAGCTCTGAAGATCTGGTGAGTGCACATGCGCCCCCTGCTGGCTGGGAGTGGGTCTGCTCTGCCCGCCTCCCCACCTGGTTCTGGGGCGAACTTGTCTTGGCATCCCTCTGCCTCCATAGCTGTCAACCGTCCCTTATTTGGCGGGAAAGTCCCTTATCCCAGCGCCGTGTCCCGCTGCTGTCCCTTATTGATGATGTCCCTTAAATTTCCCGGGTTTCAAAGGAAGCAGCTCCTCTCCCTCCCTCCCTGCCGGTCAGGGAGGAGGGAGGCTCCAACTGTGTTGCTTGGATGCGTTGCTCACCCAATAAGAACGACTGGGGGGTGGAGCTTGCATGCCTTGTGCCGATCAAATCGGCCGCGTTGCCTGGGGACTCGCCTTTGCTCAGCGCTTCCCAGCGGAGAGGTGATTGTGGTTTTCCTTGCTGCATCCCCTTTGCCGGGTTGCTACGCTGTGGGAACCACCGCTTGAAGCTTCGTTTGGCTTCTGGCTGGGCTTTCTGCCTTTGGCTCGGAGGGGCTCAGAAGTCGAACATACCTGTGCTCTGAAAATCCCTTATTTTGGCTGCTGATCCCTTATTTCTGAGGCTGCTGGTCCCTTATTTTCAAATCTGTAAGTTGACAGCTATGTCTGCCTCGAGAGACAATGGAGTGCACCTCCAGGGTGAAGACGTGATTTGCTTTAAACTGCGTTTTAAATTGTACAGGGAAGTTTTTATTGTTTTATGTCATGTTGTGTTTTAATTTGCTGGAAGCAACCCAGAGTGACTGGGGTAACCAGTCAGATGGGCAGAAAATAAATAAATAAACAATCAAATAAATATTATTACAGTGGTACCTTGGGACACAGGTGGCACTGTGGGTTAAACCACAGAGCCTAGGACTTGCCGATCAGAAGGTCGGCGGTTTGAATCCCCACGATGGGGTGAGCTCCCATTGCTCGGTCCCTGCTCCTGCCAACCTAGCAGTTCGAAAGCACGTCAAAGTGCAAGTAGATAAATAGGTACCGCTCCGCCGGGAAGGTAAACGGTGTTTCTGTGCGCTGCTCTGGTTCGCCAGAAGCGGCTTAGTCCTGCTGGCCACATGACCCGGAAGCTGTGCGCCGGCTCCCTCGGCCAATAAAGCGAGATGAGCGCCGCAACCCCAGAGTTGGTCACAACTGGACCTAATGGTCAGGGGTCCCTTTACCTTTACCTTGGTTTACTAACTTAATCCATTCCGGAAGTCCGTTCTTAAACCAAAGCGTTCTTAAACCAGGGTGTGCTTTCCCATAGCAGCGGGGGACTCAATTTACAGATGCAACACACTCAATGTGTTCTGCTTCCAAGGCAAAGTTCACAAACCAAAACACCTACTTCTGGGTTTGCAGCGTTCTTAATCCAAGTTGTTCATAAACTAAGCTATTTTAAACCAAGGTACCACTGTACTATGACGACGACTTGAAACAACATTAAAAACAGTTTAAAGCAAAGCACAGTCCTGGCTGTGGTGCGATGGATCAGTGCGAGTGGTTATTTAATCAGAAGGTTGGTGGTTCGAGCCCACCCAAGGATGGCATTGCAGGGGGTTGGAATAGATGACTTTTGGGGGTCCCTTCCCTGAATTGTACAGGCTTTTTTCTCCTCTCCTTCACCCCACGCCACTGCTGCTTACTTGCTTAAAACAGAAGCGTGGAGCTACTTCAAAGAGCGCTTTTGCAAAGGGCTTTAACCTCCATGCTCATCAGCTGATGAGTGGAGATTAAATCTTGCCTTGGCTGCACAATCCTATTCCCTACTGAGAACAGGGCACTCAGTGAATCGGGTGGGTCCCAAACATAATGCCTCAGGGGAGAGATGGTGTTTTTCTATGCCCTGGGGCTTTGCTCACAGCTGATCCTTCTCCCTCCGGCTCCCCTTTCACCTCCTCACAGACCCGGAGCCTGATAGAGACCTTCCCCCGCCGGCTGACTTCCTCCACCTACATCGGCCGCCCCATTGAGCTAGACAAGCTCTTCCTCTCCAAGGTCAAAGTGCCCCACACCTTCCTCATCCACTCCTACACCCGGCCCACCGTCTGCCAGTACTGCAAGAAGCTCCTCAAAGGCCTCTTCCGCCAGGGCCTCCAATGCAAAGGTGAGGAGGGGGGGATGGGACGCCAAGGGAGGGCTCTGGGCCTCCCATCTGCCTTGTGTTGGAGATCTTCAGCTGTGGTTCTTCAGGACTTGTTGGACTGCAGCAATAAAACTTCCAGCATGTTTGCAAAGCTAAGCAGGGTCCGGTATTTTTCCAAATTGGGTGGGAGACTGCACCTTGATATTCCTGCATTCTTCTTTGACTACAACTCCCACCATCCCCAGCCAGCTTTGCCCCATGTTCAGGGATTATGGGAGTTGTAGTCCAGTAACACCAAGGCAGGACATTTGCATTTCCTTTATTCCAAGTCTGGCCATTGGTCCATTTAGACCAGTATCCTTTGCTCTGCTTGGTAGAGGCTTAGTTGTAGGTTCCAGTTGAAACTTTTTAACCTGCTGCTGATCTTCCACCCCGCCTTGCCTCCTGCCCCAACTTCTTCCAGATTGCAAGTTCAACTGCCACAAACGTTGCGCCACTCGGGTGCCTAATGACTGCCTGGGGGAGACGCTGTTTAATGGCGGAGGTGAGTGACGGCCGCTGTTCTCGTTGCGTGGAGGTGGCTGGAGGGGAGGGACCTGGTTTTAACTCTTGAGATGGGTGTGATTTAGCTTAGGACCCACCATTTCAACGTGTGTAGATCATCTGGGTAAGGCTTCTGTTTGAGCCTCCAGAAGCTGAAACAGAAAGGTTGGGTTGGCTCAAAGCTCTTTGCAAAAGTACTCTTTGAAGAAGTTCTTTGTAGCCAAGGAGGCAAAGAGACGAGAAGGAAACCCTGAATTGTACAAGCTTCTTTCTCCTCTCCTTCACCTCGCGCCACTGCTGCTTACTTGCTTAAAGCAGAAGCGTGGAGCTACTTCAAAGAGCGCTTTTGCAAAGGGCTTTAACCTCCATGCTCATCAGCTGATGAGTGGGGATTAAATCTTGCCTTGGTTGCACAATCCTGTTCCCCACTGAAAACAGGATTGTAATTAATGAATGAATTAATTATAGTAACAACCATCGTGTCTTCTCGCCCATCATCTGTCATCATCAGTGATGCCGGCTGATTGACAGGTGGGTGTGCCTTGAGGGGGAATAGCCTTGTGGGCCAAATTGAACTCCCAGGCATGGCAAGATTGGCCCAACGGCCGGGTGCTCCCTACCCCTGGTCTACCCTGGCTGGCAACAGCTCTTTAGAGTGTCAGTCTGGAGTTTCTCCCAGCCCTACCTGGAATTGAACCCGGAACCTTCTGCACGCAAAGCCAGATGCGCTACTAGTGAGCTACGGCCTTGCCCCAACGATTGGAGAAGTCTTGGATATATTTTATTCCTCTCCTATGACCCTCCCAGATGTGCAGATGGAAGAAGCCAGCGACCTCAGTGAGGCCGACAAGAACTCGCTCATGGATGAATCGGACGACTCTGGGATCATCCCCGGCTCCCATTCAGAGAACGAGATGAGGATGGGCGAGGACTCTGACGACAGCAAGTCCCGGGGGTGAGGAAGGGCCAGCCCTGAAGCCACAGCTTCGTTTTCTTTCCTTAGGTCCTGTATGGGGTTTCCCTTCACGGCTGGATCCAACCTTTCACTCCCCTTACAGGAGCTGCAATGTTTGTTAACGTTCCGTTGCTACTGATCTGGCAATGAAAATGAATGGCTTTCATGGTCTAGATTTCTTCACTAGGCTGTAAGGCAAAGATAACTCGCATCCTCTCTCGAAAAGGTTTCGCGGTTTCCCCATCCACCTCTCCCATGATTTCATTACACTTTCCTTTTTTTCCTTCAAAAGGAAAATTTTTCTAGCACAACCTCTGTCCTCTACCAGTGTTAAGACTACAATTCCCATAAGAACAGGCTGGGGGTGATGGGAATTGTAGTCTTAAACCTTTGGCATGGCAATTTCTGCCCTGGCGTTCCCAAGAATCCCATTTTTTCTAGTATTTTATTTGTTCATGTCGTGTTATAAAAATAGCTATTGAGGCTCGGTCCTAGAGTCCCCCTTTTCCTCTACGCTCATGCTGCCGGTGGCACCAGAGGGCTGTGTTGACTTAAGACTCGGAGACCTGGGTTTGAATCCCTCACATAGCCGCCAAACTCACTAGGTGACTGTGAAGCTGTCACCAATTCTCAGCTTAACACTACCTTACAGGGTTGTGGGGAAGATAAACTGTGGTGGGGCAAATCTCACACATGCCACCCAAACCAAGGGAAGCTCAACAGGGTGACTGTGGGCTTGTCACCATTTCCTAGGCTAGCCTACCTCACAGGTTTGTTAGGAAGACAACATTGATCATTTGGTCAGGGAGAAGACCAAGAATAAAACATAAGGTCTTAATAGATACTAAAGAAAGGGGAGGCGCTTTGGTCTCCCCGACTTAAAATTATACTATGAGGCTGCTTGTTTCTCATGGATGAGGGACTGGTTCCTTTTAAGCAATACGGATGTACTAGATATAGAAGGGCATGACATCCGATACGGGTGGCATGCGTACTTAAATTATGATAAATATACAGTGGTGCCTCGCAAGACGAAAAGAATCCGTTCCGCGAGTCTCTTTGTCTTGCGGTTTTTTCGTCTTGCGAAGCAAGCCCATTAGCGGCTTAGCGGATTAGCGCTATTAGCGGGCTTAGCGGATCAGCTGATAAGGGGCTTAGTGATCAGCTGTTAAGCGGCTTAGCGGCTTAGCGGATCAGTTGTTAAGCGGCTTAGCGGATTAGCTGATAAGCGGCTTAGCGTCTTGGGAAAAAGGGGGGGGGAGGAAAAAAACCCTGCAGGAACTCGCAAGACATTTTCATCTTGCGAAGCAAGCCCATAGGAAATTTGTTTTGCGAAGCACCTCCAAAACAGAAAACCCTTTCGTCTAGCGGGTTTTCCGTCTTGCGAGGCATTCGTCTTGCGGGGCACCACTGTAGAGTACATAAGAGTTGGAAATTATATTATAATATGCCCTGTAATGTAATATGATAATGTATACATATGTGACATAAGAACGTTAATTAAAAGGGAAAAAAAGAAGAAGACAAATTGGGGCTGGGGGAAAATTCACGGTGTGAAGGGCAGGATAAAAAATTTGAGGAACAGTCATTATCTCCCGATCCTCACCTGCCGCTTTCATGGCATAGCTTTAGGCTCCAGGCAAAAATGTTTCTCTTCATCCAGGCGTGTTTATTATCTTGTATTTTTATGTTGCGGGCCTCCTTGAGGTTTACGGATGAAGGGCGGTAAACAAATTCAAGTTTTTAAAAAAGTTCTATTGCCTTTTAACTGTGGGTGGGAGAGAGAAGTTGCTGTTTTGCTTTTGCTTGTATTTTTGTTTTATTGTGTTTTCATTTTGCATTTTTGCCTTGTGAACTGCCCTGTGGTCTTCAGACGAAAGGCAGAATACGAGTTCAATAAATAGTTGTTTAAAATATCCCGAGGGGCTTCCCATGAGCACACGCACCCAGTTTTAGTTGCATCTGTTGTGGCTCTCTTCCCCCTCCCAGCACTTTCAGACCCACCAAATTTAAAGCGCACCTCCTGCCTCTTCTTCCAGATCCATGGGCTACATCCCCCTGATGCGAGTGGTCCAGTCGGTGCGGCAAACGACCCGCAAGTCCAGCACGGCTTTGAAGGAAGGCTGGGTGGTTCACTTCAGCAACAAGGACACCCTGGTGAGTTGGAGGTGTGGGGAGAGTGGGGCGAGACTGGGGTGGGTGGGCATTGAGGCTGGGCCTCTGGAACAAACCCCAGCCTCTGAGTACTGCACGGAAATAATAATAATAATAATAATAATAATAATAATAATAATAATAATAATAATTTATTTATTTATATCCCGCCCTCCCCAGCCGAAGCTGGGCTCAGGGCGGCTAACAACAATAAAATAATACAACATTCTAAAATCATTTCATTATAAAATTAATGCAAATCAAATTGATGGCAACCATTGGGCTAGAGTTCTGTGAAGATTGCCGAAGGAGGGAGTCAGGCTGTGCCCTAGCCAAAGGCTTGGTGGAACAGCTCTGTCTTGCAGGCCCTGCGGAAAGATGTCAAGTCCTGCAGGGCCCTAGTCTCTTGTGACACAGCGTTCCACCAGATCGGGGCCACAGCCGAAAAAGCCCTGGCTCTGGTCAAGGCCAGCCTAACCTCCCTGTGGCCCAGGACCTCCAAGATGTTTTTGCTTGAAGACCGTAAGGTCCTCCGTGGGACATACCAGGAGAGGCGGTCCCGTAGGTACGAGGCTCCTAGGCCATATAGGGCTTTAAAGGTTAAAACCAGCCCCTTAAACCTGACCCTGTACTCCACTGGGAGCCGGTGCAGCTGGTATAGCACCGGGTGAACGTGATCCCGTGGCAAGGACCCCGTAAGGAGTCTCACCGCGGCATTCTGCACCCGCTGGAGTTTCTGGGTCAGTCTCAAGGGCAGCCCCACGTAGAGCGAGTTACAGTAATCCAGTCTGGAGGTGACCGTCGCGTGGATCACAGTGGCTAGGTCAGGGCGAGAGAGGTAAGGGCATTGGATTGATTTTATTTCATAGCACCATCAGTCATACGCTTGCTTATGCTTATCCTCGCTCCTCCAGCAAAATGCAGGTTTTGTAAGCTCCTTGGGGCATGGGCCTTTCTATTATTCAGAGCTCTCTTGCTCTCTCTCTCTCTCTCGCTTGCTGCTTCTAGCGATGGAGCGATGCAAGCAAGAAGAGTTGGCGCCTTCCTTTCTTGCCTATTGCTCTGATCTTGATTATTATTATTTTTTTATTAATAATATTTATTACTTTTACAAGCTCTGATCTTGATTATTGTTTGTTATTTATTTCTTGCCCCCCACCTTCATCCGAAAAAGATCCCTGAGTGGCTTACACAGAGTCAACCAAGATAAATCCCCACCTGCAGGCTTACAATCTTTAAAAAAAAAAAAAAGACACGGCACGCAAGGAAAAAGGGACAGGGAGGGAAGAGGAAGATCAAAATCGAGACTCGGGTACCGATTTCTAAGCAGCTGTTCCTATAATCACCAGTTGGCATAGTTCAGGGTAAGAAGGAGACTGATGGAGCTGAGCTAAGATAAAAGATAAAACTTTATTCACATTAGCCAATGGCCATGCAACAGTAAAACATTACAGTATACGCAGAAAAGGAAGTTTGATATAAGAGCACAATTTAAAGGCCTGAATCAGCCGTCAATTAGTGGCCCTTAATTCTGATTGCCCCTGCTATGAACCTAGCAACCTTTGCTGTTATCTGCTCATTTTGATCTGATAGAAGGACATTGTGGCAGTGGTTGAGCGCCCTGGGATGGTTAGGACGAGTGGGGCGATGATCTCGTTCCTCAGGTCTTTGTAGAGAGCGCAAGACAGGAGGACGTGTGCCGCTGTTTCGGTGCTACCGTCTCCACAGGGGCAAAGGCGTTTCTCAGGCGGGATCTTTTGGAATCAACCCTCAAGTACCACAGATGGCAAAACATCCAGTCTTGCAAGTGTAAAAGCACGTCTGTATTTTGGGATAATAAGTTTGTGCAGATATGGGGCCAGAGAATCAAAATGGAAAGGTGGAAAATGAACATACCAAGGGCATAATTTCCTTATAGTGGCCGAGTTGTTCTGATGCTCGATATCTTTCAGACGTTGACCAATTAGACTGTTTGCTTTAGTAGGGCCCATAGTGAGTAGGTGTTGTGGGGATAGGCCACAAGAGTGAAGTTTTTGATAGACGGTTTTAAGCCAGGCACTTGTATGGGAGTCTTGAAGTACTAGGGATAGCTGAGCTTTTGGACGAGCCGATGAAGTGAGCCCTGCTGTATAACCCACATTTCCTCTTGGATGCTCTAGGGGGCAGTACCTAGAATTTTATTAAAATGCAATGCAATGAAACCTAAAATAAAACAGCAGGCATCCTAAAATGGCCGCCTAGCAGCACAGAAGCCAATTATTTCATGGAACTTTGAAGTGTCAGGCATAGCCCTATTGGCTTTAGCCCAAACGTAGCAGAGTTTTCCTGCACAGCGAGGAAGCTAGTTGCGGCGGTAATGACTAGTCAGCTAGACTCAGAATAACTATTTACAGGATTTACTAAAAAAGAAAAAATAAAACCAGCAGAGTTTCTGCATACAAAACAAAGCAAAATAAATCCTTCCTTTCTCTCTCTCTCTCTTAACCATACACAGCACTTCTACTCCTAACACACCTCACACCAAACTGTGCTAGCATTCCTAGATAACAGAGTTGAGTGCTGGTCGTTAACCAATCAGAGTAAGTAGTTTCTAGGTCAAGCAGACCTGGGCTTTCTGCCAAGAGTAAATTGACACTGCCTTGAGTTAATTGTGCGAAGCCAGAATCTGCAAGTTTCCCACGAGAACCAATTAACAGAAACTGAACATTATTCACCTCCGTAGACCTGCGAGGGAAAAGACAACATTCCATCTTGACGTCACAGATCTGTGAACATGGTGGGGGACAACTGTGTCTCGAATGGGAGGGACTCCTACGTCCGGGGTGCCACCTCAGAGAAGGCCCTGCTCCGTGCTGTTCCACAGCAGACCTTAGGTGCTGATGGAGCTGCAAACAGAGCCCCTCCTGCAGCTCTTAGCATGTTGGGCGGCAGATAACCAGATGGCGCATGTCAATGTATGGAATTAATGCTCTGCGTGTGAAAGTATGCGTGTGAAAGTCTTGCATTGGGCCCTCAAGGTGCTTTTAAGGCCTCCTTCAACCCCTGGAAGGGACACGGGTGGCGCTGTGGGTTAAACCACAGAGCCTAGGACTTGCCGATCAGAAGGTCGGCGGTTCGAATCCCTGCGACGGGGTGAGCTCCCGTTCGGTCCCTGCTCCTGCCCACCTAGCAGTTCAAAAGCACTTCAAAGTGCAAGTAGATAAATAGGTACCACTCTGGCGGGAAGGTAAACGGTGTTTCTGTGAGCTGCTCTGGTTTTCCAGAAGCGGCTTAGTCATGTTGGCCACATGACCCGGAAGCTGTACGCCGGCTCCCTCGGCCAATAAAGCGAGATGAGCCCCGCAACCCCAGAGTCGGCCACGACTGGACCTTATGGTCAGGGGTCCCTTTACCTTTTACAACACCTGGAATGCCATGACCTGTAAAAACACTCCTTTTCTCTCTTCCCCATTCTGCAGCGGAAACGCCATTACTGGCGACTGGACAGCAAATGCCTCACTCTCTTCCAAAACAACACCAGCAGTCGCTACTACAAGGTAAATCGGCCATCCCCTAATATTCAGGGTCCCCAGTGTGGATGAGGATGGGGAAGCTGGAGTGGGGGGTGGGATTTATGGGCAGCAACTGCCCTCTTGCAAATATTTTCTGAAGCTGAGCCAAATGTCCTAAGGGGAAGAAAGAACTCTGCCTGCAAGGAAGGCTCCGGGGTGGGGGGCAAAGGTTTGATTGATCCACAGCTGTGGGGCTCTTGGGAGTTATAGTTCCAAACATCTGGAGGGCACCAGGTTGGCAAAGGCTCCCCACCTCTTCTTTGCTCCTCCTTTGCGGTCCGAGACGATAGTGCAGTTGAAAGTTCAGAAATGCAGAGTCCCTGCATGATAGGCTCACAGCCGTGCCTCTTCTAAGATTATGTGATAATCTTATAATTATGCAATTATGGTTAGGGAGGCATTGCAGCGATCGATGCAGCTCTCCCAAGCTGCGTCTTTCAACCAGATCTGCTATTTTCTGTGCATTTACATGGGCAGACGATTAGGAGTGCTCCAATGTCTTCTTTTGGAGTGGCTTGAGTTGTGTTTTCCATTGCACATAGAATCATAGAATGAAGAGTTGGAAAGGGACCACGAGGGTCATCTAGACCAACCCCCTGCAACGCAGGTGGTTTTTTTGCCCAATGTGGGGCTCAAACCCATGACTCTCAGATTAAGAGTCTCAGATCAAGAGTCTACTGACTGAGCTATCCCAGAGCCACATAACAGAACGTGCACCGTTCTCCTGAAACCGGAGCACCTTGTGCTTTCATTGCTCCTAAATGCTTAGCTTTGGAGCCCACCGTGGCTAAAAACCTCCCCTTTCACGCTCTAGGGGTGCTCGAGACAGGGACCCCACAGCAGAAATAGTTGTGGGTCTTTGTCCCCCTCCTCTGTGACCCCGGACCATGACACCATTGGCCCTAGATCGCAGCCAAGATGGCATCCCCTGCCGCTGACCAACAGATGCGCTGGAGTGAAAGCAGGAGACTTTGCCCTTGCTCTGGCTTGGCTTAATGACTACATCACTTAGCGCAGCCTTTCTCCACCTGTGGGTCCCCAGGTGTTGCTGAACTACAACTCCCATCACCCCTGGCTAGCAAGGCCAGAGCTCAGGGATGATGGGAGTTGTAGTCCAACAGCACCTGGGGACCCACAGGTTGAGAACCGCTGACTTAGCATCAGATGGGATGCGTGGTGTTCTCATGAAATCAGCTTAGGGCGAGGAAACCGTGAAAGAAGATTGCAGTATTTGGGACTTCCTAGTTTAGAGAAGAGGGACGTGGGTGGCGCTGTGGGTTAAACCACAGAGCCTAGGACTTGCCGATCAGAAGGTCGGCGGTTCGAATCCCCATGACAGAGTGAGCTCCCGTTGCTCGGTCCCTGCTCCTGCCCACCTAGCAGTTCGAAAGCACACCAGTGCAAGTAGATAAATAGGTACCGCTCCGGCGGGAAGGTAAACGGCGTTTCCGTGCGCTGCTCTGGTTCGCCAGAAGCGGCTTAGTCATGCTGGCCACATGACCCGGAAGCTGTACGCCGGCTCTCTCGGCCTATAGAGCGAGATGAGCGCTGCAACCCCAGAGTCAGTCACGACTGGACCTAATGGTCAGGGGTCCCTTTACCTTTAGTTTAGAGAAAAGGCGAGAAAGAGGCAACATGATAGAAGTTCATCACATTATGCCTGGCATGGAGAACGCCATCTGAACGCCAGTTGCTGGAAATGCCAAGGGGGAGAGTTGTTGGTCTTCCCTGATTGCCATGAGATCAGGGGCTGAGCAATGAAGGCTGATTTCCATTTCCTTTTCCTGTAGGAGATTCCGCTCTCGGAGATCTTGGCCGTGGGTCCGGCCCAGGACTTCTCCCTGCTGCCTTCGGGCGCCAACCCTCACTGCTTTGAAATCATCACGGCCAAAGCCACCTACTACGTGGGGGAAAGCGGCGCCCCCAGCAACCACCAGCATGCCGGTGACAGCCTGGAGAACGCCAGGACGTGGGAGAACGCCATCCGGCAGGCCCTCATGCCGGTCGTCCTCCAAGGGGCTCCGAGCGCCCAAGGAGAGGCGCCCCACAGTGAGTGTCTGTCCTGGACTGGTGGGACGCAGAGGAATGCTGGGAGGCGCCACCTGGGGGACCCCCGAGGGAAGAAGGCTCAGCGCCCAGGGGAGAGTGGTGGTGGGATGACGATGAGAGGGAGCGGACTGGGAGGAGGAGGTGTCAGAAGCTGGAGTGGTAACAGGATTTAGTGAGCAGGAAGAGTCGGTGGCAGAGAGCAGTTCAGAATTGGAGGCAGATGCAGAAGCTGGAGAGGAGGGAGGCCGAAAGGCAGAGATAGGCTGGTGAAGGGGCCAGGGGGGTCTCCCCTCCCTGCTTCAACCAGCTCCCCTCCCTGCTGGTCTCCCAGAACCCAAAGAGGTATGAAGAGGCAGATCAAAGACAGTCAAGATGGTGGTGCCTCAGATTGTTTGGGAAGCTATCAGGGTAGGAGGAACTTTAGGGTGCTGTGAACTTTAGGGTGAATGACCGTATTTTTCGCTCTATAGGACACACCCAACCATAAGACGCACCTAGTTTTAGAGGGGGAGAACAAGAAAAAAAAAATCTCCCCCTCTCTGCTCAGCGCCCCTTCAGTGAAGCGGCAGGAGAAATGGAGAGAGGGAAAGCTGCGCAGCGCCTCTCCAGTGAAGCGAAGCCAGGAGAGCAAGAGGGATTGGTGCGCACTGATCCTTCTTGCTCTCCTGGCTTCAGCGAAAGCAACGCGAAGCCATGGAGCCTGCATTCGCTCCATAAGACGCACACACATTTCCCCTTAATTTTTGGAGGGGAAAAAGTGTGTCTTATAGAGCGAAAAATACAGTAACTTCACCTACTCCATGTGATTTACTCGCTTCTGACAGTGTCCGACCCATGCCTACCCCCTCACACGCAGGAGTGGGGATCTTTAACCCCTCAGATGCCCGAATGCGCCCTTTCAAGCCTCACTCTCTGGCCCCAGTCCATGATATCTGGAGAGCCGCAGACAGTACTAGCCTAGGTGGGCCTTGTAGGGACACGGGTGGCGCTGCGGTCTAAACCACTGAGCTTGGGCTTGCCGATCAGAAGGTCGGTGGTTCGAATCCCAGCAACGGGGTGAGCTCCCGTTGCTCGGTCCCTGCTCCTGCCAACCTAGCAGTTCAAAAGCATGTCAAAGTGCAAGTAGATAAATAGGTACCACTGCAGCGGGAAGGTAAATGGCACTCTGACTTCCATCGTGGTGTCCCGTTGCGCCAGAAGTGGTTTAGTCATGCTGGCCACATGACCTGGAAAGCTGTCTGTCCCTCGGCCTGAAAGCGAGATGAGCGCTGCACCCCATAGTCGCCTTTGACTGGACTTAGCCGTCCAGGGGTCCATTATCCTTCTACCTTACCTAGGTGGGCCTTGTCCCCTGTACAGCATTGGCATGTGATGCATCAGGAGATGGGCTCAGCGCTGACTTCTGCCTTCCTCTTTCCAGGGCAAGCGTCATTACGAATCTCTGTGTCCAACAGCCAGATCCAGGAGAACGTGGTGAGTTCTGGGAGCACTGGGTCTCCGGGTCTCCTTGCCTGCTCCTTCTCCTTGCCTGCTCTTCACCCCTAACTTTGGTTTGGGGGGAGTCCCTCACCCACAAAGGTTGCTTTTTTAAAACAAAACACAATTCATTTGTACAACTGCAGGATATCGCCACCGTCTACCAGATCTTCCCGGATGAAGTTTTGGGCTCTGGGCAATTTGGCGTCGTCTATGGAGGTGAGTTAAGAGCTTGGCTAGATTCTCTTTCCCAGATATGAGTCTACCTGGAGTGGTGATGCCATAACACCTCTCCACCTCTAGAGGACGCTGGTTGCTAATCTAGCCTGGCCTCTAAAGCAGGTTGGAGCAGATCCCACCGCTCTGGCCACCAGTTGTGGCGGATCCGACACTCTATAACCACCGCAGGTTATCTTACTTTTTTTTTTTTTTGCATGAGGTAAAATTTTGATGCTTGGAGACTCAGGCAGAAGGTGAACCAATAAAAAAACGTTTTATTTGACGGAGCAAAGTTGGCAAAACAAATGATGTGTCAGGAAATCAAGTTCTTTTAGGAAAGAATTAACTAATTTATAATTATACTAAATCTACTGGCTTCTAAACAAGGTAGTAAATGCACAGCTTCTTTTGAGCTTTAATTGCTTATTTTCAGTTGTTTCTCTTCAGTCACATGTTGCAGATTTCTAGATGGTAAATGCTCAGCTTATTTCAAGTTATTTCACCTCAGTTCCTTAACTCATAGGTGTTACAGCTTTTTACTTTGGATCTTAAACAAGGTGGTACTTTCTGTCAATTTCCTAGTCTTCTACCAATTGGATCACCACATTCGTTTTTTCCCATATATATTCATACATTGTTTTCTTTTCCTCTGCACATTTTGGTACCTTTTTCTTTTCTTCTTTGTATCACTTTATTTCTTCATAACTGAAAAATGTTCGTTAAAATATTCAAGCCAAGATCCGTCCTAACTGGAAGGAGACCCAAGGAGACTTTATCCTCACAGCTTCTACTTCTCCTTGTTCAAACTCAGCCCTCCAGTTCGCTCCTGTCTAAATGCCCTCGCAAGACACAAAACACTGTCCTCCTATGTAAACTCAGAAAGATTTGCCTCAGAGCAAATGTTCCACACACAGACCAGAACCAAACTCTCCTCTCCTTCCCGCTGTCTCTTAAACCCTCTGAAAACTCCCTCAGAAACGGCTCCTTTTATTTTCCCTCCCAAAGTGCTGGCTCCACCCCCTTCTGACTCGCTGTCTTGGTAACCAATCAGAGAGAGGCTACAGCCCTCTGGTGGAATTTCAAGGTACTGCCACGACAGCAGCCAGGATTATTTGTGCTCATTAAAATGGAAATAAGATTCTGTACTTGGCAAGGAGGAACGGCAGACTAAATTAATGGATGGTGCCGAAATGGCAGAACTTACAGGAGCAATAAGGAACCGGGGGGGGGGGGGACGGGACTTTTATAAGAGATGAGAGAAAAGTCATGGATTATCTGAAATGTCGTTGTATACATAAAAGTTCTTTAGCAGGATTAAAAACGGTTCAAATTAATGTTAAAATATAACTAGGGAGTAATTATTAATTGGAGTAACAAAGGAGATGCATTGTTGTAAATTAAAAAATGTAAGAAACTGCAAAAGGAGGGGGAGAAGTTAAAATACATATATTTGTTGGGAAATACAGTGGTACCTCGGGTTAAGTACTTAATTCATTCCGGAGGTCCGTTCTTAACCTGAAACTGTTCTTAACCTGAAGAACCACTTTACCTAATGAGGCCTCCTGCTGCCGCCGTGCCACCGGAGCACGATTTCTGTTCTCATCCTGAAGCAAAGTTCTTAACCTGAAGCACTATTTCTGGGTTAGCGGAGTCTGTAGCCTGAAGTGTATGTAACCCGAGGCACCACTGTACTGGATAGTATTTATGTCAAAATATTTCTGAAAAATAAAACTAATATAGAAAAAGGAATTTCGAGGGACTGTGTGTATCACCAGACTATGGTCTAGCTCAGCTGTCCGTCACCCAGAGACAGCCAGGTGTTGTTGGTTCTCGGACTCCCAGTGTCATAGCCCATCGGGATGATGGGAGTTTTAGCCATCATTTCGTTTGAGGGGCGGCTGCTGCTGACCTAAACCCAACGGTTGGGCCGGTACCTTCTGCCTTCTGCCAGCCAGCAACAGCCCCTTCCTAAAATTTAGGCTTCCCTTCTTGACGCCCCCAGGGAAACACCGGAAGACGGGCCGGGACGTGGCGGTGAAAGTGATTGACAAGCTCCGCTTCCCCACCAAACAGGAGAGCCAACTGCGCAACGAGGTCGCCATTTTGCAGGTGAGCGGGTGGCGGCGGCCATTTTGTGGGTGTTGTCGCGGGAGGGCTGGTGGGAAAAGGGGTCTCTTAAGTCCCTCTGGACTCTATGAGCCTCATCCTGACACCTCACCTTGTCTGTGTTCTTCTTCTCCCCCACCCCGCAGAGCCTGAGGCACGCTGGGATCGTGAACCTGGAGTGCATGTTCGAGACTCCGGAAAAAGTCTTTGTGGTGATGGAGAAGCTCCACGGAGACATGCTGGAAATGATCCTGTCTTCGGAAAAGGGCCGGCTGCCCGAGAGACTCACCAAATTCCTCATCACGCAGGTAAGGAACATGCCAGCTAGCCCTGGTGTCCAGAGGAGGGCAACCAAAATGGTCAAAGGCCTGGAAACGATGCCTTATGAGGAACGGCTAAGGGAGCTGGGCATGTTTAGCCTGGAGAAGAGGAGGTTAAGGGGTGATATGATAGCCATGTTCAAATATATAAAAGGATGTCATATAGAGGAGGGAGAAAGGTTGTTTTCTGCTGCCCCAGAGAAGCGGACACGGAGCAATGGATCCAAACTACAAGAAAGAAGATTCCACCTAAACATGAGGAAGAACTTCCTGACAGTAAGAGCTGTTTGACAGTGGAATTTGCTGCCAAGGAGTGTGGTGGAGTCTCCTTCTTTGGAGGTCTTTAAGCAGAGGCTTGACAACCATATGTCAGGAGTGCTCTGATGGTGTTTCCTGCTTGGCAGGGGGTTGGACTCGATGGCCCTTGTGGTCTATCCCAACTCTATGATTACTGGATGGATTTCCCCCCTAAATTGATTTTTGAATTCTAAATATTCACGTTTTACACCGTATTTTAAGCTTTTTTTGTTGCATTAATTAAGTGTTTTAAATTGGCTGTTAGGCGCCCTGAGCCCTGTTTTCTGAACCGGGAAGGGCGGGGTATAAATAAAATTTTATTATGATTATTATTAAACATACACCTTCCAAAGCCAGAGAAGGTGCAAGTCAACCAGTGCCCACCAGGTGGCAGCAGAGCCTTGCCTGAGGATGCGCTTCCCCTACAAATTCTGGGATTCGGAAAATCTAATATTTGCTAGCGATGCCTAAAGGGCAAAAGAGGAGCTTTGCCTGGGTCTCTGAAAGCAGGAGGTGTGACCAGCCAGCAGCAAACAGAGAGCAGCTTTCGGCAAAATGGCCCTCGCCGGAAATTTCAGACTACAACTCCCATCAGCGTCAGAGCGGATGGGAGTTGTAGTCCAAAAACATCTGGCGGGAAGGCTGTTGTAACACGTTGCAGTGAGCAAGAGACCCCCTGGGACCTCTGTGATAATTCATGTAATGCGATCTGTGGGAGGCTGATATGGGTAGAATCCTGACCGGCCAGGATTTGGGGGCTTTCTGCTCCTTGCCACCTTTTGCCACTGCTGTTTCCGTCTTTTCTGCTCAGATCCTGGTGGCTCTGCGGCATCTGCATTTCAAGAACATCGTGCATTGCGACTTGAAACCCGAGAACGTCCTTTTGGCTTCGGCCGAGCCGTTCCCTCAGGTAAGGCTTCCTCTTGCGTCTGAGAAAGAGCTGGATGCATCCCAAATGGCGTTCGGGATTTTAGAACCAAACTGCTCAAAACTGAGAGATCCAGGCAGTGTTCCTTGCTGGTTTTCTTAAAGATTCGTTTAGGGCAGGGCTGGGTCCCCCATGGACCTCCAGATTTTTTTTGCTAGATTGCAACTCCTATTATTATTATTATTATTATTATTATTACAGTGGTGCCTTGCAAGACGAAAAGAATCCGTTCCGCGATTCTCTTCGTCTCTTTCGTCTTGCGAAGCAACCCTATTAGCGGCTAAGCGGATTAGCGCTATTAGCGGTTTAGCGGCTTAGCGGCTATTAAAGGCTTAGCGGCTTAGCTGCTAAAAGGCTATTAGCGGCTTAGAAAAAGGGGGGGGGGAGCGGAAAAAAAAATCGCAAGACTAGCAAGACGTTTCGTCTTGCGAAGCAAGCCCATAGGGAAAATCGTCTTGTGAAGCAACTCAAAAACGGAAAACCCTTCCGTCTTGCGAGGCATTCGTCTTGCGGGGCACCACTGTATTATTTTGTGTGTGTGTAATAGTTAACAGGGACGCGAGTGGCGCTGTGGGTTAAACCACAGAGCCTAGGACTTGCCGATCAGAAGGTTGGCAGTTTGAATCCCCGTGACGAGGTGAGCACCTGTTGGTGGCCCCTGCTCCTGCCAACCTAGCAGTTCAAAAGCACGTCAAAGTGCAAGTAGATAAATCGGTACCGCTCTGGTGGGAAGGTGAACGGCGTTTCCGTGCGCTGCTCTGGTTCGCCAGAAGCGGCTTAGTCATGCTGGGCACATGACCCGGAAGCTGTACGCCGCCTCCCTCGGCCAATAAAGCGAGATGAGCGCCACAACCCCAGAGTCGGCCACGCTCTGCACAGTGCTTCAGGTTAAGAACTTTGCTTCAGGATGAGAACAGAACTCGTGCTCCGGCGGTGCGGTGGCAGCGGGAGGCCCCATTAGCTAAAGTGGTGCTTCAGGTTAAGAACAGTTTCAGGTTAAGAACAGACCTCCGGAACGAATTAAGTACTTAACCTGAGGTACCACTGTAGAGGGAACGTACTTTCATATGTGGTGGACTTGTAAAAGGCTAAAAGGGTATTGGGAAATGATCCATAATGAATTGAAAAAACTGTTTAAAGCTGTTTAAAGCCAGAGTCCTTTCTGCTGGGGATAATTCAGACTGAAATTCCCAGGTGTCAAAAAAGGTTATTTATATATGCTACTACTGCGGCCCATGTTTTGTTAGCCCAAAAATAGAAAATGAGTGAAGAAGAATAATGGCAACTTAAGTCGACAGAATATGCACAACTCGCAGACTTAATCTATAGAATAAGAGAACAAGTAGAACATATGTTTAAAGAAGACTGGAAAACATTTATTGAACATATGGGAAATAATTGTGTATAGGTGAAAATGCTGGGAGCGTTAAGATAAATTCGACAGTGCAAACAAGTTTTGGTGGATGCAATAATGGAATACTGAATGGTATTGTTTTTGTAAAATCTGCAAGGATTTATGATATGTAAAATGAACCGTGGAAAGAGAAGAAGGGGAGTCATTTATATCTTAAGGATGTAAAATGAGTATTGTAAAACAGAAAAACTTAGAAGACTGGAGTGCCTGGCGTGCTCTGGTCCATGGGGTCACAAAGAGTCAGACACGACTAAACAACAACACCACCACCACACACACACACACACACACACACAATGTGAGCCACCCAAAAAACCACTACATATAAATATAAAAGAGCTATTAAAAACATGCAGATAATTACAATAGAAACAGCACAGCACCAGCCCGTTCATTAAAAGCATTCAGTTCCCAAAAGCCTGTTGTGATAAGAAAGTCTTCACCTGCTGACAAAAGGACAACAAGGAGGGAATAAGTCTTAACTCCTCTAGGGAGGGAGTTCCAAAGTCGGGGAGCAGCCACCGAGAAGGCCCCGCCGTTATCCCTTTGTTGTTGTTGTTGATGATGATGTTGATTAAATTTGCATACCTTCCTTCATCCGAAGATCGCAGGGCGGTTCACAGCATAAAAATATACAGTGGTACCTCGGGTTACATACGCTTCAGGTTACATACGCTTCAGTTTACAGACTCCGCTAACCCAGAAATAGTGCTTCAACTTAAGAACTTTGCTTCAGGGTAGGAACAGAAATCATGCTCTGGTGGTGCGGCGGCAGGAGGAGGCCCCATTAGCTAAAGTGGTGCTTCAGGTTAAGAACAGTTTCAGGTTAAGAACGGACCTCCGGAACGAATTAAGTACTTAACCTGAGGTACCACTGTACGTCGGAATGTGTTTTGCCGCGTCGCATGGCGGCTTGTGGATCGTAATTTCCTTGCTTTACAATCCCGCAGGTGAAGTTGTGCGACTTTGGCTTTGCCCGCATCATTGGCGAGAAGTCCTTCCGCCGCTCGGTCGTGGGCACCCCGGCCTACCTGGCGCCTGAGGTCCTGCTGAACCAGGGCTACAACCGCTCTCTGGACATGTGGTCGGTCGGAGTCATCATGTACGTCAGCCTCAGCGGCACGTTCCCGTTCAACGAAGACGAGGACATTAACGACCAGATCCAGAACGCCGCCTTTATGTACCCGGCGAACCCCTGGCGCCAGATCTCAGTTGGCGGTAACTATCCAAAGGAGCTTGGTGGGATGGGGAGAGTCTGCCCTCGGAAATCGGCTGGCTTTCTGCTACAGTCATACCTCATGTTACGGTCGCTTCAGGTTACGGGTTTCTGGGTTGCGGACCGCGGGAAACCCGGAAGTACTGGAATGAGTTACTTCTGGGTTTCGTCGCTTGCGCATGCGCAGAATAATAATAATAATAATAATAATAATAATAATAATAATAATAATAATTAATACCCCGCCCATCTGGCTGGGCTTCCCCAGCCACTCTGGGCGGCTTCCCCAAAAGCTTCCCTAAACAGGGCTGCCTTCAGATGTCTTCGAAAAGTCTGGTAGTTGTTGTTCTCTTTGACATCTGGTGGGAGGGCGTTCCACAGGGCGGGTGCCACCATCGAGAAGGCCCTCTGCCTGGTTCCCTGTAACTTGACTTCTCGTAGCGAGGGAACCGCCAGAAGGCCCTCAGAGCTGGACCTCAGTGTCCGGGCAGAACGATGGGGGTGGAGACGCTCCTTCAGATATACTGGACCAAGGCTGTTTAGGGCTTTCAAGGTCAGCACCAACACTTTGAATTGTTCTTGGAAACGTACTGGGAGCCAATGTAGGTCTTTCAAGACCAGTGTTATGTGATCTCGGCGGCTGCTCTCAGTAACCAGTCTAGCTGCCGCGTTCTGGATTAGTTGTAGTTTCCGGGTGACCTTCAAAGGTAGCCCCACGTAGAGCGCATTGCAGTAGTCCAAGCAGGAGATAACCAGAGCATGCACCACTTTGGTGAGACAATCTGTGGGCAGGTAGGGTCTCAGCCTGCGTACCAGGTGGAGCTGATAAACAGCTGCCCTGGACACAGAATTGAGCTGTGCCTCCATGGACAGCTGTGAGTCCACAATGACTCCCAGGCTGCGCACCTGGTCTTTCAGGGGCACAGTTACCCCATTCAGAAGCGCTAAATCATGCCAGCGCAGACACGGCGCTTCAGGATGCGAACACTGCAGGTTGTGGACGTGCCTCCATCATGGATTATGTCCGCAACGCGAAGTTCCATTGTACTTGGATTCCCGGCCGGATCCTGAAGGGTCTTCTTATATCATTTCCTTTCTCCCTTTCCTCCTGCCCAGCCATTGATCTGATCAACAACCTCCTCCAGGTGAAGATGAGGAAACGTTACAGCGTCGATAAATCGCTCAGCCACTCTTGGCTACAGGTATGCAGAGATGGGGCTGGAGTCCAGACTCACCGTGGGCCCTGCTGGCTGGGGATGATGGGCTTTGTAGTCCTAGGCATCTGCAGGGAACTGATGCTCTTTGATTTCAGGGCCACCTGGTCTGACATTCCTGTTGTTGCCATTGCTCTGGTTCCTTGTGGTTCCGCTTGTGGGTTTCCCTTTAGGGAATCTGCTTGGCCGCTGTGAAAACGGGATGCTGAACTTAGATGGTCCATAGTCCTGAATTTGCAGCCTCTCCTTACGTTCTTCGTCCTTCTTACGTTCTTAATGTGAATTTCTCCTAATATGTTTCCCCAAAGCAATTTTGCGCTAACAGGAAGCAATTTTGTCCATTGCATTTTTTCAACGCACCTGTTATACCAGGCTTCCTCAACCTCGGCCCTCCCGATGTTTTGAGACTACAATTCCCATCATCCCTCGTCCTGCTAGCTAGGGATCATGGGAGTTGTAGGCCAAAAACATCTGGAGGGCCGAAGTTGAGGAAGCCCGTTATACAGTCAAACCTCGGTTGTCGAACATCTTGACTGCTGAATGTTTTGGAAGCTGAACGCCGACAACCTGGAAGTAACTGCTTTGGTTTTTGAACGTTCCTTGGAACCTAAACAGCTTCCGAGGCGCACCAAACCTATTGGTGTTTCGCAACTTTTTGACTAGTTGCAGGACCTTAGCCAGACCTAGCAGTGTAAATGCAAAGTTCACGAAAGCAATTGGCAACTTGGCTGCAGACAGGATGGACGAAGCAGGAACCAGGAACTTGTAGTTCGGTGTTTATTATATACAGCGGACTATTTACAGGAACAGAACAGAACACAGATCTTTGACTAGCTCTCTCTTACACAACTCTCAACTCCTACACTGACTCGTAGTAACAGTTAGTAGGCCATTAATCATTATTCCCGTGAGAGAGCTTGACCAATCAGGGAGCTGTCTCCATGCCTCTGTATCACCAGGCAGATGTACTCCTTCACATTGCCTCGGTTGTCAACCCTAATTGACTCTGTGTGTGTAGCTGCACGTATGCAGATTTCCCAACACATTTCTCATTTTTTTTCCAATTAGATTTGCTGCCCTCCCTTTGATCCTCCCTTTTTTCAAATGTTTCAGAAGTCAAAAGGACTTCCGGAACAGATTACGTTTGAAAACCAGGGTCCTACTGCATATTATTGTACGCCTGGCTCGGTTGGAGTGCTGCATTGCAAAATTCAGAGCGGTGCAAATTTCAACAGGTGGCTGCAATATGCAGTTCCCGTCTTGTTTTGGGAAACACAGATTGAGCAATTTGTCTCTGAATATCTCCCCATCCTTTGGTGTGACCCATGGCAGTGCACAGAGCAGGGGCGGCAGGAGTTTTTGGCCCTTTGGGCGTTGCTGAACTACAACTCCCAGCGCCCAGCAAGCGTGGCCAACGGTCAAGGGTGTCAGGAGTTGCATTTCAGCAACATCCGGAGGACCACAGGCATAGAGAGCAACCGACAAGCATCTCCTTCAATTCACGAATTTACCGTATTTTTTGCTCTATAAGACTCACTTTTCCCTCCTAAAAAGTAAGGGGAAATGTGTGTGCGTCTTATGGAGCGAATGCAGGCTGCGCAGCTATCCCAGAAGCCAGAACAGCAAGAGGGATTGCTGCTTTCGCTGCACAGCGATCCCTCTTGCTGTTCTGGCTTCTGAGATTCAGAATATTTTTTTCCTTGTTTTCCTTGTCAAAAAACTAGGTGCGTCTTGTGGTCTGGTGCGTCTTATAGAGCGAAAAATACGGTACATTTCAGCTTCTCCTCTTCTTCCTTCCCCTCCCAGGATTATCAAACTTGGCTGGATCTGCGGGAGCTGGAGAGCAGGATGGGCGAGCGCTACATCACCCACGAGAGCGACGACGCCCGGTGGGAACAGTTTGCGGCCGAGCACAGCGTGCCGTACCCTGACCACTTGCGGGTCCGGCGGCTGCACGAGGAGGAGGAGGAGGACGAACAGCAGCGGGAGGTGGACATGAAGGGCTTGACCGAGAGGGTCAGCGTGCTCTGAGTGCCTCCTGCTTACGGGAAGCTCAAATGAAGGATGGACAGGCACGCAGAATCTCGCACATGGCGTCGGCTCCGCCCCCTGGGGCGGGGCCTTGTTCTGAAGGAGGCGGCAGCTCCCCCTGCTGGCAGTGCCAGGGAAGATGCTCTCAGAACTTTGCTCCACTTCACACCCCAAGTTCTCCGATTCTCTTATTTCGGGGAGGCGTCATTGCGAGAGATCAGAAGCTGCTTAAGTAGAGGGAATGAATGTTGGGTGTCTTGGGAACAGGTGGGGCGGGGGAGTGAGCCGGGCATTGTTCGGGTGCCTGAGGAGGGCGTTGCAAATTTTGACGCAGGAAAAAATGTTGGGGAGCGCCATCAATAGAGGTTATGGGGGTGTTTAGGTTCTGAAATCATCTGCCTCTTGTTCTCCTGCTGTTGGGGGACTGGTTTCCAGTTTGGAACAGGATTATGTCTCTTGGGTCAGCCGCAAAACTGACTTTGAATATTCCAGTGGAGCACAAAGACTACCTCCATCCTCAGCTTTTAAAAGAGGTGGGCTCTGGAAAACCTCTCTCCAGCGACTTGCTCCTGAAACCTTGTTCTGCTCGGCAAACCTGGATTATTTTCTCTCTCAGCCCCCGACCCCCCCGTCTCTGCCCCCCTCCCTGCCCCCAAAACATCCCACCCGCTCCATTCCTGTTTAAAAACTTGCCGGCTGAAACAACCCAGAAGGAAACAAGACTAGTCCCTTGTGCACGCGAGAGAGACAAAGCCGACTTTTCTTCTTCCAGCCCCAGAGTTAACGGCCAGCCTTCAGCACGGACATCTTGGCACCCAAGACCTTCGCAGCGGCCAGAGGCGATTCATTGAAAGGGGGGAAATCGCAAGAGGTGGTTAAGTTTCCGGCCTCTCACTCACTTCTTAAAGGGGTGTGTGTTTGTGTAGCCCTGGTGTCTGCCTCTCCTGAAATGACAGCTGTCTTTTGCGAGGCTCAAGTGAAGCCAAGGATTAAAAAAACTGATTTAGTTTTCGGGGGTTTTGAAAGAGGGGAGGGAAGCATCTACAGAGCAGCAGCGATTGAAGTTTCCGCCTTCAGATGACCCTGTTGTGTGTCTTTGCCGCAGACAAAAGTCAGCCTAGATCAGTGTTTCCCAACCTTGTGCCTCCAGATGTTTTTGGCCTACAACTCCCATCATCCCTGACTAGCAAGACCAGTGGCAAGGGATGATGGGAATTGTAGGCCAAAAACAGCTGGAGGCACAAGGTTGGGAAACACTGGCCTAGATTATTGTGGTGTCTTCACAAACACATACACACTTCCCAACTGGGACAAAGTCCTTGCCTGCCCAATATTGACAGGTCTGGAGCCACATCCGACGCCCCAGCCCTGTGCGATCGGCTGCCTTCCTCCCCCTGGCAGAGGACATCGTGTGTCTCCTGGACTATGCTCCTGGGTTTTCCGGCAAAAGCGAGGCACCTCGTTCTAGATCTGCAAGGATACCCCCCCTGCCTTAGCTCTGGACTCCCTTAACCTGGGCAGCTGCAACGCCTTGAATGTCTCGTTCGGGGGGAAACAGGGTGGGAACCACCAAATGTTGTATTGTAAATAAAAACGCACCGGAAGCACAGCTTAAAACCAAACGCACAGAGTGAGGCTCTTGATATGCACAAATGGGTGTGTGGTCCAAATATATCCATGTACTGATGGACCTACTAGATCAGAGAGTGGGGGGGGGAGGGAGGGTTGCCTAGCCTGGGGCACATTTCTGGGTAGGTAGCACATGGCATATGAAAAGTGGGCAAATATTTTTCTCCCTCTCACAATATTATTATTATCCATGTCCGGGGCAGCTGTCTCCCAGCTCCATCTGGTACGTAGGCTGAGACCCTCCCTGCCTGCGGACTGTCTCGCCAGAGTGGTGCATGCTCTGGTTATCTCCCGCTTGGACTACTGCCATGTGCTCTACGTGGGGCTGCCTTTGAAGGTGACCCAGAAACTACAACTAATCCAGAATGCGGCAGCTAGACTGGGGACTGGGAGCGGCTGCCGAGACCATATAACACCTACATTGAAAGACCTACATTGGCTCCCAGCACAATTCAGAGTGTTGGTGCTGACCTTTAAAGCCCTAAACGCCCTCAAAGGCCCAGTATACCTGAAGGAGCGTCTCCACCCCCATCGTTCTGCCCGGACACTGAGGTCCAGCTCCGAGGGCCTTCTGGCGGTTCCCTCACTGCGAGAAGCCAAGTTACAGGGAACCAGGCAGAGGGCCTTCTCAGTAGTGGCACCCGCCCTGTGGAATGCCCTCCCACCAGATGTCAAAGAGAACAACTACCTGACATTTAGAAGACATCTGAAGGCAGCCCTGTTTAGGGAAGCTTTTAATGTTTCATAGAATCATAGAGTTGGAAGAGACCACAAGGGCCATCAAGTCCAACCCCCTGCCAAGCAGGAAACACCATCAGAGCACTCCTGACATATGGTTGTCAAGCCTCTGCTTAAAGACCTCCAAAGAAGGAGACTCCACCACACTCCTTGGCAGCAAATTCCACTGTCAAACAGCTCTTACTGTCAGGAAGTTTTTCCTAATGTTTAGGTGGAATCTTCTTTCTTTTAGTTTGGATCCATTGCTCCGTGTCCGCTTCTCTGGAGCAGCAGAAAACAACCTTTCTCCCTCCTCTATGTGACATCCTTTTATATATTTGAACATGGCTATCATATCACCCCTTAACCTCCTCTTCTCCAGGCTAAACATGCCCAGCTCCCTTAGCCGTTCCTCATAAGGCATCGTTTCCAGGCCTTTGACCATTTTGGTTGCCCTCCTCTGGACACGTTCCAGTTTGTCAGTGTCCTTCTTAAACTGTGGTGCCCAGAACTGGACACAGTACTCCAGGTGAGGTCTGACCAGAGCAGAATACAGTGGCACTATTACTTCCCTTGATCTAGATGCTATACTCCTATTGATGCAGCCCAGAATTGCATTGGCTTCTTTAGCTGCCGCGTCACACTGTTGGCTCATGTCAAGTTTGTGGTCAACCAAGACTCCTAGATCCTTTTCACATGTACTGCTCTCAAGCCAGGTGTCCCCCATCTTGTATTTGTGCCTCTCATTTTTTTTGCCCAAGTGCAATACTTTACATTTCTCCCTGTTAAAGTTCATCTTGTTTGTTTTGGCCCAGTTCTCTAATCTGTCAAGGTCGTTTTGAAGTGTGATCCTGTCCTCTGGGGTGTTAGCCACCCCTCCCAGTTTGCTGTCATCTGCAAATTTGATCAGGATGCCCTTGAGTCCATCATCCAAGTCGTTGATAAAGATGTTGAATAAGACCGGTCCCAAGACAGAACCCTGTGGCACCCCACTAGTCACTCTTCTCCAGGATGAAGAGGAACCATTGATGAGCACCCTTTGGGTTCGGTCAGTCAGCCAGTTACAAATCCACTGAGTGGTAGCATAGTCAAGACCGCATTTAACCAGCTTCTTTACAAGAATATCATGGGGCACCTTGTCAAATGCCTTGCTGAAATCAAGGTAGGCTACATCCACTGCGTTCCCTTCATCTACCAGGCTATCACAGAAGGAGAAAGGAAAGAGGGGGAGGGGATCAAGTTGATTCCAAGCCAAAGGCCAGGCGGAACAACTCTGTCTTACACGCCCTGCGGAAAGAAATCAGATCCTGCAGGGCCCCGGTCTCATGAGGCAGAGCGTTCCACCAGGCTGGGGCCAGTGTTGAAAAGGCCCTGGCTCTGGCTGAAGCTAATCTAACTTCCTCAGGGCCCAGGACCTCTAGGGTGTTGCTATTTATGGACCTTAAGGTCCTCCGCAGGGCATACCGGGAGAGGCGGTCCCGTAGGTACGAGGGTCCTTAAAGAGGACTGGGCAAATTCACGGAGGAGGAGAGGTCTGTTGATGGATACTAGATATAAAGGCCCTGCTCTGCATCCATAGTCAGAGGCAGCAACGCTTCTGAATCCCAGCTGCTGGAAGCCACAGGAGGGCAGAGCTGCTCTTGTGCTTGAATTCTGCTTGGAGGTTCCCCACAGGCATCTGGTCGGCTGCTGTGAGAACAGGGTGGTGGACTGGTAAGGCCATTGGCCGGATAAAGCAGGCTCTGTTCTTCTGTTATGAAACAGAAGGTGATCCGAGTAGGATACAGTGGTACCTTGGGTTACATACGCTTAAGGTTACAGCCTCCGCTAACCCAGAAATAGTGCTTCAGGTTAAGAACTTTGCTTCAGGATGAGAACAGAAATCGGGCTCCGGCGGCGCAGCGGCAGCAGGAGGCCCCATTAGCTAAAGTGGTGCTTCAGGTTAAGAACAGTTTCAGGTTAAGAACGGACCTCCGGAACGAATTAAGTACTTAACCTGAGGTACCACTGTATATATTGGTTAACACACAAAAAAGGGTTCTTTAATCAAATAGCATCTTCTTATTTGCTTAAATTGGGCAAGCTGAGAATGTGTGTCCCATTTTTGGTGCGATTCACATCAAGGCAAGTTGGGAAACTTACCAAATCCCCCCGCCCCCTTAGCAAGCGTCTAAATGTGAGTAGGGACGCGGGTGGCGCTGTGGGTTAAACCACAGAGCCTAGGACTTGCCGATCAGAAGGTCGGCGGTTCGAATCCCCACGAAGGGGTGAGCTCCCGTTGCTGGGTCCCTGCTCCTGCCAACCTAGCAGTTCGAAAGCACGTCAAAGTGCAAGTAGAAAAATAGGTACCACTCCAGCGGGAAGGTAAACGGCGTTTCCGTGCGCTGCTCTGGTTTGCCAGAAGCGGCTTAGTCATGCTGGCCACATGACCCGGAAGCTGTACCCCAGCGCCCTTGACCAGTAAAGCAAGATGAGAGCCGCAACCCCAGAGTCGGCCACGACTGGACCTAATGGTCAGGGGTCCCTTTACCTTTACCTGAATGTGAATGAGGCCTTAGGTGAGCCTGAGACCTTGGCCAAAGGACCATCCATTTTTTTCTGGGGAACACAGAGTGCTAAAGGAAGCAGCTGAATCATGTACAGAAGTACCTCGGGTTACAGCCACTTCAGGTTACAGACTCCGCTAACCCAGAAATAGTACCTCGGATTAAGAACTTTCTTCTGGATAAGAACAGAAATTGTGCGGTGATAGCGGGAGGCCCCATTAGCTAAAGTGGCACCTCAGGTTAAGAACGGACCTCCGGAACAAATTAAATTCTTAACCCAAGGTACCTCTGTATTAGTATTTGGGGAGGGCTGGGGGAGGAATAAACAATATTTTGTTCCAATTTGTGTAAGCTGCCGTGAGTCCTGATCTGGCCAAAAGGCAGGATATAAATTAACATCATGGCCATCATTCACTGTACTCATTTTGGCACCTGCGAAAAACATTCAGGTTTGGCTTAAAAAACCAATGCTTAGAAAGTGGATGTACAGTGGTGCCCCGCAAGACGAAATTAATTCGTTCCGCAATTTTTGCTGTCTAGCGAATTTTTCTTCTTGCGAAGCACGGTTTAAACGGTTTAACAAACTCGCGAGACGTTTTCGTCTTGCGAAGCAAGCCCATAGGGGAATTCGTCTTGCGAGGCAAATCGCGAATGAAAAAACCTTTCGTCTAGCGAGTTTTTTGTCTTGCGAGGCATTCGTCTTGCGGGGCACCACTGTAACTTTAATCTTCCTTAGTATTTTAACTTCTGTATGTTTTAAAGGAGGGTTGTTGATTTTTATTGCTTTTTCTCTCCCCCCCCCTTTTTTTGTAATCCACTTTGAGGTTTGTTTGGTGTGATTTTTTAAACCATCAATAGTGTATAAATTTTACGTAATAAATAAATGAGGCCACTTTTTCCGGAGGAGATGTGAGGGATAATGACTGGGGCTAATTGACGGGTTTGGCGTCGCAACATGTCCTGCTCAATTAGGAGTTAAATGAATGGAGTAGGAGCTAATTTGGGAGGGGGTTAACAATCAATTTAATTGGGTAATTTGGGTGGGGAATTGGCTGGCTTGCCTTTTGTGACTTTTAAATTCCACATTTGCACATTGACATAGCAACAAGCATGTGCCAGTTTTATGCAAATGTTATCTGTGAGCCCACATCTTTTAAAGTACAGTGGTACCTCGGTTTACAAACTTAATATGTCCCGGAAGTCCAAAGCGTTCTTAAACCAAGGCGCGCTTTCCCATAGAAAGTAATGGAAAATGGATTAATCCGTTCCAGACGATGAAAAACAACCCCTAAAACAGCAATTTAACGAGACCATTGATCCATAAAATGAAGGCAATAATCAATATACTGTACTATAAAATAAATAAGACATTATTGTAGATGATAAAAATTAAAATTAATTTTTTCTCCTTACATGCATTTCTTAACAAATCAGAAAGAGAAAGACCAAGAAAGGAGGCACAAAAAAGAAAAAAAAGAGAGGGAAAAGAAGAGGGGGAAGTGGTCTCTTAGACAACCTTAAACTATTTCCCATTCTTTTGTAACGTTTTTGTCCTCTTGGTTCCTGAGTTTTCCAGTCAGATTTTCCATTTCAGCATCGTCCATCAGCTTGGTTTGCCATTCTTCTCTGGTAAGGAGCTCCCCTTCCCAGGGGTGGAGCTTCAAGCTCTGGCGGGGGGGCACAGAGAGCAGGCGGAGGCGTGGCTGGCGGCGTCCCGGAGGCGTGATGCATGTCCCAGGGCCATGGCGCGCCACCTGCACCCCTGTTCCTCCGCCAGTGCCCCTTCCTCATTTAACCTCCTCCCCAGTGGCGTAGCGTGGGGGTGCAGGGGGGGGGCCGGCCGCACCGGGTGCAACATCTGGGGGGGGGCACGCTCGCACTCGCAGCTCTCTGCCCCTACCTGGCTCACTCACTCTCTCTCACTGCAGTGCTGGCTGTGCGAATCCGATCCGAGCCGCCGGGTCGCCGCCCACTGTGGAGGGGGTGGGTGCCAGGCGTGCGGTGCAGAGAGAGAGCGAGGGACTATCTGGGGGAGGGACAGTGCAGTGGCCGCCCAGCTCAGCGCTGAGCGGGGGAGAGAACCACACCAGACCAGACCAGGCAGCAGCAAGAAGAAGCTGGCAGCGGCGGCAGGTTAGGGGTTAGGGGGCGCAAATTACTTGCCTTGCCCCGGGTTAGGGGGCGCAAATTACTTGCCTTGCCCCGGGTGCTGACAACCCATGCTACGCCACTGCTCCTCCCCAACCAGTGAAAATGCTGGTGGACTTCAACCAGGACTTCATAAAATCAAAATAAAACCACAAGCTCTTGTGGAAATGCAGGGAACTGATCTTAAGACAGGGAGCTGGGGGAAATTAGAAAGCGAGAGGAACAGATTTGCCTGTTCCAAGGCACGCATTCAGAGACTGCGGTTGCCGTTAATGTCTGCTCAGTCATTCCTAGGCAGCTCTCATTGCATGCCAGCCCCAGTGGATAATTGGGTTTTTTCTTGGCTTGAATCATTCTAGGAAGTTCCACAAAGGCAGTTTCTGCCTCTCTGTTTTTCCACCCTGTGGTTCCTTTACAGCAGGGGTCAGCAAACTTTTTCAGCAGGGGGCCAGTCCACTGTCCCTCAGACCTTGTGGGGGGCTGGACTATATTTTTTGGTGAAAATGAATGAATTCCTATGCCCCACAAATAACCCAGAGATGCATTTTAAATAAAAGAACGCATTCTACTCATGTAAAAACACCAGGCAGGCCCCACAAATAACCTGTATACCTGAAGGAACGTCTCCACCCCCATCGTTCTGCCCAGACACTGAGGTCCAGCGCCGAGGGCCTTCTGGCGGTTCCCTCGCTTCGAGAAGCCAAGTTACAGGGAACCAGGCAGAGGGCCTTCTCGGTAGTGGCACCCGCCCTGTGGAACACCCTCCCTTCAGATGTAAAGGAAATAAGCAGCTATCTTATCTTTAAAAGACATCTGACGGCAGCCCTATTTAGGGAAGTTTTTAATATCTAATGCTGTACTGTTTTAAACACTCGATTGGAAGCCGCCCAAAGTGGCTGGGGAAACTCAGCCAGATGGGCGGGGTACAAATAATAAATTATTATTATTATTATTATTATTATTATTACCCAGAGATGCATTTAAAATAAAAGGGCACATACTACTCATGTAAAAACACGCTGATTCTCAGACCATCCGCGGCCCGGATTTAGAAGGCGATTGGGCCGGATTCGGCCCCCGGGCCTTAGTTTGCCTACCCATGCTTTAGATATCACTCATCAGTTTAAGGGGTGGGTGTTGGCCTGTTTCCTGCAGGGTGATGTTGCAACTGTTAACGGAGAAATCCGAGGGCTCCCTTGGAGAAAAAAACAAGGACACCAGCCAGGAATACCAGAGCAAAACAGCAGCCAGTAGGCTTGGTCTTTATTGAAGACTGTCGCCACAGGACTCCCACCTGCCACAAGGTGGAACAAAATGGAAGCCCAGAACAAAAGAAGACCCCAACTTTTATCAGTTACTAATCCCCCAAACTACACCCCTAGAACTACATCACAACTACATCATGACTACATCATTGACACGTCACAAAAAGGAGGGGTTGAGGGAGGAGTTGTGGAGGTAACCTGAGTATCTTGTCACCTGGCTGGTTCCTCCTTTCCCCCTCCCCATGAGTCATTTGTAGAGGACAAAGGGGAGCTGGCAGTTTTCTGCCCCCAGAGGGAAGATCTGATCATTGCCCTTTGTTCCAGTCCATGTTGAATCCACTCCCATATGCAAGTCTTCTGTCTGGGACCATCAAGGTTGTCATGCCAACTGGGCAGGGCTCCTGTGTATGTGCTGGTATGCTCAAGGGATTATGGCTGGCCTGTATCAAACATTCCCCATTTTGTAGTCCTTCCTTCATGGAGTAAAAGAAAAGTGGAATGGTGCAGATCCGACGTATGGTTGATTTTCTATGAATTTATAACAGAAGCGTAGTGTATGTCGTATGTGAGTGTGTGTGTGTGTGTCGAGTTTGTACAAGCTGAATGATTGGGGTGGGGGGCGTTCCTGCGACACAGCGAGGCGACCACGGCTCGCCTACAAGATACTTGCTGCAGCTCTCTGAAAATGGACAGGTCTTTAGCAGCCAGCAGAGAAGCCAACTCAACGGGCAGCAGCCTTTCGTAAGGACAGCATCCTCCTGCACACCTGAGGGCTGCCAGTTGGTGGGCAGGCCATGCGGCTCACGCATGGCTCCACCTTCCAATGGAGGCGAACGGCCAAGGGCTCAGGGCGGCTGACACCCAGCATCTACCGCCTGAAGCAGATGCCTCACACTAGCCAATGGTAGGGCCGGTCTTCCTGGCTGAGTCCTGGAGCCTGGCTCTAAATTCAAGACGCTGCCTGGGTTCACCTCACGTTGGGCTGACAATGTTTGCAGATGTTGGTGATAGCGCACAGATGATCAGATGTGGAGCTGAGTGCGTCACGGGCCTCTGGGGAGTCCCTCTTTCCGCAGTGCAAATGACGTGCGTTTGTGTGTGTGTGAAAATCTCAGCTTTTCAGAATCTCACTAGCTCAACTATTAATAGTGGCAGTAGTCACTCTCTATCTCTCCTTCCCTCTCTCTCTTTTTCTCATCTCTCTGTCTGCTGGCTGCTATCACAGAGTCGGGTGCAACAGCCTGCGTCTCAGAAAGAGAGAAGTGCGGAGATCTCCTGGGCACCCTCTCTTCTTTCAGGGGAGCCCAAAGATGTGTCTGGATTACACCAATGCCAGCTCTGCCCTTTCAGGTGGGGCAAACAGCAGCTCCCCAGACGTGCCACTTTTGAATGGTAAGTATGCGATGACACAGACACACAGACACACAATTTACAGAACTTCAATATCAAAAGAAAAAACAGAGGAAAGGGGGGAAATAGTTTTTTAAAAGAGTAAGAAAATTTTTCACAATTGCCAATGAAGAATCCTAGGATATAGCTATGTGATTTACAGTGGTACCTTGGGTTAAGAACTTAATCCGTTCTGGAGGTCCGTTCTTAACCTGAAACTGTTCTTAACCTGAAGCACCACTTTAGCTAATGGGGCCTCCTGCTACTGCCGCGTCGCCAGAACACGATTTCTGTTCTTATCCTGAAGCAAAGTTCTTAACCCGAGGTACTATTTCTGGGCTAGTGGAGTCTGTAACCTGAAGCGCCTGTAACCTGAAGCATATGTAACCCAAGGTACCACTGTACTAAGATGATGATGATAATAATAATAATAATAATAATAATAATAATAATAATAATATAGTAAAACATACCAAGAGAAGAAGGATGCATCGTCTATAATGGGTTTGTGGGCTCAACTAATTTTTATCTTGAAAAAGAGATGAAAAAATAACCTTGGGCTGCATTAATCCCAGACACTGGCATTGACCAGTAGGACCTGATGCTCACGAGAAGCTGTATTGGTGTATACAGTGGTACCTTGGTTCTCGAACATAATCCGTTCTGGGAGTCCATTTGACTCCCGGAACCATTTGAGGGCACAAGGAGAAGGGGACGACAAAGAACGAGATGGCTGGACAGTGTTCTCGAAGCTACCAGCATGAGTTTGACCAAACTGCGGGAGGCAGTGGAGGACAGGAGTGCCTGGCGTGCTCTGGTCCAGGGGGTCACAAAGAGTCGGACACGACTAAACAACAACAAATCTTGAAACACCCCCAAGAAATCTTGGCTCCCAACTCTTTGCCATTCTCTGGCCACTAAACTTTCCCAACTTGGCAGGGCACGGGGCTCTAGGGAACGGGTGGCACAGGGATGTTGGTGTATCTGTTATTAATCACGGCCCTTTTGTGGGGCATCCATCAACTGGCTGCAGCGGTTGGCACGGGAAGAGAAAGGGAGAGGGAAGGAATCTGCCTCAGCCGCTGTTTGAATTAACAATTAGCAGAGTTGAGCAAAACTGAGAGCGGTTAACCCAGCAAATGCATAGCTCTCCACATCCCAAACCACCACTTCACAAGTTCGGGGCTTTTTAGGGGGATGCACAAGGGAGGGTGTTGCTGAGCACCCCCACATTCTCAGCTCACCCTATAGCTAGGATTGAGCTCACATTTTAAAGGTAAGCCTGTGTAGTCCACACTTTCTTTTTTTGTTGCTGTTAGAGCGTTTATTAATTTTCCAATAAAAAACGTCCAATTTACAAATCATATCATAATCCAATAAAAATAAAAAAGATCAAATTGTCTTCCGAATTGTAATTCTGATTTTACGACTTCCCACAGTCTGAACGTCAAAGCATATCCAAATCTCAGGCAGTCTCATGATGTTTCCATATTTCCAGATCCGATTTTATCTCTCCATAGTCGACACTTTCTGAAATAACCAGCAAAATGCCCGCCATCCTTTGAAATCACAAAATTGCATCCCATTGCCTTGCCTCTTCGTCTTGGCAGCCTAGAGAGCACAGAGCCAGGGATGGGCAGCCCATGCCTTTCCAGATGTTTCCGGACTACATCCCCCATCATGCCCCTGTCCATCGGTTACGCTGGCTGCAGGGGCTGCTGGGAGTTGGAACACAGCAATATCTGGAGGGCCGCAGGTTCCCTATCCCAGACATGGAGGAAAAGAAGAGCCCTTACTGGCCCTGAGGAGACACAATCATTGAGTGGGAAGGGGAACCCCAGGATCATCTAGTCCAACCCCGTGAAACACGGGAATCTTTTGGCCAACGTGGGACTCGAACCCACAGCGCTGAGATTGAGAGTCTCGTGCTCGATCAACAGAGCCATCCCTTTTCATCCAACCCAAGGAGCCCAAGGTGGTGTATATGGTGCTCTTCCTCCCAACAACCCTGTGAGGTGGGTTCAGGGCTGGATACCCAGCTCTACCTCTCTTTTAAATCAGAACCAGTGAAGGCGGTGAAGGTCCTGTGTGAGTGCCTGGAGGCGGCTGGAGGATGGATGGCGGCTAACAGATTGAGGATGAATCCTGACAAGACAGAAGTACTGTTTTTGGGGGACAGGG
Organism: Podarcis muralis; assembly: GCF_964188315.1. Classification (NCBI taxonomy): domain Eukaryota; kingdom Metazoa; phylum Chordata; class Lepidosauria; order Squamata; family Lacertidae; genus Podarcis; species Podarcis muralis. The sequence goes on from NC_135661.1 coordinate 84,085,477, forward strand.
AGCAGGTGGGTGTGGGGGACTCCTTAGTACTGAATGGGGTAACTGTGCCCCTGAAGGACCAGGTGTGCGGCCTGGGAGTCATTTTGGACTCACAGATGTCCATGGAGGTGCAAGTCAATTCTGTGTCCAGGGCAGCTGTTTATCTGCTCCTTCTTGTACCCAAGCTAAGACCCTACATACCTGCAGACAGTCTCACAAGAGTGGTGCATGCTCTGGTTATCTCCCACTTGGACTCCTGCAATGCGCTCTACATGGAGCTACCTTTGAAGGTGACTCGGAAACTACAATTAACCCAGAAAGTGGCAGCTAGACTGGTGACTGGGAGCAGCTGCCGAGACCACATAACACCGGTCTTGAAAGACCTACACTGGCTCCCAGTACATTTCCGAGCACAATTCAAAGTGTTGGTGCTGACCTTGAAAGCCCTAAATGGCCTCAGTCCAGTATACCTGAAGGAGCGTTTCCACCTCCATCGTTCTGCCCGGACACTGAGGTCCAGCGCTGAGGGCCTTCTGGCGGTTGCATCACTGTGAGAAGTGAGGTTACAGGGAACCAGGCAGAGGGCCTTCTCAGTAGTGGCACCCTCCCTGTGGAACACCCTCCCACCAGATGTAGAGGAGATAAACGACTATCTGACTTTTAGAAGACATCTGAAGGCAACCCCGTTTAGGGAAGTTTTTAATGTTTGATGTTTTATTGTGTTTTTAATATTCTGTTGGGAGCCGCCCAGAGCGGCTGGGGAAACTCAGCCACAGTGTGTGTGTGAGAGAGAAGACATTAAGCTAGGCTTTGCTAAGCTGGCCTCCTCCAGCTGGTTTGGACTACAACTCCCATGAGCCTTGGCTACCACACAGGGGCTGATGGGAATTGTAGTCCCAAACAGCTGGTTGGCGGAGGCTGTGTTGAAGCGAATTGTTATGTACTGAGTTGAATAGGATCCAAAATGCAGCAGTCTGATTGGTCCTAGAACAATAGGATTCAGAATGCAGCAGTCTGATTGGTCCACAGGAGCCACCCAATCCACCTCCAGGTGGAAGTGAATCCGCAACCTGATTGGCCTTCAGGAGAATCCCGGAATAAGCCAATCACGTGGGGCCCATTGTGTAAATAATGTATATAAAGCAGACATTCTGGGGGAACTTCCATTCCTCCTCACCACTATGAGCTGAATAAAGAGCATGAAATCCACTCTCCACTCCGAGTATATTTCACGAATGATCCAGCCCTTCAGCATTCTGTGGCTGCCTGTGATCTGCCAAGCTCTCCTGGAACAATTCCATAGATGGCAATGTGGCTACTCCGGTGTAGCGTGAGTCGCTGTGACTTGTGTGGCTATAGCAACGGTGGAACACAGATAATAACATTTGCAAGGCTTAGGGGAAAAAAACCTGTGTGCTTTTTACCGGCACTGTGTGCATCTGTTTAAAAAATCTGATTGTGGCTCTGCAGCCCATCAGGAGCTGAGCTGTTTTAGAAAGATATTGCTTGCAGGATTCCAACAAACCCACCAGTGTCACTCAGAGTTACTGCAGAAATTGCTGCAGATTTGAAATCATCCCCGGTCCCTTGTGTGGGGCAGCAGATATGTAGCAGTGGGAGAAATGAACTCTGCATGCGTTCAAGGGCACTGTTCACTGTTGCATGATTCTTGAGGTTTTAAAGAAAGAAGCCCACCGAGAACTGATGTGTGGATTGCGTGGCCAATGCCCAGTATACCTGAAGGAGAGTCTCCACCCCCATCGTTCATCCCGGACGCTGAGGTCCAGCTCCGAGGGCCTTCTGGCGGTTCCCTCATTGCGAGAAGTGAGGTTACAGGGAACCAGGCAGAGGGCCTTCTCGGTGGTGGCGCCCGCCCTGTGGAACGCCCTCCCATCAGATGTCGAGGAGATAAACAACTACAGTGGTACCTCGGGTTACATACGCTTCAGGTTACAGACTCCGCTAACCCAGAAATAGTACCTCAGGTTAAGAACTTTGCTTCAGGACGAGAACAGAAATCGTGCTCCGGCGGCGCAGTGGCAGCAGGAGGCCCCATTAGCTAAAGTGGTGCTTCAGGTTAAGAACAGTTTCAGGTTAAGAACGGACCTCCGGAATGAATTAAGTACTTAACCCGAGGTACCACTGTACACCTGACTTTCGGAAGACATCTGAAGGCAGCCCTGTGTAGGGAAGCTTTTAATGTTTGATGTTTTATTGTGTTTTTAATATTCTGTTGGGAGCCACCCAGAGTGGCTGGGGAAACCCAGCCGGATGGGCGGGGTATAAATACTAATTCTACTAATACTATTACTACTAGTAATAAATTATTATTATTATTATTATTATTATTATTATTATTATTATTCAGCTCTTTGAAGCTCCTTCACCTTTGCGGGCTTTCCGCCTGCCAGTAAAGCTTCACTCCTTCCCCGCAGCTGATAAAATTAGCAAAATCAAAGCCCAGGAATGACTGCCCAGCCCACTGAGAGCAAGACAGGCTCACCATGAAGTGGTGGAAAAGGGGAGTGCATTTCCCACCCCCCTTTCACCACAGCTCACGAGGAGCCACTCCTGGCCTTGCAGCTACCGCAGGATTATTTTGTGTGTGTGTGGTTTTTTTTTTAATTCGCCACAGCCGACTCTGTTATTTTTCACTGCCCCTGTTGCCAGCTGCCACCCCCACCTCCCATTGTCATGGCTACCACCGTCCCCATCACCATGGCTACCATCCTCGCACTATTATTATCACAACCATTTATAAACCATTGTTGCGCTCCTTTCCCCCGTCACTGTCACATCTGCCAGCCCCTTTCTCCCCGACGTTTGAGCCATCACCGCTGCGCCCTGCGTATTTTTAGGACCATCCTCGGATGGCTAGGACTCTTCCCCGCAGCCACCGATCCACGCCTCCTGGAAAAATGGTCAGCTAAGACCGGCTAAGACCAGGCCCACCAAAACAGAAGGGTAGGCGATGTTCAAGGCTCACACAGGTTCACTACAGATCTGGTAGCCAGTCTTTCGAAAGGGTCTGCTTGCTAAGAACAGGCCTTGTAAAGGTAAAGGGACCCCTGACCATTAGGTCCAGTCGTGACCGACTCTGGGGTTGCGGCGCTCATCTCGCTTTATTGGCTGAGGGAGCCGGCGTACAGCTTCCGGGTCATGTGGCCAGCATGACTAAGCCGCTTCTGGCGAACCAGAGCAGCGCACGGAAACGCCGTTTACCTTCCCACCGGAGCGGTACCTATTTATCTACTTGCACTTTGGCATGCTTTCGAACTGCTAGGTTGGCAGGAGCAGGGAGCTCACCCAGGCCTTGATACCAACACAATTTCCCCTGTGTCCAGCGAAAGGTGTAGTGTTCAAAACTGCATGAGCAAGACTGACGCAAAGCAGAGCAAGTTGTGACCGAGTGCCATTCTGCACTTCATCCACTGGGCAAGTTATCCCGAATTATTAATACAGTGGTACCTCGGGTTCCATACGCTTCAGGTTACAGACTCCGCTAACCCAGAAATAGTACCTCGGGTTAAGAACTTTGCTTCAGGATGAGAACAGAAATCGTGCTCCGGCGGCGCAGCAGCAGCAGGAGGCCCCATTAGCTAAAGTGGTGCTTCAGGTTAAGAACAGTTTCAGGTTAAGAACAGACCTCTGGAACGAATTTAAGTATTTAACCCGAGGTACCACTGTATATATATATATTTTATTTTTGAAGTGCCCATCTGAACCTCGAGAGTCAGTTTCCTCTTGAAAGTTGGCGCAATATCCAGAATAGGGGAGGGGGGGGAAATAAAATAAAAATCTTATTCCTGGTTTACAATCTCCTCCTCTGAGCCAGGATTGTGGAAATGGGGCGGTATATGCCAGCATTTGCCAATGAGATGCCCTCTAGATGCTTTGGACTACAATTCAGCACCGCCCAGAAAAACACTCTTAGGAGGAGTGCGTGAGATCTCCTCCCTAGAGGATGGGATGCTGGGAAAACTCCTCTCTCACCCAGGTAAGAGGGATACCAGGCCAGAGGCAGGGAACCTCAGGCCAAAGGGCTGATGCGGCCCTCCTGCTCTTCCCATCAGGCCCTCAGGACGCTTCTGTGCTTGCTTTGCTCCCTAAGGACTAGATCAGGAGTCAGCAAACTTTTTCAGCAGGGGGCCGGTCCACTGTCCGTCAGACCTTGTGGGGGCTGGACTATATTGTGGGGAAAAAATGAACGAATTCCTATGCCCCACAAATAACCCAGAGATGCATTTTAAATAAAAGGACACATTCTACTCATATAAAAACACGCTGATTCCCGGACAGTCCGGATTTAGAAGGCGATTGGGCCGGATCCGGCCCCCGGGCCTTAGTTTGCCTACCCATGGACTAGAAGACCCGTGAGGTCCCTTCCAACTCTGCAATTCCTTAATTTTTCTGGAGAGAGGGATGTGTCTGTGTATGTGTGCGTTAGATGCTAGCCTCCTGCTAAGCTGTGCGTTCCCTACGTGTTCGCCCGTCGTCTTTTTAAGGGATTAAGAGAATCCATCCCATAACAGTCACTCCCCCACCCACCCCAGGGGCGTTCGGCGTCTCACCTCCTCCTCTTACACTTGGTGCAAAATTGCACTTTCTGCAAATCTTGGGAGAAACGGGTCTGAGGCCGACGGGCGAGGAAAGTTGGCGGGGCGAAAGCCCCGGAGGAAAACGAATCTGGGCTTCCCAGCGCTTCCTCCATTCATGGTGGGCAGTGCGGCGGCGGGGGGGGGGGGTACTGCTAGATGGGCGGGAGTGCAAAGCAGAGTTCAAAGCGCACAAGTTAGTATTTTATGAATGAGGAGGCGGGACATGGTCAGGAGGGAGATCCTGCCTATTAATTGCAAAGCAATATTAATATGGAGGGGCGGGGCTAGGCATATGAACAAATGTAACACTCCGGCAACAAGGAGTTGGAATGAAGAAGGGAAAGGAAAAGGAATTTCGAGACGGCAGATGAGTTCATAGAAGCTTTGAAACAGAATTAGTGTCAATGACTGACCACGTTTCCAGCGGGGGAGCTCTGGAACGTCAATGGCCTGAACAGTGGGCGTGGCTGTATTAGGTAATTTAAGACCAGTGAGCCAATGGAGCGAGTGGAAGGGCGTGGCTATGCAGATAAGGTGGGTTGGGCGAACCAATGGCGGACGGCTGAAACATTCCTGGGGCGGGGTTTACCATGCAGATAAGGCACCGCAGGTGAGTCAATGGCTCGGCTCCGGGGCGCGGCTATGCAGATCGCCTTCTGCCCGCCGGCCAATGGCTTGGCTCAAAGTGCAGAAACCAAGGGACCGCAGCCAATGGCTCGGCTTCAGGGCGTGGCCATCAGGTAGGCCGGGGTTTCTAACTGGGCGCGGCCAGGCTAGCGAAACTCAACCGCGGGGTCTCAAGAAGAGACCGGGCAGGAGGGGCGTGGCTTTGTAAAATAAAGCGGAGCCCGGCGAGCCAATGGCTTCTTTGGAAGGGATATTATGCAAAAAAGCCCAGCAGGGAGAGCGAGGGTTTGAATGGGAGGTTCGGCCACGGAACCCGGGGCCGCCCAATGGAGGGCTGCGCATGCAAATCAGCCCCGGCAGGCCGGCCAATGAGCGCTGCTATGCAGATGAGGCGGTGACAGCGCCGGAGCTGCAGCGGACCCAGCGCGCCCGGGGGTCGCTTTAGCGCTGCTGCGCTTGGCGGAGCAGGACTCGCACCCGGCGCCGCGCTCCACCGGAGGAGGATGATCCGGGCGTTCTCCTTCCCCGCCAGCCCGGAGCGGAGCCGGCTCCGCGGCTGGCTGGAGGGCACCTTGGCCGGCTTGTGCGAGCTCCATCTGCTCCGCGAGCGCCAGGAGCGCCGGGTCCGGCAGGCGCTGCGCCTGGCCGCCGAGTCCCCGAGCAAGCAGGGCGATGGCGAGGCTGGAGGCGGCGACGCGGCTCCGGAGGACCAGCTGGTGAGAGAGAGAAAGAGGGAGCCTCATTGTCCGCCCCGGCGGGGGCCTTTGCCGGACACCCCTGCGCGGGGATCCGGTCCGATCCTGCTCGGGGGAGGTGGTGGGTTGATCTATTCAATAGGATCGGGTGCGAAGGAGACTCGAGGCTGCATTCACGGGAGATGGCTTTGCGAGGGGAGGGGTCTTCGCGCGAGGAAAGGTCCGTACGTACCGTAGTGCTGTTGGCGGGCGTGAAAGGGTTAAAATGGGGGGGGGGGAGGGGGCGAGCCGTCGCGATTATCCCTCCCCCGCTCCTCTAGTGTGGTTTTGGGGGTGCGGGGCGCGCGCATCAAGGCTGCGATGCTGCTGCACCCGACGAGTTGCAGCGGTGTAAACGCGTGGCTGTCCTTGGGGGAAGGGTCCTTCTGCGACGTTGCTGGAGGGGAGGGGGGCCTTCTGTATCGTCTGCCTGTGTTTCTTGTCTCCCCCCCCCCCCATATCTTGCGTTGTCCACCGGAGAGCAAAGATTTATTTCATTTTTTGAGAGGGGAAAGCGGGGGCTTTAAGCCCAGCACGGCTGTAAAGGGATCGGGAGAAAAGCTGCGGTTTTATTAATGGGCTTGCGAGAAATGCCACAGGAGCGTTGCCTGTGCGCCTTCGAAACCCGGGGGATCTCGCCTCGCCGTTTTTACCTCCTGGCGGTTCGTCTTGAGCAACCGATGAGTCGCCTCTCCCCTCTCCAGCCCAGCCCTTGAACTTCAAGGCAGCCACCCCACTGGCCCGTCCACCCGGGTCCTTCTGGTCGGTTACACTATTGGGGGCGGGGAGGGCAATGCTCGGACTCCTGGGTTCTCTCCCGGGGTTGGGGGCTGTGTGCGTGCGGAGCGCCGGCTAGGGAAGGCGGCGGGGAGTGGGTGTGGGTTGTTAGTGTTGACGCCCGGGAGTGGGGAGATGAAGCAGCTTTTTGGTCCGTGGACGATGGGGGGGGGGGGGAAGGGTGGAAAGGATTTTGGGTTGGGCAAACAGTGCGTTGCTCACAATATGTGCGTGCAAATCATGAGATATAGGCGGTGCGCCAGTGGAACTCACTGCCACCAGGTTTGGAACCGATCACATGCTCTGAAAGAATCCATTGTTGAACACACTGGCTTATGATTTTCTTGCACCCCTCCTTTCTCCAAGCAATTGAAGCTTCAGCTTTGCAAGGGGTGGGGGGTGGGAAGGGACTTTGAAGACCTGTGGGAAAATACTCTTATTGGTGATAGAACCTCTCTCTCCGAGAGCAGTCTAGCTCTGTGTTCCATAAGCTGCTGGCTGCTGTTGGAAGGGGGCTGCAGGCTTAGATGAGCACCACTGGTCCAATCCAGCCAGAGGATTCTTGGCTTCTGCTGCCAAATCTGAAAGTCTATTTACAGTGTGTGCAGTTTAAGAAGGAGTGAGACGGAAGACTGCTAATCTCAGTAAGCCAATGTTAGCTCCGGCCTCGCAACCTTGCCCTTCTGAACCGAGGGATTTGGGAAGTTACCTGTTGAATCCCACACGCCCACAGTTTCGGATGTATCTGCATTCTACATTTATACGGACTTCATATCAGCTTTTTACCCAAAGCACCCTGGGAATTATAGTTTACTAGGAGGTGCCAAGGAATTCCCTGTACTCGTCAGCCATCCATGCCCATTGCAGACCCACAAAATCCTGGGTTTCCCTGGGGATAGGTAAAGGAAAAGGGGCCCCTGACCATTAGGTCCAGTCGTGGCCGACTCTGGGGTTGCGGTGCTCATCTCGCTTTATTGGCCGAGGGAGCCGGCATACAGCTTCCGGGTCATGTGGCCAGCATGACTAAGCCACTTCTGGCGAATCAGAGCAGCGCACGGAAACGCCGTTTACCTTCCCGCCAGAGTGGTACCTATTTATCTACTTGCACTTTGACGTGCTTTCGAACTGCTAAGCTGGCAGGAGCAGGGACTGAACAACATGAGCTCACCCCATCACTGGAATTCGAACCATGACCTTCTGATCGGCAAGTCCTAGGCTCTGAGGTTCAACCCACAGCGCCACCCGCGTCCCTGGGGATACAGCATTGCTATTAAAGCTGCATAAACCATAGAGCCTAGGACTTGCCGATCAGAAGGTCGGCGGTTCGAATCCCCGCGACAGGGTGAGCTCCAGTTGCTTGGTCCCAGCTCCTGCCAGCTTAGCAGTTCGAAAGCACGTCAAAGTGCAAGTAGATAAATAGGTACTGCTCGTTTCCGTAAACGTCGTTTCCGTGCGCTGCTCTGGTTCGCCAGAAGCGGCTTAGTCATGCTGGCCACATGACCCGGAAGCTGTCTGCGGACAAACGCCGGTTCCCTCGGCCAATAAAGCAAGATGAGCGCTGCAACCCCAGCGCTGGACCTAATGGCCAGGGGTCCCTTTACCTTTACCTTTAATTGTGCTGTAGGACTATATAATGGCGTTTCCGTGTGCGGCTCTGGCTCGCCAGAGCAGCGATGTCACGCTGGCCACGTGACCCGGAAGTGTCTCCGGACAGCGCTGGCCCCCGGCCTCTTGAGTGAGATGGGCGCACAACCCTAGAGTCTGTCAAGACTGGCCCGTACGGGCAGGGGTACCTTTACCTTTTTAGGACTATATAATAATTAATAATAATAATAATAATAATAATAATAATTTATTATTTATACCCCGCCCATCTGGCTGGGCCTCCCCAGCCACTCTGGGCGGCTTCCATAGAAACCAAAAATACAGTAAAATATCACATGTTAAAAACTTCCCTGAACAGGGCTGCCTTGAGATGTCTTCTTAATGTCAGGTAGTTGTTTATCGCTTTGACATCTGCTGGAAGGGCATTCCACAGGGCGGGCGCCACTACCGAGAAGGCCCTCTGCCTGGTTCCCTGTAGCTTTGCTTCTCGCAATGAGGGAACCACCAGAAGGCCCTTGGCGCTGGACCTCAGCGTCCAGGGAAACTCTTAACCAGCCTTCCCAACCTGGTGTCTTCCAGCAGTTTTGCACTACAATTCCCATCATCCCCAATGATGGTTAAACTATGGAACTTCTGCAAGGAGGCAACAATGGGCACTATCCTGGATGTCTTCAAAAGAAGATTAGAGAAACTCCTGCAGGAGAATCAGGCTACTAGTTGCGATAGTTATGCTCTGCCCTCCACATCTGAAGGCAGAAATGCCTCTGAATGGCAATTGCTGGAAACCACAGAAGGGGGGAGGGGGCTCTCGTGCCCAAATCCTGCTTGCGAATTTCCCTTTGAGGTTGGCCACTGTAAGAACTGGATGATGGACTAGAGAGACCATTGACCTGGTCTTAAATTCTTCTGGGAAGGCTGTCTTTAATGCTGCCTCCTATCAGTTCTGTTGTTGTTTAGTCGTTTAGTCGTGTCCAACTCTTGGTGACCCCCTGGACCAGAGCACGCCAGGCACTCCTGTCTTCCACTGCCTCCCGCGGTTTGGTCAAACTCATGCTGATAGCTTCAAGAACACTGTCCCACCATCTCGTCCCCTGTCGTCTTTGAAAACTGGAACAGGAGAACTGCAACGATTGCAGTTCTTAATGGGATTAAGAAGGAGAGCGTGTGGGGCAGCTCATGGGTGAGGGGGAATTAAATGAGCGTACAAGGGGTTCACAAACCAGGCCCCCAGTTACTGGCCATACTTGGGGAAAGGAACTTAAAAGCGGGGCTCCGCGTGAAACCATTGAATTTCAGTTCAACTCTCTTCACTGGGGTCTGAATCGAGACAACGGTTTCCTTTCCTATTGCAGAGGTTGAAGTCAGCACTGTCAAGTTGATTGTTTATTATTATTATTATTATTATTAATTAGATTTATATGCCACCCATTATAAAAAAAATCTCAGGGCAGTGTGCAACATTGAAAACATATTTTACAGAGCATAATAATAATAATAACATAAAACAAAGCACAGTAATAAAAAAATCATAATAACAGCTGTCCACCTGACCATAGATGATTTAATGGCTGAAGGCCAGGGTAAAGAGGAAACGTTTTGCCTGGCGCTTATAGACATGTAATTATGGCACCAGGTGAGCCTCTCTGGGGAGAACATTCCGCAAAACGGGGAGCCACCACAGAGAAGGCCCGTTCTCTTGCTACCACCCTCCAAACCTTTTGGGCAGGAGAGACACAGAGAAAGGTCTCAGATGACAAGCGCAGGGTGTTTTAACACCTATGAGCTTGTCATCTGAGCTATGAGCATCCCTGTGGTGAAGTGGTGAGAGTGTCAGACTAGGGTCTTGGGTTCAAATCCCCGCTCAGCTGTAAAGCTCACTAGGCCAGTCACTGCCTCTCAATCTAGCCTAGCTCACAGGGTTGTTGTGGAGATTGCATGAGGTGGTGTAGATTCATGTACGCCACCTTGAGCACCTTGCAGGATAAGGTGGGGGTGTGAATGCGATAAATAAAGTACAATCTCACTCCAAACGGAACATTATCGTTTCCAAATGCATCCAGTAACTTGCTGGTTGTTGTTGTTTGGTATCTGTCTGTCTTCGGAGACAATGGAGGAGTTTGCCTTTGGGGGTGAAGTCAAACCGTTGGAGAATCACAGCGCCTGCTGTGGCTGTAGAGACCGATACAGGAGAGACATGTTTTGTTGCAGCTGGGGCAGAAGAAGGCGTCCGGTTGTGCTGCTGCAGATGCACCATTTTTACTTAGAAAGCCTGGCTTGTTTGGGGTGTGAGGGGGTAAAGAGATTGCTGAGGACACCATCCCCAGTATCCTGGGTGGAGACTCAAAAGGGGAAGAGATTGGGGGTAGAAAAAGAGAACTGCCATTGGTTCTCCCCTCTCCGTGGTAAGTAAATGCTTATTTCATTGGGGGTAAAGTTCCTAAATCTTTCACTGCCTGTGGTTGAAATGGCAGCTATTTGGTGATTAAGCATGAAATATTAATGCCGGAGGAGAATTCTGTCTTATTTAAAATAAAAATATATATCAATGCAGCTCCAAGTTAGAACTGTGGTAGATGCATAGCCCACAGAGGTCTAGCATGAGTGCGTGATGGGAATAAAGTATGCATGCACTGATTTATCAGCGCATAATCACTGTGGGTTAAACCATAGGGCCTAGGACTTGCCAATCAGAAGGTCGGCGGTTCGAATCCCTGCGACGGGCTGAGCTCCTGTTGCTCGGTTCCTGCTCCTGCCAACCTAGCAGTTCGAAAGCACGTCAAAGTGCAAGTAGATAAATAGGTACCGCTCCGGCGGGAAGGTAAACGGCGTTTCCGTGCGCTGCTCTGGTTCGCCAGAAGCGGCTTAGTCATGCTGGCCACATGACCCGGAAGCTGTATGCCGGCTCCCTTGGCCAATAAAGCGAGATGAGCGCCGCAACCCCAGAGTCGGTCATGACTGGACCTAATGGTCAGGGGTCCCTTTACCTTAATTCTGGTTGCAAACTTGGGGTTTCTGCAGGGAAACTGCTTATGGACCCTGCATCCTGATTGGTTTGCTCGGAGGTCATACTCAAGTCCTCTCTTTGCTGATCTGTTTGCCGGGAGGTTGTACGCCAAAGAACTTCCATCCTGATTTGTTGTGGGGAAGTTCTATGACTTCCAGCTAATCAGTTGCTAGTCCACACTTTGTATTGCCTTCCCTGTCACTTTCCTAACTGCAAAAACTCCTCTTTGTTGCGACACAACACTTTAACCCACCTCAGCTGCACAAACCTACATTTCCAGCATGGGACTGCAAAATGGCGACAGTCTGGGGGTGATTTGGTTTATTTTCTTCTTCGGAGAGGTGTTTGCATATACGCCAGAGTCCTGGGGAGTAGTTGATGAAGGAAGGTGTCCCCAGCACTTACCGTATTTTTTGCTCTAAAAGACACACTTTTTCCCTTCTAAAAAGTAAGGGGAAATGTGTGTGCGTCTTATGGAGCGAATGGAGGCTGATCAGCTATCCCAGAAGCCAGAACAGCAAGAGGGATTGCTGCTTTCACTGCGCAGCGATCCCTCTTGCTGTTCTGGCTTCTGGGATTCAGAATATTTTTTTTCATGTTTTCCTCCTCCAAAAACTAGGTGCGTCTTATGGTCTGGTGCGTCTTATAGAGCAAAAAATACGCTGACTTGTAAACAGAGGCTAAGGGGCTCAAAGAAATACATATCTTGTTTAAATATATATAAAAATAATAAAAAAAATGTCCAGTAGCACCCTAGAGACCAACAAAGTTTGTTCTTGGTATAAGCTTTCGTGTGCATGCACACTTCTCCAGATGCCTCAGATACTTTAGATATCTTGTTTATTTATCCTTGCTCCTGAAAGCCAGTCTTCTAGTTCAGAGGTGGGGAACCAGACATTGCTGAACTACAACTCCAGTAATCCCTGGGAAGCGCGGCCGATGGCCAGAGCTGAAGGGAGTTGTAGTTTGGCAAAATCTGGAGGCTCAAAGCTTCCTCCCACCTGCTCTTGTTCTTTCACCCACAGATGACCACAGAAGCCCCTCATCCCTGCCCATTCAATCTTTTAAGGCCCGGAATCTCCTTTAGACAAACATACATGCTTCCTTCTTTTCCCATACAGTAGGTGCTGTTGTCGATGCGGGTGGCACTGTGGGTTAAACCACAGAGCCTAGGACTTGCCGATCAGAAGGTCAGCAGTTCGAATGGGGTGAGCTCCCGTTGCTCGGTCCCTGCTCCTGCCAACCTAGCAGTTCAAAAGGACATCAAGTGCAAGTAGATAAATAGGTACCGCTCCAGCGGGAAGATAAACGGCGTTTCCGTGCGCTGCTCTGGTTTGCCAGAAGCGGCTTAGTCATGCTGGCCACATGACCCGGAAGCTGTACGCCGGCTCCCTCGGCAAGTAAAGCGAGATGAGCGCCGCAACCCCAGAGTCAGCCACGACTGGACCTAATGGTCAGGGGTCCCTTTACCTTTACCTAGGTGCTGTTGTCAGTATCTGGCTGTCCACTGTAAGAGCAGAATGCTTTGCGAGATGGTTTGTGACCTGATCCCAGCAGCTATGTTATTCTGCTGTTCTTACGGGGCAGAATTAAAACGTACCCTTGAAGCTTTTGTATTGACCGTGTTTGATGGGCAGGAATAGAAGAGCCTAGAAACCTCCTATTTCCCCAAATCTTAAGGCGTAGCAGAGCTGGCTGCTGGAGGGTCTCAGAGCAGGGACCAGCAAACTTTTTCAGCAGGGGGCCAGTCCACTGTCCCTCAAACCTTGTGGGGGGCTGGACTATATTTTGAAAAAAAATAATGAACGAATTCCTATGCCCCACAAATAACCCAGAGATGCATTTTAAATAAAAGGACACCTTCTACTCATGTAAAAACATGCTGATTCTTGGACCATCTGTGGGCTGGATTGAGAAGGTGATTGGGCCGGATCCAGCCCCCGGGCCTTAGTTTGCCTACCCATGGTCTAGAGCCAAGATGCCCAAACTTTGCTGGGTTACAGCCTCCTTGATTGCATAAACTCATCCCAAATACCTGCTCCCCTAGCATTATTCAGAACAGCAATATGCACGGCAGACCAAGAAAGGTAGTAACACAATAAATTTAAAGCGGTAACAACATGCCAGTCAGCTGCCCTGGGAAAAAAGGGACGTCCTGTTTCTTCTGGCAAGAGGATAGCAGCAAAGATGGTGCCCCCGAAAAGGACTTTGGGTGGGGGGCAGTGATCTTAAGTGGCTCCCCAAAGCACGCATTTTGGGGCGCTGTGCCTGAAAAGTGCTTGTGGGGGGCGCAATCTCATGTGGGTTACATGAGTCATGCGGGATTGTGGACCCAGGAGATGGCATCCCAGATTTGGGCTGCCTGGTTTTGGAATGTATGTAACAGTGAATTGCACATTTATTCATTGTCCAGTGGAAGCAATTCGGTTTAATTAACTCGACAAGGCCCCTTTGCCCCTTAGCACCCACCTAAGGAATCCCCTCCCAGAGGGGCAGTACCCCCCACTTTGGGAACCGCTGGTCTAGAGAGTGGTCTTTCTGACCATTAGGTCCAGTCGTGGCCGACTCTGGGGTTGCGGCGCTCATCTCACTTTACTGGCCGAGGGAGCTGGCGTACAGCTTCTGGATCATGTGGCCAGCATGACTAAGCCGCTTCTGGCGAACCAGAGCAGCGCACGGAAACGCCGTTTACCTTCCCGCTGGAGCGGTACCTATTGATCTACTTGCACTTTGAGGTGCTTTGGAACTGCTAGGTTGGCAGGAGCAGGGACCGAGCAATGGGAGCTCACCCCGTGGCGGGGATTCGAACCGCCAACCTTCTGATCGGCAAGTCCTAAGCTCTGTGGTTGAACCCACAGCGCCACCCGCGCCCCATGGTTGTTAAGTTAGAAGGCAGGTAAACTGGGGCTAAGAGCAGAGGCTGGTGGGGCAGGGCCCCATTTTCTTTAATGGACCAGTCCCTTCTGGGAATAACCTTGTTTTCATGCAGAAACAGCCTTAAGATTTTATCACCACTGCAAAAACAGTCGTCGCCAACCTGGTGCCCGCCAGATGTTTTGGATCGCAACTCCCAGCCATGCCAGCTACGGATGCTGGGCGCTAGGTTGGCAATGGCTGAGGCAGAACCACAAATAATCTTAGAGCGCCTTAAAGACCAGCCCATCCATCATTTTGTGGACCAGAGTCTAACCCATCCGATGCACAAAGCAGATATTCTAGCTGGTGTCTTGTTGTGTTTTTAATTAGGGTCCCGAGATGATGAGGGTTTTTTTTATTATTATTAATCCGTTGTTCCTGCGGTGCTTTATTGTACTGCTTTATGGATGTTCCTGATTGTATTTGAAAAAACGCGTGGTACTCAGGCAGGGAGAGAGAGAGAAATATATCACAGAAACGCTGGGTGGATGGGTTTTATTGCACATTTATAATCAAAATGAAAACAAAGGATATGATGCTAATTTAAAAAGAATGGCGTTGTGGAGCATTCCTTTACCAGTGTTTAGCTTGCAAGCCATTCTCGCTTGCCTTGGGCTGTTCAGACATTTGGGAAATATCTATACCAAAATTAAGGTGTTTCAGCTGTGGAACAGGTCAGTCCCAAGAGCAATGAGAGGCAAGCGCTTGACCAAACCTCAGATTTAGGGGGCGCAGGTGGTGCTGTGGATTAAACCACAGAGCCTAGGGCTTGCCGATCAGAAGGTTGGTTCGCCAGAAGCAGCTTAGTCATGCTGGCCACATGACCCGGAAGCTGTACGCCGGCTCTCTCGGCCTATAGAGCGAGATGAGCGCTGCAACCCCAGAGTCGGTCACGACTGGACCTAATGGTCAGGGGTCCTTTAACTTAACAACCAGTCCAGGGGGTGGCGCTGGCAGCCAGCTTCCCCCTTTAGTCTCCTTCTGTGTTGCCCTTGCAGGACTCTGCAGGGAGAAGCATAGGAACAAAGCTTCTGCCAGCCGTTGGCTCTGGCGCCACCTGCTGTTGGGCTCCCGACCTTTTGCCCTATTACTCCAGTGAACACCAGCCCTCTGGTTCGGCGAATCTCCCAGTTCCTAAAATAAGACTGATGGGGGCAGCCTTAACGCTCCTGTTATGCTCTGCATCCCACACACTCACATTGCCGGTTTGGGAAGCGGCGATAATGTGACGCTGGCCGCAATCCATAGTTATCTTGTTGTTTCGATGTTCTTCCCTCCAAACCAGCTTTGGTCCTAATTGAGAATGACCTGGCTGCATTTGAAGCCGGTAATGTGTACACAGGGACGCGGGTGGCGCTGTGGGTTAAACCACAGAGCCTAGGGCTTGCAAATCAGAAGGTCGGCGGTTCGAATCCCCACGACGGGGTGAGCTCCCGTTGCTCGGTCTCTGCTCCTGCCAACCTAGCAGTTCAAAAGCACCTCAAAGTGCAAGTAGATAAATAGGTACCACTCTGGCGGGAAGGTAAACGGCGTTTCCATGCACAACTCTGGTTCGCCAGAAGCGGCTTAGCCATGCTGGCCACATGACCCGGAAGCTGTATGTCGGCTCCCTCAGCCAGTAAAGCGAGATGAGCGCTTTGACACCCCTCTCCAAACCCTGCCCACCTGCCCTGTACTCCTTCCAGGTGTGCTTTCACCCCCCCTCCCGGAAGTTGCGCTGTTGGTGAGCATTCCGTTGAAGGCACCCCGTACGGTGAGAATGTCCGTGATGACCTCACATGACAAAAGCTTGACCAATGGCGGGTCAACAGGTCACAGAAGCCACTTGCTGATTTGTGCATAAGGATCACGGTATTTAACTAGAAATCCATTGTCCGTGCACAAAGAAGGCCTGTATTCTTGGTCCGCTGACTAGCGTTAAATTCAAGCAGTGCTTTCGAAAAAGTCACGCGGCTTCTCCTCTTGGCTGGTTCTGGTACAATCGCCTCCCTCCTGCTCCTTTCCTTTATGGCAGGAGAGAAACCGCGCCCTTGTCAGAGTTTCTGAAGCATAGAGGAGCTTGGCTGGATCCGGCCAGTTGCCCATTCAGTCCAGTATCCTGGTCTCTCGGCGGCCAGCCCACAAGCCGGTTCTGCAAATAACAGCCACTTTTCGACCCACAGCAACTGCTCTTCAGACAGTGGAGACAGAATCACAGACCTGTCGAGTTGGGTCTAATAATAATAATAATAATAATAATAATAATAATAATAATAATAATAATAATTTTTATTTATACCCCACCCTCCCCAGCCAAGGCCGGGCTCAGGGCGGCTAACAAGCAATAATAAAAACAAGTTGAATGAATACAACTGAAAAACAAGATTAAAATACAACATTGAAATATTGAAACATTAAAATAGTAAAATATTAAAATGCAGCCAAGGAACCCCCACGGACCTGAAGCAGCCATGGCCTCAAGCTCAGCACAGATCTGAGTGATTTTGCCCTCCAGAGTGATTTGTACATCTCTCACAGAGGGTTGCTGAGTGTCCGTTGTCAGTGATACATTAGTCTAGTCCAGCTGATTTACAGTGTGGGCAGCTCAACTGGGGATGCGGTAAAGGTAAAGGACCCCTGGACGGTTAAGTCCAGTCAAAGGCGACTGTGGGGTTGCGGCGCTCATCTCACTTTCAAGCCGAGGGAGCCGGTGTTTGTCCCCAGACAGCTTTCCGGGTCACGTGGCCAGCATGAATAAACCACTTCTGGCACAACGGAACACCGTGACGGAAACCAGAGCGCACGGAAACGCCATTTACCTTCCCGCCACAGCAGTACCTATTTATCTACTTGCACTGGTGTGCTTTCGAACTGCTAGGTTGGCAGGAGCTGGGACAGAGCAACAGAAACTCATCCTATACTGGGGATTCGAACCGCCGACCTTCTGATCGGCAAGCCCAAGAGGCTCAGTGGTTTAGACCAAGCAGCAGAGGCTGAGAGAGAGAATCTCTTTGCTGCTGTCCCTTCTGCCACATGGCAGGGAAGGCTGAGCCCTCGCTCCTCTGTTGGGTCAATGCGCAATGGGTGCCACTTGCGCTCTAACGGACTCCAGCTGGTTTCACTGCCCAGAGCCCCCTCAGAAAACCAAGGAGCCTCCCAGATTCCGTTTGCTCAGAGAGAAGAGTGATCCATTTTGTAAACTGCTTTGAGATTTTTTCCTTTAAAATATAAAGCAGTGTAGAAATGATGGTGACAACCACATCCCATAGCGAAATGGGGGCCTTGACAGGAGCAGCAGCCATGCTACCTGGAAAATTCTCATCCCTGAACACCTAATAATAATAAATAATAATAATTTATTATTTATACCCCGCCCATCTGGCTGGGTTTCCCCAGCCACTCTGGGCGGCTTCCAACTGAATATTAAAAACAATACAGCATCAGACCTTAAAAACTTCCTTAAACAGGGCCGCTTTTAGTTGTCTTTTAAAAGTAAAATAGTTGTTTATTGCCTTGACATCTGGTGGGAGGGCGTTCCACAGGGCAGGCGTCACTACCGAGAAGGCCCTCTGCCTGGTTCCCTGTAACCTCACTTCTTGCAGTGAGGGAACCGCCAGAAGGCCCTCAGCGCTGGACCTCAGTGTCCGGGCTGAACGATGGAGGTGGAGACGCTCCTTCAGGTATACTGGACTGAGGCCATTTAGGGCTTTAAAGGTCAGCACCAACACTTTGAATTGGGCTTGGAAACGTACTGGGAGCCAATGAAGATATTTTAGGACCAGCGTTATATGGTCCCGTTGGCCACTCCCAGTCACCAGTCTAGCTGCCGCATTCTGGATTAATTGCAGTTTCCGAGTCACCTTCTAAGGTAGCCCCAAGTAGAGCGCATTGCAGTAGTCCACCTCCACTTTTGACAAAGTTTCCAGTTTCCAAAAACAGCAGCTGGTGGGGGGCTGTCACAAAAAAAGTCAACATTCTCAGACCCCCCCCTTCCCTTTCTGGAAATTTTTTGATCCCTGCTTCCATGCCAACCCTCTCCTTGTTTTGACATTCCAGACCTCCCTGCCTTCACAGACTTGCTGAGTCAGACCCTGGTGCAGTCGACGGAGCTGAGTCATCTTTTTGGATTGGCCAGGTCTCCTGCATTTTCTTGCCTCGGAGACTGGTGTGTTTGTGTGTGTCAGAGGGGTCATCTGTCTTTACCCTTCCGCCATATTGATGTCCTCGCCTTCCCCAGTCTGGCTCTGAGCTTGGCTGGGGGTTGATAGCACGCAAGAGCACAGCGATACCTCTGGTTAAGAACTTAATTCGTTCTGGAGGTCAGTTCTTAACCTGAAACTGTTCTTAACCTGAAGCACCACTTTAGCTAATGGGGCCTCCTGCTGCTGCCGCGCCGCCACCACACAATTTCTGTTCTCATCCTGAAGCAAAGTTCTTAACCCGAGGTATTATTCCTGGGTTAGCAAAGTCTGTAACCTGAAGCGTCTGTAACCTGAAGCGTCTGTAACCCGAGGAACCACTCTACAGCTCCACAGCATGCATCACAAAGGCTTTAGAAATATCCACTTTTGGAATCTGGATTGGAAACATCTCGTGGTTGGAGGTGGGGAAAAGGTTGCTTTCTTTTGTTGTTGCTGCTGTGCCATAGAGTAGAATAGAATAGAATAGGAGAGTTGGGAGGGACACCTGGGGGCCATCTAGTCCAACCCCTTGCGACACACATGTTTAACTTTGCACTGTGCAAAGAAATCCTTTTCCTTTATCTGCCCTGAATCTTCCAACGTTCAGCTTCCTTGAAGGCGCACGATTTCTAGTGTTATGAAGAGAGAGGAAGAAAAACCTCCCTCCATCCGATTTTCACCATGCCAGGCATGCTTTTATAAACTTGTCTCCTCTGACTTGCTTTTTCTCTAATAATAATAATAATAATAATAATAATATATATTTTTTTCATTTATATCCCACCCTCCCCAGCCGAAGCCAGGCTCAGAGCGGCTAACAACAAGAAAAGGAACACAGCATTCTAAAATCAATTCATTTTAAAATCAATTCAAAATCAAATTAATGGCAACCATTGGGCTAGAGTTCTGTGAGGATTACCAAAGGAGGGAGTCAGACTGTGCCTTGGCCAAAGGCCTGGTGGAACAGCTCTGTCTTGCAGGCCCTGCGGAAAGATGTCAAGTCCCGCAGGGCCCTAGTCTCTTGTGACACAGCGTTCCACCAGATCGGGGCCACGGCCAAAAAAGCCCTGGCTCTGGTTGAGGCCAGCCTAACCTCCCTGGGGCCCGGGACCTCCAGGATGTTTTTGTTTGAAGACCGTAACGTCCTCCGTGGGACATACCAGGAGAGGCGGTCCCGTAGGTACGAGGGTCCTAGTCCGTATAGGGCTTTAACGGTTAAAACCAGCCCCTTAAACCTGATCCTGTACTCCACCGGGAGCTAGTGCAGCTGGTATAGCACCGGGTGAACGTGATCCTGCAGTGAGGACCCCGTAAGGAGTCTCGCCGCGGCATTCTGCACCCGCTGGAGTTTCTGGGTCAGTCTCAAGGGCAGCCCCACGTAGAGTATTGAGTGTGTCCCTTCACCTTTCCGGGCTATTTCAATACAGTCCGGTCACATGTGGACAGGAATGGTGGGTGAACAATAGGCCCGGCCGAGAAGATGACTAGACCAGCAGGAAGGTCAGGCAAACACCATAAAACGCTTGAAGCTTTGCTCTAATGGAGGGTGGGGTGGGCGAATTACTGAAACTCAGAACGGTGCGAGGAGCCGGGTAAATACTAAAAAATATGGCAGGTATGTTGACGACAGGAGAGATAAAGGGGGGAGGAAGAGGTGTCATGGGGCAAGGAGGGGCATTGTGGCGGTTTATGGTGGGACAATGTAATTCGGGTAAAGATTGACGGAGGGGAGGAGGATCTTTGGAGAGCACAGAGGGCAGGAGATTTGTTCAGCAAAGGCTGTGCAGCCACCCTCGCTCAAATGTTCTTCCATCATTTATTTCCTCCTTGCCACTTCCAGGGCTCTCATGCGGGCTCCTGGGGTCAAGGAACTGGACTGTGTGCGTTTATGCCTTAATTTCCCCAACCGACAGCGTCTTCCAACCTCCAGGTATTTTGGATTGCGACTTCCCAACGCCTGGAGCGCTTGCGAGCACAGCTCTAGGAGATTATTCCTTCTGGACGTGTTTATCTAAAGGAGCAAAGACCTGTGTGGGGCGCTGGATCATAGCTGTCAACCGTCCCTTATTTGGCGGGAAAGTCCCTTATCCCAGCGCCGTGTCCCGCTGCTGTCCCTTATTGATGATGTCCCTTAAATTTCCCGGGTTTCAAAGGAAGCAGCTCCTCTCCCTCCCTCCCTGCCGGCCAGGGAGGAGGGAGGCTCCAACTGGGTTGCTTGGCTGCGTTGCTCACCCAATAAGGAGTCTAAGAACGACTTGGGGGTGGAGCTTGCATGCCTTGTGCCGAACAAATCGGCCGCGTTGCCTGGGGACTCGCCTTTGCTCAGCGCTTCCCAGGGAAGAGCTTACGGTGGTTTTCCTTGCTGCATCCCCTTTGCCGGGTTGCTGCGCTGTGGGAACCACCGCTTGAGGCTTCGTTTGGATGCTGGCTGGGCTTACATAAACAAATTTACATCTTTTTTTCTGAATTTCTTCTCCAATTAACCCTAACAAAAATGCCTCTGGTTTTTTTACTGAAATTATATTTAAAACCCTTTTTCAACTCATTATATATTGTATCCCAGAAGGATTTCACCTTGGTACAAGTCCACCACATATGAAGGAAATTCCCCTCTTTCTCCGTGCATTTTCTAACAGTTTTTATCTTGGTTTCTATACATTTTGGCAAGTTTAGTTGGTGTAATCTACCAGCGATACACCATCTTCATTAAATTCTCTTTAAGTGACACACATGCTGTAAATTTAATTGTTTTTGTCCATAATTTTCCCCACCTTTCAAAGTCAATAAAAGGTAAAGGTACCCCTGCCCGTACGGGCCAGTCTTGACAGACTCTGGGGTTGTGCGCTCATCTCACTCTATAGGCCGGGAGCCAGCGCTGTCCGGAGACACTTCCGGGTCACGTGGCCAGCGTGACAAGCTGCATCTGGCGAGCCAGCGCAGCACACGGAACGTCGTTTACCTTCCCGCTGGTAAGCGGTCCCTATTTATCTACTTGCACCCGAAGGTGCTTTCGAACTGCTAGGTTGGCAGGCGCTGGGACCGAACGACGGGAGCGCACCCCGCCGCGGGGATTCGAACCGCCGACCTTTCGATCGGCAAGTCCTAGGCGCTGAGGCTTTAACCCACAGCGCCACCCGCGTCCCCCATCAAAGTCAATATGATGTCCCAAATCCTGGGCCCATCTAATCATAACACTTTTTACCTCTTCATCCTTTGTAGGAAAGCTGCTGTCTCTGTCTCTTTCCCCTTCTCAGAGGGAGTTGTGTCATTGTTGTCCCCCTGTCAAAACCACCTTTGCATCCTGCCTTTGCTCAGCCTAGGAAGGCTGATCTGATTTCTTCCTAATGGGCAGTCCTGGGCCGAGTCTCCGCCAGCCTCCCTCCTCCCTCCTGTCTGGATTCTTATCTTTGGATTTATTAACGGGAGACATGCATGCGACCTTGTTCTTCCAAAACTGCCTCCCTGCCAGGCGCAGCCAAGGGAAAGAAACCGGATCAGCAGATGTGGGGGGAGGCCTCAGAGACCCCCAGCCTCACTTGACCCAGGCCTCTGCATTTTGCGTCCCGCTCCCCCACTTACTGGGACGGGGCTCTTTGCTTCTTTGGTCTTCGGAAAAGTCCGAAGGAACAAGTTTCCACAGAAAGGGGTTTTTTCGTGCTCTCTCTGTGTTAACAAACCTCCATCCTCTGACATCTGCACAAGCCAGACATTGAAACAGAAATTCACTTTGTTAATCTGGGAAGAGACGTCAGGTTTTTTGCTTTCTCTCTCTCTCCCCCCCCCCTTGCAAAGGGAGACTCGCTTTGTCACCTTCAGCGTTGACAAATTGTGTGGCCTGCCCCATGGAACAAAAAAAGCAAACAAACCTTGCAAGGAAAAAAATCTAGCACGTCAGGAGGGCGTTTTTAGCCTGTCTGCTTCTGGCTCTGCTAGATTTCTATGTGCAGGGATTTGAGAGTGGCTGTTTCAACACAGTGGTACCTTGGGTCACAGATGCTTCAGGTTATAGACTCCGCTAACCCAGAAATAAGGGACGCGGGTGGCGCTGTGGGTTAAACCACAGAGCCTAGGACTTGCTGATCAGAAGGTCGGCGGTTCGAATCCCCGCGACGGGGTGAGCTCGCATTGCTCGGTCCCTGCTCCTACCAATCTAGCAGTTCGAAAGCACGCCAGTGCAAGTAGATAAATAGGCCCCGCTCCGGCGGGAAGGTAAACGGCATTTCCGTGTGCAGCCAGAAGTGGCTCAGTCATGCTGGCCAAATGACCCGGAAGCTGTACACCGGCTCCCTCAGCCAGTAAAGCGAAATGAGCGCCACAACTCCAGAGTCGGTCACGACTGCACCTAATAATCAGGGGTCCCTTTACCTTTATCTAACCCAGAAATAGTACCTCGGGTTAAGAACTTTGCTTCAGGATGAGAACAGAAATTGCACAGCAGCGGTGCGGTGGCAGCGGGAGGCCCCATTAGCTAAAGTGGTACCTCAGGTTAAGAACAGTGTCAGGTTAAGAACGAACCTCCAGAACAAATTAAGTTCTTAACCCGAGGTACCACTGTACATAGGGGAGCGTTCAGAAGTGGTCTCTTTCACCTGCAGCGGCAATTTGGGTCCGGGACTCGGCCAGCTGATTCTGTCGCACGCACAGGCCAGGCCTGTTAACTTCTCTGCAGTTTCACCCAAGGCTCTTTTCTCACAACTGGGGGGGTTGAGCAACAGGGAGGGGGTGTGGGTCAGCCACCCCCACTGTGTGTTTAGGGACAGAGCAGGGGTTTGGAACTTCAGATCGGATTTGGTGGAATTATGGAAGTTCAAACGAATCTCTCCCTCCCCTATGCATATATATAGAGGTTCAAAGTTCTGAACGTTCAGCTGGATTAGGTTTGACTTTTCAGCGATGCCATTGAAATCCCAGCCACAAAGTACTCTTGCGACTCAAAAGCTGCTCTTCGAAACCTCAATTAGTCTTATTAGTTTATTTCTATCCCCCCTCCCCCATTCCTTCAAGGAGCCCAAGGTACATGGTTCTCCTCCTCCCCATTTAATTCCCACAACAACCCTGTGAGGTAGGTTAGACTGACAGGGAGTGACTGCCTCCATCTCTGAGTGAGGATTTGAACCCTGGTCTCCCAGGTCCTGGGAAGCGGGTGGCGCTGTGGGTTAAACCACAGAGCCTAGGGCTTGCTGATCAGAAGGTCGGCGGTTCGAATCCCCGTGACAAGGTGAGCTCCCGTTGCTCGGTCCCTGCTCTTGCCAACCTAGCAGTTTGAAAGCACGTCAAAGTGCAAGTAGATAAAGAGGTACCACTCCGGCGGGAAGGTAAACGGCATTTCCGTGCCCTGCTCTGGTTCGCCAGAAGCGGCTTAGTCATGCTGGCCACATGACCGGCTCCCTCAGCCAGTAAAGCGAGATGAGCGCTGCAACCCCAGAGTCGGCCACGACTGGACCTAATGGCCCTCTACCTTACCTTTACTCCCAGGTCCTAGTCCAAGACTCTAACCACTACACCACCCTGCCTCTTGTGAACAGAGGCCTCTTGTGAACTTGTGAACTTGTTGTTAAGCATTGAAAACAGATTTTGGGTGGTGGAGAATGGCCAGGATCAGGAATAGGGAATTCTGTAAGAACTGCAGTCCGTGTGTTTACTCTGAAGCCCGTTCCACTGAGTTCAATCATGCTTACTCCCAGGTAAGCAGGCACCGAATTCCAATCTCTGCTGGCTCTCAAAAATATGCAAAGCTCTAATTGCAAACCCCTCTAATTATATTGCTCACAGCTGACGGATCTTGTTGCTTTCCAGAAAGAGAGAAGCGCTTTGCAAGCGTTTGGCAATTATATTTAAATCTTCCTCCTCTCTTGTCCTAAAGGCACAGCCTCCGTTGCAAAAAAAATAAATAAAGCCAAGACAGCACGCGTGACAGGAATGCCGTGCTAAAAATACGAGATCTGAAGCCTTTATCAATGTGTAAAATCATAACCATTTGCAAAAGGCTCAGATCAGCCCAATTCTCTGTGTTGTTACCCTGAAGGAACTGACTTGTTCATGTCATCAGCTCCCCCCACCCCTTTCCTTTCCCCCACTAAACTGCCTTACCCACAAGAACTCGTGATTGGAAACAAGCAGAAATGAGAAGATTACTATATGGGAGTCATGCATTCTGTATACATGCATTAGAAATTTCCAGTTGTGCAAGCCAGTCATGAACGGTGGTGGTGGAACGGTATAAAGGATATCTGTTTGCTGAAAGCTCTGCTCTACTGATAAAAATGTAGAAGTTTCTGCATTCATTTAGATAATCATCAGAAATCTCTTTATGGTTCTGCGCAGGTTCGAAAGCTGGATTTGCAAGACGCTGCTAGGAAAATGCATTTTGCTGTTTTATTTATTTATCATGTTTCTATCCCACTTTTTTTGGGCCCAGTGAACTGGGTGGCCAAGTGGGGAATTCGAATCTTGCTCTCCCAGGTCTTAGTCTGACACTCCAGCCACGACAGCGCACTGGCATAGATTGCCTCTGTTTGCCCCAGTGGCCTTCACAGCCAAATTCATTCCCAGGGAATGAATGTATGTTTTCCCAGCCTGCTTTAAGAAGATACTGTCTTTTGGGTATCGCTGCTGCTCTCTGTAAAATGTCCAATCTGTTCTATAGTGATTTGTTCCTCTCACGACAAAACCCAACCTTTTCCATCCTGGGTGATATATGGAGAGAACCGTCCCTACCATTAGGCAAAGGGAGGTGGTTGCCTCAGGCTGCTGTTTCTAGGGGGTCAACAGCAGCAGACCCCTGGCTGTTCCTCCCTGGGCCATTTCTCCTTTGTTGGAGGGCAGATCTTGTACACTAGGGGTGGTGGAGGAAGCTGAGTGGAACTGCCTGTCCAGTCAACTTCTGCACATGGAATAAGGAGGGGAGGAGCATCACCTTGTCCTTTGCCTCAGGCAGCAAAATCTCTTGGGCCGGCCCTGATATTTGGCAGTGGGCACAAAGCTGAAATCCAATCCAAGTTATGCCATTCCTGAATTGGCAACCCTAGGGCAACAGTGCGGGTCAGTGGTAGAGGCCTATGCCCTTTTAAAATGTGGGGTTTTGGGGGGAGGTTATTGCATTGTTGTTTTTATTTTGATTCAGTTGTGACGGCTTATGGTTTTTAGCAATAAAGATTTCATTCATTCATGATTTTGATTATATAGTGGTACTTTTGGATGCGAACGGGATCCGTTCCGGAGCCCCATTCACATCCTGAAGCGAACGTAAGACGTGACTGCGCGTCTGTGCATGCGGGGGTCGTGTTTCGCTGCTTCCGCGCATGTGCATGTGCATGACATCATTTTGAGCGTCTGCACATGCGCAAGCAGCGAAACCCAGAAGTAATGCGCTCCATTACTTCCGGGTCGCCGCAGAGCGCAACCCAGAAATATTTAAGCTGGAGCGTATTCATCCCGAGGTATGATGGTATATTTTGTGGTTTTACATTTTGATTTTGTTCTGTGAACCACCCTGAGACCTCCGGGTATAGGGTGGTATATAATTAATATAATATAATATAATATAATATAATATAATATAATATAATATAATATAATAATATGCTGTATTTTTCGCTCTATAAGACGCACCAGAGCACAAGACGCACCTAGTTTTTGGAGGAGGAAAACAAGAAAAAAATATTCTGAATCTCAGAAACCAGAACAGCAAGAGGGATTGCTGCTTTCACTTCGCAGTGAAAGCAGCAATCCCTCTGGCTGTTCTGGCTTCTGGGATAGCTGCGGAGCCTGCATTCGCTTCATAAGACGCACACACATTTCCCCTTACTTTTTAGGAGGGAAAAAGTGAGTCTTATAGAGCAAAAAATAAGGTAATATAATATAATTAGTGTGTGCTCTGCATGCAGAGGGTCTTTGGACGAATCCCCTGTTAAAAGGGATGTTGTCAGACCCGGCAAAGACTTTGGGAAAACAGGGACATCCTAAAGAAAAGCGGGACATTCCAGGATCGAATCAGAAGCCGGGACGGCTTCTGTAAATCCAGGGCTGTCCCTGGAAAATAGGGGCACTTGGAGGGTCTGGTGTGTAAGAGAGAGGGCAGCTTCAGGTGTGGTCTCTGCGATGCCTTTGCCCTGGGCACATATCCAAGTGCGCAACCTTAATCTGTGTTTCCGGCACATGTTTTTGAACTCTCACCTCTCCAAACTCTCTCTCTCTCTGTGTACGATTTTTAGCTCCGCAGTCAGGTGTAACCCTCTTCCCCAGCTCAGAAAGAAACTCCCCCCCCCACTCCCAGCCGTGTGTGCAAGATAACCGCTTTATCACACACTTCCAGACTGATGCGTGAGCGCCAGGACAAAGGCAAGCATCCCCATCCCCACCGGCAAAGATTTTGTTATATTGGGCTTTCTCCCAAAAAAAAGCTGATCTCTAAGCTTCTGGTAGGAAAACAGCTGTTAAGGAACAAAAGGATCTCTATTTAGAAAGGGGGCGGGAATGCAAATATCCTCCATAATTAAGAAAGGGGGGGCGGAATAGACAAAAGCAGAGGTGGGGAGCTTCGCACAAGATGCTTCGGTGTTCAGCGGAGGCGGCTTCTCTGCACACATACAAAAAATATATATATTAAAAATGGCCTTGGTGCATCTCCTTGGCTGACAATGGGAGTGTTATCCTTCCCTGGACGGCTGTTATTCTGACGAATGTTCATGGCACCGTGCCAGGATAAAGGCTTAGAGGTGCTGTGGCGCTGCTGCCGTTGAACAGTATTTGTTTGGAATTCTTCGGCACTCAAAGAGCCTGGAGAATTTGGATTCCCAAATATTTCGACAGGAAGGGTGGAAACGACTGCAGCCGGCAGCGTCCCTCTTAAACCCCCTCCGCCCGACCCTGTAGCCTTACAGAAACGTAGCCTGTGCTTTATTTATTGAATCTATTTGCATGTGGCTTTCTCGGATGAATTTCCTCCCAGTGTGGTTTGCAAGGCGCACTTCAAACATACCGTATTTTTCGCTCTATAGGACGCACCGGACCATGGGAGGGGGAGAACGGGGGGGGGGGGGAATTCTCCCCTTTTCTGCTCAGCGCCCCTTCAGCGAAGCGGCAGGAGAAACGGAGCCCCTTCTATTTATAAATCCGGGACTTCCCTGGAAAATAGGGACACTTGGAGGGTCTGGCGGTCAGAATCTATTGCCTCTAGCGGCAAAATGTCCCTGGCTGGCATTTCTGAATGAGGGTGGTTAATGATCTTCTCAGGACTGGAGTCTCCAGCAATCTGAAATGTAGCCCTGCCTGCCTGTAAATGGTCTTGTTTTTAATTCTGTCTGACCTTTGCTATGTTTGGAGAGGCCTGTCTTACGATCAGCCAAAGTGTGTGCAGATTCTGACTTTCCTATTACTGCGTGCTAAGCAATTCCATCTACTTGGCAATTACCGTATTTTTCGCTCTATAGGATGCACTTTTCCCCTCCAAAAATTAAGGGGAAATGTGTGTGTGTCCTATGGAGTGAATGCAGGCTCCTTGGCTTCAGCGATAGCAACGCAAAGCCTCCGAAGCGCAGAGGGAGCGCTCCTCAGTGCTCTGGAGGCTTCGTGTTGCTTTCGCTGAAGCCTGGAGAGCAAGAGGGGTCGGTGCGCACCGACCCCTCTCGCTCTCCAGGCTTCAGGGATAGCCAGCCACCTGAAGCCTTTGGAGCTCAGCAGGAACTCGCGCTGGGCTCCGTAGACTTCGGGTTCCTTTTGCTGAAGCCGGGAGAGCAAGACTCTCCTGGCTTCAGCAGAGAGGGAGAGCTGTGCAGCGCCCCTTCCGTGAAGCGGAAGGAGAAATGGAAGGGGCTCCGTTTCTCCTGCCGCTTCGCTGAAGGGGCGCTGAGCAGAGAGGGGGAGAATCCCCCCCCCCGTTCTCCCCCTCCTATGGTCCGGTGCGTCCTATAGAGCGAAAAATACGGTAGTCAAGACACTGGATTAGCCCAGAATATTATTTGACAAAACTGTGGCGCTTCTCCAGAGGAAAGGAAGTATGTTTTCAAAACTAATCTGGGGTGGTTATTTTTGTTTTTCAAGGGGGAGGGAGATGGGCATTGCTTTGGTCCCAAACTCTTGCCCCCAATCCTGTTCCTTCCTTTTCCTCCTCCTTCTAGTCTTTGAAAGAATCTCTTTCAACTCGTTGTTATTGTTGTTCAGTCGTTTAGTCGTCCGACTCTTCGTGACCCCATGGACCAGAGCACGCCAGGCACTCCTGTCTTCCACTGCCTCCCGCAGTTTGGTCAAACTCATGCTGGTAGCTTCGAGAACACTGTCCAACCATCTCGTCCTCTGTCGTCCCCTTCTCCTTGTGCCCTCCATCTTTTCCAACATCAGGCTCTTTTCCAGGGAGTCTTCTCTTCTCATCAGGTGGCCAAAGTATTGGAGCCTCAGCTTCAGAATCTGTCCTTCCAGTGAGCACTCAGGGCTGATTTCCTTAAGAATGGCTAGGTTTGGTTTTCTTGCAGTCCATGGGACTCTCAAGAGTCTCCTCCAGCACCATAATTCAAAAGCATCCATTCTTCGGCGGTCAGCCTTCTTTATGGTCCAGCTTTCACTTCCATACATCACTTCTGGGGAAACCATAGCTTTTACTATACGGACCTAGAGTTGCAAATTCCATGGTTCTCTGCAAAGAAGCTTTGATTGTTTAACCGCTCTGGGAAATATAGCTCTGCAAGGAGAACGTGAGTCCCCTAACAGCCCTCAGCGCTCTGAGCAAACTACAATTCCCAAGATAATTTGGGGGAAACCGCAACTGTTTAAAGGGTACGATCCTGCTTCAAATGCACAGTGCAGTTGGGATCTAAGGCACCACACAGGGCAAAACCCCTCAAATTGTGGGTCCATTTTTTACGATTTTTGTTTGTTAAAGAAAAGAATACTGCCTTGGGTTCTAGATCAACTGGACAACTGGCCTATTGCTGAGTCTCTTAATCTAGCAGGTAGAAGTAGAGTCCTAGCTATGAAAATAGGACCGTTTTTTCATGTTTGTTCCTGACTTAATTTGGTGTCCAATTCCAGGCTCCTGTTCTTCTATTATTATTATTTTTTATTGTATTATTAAGTTTTTATTGTTAAAATAATTCAGCATTAATACACACATATTGTGAGTATACAAACATACAAATATACATTTCATACAATCCTTAAAAATGTTCAAACATGCCTATACTCAACCCCACAGATAACAGGCTCCTGTTCTTCTGAACCACTCAGAAATAAGAATGTTTCAGAAACGGCGATGTGGTGGGAAACGAAAACAGTCTGTGAGGTCTTTAAAACAGAGAACGAGAGAGAGAGAGAAATCTTTGCTGCCTCTTTCTTTTCCATCTCCTTGCCTTTCAGCGCAGGAAGCCAGACGTAACCGTTCAAGCATCACTTTCCTTCAGGAAAAAAACAAACCAGGAGCCGAGCTTCTAACCGACAAGATTTTATGGGCTTTTCTCCCTCTTTCTGCTCTCCCCACCAACACTCGCCGCCGCCTCTTGGCAGTGGGTCGCAAAGGATGGCAGCTCCCTCAGCCGCGATTCCAATAGAGCCTTTCATTAGAAGAAGCACAGAGGCGAAACTGCCATCATTGTGCCAATTGTGTGCCACTAACTCTGGGCTCTTGCCGAAGGGGCTGTGCGAGGCCCTGGCGCGAAACGCGACAAACTGAGGAAAACGCCACCTTCCGTTTTTAAAAAAATCAAAGGTTCTGTCCCTCATGGTTTTGAATTTGAGGTGCCATTGCCAACTTCAGATTTCGAAGATAGTGGTGGAAGGCCGCATTCACACCATAAATTTGAAGCACTATGATACCAGTTCTAACGGCCATGGCACCCCCCAAAGAATTCTGGGAACTGTAGTTTTTTCGTTAGGGTGCAGAGAGGTGTTATTCCCTCCCTGCAGCCAAAATCTTAGCATGGAACTTCTTTGAAGGGCGAACCTATCCAATTTGCTTTCACTCAGATTCTCATTTTTCCACTCTTAAGCTCAGCTGCCAACATTTCCACATCTGCTTGTGATAAATAAATAAGTCCTTTTGAAAATTCACCCACATCTTAGCCCAGGTTTCTCCCAATAGGTTCATGTTTGTATTCAATTTTTCCTAAGACACACTTTTTTGTTTGTTTTGCAATGCAATTTTTCCTAGTATAGTGCATTTCTGGATGCACTATTTTCACTATTATATGCACTTTTATGCATGCTTTACCCTGATACATACATTTTTGAACACATTACGTGGCTGGAGAACTTCGTTGCAAAATTCAGATGACTGCCAAAGATGTCCAAAGATGGCTGTGTTTCGGTTCTCGTATTTTTGGGGAATGAAGGAGGTCTGCCTACTAAGCATTTTTAATTTTAACTTTAAGTCTCACTGAGTTCAATTGGATTTAGTCTCTGATATGTTCCTGTTCATTCTCACAGAATAATAATAATAATAATAATAATAATAATAATAATAATAATAATAATAATATAAAAAGGTAAAGGGACCCCTGACCATTATGTCCAATCGTGACCGACTCTGGGGTTGCGGCGTTCATCTCGCTTTATTGGCTGAGGGAGCCGGCGTACGGCTTCCGGGTCATGTGGCCAGCATGACTAAGCCGCTTCTGGCGAACCACAGGAGCACACGGAAACGCCATTTACCTTCCCGCTGGAGCGGTACCTATTTATCTACTTGCACTTTGTGCTTTCGAACTGCTAGGTTGGCAGGAGCAGGGACCGAGCAACGGGAGCTCACCCCGTCGCAGGGATTCGAACTGCCAACCTTCTGATTGGCAAGTCCTAGGCTCTGTGGTTTAACCCACAGCGCCACCCGCGTCCCTAATAATAATTTATCTCCTGCATTTTCCCCTGACAAGGACTCAAGGCAGCTTCCAGCTACCATTTTATTTCATTCTATTTATCTGTGGAAGTTGCTGTACATGACCCCAACCCCTCACACATTTTTTTATTTACAACAATCCTGTGAGCGGAGAGGTTGCAATTGGCTCAAAGTGACCTAGGTTGATGTGTATAGGACACAGAAACTTCCTGATACAGACCAGAATCTCCCTCTTTTCATCAGGGAAATGTTGCAGAGCATGCGATATGACCACTTTACGGCAAGAAGTGGCCTGATTAGGAGCGGGATTGTAAAAGAGAGAGACCAGTCTAATACTAGGCTTGCCTTGCCAAAAGGAATAAACTCACAGCAGAGCAAATGGGATTCCCCCCCCCCCCTCTAAAGTCTCTGGCTTTGAAGTTATCCAGTCCGTTCCCTTGAGGGATGCTCGCCTGATTATAATAGCTGCAGCTGGAATAATCTCCACAACTGTGCTAGGTGAAAAGTAGGTTAGATTTAAATTTGACTGGCGGGCAAAAGTGTGGGGGTAAGTGTGTGTTTTGCAGCCCCCTTTTATTTTTATTTTTGCAATCGGGAAACGCATAACCTATGATCGCTTTAAATTAGGCAGCTGTGCGCCACTCAGTTCCTCAATTCACCCTAATTCCAGTACCCATCTCACCTCTCCCAGAACTGCAATAATTTTTTTTGGAATGGGCTAAAGTAGCTTGCTTAATTTTCCAGCTGATCCCAATTGTTTCTGGGGCCTAAATGACTTGGCGGCCCAGAAGCAGCCCATTGTTTTTATATCTGCTGCGATATTCCAAACAAGGAAAGCAATGGAGGCCGTTCCCAAGTCCAGCAGGCGACGTTGTGGTCCGAGCCTCGTTGCTTGCAAAGATCTGGCAGAGATCCAGCCTTGAAAAAGGGTTTTGATCAGGGGTAGGCAACCTAAGGCCCAGGGGCCGGATCCGGTCCAATCGCCTTCTCAATCTGGCCCACGGACGGTCCGGGAATCAGCGTGTTTTTACATGAGTAGAATGTGTCCTTTTAGTTAAAATGCATCTCTGGGTTATTTGTGGGGCATAGGAATTTGTTCGTTATTATTTTTTCCCAAAATATAGTCCGGCCCCCCACATGGTCTGAGGGACGGTGGACCGGCCCCCAGCTGGAAAAGCTTGCTGACCTCTGGTCTTGATCATCATGGGATACAGCTTTCACGCAGAGTTTTCCGTGCAAAGCCCCGCCGGCAATTGGCTTGTGCAAAACCTCCTTTGCGCAGATTTAAATGTTTGTGGGTATTGGCGCGTCTTACCAGCCAGATAGCTTTGAGCTTAACAGGATTCCAGGAGGGATTAGAAATTTATAGGCATAAGAACAGCGGCTGGGGCTAGGCGAGAGGAGATCAGAGGAAAATAAATTTTACAGGGGTGGAAATCCATTTGCCATGGGGAATAACGCAGGCTTCCACTACTGCTGCGCTATTGGGGAACGCTGGAACCAAAGTCATCTTCTGTCTCCGGTGAGATTCATAGAGGGTCCTTGATTGTTGGTAGCCAGTGTTGATTGACAGAAGGACTTCAAGGGCCGGACCATTGGACCATTGGTAGCTTGGTTGGCATCCGTCTGTCTCGGGAGACAATGGAGGAGTTCGCCTTTGGGGGTGAAGTCAAACTGTTGAGGAATCACAGCGCCTGCTGTGGCTGTAGAGCCTGAAATGGCAGAACAGTGTTAGAAACTCAGATGTATAAGCTAGGCGCCAAAAGGCTCCTTAACCCAGGGTTACGGTCGCCAAATTTCCAGTTGCCATTTGGGGGACAGACCGCTCGGAAGCCGTATTTTCCAACCCGACTTTTCGGTTCCTGAAATTCGTTTTGACTGTGCAGATAAAATAGATAGGATTCTACAGGACGGGTTGCTCGGATCCCCAGGCATGCAACCTCCAGGTGGTGGACAACTTCACTGGGTTGCCAGTGGTCGATGTTGTTGTTGTTTAGTCGTGTCCGACTCTTCGTGACCACCTGGACCAGAGCACGCCAGGCACTTCTGTCTTCCACTGCCTCCCGCAGTTTGGTCAAACTCATGCTGGTAGCTTCGAGAACACTGTCCAACCATCTCGTCCTCTGTCATCCCCTTCTCCTTGTCCCCTCCATCTTTCCCGACACCAGGGTCATTTCCAGGGAGTCTTCTCTTCTCCTGAGGTGGCCAAAGTATTGGAGCCTCAGCTTCAGGATCTGTCCTTCCAGTGAGCACTCAGGGCTGATTTCCTTCAGAATGGAGAGGTTTGATCTTCTTGCAGTCCATGAGACTCTCAAGAGTCTCCTCCAGCACCATAATTCAAAAGCATCCATTCTTCGGCGATCAGCCTTCTTTATGGTCCAGCTCTCACTTCCATACATCACTACTGGGAAAACCATAGCTTTAACTATACGGACCTTTGTTGGCAAGGTGATGTCTCTGCTTTTTAAGATGCTGTCTAGGTTTGTCATTGCTTTTCCCCCAAGAAGCAGGCGTCTTTTAATTTTGTGACTGCTGTCACCATCTGCAGTGATCATGGAGCCCAAGAAAGTAAAATCTCCCACTGCCTCCATTTCTTCCCCTTCTATTTGCCAGGGTTACAGTCACCAAAACAGAAAGTCCAGTTGCCATTTTGGGGACAGACTGCTCGGAAGTCATATTTTTCAACCCGACTTTTCGGTTCCTGAAATTCGTTTTGACTGTGCAGATAAAATGGTTAGAATTCTACAGGACGGGTTGCTCCTGTGTGAAAACAGTCCAGATCCAAGGATCTCCAGGCACGCAACCTCCAGGTGGCGGAGAAGTCAGGCGCCATCCTGGTGCCCTGGCAACTTCACTTGGTTGCCAGTGGCCGATAGCCAGATGCAAAATGCGGCTGGCGAATTTTGAAGGCTGCGGGAGAGACATGTTTTGTTGCAGCAGGGGCAGAGGAAGGCGTCTGGTTGTGCCGCCGCAGATGCACCAGGGCGCTTCTTCTCCCAGCAGTCACTGCTCCTCTGGTCACTGCTACGGATGCACAACCTGTCAGTGGTCACAGATTAGACCCTTGTGAATAAGTGGTTCAGTGTTAGGGGACTTCAGGGGCTGTTTCCACGCAACCTGCTTATTGGGCGCTCATCCTGATTTGTTTGTCTAACCTCTCCTCAGACTTCATGCAATGTCGGCTATTTAGTTAGCATTCATCCCCATTTGTTGGTGGGGAATCACAGAATTGTATAGCTGCAAGGGACACTGAAAGTTATCCAGTCCAACCCCCGGCAATGCAGGAATCCTGCCCACAGCCATCCCTGGGTGAACCCAAACCACCAGCCTTCTGGTTAACAGCCAGATGCATTGACATCGCATCAAGCAAATATTAGGTCACACTTCTCAGCGGGTTCCCCCATCACTTTCTGTCAGAGCTGCCCTAGGTCCCAGCTCACAAAGGACCAACGCCAGTTCGTTGTTATATAAAACAGTCTTTATTGAAGCTCAGTTTCGCTTTCACAGCCGCGGCACACAGCTCTACGTCTCAAACCCTAGACCGCCGAAGCTCCGTCTGAATCTCCTCCCCCCAGACACCAGTTTAAGACTCTAGCCTTGCTCCACCTCTTCCTCTGCTCTTTCCTCCTCTGGTTCCGCCTGTCCGCTGGGGTCTTGCCCTTCCTAGACTCTTCTGACGCTGAGTCCCCTGAGTCTTTCCCCTGCCTCCGGCGGGCTTTAGGACCTGGTTCCCAATCCGGGTTTTCTGCTGTCCCGCACGCCTGTACATTCGAACTTGGCGCGCGCGCCCAGCCGGTTACCTTCCTCCTGACCGTTACACTGCTGCTGTCACTGCTTCCCCCTTCGGGGAGGCTCGCTGGATCTGACCTCCCCTCCGTTCCCCCACTCTCCGATGGAGGCGGGGTCAGCCCTGACTCATCTTCTCTCCCTGCTGGAGGAGACGCTGGCCCTGACACATGGGACTCTTCCCCCCCGCTACGCTCTGGTGGGGAAGCTGGTCCTGATCTCCAGCTGCTGCTTTGGGAGTCCCCGCTGGCCCCTTGCTTCTGGCGCGTCCCCCCTGGGACCCCCCTTGCCCTGACCATCGGCGCCTCCTTCTGGGAATCTTCTGATTCACTGGAGAGGCTCATGGAATCTCTCGGGTCACTGTCATTCTCCCCTCCGCTGCCCTCAGATTCTTCCCCTTCGCTCTCCATTTCCTCTCTCCCCTGTGCCTCTGCTCCTGAGCCCCTGACACTTTCCTTCCTGCAAAAACTCCAATTTTGCAGGGGAAGGGGAATACGTTTGTTGCATCACAGTTTTTGTTATTCAGTCTGATTTTCCTAGTATGTGAGCCTACCAGAAAATGGTACCCCCATTCGTTTGAGGTGGGACCTGGCGTTGGGCAGATCTGTAAGTTTCAATTTCTCTTGGTTTCTCACTTATCCTATCTTAAGTTCAATTTTCCATGTTTCCACATCAGCAGGTCCTCCTGAAAATTCAACAGCATTTTGGTGCAAATTTCTCCTAACTTACCCATTTTTGCAAAGCCATTTCCCCCGACATCAGGCATTTTTGTAATTTATTTTCACTGATATATACATTTTAAATCTGAGCGCTTTACCCTGGCAGATGGGTTTTTGTACACGCTACTCGGCTGGAGAATGACATTGCAAAATTCAGAGAAGCGTGAATTTCGATGGGTGGATTGTGTTCCAGTTTGCATATCATTTTGGAAAAAGGCAGATTAGGTAGATTTGCCTTTAAATGCAAACCAAGTTGAATTTCACCCCAGGACAGAGCATATCCGAAAACTCTTGCCACCCCAGGTTGGCAAGAGCAAGTTGGCAAGGTGCGAAAGTTGCTGTTTAACTCCACCTTTGCCTTTTCTTAGTGGTCATTTATTTAGCTGCCAGCTGCATGCTCTGGGGCAGAGACCTAAAACCCAGATAGTAAAACCTAGAAGGCCAGCATTTATTCCCCTGGTCTGAGGCACCTCTTCCCTGGTGTAGGAATGGACCAATGGTCTACCATGCATTGTAAGGTGACTTCCTCTGCCTGTGGTTCAAAATGCATATGTGTTAATTAATTCAAATGCATGCAGGTTTCAAATTAGCCTGCTGGCTTGCTGTATCTGTGGCCTTCTGAAATCTGACTCCAGGCTAATTTGCACAGCGTTCAAAATGGGCTGCTGCAATCATGCAGATTAGGTGAGCTACATTTAGGGCGCTCTCCCCCCTCCAAACTTACATCGCAAAGCGTGAAGGGCTTCCCACCCGCCGCCAAACCTGGTCTTTTCTTGTCTCCTTCCACGTGTCTGGTTGAAAATGACATCATTAGACAAGATGACAATATTCAGACCCCCTGAAATGCAGGAATCCTTTTGCCCGAAGTGGGGCTCAAACCCACGACGCAGAGATTAAGAGCCTCCTGTTCTACCGAGCTGTCAAAGATAACATATAACGTAACTCTCATGGGGGGGGAATACCACTCCTACAAATAGTATCAAGGAATTATTGAATAGTAAACAAAGCAATAGATGGGACGCGGGTGGCGCTGTGGGTTAAACCACAGAGCCTAGGACTTGCCGATCAGAAGGTCAGCGGTTTGAATCCCCGCCATGGGGTGAGCTCCCGTTGCTCAGTCCCTGCTCCTGCCAACCTAGCAGTTCAAAAGCACGTCAAAGTGCAAGTAGATAAATAGGTACATCTCTGGCGGGGAGGTAAACGCCGTTTCCGTGCGCTGCTCTGGTTCGCCAGAAGCGGCTTAGTCATGTTGGCCACATGACCCGGAAGCTGTACGCCGGCTCCCTTGGCAAGTAAAGCCAGATGAGCGCCGCAACCCCAGAGTCGGCCCCGACTGGACCTAATGGTCAGGGGTCCCTTTACCCTTTAAACAAAGCAATAGATGGGAGGCGGGTGGCACTGTGGGTTAAACCACAGAGCCTAGGACTTGCCGATCAGAAGGTCCCTTTACCTGTACCTTAAACAAAGCAATAAACAAAACCTCAACCTCCCCCTAGTCCAACCCCCCCCATTCAACCAACCACAGATACCAAACTGCTCCCTGAACTCAATGGGTGCTGTGGCTTATTGCCCCACAATTCCTTGCGCTCGCCCTTGGTGTTGGCATGTGGAATAGTTGGCAAGAGGAAAGCACAGCCCTCTTCCATAGAGTTCTCCATTCATTTGTTTAATCCTCATTCCAAGCCACGTAAAACCCTTTTATCGTGTTTTTAATATTCTGTTTGGAGCCGCCCCGAGTGGTTGGTACAACTCAGTCAGATAAATACAAATAAAATAATAATAATAATAGACCACATAACACTGGTGTTGAAAGACTACATTGGCTCCCAGTACGTTTCCGAGCACAATTCAAAGTGTTGGTGCTGACCTTTAAAGCCCTAAACGGCCTCAGTCCAGTATACCTGAAGGAGAATCTCCACCCCCATCGTTCAGCCCGGATGTTGAGGTCCAGCTCCGAGGGCCTTCTGGCAGTTCCCTCATTGTGAGAAGCCAAGTTACAGGGAACCAGGCAGAGGGCCTTCTCGGTGGTGGCGCCCTCCCTGTGGAACGCCCTCCCACCAGATGTCAAAGAGAAGAACAACTACCAGACTTCTAGAAGACATCTGAAGGCAGCCCTGTTTAGGGAAGCTTTTAATGTTTAACAGACCACTGCATTTTAATATTTTGTTGGAAGCCTCCCAGAGTGTCTGGGGAAACCCAGCCAGATGGGCGCGGTATAAATAATACATTATTATTATTATTATTATTATTATTATTATTATTATTATTATTATTATTGCAGCACTGTGATCCCACTTTAACCAGCCATGGCCTCCCCACTCCCAAAGGATTCTGGGAGCTGTCTTTGGTGAAGGGTGTTGGG
The DNA here is from genome assembly GCF_964188315.1 of Podarcis muralis. Classification (NCBI taxonomy): domain Eukaryota; kingdom Metazoa; phylum Chordata; class Lepidosauria; order Squamata; family Lacertidae; genus Podarcis; species Podarcis muralis. The sequence goes on from NC_135661.1 coordinate 84,123,561, forward strand.
AGTTGTTAAGGAGAACCCTGCGCTCCTCCCAGAACTACAATTCCCAGAGTCGTTTAACAGCCAATCCCTCTTCCCAAGGAACTCTGGGAATTATAGCTCTGAGAGGGGAGCAGGCCTGTCTCCTAACAACTCTCAGCAGCACCTTAAACAATTTACAGCTCCCAGAATTCTTTGGGGCAAACCAGAACTGCTAGTTGAAGTATAAATGAATGGTTGTGAATGCAGTCCCTCTCTCTCTCTCTCTCTCTCTCTCTCTCTCTCTCTCTCACACACACACACACACACACACACACATTCTCCTTTTCCTTTGGCGCGGTGAGAATTTTGCCCCTTTGTTTCCAGACCGGAGTTTGAGTGACACTCTTAAATGAGTCCTTTTTGTCCCTTGCGCACCCATCTGCCTAGCGGTCAAATGTCACACTGTAGCCCACTCAATTTCCTCCTCCTTCCCAGCCTGTGCTTCTATACACAAACACACACACAACACACACCCTCTCCTGGGGTTCAAGTTCCAGCTGTCTACAAAGGTGGCGTGTTTGTGTGTGCAGTTGGACTTCTGACCCCATTTGTCGGCAGCGGGGGGTCCCCCTTGCTGATTCCACCTTCGCTGGACGAATTCGGGAGGAGATCTCTCTCTTTCTCGAAGGAGGGGAGACGCACTACAGAAGTCACGTGCTCAGAAGTAGGAAGAATAGTTCAGCCCACTCACTGTTTTGCTGCAATGAAGGAGGTCTAAGCACAAGAAGTTGTCTTGCACTTCCTTCATCTAGCTCAAGAATGTGTTCCTTGAGCATGGCACCAGGGTCTTGGGTAATAATAGTAATAAGAAGAAGAAGAAGAAGAAGAAGAAGAAGAAGAAGAAGAAGAAGAAGAAAAGGAGAAGAATTTTTATTCATAACCCGCCCTCCCCGGCCAGAGCCGGGCTCAGGGTAGCTAACCAGTAAAAAACATAATAGGGGAAAAACCCCAATTTAAAATACAGGTTAAAATGCAATTTAAAAAAGCGAGAGTTCTCCCAAATCAAACACTACCTGACCATTCAACGTAAAAAGCCAGGGTTGTTTCTATGACCTTAGCTGTTGCTGTGCCACGGAAACCTGTCTAGACGTTGCATAGTTAGGGAAATGCACTTTGCACCTGCTCAGGGGCACTCTTAGCTCTCCTTACTTCTTAGGTTTGGAGCGCAGTGCTACGCAGAGACAAAAAACTGAGGATTCGGTAGGGGAGTTTGCCCTGCCTGGCGTAGGCATCAAGCTTTGGAAACAGGGCAAAGAGTTTGTTTGCTGAAAAGCGACATTTTTCCCTGGCGTGCGCCACCCTTCCCTGTTCCCTTCCACCAACCCCACATCTGCTGCTTGAGCCAGCAGGGATTAGCCCAGTTGCAACAAGGCTTGGGGAAACGTCTGAGACTCCCCGAAAAATCTCACAAGGAGAAACGGTAGCGGGGGACCAATCGTTCGAGTTGTGCCAAAGTTTGGTGAGAAGCCTGCCACGGGGTCCCTCTAAATTCAGCATCTTCTCTAGTGCTACAAAATGCAATCAAGGAGAGATGTTGTTTAGTCGTTTAGTCGTGTCCGACTCTTTGTGACCCCCTGGACCAGAGCACACCAGGCACTCCTGTCTTCCACTGCCTCCCACAGTTTGGTCAAACTCATGCTGGTAACTGTCCAACCATCTCGTCCTTTGTCGCCCCCTTCTCCTTGTGCCTTCCATCTTTCCCAGCATCAGGGTCTTTTCCAGGGAGTCTTCTCTTCTCATGAGGTGACCAAAGTCTTGGAGCCTCAGCTTCACGATCTGTCCTTCCAGTGAGCACTCAGGGCTGATTTCCTTCAGAATGGATAGGTTTGATCTTCTTGCAGTCCATGGGACTCTCAAGAGTCTCCTCCAGCACCACAATTCAAAAGCATCCATTCTTCGGCGGTCAGCCTTCTTTATGGTCCAGCTCTCACTTCCATACATCACTACTGGGAAAACCATAGCTTGAACTATACGGACTTTGTTGGCAAGGTGACATCTCTACTTCTCAAGATGTTGTCTAGGCCTGTCATTGCCCTTCTCCCAATAAGCAGGCGATCTTTTAATTTCGTGGCTGCTGTCACCATCTGCAGTGATCATGGATCCCAAGAAAGTAAAATCTCTCACTGCCTCCATTTCTTCCCCTTCTATTTGCCAGGAGGTGATGGGACCAGTGGCCATGATCTTCGTTTTTTTGATGCTGAGCTTCAGACCATATTTTGCACTCTCCTCTTTCACCCTCATTAAAAGGTTCTTTAATTCCTCCTCACTTTCTGCCATCAATGTTGTGTCATCTGAGGTTGTTGATATTTCTTCTGGCAATCTTAATTCTTGCTAGGGATTCATCCAGCCCAGCCTTTCGCATGATGAATTCTGCATATAAGTTAAATAAGCAGGGAGACGATATACAGCCTTGTCGTATTCCTTTCCCAATTTTGAACCAGTCAGTTGTTCCATCAGTTGTACACATTTGCAACACCCCCGCAAAAAAACCACAACCCTTATTGTTCCTTGTCTGTGTGCAACAATGAGGACTAGATTGCTGTGTTTATTTATTTTTTAAGGGAAAGCATGCTGTGGTTTTCTCCGCAAAGACCACATCACGTGTCTTGGTCTGCGGCCTTGTGGCAGTTGTGCAGAGATCCAGATGAGGGGTGGGGCGGACTTTTTGTGCATCCTAAATCCCTGATTCTTCGAGCCACTTTTATCTTCTCTGCTGTTCCTTTTTTTGCAGGATGCCCTGCCTGGTTTGATGTGGGAGTTGGAGCAGCAGTTGGGGCTGCTGAGACTATACCCTGAGAAGACCTGCGGAGAGGCAGGCGAGACGGACAGCTGGCCCAGTTCAGGTAAGGGGAAAAGCCCCAGCCCCCAACTGCAGCCCCCCTGGTTGCTTCCCTATTGTTGGCCTGTTGCTTCTCCCCGAATAAATGCTCTCTTCTTGGTCACAGACCGTTTTTTTAAATAATAATAATAATAATAATAATAATAATAATAATAATAATAATAATTTTTATTTATATCCCGCCCTCCCCAGCCAAGACCGGGCTCAGGGCAGCTAACACCAGGTATAAAAACAATTGATTGAAATCCAGTGGTACCTCGGGTTACATACACTTCAGGTTACAGACTCCACTAACCCAGAAATAGTACCTCGGGTTAAGTACTTTGCTTCAGGATGAGAACAGAAATCGCAGCGGCAGCAGGAGGCCCCATTAGCTAAAGTGGTGCTTCAGGTTAAGAATGGACCTCCGGAACGAATTAAGTACTTAACCCGAGGTACCACTGTACAACTTAAAAACAGGATTAAAATACAACATTAAAATCCAGCTTCATTTCAGTAGGAACTCAAATCAAAAACTTTTTTGGGGATGAATACGTCAAGTCTTCACCAAGGCCAACTATCCAGACTGGTCCTACGCGGGCCAGAAAAAAGCCAGGGAAGTCCCCAAATAGGAGTTCCATCACAGAAGAAGAAAGGAAAAAGGATAGAGGGGAAGGGGATCAAGTTGATTCCAAGCCAAAGGCCAGGCGGAACAACTTTGTCTTACAGGCCCTGTGGAAAGAAATCAGATCCTGCAGGGCCCTGGTCTCATGAGGCAGAGCGTTCCACCAAGCTGGGGCCAGTGTTGAAAAGGCCCTGCCTCTGGTTGAGGCTAATCTGACTTCCTTAGGGCACCTCTAGGGTGTTGCTATTTATGGACCTTAAGGTCCTCCGCGGGGCATACCGGGAGAGGCGGTCCCGTAAGTACGAGGGTCCTAGGCCGTGAAGGGGGTTTGCGCCTTCCCTTCCAGGCTCCGCAAAGGTCAGCCCAATAACTTGACCCTCACCCACCCCACTGCTGGGCCTGCTTGCAGTAAGGTCAGCCAGCCCCTCTGCTAGGCTGGCCAATATAGGGGGGTGGGCACACGAGGCAAAAGGATAACCCTAGATGCCTGTTTCTGCCGCCAGGTTTCTACGAGGGGGCACAGTCGGCGGTGGCCTCCGATTCTCCTGCCTCTGGGTTTGGGGACTCCTCTTCCGGTTTCCCGTCCGCCTCGGGGTCCTACTCCCGGATCGGCCGACCCGAGTCCCGTTTGGGCTACGCCAATGAGCGCCCCAAGTCCGTGGGTGAGTAAGGGGCAGCGGAAGGAGGGGATTGGAGGGTGGGGGTCCTGAGTCATAACCCGTGTGGAAGTCAGGTCACGGCTTTTAAAGCACCACAATACCACTTTAAAGCAGTCCTGGCTCCTCCCTCCCAGGAATTATGGGAACTGTAGTTTGTTCAAGGGACTGAGAGTTCCAAGGAGACACCCCCACATTCCCAGAGTTCCTTGCAAAGGGGGACTGACTGTTAAATCACTCTGAGAATTGTACCCCTCTGAGGATAATAGGGGGGGGGGTCTCCTAATAGTTTTCAGCACCCTGAAAAAATACCCCTCCCAGGATTCTGGGGGGTGGGGAGCCAGGACTGTTCAAAGTGGTACTATACAGTCATACCTTGGGTTACAGACGCTTCAGGTTGCGTTTTTTCAGGTTACGGACCCGCCGAAACCTGGAAGTACCAGAATGGGTTACTTGCGGGTTTCAGGGGTCGCGCATGTGCAGAAGCGCTGAATCGCAACCCGCGCATGCGCAGACGCGTCACTGCGGGTTGTGTACGTGAATCCTGTGCAGATCACGGTACTGCTTTAAAGGTATAGTGTAGATGATGCCCAAGGCAGGTGACACAAGGTTACTGGGAAATTATATATAATGAACTGAAATAGATGTTTAAAATAACGTTTGTAAAAAACAAACAAACAAACAAACAAACAAACAAACAAACAAACAAACAAACAAACCCAAAAGCTCTCCTTTTGGGAATTATAAGGACAGAACTACCCAAACTGTATAGAAATTTATTCATGTATGCGACTACAGCGTCAAGAATGTTACTTGCTCAAAAGCGGGAAGAAGAAGAATTACCAGCAAAAGAAGAATGGATACAAAAACTTGTGGAATATGCAGAAATGGCAAAACTTACCGGAAAAATAAGAAATCAAGATAACAAACTTTTAATAAAGGAATGGAAATGGTTTATTGAATATTTACAAACTGTAAACCGATAAGAACATTGGCAGGATTATTGTAATAACCTGCAGTTTTATAAGAGTATATATTTAAAGTAGATGAATAAATGAGGAAATTAAGTTAATTTGGATATGCAGTGAATATTTAAAATAAATTTAAGGAACCGCAGGAGGAGGGGGAAGGAAGTCAAGTTTTGAAACGTCGAAATGATTGTAAAACTATTGAAATGTATAGAACTGAAAATCATAAATAAATAAAAAGGCAGGTGACACGTCCGAAATCACACCACTTTAAATTGTCATGGCTTCCCCCAAAGAATTCTGGGAGCTGTAGTTTGTTGAGGGTGCTGAGAGCGGTTAGGAGACCTCCCGCTAGAGCTTAAATTCCCAGAGTGCTTTAGCAATCAATCCCTCTTCATATGGAACAGGGAATTGTAATTCTGGGAGAGGAATGGTGGTTGGGTGGGGGTGTCTCCTAACAGCTGCTAGCACCCTCAACGAACTACTGCTCCCAGAATTCTTTGGGGGAAGCCATGTTTAAAATGGCGTCATGGCACTTTTTAAATGTAGGACGGCAATGTGGCCAGAGAATTTCAACCAACCTCTTTCTCTCTCTCTGTGTGTGTCTCCTTTTCTTCCCGCCTCGGTTCCCAGGCGATGTGGGCAACAGCAGCAAAGACGGGCCCCATCGGAGCACAGTGCCACGCTCCTTCTCTGCCCCCTACTCCAGTTCCCACGACTACGCCGAAGAGCCCCCCGGCTACCCGCCAGACCCTTTCCTGTACCCCAGCCCTCTCCACGCCGTGGCCCTGCAGAACCCCTTGCTGAGGAGCCACCTCTACGAAGACCCCGCTTTCTCTTCGGCTGCCTCCCAGGCCTACCCCGCAGACGGGGACGGGGGCCTGGATGCCTACGGCGGCGAGTTCCAGTTCTACTCGGAAGCCGCCGCCTCGCACTGCCACAAAGTGGAGAGCTACATCTCCCGGCTCGTCCGCCGCCGCAGCCAGCTGGTGAGGGGCAGCAAGCCCCGGACGAGTCTGGGTTCGGAGCCGCCCACCAAGGGCGCCGTGGCCAGGCAAAACAGCCTGTGCAAGAGGCCTCTGGAGCTTCTCCCCCCGCCGGCTGAACGCAAACACCCTCCGGCCGTGGAGAGGGGCAGCAGCACTCCTTCGCCCTGCGGCCATGAAGGCGGGGCCGCCGCGGCCACACGGATCTGGTCCTCGTGGGATGCCGCGGCCGAGAGGACGCTGGCGGCCAAAGCAGCCTCTGAGGACTACAGCCCACCCCACGCCAGCCTCAAGAAGCCCCCCAAGCTGCAGGCCTTGGCCCATATGAGACCTCCGTCCGCTGACCAGTATGAAGCAGTCTACCCATCGTCCCCGCTGCTGGATAGAGATGACGGAGTTGCCCCTGGCAGCAACCAGGACCTGGCCTCCTACGAGTCTGAGGACGGGACCTGCCTCATGGTCAAGGCCCACTACATCCCAGCGCAGCAGCCTCCCCGGGCGCAGCAGGCCCTGCGGCCTGGCAAAAAGAAGCCCCCTCCCCTGACCAAGGGACGCTCCGTGGAACTGTCGCCGGAACGGGCCCCCTTGCTGCCCAGGGAGCGGCCGCGGGTGTCGGCGCCCCCCAAGAAATGCCGCTTCAGCGAGGAGGGTGGTGGCGAGGCGGCGGCGGCGAGGAAAGGGGGCGGCCGGAAAAGCTCTCCCAGGTCGAGGAAGGCGGCTCGCTCCCAGTCGGAGAACAGCCTCCTCAACAAACCGGGGGTCAAGTACGGCACGGCTGAGCGGGACGAGGCCGCCAGCAAGCCGGCCCGTCCGAGGCGGCCACACGGCAACGTGGCCGGTGGCTACCGCAAGTGGCGCTCGACGGCGGAGATCTGCCAGGAGGAGGCCGCCGGTGGGAGCGCCGCCGAGCCGCGCCGGAGCCGACGGGCGGCCGGGCCGGTGGGTTACAGCTACGCCGGGAGCGACTCCGAATGCTCGGCCGAGCCGGCCCAGCAAGCGCCCATGTGCCGCCTGGAGGAAGGCCTTGTTTATGGCGACAGCGAGTCGAGCCTGAGCGAGGGGGACTCCCCTCCGGCCTACAGCAGTGGGGCGTCCAGCGACACGGACGAGAGCGGGGGCCTGGTGTGGCCGCAGCAGCTCTCCCCGCAGCTTGTATCGGCCTCCGGGCCGGGGAAGGCGGCGGGCGGGCAGCCCAAGGTCTTCGTCAAGATCAAGGCCTCGCACGCGCTGAAGAAGAAGATCATGCGCTTCCGCTCGGGCTCCCTCAAAGTCATGACGACGGTGTGAAGGAGGGCAGCCATTTTGTCCCTCTTTCGGCAGAAAGGTCCCCCTCAAATGCACCCTACATTCCCAACACCCTGACATCCGGTCCGGCTCCAACCCCAGGACTGAGTGATCTGCTCCATTTTCGTCCCCTGGGGAAGTTAACACTGCCTTTGAACAGAATTTGGGGTGCCCACGATTCTTAACTCTCTTTCCCCAGCTGCACGAAAAAATCGCTAAAATTGTCTCCCTCCCTCTCGCTCCCCCTGCTGCCACCCCTTTCTAATCCCGTCCATTTTTAAAGGAGAGGTATTTATTATGGTTTTTGTACAGCTGACTTCTCAGGAGTCCAGGTTCCGCTGCAAAACTCTGGAGTCTGCATTGACACTGCCAATCTTGTATTCCTGTAAAGATATCCTTTCTCTCTGTGTAAATAAAATTCAGTGTTTTGTTTCTTGGGGGGTTGTTTTTTGTGGATGATGTCCTTTTGGTCAACGACTTGCCTGTAAAGGAAGATTGCTTTAAAGATGGTGATGGGGGGAGGGAACTCTCCTCCCTTTCCTAAAGGATTTTGGTGCTCCGTGTTTATGTTGTCTCTGGGTCGGCAGCTGGGAAGGCCACTGGTGATACTGGGGGGGGGGCAGAATGGGGCCCTTGAGCAGTCCAGCTGCCGACCCCTCCTTTTATTTCAGAGACGTGAGTCTCCCCTTCACATTTTACGAGTTAGCTGCCTCAAACGCTGGCCAAATCCCGGCGAAACCCAGTATGAATCAGCCCTAAAAGCTTAAGTTTTGTGGCTGAGATCCAGATATAAAGCTGAGAAGCCAATGAAGCTTAAACGCTTAGCTGCGTAGGTTTTCTGAGGGACCTAGAGGGGCACATCATGGACTCTGGGTTTCGTCTCTTGAACCAGGTGATAGCTTTATTTGGAGAGCTGAAGGCTGTTTGAAAGAGGGGCCTGCGATGATGCACGCACATCCCGCTTCTGACTTGGGGAAAAAGAGATTTTGTAGGGGTTTGCTTGGCTTCCAAAACCTGCAAAATCTGTTTAACTGAAGGCAAGAACAGAGTGCGTTTCTGGTTTGCATAACTCTCATTGCAGCAATGCATTTGTGTGTGAGAGAGAAAGAGAAAGAGAGAGGAGAAAGAAAGGAGGATTTGACGACGAGGGGTGTGGTAGGGTAGAGAAGGAGAAAAAGAAAACCTTTACTGTATCTCCTTTGGGGGAAAGTAAGCAAGTATGGGCTGAGGAATGAAACTTTACTTAAAAGTCCAGCCTGGTAGGATGGAACAAGAGCCAAAACTCTGAAAGAGGGGAGAAAAACGGCTTTTACAGTAGGCCTCAAGCCTGCTTGAGAACAGTATCCCCTCTCTGGAAACTCCCCGTTCCTGACGCATAATGTGTGGCTTCGGGAGAAGGCACTCTGCACTTGCTCAGAGGAAGCTTTTAATTTGGTTGCAGAACGGGGCTGTGCCTCAAGCTTTTTATATATATTATGTTTGTCCTTGTAGTATGCAAACCAGCCCAAGCGATTCCAATTCTGGACCGTCCCTTTAAAGCGAAAGCAGGAAATCCTTGGATCATAGCGGTCAACGTTTTCCTTTTTTTAAAGGGAAATTCCCTCATTCCGAATAGGATTCCTCGCAAGAAAAGGGAAAAGTTGGCAGCTATGCCTTGGATCCTGCGAGCCCATTTGAGTCCTAGAACCGCTGGGCATCTCGGGATGAAATTCTGCTTTTTCCGCGCTGCTATCTGAGGTCCATCTCTCTCTCATATATATATTCCCTTTTGCTCAGAGCTGCAGCCCCTTATGAAAACCAGATGCTCTCCGCGCAGCCAGGAAGGCGGGTTCTGCTTTTCCAAATTCTTTCCCCAGGAACGCACGGCACTCCTCCCATCCCCCCGCTGCCCCCAATATAGGGGAAAGCACGGCTCCTTTCCGCCAGCCCTTCTCCTCCCTCCAAGCAATTCTGGCTCAGCTAAATTATTGCAACGGCTTCTGCAAGGCGGGAGCCAGAGAAATGAGCCCGTGGCCTCCTTGGCTGAACAACTCCTCCTCCTCCTCCAAAAAGGGACCTCTGTGTGTCTTTGAACCTGGGTCCCAAAGACTGGGCCATTGTATGTTTGGAACGGGATCCTTTGCTCCCCGTGATTTCTATAGATCAGGGGCAGGGGATCCTATTCAGATAAAAGGGCCGCATTCACTTAGGGGCACACGGACAACCCGTTTCAGCTCCCCAAAACTATGTCTCCTAAGAAGCATACAGTTGTGTTCACGAGGGTTGACATCTGGATTCTCTTCCCAGCCCCCTGAGAAATAAATTCACCCCTCCTGTGCCCTTTTTAAAAAAAATTTTTTGCTGAGCACCATCTTTGCAGATCGGATGCGGGTGGTGCTGTGGGTTAAACCACAGAGCCTAGGACTTGCCAATCAGAAGGCTGGCGCTTCGAATCCCCACGACAGGGTGAGCTCCCATTGCTCGGTCCCTGCTCCTGCCAACCTAGCAGTTCGAAAGCACCTCAAAGTGCAAGTAGATAAATAGGTACCACTCCGGCGGGAAGGTAAACGGCGTTTCCGTGCGCTGCTCTGGTTCGCCAGAAGCGGCTTAGTCATGCTGGCCACATGACCAGGAAGCTGTACGCCGGCTCCCTTGGCCAATAAAGCGATATGAGCGCCGCAACCCCAGAGGCGGTCAGGACTGGACCTAATGGTCAGGGGTCCCCTTACCTTATATTTGCACCCCAGAGTACCTGGGAAGGGGGATTTCTTGTTTAAAAAATCTGGGAATTGTAGCTCTGAGAGAGGGATGGGGGAGGGTCTCCTAAGATCGCTCTGCACTCTTAACAAACTACAGCTCCCAGGATCCTTTGCGGCAAACCACGACCATTTAAAGCAGTATCATAGTGCTTTAAGTGTATGGTGTGGAAGCAACCTTGGTTATAAAACCTGTTTGGGAGAAAGGCTATTTATTGGCCCACATTGGAGTCCTTGTTGTGTCCCTGAATTGAGGGTGGAGGTGTTGATGGGCCCGAAGGAAAGCCGCAGCAGAATCGTGTGTCTCCCAGGCCAGATCAGTGACTCATGCAGTAGGGCGACAGGGAACCTCCTCCCTCTGGGCGATTCCTTTGGGTTCACGATTTGATTTACTTCTTTCGCCTGACGCACGGTTAGGGAATTGTAGAAACTTAAGCTGGAACCAGGCATGGGGGGGGGGGGAAGGCTTCTTTTATGAAGTGTGTGCCTAATTTGTACCATCTGAATATCTCACCGACTCGTAATGGAAACCTGAGCATGGGGGAGGTGAGGGAAGGGAGTCTTTCGGAGTCCCTTTTCGTCTAGGCTGCGGCTGACTTAAAAAAAGAAAAACTCATGTCGTGGCCGGGGCCTCTCCTAATGTGTTCCAGATGAGAGACACGAGACCCCACCTCCCTTTCCTCCCTTTTACTCTGGGCCTGGATTTTGGCGCTCGTCACCAACTGCTGAGTTGTACGAAGATTTTTGTTGCTGGTGGGGAAAGGCCCTTGTCGCCCCTCTCTCGCACTCGGCACTCGGCGGCAAAGTGCTCTTTAGCAAGCACCCTCAAAGGTCGTGAGATCCCCAGGCCACTTCCAGGTTCTGAAGCCCACTAAGCCAGGCTTCCTCGACCCTCCAGAAGTTTTTGGCCTACAACTCCCATGATCCCTAGCTAGCGGGACCAGTGGCCAGGGATGATGGGAATTGTAGTCTCAAAAAACATCTGGAGGGCCGAGGTTGAGGAAGCCTGCTTTAAGCTGTGCTAAAGTAGTTGCTGATCCGAGAGGACTCTGTCCATCACGATCTAATCCTGGGCCACCAGAGCCTATATATTTGCATTCATATTTATCTAATTTTATTTGTTTAAACAAGGGCATATGCTTCGATGACATGGAAGAGTAAAGGAAAGCAATTGAGTTGAAGGAGAATTAAAATCAAACACACAGAGAGAGAAAAAACAACCTGAAGGAAGCGACATTGCATGTGCTTTTGTAAACGAGGAAAATCTTTAATAAAAAATATTATTAAAGAGAGAGAGAGAATAAGTTGACTGTTTCACATCCCTTGGAAAAAAATATTGGTATTGTGAGGGCTAGCAATGCTTTTAAAAGGTTTGTAAAGCAAAACAAAACAAACAAAACAGGTTATTAGGATATTCTCACAAAATGGAAAAATTACTGAGAATTCTGAATAGTAGCATATGCTTGTTAATATTTATGAACATTTAAGGCTCATTTTAGTATGTATATATATTAGTATGTATATATACTGGTTAAAAAAAAAGGTTCTTTAATCAAATAGCATCTTCTTATTTGCTTAAATTGGGAAAGCTGAGAACGCGTGCCCCATTTTTGGTGTGATGCGCATCAAGACAAGTTGTAAAACTTACCAAATCGCCCCCCCCCCCATTAGTAAGTGCCTAAATGTGAGTGAGGCCTTAGCTGAGCCTGAGACCCTGGCCAAAGGACCATCCATTTTTTTCTGGGGAACACAAAATGCTAAAGGAAGCAGCTGAATCGTATATGTACGCATTTCAAAGACAGTGCCAGAAACAGGGTCAAAGATGACCCAAATTAGCCCTCTCCAAAGGCCAGAACAGGTTAACCAATAAAAGGATGCTGGGAAGCGAGCCGACACAACCTGCGGCCACATTTGGGGGGGCTAAGAGATGCTTCTCCCCCTGTTTCGTCAGCCCCAGGCAGGCAGCAAAGACAGGAGGGCTCGCTGAGGCCTTGCCAGGCCAAAGTTGGCGGCTAGTGGGTGATGTTTGCCCACGGCGGAAAGTTCCAGAACATGCGTTGCAGTCCCATGATTCCGTGGTATGTGAGAGAACGCACAAGATGGATGGTACCCAGCAAGGGTTAAGGTGCTCATCTCCTTTGCCCGCATCACGGAGGATGCTGGCGCTTGCAGAAGAGTCGCCATGGCAACGGCACCAGCCGGTCCCTATACCGGAAGCCTGAGAGGAGAGACGAGCATCTCGAATCGCCCAAGTCGGTTAATTAGGAGCCAAGGAACCGAGATGGTGGCAGAGGCGTGGCGAAGCAGGGGCAGAAAGCTGGGCAATACCGTGTCCCGGGTTCGAATCTCGTCCCTGCCTTGGAGTCACTGGGAGGCCAGGTTTCGTTCCCTCATCCTGTTGCCAGTCCTTAACGTCAGGAGAATTGGGGCAGGCCTACCTTGTAGGGGGCTCGTAAGGAAGGCTGAGGTAACACGTGTGAAATTCACGGGACGCTCGGCCATGACAGAAACGTTATTTATTGATTTAAACCAAACATTGTTTCTATTAACCACGATATAAATGTGATATATAACCAGGATATAAAGGTTATTTATCGAGTAATTTCCTGTATGGACAACTCCAGGAGAGCAGGGATTTGGGGCAGCTGAAGGTTATTGCGTTTCGGACGTTTAAGTTTAGAGAAATAAAAGGATCTTTAAGAAAGGCTTGGTCAAAGTCACTCCTGGTATGTGAAGGATGCCTTTTCTGGGGGGGAAATGGTTTTAAAAAGAAGGGAAAAGTTACTTTATAGCATGTGTAGGAGGCGCCTGAACATTAAGGTAAAGGTAAAGGTACCCCTGCCCGTACGGGCCAGTCTTGACAGACTCTAGGGTTGTGCGCCCATCTCACTTAAGAGGCCGGGGGCCAGCGCTGTCCGGAGACACTTCCGGGTCACGTGGCCAGCGTGACAAAGCTGCATCTGGCGAGCCAGAGCCGCACACGGAACGCCGTTTACCTTCCCGCCAGTAAGCGGTCCCTATTTATCTACTTGCACCCGGGGGTGCTTTCGAACTGCTAGGTTGGCAGGCGCTGGGACCGAGCAACGGGAGCGCACCCCTCCGCGGGGATTCGAACCGCCGACCTTTCGATCGGCAAGCCCTAGGCGCTGAGGCTTTTACCCACAGCGCCACCCGCGTCCCACCTGAACATTAGGTCGATATATATATAGGTTTATTTCTGTGCTGCCATTTGGCCAAGAAAGCCCCCCCCCTTACAAAATTCATGCAAAAAAAAAAAAAAATAGAGCTAAACAAAAAATTAAGACAACTAAATTGAACATTTTGAAATAGACTAAAAGCCCAAATGCAATCAGGTTCCTGCCAAAAGGCAAAGGAGATTCCCTCAGAAAAAGTCAGATAGATCAGGAATAAATCTTTCTTAGAAGGACCCCAGGCAGTGGCTGCGGCACTCCCCCCCCCCTTAGCCCCCTTGCCACCTATATCACAGCTGCCACATAGGGGCTGACGAAACTGGAGTCGAGAGGCCCCCCCCCAGACACCTAACAAAAACAACGAAATTAAAACCCACAACCTTGTCCTTCCCCGTGTGTGCGTCTCTGGCTTTACAGCCTCTTTTTCTCACAAACGTTCAAGAGGGTAAAATTTATTGTATATTTATTTGTTGCCACTTCAAGGAGCTCAAGGTGGCCCCAATCTTCGTTGGGGTCGTGCGAGGTAGCAGAGAGAGAGAGAGAGAGGTCAATGTTTTCCTTTTTTAAGGGAAATTCCCTTATTCCGAATAGGATTCCTCGCAAGAAAAGGGAAAAGTTGACAGCTATGGAGGGAGAGAGAGAGAGAGAGAGAATAAGTTGATTGTTTCGTTCATATCCCCTGGGGGGGGGGAATAATGGTGTTGTGAGGGCTAGTAATGCTTTTAAAAGGTTTGCAAAACAAAGCAATGACAAACCTAGACAGCATCTTAAAAAGCAGAGACATCACCTTGCCAACAAAGGTCCGTATAGTTAAAACTATGGTTTTCCCAGTAGTGATGTATGGAAGTGAGAGCTGGACCATAAAGAAGGCTGATCGCCGAAGAATTGATGCTTTTGAATTATGGTGCTGGAGAAGACTCTTGAGAGTCCCATGGACTGCAAGAAGATCAAACCTCTCCATTCTGAAGGAAATCAGCCCTGAGTGCTCACTGGAAGGACAGATCCTGAAGCTGAGGCTCCAATACTTTGGCCCCCTCATGAGAAGAGAAGACTCCCTGGAAAAGACCCTGATGTTGGGAAAGATGGAGGGCACAAGGAGAAGGGGACGACAGAGGACGAGATGGTGGGACAGTGTTCTCGAAGCTACCAGCATGAGTTTGACCAAACTGCAGGAGGCAGTGGAAGACAGGAGTGCCTGGCGTGCTCTGGTCCATGGGGACACGAAGAGTTGGACACGACTAAACAACAACAAAACAAAACAAAAAAACCCCAGGTTATTAGGATATTCTCACTTAAAACAGAAAAATTACTGAGGATTCCGAATAGTAGCATATTGCAAGTGGCCCAAGGTAAGTTTCATGGCTGAGTCGGGGTGGGATTCGAACCTTGGTCTCCCAGGTCCTAAACACTACATTACATTGGCTGGTTGTCAACCCTCGTGCAAATAAATGAGGGGTGCATCTGAGCATGGGCAGAGCGGCCTGGGCCCATTCCTTGTTTCCTTTTATGTGCCCGCCCACTCTCCTTGCCGTGGTGCTTCTTAAATTGCCTTCTCCTCGCCTGGTGGGGGTCTCAAAGTTCCTGGAGATGCTAATTTATACTTTTTCGCTCAGCCGCTGCTTTAAAGGGCTGGGTTTTTTTAAAAAACCTTACTCTGTGTGTGTTTCTCCTTTCTGTTTGCAATTCCTCCTTCGCCCTCCTCCAAAGTGCGCTGAACTATGCGCACACTCACAGACACATGCCTTGCCCCCACCCCGTCTCTCGGTGTCTGGAATGATTCTGATCTGTTCCAGACGCTGGCCCGAGATTTTCCTGGGGTTAATTTTAGCCCCCTCGGCATCCTTTATCGCAGCTGCCGCAAAGGGGGGGGGAGGGCAGGCGAAACCGGAGTCAGGAGGTGACCACCTCACGAGCATGTCTGCGTGTGCGTGTTTGTGAGCGAGGCCCTGCGCGCATGCACACACACACACACAAACATGACATCAGGTCAAAGGAACTGGAATCCCATCTGGATTCGATCAAATGCCACATCGCCCGGCAAAGTTCCCTTGAACAAAGGAGCGAAGCCGCCCAAGGTCTCCTAAATAGATAAGTTACCCCCCCCCCCCGCCCCTCTCAAAATGGAGTCACTTCTGTCAGGGATGGGAAAAGGTCGTCCGCATTCCCTCCTCCACCCTCGAAAATTTGGAAGCTTCTGGAAGGGGCAGAGTGTCGGAGATGCCTTTGAAAGTTACCCCCCCCCCCCGATCTATTTATTAACCAATTTTGCAGGAGCCAAAAATGTTGCAAAGAGGCCACTTTGCAGAGAGTTTGAGGTAGAAAGGTCTAAGACTCCAATGAGGAGACCGGTCTCAGTAGGACCATCTGAGGGGCCAGTTTCCCACGAGGTGCGGTTGGTTGCAGATAACTTTAAGCAAGAATTCTGTCTTCTTTCTTTGGCGATCCCTCGTAGCAGAGTAAGATTGTCTTCTATAAACACGGTCTTAACAGTGAGTCCGTAAGTGACTGTGGAGGCCAGTTCTGGACCCACACGTCCTTCCACAGTGGGGACATAGGTTTCTGGGTGGGAGTTGATCACGGTGAGGGTTTGCCAAACATGCCTTCCTCTTAGCACGTTTCTCCCTTTCGCCCTGAGTTCGAGCGTCTTCAAAACCCATGACACCTTTGGTAAAGGCTGTTCTCCAATTGGAGCGCTCGCAGGCCAGTGATTCCCAGTTGTCAGTGTTTATACTACTTATTTTAGATTTGAGCATCTTTAAACCTCTTTTGTTGTCCACCGGCATTACGCTTTCCATTTTTAAGTTCAGAATAGAGTAGCTGCTTTGGAAGATGATAATCAGGTATCTGCACAACATGACCAGTCCAACGAAGTTGATGTTGAAGAATCATCACTTCGACACTGGTGATCTTTGCTTCTTCCAGTACACTGGCATTAGTTCGCCTGACTTCCCGAGTGATGTGTACAATTTTTCAGAGACACTGTTGATGGAATCTTTCGAGGAGTTGCAGATGGCGTTTATAGGTGTCCATGCATGGCTGGATTTAGATTAAGGGAGACCCTAGGCCAGGGGTTAGCAACCTTTTTCAGCCGTGGGCTGGTCCATCGTCCCTCAGACCATGTGGTGGGCCACTCACTCACCCACAGGACCCATAGCTACAGCTCATCTGGGAGTGGACATCCAGAATATATAAAATTACGCATAATAACATGAATCATTCCCAAAATATAATTATAAACGAGCCTCTTACATATGTACCCTAAGTATGTACAGTGGTGCCTCGCAAGACGAAAATAATCCGTTCCGCGAGTCTCTTAGTCTAGCAGTTTTTTCGTCTTGCGAAGCAACCCTATTAGCGGCTTAGCGGATTAGCGCTATTAGCGGTTTAGCGGCTTAGCGGCTTAGCGGCTATTAAAGGCTTAGCTGCTAAAAGGCTATTAGTGGCTTAGCGGCTTAGAAAAGGGGGGGGGGGAGCAAAAAATATATGGCAAGACTCGCAAGACATTTTCGTCTTGCGAAGCAAGCCCATAGGGAAATTCGTCTTGCGAAGCAACTCAAAAACCCTTTCGTCTAGCGGGTTTTTCGTCTTGCGAGGCATTCGTCTTGCGGGGCACCACTGTATACAAACTCAATGAGAGGTATGAGCTTGGTTTTGCCGGGTATGCTGGCACCCGTCTGTCTTGGAAAACAATGCAGGAGTGTAGCTTTTGCTGGGAAATCTCCTTTATATTGGGTCTGCAAATGAAAACATGTTATTTTGACACTACATTACACCACACTGAAATGTTTAAATGTTCTTTGATTGTCCTTGAATTATCACAACACACTTGCCATCCTCTCCGACCACACCTTTTGAGAAACTGCAAGCTTGCAGCCTTCCTCCAAATGAGGGTTCTGGAACTTAAAGGTGGATTAAACATAGATCGAGCTGCGCAAGAGTATTGTTAGCCCAGAAGTGGAAACAAGAAGAAATTCCGACGAAAGAAGAATGGCAGACGAAATTAATGGACTATGCAGAATTGGACAAAATGACAGGAGGGATTCGAAACCTGCGGGACCAGACATTTACAGAAGTTTGGAAGAAGTATAGGAATTATTTGAAGAGCATCTGTAACCAACAAATTACGCTAGTAGGACTACAAGAAGTTTTGTAAGGAGAAAAATCCGAAGTGTTACAAAGTAGGAAAAGATAGAGATATTGGTTACGAGTTTGAAATGTAATAGGGAAAATGAGAAATGCATACTAAGAGATTAGATTGGAAAATTTTCAGACAGGATTGATGGAAGTAAAAAAAATGGAATAAGATGTAAAAGGATGTTTAATTACTGTTGAAAATGATATGTTAAAAAACTAATTAAAATTTATATATATGTGTATAAAAAAATAAACATAGATCGAGCTGGGTGGTTAGCTGGTGGCAGAATCAAAGAAATGTAGATTTGGAAGGGACCATGATGGTCATCTAGCCCAACCCCTGCAATTGCAGGAAACTTTCACCCAATGTGGGACGTGGGTGGCGCTGTGGGTAAAAGCCTCAGCGCCTAGGGCTTGCCAATCGAAAGGTCGGCGGTTCGAATCCCCGCAGCGGGGTGCGCTCCCGTTGTTCGGTCCCAGCGCCTGCCAACCTAGCAGTTCGAAAGCACCCCCGGGTGCAAGTAGATAAATAGGGATCACTTACTGGCGGGAAGGTAAACGGCGTTTCCGTGCGCTGCGCTGGCTTGCCAGAGCAGCAATGTCACGCTGGCCACGTGACCCGGAAGTGTCTCCGGACAGCGCTGGTCCCCGGCC
Organism: Podarcis muralis; assembly: GCF_964188315.1. Lineage (NCBI taxonomy): Eukaryota > Metazoa > Chordata > Lepidosauria > Squamata > Lacertidae > Podarcis > Podarcis muralis. The sequence continues at coordinate 84,141,630 of NC_135661.1, forward strand.
TCTTGAGTGAGATGGGCGCACAACCCTAGAGTCTGTCAAGACTGGCCCGTACGGGCAGGGGTACCTTTACCTTTACCCTTTCACCCAAGGTGGGGCTCGAACCCACGATCTGAGATTAAGAGTTTCATGCTCTACCGACGGAGCTATTCCTGCTCTTGCTTTGCATGCAGAAACCTCCAGGTTCAGTCCCTGGTGTCCTCAGTTTGGGCTTGGAAACCTGAAAACCTGGGCAGCCATTGCGAATCTGTGTTGAGAACACTGAGGGGCCAGTTGCAGCTGCCAGTGGCTACGAGCCATGATAAGTATATTATAATAAACTCTGTTGTCAGAGGCACTATGCTTCTGAATGTCTGTTTCTAGAACCCGCCGGAGACCAGGAGAGTGCTGTTGTGCTCAAGTTCTGTTTCCAGGCTTCCCAGAGACACCTTGTTTGGCAACAGGGCCTGAACTATAGTTATCCCTTGGCCCTGATCCAGAAACAAGGCTTTTTCTTTTTCTTTCTTTTTTTTTTCATGGGCCAGATCACTACGTTCCTAACACCAGGGTCGAGCTGCGATCCTAAACGCACTACCTGGGGAGCAAAGCTCCAGGCGACACAGGTTTTTGTTGTTGTTGTTGTTCTTAAATCAAAGTGCAATAAATCAAATGCAATCGAATAATAGGAATCCACACCGACATTTGGTAAATACATTGCAACAGTTCCATAATTCAAAACAGAAGATCGACCACTGGACAGGATAAAAAGCATCTAAAAATATCTTGCTCTGTAGGATGCAGATGATTTTGCAAGGGGCAATGATCTCACAGGAGATAATTTTGCATGGAATGCAGATGGTTTGAGCCCCCCCAAAAGGGGGGAAAAGATATTTTAGAAAGCCAGAGTACATGACCATGTTGCTCTCTCCTAGCCTGCCTTTAGTCTAGGTAGCTTTTGCTGTCTTCACAACAACCCTATGAGGTAGGTCAAGCTGAGGGAGAAGAGGCCTCCCAGCATTTTTTTACAGCAACAATTTGAACCCAGGTCACTAGTCCAAGTCCAAAACAGGCATTTGTGGATTTATTAGTCAAAAGTATCCTGGTCCAATATGAGCTTGGATTGGCTTTTTGAGGGCAGGGGGAGATTTCAATAAACCCAGCTCCATTTTTTGAGGAGCAGGATTTGGGATTCACAGAGCCTTCGCCAACCGGGTGCCGCTCCCAGATATTTCGGACTACAACTCTCATCACCAAGCCCCAGGGAGTTGTAGTTCAAAAGAGCTGGAAGGGGCACCAGGTTGGCGAACAGGGTTGACCGGCACCTTTGTGGCAAATTCTAGTGGCAAGAGGGAACCTTGAAGAGTCTAGGATTTTCCATGGCGTCGTTCTCTTGCTTTATGCTGCCTCCACATGGATGCAAGTCGACATTGCATGCAATTAAAAAAAACCAGAGGTGCTTTATTATCATTTCTCTTCCGTGTCCTTTATGCTGTTCCTCTGCAGAAACTGTGGATGGGGGGGGGGGGGGGCGGTGGGAAGAATCAGCTGCACAGATATATGATATGGGGGGGACACCTGCCTTGCCAGTAGCACATGTGAAAAGAATCCAGGAGTCTTAGTGGACCGCAAGCTGAACATGTGTCAACAGTGTGATGCAGCAGTATGTTACAGATATTAGGGGGGGGGCAGATCTTTAAAGTTAAATGTTACAAATATTGTGCCTGAATGTATCCTCTCAACTTGTCAGCCCAGGGAAGTTGTTGTTGTTGTTGTTTAGTCATTTAGTCGTGTCTGACTCTTCTGACCCCCTGGACCAGAGCATGCCAGGCACTCCTGTCTCCCACTGCCTCCACAGTTTGGTCAAACTCATGCTGGTAGCTTCGAGAACACTGTCCCACCATCTCGTCCTCTGTCGTCCCCTTCTCCTTGTGCCCTCCATCTTTCCCAACATCAGGGTCTTTTCCAGGGAGTCTTCTCTTCTCATGCGGTGGCCAAAGTATTGGAGCCTTAGCTTCAGGATCTGTCCTTCCAGTGAGCACTCAGGGCTGATTTCCTTCAGAATGGAGAGGTTTGATCTTCTCGCAGTCCATGGGACTCTCAAGAGTCTCCTCCAGCACCAGAATTCAAAAGCATCCATTCTTCGGCGATCAGCCTTCTTTATGGTCCAGCTCTCACTTCCGTACGTCACTACTGGGAAAACCATGGCTTTAACTATACGGGCCTTTGTTGGCAAGGAGGTGTCTCTGCTTTTTAAGATGCTGTCTAGGTTTGTCATTGCTTTTCGAGTGCAATATACCAGGAATGAATACCAGGAAACTTGTATTCAGACTGTCTTTTATTGTTTTTAAAAAATCTTTATAATAAACGTGACTCGATATGTGGAGGAGAAAATAAAAGGATAGCTGCTTATTTCATTGACATCTAGTGGAAGGGCGTTCCACAGGGCGGGCGCCACCACCGAGAAGGCCCTCTGCCTGATTCCCTGTAACCTCACTTCTCGCAATGAGGGAACCGCCAGAAGGCCCTTGGCGCTGGACCTCAACGTCCGGGCAGAACGATGGGGGTGGAGATGCTCCTTCAGGTATACTGGGCCGAGGCCGTTTAGGGCTTTCAAGGTCAGCACCAACACCTCTGGGTACCAGTTGCTGGAAACCCAGGAAGAGAGAGTTCCTCTTGTGCTCCAATCCTGCTTCCAGGTTTCCTACAGGTGTGTGGCTGGCCACTGCAAGAACAGGATGCTGGACTGAATGGACCATTGGCTTGGTCCAGCAGGATCTTCTGATGCCCTTCAGACCTCAGACACCTGAAATCCAAGCCAGTTCTCTCCAAAGGGCTTGGGCCTGCTTTCCCTCCCACCCCCTCCCTACAAGCCGCCTTCCTCTGAAACTGTGTCTCCCAGGGGTGGGCTGGGAGGCGCCTCCCTCCCTCCTTCCCCTCCCTGCCTGCTTTCCTGCGGCTCCCAGTGCCCCAGGTGGCGGCAGCTGCTCATTCCGACCAGAGACAGCAGAGAGGAGCCACTTTGCTCTGCAAGGACGGCTGTGGACAACAGGTAACCACCAGAGTTCTCCCTTGCTTGGCTCCTTTCGAACCCGGAGCTGTCCTAGGCTGGGGAGAGGCAAGGCAAAAGGCTGGGTTGGGCGAGAGGCTTATTGCTCTGAAGTGATTCTGATTGCGTGAGGATTGACTTGGCGTTGGATCTGGCCAAGGTAGGTGGATCCTACACCTTTGAGGAGGTACTTTTTAAATCCTCGCTTCTCCCCCAAGTGCATCTGGCTCTCCGAGTTAGGTCTTCTTGGCAGATCTTCCCTGTCTCATCTAACATTTTATTTCACTTTTCAAGCTGAAATTCCCTGCCGGAACCAAATTTTAAAATCACAATGCTTTCCCATGCGCATCCTCTCTCTCTCTTTTGCAGGCAATCAGATTATACAAGGGTAGTGTGGGTTGGCAGGAAATAAAAATATTTGCAATACTGTATATAAGGCAGAATTCAGAATACAAAACGGCATGCAAGCAATGCTTGATAATTGCGCACCAAGCGCACCTAGGAGTTAGTCCCATTGAATTGAACAAGACTTCTTTCTGGGGAGATGCAGTTAGGAATGTACTGTTAGACTGCAATCCTCTACACATTTTCTGTTGAACTCGGTGCGGCTTACTCCAGAACAGGACTGCACTGTTCATGGCTGCAAAGAGAGAGCGCTTCCTTCTCCATACAAACGGCATTAAAACAAAATATCTCAGGCTTTGTTCATCCATGTGGGTTTGAAAAGTTGGCTTTTTCATGAGCTAGATTCCTTTTTGAATCTCTTGGGCCTTTTTGCTTTCTTATAAGGCAGAGGGGCAATGAACCACAAACAGCTAGCTATAACTATTTAACAGATGCCCCATTGTTGTGATTTTATCCTTAATACTCAGAGATCCCTTTTAAAAGGCAAAACGTCCATTTAAGTCACTATTGCGCCCATTTAACAGGTGGTAGAACTGAGGCCAGGAGCGTGCGATGCCCTCAAGGTGGAAGGGCTCGGCGGCAGAGCAATCTGCCTTGCAGGTAGAAGTTCTCAGGTTCAATTCCCGACAGCATGTAGGGCTAGGAAAAGACCTCTTCCTGAACCCCCAGAGAGATGCTGCCAGTCAGTGTGAACACTATTGATCTAGATGGACTAATGGTCTGGCTTGGTACATAGAATAAGATCCCCTTTCTTAGGAGCCACGGTATGGATTTTCCCCACTGAATTTTGCACCCGAATCCAGGAAATTACTTGCCAATTATACCTGCCGCAATATGGTGCACTCTGCCTGTGAACTGGATCTCCTAGTCCGTGTCTTTTAAAAAATCCAGGTGGTTTAACCATGGTCGTGAGATACGACGGGGGGAGAGACATTGTCTGGGTCCACCTTCTTGCCTTACAAGAGCTCATTCCCCTCCTGATATTTACCTGTGTAGATCTAAGATGAGGGACCTCCTTTCTCCCTCGGCAGCAGCTGTCAAGCTCAAAAGGGCTTTGGGCACAGCTGGCGAGGGCGGGCACTGCAAGGGGATGGTGCCTCCACAGGGAGGGAGGAAAAGCAGGTGAATAATTACAGCATCTCCAACCTACAGGTATGTTTTGGACTAAAACCCCCATCATCAGCTGTAGTCTAAATAATCTGGAGGGTACCAGGCTGAGACACCCATGGCCTCCCCATGTAAGCTGCCCTTTGCATTCACAGGTGCACTCTGCACATGCTCAGAGGCACTCTTGCTTAGTGCTTCGGATGCTCCGCGGCAGACCATTGGAAAACCAACTTGGCTCAAACCCGTCCCTCACCTTGTGTCCCCAAATCCTGAATTCCCCACTCCTTGTGACTCCAACGCCCCCCCAGCAAATTCTTCAACCCTGTCCCGGGTTATGTACGCCAGCTGGCTTGAATCACGGCGTGAGTTGCTTGGTGGGCAGCGGAATGACTCTGCCCATGCTCAGAGGCACTGCTGGCTTTTTCTATACTTCAGAGGTGGTAGCTTTGACTAAATCTAAAAGCTAAAAATCTGTGAAAACAACATATTGAACTTTTGTATTCTGTTTTTGTACAAACAATAAAAATTATGCATGCAGAGGTGGTTAATAATAATAATAATAATAATAATAATAATAATAATAATTCATTATTTATACCGCGCCCATCTGGCTGAGTTTCCCCAGCCACTCTGGGCAGCTTCCAATCGCGTGTTAAAAACAATACAGCATTAAATATTAAAAACTTCCCTAAACAGGGCTGCCTTCAGATGTCTTTTAAAGATAAGTTAATTGCTTATTTCCTTCACATCTGGTGGGAGGGCGTTCCACAGGGCGGGCGCCACCGCCGAGAAGGCCCTCTGCCTGGTTCCCTGTAACCTCACTTCTCGCAATGAGGGAACTGCCAGAAGGCCCTCAGTGCTGGATCTCAGTGTCCAGGCTCAATGATGGGGGTAGAGACGCTCCTTCAGGTATACTGGGCCTTTGAGGCCGTTTAGGGCTTTCAAGGTCAGCACCAACACTTTGAATTGTGCTTGGAAACGTACTGGGAGCCAATGCAGATCTCTCAGGACCGGTGTTATGTGGTCTCGGCGGCCGTTCCCAGTCACCAGTCTAGCTGCCGCATTCTGGATTAATTGCAGTTTCCGGGTCACCTTTAAAGATAGCCCCACGTAGAGCGCATGGCAGTAGTCCAAGCGGGAGATAACTATAGCATGCACCACTCTGGCGAGACACTCTGTGGGCAGGGAGGGGTCTCAGTAGTGGATATTGGTATTAAATACCGATTCTGTCCCTCCCCTATTGCGTTTTTCCTGCACACAATGGAGCCCCCCCCCCATGTTCCCACATACTTTCATCATCTCCATGTGCCCAAACCTTCCCTTCTCCCTTGCAGGGGGCTTCTCAATTAGCCAAGGGCTTTGAGCATGGCTGATGTGAGGGGTCAGGAGCGCATGGAGGTGGAAGGAAGGGGGCTAATGAGTTGCATTTGCCCCCCACGGCCCTCTTGCTGCTCCTGCCGTGTAGCTAATTCCCTTTTCTCTTGGATCGTGGCTCAGGCTCTGGGCTTCCCGCTGTTCCTCAGTCACACCCAGCTATTCAGCTTCCCCTTCATCTACTCGCGCCTCTCTCTTGGGTCTGCTTCCTTTATGAAACTATTAAACTCTCAGGGCAGAGCCAGATGCCGTGGACACCATTGTTGTTGCAGCGCTGTTAATTAAGACATTGGAACGAAATTCATCCAGCATCTCCATCTCACAGATCCTGCAAGCAGCATCCATAATAGAGTGGTACCTCAGGTTACATACGCTTCAGGTTCCAGACTCCGCTAACCCAGAAATAGTACCTCGGGTTAAGAACTTTGCTTCAGGATGAGAACAGAAATCGCTCAGCAGCAGCAGGAGGCCACATTAACTAAAGTGGTGCTTCAGGTTAAGAACAGTTTCAGGTTAAGAATGGACCTCCGGAACGAATTAAGTACTTAACCCGAGGTACCACTGTAATAATAATTGTTGTTGTTTAGTCGTTTAGTCGTGTCCGACTCTTCGTGACCCCCCTGGACCAGAGTACGCCAAGCACCTCTGTCCTCCACTACCTCCCACAGTTTGGTCAAACTCATGTTCGTAGCTTCGAGAACACTATCCAACCATCTCATCCTCTGTTGTCCCCTTCTCCTTGTGCCCTCCATCTTTCCCAGCATCAGGGTCTTTTCCAGGGAGTCTTCTCTTCTCCTGAGGTGGCCAAAGTATTGGCGCCTCAGCTTCAGGATCTGTCCTTCCAGTGAGCACTCAGGGCTGATTTCCTGAAGAATGGAGAGGTTTGATCTTCTTGCAGTCCACGGCACTCTCAAGAATCTCCTCCAGCACCATAATTCAAAAGCATCAATTCTTCGGCGATCAGCCTTCTTTATGGTCCAGCTCTCACTTCCATACATCACTACTGGGAAAACCATAGCTTTGACTATATGGACCTTTGTTGGCAAGGTGATGTCTTTGCTTTTTAAGATGCTGTCTAGGTTTGTCATTGCTTTTCTCCCAAGAAGCAGGTGTCTTTTAATTTTGTGACTGCTGTCACCGTCTAATAATAATAATAATAATAATAATAATAATAATAATAATAATTCATTTATACCCAGCCCATCTGACTGGGCTTCCCCAGCCACTCTGGGCAGCTTCCAACAAAATATTAAAATACAAGAATGCATCAAACATTAAAAGCTTCCCTGAACAGGGCTGCCTTCAAATTTCTTCTAAGCACAAGAGCTTTGTATCAAAAGTGTCACACAGCAGAGCACAGACATCATGGCCAGTAGGCGTTGACAGCCGTCGCCCTCATGAATTTATACAATCCTTGTTTAAAGCAATCCACCTTGGAGGCCACCACTGTCTCCTGTGGCAGCCAGTTCCACAGTCTCCAGCCCCATCGTCCACTGACACTGAGGTCCTCTTCCGAGGGTCTTTTGGCAGTTCTCTCACTGTGAGAAGTGAAGTTTCAGGGGACCAGGCAGAGGGCCTTCTTGGCAGTGGCGCCCTCCCTGTGGAACACCCTCCCGTCAGGTGTCAAGGAGATAAAGAACGACACAACTTTGAGAAGACATCTAAAGGCAGCCCTGTATCAGGAAGTTTTTTATGTTTGACATTTTATTATGTTTTATATGTGTTGGACACCACCCAGAGTAGCTGGGGCAACACAGACAGATGGGTAGGGTTTAATTATTATTATTATTATTATTATTATTATTATCATCATCATCATCATCTTTTTTATTTTTAATTAGTTTTTTAACATATCATTTTCAACAATTATTAAACATACTTTTGTATCTTATACAATTTTTTGACTTCCATCAATCACATCTGGAAATTTTCCAATCTTTTCACTTAATTTACATTTCTTACTTTCACTGTTACATTTAAATCTCATTACTAATGTCTCTCTTCTTTCTTTTCTTTGCCAGAAAGAAACACGGGACCATGGATGGTGCTGTGGGTTAAACCACAGAGCCTAGGACTTGCTGAACAGAGGGTCGGCGGTTCGAATCCCCGCGACGGGGTGAGCTCCCGTTGCTCAGTCCCTGCTCCTGTCAACCTAGCAGTTCGAAAGCACGTCAAAGTGCAAGTAGATAAATAGGTACTGCTCCGGCAGGAAGGTAAACAGCGTTTCCGTGCGCTGCTCTGGTTCGCCAGAAGCGGCTTAGTCATGCTGGCCACATGACCCGGAAGCTGTACGCCGGCTCCCTCAGCCAGTAAAGCGAGATGAGCGCCGCAACCCCAGAGTCGGCCACGACTGGACCTAATGGTCAGGGGTCCCTTTACCTTTACTTTAACCAGAAACACACACACAATCTTTTCATTAAATGGAAAAGTCCCAGCACAACAACCCCAAATGCTACTCTGCGGCTACTCACCAAAAGTATTCATAAGTTTGGGGCATAGACGGGCAGGGATTTGTGGACAAGGGATTTGTGTTGGTTCTGCTTTCAAAACAGCACCTTGCCCCCTACCGGTGTGAGTTGTTAAATGGCAGTCATTGAAGAACCCGCTATTGATTCTGGCTCATTAACTGAAAAACGCCTTCGCTCCCAGTGGGATCAGCTTTTAGAAAGCAAATGCTCAGAGCTGCATTATCTACATGGTGTAACTCACCAAGGACTTAATTTAGTAAGATTTAGCGGTCCTGTGCTATTCAAGGTGTTTTGCCTATAGCGGGATGGGGAGACCTGCCGCTCTGCAGATGTTATAAGGCTGTGGCTCTCATCAGCCCTGACTAGTAGGGAGAGAGAAATCTGTCGATTTCTTTGCCCTCTCTGAGTTTCTAATCTTAACAACCTAAAATGCAGCCTCACTTGTGATTTTATTTTGTTTCTAAAAGCTGCACAAAAATTAATCAGCGCTTAACTTGCATCTCTCCTAATGTCGCATTTGCAAAAAGAATCTCTCGCACACACACAAAAAGATCCCTCCATATATATTAGTGTTGTCATACGTCCAGAATTTTCCCAGACATATCCAGAATACTGCAGCAGGCGGCAGTTTCCAGGCGGAAATTGGAAAAAAATGTCTGGGAAGATCCGGACATATGGCAGCCCATGTCGGCAGTGTTGCTTTTTGCGATTTTCCATGAAAATAGCTCAAAAATGACAACTTTGGATCCAGCACACAGCAAGCATGACTCTGTGTCTCCGGCTTCCAGCCCAGCTCTCACACACTACCCCTACCTAAAGGTAAAGGTACCCCTGCCCGTACGGGCCAGTCGTGTCCGACTCTGGGGTTGTGCACCCATCTCACTTAAGAGGCCGGGGGCCAGCGCTGTCCGGAGACACTTCCGGGTCACGTGGCCAGCATGACGAAGCTGCTCTGGCGAGCCAGCGCAGCACACAGAAACACCGTTTACCTTTCCGCTAGTAAGCGGTACCTATTTCCTAGGAGCTAGGAAAGCCCCACCCATTAACCTGGAGGCCATAATCAGTTAGTTGTCACTCTTACTATTTCTTTTGGGACGTTGATGAGGGTACTTAAGTGGCCAGCTATGGTCCTTGTCTTGCAAAGAAACTTGTCCGATCAGTTCAGCAACCTGCCCTGTTAGATTCTAGCCCTCATCAGGTAAGGTAAAGGTAAAGGGACCCCTGACCATAAGGTCCAGTCGTGGATGACTCTGGGGTTACGGTGCTCATCTTGCTTTATTGGCCAAGGGAGCCGGTGTACAGCTTCCGGGTCATATGGCCAGCATGACTAAGCCGCTTCTTGTGAACCAGAGCAGCGCACGGAAATGCCGTTTACCTTCCTGCCGGAGCGGTACCTATTTATCTACTTGCACTTTGACGTGCTTTCGAACTGCTAGGTTGGCAGGAGCTGGGACCGAGCAACGGGAGCTCACTCCGTCGTGGGGATTCGAACCGCCGACCTTCTGATCAGCAAGTCCTAGGCTCTGTGGTTTAACCCACAGCACCACCTGCGTCCCTTCCCTCATCAGGTACAGGAACCCAATAATTGGAAGGGGCTCAGGGCATCATCCAGACTGATTCCCCCCAAGCTCACAACGGTATTCTGAGAGATCATTAATGGCTGTGGTTTGCTCTGCTGAAATTATGGCTTCTGTGAACGTCGCTGGATCTAGAACTAGTTGTTTCCTAGTTCTGCTGGATCTCTCAGCGGCTTTTGACACCATAGACCATAACATCCTTCTGGACCGTCTTGAGGGGCTGGGAGCTGGGGGCACTGTCATACAGTGGTTCCGCTCCTTCCTCCTGGGCCGTGTCCAGAAAGTGGTGTCGGGGGATGAGTGCTCAGACCCCTGGGCTCTCACTTGTGGGGTGCCTCAGGGTTCTGTCCTCTCCCCCATGCTTTTCGACATCTGCATGCAGCCGCTGAGAGAGATCATCAGGGGGTTTGGGCTGGGTGTCCATCAGTATGTGGATGATACCCAGCTCTACCTCTCTTTTAAATCAGAACCAGTGAAGGCGGTGAAGGTCCTGTGTGAGTGTCTGGAGGCAGTTGGAGGATGGATGGCGGCTAACAGATTGAGGTTGAATCCTGACAAGACAAAAGTACTGTTTTGGGGGGCAGAAGGTGGGCGGGTGTGGAGGACTCCCTGGTCCTGAATGGGGTAACTGTGCCCCTGAAGAACCAGGTGCGCAGCCTAGGAGTCATTTTGGACTCACAGCTGTCCATGGAGGCACAGCTCAATTCTGTGTCCAGGGCAGCTGTCTGCCAGCTCCATCTGGTGTGCAGGATGAGACCCTCCCTGCCCACGGACTGCCTTGCCAGAGTAGTGCATGCTCTGGTTATCTCCTGCTTGGACTACTGCAATGCGCTCTATGTGGGGCTACCTTTGAAGGTGACCCGGAAACTACAACTAATCCAGAATGCGGCAGCTAGACTGGTGACTGGGAGTGGCTGCCAAGACCACATAACACCGGTCTTGAAAGACCTACATTGGCTCCCAGTACGTTTCTGAGCACAATTCAAAGTGTTGGTGTTGATCTTTAAAGCCCTAAATGGCCTCGGTCCAGTATATCTGAAGGAGCGTCTCCACCTCCATCGTTCTGCCCAGACACTGAGGTCCAGCACCGAGGGCCAGAAGGCCCTCGGTGCTGGACCTCATTGTGAGAAGCCAAGTTACAGGGAACCAGGCAGAGGGCCTTCTCGGTGGTGGCGCCCGCCCTGTGGAACGCCCTCCCACCAGATGTCAAAGAGATGAACAACTACCAAACTTTTAGAAGCCATCTGAAGGCAGCCCTGTTTAGGGAAGTTTTTAAGTTTGATGTATTACTGTATTTTAATATTTGGTTGGAAGCCTCCCAGAGTGGCTAGGGAAGCCCAGCCAGATGGGCGGGGTATAAATAAATTATTATTATTAATTATTATTATTATTATTATTATTATTATTATTATTATTATTATTAATCTGGGAGGAGAGGGCTCAGAGGTCAGTTGGTTCCACTGAATATTACTGTATGCCTGTCTCTTTCTCTTTCTCTGCCCACCTGCTGACCACAAAGCCACTCCAGCCGGGTGAGGGATAATGTCTAACAACATGGCCAAGATTGCAGAGGCGCGGAAGACGGTGGAGCAGCTGAAACTGGAAGTGAACATCGACCGGATGAAGGTGAGCTTCCCCATCTTCTCTCCTCACCTACTGCATGAGGTGCACTTCCATGTATACAACACCGTGTTTCGGTTCTGTGTGGTGAAGCAGCCGAACAGTCTCCAAGGGCAGCCCTGCCTGCCATGCAGTAGTCTATCTTAAGTGTTGCAAAAGGCGTGCTCACTAGTTCCAACGAAAGAAGAATGGCAGACGAAATTAATGGACTATGCCGAATTGGACAAAATGACAGGAAGGATTCGAAACCTGCGGGACCAGAGATTCACAGAAGATTGGAAGAAGTCTAGGAATTATTTGAAGAGCAACTGTAATCGACAAATTACGCTAGTAGGACTACAAGAAGTTTTGTAAGGAGAAACAGACGAAGTGTTACAAAGTAGGAAAAGATAGAGATATTGGTTATGAGTTTGAAATGTAACAGGGAAAATAAGAAATGCATACTGAGAGATTCGTTTGGAAAATTTTCCAGACGGGACTGATGGAAGTTAAAAAAATGGAATAAGATGTAAAAGTATGTTTAATTACTATTGAAAATGATATGTTAAAACACACACACACACACACACACACACACACACACACACCGTATTTTTCGCTCCAGAAGGCGCACTGGACCATAAGGTGAACCTAGTTTTTAGAGGGGAAAATCAAGAAAAAAAATATTATTCCCCCCCCCCCCAGCCCCAAAGAGCAAAGAAGCCAAAACAGCAAGTGGGATCCATTCTGCTGGCTGTCTTGGCTTGTGCCATAGCCGCGCATAGCCTCTCCCGGTCGGAGAGGTTGCACTCGGCTAAAGAGGAAGCCAGGACAGCGAGCGGGATGCATCCTGCTCCCTGTCTTGGCTTCTTTAGCCGCACGCAGCCCCTCCGGCCAGGCAATTCCCCCACCTCCCACAAAAGCCCACAGGAGCCACGCACCCTTTAAGGAGCGTGCGGCTCCTGCGGGCTTTTCTATGAGGAGGGAGAAGGAACTGACTGGCCACGTCAGTCCCTTCTCCCTCCTGGGGAAAAGCCCAAAAGAGCTGCGCGAAGCTTGTGTGCTGCTCTTGGGGGCTTTTCCTGCCTGCCTCCCCCCTGCATTCGCTCCATAAGACGCACACACATTTCCCTTTACTTTTTAGGAGGGGAAAAGTGTGTCTTATGGAGTGAAAAATACGGTGTGTATATATATGGCGTGCTGACTCTCTCTCCTTCCGTGCCAGGTGTCCAAGGCAGCGGCCGACCTCCTGGCCCACTGCGAAGCCCATGCCAAGGAGGACCCTCTGGTGACCCCGGTGCCATCCGCGGAGAACCCCTTCCGTGAGAAACGGCTCTTTTGCATCGTGCTGTGAGCCTGGAAGCGGATTGGACGGGGGAGACAAATGGCAGACTCCTCCCACTTCCAGACCAGGGCGGTGGTGGGCGGAACTTCCTCTTGTATGTTCATGGTACACCCTGATCCCCTTTCAAATCCCCATTTCTAACCTGGTCCTATCTCCATCCAGCAAAAAAAACCCACACAAAAAACAGGACTGTGTGTATTCTGTAGAGAAAACGTGTCTTAGCTTCTTTTTTAAAAAGCAAGTTACTAGTCCTCATTGCGGTCAAAAATAAGCTTGTCCGTCCTGTGTTGTTTCCTGATCCCAATGAAAAACAAATAAACCCTATGTGTGAAAGGTGCCCATGATAGTTTCTCTGGTAGGCAGATGTGCCCACAGGCCCAAGAAGGTTGACAACCTTCTGCCCCAGGGGCTGGGAGGGAGGAAGTAACCCCAACAGGGGTTGATCTAGATCAGGGGTCTGCAACCTTTAAGACAAAAAGAGCCACTTGGACCCGTTTCCGAAGGAAAAAAAAACTGGGAGCCGCAAAACCATTGCGACATAGAAAATTAATCAGGGCCCCAGTGTACCATAAATCATAATCGGAGCCTGATGTAAATAATAATTAATAATGAGGGCCCAATGTCATCCTCGTCATTATAAAAATAACTTTTTTGTCACTTTTTTATTATTTCTTTGTTTGACCCCTCAGAAGTACTCCTCCTCATAGAAATAAACGTTAAATTAACAAGTTACCTTTTTGTGTGTGTGTGTTCTTCACTCCCCTTCAAAACAGTGACCAGTGTACATGCCCCTTACAATGTAGCGGGCAGGCGGGCAGGAAGGTGACGTCGGGACGGTGCGTGACTAACGCACGCACCGCCCCCATGCGACGTCACAGCCAGTACAGCGCCCGCCACAGTGGGGAGTGTCGGGGCGCACAATGCGCCTCCTCCCCTCGCTAGTATCCGCCCTGGAGCTGCGGCAAAGGTGTAAAAGAGCCACATGCGGCTCCGGAGCCACGGGTTGCCGACCCCTGATCTAGATGATCCCTGATGATCCCTTCCAATTCTGCAATTCTATGGTTCTGTGATCTCCTTCCATTCAAAAATCGCCCCCCAGGGTGCTGTTAGAGGAGAATTCTACTTCCCACCTCCTTCTTTGTTTTTCCTTTCCAATAAATGTTGAACTGATTATTTCCACGCCTCTTTCCTGTTTCCACAAACCACGCTCTCGGGGCATCGAGTCCACAAGAGGCAAAATGTCCTAATGAGGTGGGTGTTTGACGGTTATCTCACTTTTCTGCGGAACAGCAGCGAGACAGAACGGTTATCTTAGCAGCCTTTCCATCAAACGTGGGAGGACAGAAGGCAGGCGTTCCCGGAAGGGTCCAGCTCTCACTTCCATACATCACTACTGGGAAAACCATAGCTTTTACTATACGGACCTTTGTTGGCAAGGTGATGTCTCTGCTTTTTAAGATGCTGTCTAGGTTTGTCATTGCTTTTCTCCCAAGAAGCAGGCGTCTTTTAATTTTGTGACTGCTGTCACCATGTAATAATAATAATAATAATAATAATAATAATAATAATAATAATAATTTATACCCAGCCCATCTGACTGGGCTTCCCCAGCCACTCTGGGCGGCTTCCAACAAAATATTAAAATACAAGAATGCATCAAACATTAAAAGCTTCCCTGAACCGGGCTGCCTTCAAATGTCTTCTAAGCACAAGAGCTTTGTATCAAAAGTGTCACACAGCAGAGCACAGCCATCATGGCCAGTAGGCGTTGACAGCCGTCGCCCTCATGAATTTATGCAATCCTCGTTTAAAGCAATCCACCTTGGAGGCCGCCACTGTCTCCTGTGGCAGCCAGTTCCACAGTCTCCACCCCCATCGTCCAGCCCGGACACTGAGGTCCTCTTCCGAGGGTCTTCTGGCAGTTCTCTCACTGTGAGAAGTGAAGTTTCAGGGGACCAGGCAGAGAGCCTTCTTGGTGGTGGCGCCCTCCCTGTGGAATGCCCTCCCGTCAGGTGTCAAGGAGATAAAGAACGACCCAACTTTGAGAAGACATCTAAAGGCAGCCCTGTATCAGGAAGTTTTTTATGTTTGACATTTTATTATGTTTTATATGTGTTGGACACCACCCAGAGTAGCTGGGGCAACACAGACAGATGGGTAGGGTTTAATTATTATTATTATTATTATTATTATTATTATTATTATTATTATTATTATCATCATCATCTTTTTTATTTTTAATTAGTTTTTTAACATATCATTTTCAACAATTATTAAACATACTTTTGTATCTTATACAATTTTTTGACTTCCATCAATCACATCTGGAAATTTTCCAATCTTTTCACTTAATTTACATTTCTTACTTTCACTGTTACATTTAAATCTCATTACTAATGTCTCTCTTCTTTCTTTTCTTTGCCAGAAAGAAACACGGGACCATGGATGGTGCTGTGGGTTAAACCACAGAGCCTAGGACTTGCTGAACAGAGGGTCGGCGGTTCGAATCCCCGCGACGGGGTGAGCTCCCGTTGCTCAGTCCCTGCTCCTGTCAACCTAGCAGTTCGAAAGCACGTCAAAGTGCAAGTAGATAAATAGGTACTGCTCCGGCAGGAAGGTAAACGGCGTTTCCGTGCACTGCTCTGGTTCGCCAGAAGCGGCTTAGTCATGCTGGCCACATGACCCGGAAGCTGTACGCCGGCTCCCTCAGCCAGTAAAGCGAGATGAGCGCTGCAACCCCAGAGTCGGCCACGACTGGACCTAATGGTCAGGGGTCCCTTTACCTTTACTTTAACCAGAAACACACACACAATCTTTTCATTAAATGGAAAAGTCCCAGCACAACAACCCCAAATGCTACTCTGCGGCTACTCACCAAAAGTATTCATAAGTTTGGGGCATAGACGGGCAGGGATTTGTGGACAAGGGATTTGTGTTGGTTCTGCTTTCAAAACAGCACCTTGCCCCCTACCGGTGTGAGTTGTTAAATGGCAGTCATTGAAGAACCCGCTATTGATTCTGGCTCATTAACTGAAAAACGCCTTCGCTCCCAGTGGGATCAGCTTTTAGAAAGCAAATGCTCAGAGCTGCATTATCTACATGGTGTAACTCACCAAGGACTTAATTTAGTAAGATTTAGCGGTCCTGTGCTATTCAAGGTGTTTTGCCTATAGCGGGATGGGGAGACCTGCCGCTCTGCAGATGTTATAAGGCTGTGGCTCTCATCAGCCCTGACTAGTAGGGAGAGAGAAATCTGTCGATTTCTTTGCCCTCTCTGAGTTTCTAATCTTAACAACCTAAAATGCAGCCTCACTTGTGATTTTATTTTGTTTCTAAAAGCTGCACAAAAATTAATCAGCGCTTAACTTGCATCTCTCCTAATGTCGCATTTGCAAAAAGAATCTCTCGCACACACACAAAAAGATCCCTCCATATATATTAGTGTTGTCATACGTCCAGAATTTTCCCAGACATATCCAGAATACTGCAGCAGGCGGCAGTTTCCAGGCGGAAATTGGAAAAAAATGTCTGGGAAGATCCGGACATATGGCAGCCCATGTCGGCAGTGTTGCTTTTTGCGATTTTCCATGAAAATAGCTCAAAAATGACAACTTTGGATCCAGCACACAGCAAGCATGACTCTGTGTCTCCGGCTTCCAGCCCAGCTCTCACACACTACCCCTACCTAAAGGTAAAGGTACCCCTGCCCGTACGGGCCAGTCGTGTCCGACTCTGGGGTTGTGCACCCATCTCACTTAAGAGGCCGGGGGCCAGCGCTGTCCGGAGACACTTCCGGGTCACGTGGCCAGCATAACGAAGCTGCTCTGGCGAGCCAGCGCAGCACACAGAAACACCGTTTACCTTTCCGCTAGTAAGCGGTACCTATTTCCTAGGAGCTAGGAAAGGCCCACCCATTAACCTGGAGGCCATAATCAGTTAGTTGTCACTCTTACTATTTCTTTTGGGACGTTGATGAGGGTACTTAAGTGGCCAGCTATGGTCCTTGTCTTGCAAAGAAACTTGTCCGATCAGTTCAGCAACCTGCCCTGTTAGATTCTAGCCCTCATCAGGTAAGGTAAAGGTAAAGGGACCCCTGACCATAAGGTCCAGTCGTGGATGACTCTGGGGTTACGGTGCTCATCTTGCTTTATTGGCCAAGGGAGCCGGTGTACAGCTTCCGGGTCATATGGCCAGCATGACTAAGCCGCTTCTAGTGAACCAGAGCAGCGCACGGTAATGCCGTTTACCTTCCTGCCGGAGCGGTACCTATTTATCTACTTGCACTTTGACGTGCTTTCGAACTGCTAGGTTGGCAGGAGCTGGGACCGAGCAACGGGAGCTCACTCCGTCGTGGGGATTCGAACCGCCGACCTTCTGATCAGCAAGTCCTAGGCTCTGTGGTTTAACCCACAGCACCACCTGCGTCCCTTCCATCATCAGGTACAGGTACAGGAACCCAATAATTGGAAGGGGCTCAGGGCATCATCCAGACTGATTCCCCCCGAGCTCACAACGGTATTCTGAGAGATCATTAATGGCTGTGGTTTGCTCTGCTGAAATTATGGCTTCTGTGAACGTCGCTGGATCTAGAACTAGTTGTTTCCTAGTTCTGCTGGATCTCTCAGCGGCTTTTGACACCATAGACCATAACATCCTTCTGGACCGTCTTGAGGGGCTGGGAGCTGGGGGCACTGTCATACAGTGGTTCCGCTCCTTCCTCCTGGGCCGTGTCCAGAAAGTGGTGTCGGGGGATGAGTGCTCAGACCCCTGGGCTCTCACTTGTGGGGTGCCTCAGGGTTCTGTCCTCTCCCCCATGCTTTTCGACATCTGCATGCAGCCGCTGAGAGAGATCATCAGGTGGTTTGGGCTGGGTGTCCATCAGTATGTGGATGATACCCAGCTCTACCTCTCTTTTAAATCAGAACCAGTGAAGGCGGTGAAGGTCCTGTGTGAGTGTCTGGAGGCAGTTGGAGGATGGATGGCGGCTAACAGATTGAGGTTGAATCCTGACAAGACAAAAGTACTGTTTTGGGGGGCAGAAGGTGGGCGGGTGTGGAGGACTCCCTGGTCCTGAATGGGGTAACTGTGCCCCTGAAGGACCAGGTGCGCAGCCTAGGAGTCATTTTGGACTCACAGCTGTCCATGGAGGCACAGCCCAATTCTGTGTCCAGGGCAGCTGTCTGCCAGCTCCATCTGGTACGCAGGCTGAGACCCTCCCTGCCCACGGACTGCCTTGCCAGAGTAGTGCATGCTCTGGTTATCTCCTGCTTGGACTACTGCAATGCGCTCTATGTGGGGCTACCTTTGAAGGTGACTCGGAAACTACAACTAATCCAGAATGCGGCAGCTAGACTGGTGACTGGGAGCGGCTGCCAAGACCACATAACACCGGTCTTGAAAGACCTACATTGGCTCCCAGTACGTTTCTGAGCACAATTCAAAGCGTTGGTGTTGATCTTTAAAGCCCTAAATGGCCTCGGTCCAGTATATCTGAAGGAGCGTCTCCACCTCCATCGTTCTGCCCAGACACTGAGGTCCAGCACCGAGGGCCTTCTGGCGGTTCCCTCATTGTGAGAAGCCAAGTTACAGGGAACCAGGCAGAGGGCCTTCTCGGTGGTGGCGCCCGCCCTGTGGAACGCCCTCCCACCAGATGTCAAAGAGATGAACAACTACCAAACTTTTAGAAGCCATCTGAAGGCAGCCCTGTTTAGGGAAGTTTTTAATGTTTGATGTATTACTGTATTTTAATATTTGGTTGGAAGCCTCCCAGAGTGGCTAGGGAAGCCCAGCCAGATGGGCGGGGTATAAATAAATTATTATTATTATTATTATTAATCTGGGAGGAGAGGGCTCAGAGGTTAGTTGGTTCCACTGAATATTACTGTATGCCTGTCTCTTTCTCTTTCTCTGCCCACCTGCTGACCACAAAGCCACTCCAGCCGGGTGAGGGATAATGTCTAACAACATGGCCAAGATTGCAGAGGCGCGGAAGACGGTGGAGCAGCTGAAACTGGAAGTGAACATCGACCGGATGAAGGTGAGCTTCCCCATCTTCTCTCCTCACCTACTGCATGAGGTGCACTTCCATGTATACAACACCGTGTTTCGGTTCTGTGTGGTGAAGCAGCCGAACAGTCTCCAAGGGCAGCCCTGCCTGCCATGCAGTAGTCTATCTTAAGTGTTGCAAAAGGCGTGCTCACTAGTTCCAACGAAAGAAGAATGGCAGACGAAATTAATGGACTATGCAGAATTGGACAAAATGACAGGAAGGATTCGAAACCTGCGGGACCAGAGATTCACAGAAGATTGGAAGAAATATGTGAATTATTTGAAGAGCAACTGTAATCAACAAATCATGCTAGTAGGACTACAAGAAGTTTTGTAAGGAGAAATAGACGAAGTGTTACAAAGTAGGAAAAGATAGAGATATTGGTTATGAGTTTGAAATGTAACAGGGAAAATAAGAAATGCATACTGAGAGATTCGTTTGGAAAATTTTCCAGACGGGACTGATGGAAGTTAAAAAAATGGAATAAGATGTAAAAGTATGTTTAACTACTGTTGAAAATGATATGTTAAAACACACACACACACACACACACACACACACACACACACACACACCGTATTTTTCGCTCCAGAAGGCGCACCAGACCATAAGGCGCACCTAGTTTTTAGAGGGGAAAATCAAGAAAAAAAATATTATTAACCCCCCCCCCCAGCCCCAAAGAGCAAAGAAGCCAAGACAGCAAGTGGGATCCATTCCCGCTTGCTGTCTTGGCTTCTTTAGCCATGCCCAGCCCCTCCGGCCGGGAGAGGCTGTGCGCGGCTATGGCAATTCCCCCACCTCCCGCAAAAGCCCACAGGAGCTGTGCACCCTTTAAGGAGTGGGCTTTTCTACGAGGAGGGAGAAGGGACTGATTTGCCACGTCAGTCCCTTCTCCCTCCTGGGGAAAAGCTCACAAGAGCCATGCGAAGCTTGTGTGCTGCTCTTGGGGGCTTTTCCTGCCTGCCTCCCCCCTGCATTCGCTCCATAAGACGCACACACATTTCCCTTTACTTTTTAGGAGGGGAAAAGTGTGTCTTATGGAGCGAAAAATACGGTGTGTATATATGGCGTGCTGACTCTCTCTCCTTCCGTGCCAGGTGTCCAAGGCAGCGGCCGACCTCCTGGCCCACTGCGAAGCCCACGCCAAAGAGGACCCTCTGGTGACCCCGGTGCCATCCGCGGAGAACCCCTTCCGTGAGAAACGGCTCTTTTGCATCGTGCTGTGAGCCTGGAAGCGGATTGGACGGGGGAGACAAATGGCAGACTCCTCCCACTTCCAGACCAGGGCGGTGGTGGGCGGAACTTCCTCTTGTATGTTCATGGTACACCCTGACCCCCTATCAAATCCCCATTTCTAACCTGGTCCTATCTCCATCCAGCAAAAAAAACCCACACAAAAAACAGGACTGTGTGTATTCTGTAGAGAAAACGTGTCTTAGCTTCTTCTTTTTTAAAAAGCAAGTTACTAGTCCTCATTGCGGTCAAAAATAAGCTTGTCCGTCCTGTGTTGTTTCCTGATCCCAATGATAAACAAATAAACCCTGGTATGTGTGAAAGGTGCCCATGATAGTTTCTCTGGTAGGCAGATGTGCCCACAGGCCCAAGAAGGTTGACAACCTTCTGCCCCAGGGGCTGGGAGGGGGGAAGTGACCCCAACAGGGGTTGATCTAGATCAGGGGTCTGCAACCTTTAAGACAAAAAGAGCCACTTGGACCCGTTTCCAAAGAAAAAAAAACTGGGAGCCGCAAAACCATTGCAACATAGAAAATTAATCAGGGCCCCAGTGTACCATAAATCATAATCAGTGCCTGATGTAAATAATAATTAATAATGAGGGCCCAATGTCATCCTCGTCATTATAAAAATAACTTTTTTGTCACTTTTTTATTATTTCTTTGTTTGACCCCTCAGAAGTACTCCTCCTCATAGAAATAAACGTTAAATTAACAAGTTACCTTTTTGTGTGTGTGTGTTCTTCACTCCCCTTCAAAACAGTGACCAGTGTACATGCCCCTTACAATGTAGCGGGCAGGCGGGCAGGAAGGTGACGTCGGGACGGTGCGTGACTAACGCACGCACCGCCCCCATGCGACGTCACAGCCAGTACAGCGCCCGCCACAGTGGGGAGTGTCGGGGCGCACAATGCGCCTCCTCCCCTCGCTAGTATCCGCCCTGGAGCTGCGGCAAAGGTGTAAAAGAGCCACATGCGGCTCCGGAGCCACGGGTTGCCGACCCCTGATCTAGATGATCCCTGATGATCCCTTCCAATTCTGCAATTCTATGGTTCTGTGATCTCCTTCCATTCAAAAATCGCCCCCCAGGGTGCTGTTAGAGGAGAATTCTACTTCCCACCTCCTTCTTTGTTTTTCCTTTCCAATAAATGTTGAACTGATTATTTCCACGCCTCTTTCCTGTTTCCACAAACCACGCTCTCGGGGCATCGAGTCCACAAGAGGCAAAATGTCCTAATGAGGTGGGTGTTTGACGGTTATCTCACTTTTCTGCGGAACAGCAGCGAGACAGAACGGTTATCTTAGCAGCCTTTCCATCAAACGTGGGAGGACAGAAGGCAGGCGTTCCCGGAAGGCCACGGCCGGGTTTCAGAGCTTAATCAATCACACACATGTTTTTGAGGGGAGAGTTAGGGAAATGGTGCAGTTCTTTAGACAAAGTGAGCAGCCCCTCTCCCCAATTTTTAAATCTGTTGCGGTTTTGTGGCTGATGCGGTTTGAAGCGGGAGACGGATTTCCACCCCTGGCCTCAGTGGGAGAAACGTAAGATTGTACTGCTGAGAAGCCATTGCCAAAACATTGGGGACTTTAAAGAAGAGGCCAATTTGCCAACAGCGATGCTGTCAGGCACTCATCCCATCAGTGGGTTTTCCTGCACCTTCTTAAAGGTAAAGGGACCCCTGACCATTAGGTCAAGTCATGACCGACTCTGGGGTTGCGGCACTCATCTCGCTTTATTGGTGGAGGGATTTGGCGTACAGCTTCCGGGTCATGTGGCCAGCATGACTAAGCCACTTCTGGCGAACCAGAGCAGCGCACGGAAACGCCGTTTACCTTCCCGCTGGAGCAGTACCTATTTATCTACTTGCACTTTGATGTGCTTTCGAACTGCTAGGTTGGCAGGAGCAGGGACCGAGCAACGGGAGTTCACCCCGTTGTGGGGATTCGAACTGCCGACCTTCTGATCGGCAAGTCCTAGGCTCTGTGGTCAGGCCCTCATCCCATCAGTGGGTTTTCCTGCTCCTTCTTAAGCAGCCTTTCCCCAAACTGGTGCCCCCGTCCCTGTTGATTCTTTGGAGTGCAATTATCATCTTTGGCTGTGCTGTGCTGAATTTGGTGTTGAGAGCTGGCAATCAAAACATCTGGAAAGCACCAGGAAGGAGTTTGGCTGCACTAACCACTCTACCTCATTATTGCATGTGTTGGTGCACTTACATGTTTCTTTGTTAGGCGCCCAAAAGGCAAAATAGGGTTTATCAGCAAAATTGGCTAACGATTGTGCTTTGAACATTGCTTTATGTTCACTTTTCCCTGCCCCAGCAAGGGGTTGCATTAGTATAACCATAATGTTTAACTTCTGTCGGCCACAATGAGCAAATAACTCTCTGGTCTCTCAATTAGTCTATAATCCATTCCACAAGCCTTGATTTAAGTTCTGCTAATTTGCCATTTTTCTTGATGATCAGGCCAGTAACTACACTGCTGGCTCCGTCTAGGCCATGAACTTCTTCTTGAGATCCCCCAGTCTTCCGTCAAAAGAGCCTTGTTCCTCCATCAGTGTTCTGACGCACCGGGCAGTGCGCATGTAAAGGAACAAATCACGTCCTCATCTGTCACATGACGCCAGTGAAAGGGTGTCCCAGTCAATGCATGCTGGTGATACTGTAAACTGAAAATCTAAGAAATTTCAGCTCACAAAGCAGAATGGAGGAAATGTAGCTCTGCGCTAAAGCGCAGTTCTGAGGATTTTGTGTGTGCATGGATGTGCTTTAAATGTACAGTATGTATGTACAGTAAGAGAGGAGGGCTGGAAGAAAGAGCCAAGCATGAAGCTTCTTTCAAGAATATTTGTTGTTGTTTAGTCGTTTAGTCGTGTCTGACTCTTTGTGACCCCATGGACCAGAGCACGCCAGGCACTCCTGTCTTCCACTGACTCCCGCAGTTTGCTCAAACTCATGCTGGTAGCTTCAAGAACACTGTCCAACCATCTCGTCCTCTGTCTTCCCCTTCTCCTTGTGCCCTCCATCTTTCCCAACATCAGGGTCTTTTCCAGGAAGTCTTCTCTTCTCATGAGGTGGCCAAAGTATTGGAGCCGCAGCTTCAGGATCTGACCTTCCAGTGAGCACTCAGGGCTGATTTCCTTCAGAATGGATAGGTTTGATCTTCTTGCAGTCCATGAGACTCTCAGGAGTCTCCTCCAGCACCATAATTCAAAAGCATCCATTCTTCGGTGATCAGCCTTCTTTATGGTCCAGCTCATCACTTCTGGGAAAACCATAGCTTGAACTATACGGACCTTTGTTGACAAGGTGATGTCTCTGCTTTTTAAGATGCTATCTAGGTTTGTCATTGCTTTTCTCCCAAGAAGCAGGCGTCTTTTAATTTCGTGACTGCTGTCATCATCTGCAGTGATCATGGAGCCCAAGAAAGTAAAATCTCTCACTGCCTCCATTTCTTCCCCTTCTATTTGCCAGGAGGTGGTGGGACCAGTGGCCATGATCTTTGTTTTTTTTGATGTTGAGCTTCAGACCATATTTTGCACTCTCCTCTTTCACCCTATTATATTATATTATATTATTATTGCTATATAACAAAATTGGAATGCTGTTGTCATGCTGCAGTTCATGTGGCCACCAGTGGGCGGTGATGTGATGATGGAACAACAAGGAAGCAAGAAAGCAGGTAAATTGTTCAAAGAAGGCTGAGTGGTGTATTGAAGCTTACTTCTGGATTTCTGCAAGTGGTCTGACTGGGCACCGTGGGAAATATGCCTTTTTTCCTGGCAGCAAAGCAAAAGACAAGGGCCGTCTACCAGCCATGTATCATGCCCTTCCAGAATCTGAGAATGCAGCCACAAAGTACTCCCCTCCATGGCAAGGAACAGGTCTCCCACGCTCTTCGGCTGATTCACCCACCCAACCAAGAAAGCATCATTTCTCGGCAAAGATGATCCCAGAAGACCTCTCTCTCTCTCTCTCTCTCTCTCTCTCTCTCTCTCTCTCTCTCGTATATAAAAAACCTGTGTCAGAGATTTTGAAGAAAACTGCAGCTAGAATGGGGACTCTCCCAGGATTAATTGGAATGAATCTTGGGAATAACTTCCTTTTAAGAAATGTTTCATAATCCACTTGGCTTGTGACCTCTGGCACTCCAGGCTGCAGAGGCAGTAAATTCACTATAACCCCATCGATACATAAAGAGGAGGGAGAACCCCAGCAGCAAGGGTCAAGGGAGCCTTTGGAAATGGCCTGTGAGGAAGCTGGGAAAGAATTTGCATGAATCACAATGACAGATGGAAGCTATGAATAACGAAAGGGGAGGGGGGGAAAGCTAGCTCACTCCACATTGACTCAGAAACCAGAGAATCTGATTGATGAGCTAGGCAGTGTCGAATATTTAGGTGCACTCTGCACATGCTCAGGCTCTTCCTCAAAGGGATAGCAAAGGTCAACTCCAGGGGTCAGCAAACTTTTTCAACAGGGGGCCGGTCCACTGTCCCTCAGACCTTGTGGGGGGGGGGCAGACTATATTTTGAGGGAAAAAAGAAAAAAGAACAAATTCCTATGCCCCACAAATAACCCAGAGATGCATTTTAAATAAAAGGACACATTCTACTCATGTAAAAACACGCTGATTCCCGGACAGTCTGCGGGCCGGATTTAGAAGGCGATTGGGCTGGATCCGGCCCCCGGGCCTTAGTTTGCCTGTTGTTGTTCAGTCGTTTAGTCATGTCCGACTCTTCGTGACCCCATGGACCAGAGCACACCAGGCACTCCTGTCTTCCACTGCCTCCCGCAGTTTGGTCAAACTCATGCTGGTAGCTTCGAGAACACTGTTCCACCATTTCGTCCTCTGTCGTCCCCTTCTCCTTGTGCCCTCCATCTTTCCCAACATCAGGGTCTTTTCCAGGGAGTCTTCTCTTCTCATGAGGTGGCCAAAGTCTTGGAGCCTCAGCTTCAGGATCTGTCCTTCCAGTGAGCACTCAGAGCTGATTTCCTTCAGAATGGAGAGGTTGGATCTTCTTGCAGTCCATGGGACTCTCAAGAGTCTCCTCCAGCACCATAATTCAAAAGCACCAATTCTTTGGCGATCAGCCTTCTTTATGGTCCAGCTCTCACTTCCATACATCACTACTGGGAAAACCATGGCTTTAACTATATGGACCTTTGTTGGCAAGGTGATGTCTCTACTTTTTTTTTTTGTCAACTCCATATTTAAAGCACACACACACAGACACCCCCCCCCCCCAAGAATCCTGGGACTTGCAGTTTACCCCTCACAGGGCTACCATTTCCCTCAGGATCTTTAACGAACTACAGTTTCTGGGATGCTTGGAGGGAAGTCATACGCCTTAAATGTGCGTTGAATATCATTCAAATGTGTGAATGATTCTGCCCCTGCAAGTAGCCGGACTCTCTGAATTTTATCAGTTGAAAACCAGACCTGTGTGTTTATTTTAAAAAATGAAGCTTATTGCTGTTTCAACGTCAATAGAACAGAGCCCGGGCAAAGTGGTACAATAGCTTATTACAGGAGGAACAATAAGGAAAAGAAAGGAAAGTTTACATTACAACTTTAATTGGTCTTAAGTAAATAAAGAGGGCAATTAGGATAATTCAAAAGTGTAAGATCAATAAGCGAGACAAGTTGAAAGATTGCAAAGGCTTTGTGAGTCAGGCAGAGGGCACAGCTTGAATATAAAAGAGGGAGTTTTCACTTTACACTTAAGTTATTAATTTAAATCCAGTGTGAGCACACACAGACACCCATGTGGTTACTGATTCTGATGGACAGCTGCATTTTTTTTAACCAGCAGAGTTTGCCCATAGAGGCAGGGGGGCCCAGGATGGGCAAATCTGCCAATTCTGCTCTCTCATTTCTCCTGTCTCGGGTTCAGATTTCCGCATTATTTGTTCAAATCCTCGTGAAAATGTGTCTGCATTTGAGTACTCCTCGACTTCTTTACTCCCTGTTCCTGACCCTCAGACCCCTGACTTCTTGACTCCTTGCTTCTTGACCCTCAGACCCCTGACTTCTTGACTCCTTCCTTCTTGACCCTCAGACCCTTGACTTTGTGGCTCCTTGCTTCTTGATCCTCGGACCCCTGACTTCGTGACTCCTTCCTTCTTGACTCTCAGACCCCTGACTTCGTGACTCCTTGCTTCTTGTTCCTTGGACCCTTGACTTCTTGACTCCTTGCTTCCTGATCCTCGGACCCCTGACTTCGTGACTCCTTCCTTCTTGATCCTCGGACCCCTGACTTCTTGACTCCTTGCTTCTTGATCCTCAGACCCCTGACTTCGTGACTCCTTGCTTCCTGATCCTCGGACCCCTGACTTCCTGACTCCTTGCTTCTTGATCCTCGGACCCCTGACTTCTTGACTCCTTGCTTCTTGATCCTCGGACCCCTGACTTTGTGACTCCTTGCTTCCTGATCCTCGGACCCCTGACTTCTTGACTCCTTGCTTCTTGATCCTCGGACCCCTGACTTTGTGACTCCTTGCTTTTTGACCCTCGGACCCCTGACTTCGTGACTCCTTGCTTCTTAACCCTCGGACCCCTGACTTTGTGACTCCTTGCTTTTTGACCCTCGGACCCTTGATTTCGTGACTCCTTGCTTCCTGACCCTCAGACCCTTGGCTTCCTGACTCCTGGCTTCTGGACCCCCGTTCCTGCTCCCACCCCGCCATCTTGCCTCTGGTCCCGACGTCCCCTGCCGGGACTTCGATCTCCCATGAACCGGACCGTGACACCGGGCATTTGAACCTGGAACCACCTGCATGCAAAGCAGATGGTTTTCCCACTGAGCCACGGGCCATTCTCCATCTTGCTGATGACAGATCATCTGCTTTCACTCTAGCCCTCTTCTCTGGAACTGCCAGGTCTTGTTTACGTGTCTCTCTTGCCCACATGATGCTGTTGGCAGCCCATTGGATTCCAGTATTGTGGTGTCACCTTCCTCCCCCCCCCCCCCCCAGGCCTCATTCATGATTTATTCATTTATTGCATTTCTAACTTGTTGTTGTTTAGTCATTTAGTCGTGTCCGACTCTTCGTGACCCCCTGGACCAGAGCACGCCAGGCACTCCTGTCTTCCACTGCCTCCCGCAGTTTGGTCAAACTCATGCTGGTAGCTTCGAGAACACTGTCCCACCATCTCGTTATCTGTCGTCCCCTTCTCCTTGTGCCCTCCATCTTTCCCAACATCAGGGTCTTTTCCAGGGAGTCTTCTCTTCTCATGAGGTGGCCAAAGTATTGGAGCCTCAGCTTCAGGATCTGTCCTTCCAGTGAGCACTCAGGGCTGATTTCCTTCAGAATGGATAGGTTTGATCTTCTTGCAGTCCATGGGACTCTCAAGAGTCTCCTCCAGCACCATAATTTAAAAGCATCCATTCTTCAGCGATCAGCCTTCTTTATGGTCCAGCTCTCACTTGCATACGTCACTACTGGGAAAACCATAGCTTTAACTATATGGACCTTTGTTGGCAAAGTGATGTCTCTGCTTTTTTAGCATTTCTAACTAACCCCCACTTTTTCCCCTCAAAGGAGCTCATGGTTTCCCCGCTGCCCATTTAATCCCCACAACAATCTTGAGAGGTAGGGTGAGGCTGAGAGGCAGTGATGGGTCCCCACACTCTCACCCACTGAGCTTCAGGGCCAAATGGAGATTTGAACTCTAGCCACTACACCACACTGTCTCTCACAGATGATTATGTGTATTTGTGTGTGTGGAAAAACCACAACTGCAGCGCCAGCCTGACCAGCTTTCCAATGCTTGAAATTTGAGCCCGTTTTATGGCTTCCTGTGGCTCTGAGATGTGGGGTTGTTGCGGTTAAGGCTTGGCATTCCCTCATTGAAATGTATGGTAGATAATGATCCAATGCTGAAAACATTAGAGACTGGGAAATGGAATTAAGCCCAATTGCCTCCTGTTGTAATGCTTCAGATGAAGAGGGGAAACAAAAAGGGTTGTGACCTAGAAACAAATTAGTGCTGTGCCTTTGAATCAGAATTAAATTTGGCAACAAAAAACTTGCGCTGTTATATTTACCAGCAGGAAATTTACCAGTTGAAATGTTCCCAGCACTTCGTTCTTCCCGTACAGGGAAAAGCTTCATCTGTCAGAGGAGAGAAATATGGTTTGTTTTTTGTTTTTAAAAAGAAGTCGTGGCACTCCCTTTACAACAACCCTGTGAGGAAGGCTAGAGTGAGACGCACAGAGGCTGGCCCAAGGTCACCCAGTACACTTCACGACTGAGCAGGGATTTCAACCCAGATATTTGGACTCAAAGTGCACTCAACTATTTTAAAAATAAATTATGTGGGTATTATTACATTTATTTCCTTTTTTTATATAAAATTTTTATTAAAGTTTCCATAATTTTTATAACAGCAAAAACAAGACAAAACAATACAATAGACACAACAAACAAAAAACAAGTACAACTTCAAATCTTATTTTCTTATAATTTACCTCCCCGACTTCCTCATACCTCCCCTTTCTGTATTCCAATTTCTGATCGATTATTCAGCAAATCCTTCCCTTATTTTAACTTAATTTTAATCTTACTTATTCTCTTTAATTTATCCATTGCCGCTGATAACCACTTATTTTCTAATCCAACATCATTTTAACATTCATTGATTTTACAATATTTCTTTAAATAGTCCTTAAATTTTTTCCAATCTTTTTCCGCTGTTTCTCTTCCCTGGTTTCGGATTCTGCTCGTCATCTCTGCCAGGCCCATGTAGTCAATCACCTTCATCTGCCATTCTTCCATGGTGGGTAGGTCTTGTGTCTTCCAGTACTTTGCGATGAGTATTCTTGCTGCCGTTGTTGCATACATGAAAAAAGTCATATCAATATTACATTTATTTCCCATCTGTCCTCCATGGGAGCATAAGGTGGTTCGCTCCATTTTATCCTCACAACAACCCTGTGGATTAGGTTAAGCTGAGAGACTTGAGGCCCAGTGAGCTTCATGAATGAGCAGTGGTTTGAACCCTGGTCCCACAGGCTCTGCTGCAATAACAATAACAATAACAACAATAACAACAACAACAACAACAACAATAATAATAATAATAATTTATTATTTATATCCCGCCCATCTGGCTGAGTTTCCCCAGCCACTCTGTGCGGCTTCCAATCAAGTGTTAAAAACAATACAGCATTAAATACTTCCCTAAACAGGGCTGCTTTCAGATGTCTTCTAAATGTCAGGTAGTTGTTTATCTCTTTGACATCTGGTGGGAGGGTGTTCCACAGGGCGGGAGCCACCACCAAGAAGGCCCTCTGTCTGGTTCCCTGTAACCTCACCTCTCGCAGGGAGGGAACCGCCAGAAGGCCCTCGGTGCTGGATCTCAGTGTCCGGGCTGAACAATGGGGGTGGAGACGCTCCTTCAGGTATACTGGGCCTTTGAGGCCGTTTAGGGCTTTAAAGATCAGCACCAACACTTTGAATTGTGCTCGGAAACGTACTGGGAGCCAATGCAGATCTCTCAGGACCGGTGTTATATGGTGTCAGCGGCCGCTCCCAGTCACCAATCTAGCTGCTGCATTCTGGATTAATTGCAGTTTCTGGGTCACCTTCAAAGGTAGCCCCATGTAGAGCGCATGGCAGTAGTCCAAGCTGCAACTTTCCAACCACTGGCTCTCTGGGTAGCACATCCTCAACTTTTAGAATAGGGTGGGTAGAGGAGCACCCAAAAGAAATTACACACTCTCACCCGCATGCATGCTCCCTTTGGTGTATGTAGTTCTGCTGGTGCAATAAAAGGAGCGATCAGCAACTCCCAACTGTTCCCAAGGAAAGAGTTGTGAAGTGCAATCCTTCATTCAGCCAGAAGAGGGCGCTGGAGGATACAATCCAAAGGATGGCAGACAGGGCTCAAGAAACAAAGGATGGTGTAGGTATAAGGTGTAATACCTCGAGCGAACCAGGAGGGGTCGCTAGAGAGAACATAAACTCCAGATTACTGGGAAGAAAACCAGGCGGCTGGACTGGGCTTCACCACAGATCTGAAGGATCCGGAGAGACAGGCCAGCACCATGAAGGGAGATGGTGAGGTGTGTTTGGATCAGGAGCCATGGAGAACTGTCCAAGCAGTGCGAGGGAGAAGGAGTGCAGGCCCCTCAGCTGCCCCACAAGTAATGACCTGACTTCTTGTAAACCTAATAAGTTTCCTAATAAGTTAAGGGAGAGCGTGGTGCCCGTCCCCGAAGAAATGAAGATTTAGACAGGCTTTACAGGCACGGTAGCTGGCAGCCCTCGCCAAGCATCCCTTTGGCAAGAGGTGGGCAATCCATCATGCGGCAGCTGTGCCCGATCGCTGCCTTGCTCAAGGAGGCAGGATGGAGAGCGTCCAGGCAGGACCCTGAGAACCGACTGCTTTTCTCCACAACCCACCGAGGACCCTTCTTCATTCTCTCGAGTCCCAAACACCATCACCCAGAATGCATGCGAAATTCCTACGCTCAAACAAAACCCCTTCTCCTGCATGGAGGCTGGCGCACGTCATGCCAATCGAGCACATCTGCCTGTATTTTGCATGCATAATTTTGTTTCCTGTAGCCACAGAGAAATGAAATCCCAGGGGATTGTCCTTTCCTTCTTTCTTTCCTAAGGAGACCCTAAAGGTAAAGGGACCCATGACCATTAGGTCCAGTCGTGGCCGACTCTGGGGTTGCGGTGCTCATCTCGCTTTATTGGCCGAGGGAGCCGGAGTACAGCTTCCGGGTCATGTGGCCAGCATGACTAAGCCGCTTCTGGCGAACCAGAGCAGCGCACGGAAACGCCGTTTACCTTCCCGCCGGAGCGGTACCTATTAATCTACTTGCACTGGTGTGCTTTCGAACTGCTAGGTTGGCAGGAGCTGGGACCAAGCAACGGGAGCTCACCCCGTCCCAGGGATTCGAACCGTTGACCTTCTCACCGGCAAGTCCTAGGCTCTGTGGTTCAACCCACAGCGCCACCCACGTCCCTTAATGACAGCCTTATTGTCATATCCCACAGAAACTCACCAAATACAAGAACATCAGAAGGGCCTGCAGAATCGAGCCAATGGCCCATTCTGTTCTCACAGGGGCCAACCAGATGCAGGGAACCAATAAGTGGGATCTGAGTGCGAGAGCAACCCTCTCCTCCTGAGGTTTTCTGCAACTGGGATTCAGAAACATTGCTGTGGAGGCCAGAGCATAGCCATCATGGCTTGTAGCCCTTGATAGCTCTCTTCTCCATGAATTTGCCTAACCCTCTTTTAAAGCCATCCCATTGGGTGTCCCTTACTGCCTCCAGTGGAAGGGAGTTCCAAAGTTTAACGGTGTGCTGTGTAAGTAAGCGCTTTCCTGAATCTTCCAACATTTGGCTTCCTTAGATATCCGTGAGTTCTAGCATTATGAGAGACGGAGAAAAACCTTTCTCTATTAGCTTTCTCCATGCCGTGCATTGTGGTGAGAGCCAGTGTGGTGTAGTGGTTAAGAGCGGTAGTCTCGTAATCTGGTGAACCGGGTTCGCGTCTCCGCTCCTCCACATGCAGCTGCTGGGTGACCTTGGGCCAGTCACACTTCTCTGAAGTCTCTCAGCCCCACTCACCTCACAGAGTGTGTGTTGTGGGGGAGGAAGGGAAAGGAGAAGGTTAGCCGCTTTGAGACTCCTTAGGGTAATGATAAAGCGGGATATCAATTCTTCTTCTTCTTCTTCTTCTTCTTCTTCTTCTTCTTCTTCTTCTTCTTCTTCTTCTTCTTCTTCTTCTTCTTCTTCTTCTTTCATGCCACCTCTTCCAATCAGCCCTGAGTGCTCACTGGAAGGACAGATCCTGAAGCTGAGGCTCCAATATTTTGGCCACCTCATGAGAAGAGAAGACTCCATAGGCGCCGACTCCATGGGGCTTGAGGGGGCCCGAGCCCCCTCAAAAATTCGTTTGGGGGGGCTCCGCCCCCCCAATAATCTCCGGCGCCCCTCCAGCAGAGCGCCATCGCCGCCCCTCCCCCAGCCCAAAATGCACAGGGAGGGGCGGGCTGCATGCCTCCTGCCCTCCCTCCCGAGCAAAAGCTCCACCCAATTTCCTTTGGAGCTGATTAATAGGCGCAGCACGCTCTCCCCTATTCGCTCACGAGGAGGCGGCGCCACTTTATTTGCATATTCATGAGCTTATTTATTATTCATGAGCTTTCCCGGGCCCCCCCAATATTTTTTATAAGTCCGCGTCCCTGGAAGACTCCCTAGAAATGACCCTGATGTTGGGAAAGATGGAGGGCACTAGGAGAAGGGGACGACAGAGGACGAGATGGTTGGACAGTGTTCTCAAAGCTATCAGCATGAGTTTGACCAAACTGCGGGAGGCAGTGGAAGACAGGAGTGCCTGGCGTGCTCTGGTCCAGGGGGTCACAAAGAGTCAGACACAACTAAACGACTAAACAACAGCAACAACAAAAAAGTCCCAAACATTGCAATTGTTCATGCAGGAATTGCTCCAGCCCCATTTTCTCAACCCTTCCCAACTTTAGGATATCCTTTTTGAACTGAGGCAACCAGAACTGGACACGGTATTCCAGATGCAGCTGCACCATTTGTTGTTGTTTAGTCGTTTAGTCGTGTCCGACTCTTCGTGACCCCCTGGACCAGAGCACGCCAGGCACTCCTGTCTTCCACTGCCTCCCGCAGTTTAGTCAAACTCATGCTGGTAGCTTCGAGAACACTGTCCAACCATCTCACCCTCTGTCGTCCCCTTCTCCTTGTGCCCTCCATCTTTCCCAACATCAGGGTCTTTTCCAGGGAGTCTTCTCTTCTCATGAGGTGGCCAAAGTACTGGAGCCTCAGCTTCAGGATCTGTCCTTCCAGTGAGCACTCAGGGCTGATTTCCTTAAGAATGGAGAGGTCTGATCTTCTTGCAGTCCATGGGACCCTCAAGAGTCTCCTCCAACACCATAATTCAAATTCTTAGGCAATCAGCCTTCTTTATGGTCCAGCTCTCACTTCCATACATCAGTACTGGGAAAACCACAGCTTTAACTATACGGGGCTTTGTCATCGCTTTTCTCCCAAGAAGCAGGCGTCTTTTAATTTTGTGACTGCTGTCACCATGGATTTGTATAATGGCATTATATTGGCAGTTTTATTTTTCAGTTCCTTCTCTAATGGTCCCTGGCATGAAATTTTCCTTCTTCACGGCCGCCATGCGTTGACTCGATATCATCATCAAGATATCTGCTTCCTGCTATGACCCCAGAGTCTTTGCATCACACTGCCAAGAACCGAGGCAGTAAAAAATGTCGCTCTCAGATCTTCAAATCCTCAGAGGCCTCCTTTTTTTACTTTCCGGGACAAAACCTTGGTCAGATCCCAGCAGACAAAACACAAGAGAGACTTGCTGAAGTTGGTCCTCGCGCGACTGACCTACCTCACAGGGTCACTGGGCGGATGGTTGCAGGATGTTGCAAAGGACTGTTGAGAAAGGCCTGAGATCATCGTCCCGCAGTAATGGATGGATTATTTCATTTGGAAAAGGGCCTGGAACAGAGGCTGCTGAATAATGAATGCTGGCTTCCCAGTGGCGTTAAGACAAAGCGATCAGCTGGAAGCCGAATGCCTTGAAAGGGCAAGCCAATTAAAGCCGAGTTTATCTCTGGCACAAAGGACGGAAACATCTCCCACCTGTTGCACTGCCAGGAGTCTGGGCTGAAAAGGCCAGAGAAAGGGGTGTGTGGCAAAGAAGGTGAGAAGGGTCTCCAGATACAGAGGTCACAACCTTCAGGAGCCCTAAGTTGGTGGTGGTCCCCCACATCCATAACTCAAAATAAAAACAAGATGAAACCCTAAAACGATATGTTAAAATAATGAAATGAAACATAACCCAAACATACCTTGGGTTAAGAATTTAATTCGTTCCGGAGGTCCGTTCTTAACCTGGAACTGTTCTTAACCTGAAGCACCACTTTAGCTAATGGGGCCTCCCGCTGCCGCCATGCCAAATCACTGCATGATTTCTATTCTCACCCTGAAGCAAAGTTCTTAACCCGAGGTACTATTTCTGGGTTAGTGAAGCATCTGTAACCTAAAGCGTCTGTAAACCAAGGTACCACTGTACGTTCAATTGCAATACATGATGGGGTCTGATTTTTCCCGCGTTATTTCAATCTGCATTAGTAGGATGCTCCCCTGATTTAGGTGGGGATCAGGGATGAAAAGGGAACAGAAAGAGGAGGGAAGAATGTGGAGTGCTGTTGTGTTGTTGTTTAGTCGTTTAGTCGTGTCCGACTCTGTGACTCCCTGGACCAGAGCACGCCAGGACTCCTGTCTTCCACTGCCTCCCACAGTTTGGTCAGACTCATGCTGGTAGCTTCGAGAACACTGTCCAACCATCTTGTCCTCTGTCGTCCCCTTCTCCTTGTGCCCTCCATCTTTCCCAACATCAGGGTCTTTTCCAGGGAGTCTTCTCTTCTCATGAGGTGGCCCAAAGTATTGGAACCTCAGCTTCAGGATCTGTCCTTCCAATGAGCACTCAGGGCTGATTTCCTTCAGAATGGAAAGGTTTGATCTTCTTGCAGTCCATGGGACTCTCAAGAGTCTCCTCCAGCACCATGATTCAAAAGCATCCATTCTTCGGCAATCAGCCTTCTTTATACACTTCCATACATCACTACTGGGAAAACCATAGCTTTTACTATACGGACCTTTGTTGGACCTGATCCTAAGACTCCGCTGCCTTTCAGAGAAAAGGCTAAGGAGTAAACCCTACACAAATGTGGAGCGGAGTCCCTAAGACGGTTGGATAGCGCCATGTACGCCTCCTTCCGGCAACTCTCGCAGCCAAGCTGGTACCAAATGTATTGCTCTGCTTTCCTTTGGACCACATCAGTGAGGCCGAGAGGGGGGTCTTGTCGTCTGAGCAGCCCAGCACCCCCAGACACACTGCCTGGGCTTGCGCCACTTCAGTGCTGCTAACACAGCAGTTTGACTTCATCCCTGGAGGTGCACTCCATTGCCTCTCAAGACAGACAGTAAAAGGTAAAGGACCCCTGGACAGTTAAGTGCAGTCAAAGGTGACTATGGGGTTGCGGCACTCATCTCGAGGGAGCTGGCGTTTGTCCACAGACAGTTTTCCGGGTCATGTGGCCAGTATGACTAAACCACTACTGGCACATGGAGGACTGT
This sequence comes from Podarcis muralis, assembly GCF_964188315.1. Taxonomy (NCBI): domain Eukaryota; kingdom Metazoa; phylum Chordata; class Lepidosauria; order Squamata; family Lacertidae; genus Podarcis; species Podarcis muralis. The sequence goes on from NC_135661.1 coordinate 84,176,963, forward strand.
GATAGGTGCGGGAGTGCACAGAAACATCCACTAATAATAATAATAATAATAATAATAATAATAATAATAATAATAATAATAATTTATTATTTATACCCCACCCATCTGGCTGAGTTTTCCCCAGCCACTCTGGGTCGCTCCCAATCAAGTGTTAAAAAGAATACAACACTAAATATTTAAAACTTTCCTAAACAGGGCTGCCTTCAGATGTCTTCTAAAGGACAGATAGCTGCTTATTTCCTTGACATCTGATGGGAAGAAGTTCCACAGGGCAGGCGCCACTACCGAGAAGGCCCTCTGCCTGGTTCCCTGTAACCTCACTTCTCACAATGAGGGAACCGCCAGAAGGCCCTCGGCGCTGGATCTCAGTGTCCGGGCTGAATGATGGGTTTATCTTCCCATCGCAGCGGTACCTATTTATCTACTTGCGCTGGCTTGCTTTCGAACTGCTAGGTTGGCAGGAGCTGGGACTGAGCAACGGGAGCTCACCCCGTCGCGGGGATTCGAACCGCCGACCTTCTGATCAGCCAGCCCAAGAGGCTCAGTGGTTTAGACCACAGTGTCACCCATGTCCAGCACCCTGTTGTTCTCACCTTGGCCAACCAGATGCCAGTGGAAACCAGCAAGCGGCAGCCAATCACAGCAGCCCTCTCGCCTCCTGCAGTTTCTAGCAATCGGTGTTCAGAAGCATTGGCTGCCTCCAACCATGGAGACAGCGAAAGCCATCATGACTAGTGTCAAGGGCTCAGGAGCAGAGGCACAGGAAAGGGAGGAAATAGAGAGCGAGGGGGAGGAGTCCGAAGGAAATGTTAGCGATGACAGCGGCCCGAGGTCTCTGAGTCTTTCCAGCGAATCGGAAGATTCACAGAAAGGGGCTCCCCTGGTCAGAGCAAGGGGGGTGCCTAGGGGGACACCCCAGGAAGAAGGGGCCAGAGGGGACTCAGAGAGCAGCAGTTGGAAATCAGGACCAGCTTCCCCACCAGAGCGCAGTAGGGGGGAGGAGTCCCAGGTATCGGGACCAGGAGGCTCACCGCCAGCGGGAGGAGAGGAGTCAGGATTGGCCACGCCTCCATCGGAGAGCGAGGAAACGGTCAAGAGGAAGGTTGAAGGCTGGGCGCGCGCGCCAAGTTCAAATGTACAGGAGGGCGGCGCAGTTGGCAGTCCGGATAGGGAGCCAGGTCCCAAAGCCCGCCGTAAGGAGGGGGAGGAGTCAGGGGGGTCAGCGTCAGAAGAGTCCAGAAAGGAGGAGACCCCGGGGGGCAGAAGGACCCAGAGGAGAAAGGAGAGACGGAAGAGGTGGAGTAAGGTTAGAGTCTTAAGCTGGTGTACAGGGGGTGGAGACTCAGATGGAGCTTTGCCGGTCTAGCCTCTAAGACGTAGAGCTGGGCGCTGCGGCTTGAAAATGGAAACTGTACTTCAATAAAGACTTTTGTACATTACTACCGGCTAGCGTTGGTCCTCTGTGAGCTGGGACCTGGAGCCAGCTCTGACAACTAGTAAGGAAAATATCCAGGCGCTGGTGAGGAGAGACCTGAAAACACATTCCACTGTGCTGATGTGCATGATTATGCACAACTGCAATTCGAAATCCAATAGGGTAATATGCACACAGTCTTAGTGTGCCCAGGTTACACTGTAGGTGTCGAAGCAATGATTCTTCAACATCAACTTCGTTGGACTGGTCATGTTGTGCGGATGCCTGATGATCGTCTTCCAAAGCAACTGCAGTGGTACCTCGGGTTACATACGCTTCAGGTTACATAGGCTTCAGGTTACACACTCCACTAAGCCAGAAATAGTGCTTCAGGTTAAGAACTTTGCTTCAGGATAAGAACAGAAATCGGGCTCTGGCGGCACGGCGGCAGCAGGAGGCCCCATTAGCTAAAATGGTGCTTCAGGTTAAGAACAGTTTCAGGTTAAGTACGGACCTCCGGAACGAAATAAGTACTTAACCCGAGGTACCACTGTACTCTATTCCAAACTTAAAAATGGAAAGCGTAATGCTGGTGGTCAACAAAAGAGGATTTAAAGACTGCCTCGAGGCAAATCTTTAAATAGTACTATAAACACCGACAACTGGGAAACACTGGCCTGCGAGCGCTCCAGTTGGAGAACAGCCTTTACCAAAGGTGTCAAGGGCTTTGAAGACACTCGAACTCAGGACGCAAGGGAGAAACGTGCTAAGAGGAAGGCACGCTTGGCAAATCCACACCGTGATCAACTCCTGCCTGGGAACCAATGTCCCCAGTGTGGAAGGACGTGTGGATCCAAAATTGGCCTCCACAGTCACTTACGGACTCACTGTTAAAACCGTGTTTATGGAAGACAATCTTACTCAGCTATGAGTGATTGTCCATGAAAAAGAAGCCCAGGTTAGTGCCCTGTTGCAGACATTGGGTGCTACTACCGAAGCTGCCCAGCAGGGGAAGCCAAGGTCTTCCATTCCAGCAAATTATTGACAGCCTCCATTGCTCACTCTACCGCAGGCAACCCTAAGATGGATCCGCATGACTCCTCTCCAAGGACCCTCCCAGAAAACAGTTGACAACCCCGAAGGAAGTATGGGTGGAGATGGAGAGAATGAGAAGGCTAGAGAAAAAGACACACGAAAGGTTGCCAGAGTGGTGCATGCTCTAGTTATCTCCCGCTTGGACTACTGCAGTGCGCTCTGCGTGGGGCTACCTTTGAAGGTGACCCGGAAACTGCAATTAATCCAGAATGCGGCAGCTAGACTGGTGACTGGGAGCGGCCGCTGGGACCACATAACACCAGTCCTGAGAGATCTGCATTGGCTCCCAGTATGTTTCCAAGCACAATTCAAAGTGTTGGTGCTTACCTTGAAAGCCCTAAACGGCCTCAGTCCTGTATATGCCTGAAGGAGCGTCTCCACCCCCATTGTTCAGCCCGGACACTGAGATCCAGCGCCGAGGGCCTTCTGGCAGTTCCCTCATTGCGAGAAGTGAGGTTACAGGGAACCAGACAGAGGGCCTTCTCGGTGGTGGCGCCCGCCCTGTGGAACGCCCTCCCACCAGATGTGAAGGAAATGAGCAGCTATCTTCTCTTTAAAAGACATCTGAAGGCAGCCCTGTTTAGGGAAGTTTTTAATATTTAATGCTGTATTGTTTTTAACACTTGATTGGGAGCCGCCCAGAGTGGCTGGGGAAACTCAGCCAGATGGGCGGGGTATAAATAATAAAAAATTATTATTATTATTATTATTATTATTATTATTATTATTATTATTATTGCAAATGATGCCAGTTAAACAGGGGCGAGAGAAGGCAGGTGTGTGGGATGCTGGATGTTGTCTGATGTCGTGCAAAAGAACCTCGTGCATCCGAAGTGGCAATTGGGATGCATATATTCAGTTGCATATATACATCCCAGTAGTGATGTATGGAAGTGAGAGCTGGACCATAAAGAAGGCTGATCGCCGAAGAATTGATGCTTTTGAATTATGGTGCTGGAGGAGACTCTAGAGAGTCCCATGGACTGCAAGAAGATCAAACCTCTCCATTCTTAAGGAAATCAGCCCATAGTGCTCACTGGAAGGACAGATCCTGAAGCTGAGGCTCCAAGACTTTGGCCACCTCATGAGAAGAGAAGACTCCCTGGAGAAGACCCTGATGTTGGGAAAGATGGAGGGCACAAGGAGAAGGGGACGACAGAAGACGAGATGGTTGGATAGTGTTCTCAAAGCTACCAGCACGAGTCTGACCAAACTGCGGGAGGCAGTGGAAGACAGGAGTGCCTGGCGTGCTCTGGTCCAGGGGGTCACGAAGAGTCGGACACGACTTAACGACAAACAACAACATATTCAGTTGCCCTGATTTCATGGAACCATAGAGGTAGAAGGTCTTTCAAAGGTCATCTAAGCTAGCCTTCCCCCAACCTGGTGGCCTCCAGATGTTTTGAACTACAACTCCCATTGGATGGTGGGAGTTGTAGTCCAAAACAGCTGGAGAGTGCCGGATTAGAATCATAGAATGAACCCAGCTTCCTCTCCCTGCTGCAGCAAAAAGCACTCCTCTTTTTCCAAGCCCTGCCTCAATGCAGTAAGGGTTGCCAACTTTTTTAGCTGGTTTCGCTCCTGCGCCTTTCACCGCCCAGCCCAAATTAAGCAACCGATTGATTGGTTGTATCTATACCCCGCCCTTCCTCCCCAAGGAGCCCAGGGCGGCCAAAGGATCTGCAATCCAAAGACAAAAACAAAGCATGAACCGTCTAAAACGGTTAAAACAATCCAATAACAATAAAGCCATATCTAAAACCAGCTGCAGCTTGAAAACAGTCTCAGTTACAGTTAAAAATATCCGTCCATCCGAGTTGCCAGGAACTGTAATAATTCCCTCGCACATTGTCTCAACATCGGGAAAAGGCTTGCCTGCAAAATCCCTGTGCCTTGGGCTGCCTTTAAAGGCCAAAAAGCTGGTCCGGTCCGAAAAGGTGGCAATCCTACTCACACATTGCTCATCTTCCCAACCAACCGAGAAGGGCCAGGGCTGGCTCAATGCTATTTGCTGCCTGAGGCTGAGGATACGACGCTACCTATGGACTACTGCAATGCGCTCTACGTGGGGCTACCTTTGAAGGTGACCCAGAAACTGCAATTAATCTAGAATGCAGCAGCGAGACTGGTGACTGGGAGTGTCCGCCAGGACCACATAACACCAGTCCTGAGAGATCTGCATTGGCTCCCAGTATGTTTCCAAGCACAATTCAAAGTGTTGGTGCTGACCTTGAAAGCCCTAAATGGCCTCGGTCCAGTATACCTGAAGGAGCGTCTCCACCCCCATCGTTCAGCCCGGACACTGAGGTCCAGCTCCAAGGGCCTTCTGGCGGTTCCCTCACTGTGAGAAGCCAAGTTACAGGGAACCAGGCAGAGGGCCTTCTCGGTAGTGGCACCCGCCCTGTGGAACGCCCTCCCATCAGATGTGAAGGAAATAAGCAGCTATCTTCTCTTTAAAAGACATCTGAAGGCAGCCCTGTTTAGGGAAGTATTTAACGCTGTACTGTTTTTAACACTTGATTGGAAGCCGCCCAGAGTGGCTGGGGAAACTCAGCCAGATGGGCGGGGTATAAATAATAAATAATAATAATAATAATAATAATAATAATAATAATAATAATAATAATAATAATTATTATTATTATTATTATTATTATTATTATTATTATTATACCTCTTTCTTGTCCCGTGGAAGGCCAGGAAACAGGGTGGCAGCAGAGCCCTTGTAGGCCTTCAGCCGCCCTCTGCTTCTCCCCAACTGTCAGTTTTTGCCGCCTGAGGCAGTTGCCGCACTCTGGCTAATGGCAGCGCCGGCCCTGAGGCCAGGCAAGTTGGCCAACTCCTCCTCCCTGTAGTTAAGAACATCAGAAAAACCTGCCGAATTAGGCCAGTGGCTCACCAGTCATAGAAACATAGAATTGTAGAATTGGAAGGGAGCACATGGGTCATCTATTTTTAAATTTTTTTTTATTCATTTTTCTTTTTCATTCATTACATACATCTCATATTCATAACATTTACTATGCCTCCCTCCCTCCCCTCCTAGGGTTCCCTTTACCTATAGTGGTTAAGAGAGGTGGACTCGTAATCTGGGGAACCGGGTTCGTGTCTCCGCTCCTCCACATGCAGCTGCTGGGTGACCTTGGGCCAGTCACACTTCTCTGAAGTCTCTCAGCCCCACTCACCTCACAGAGTGTTTGTTGTGGGGGAGGAAGGGAAAGGAGATTGTTAGCCGCTTTGAGACTTCTGAAGGGGAGTGAAAGGCGGGATATCAAATCCAAACTCTTCTTCTTCTTCTTCTCCTCATGAACTTGTCTGAGCCTCGTTTAAAGCCCTCCAAGTTGGCGGCCATCGCTGCCCCCCGAGGGAGCAAGTCCCGTACTTCGTTGCAAATTCTTACGGTCTGGTTGTGGTTAAATGACTTAAGTTCCTGTTACTAGGCAGCCCTGGGGAGCCTGCAGCAAACTTTCCTCTGGATTGCATTAGGGCAGGTGGCTGGGTGGGGGCTCTGTCTGTATAATAAGGAATGAGTCTCGCTGACGGGGAAAGCTCTCGTGCCTTTACTCAGCAGACGAGCCAGTTTGCAGTCATTGAAGGAAGGAGAGAGAGAGAGAGAGAGAAAGAGAGAGAGAGAGAGAGAGAGAGAGAGAGAGAGAGAGAGAGAGAAATAAGCGTGGGAGTCTGGTTGGGAAAAAAGAAAGCTATCAGCACCCATTGGGTGGGTAGGCCAAGCCCCACCCACCCTGTCCCTCCCCAGTCTCCGCCTGCCTACTTGAGTCGAAAGCTACTCCCTTACCAGCTCATGACAGCTCAGATGTTCACCCACGCAAAGCCGGCAGAAGCCAGACACACTTTCGACGCTGGGCGACTCACTCGGAAGCAAGCAGACTTCTTCGCACCCAGCCAGGGATGGGATGGGGCAGGCTCCGTCCTCAGATACACCAGCCCAGAGTTGTCACATCTGGGAACTCCTGAGCTGCGGAGGAAACAGAGCCTCGGACGCCTCTGCCTCGGCTTAGCCCCTCTTCCTGCTCTCTGACGTTTCTAGAGCTGGGAGGAACAGAACCCAGGACCACTCAGTCCTTTTTTGAGGGATCCCAGCTCCACCTGCTTTAGCCAGGGGGCATGACCCTGTCCTGACCCTAAACCCGGAACGCCGGCTGGATTCTTGCTCCGTAATTTGCTGGACCCTGATGTCTTCTTTCGCAGCTTCTGGGAACAGGACTCCGGGCTCGTCTGTCGTGACGAAGGGCTGCCCTCCAACGTGAATTAATTGGGGATTGAAAGCAGCAACAGGAGAAGGATCTGAACCCACCATTCGCCTTCTTCCTTCTCAGAACTCTGAGGCCTCACATCTGAGAAGAAGAAGTCCCAAAGCTTCCCCCTTTCTCCTCTGAGACCTCCAGCCCTCTGAGACCTCCAGCCCCCTCTCCGTGCCAATGCAAGCGCCGCAAGCAAACCTGACCCCTCCGGAGGACTGCAGCAGCCTGACCCGACTGCAGAAGGATGGCAACCCGGGAATGAGCTCCTTCATGTTTGCGGCAGGGGTGGTGGGCAACATGGCCGCCCTGGCCATCTTGGGCTTCCACCGGAAGGAGCTGCGGACCAAGAGCTCAGCCTTCTGCATCCTGGTGACCGGCCTGGCCATCACGGACCTGCTGGGCACATGCGTGGTCAGCCCCGTGGTCTTTGTGGCCTATTCACAAAATGCCACCGTGCTGGGCCTGGCGGACGGAGGGCACTGGCTGTGCAACCTCTTTGCCTTCTCGATGATGTATTTCAGCCAAGCCGCCATGCTCATCCTCTGCACCATGGCGGTGGAGCGGTGCCTAGCTATCTCCTACCCCTATTTCTACTCGCAGCACAACATCCGCCGGTGGGCCAAGCTTTCTCTGCCCGCCACCTACGCCTTCAGCGCCCTCTTCTGCGCTCTGCCCTTCCTGGGCGTTGGGAAGTACAAGCAGTACTGCCCGGGCACCTGGTGCTTTGTCCAGATGGACGTGGAGCTGACGGGGGGCGACCGCAGCAAGGCGGCCTTCTCTCTGTCCTACGCCACGCTGATGGCGCTGCTGATCCTCGCCATCTTCGTCTGCAACGGCCTGGTCATCATCAGCCTCTGCCAGATGTACCGCAAACAGAGGGCCCGACGGAGAGGCTCTATCAACGTGGCCCAGCGGCGGCGGCGCAAGAGCTGGCTCGGCCAAGGCGAGGAGGAGGTGGACCACCTCATCTTGCTGGCCCTCATGACGGTCATCTTTGTCATTTGCTCTTTGCCCCTCACGGTAAGTACTGCCACGGGGGTCACAGGGGGCAGGGAGGGATAATGGAGAGGGACTGGTGAGGTGAGGGAGGGCAGTTTGGCTCAATGGAGGCAAATGTCTTGGCTCAATGGTCTTGGCTCAATGGAGGCAAATGTCTTGGTTCAATAATGGCAAATGTCTTGACTCAATAATGGCAAATGTCTTGGCTCAATAATGGCAAATGTCTTGGCTCAATGGTGGCAAATGTCTTGGCTCAATGGTGGCAAATGTCTTGACTCAATAATGGCAAATGTCTTGGCTCAATGGTGGCAAATGTCTTGGCTCAATGGAGGCAAATGTCTTGGCTCAATGGAGGCAAATGTATTGACTCAATGGAGGCAAATGTCTTGACTCAATGGAGGCAAATGTCTTGGCTCAATAGTGGCAAATGTCTTGGCTCAATAATGACAAATGTCTTGGGGACAGGAAATGACATGATAAGGGTCGGCCAGGTTCATAACTGAGACAACACAGTTTTCATCTGAGGTGGTCCAGAATCGTGAGCCAATCGGCTCCATCTCAAGACTAGGGAGCCATGCGACTGCTCACCTGTGAGCGCAGTGGGAGAGTCAAGCATCTCGTGACCTGCCACTCCCCGGGTCTTCCACATGGCCTCAGGTGGCTGTCGCAGGAGGCATTTCCACAGCTGTATCCTGCACCGGTTTTGTGCCGAAGGCCACAACAGCAAACGCTGTGCCACATTTTCATCTCCCGCCTGCGTGCGAGTGAGGAGGGTGCACAAGACTGTCCCAGGCTGGGAGCTTTTTGCAACCTGCTTTCTGTAGGGGAAGGACTGTGGCTCAGTGGTTAGAGCAGCTGAAAGTCCCAGGTTCAACCCCCCGGGATTCCTCCAGGCAGGGCTGAGACATGGAGGAGCCTCTGTTGGTCTGTGTAGACAACATTGAGCTACACGGTTCAGTCTTTCTGTGCACGCAGAGACCCCAAGTGACAGAGGGCGAGAAGCTGTCAAAACCAAGCTGGGATCCGTGGTGTGGTTGATGTGGTCCGATCAGCATGTCACAGACTTCCTCGCCCGAGAGATGCACACACACATGAGATTAGACAGTTACGCAGACGGGTCTGCAAATAGTTATTTAACCACGACAGATATCCAGGTCAGGGGCGATGTGAGACCAAGCTTCCGATCTGAATTCCAGGGCCCCTGTTGCTGTGCAATAGCTGTCATAAACAAAAATAACGTGACATAAAGGATCTCCAGGTTCAGAGGCAGTCTATCTCTGAATATCAGAGTCTGGAGAGGAACAGCAGAGGAAGCCCATTGTCATTATGCCTTCCTTGGAAGCCACCTGGGCTCAGTGGCGTAGCGTGGGGGGTGCAGGGGGGGGGGGCCAGCCGCACCGGGCACAACATCTGGGGGTTAGGGTTAGGGGGCGCAAATCCACGGGTTAGGGGGTGCAAATTACTTGCCTTGCCCCGGGTGCTGACAACCCACGCTACGCCACTGCCTGGGCTCTGCTGGAAACCAAGTTGGGGCTAGGGGCTTCTTTGATGCAGAAAGGTCATTCCAACACACACACACACACACACACACACACAGTAGTTCCCTTGTTGGGTTTGGGGTGCACAGTCCTTTAAGGGTGCCCTTTACATCTGGCCCTGAGACACACACGGCTAGAGAAATGGTGACATTCAGCCTGTATTTCTGCCTTGTTCCTCCTGCTGCTAAAAGGAAGTTTAACTGGGGACAGGAAGAACTATACTGTGGTACCTCAGGTTAAGTACTTAATTCGTTCCGGAGGTCTGTACTTAACCTAAATCTGTTCTTAACCTGAAGCACCACTTTAGCTAATGGGGCCTCCTGTTGCTGCAGCGCCACCAGAGCACGATTTCTGTTCTCATCCTGAAGCAAAGTGCTTAACCTGAAGCACAATTTCTGGGTTAACAGAGTCTGTAACCTGAAGCGTATGTAACCTGAAGCGTATGTAACCCGAGGTACCACTGTAACAGCCTTGGCAGTGCTGTGACCAGTGGGAGTTGTAGCACAAAACATCTGGAGGGCGCCCGGTGGGGGAAGGCTGATCTATAACATCACCATGCCGGCAGATCTCTGTTCAGCCTAGGAGAAGACGAGACCAGTGTAGAGCTAGCAAGGCAAAATGTTGGGAGCAGAGGAGGAACGTGTGTGCCTTGAGATAAAGCACCCGTTCCCTGCTTTATATTCCATATCTTTCCTGTTCCTTTTCTTCCTCCATTTCCTGCTGTTTGCCCAATCGAAGAAACGCAACGGCCAAGAAAAGGGTAATGTTTCGGTTATAAAAAAGGGGTTTGCTAAACAGCTGGAGCAAAACTGGCTCCATTTCGGAGCATTTCGCAGCAGCTTAGGATCAGAAGGCTTTCAAGGCATAGAATTGTGGAGTTGAAAGGGACTCCTGAGCGTCATCTAGCCCAACCCGCAGCAATGCAGGAATCACAGCTAAAGAATCCCTGATGATTAACCTCTGCTGGTGGGGAAAAACCTCCAGTGAGAAGAGCTCACCACCTTGTGAGCAGGGGCGGAGGAAGGGGGGTGCGGTGGGGGTGGACCATCCCAGGTGTCACAACTGAGGGGGGTAACAAAATGGCAGGCGGGGCCTGCAGCGCGCTCGATCCATGCGTCTCTCCTGGGAGTGACGCGGTGGCTTGGGGGTCCGCAGGCTCCGTGCTGCCCCAAACGGTCCGCCCACTGCCTCCCCTCAGCTGTAGGGCAACTGAGTGGGAGGAGGCAGGCAGACTCCTCGGAGGCCCCTCCCCCGCGGGTGGCTGGCCCCGCCCTTGGGCACCGGGCACACCTGCCGTCCCAAATGCCCAATCGGCTTGCTCCGCCGCTGCTTGTGAGGTTTCTGGCAACCAAGGTGTTGTAATAATAATAATAATAATAATAATAATAATAATAATAATAATAATAATAATGTATTATTTATACCCCGCCCATCTGGCTGAGTTTCCCCAGCCACTCTGGGCGGCTCCCAATCAAATGTTAAAAACAGTACAGCATTAAATATTAAAAACTTCCCTGAACAGGGCTGCCTTCAGATGTCTTTTAAAGATAGGATAGCTGCTTATTTCCTTCACATCTGAAGGGCGTTCCACAGGGTGGGCGCCACTACCGAGAAGGCCCTCTTTCTGGTTCCCTGTAACCTTACTTCTCGCAGGGAGGGAACCGCCAGAAGGCCCTCGGCGCTGGACCTCAGTGTCCGGGCTGAACAATGGGGGTGGAGACGCTCCTTCAGGTATACAGGACCGAGGCAGAAGAGCGTGAGCCAGCAAAGGAATTGGCTACCCTACACACAGACGCTCACACATAACCTGCCTGTATTAATACAGAAAACCAGAACCAGGGCTAGTGATGTATGGAAGTGAGAGCTGGACCATAAAGAAGGCTGATCGCCGAAGAATTGATGCTTTTGAATTCTGGTGCTGGAGGAGACTCTTGAGAGTCCCATGGACTGCAAGAAGATCCAACCTATCCATTCTGAAGGAAGTCAGCCCTGAGTGCTCACTGGAAGGACAGATCCTGAAGCTGAGACTCCAAGACTTTGGCCACCTCATGAGAAGAGAAGACTCCCTGGAAAAGACCCTGAAGTTGGGAAAGATGGAGGGCACAAGGAGAAGGGGATGACAGAGGAGGAGATGGTTGGATAGTGTTATCGAAGCTACAAACATGAGCCTGACCAAACTGCGGGAGGCGGTGGAAGACAGGAGTGCCTGGTGTGCTCTGGTCCAGGGGGTCACGAAGAGTCGGACACGATTAAACGACTAAACAACAACAAGAACCAGGGCACCAATGATTCCTTCGTTTTCAGCTGGCAGGAGTTGAAGCCTATTGATGGCTCCTAGCTACACTCTGCCTCCATGGTTCAAGGCAGAAATGCTTCTGGATCCCGGTTCCTGGAAACCACAGGAGGGAAGAGTTGGTCTTGTGTTCGAATCCTGATTGCTGGTTCTCCACAGGCCTCTGTGAGAACAGGATCCCGCTCTAGATGGGCCATTGGCCAGATCCAGCAGGCTCTTCTTATGTTCTGAAAGCAAACATCGACCTGCCATTGAGATTCCTACCATGCAAGGGGTTGGACTGGATGACCTTTGGGTTCTCTTCCAACTATTCTATTACCCTTCAGCCTCATTCTTTCAGGAAAGTTTGCTGCAGACATTCTGAAGTTCCCAATTCCCTCCCCGTCGCTTTTCTTCTCTAACCAGTCCTCCTAGCAGCCTCCAGAACGGTCCCAGAAATTCTCAGGCTGACTTTCCCAGTTCCCTGCTGCTGCCAGAGGGGAATCCGGCCTCAGACATGTGAATCAGTCCCGGGAAGAGCCCTGCCCTTATTCCGCATGAGGGACCTGGTGCATGTGTGGGTTAGAGTGACGAGGGAATAGTACGGCAGCGTGACTGTTCAGAAACTCTGGAGGGCCGGCAGCTGACGAGGCTGGATTCTGATGAGAAGGGAAGCTTTCATCATTTCCGTTCTTTGCAGATGGGGCAATGGCAAGGTTGCAAAAGGGGGGGGGGGATGAGGCGTCCTCCCATGCTTTTCAGAGCATCCTGGTCTGCAAAGCTGGGAGATAATTGTTATCAACTGATAATGCCTGCAGGGCCTTAAGGCGCAGGAGCAAGGCTGGGTATGAATAATAATAAGGTGGCAACTAATGAGACTTTTGATCTCAGGGTTGTGGGTTTGAGCCCCACTTTGGGCAAAAGATAACAACAATAACAATAACAACAATTTTTATTTATACCCCGCCCTCCCCAGCCAAGGCCGGGCTCAGGGTGGCTAACAAGCAATAATAAAAAACAAGTTGAATGAATACAACTTAAAAACAAGATTAAAATACAACATTAAAATATTGAAACGTTAAAATGCAGCCTCATCACAGGAGGAGAAAGGAAAAAGAAAGAGTGGGAGGCTCCAAGCCAAAGGCCAGGTGGAACAACTCTGTCTTACAGGCCCTGCGGAAAGAAATCAGATCCTGCAGGGCCCTGGTCTCAGGAGGCAGAGCGTTCCACCAGGCTGGGGCCAGTGTTGAGAAGGCCCTGGCTCTGGTTGAAGCTAATCTAACTTCCTTAGGGCCCGGGACCTCTAGGGTGTTGCTATTTATGGACCTTAAAGTAATAATAATAATAATAATAATAATAATAATAATAATAATAATAATAATTTATTTATATCCTGCCCCTCTGGCTGGGTTTCCCCAGCCACTCTGGGCGACTTCCAACAGAATATTAAAATACAATAACCTATTAAACATTAATAGCTTCCCTAAACAGGGGGTTGGACTAGATTAACCCCCCCTCCATGGTCCCTTTCAACTCTGCATTTCTATGACCCTAAGGTATTGGGAGATTTATTCTCACCAATTATTATTCTTATTGATTACCGTCTCACCCTTTCCCCAAGAGGCTCGGAGCAGCGTAAGCTGTGCACACACTGCATTTTAAAAGCGTCTCTCTCTTTCCTACCCACAGCAACAGGAATCCTGGGAACTGCAGTTTAACAGGACGTACACAGGTATAAGGGACGCGGGTGGTGCTGTGGGTTAAACCACAGAGCCTAGGACTTGCCGATCAGAAGGTCGGCGGTTCGAATCCCCGCGACAGGATGAGGTCCCGTTGCCCGGTCCCTGCTCCTGCCAACCTAGCAGTTCAAAAGCATGCCAGTGCAAGTAGATAAATAGGTACCACTCCGGCGGGAAGGTAAATGGCATTTCCGTGTGCTGCTCTGGTTCGCCAGAAGCGGCTTAGTCCTGCTGGCCACATGACCCGGAAGCTGTACGCCGGCTCCCTCGGCCAATAAAGCGAGATGAGCGCCGCAACCCCCGAATCAGTCACGACTGGACCTAATGGTCAGGGGTCCCTTTACCTTACCCAGGTATAAGATAAAAGTGGGTGGGGTTAGGCAGGTTGCATGGGGGAGTGACCAAGGCTCATTAAGTGTCAACTCCCAGCAAGATCCACGCCATTCATTGAAAGCAGGGTTTTCAAAACTTAGGTCTCCAGCCACGGGAGCCAACTCCTAGGGGCCGAGGGGGCTTCACTCCCCTAATAAAATATTTGAGGGGGCCGCCCCCTCCAAGGTGATGAGCATTGCCATTCAAATGGCAGGACTGTGCCCCATCATGTTACCAATTATGCAGGGCAAGGCTTACCTGCCCCCCAATATTTTATTCCAGTGGGCACCCTGTCTCCAGCTGTTTTTGGACTACAGTTCCCGTCATCCCTGACTGCTCGTCCCACTAGCTAGTGATGATGGGAGTTGTAGTCCGAAACCAGCTGGAGACCCAGGTTTGGGGAACCCTGATTTAAAGCACCATGGCTTCTGAGAACTCTGGTTTACCCCTTTGGCTGGGCTGCAACTCCAAGCACATTGAAACTAGGATTCCCAGAATTCTTTTCGCGGGGAAACATGACTGTTAAAGTGGTTTAAGGGTGCTTTAAATATATACTAAGGGACGCGGGTGGCGCTGTGGGTAAAAGCCTCAGCGCCTAGGGCTTGCCGATCGAAAGGTCGGCGGTTCGAATCCCCGCGGCGGGGTGCGCTCCCGTTGCTCGGTCCCAGCGCCTGCCCACCTAGCAGTTCGAAAGCACCCCCGGGTGCAAGTAGATAAATAGGGACCGCTTACTAGCGGGAAGGTAAACGGCGTTCCGTGTGCGGCTCTGGCTCGCCAGATGCAGCTTTGTCACGCTGGCCATGTGACCCGGAAGTGTCTCCGGACAGCGCTGGCCCCCGGCCTCTTGAGTGAGATGGGCGCACAATCCTAGAGTCTGTCAAGACTGGCCCGTACAGGCAGGGGTACCTTTACCTTAAATATATACTGGGTGGATGTGGTATCAGGGCTGCCACATTGGCCATCGCTCAGAATGGCGTACACCGTGGATGGAAGCGCCAGTCGCTCTCTCTGCCTTAGTATGAGGTGCCCACTTGACCTCAGTCGGCCCCCGCCTGCCTATCTTCTCAACGACAATCTTCCCAGGGGGTTCGCCCTGCTTGCCAGCTTCCTGCTCCTAATTCCTGTTGCTCAACAGGCAGGAGGATGGGAACAAAACCAGAATTAGCTGGCTCTGGCTCCCCCTACTGTTGACCTCCTTGCTTTACACCCTATCAGCTGCAGTGGGGACCAGCCTCTGTAAAGGACACATGGACACCCTAGCTTGGTTGGGCCGTGTCCCCTGGGTGAATTCCACACACGTGTGAGTGTCTGGAGGCGGTTGGAGGATGGATGGCAGCTAACAGATTGAGGTTGAATCCTGACAAGACAGAAGTACTGTTTTTGGGGGACAGGAGGTGGGTGGCTGTGGAGGACTCCCTGGTCCTGAATAGGGTAACTGTGCCCCTGAAGGACCAGGTGTGCAGCCTGGGAGTCATTTTGGACTCACAGCTGTCCATGGAGGGGCAGGTCAATTCTGTGTCCAGGGCAGCTGTCTATCAGCTCCATCTGGTATGCAGGCTGAGACCCTATCTGCCCGCGGACTGCCTCGCCAGAGTGGTGCATGCTCTGGTTATCTCCCGCTTGGACTACGGCAATGTGCTTTCCGTGGGGCTACCTTTGAAGGTGACCCGGAAACTACAACTAATCCAGAATGCGGCAGCTAGACTGGTGACTGGGAGCGGCCGCCAAGACCATATAACACCGGTCCTGAGAGACCTGCATTGGCTCCCAGTATGCTGGTCCCATCACCTCCTGGCAAATAGAAGGGGAAGAAATGGAGGCAGTGAGAGATTTTACTTTCTTGGGCTCCATGATCACTGCAGATGGTGACAGCAGCCACGAAATTAAAAGACGCCTGCTTCTTGGGAGAAAAGCAATGACAAACCTAGACATCATCTTGAGAAGTAGAGACGTCACCTTGCCAACAAAGGTCCGTATAGTTAAAGCCATGGTTTTCCCAGTAGTGATGTATGGAAGTGAGAGCTGGACCATAAAGAAGGCTGATTGCCGAAGAATTGATGCTTTTGAATTATGGTGCTGGAGAAGACTCTTGAGAGTCCCATGGACTGCAAGAAGATCAAACGCATCCATTCTTAAGGAAATCAGCCCTGAGTGCTCACTGGAAGGACAGATCGTGAAGCTGAGGCTCCAGTACTTTGGCCACCTCATGAGAAGAGAAGACTCCCTGGAAAAGACCCTGATGTTGGGAAAGATGGAGGGCACAAGGAGAAGGGGGCGACAGAGGACGAGATGGTTGGATAGTGTTTTTGAGGTTACCAGCATGAGTTTGACCAAACTGCGGGAAGTAGTGGAGGACAGAGGTGCCTGGCGTGCTCTGGTCCATGGGGTCACAAAGAGTCGGACACGACTAAACGACTAAACAACAACAACAAATGTTTCCAAGCACAATTCAAAGTGTTGGTGCTGACCTTTAAAGCCCTAAACAGCCTCAGCCCAGTATACCTGAAGGAGCGTCTCCACCCCCATCGTTCTGCCTGGACACTGAGGTCCAGCGCTAAGGGCCTTCTGGCGGTTCCCTCGCTGTGAGAAGCCAAGTTACGAGGAACCAAGCAGAGGGCCTTCTCGGTAGTGGCACCCGCCCTGTGGAATGCCCTCCCACCAGATGTCAAAGAAAAAAATAACTACCAAACTTTTAGAAGACATCTGAAGGCAGCCCTGTTTAGGGAAGCTTTTAATGTTTAATAGGTTATTGTATTTTAGTGTTTTGTTGGAAGCTGCCCAGAGTGGCTGGGGAAACCCAGCCAGATGGGTGGGGTATAAGTAAATAATAAATTATTATTATTATGGGACTCTGAGGCATTTGCCCTACTTGCAAGACCCACTTACTTCCCCAAGCCCTGCTTCTCCCCTTCCCCACAGCTATGGGGCCTTCCTAGAACAAGTGTTGCCTCCGCCCCTCCAAAACCTTTGGGTTTTTCAGCCACATCCGTGCCAAAACCCCGCCTCGAAGCTCTCGCCCCGCCGCCTCGCAACCCGCCCACACTGCAGAAGTGAGCAAATTGGCACGACCGGAATTGGCATGGAAAACAGCCAGACTCCCTGAGGTGCTGTCGATTTCCTGCATCTCCTCAGCTGCCCCACATCCTGCCGCTGAGGCAGCCAAGTCGAGGCGAGTCTATCTGCAGTTTCCGCCTGAGGGTGCCAACCTCTTCCAGGATGCCTGGCCCGGGAGCTGAGAGAGCTCACGCAATTTGCCAATATTGTATCTTAGTTTTAGAAAAACTCCCAGCGAAAGAAACTTTCAGAGCCTCCAAGTATTTTCCAGCACAGAAGCCGTCCTGGTTTCTGATTTGTTCCTGGAATTCCCCACTTTTCCTTAAAGGTAAAGGTAAATGGACCCCTGACCATTAGGTCCAGTCGTGGCCGACTCTGGGGTTGCGGCGCTCATCTCACTTTACTGGCCGAGGGAGCCGGCATACAGCTTCCAGGTCATGTGGCCAGCATGACTAAGCCGCTTCTGGCAAACCAGAGCAGCGCACGGAAATGCCGTTTACCTTCCCGCCGGAGTGGTACCTATTTATCTACTTGCACTTTGAGGTGCTTTCGAACTGCTAGGTTGGCAGGAGCAGGGGCCGAGCAACGGGAGCTCACCCCGTCACGGGGATTCGAACCGCCGACCTTCTGATTGGCAAGTCCTAGGCTCTTTGGTTTAACCCACAGCGCCACCCGCGTCCCTTCACTTTCCCTTAGGACACCCCTATTTTTACTGGAGAAATGTTGGAGGATAGGGACCTTTATCTGATAACACTGGAGAGGTGCAGCAGGCCAGGATCCGTGGACCTGGTGCTGCTTCAACCTTCGCCAAGCCTGTGGCCCTCCAGATGTGGATTGCAATTTCCAGCAGCCCCATCATCAAGCATCAGTTGAGCTATCGAATTTTATGGTTTCGGGACCAGCAGGGGAGGGTGGGCAAGGAGAGATACTGTGAACTCTCAGACCACATCCTTACCAGGGTCTGTTGCTTTTTTGTGACCTAGTTCCCTACCCTAAGACATTAATCATTATTATTTACATTAGTGATTCCAGAAAATTTTGGGGCCACTGCTCTCTTGGCTCCATAAACTCATCCTCGGTGCCCCCTACTTTATAAAAAAACATTCTTCAGAATAGAGATTTGCATGCCCCCACTAAGGGATGCGGGTGGCGCTGTGGGTTAAACCACAGAGCCTAGGGCTTACCAATCAGAAGGTCGGCGGTTCGAAGCTCCCGTTGCTCGGTCCCTACTCCTGCCAACCTAGCAGTTCGAAAGCACCTCAAAGTGCAAGTAGATAAATAGGTACCACTCCAGCGGGAAGGTAAACGGCGTTTCCGTGCGCTGCTCTGGTTCGCCAGAAGCGGCTTAGTCATGCTGGCCACATGACCCAGAAGCTGTACGCCGGCTCCGTCGGCCAATAAAGCGAGATGAGCGCCGCAACCCCAGAGTCGGCCACGACTGGACCTAATGGTCAGGGGTCCCTTTACCTTACTAAGGAAGATAAGAATGCAATGAAATTTGAAAGGGCCGTTTGTTCAACATCCAATTAAAACCAGTTGAAGTAATTCAACAACTGATGACCTTGATCCAGTGATACCAGATTTCTGAAGCCTGATAGTCATTCACAGCTCAGCAGCTCCCCTCAGGTAACCCACCCCAGGGAGTGATACATCCCACTTCCACCGATTTACACTTATAGCCCACCTCTCGCTTCAAGGGGCTCAAGGTGACATACATGTTGTTGTTGTTTAGTCGTTTAGTCGTGTCCGACTCTTCGTGACCCCATGGACCAGAGCACGCCAGGCACTCCTGTCTTCCACTGCCTCCCGCAGTTTGGTCAAACTCATGCTGGTAGCTTCGAAGACACTATCCAACCATCTCGTCCTCTGTCGTCCCCTTCTCCTTGTGCCCTCCATCTTTCCCAACATCAGGGTCTTTTCCAGGGAGTCTTCTCTTCTCATGAGGTGGCCAAAGTCTTGGAGCCTCAGCTTCAGGATCTGTCCTTCCAGTGAGCACTCAGGGCTGATTTCCTTCAGAATGGAGAGGTTTGATCTTCTTGCTGTCCATGGGACTCTCAAGAGTCTCCTCCAGCACCATAATTCAAAAGCATCCATTCTTCGCAACATACATAGAATCACTCAATTGGAGAGTTGGATGGGACTCTAAGGATCATTTAGTCCAACCCCCTGGAATACAGTGGGGCTCAAACCTGCAAGCTTGGCGTTATCGCCACCACAACATGCTTCTCCCCCTCTCTCATTCCACCTCCTGGGCCTGCTGGGAGTTGTAGTATCAAGGCGCACCAAGTTAGGGAAAGCTGAAAGAAAGGAGGAGGCTCTGGTAGGCTACTCAGAACAGGGAGTTACATGTGTCACGAGACACAGCAACAACATCTGGCTTTCTCCTGGACCACATCCTGGGCCACAAAGAGAGCAGGATGGGTGTTGCAGCCAGCTTGCTCTTTGTGCCTCAGCTGGTGGAATTTCCAGAACACAACTTGCCTTTCTGAAATAAAGGACGAGATCGGGGTGGCCAAGGAGAGAGAGAGGGGTGCCAGCAGTGGCGTAGCGTGGGTTGTCAGCACCCGGGGCAAAGCAAGTAATTTGTGCCCCCTAACCTGTGGATTTGCGCCCCCTAACCCTAACCCCCAGATGTTGCGCCCGGTGCGGCCGGCCCCCCCTGCACCCCCCACGCTACGCCACTGGGTGCCAGGCAGCTGAATTTGCTGGTGCTCCTCGGGCAACTGGCTGCAAATCCGGATCCGTGGGCTGACCAAAGGTGGCGGCAAGAGTCGGATCCTGTTATCTTTCCCCCTCGGGTGTGTCTCTGCAGGCCTCCTAGCAAGGGTTAGGCAAACAGAGATACCTACAAGCAGGTGTGAAACACACTGCCAGTCCAAGGAGCTGTGCTTTCTAAGCCACAGGTGCTAGGAGCAGAGGAAGCTGTCTTATTCCAAATTCTGGGGTCCCCAAGGTGCTTACAGATGGCATCTGCCAGGACCACTCCAATGACTTTTTTTAAAATTAATTTTAAAGAGAGGGTCGTTTGCTTGGAGGTCGTACATTCAGAGGAGTGGGTGGGGGTGGATGCGGCTATTGTTTTGGCTGGGGCGGTCCGCTTTCTCGTCTCTGGTTGCTTCCAGACAGGAATTCAGGAGAAGCTCAAGGTTCAGTTTGCACTTAAGGGGGCCCAAACTCAATTCTCGCCTTCCGGGGTTAGTGTGCCTGCTGCCAGAGCAGACACAATCCTGCACTTTCAGAAGCAAGGTGCAAATGCAAACACAGCCATCCTTGGAAATCTGCCAAAATTTTGCAATGCAGTTCTCTAGGCAAGTAAAAAGTTGGGATTTGATATCCCGCTTTATCACTACCTTAGGGAGTCTCAAAGCGGCTAACATTCTCCTTTCCCTTCCTCCCCCACAATAAACACTCTGTGAGATGAGTGGGGCTGAGAGACTTCAGAGAAGTGTGACTGGCCCAAGGTCACCCAGCAGCTGCAGGTGGAGGAGCGGGGAATCGAACCTGGTTCACCAGATTACAAGTCCACCGCTCTTAACCACTACACCACACTGGCTCTCGTAATGTGCAGAGAGATACACAGGCAAAGTGTGCTTATGTTAGTAAAAAAAATATTATACACAACTGCATCATAAGAGGGCAAGCTGCTTTGCAAAAGGAAAAAGGAAAAAGGGAAAGGGTGTGTATTAAGGGAAATTGCACGTAAAATATATATATTAGGAGAAATTTTTACGATAATGCAGTTGAATGTTCATGAGCGCTTTATAAAATGAATAAATTGCAAGCTAATGTGGAGAACTGAATGTAAGGCTGGGAAAACAAGGAACGGAGAGAAGGCAAAACTGAAGGGTTGTGCCCAACGCTCCTTCCAGATGACATGGTTTATTGAGCACTGAGCCTGGTTTCTGTGCGAGGAGAATAGATGTTGGTGACTATTTAATGAACATTAATCCTGATTCGTTTGTGGGGAGGTTAGATGATGTCACATTGCAGCAAATATTATCTGGAACTTTCCACTCCATTTCTGCATCGCTTTCCTTTTCGTAAACAGTCTGATCTTTGGGGAGAAGTGGGTTTGTAGTGCAAAACCTCCCAACCAACCTGAATATTCATGTAACCTGAATCTGCTCGTATGTGATTGTTTTCAGGGTGGTGGTGCGCAAGTTTTTTTCCTGTTTCCGGGAGAATCTGACCAGCGTCAGTTTTTCTTCCGTGAAATGGGTATTTTCCAGCGCCTATGACATTTTCTTAGGGATGCGGGTGGCGCTGTGGGTTAAACCACAGAGCCTAGGACTTGCCGATCAGAAGGTTGGCAGTTCAAATCCCCGCGACGGGGTGAGCTCCCGTTGCTCGGTCCCTGCTCCTGCCAACCTAGCAGTTCGAAAGCACGTCAAAGTGCAAGTGATAAATAGGTACCACTCCAGCGGGAAGGTAAACGGCGTTTCCGTGCGCTGCTCTGGTTCGCCAGAAGCGGCTTAGTCATGCTGGCCACATGACCTGGAAGCTGTATGCCGGCTCTCTTGGCCAATAAAGTGAGATGAGCACCACAACCCCAGAGTCGGCCACGACTGGGCCTAATGGTCAGGGGTCCCTTTTCCTTTACCTTTACCTATGACGTTTTCTTACATTTCCACCTGTGCCAGCCTCAGGCCCAAGAAGTTTGGGTACCCCGTCAGACCTCTGGTCACTCTACCTCAGTGTTGGCGACATGGTCTGTGGCTGTCCTGGGTTTGGGGCATATAATTGGATCACAACCGATCTGTTTCTCCATTATGGAACCTGTCCCCCATGCTTGGGCGCATGAGTGAGCCAAAGTGAGCTGTCTTTCCATTTCCAGAAATGGGGAGGAAGACCCTTTTTGGCCAGCACTACAGCAGGGGGCAAAGAGTTAAAGACCTGCTCCCTCTCCGCCACAATTCCAATATAGCTTGGTGCCTGCCTGCCCCGCCCCAGACGCCTGGTATATTACTTTATTTTTGAACCATGCATGGTGAAATAAAGTCATCCTGTCTACCTTGGCCTTCGGAAAGACTTCTACTGAGTCAGAGAATTTGTCCAACTAGCTTAGCGTTGTCTACAGGGACTGGCAGTGACTCTCCAAGGTTACGGGACGGGGGTTTTCCCAAATCTATTTAGGAACATAGGTAGATGCCTTATGCTGAGTCTAGTGACTGTTCCAGCTAGCTCAGTGTTATTGCTTTGGCAAGCTCAGTATTATTGCTCCAGCTAGCTCAGTATTATCGCTCCAGCTAGCTCAGTATTTACACTGTTTGGCAGGGATTTCCGGCAGGAGTCTCTCCTCAGTATTATTGCTCCAGTTAGCTCAGTATTATTGCTCCAGCTAGCTCAGCAGTATGGCTGTACAGTGGTACCTCGGGTTACGAACAGTCCTGCTTACAAACACTTCGGGTTACGAACTCCACAAACCCAGAAGCAGTGTTCCAGGTTGCGAACTTTGCCCTGGGATACAAATGCCATCCGCTTCCGGGGCCGCAGGAGGCCTGTGTAGGGAATGGAATGCGTGCCTCAGGTTAAGAACGCTTCAGATTAAGAACGGACTTCAGGAACGAATTCAGTTCGTAACCTGAGGTACCACTGTAGTTAGCTCAGTTTTATTGCTCCAGTTAGCTCAGTACGATTACTCTGGCTAGCACAGCATTATTGCTCTATCTAGCTCAGCAGTATTGCTCCAGCTAGCTCAGTATTTACACTGTTTGGCAGGGACTCTCCAGGATTTCCGGCAGGAGTCTTTCCTCAGTATTACTGCTCCGGATAGCTCAGTATTATTGCTCCGGCTAGCTCAGTATTATCAGTATTATTGCTTTGGCAAGCTCCGTATTATTGCTCCAGCTAGCTCAGTGTTACTGCTTTGGCAAGCTCCGTATTATTGCTTTGGCAAGCTCAGTATTATTGCTCCAGCTAGCTCAGTATTTACACTGTTTGGCAGGGACTCGCTAGGATTTCCAGCAAGAGTCTTTCAAGACCTAGAGATGCTGCGCACTGAACCTATGACCTTCTGTAGGCTAAGCAGATACCCTCCCAATTGAACTGCAGCCTCCCTGCAACCTCTTTTCAATATTTCCCCATCTGAATCAGACCAGAGGCCCACGCAGAGGCTGCAGCCAGCCAGCCAGCCAGAAGATTCTGGAAGCTCACGGCCAATATCAACAAACAAATAAAAAGTTTCCTGTATTATTATTTTTTTAAAAAACGTAAATGATATGGCATTACTTGCTAATTGACTTAAAGTGTTTTTATCTCCCATTCTCCACTTAAAGAAATGCCTAAGCCACTTTGCAATCCAATAATCGTTAAAAAGGGAGATAAAATATAAAAGACGAAGACGAATAAGGAAAACAAAAAGCAATATGAGAGAGAGGGAGAGAGGAAACAGCAGATAAAACATTTAACCTCCCGATTAAAGTTTATTTAGAATTAACAGCTGGGCAGGCTGAACGTCTGCTAGAAAATGAATCGCTTTGTGTGGCGTAGGAAAGGCATGGGGAAGTTGGTGCAATGGGCGTCCCTTGGCAGGGATGGCCCAGCCCAATGCAGCTTAGATCGGCCTTTGCCAATCTAGCACCCTCCAGATGTTTTTGACTACAACTCCCAGCAGCTCCAGGAAGCATGCCCAGTGGCCAGGAAAGATGGGAGTTGTAGTTCAGCAACAACTGGAGGGCCAAAGTTTTCCTGCACCTGGAGGACATGGAGGTGAGGCTCCTCGGAAGATTACAGAATCATTTGGGAGAAAACAGTTCACTGGTACGTTCATATTCTGTGGCAGCATTATCTGGGAGCTTGCCTGTTCTCAGAAAAATGCCGTATTTTTTGCTCTATAAGACGCACCAGACCACAAGACGCACCTAGTTTTTGGAGGAGGAAAACAGGGGAAAAAATATTCTGAATCTCAGAAGCCAGAACAGCAGTGAAAGCAGCAATCCCTCTTGCTGTTCTGGCTTCTGGGATAGCTGCGCAGCCTGCATTCGCTCCATAAGACGCACACACATTTCCCCTTTTTAGGAGGGAAAAAGTGAGTCTTATAGAGCAAAAAATACGGTATGTCTCTGACCATATGCAGAGTGCAGTTTCTTCACCCCCGTAACCTTTCCCCGCTTCTGTCCTCATTTCTTCCTTCTGTAAACATTTCCCTGGAGATAGACGAGGCCCCGAGATGAAGTCGAAAGGCCGGTTTTCATTTGCAAAAGAGGAGGGGAAGCCGTGAATCACCCTCCGAACGCCCGATGGCTGAACGGTTTGTTGCAGGAAATGCTGCCTGCACTGCAATATTGTGCATAAGTGCACAAGGGCGATGCGGACCCACGCAGGCAAGCCACAAGCTGAGTTAAGTCAGAGGAAACAGAGAGTCAACCCAGCAGAGGAGATGCTCTGAAGCCAGGGCGACGGCGACCTCAGGTCAGAGTTTCCAGGTCATGTGTGCACCTGACTTTGCAGATCAGCAATCTTATTAAACCACCTACAGCAGTGTAAGAATAGCCCTGCGGGATCAGGCCCATGGCTCATCTAGTCCAGCAACTCGGGGACCCCTGCAAGCCAGACTCCTGCATTTTCTTATGAACTGGTATTCAAAAGTATCGCTGCCTCCAACTGTGTCAGCAGAACACTGCCATCGTGCCTGGCAGCCATTGATAGCCATCTCCTCCATGAACTTGTCCTCTCTTAAAGTCTTCCAAGTTGGTGGCTATCCCTGTGGCAGGGAGTTCCATACTCTAACCAAGAAGAAGTCATTCCTTTTATCTGTCCTAACATCAGTCATTAAAAACTTCCATAAACAGGGCTGCCTTCAGATGTCTTCTAAACGTCAGATAGTTGTTTATTGTCTTGACATCTGATGGGAGGGCGTTCCACAGGGCAGGTGCCTCGGCCCAGTATACCAGAAGGAGCGTCTCCACCCCCATCGTTCTGCCCAGACACTGAGGTCCAGCAACGAGCGCCTTCTGGCGGTTCCCTCACTGCGAGAAGCGAAGCTACAGGGAACCAGGCAGAGGGCCTTTTCGGTAGTAGCGCCCGCCCTGTGGAACACCCTCCCATCAGATGTCAAAGAGATAAACAACTACCTGACATTTAGAAGACATCTGAAGGCAGCCCTGTTCAGGGAAGTTTTTAATGTGTGACATTTTAATGTATTTTTAATCTTTGTTGGAAGCTGCCCAGTTGGGAAACCCAGCCAGATGGGCGGAGCACAAATAAATTATTATTATTATTATTATTATTATTATTATTATTATTATTACTATTACTATTACTATTACTACTACTACCAAGAAGGCCCTCTGCCTGTTTCCCTGTAGCTTCGCTTCTCGCAGTGAGGGAACCACCAGAAGGCCCTCGGAGCTGGACCTCCATGTTTGGGCTGAACGATGGGGATCGAGACGCTTCTTCAGGTATACTGGGCCAAGGCCATTTAGGGCTTTAAAGGTCAGCACCAACACTTTGAATTGTGCTCAGAAACGTACTGGGAGCCAATGCAAGTCTCTCAGGACCGGTGTTATATGGTCTTGGTGGCCACTCCCAGTCACCAGTCTAGCTGCCACATTCTGGATCAGTTGTAGTTTCTGGGTCACCTTCAAAGGCAGCCCCACATAGAGCACATTGCCACAGCCTCTTCCCACTCACTGAACCCTATTATTTCTTCCGCTTCCCACGCCACCGCCTACCTGTTTGCTCCCTCTTCTCCCCCCAACCGCTCATTGTCATTTCACCGCAACAGCCTCTTCATTTGACCAGTACCACCAACTCCCAAAGGTGGTTTGCTGAGTAAAAATGGCTGGGAGACAGAGATGCTCAAGGGGCAGGTAGATCTCTCTCCCTCTAATGAGAACGGGGAGGCGTTGAAGGGAATCAGGACAGGAGATAAAAGATGGATATATTAGGAAGAGGAGGAATAAGAGGAATAAGAAGAGGAATGTTCTGCATGGGAGAATGACAATAAAGATATCGTACAGTGGTGCCTCGCAAGACGAAATTAATTCCTTCCGCGAGGTTTTTCGCCTTGCGATTTTTTTCGTCTTGCGAAGCACGGTGTCGGGAAAGTTTTGGAAAAGCTTCAAAAATCACCAAAGTCTTCAAAAACCTCAAAAAAGGCTACCACACCGCGTGCTATGAGTTGCTCCTCGAAGTGAAGTCGCAACTGTGTTAACGGTGTTAAGAAAAAGGAAACAGACTTGCAAGACGTTTCCGTCTTGCGAAGCAAGCCCATAGGGAAAATCGTCTTGCGAAGCAGCTCAAAAAACAAAAAACCCTTTCGTCTAGCGAGTTTTCCATCTTGCGAGGCATTCGTCTTGCGAGGTAGCACTGTATAAAAAAAACAAACTAACCACCTGAGATCAAAAAGGGGGAAGATAAGAGAGGGAAGCTGTTGCAGGAGGAAGAAATGACCGAGGGGTCAAAGGAATTGGCAGTTTGGGGAGTGGAGAATGGGGTACAAATCAAGCGTGAAAGCAGGAAAGGAGAGGAAATAAGTAAAAAGATTTTGAGAGGCCCGTGGGGGTGGAAAGGGAAATCTATCAAAGAAAAAGCCATCTCTGTTTAGAATCTCTGGATCAGCAAATATTGCCTAAAACGGGGAGGCTGAGTCATAACACCCCCGGAGCAAATGTCTACACATGTTTCAAGGAAAGCTGAGCTGCGGAACTCCTTGCCACAGGGGAAATGCTGTGGGAAAGAGCGTGGTGGTTTCCAAAGATGGGTCAGATATCAGTAGAAAACAATGTCAGCAATTGATATTGGGTTCTGCCAAACTCTGTCCTCGCTTGCCACCATTTTGTGAGTGGCTCTGCCCCTGCACCATTTCGTGACTGGTGGAGCTCAGCCTCTATCCTGTGGGTAGAAAGTTTGAGAATTCAGCACCATGAAAATCTCACCACAGACCGGGAACGAAAAGGTACTCTGGTTAGGAGAAATCTGGGGCAAAAATGTTTAAAAGTTAAATCTGCAGACAAAATGGCATTAGGAGGAATTCACATGAATATGTTCGAGAGCTTTCAGGAGGGTGCTTTCTTAAGAGAAAATTCGCACATTGCTGCAGAAATGTGGAAAACCAAATTTAAGTTTGTGAAAATGAGAAACGGAGAGAACCAGAATGGACCGATTCACCCCTCCCTAGTCATGACGGCTCTGTGTAACCTCCTGGATCAGAGACACAATGCCTTTGAAGAGGGTTGGGGAGCAATTCAATAAAGTTTGCATTTAAAAGCGAGCCCGTGAGATTCGCACTTTCCAAAATGCTATGTGAACCGAAGCGCAGAACCTGACAAGAGCAGGTGCCAGGAACAGGTCAGCAACAACTCACACGGCTTCAGTGAACTTTTTATTTGAAGAAACGGAACAGCTCAGGAGGCCAGGCCTAGTGAGCACAGCAACTCTTCCTGGTAGATCTTGCCCCAACGAGGCAGTTGCGAGGCCTGAAGGTCCCCGCCTTCCCACAGCTCCCTAAATCTTCTCATCCCCCAAGTCCTTCCCAAGCAATCTGAGACTCTGTCGTCTTGTCCCCTCCCCGCCGGGACTGGTGGGAGCCTCGGGCCCTTCTGCCGCCATCCTCCTTGCGGCCGCCGAACTGGGCATCTCTGCCTGGGGCCTCCCCTCTGCCCGTCACCGCCATGCCCGCTCCCGCTAGGCCGTACTGCGGCTGTGCCGCCGAAGGACCCAAATGAGATGGGCAGCCTGGCATGGTCTATGAATTGTTGAGGAGCCTTGAGAGGAGAGCGAGGGCAACCATAGAGAAAGCAGTTCAGAGAGAGGAGGAGGCGGAGGAGGCGCGGGCAGGTGTGCCAAGGGCTGCAAGGGAAGGACCGCAAGCACTTCTCCCATAGATTTGTAGTGGTAGACTAGCATAGATGGTCTGATCTGCGGGTTTACTTCGGGCGCTATTCTCCCCCCCCTTCCTCCCGCCCTGCCTGATGGAACTGAGCGCTGCAGATGGAGCAGGAGAGAAAAGATACAGAACTGCAGCAGCATCTTCGTAGCTTGGACTTCGTTTTGCGCGAAAAGCGGTTGCTGCTTGTAGTTATTTAATTGCAGTGTTTCATCGGCTGGTGTCTTGAGCAGTAACCTCTGGAAACGAAGGGCTAAAAACTGACACTGCTCTCCAACATTATCTGGTCCCTTTTAACTGGTTGACTAAAATCCCTTATTTTGGCTGCTGGTCCCTTATTTTCGAGGCTGCTGGTCCCTTATTTTCAAATCTGTAAGTGGACAGCTATGCCACAGACTCTTCCTGCTCACTAAACCTTGTTGCCTCTCCAGTTTCTGACACCTCCACCACCCCCTCTCATCGTCACCCCACCACCACTCCCCAACCCTTCTTGCCCTGGGGGTTCCCTTGAGGGATCCCCAGCTGGTGCCCTTCCACCGTTTCTCTGCATGCAGCCAGTCCATAAACACCAGCCTTCAAAATTTCGCACTTCTCTGAATTTTGCATCTTGGGCCAAATTGCATTCTCAGTCTCAGTCAGTTTTATTGCACATAGCCAAAGGCTGCCGCAATGTACACAGAATTATTTGACAATTAAAAGAAAATATACTGAATTGGTAAAAAAAGACTTAAAACATTTATATTATTAAAACATTACGTACTCTAAACAAAGCTATAAAAGTACCCCAATGTACAAATAAAAACATTAAACATTAAAGTTCATAAGCTAAAATCATCACATGGTCACTAATGTTAAAAACAATATCAATTAATACAGTGTGCAATTTATACTCAGAGTTTGGTGACAAAGATAGAGCATAGCCTGAGGTAGATAGATAGGATCAAATAAATTCATCTCCTTTACAGTTAATGGCTACCTTGGCTATATAATTTGCTCTAATTTTCCTAGCAGCAGTTGCAAAAAGTGCTACCCGCCAGGTCACATACTTATCTGTGTTTGCAAGGAGATATAACGTCATGTCAAGGGGGTTCTGGTCAGGGGACCCTGTCATTATAGGTACCAAAAATCTTTTTCTTGCATCATTATATAACGGACAGTGCAAGATATAATGCATAAGGTCCTCTACTTCAGAACATCCCCTAATGCAAACATGTTCGTTTTTTGGTATGCCTCTATGTCTCCCATCTCTATAAGCAGAGCTTATTGTATTTAGTCGTAGCTCTGTAAAAGCTTTTCGAAGCTGTGCAAAAGTCAATTCATTAAAATAAGATATGTGTTCATTTACCTCTCTAAGTTTAAAATACAATGGGGCGCATGTGGATGTGCACATAGAGTTTAGATAGTTTTTTGTTGCCACTGCCCTTATGGTTCGTTTAAAAATATTTTTCTGTGAATATAAGGGGAGTTCTTTAATCTCAGTCACTGAGAGATCATATTTGCCCATCAGTTGGGTTATTACATTCAAAAGCATGTACATTGTGGGAAATTTCACTAAACTACTGGTGAATTTTCACGAGGATTTTTTTATATCTATAAAGAATCCCACGTTTGGAAGCTGATGTGCAAATCTACTGAATATAAGAGTGGAAGGATGAGCAATGGGAACAGAAATGGGCAGATCTGCCCACCCCTACCGCTGAGTAAAAGTTGCTGGGGGAGGGAAGGCGGAGAAAGCGACTGGGCTCATGTCCCAAAACATCTGCTTGGCTAATGTGGGAAACGGCCCATTGAACTTGGCGGGCCTTAGCTCTCTTCCAGCAAAGCTCTTCTTCTATTTTTGTGAAAGAAGCTTGAAAAATGTCGGATGCTCCCGAGGAGAATCTCCAGAGAGAATCACCAGAGCTGAAGACATTACCCAGGGCAACCATGATGGGACTTTTGCCTCTGCTTTAAGCTGCATTGTCCAGACCCCAGAGCAGTCACAGTGGGCTCTCCAGCCTGGGAAAATTCAGGTTGCTTTAAAACCTCTGGGCCAGTACCAGGAATTTTAGTTTAGTCTTTCGTCTGTATGGGGATAGCTTTTTAAAAACTGGGTCTTTATGGCTCTCGAGAATTTGAATTGTTTCACCTATCTCTGCCATCACCCTGGAGATTTCTGTGGTTTGATTTGAATAAAGCAAATCTAGACTGGTGACTGGGAGCGGCCGCCAAGACCACATAACACCGGTCTTGAAAGACCTACACTGGCTCCCAGTACGTTTCCGAGCACAATTCAAAGTGTTGGTGCTGACCTTTAAAGCCCTAAATGGTCTCAAAGGCCCAGTATACCTGAAGGAGCGTCTCAACCCCCATCATTCTGCCCGGACACTGAGGTCCAGATCCGAGGGCCTTCTGGCAGTTCCCTCACTGCGAGAAGCAAAGTTACAGAAAACCAGGCAGAGGGCCTTCTCGGTGGTGGCACCTGCCCTGTGGAACGCCCTCCCATCAGATGTCAAGGAAATAAACAATTATCTGACGTTTAGAAGACATGTGAAGGCAGCCCTGTTTAGGGACGATTTTAATAACGGATGTATTTTAATGTATTTTTAATCTTTTGTAGGAAGCCGCCTAGAGTGGCTGGGGAAACCCAGCCAGATGGGCAGGGTATAATAAATTATTATTATTATAAAGAATCAGCTCAGAATCTTTCTTTCTTTCTTTCTTTCTTTCTTTCTTTCTTTCTTTCTTTCTTTCTTTCTTTCTTTCTTTCCCTTCCTTCCTTCCTTCCTTCCCTCCCCCAAACAGGACTTTAGGTGGCTTACAGACAAAAATAGGAACCGTTCAAAACATTATTTTAGTAGTAATTTAATTTATACCCACCATTCCTCTCCCAGATGCCAAGGGCAGCAGTCTTGGAACAAGTGATGCAACAGCAAAGCAAACACATTTTTTTGTTACAGGTAGGGACACAGGTGGCGCTGTGGGTTAAACCACAGAGCCTAGGGCTTGCCAATCAGAAGGTCAGCAGTTCGAATCCCCGTGATGGGGTGAGCTCCCGTTGCTCAGTCCCTGCTCCTGCCGACCTAGGAGTTTGAAAGCACGTCAAAGTACAAGTAGATAAATAGGTACCGCTCCGGCGGGAAGGTAAACGGCGTTTCCGTGCGCTGCTCTGGTTCACCAGAAGTGGCTTAGTCATGCTGGCCACATGACCTGGAAGCTGTACGCTGGCTCCCTCAGCAAATAAAGCGAGATGAGCACTGCAACCCCAGAGTCGGCCACAACTTGACCTAATGGTCAGGGGTCCCTTTACCTTTTAGGTAGCTGCGTTGGTGTGCTGTAGTCGAAAGAAAATAAAAAAATTCCTGCCAGTAACACCACTGAGCAGGTACAGAGTGTCCCCCCCCCCCCCCCGCTGGCACACACACACACACAGCTGAGCAACCCAAACCATTGCCCATCTATTTGGGATTAAAGAGAAAGACACCCCGGGTTCTGTTTACCAGGCGGGGTTAATGCACCCCCCCACTTTTGTCTTTATAACTTAAAACAAAACCAAATCCAACTCCTTTGTTAGCCTTGCTAGGAATAATAGATGAATCAACAATTATCTCACTGGGAGACGCTGACATTTTTGCTGGTAGCTGCTCATTTAGAAATTGCTAAATGTTGGTCTGTCGACAGACGCACGGTGCGGTCTCAGATGCCAGGTTAGCACGGTCAGAAGCAAGTTGAGTCCTTTACCCTTTTATTACACCCGGCATTCATTTATCTCCTATATGAGACGATCAATGGAGACAACATCTCTCCAGAACCACAGAAATATCTGGAGAGACTTATTGGCCGAGAGACTTTCGTATGCATCATAAACTTTAGACTGCTGTTACGCATCTTTCCAAGGAAGGGCAGATGAGCTGCTACTTTTGTTGCCTGCCGTATACTACATGTGAAATAACCATAAAATGTATACATATATTGAAAACAGAACAGCTTGCATCCATCGCCCATAAAATGCCAGGCAGTTCTAACCACCCACGGTGGGGTATCCGGCCCAAATCGGGGTTGTTGAAGGATTGTTTTGCATTACTGTGGCAACAAGAAAGGGGCAGGGCTTTGTTGAAACAGCTGAGGATGCCAACCGGGCGTGGACAGAGGGTTGTGCAACAGGCGGGCGATAAGGAGCTCGGGCTGAAAGGCCTGCAGGCACCCAAGGACCCTGGCTCAAGATGCCAGTGGCGAATGCCGAGTTTGCTAGTGCCACGTGGCTGAATACGAAGAGCTGTGCTCTCTGGCATCAGCCTGGCAAAGGATCAATTAGGCAGCTTGCAGGGGCTGCTGTTCCTTGAGAAGACCTTGCAGGGGGATATCCCTGCAGGAGGGCCAAACTTCAGCAGCAATCGGACCACACGTCCTGGTTTCAGCGCCACATCTGGCGTGCCAAGCGACGGCAAGGGCAAGGAGGTCTCTGGGCGTGTTGCAAAGAGCCCGTCTCCGCTTGCCGATGAACCGGGGCGGTTAAGGAGCAAAGTGTCGTGGGTTCAGAATCGAGGCGCGCTGCGTGGTATCAGATGGAGGCTTGTGCCTGCTTCATTTCTGCACATCGAGCATAGGTGCGGTTTCAGATTTCAGCAGGGCAAAAAGCAGCTTTTTGACACGGCAAGGGGAGGCCAAGGTTGAAAGCACTTCCCTGTTCTAGATTCAGATGATAACTTGGGGGAAAAGGCAATTCTTCAGAATGCTTTGTGGTTACTTCACCTTATGTCTTTCGCGTGCGTTTAGCAATCAGAGATATTGTGGGCTTTTCCACAAGTCGTCTGAGGGACCCAGAGGCCTCGGGACGAGAGCTGACAGAGGAGGCACATCTCTCCACTTCCTGGGTGGAGTTTAATAATAATAATAATAATAATAATTTTTATTTATACCCCGCCCTCCCCAGCCAAGGCCGGGCTCAGGGTGGCTAACAAGCAATAATAAAAACAAATTGAATGAATACAACTTAAAAACAAAATTAAAATACAACATTAAAATATTGAAACCTCATCGCAGGAGGAGAAAGGAAAAGAAAAAAGAAAGAGGGGGAGGGGAGGGAATCAAATTGGCTCTAAACCAAAGGCCAAGCGGAACAACTCTGTCTTACAGGCCCTGCGGAAAGAAATCAGATCCTGCAGGGCCCTGGTCTCATGAGACAGAGCGTTCCACCAGGCCGGGGCCAGTGTTGAAAAGGCCCTGGCTCTGGTTGAAGCTAATCTAACTTCCTTAGGGCCCGGGACCACTAGGGTGTTGCTATATATGGACCTTGAGGCTCTCTGTGGGGCATACCGGGAGAGGCGGTCCCGTAGTTACGAGGGTCCTAGGCCGTGAAGGGCTTTAAAGGTCAAAACCAGGACCTTAAATCTGACCCTGTACTCCACCGGGAGCCAGTGCAGCTGGAAAAGCACTGGGTGAATATGCTCCCATGGCAGAGACCCCGTGAGGAGCCTCGCTGCAGCATTCTGCACCCGCTGGAGTTTCTGGGACAGCTTCAAGGGCAGCCCCGCGTAGAGCGAATTACAGTAGTCAAGCCTGGAGATGACCGTTGCGTGGATCACTTAGAAAGCACCTCAAGGAGAATTAGTCCAGTTCAGAGAGGGCTATCGATGGCTATTAGTCACGATGGCTCGGCTCTGCCTCCATCAAGATTTCCTTATGTTCTTCTGAGTTTGGCGCAGTTTTGAATTACTTGGCTACATTGGCTGTTTTCACCGGTGCGTTTTAAATTTGGATTTCTAAAATACATTTGAACTGTCCCTATTTTGAGCTACCTGTCCCAGATTAAAACGCTGCCTGTAATTTGTTCCTGTTTTGCTTGAGAAAGAGAGGGGAATACATTTTTTTCCAGGATGCTTTGCTTGTAGCCCTCCCTTTCCCCCAGAGTTGAAGGGGATCTCATTTTGACCCCCTCCGCCGGCTCCAGAAGCATTTCGACCTTAGTGCGCCTACAAATGCAGGTGAGCGCATGGGCACTAAGGCACCA
Organism: Podarcis muralis; assembly: GCF_964188315.1. Classification (NCBI taxonomy): domain Eukaryota; kingdom Metazoa; phylum Chordata; class Lepidosauria; order Squamata; family Lacertidae; genus Podarcis; species Podarcis muralis. The sequence continues at coordinate 84,210,525 of NC_135661.1, forward strand.
CAAAGCGCGCATGCTGCAGCTGAAGTGCTATCATTTTACTAAGTGTGGTTTTCATAGAATTATAGACTTGCAGATTTGGAAGGGATCCAAAGAGTCATCTAGCCCCAAACCCCAGCATTGCAGGAATCGGAATCGCAGTTGATGTAGAGAACTGAACTTTAGACTGGGAAAACCAGAAATCGAGAGAAATCAAAATTAATAGATTCACGCAACTCTACTAGAGCATTCAGCAGTAGGCTGTGGGGGGGGGGGGGGGGAGGGAGGGAGAGAGATACCATCCCTTAACATAAAAGGTTGTGTCTAAATACACAAGAGAATGGTCCCTGTTTCTATATCTGAAATATCTGAGGATAGTATATACCGTATTTTTCTCTCTATAAGACGCACCAGACCACAAGACGCACCTAGTTTTTGAAGGAGGAAAACAAGAAAAAAAATATTCTGAGTCTCAGAAGCCAGAACAGCAAGAGGGATCACTGCGCAGCGAAAGCAGCAATCCCTCTTGCTGTTCTGGCTTCTGGGATAGCTGCGCAGCCTGCATTCGCTCCATAAGACGCACACACATTTCCCCTTACTTTTTAGGAAGGAAAAAGTGAGTCTTATAGAGCAAAAAATACGGTATTTGTTTCGATGCTTTTGACTGCTGAAGCCACCCTCAGGCATAAGTCGTAAGATGCAGCTCATCTGTTCAAAAAACAAAAACAAAATAGACAAACCCTGTAGAAATGAGAAATGAGGAACAAGAAACCGAAAATCAATTAGGCAGCAAGCAGAACAAAACAGACCAGGAAAAAGCCCAGACAGCATCATCTGGGCGTCTTTTCCCAAAGGTTTCAGGGAAGTGAGGTAGTGTCTACCTGTCGTTCACATATAGGTCAGAGAGGCATCCATCTGCCACCATCTCATTCCTCAACCAATCTTGTTCTGGGAGGATGAAATATACTCAGAGTCGAGAGTGGATTTCATGCTCTTTATTCAGCTCATAGTGGTGAGGAGGAATGGAAGTTTCCCCAAAGTATCTGCTTTATATACATTATTTACACAATGGGTCGCACGTGATTGGCTAATTCTGGAATTCTCCTGTAGGCCAATCAGATTGTGGATTCACTTCCACCTGGAGCTGGATTGGGTGGCTCCTGCAGACCAATCATACTGCTGCATTGTTCTAGGACCAATCAGACTGCTGTATTCTGAATCCTATTCAACTCAATACATAACACCAACAAGAGGGTGGATGTTTCAGGGTGAATCGACTGCTGCGTCTACCAGCTACAGAACCATGCTTTAAGCCAGACTTTGCCAGGTGTTTAGGACTACAACTCCCATCAGCCCCAGACAGCACAGCTGCCACAGTGTGTTTACACAATAGTTAAACCACAGATTTGCCAGGCGCTATTTGAGCACTGGGGACGCGGGTGGCGCTGTGGTTTAAACCACTGTACCTCTTGGGCTTGCCGATCAGAAGGTCAGCGGTTCGAGGCCCCACGACGGGGTGAGCTCCCGTTGCTCGATCCCTGCTCCTGCCAACCTAGCAGTTCGAAAGCACACCAGTGCAAGTAGATAAATAGGTACTGCTCTGGCGGGAAGGTAAACGTCGTTTCCGTGTGCTGCTCTGGCTTCGCCAGAAGCGGCTTAGTCATGCTGGCCACATGGCCCGGAAAAACTGTCTGCGGAAGCGGTCAAACACCGGCTCCCTTGGCCAGTAAAGCGAGATGAGCGCCGCAACCCCAGAGTCGTTCACGACTGGACTTAAATGTCCCTTTATTTGAGCACTAAAGCATGTGGTTTGTGCCACGTGCAGATCGGGCGGGGGGGCACTGATGCGCCGCTGAGTCATGTGAGCTGCACTGGGAGGCCACATCTCCAAAATGTGTTCATTCCTGATTTTAGCATTCTTTTCTGCTGCCCAGTTTCCGCCGCAGTTTAGACCAGCAGCAGCTGCTTACCCAGATCCCAGCGTTTGCGAGAAGGACGGTGCTAAAGCAATTGTATAAACAATGTTTTGCCATTGGGTTATATGGTTGGCTGGGTTTCCCCCCTTTCTATTCCTCTTTGTTTTAAACTTGTTTCCTCTTTGTTTTAAACTTGTTTCATTGACCACAAGCTTGACATGAGCCAACAGTGTGACGCGGCAGCTGAAAAAGCCAATGCAATTCTGGGCTGCATCAATAGGAGTATAGGATCTAGATCAAGGGAAGTAATAGTGGCACTGTATTCTGCTCTGGTCAGACCTCACCTGGAGTACTGTGTCCAGTTCTGGGCACCACAGTTCAAGAAGGACACTGACAAACTGGAACGTGTCCAGAGGAGGGCAACCAAAATGGTCAAAGGCCTGGAAACGATGCCTTATGAGGAACGGCTAAGGGAGCTGGGCATGTTTAGCCTGGAGAAGAGGAGGTTAAGGGGTGATATGATAGCCATGTTCAAATATATAAAAGGATGTCATATAGAGGAGGGAGAAAGGTTGTTTTCTGCTGCTCCAGAGAAGCGGACACGGAGCAATGGATCCAAACTACAAGAAAGAAGATTCCACCTAAACATTAGGAAGAACTTCCTGACAGTAAGAGCTGTTTGACAGTGGAATTTGCTGCCAAGGAGTGTGGTGGAGTCTCCTTCTTTGGAGGTCTTTAAGCAGAGGCTTGACAGCCATATGTCAGGAGTGCTCTGATGGTGTTTCCTGCTTGGCAGGGGGTTGGACTCGATGGCCCTTGTGGTCTATTCCAACTCTATGATTCTATGGTATGACATGCTGTGATGTTGTTCATTTGCTACAACGAAGAGCAGGCTGAAAGTGGTGAAAGTAAATAAATTAAAGATGGGGCGACGTGTTGGGGGCATAGGCTTGGCCCCCGCACCTTCCTTTTTTTCCTTAGAAGTTAAACACTTTGCAAGTGCAAGTGGCGGAGGATTTCAAAAAATTTGGCATGGCACAGAGAGGGTGGATAGAGAGAAACTCGTTCCCTTCTCTCTGGAACTCATGGACCTGCAGTGAAGCTGAATGTTGAAAGATTCAGAAAAGAGAAAGTGCTTCTTCATGTAGTGCATAATCTATGGAACTCCCTGCCACAGGAGACAAAGATGGCCACCAACCTAGATGGCTTAAAAGCAACAAATTCTTTTTCTTCTTTTTCCTTTTTCATTCATTACATACATCTCATATCCATAACATTTACTATACATTCCTTCCTCCCTCCCCTTCTGGACTTCCCCCAACTTCCGTTTCTGGTTTGTTTCTCCTTTCACCCACTTTGCTACCTCCTAAAAGAAAATAATGCTAGTAACATATTTATACAACAACATCAAACCTTAAAACATAAAACCTTAAAACCTAAAAATAAAACACACCATCCTATTTCTCTATCTTCCACACATTTTCTAATGCTAATAATGTGAATGTTTATTTAAATCCTGCCATCAAGTCTATCAACTTCCTTTGTTTCTTCAAGTATAATATAAATGGTTCCCTTTCTTTTTCAAAGTCACTGTTGTCTTTTTCTCTTAGTCTGTCATTTTTGCCAGTTCTGCATAGTTCATCAGCTTCTCTTGCCATTGTTCTTTAGTTGGTGCAGTGGTACCTCGGGTTACATACGCTTCAGGTTACATATGCAGACTCCACTAACCCAGAAATAGTTAAGAACTTTGCTTCAGGATGAGAACAGAAATCGTGCTCTGGCGGCAGGAGGCCCCATTAGCTTAAAGTGGTGCTTCAGGTTAAGAACAGTTTCAGGTTAAGTACGGACCTCCAGAACGAATTAAGTACTTAGCCCGAGGTACCACTGAATTTCTCCAGTCTTCCAGTTTTGTGCAATCATAATTCCATAATTTAATCCAATCCTCAAGAGAAAGAGACAAATTCATGGAGGAAGAGAGGACTATTGATGGCTACCAGCTACAATGGCTCTGCTCCACAGTCAGAGGCAGCAATGCTTCTCAGTTCCAGTTGCTGGAAACCACCGGAGGGGAGAGGGTTTTGCGCTCCGATCCTGCTAGTGGGATCCTCCCAGGCATCGGGATTAGATGGGTCATTGGCCTGATCCATCTGGCTCTTCATCTGTTCTTTTTTTTATAGATTTTTTATTAGTTTTTAGCATATCGTTTTCAAATAATTAAACATATTTTTTACATCTTATACAATTTTTTTGGGCTTCCGTCAATCACGGCTGAATATTTCCCAACCTATTCACTTAAGATACATTTCTTACTTTCACTATTACCTTTAAATTTCATAACTAAAGTCTCTCTTCTTTCTCTATTTTGCAATATTTCTCCTTACAAAACTTCTTGCAGTCCTACTAACGTCATTTGTTGATTGCAGTTGCTCTTCAAATAGTTCGTATATTTCTCCCAATCTTCTGTAAATCTCTGGTCCCGCAGGTTTCGAATCCTTCCTGTTGTTTTGTCTAACTCCGTGTAGTCCATTAATTTTGTCTGCCATTCTTCTTTCGTGGCTCTTCGTCTGTTCTTAGGTAGCAGGTTCCAGCTGAAGCTCTCTGTCATCTTCACTGCTGATCTCAGAGTGGCTGAAATGCGAACGTTGTCTGATCTTCACATCCCCCTTTTGCAACGCTTTCCCTCTTTCCCCATCCCTTGCGTACTAGCCTGCCCTTCTGTGATTCATTGCCTTCCTTAAAATAACCCCAAGTGGGGCAAAGATCACAACACAGTAGAAGCTTTCCCTACAAACTCTTGTTTTCGACAACGCTCCCTTTCCCCTGCTGTCAAAATAAACAACACCCCCCTCTACCCCAAACCCTGGAGACTGGAGTTTACCCAAATGCTGTACAGTGGTACCTTGGGTTAAGTACTTAATTCGTTCCGGAGGTCTGTTCTTAACCTGAAACTGTTCTTAACCTGAAGCACCACTTTAGCTAATGGGGCCTTCTGCTGCCGCTGCACTGCCGCCCCCCAATTTCTGTTCTTATCCTGAAGCAAAGTTCTTAACCTGAGGTAATATTTCTGGCTTGGGAGAAAAGTAATGACAAACCTAGACAGCATCTTAAAAAGTAGAGACATCACCTTGCCAACAAAGGTCTGTTTAGTTAAAGCTATGGTTTTCCCAGTAGTGAGGTATGGAAGTGAAAGCTAGACCATAAAGAAGGCTGATCACCGAAGAATGGATGCTTTTGAATTATGGTACTGGAGGAGACTCTTGAGAGTCCCATGGACTGCAAGAAGATCAATCCTCTCCATTCTGAAGGAAATCAGCCCTGAGTGCTCACTGGAAGGACAGATCCTGAAGGTCAGGCTCCAAATGTTTGGCCACCTCATGAGAAGAGAAGACTCCCTGGAAAAGACCCTGATGTTGGGAAAGATGGAGGGCACAAGGAGAAGGGGACGACAGAGGACGAGATGGTTGGACAGTGTTCTCGAAGCTACGAACATGAGTTTGACCAAACTGGGAGGCAGTGGAAGACAGGAGTGCCTGGCGTGCTCTGGTCCAGGGGGTCACAAAGAGTCGGACACGACTAAACAACAACAATATTTCTGGGTTAGCGGAGTCTGTAACCTGAAGCTTCTGTAATCTGAAGCGTATGTAACCCGAGGTACCACTGTACTCTCTTTGAAACCGAGAAACAATTTTGCCCAGGTTCACATCTATAAGGGATGGAGCTGCTCAGGTGGGGATGCTCAATGGTGAGGAGGAAAAGGCACTCAGGCCTCATGTATCCTGAGAAACTTTGGTACAGTACTCAAAAGAACGTAAGGCCATAAATTATAAGGAGAGCCTAGCAGGATCAGGCCAGTAGTCCATTGAGTCCAGAGTCCTGTTCTCACAGTGGCCAACCAGAAGGAAGAAAAAAGAGGCTACACATTCTTCTGGAAAGGTCTATCTGAACAAGAACATCCTTTCTTTTTCATGCAAGGTGAGACGTAGGTAGGACCTTTGGCAACTTAAGTTGACAGAATACGCGCAGCTTGCAGTCTTAACATACAGAATACGAGAACAAGAAGAACACACGCTTGGAGAAGGTTGGAAAACGTTTGTTGACTAATGGGAAATAACTGTGTACAGCTGAAAACGCTGGCAGCATGAAGATAAATTCAACTGTGTAAATAAGTTTTGATGGATGTAATAGTGGAATGGGACGTGGGTGGCACTGTGGGTTAAACCACAGAGCCTAGGACTTGCTGATTGGAAGGTTGGCGGTTCGAATCCCTGCGACGGGGTGAGCTCCTGTTGCTCAGTCCCTGCTCCTGCCAACCTAGCAGTTCGAAAGCATGCCAAAGTGAAAGTAGATAAATCAGTACCACTCCGGCGGGAAGGTAAACGGCATTTCCATGCGCTGCTCTGGTTTGCCAGAAGCGGCTTAGTCATGCTGGCCACATGACCCAGAAGCTGTACACCAGCTCCCTCAGCCAGTAAAGCGAGATGAGCGCCGCAACCCCAGAGTCGGCCACAACTGGACCTAATGGTTAGGGCTCCGTTTACTTTTAATAGTGGAATACTGAATGGTATAGTTTTTTTTATAAAATATGCAGGGATTTATGATATGCAAAATGGAGCATGGAAGGAGAAGAAGGGAAGTCATTGATATCTTAAGGATGTAAAAACGAGTACTTTAAATTGTATAACAGAAAATTTAATAAAAATTATATTCCTTGGGATTCTCTTCTTTTTGGCTTTCCTGACTTAGGTGAAGACTGACCCAGTCCACCGGATCCCTTCTCAGGGTAACCTGTTGGCCCCTTCTCTTCTCCATCCTGGCCCAGCCAGTCCCCCTCCCCACCCAGGGCCCCCAACACAGAGTTTCATTTGACCTCCCCCCCATTTGAAAATGCTGCCTGCGTTGGCTATGAGATCACGGCTGCCTTCACTGGCATAGCAGAAGGAAGGAGAGTGATGAGGGCTGGCTTAAATTCAACGCGAGATCTGAGTAGGTTATGCAAAGCAGAGCCTGTTCCAAGTATGTGGTTACACTTGGCTTACAATGTGGGCAGCTTGTGGGTTCCATGTTCTTTTGTCGCGCAATGAATATATAAGGAGGTGAGCTTTATTCGAAGGGTTGAGAATCGCTCATTAATGCCGGTAGGGACTTCTGACAGGATCGTTTTTGATAGCAAAGCCTGTGTTCTTCTTGTTCTCTTATTCTGTGCGTTAAGTCTGCGAGCTGCGCATATTCTGTCACCTTAAGTTGCCAAAGGTCCTACCTACGTCTCACCTTGAATGAAAAAGAAAGGATGTTCTTGTTCAGATAGACCTTTCCAGAAGAATGTGTAGCCTGCTTTTTCGTCCTTCAGTTGTCCCTCACCTGCTCTTCGAGTCTCTTGGAGCGCTGCAATATCAATACTAATACGCTCCACAATGGCGATCAAGATTATACCTCAACGCAGGCTTCAAGGAAGGAAAGGTAAAGGGACCCCTGACCATTAGGTCCAGTCGTGACCGACTCTGGGGTTGCAGCGCTCATCTTGCTTTACTGGCCGAGGGAGCCGGGATACAGCTTCCAGGTCGTGTGGCCAGCATGACTAAACCGCTTCTGACGAACCAGAGCAGCGCACGGAAACGCCGTTTACCTTCCCGCCGGAGCAGTACCTATTTATCTATTTGCACTCTGACGTGCTTTCGAACTGCTAGGTTGGCAGGAGCAGGGACTGAGCAACAGGAGCTCACCCCGTCCCGGGGATTCGAACCGCCAGCCTTCTGATCGGCAAGCCCTAGGCTCTGTGGTTTAACCCACAGCGCCACCCGTGTCCCAATCAAGGAAGGAAACCAAGGCGCAAAATGAACACTCAAGCCCTTCAAGATCCCATTAAGCGAGATTGCTTCCAAACGACTCTTAAGGACCATCTGCTTTCAGAATTCCCTGGAAACATTAAGGAACACTGGACCAAGCTAAAAACATCCATTATTGCAGCCTGTGAACAAACTATTGGATACCAAACCAAGAAACACCAGGACTGGTTTGATGAGAATGACAGTGAGATTGAACGGATGAGTGACAACAAAAGGTAGGCCTTTCAGAGCTGGCAAAGAGATAGAAACTGTGCCACTAAGAAAAAATGGCCTTCACAGTTACTTACAGACTCATTGTAAAACCGTGTTTATGGAAGACAATCTTTTTTTTTTAAATAATATTTATTAGTTTTCCAACAAATTGAACACCACACTACAAAAAAAGAAAAAAGAAAAAACATACAATAATACAATACAAAACAACAACAACTGCAAAACACTAACATACAACTAACAAAACAAAACAAAAACCATTTAAAACACAGTCCAATTTCAATATCTTATCTTTCTTTCACTAATTTCCACGACCTCCTCACACCTCCCTTTTTGTATTCCACTTCTATTAATTGTTTCAGCAAATCCTTTTCATCTTCCTCTGTTTTCTATGGAAGACAATCTTACTCGGCTACGAGGGATCGCCAAAGAAGAAAGAAGATATAAGGAGGGCTGTTTGATTTCTGCAGTCTCTCTCTCACACGCAGAGTTCCACATGAAATCTGACATCTTCTAGCAGAGAATTGGGAAGAATTAAAACTGGGAGGGGCGGGAGACTTGGCAGGAAGGCTGTATATCCATCCAATAATTTATAATTTAAAATCCCAGTTCCGCTGACTAGCTCGCATCATGACTGTGAAGATGCAGCCGCAGCTGGAACAGATCCAGTCACCTTTGTTCACGGTGCTTTCAGAAACGTGGGCCTTAGATCAGACCAATTGCCACTTGAAATGCATGGGTTTTTATCTTATCCACAGTAGATAAGGGAGTGTATCTTCCGATAAATTTAAATTAGCTTGAAACCAATGTAAACGAGCTTCGTCACTGTCGCTGCTCCCCCTCCCTGACCAAAATCGTAATTTTGTGAGGGCTCTTTGAGATCTGTAACCCCTTCACAGGACTTCAGTTTCAAAAGTTCCTCAGCTGAGTATGAAGAATTGTATAGTTTAAATGGGTCAGAAACTGGTTTAAATTGGTAGTGTAGACATACCTTAAGGGGAACAATAAACCCCAGTCCTACTGAGGGCAGCCCTTACAATTTGAAAATAAATGGGAAAGGGAAATGAACATGTTTTGATTGATATGAGTTGAAAGTATAAAATGGCATGTATAAGGGCATGTATAAGACGCTTTGTTTAGAAAGGAAATTGGCCAAATCTCTGGTCCTGGCTGCAAATCTTGCTGTCTATTTTATGTTTCCCTCCTGACAAATCCGTATCCCAATTCAAACACTGTTGAATGGATCCGAGTGTCATTTGACTAAGTATACAATCTTGCATTTCCTGGAGCATCTGCCTCAGAGGTGACACTGAGGCCTCGCTTCGCTCCAAGGCTTGGAGTCATCAGCCTTAATTTGTGAGATTCCAATTATGACGAGGTCTGCAATTACCTAGCAATCTCATTAACCCCCCTCGCCATAAAAGCACGGCGGGATTATTTCTGGTATGATTACGGTTGTGGCAGCGGAAGGAGCCAGGGGTTTCCTGCGTGATAACATCCCAGGGTGCAAGAATCATTAAGCTACCTCTCTGGGGTCTGGATTTAACTTATTATATTACATGCAGGAAGGTTGGGGGGTGAACTGAAGCACAAAGAGGGATCTGCTCTCCTCATCCACTGGCAAAAAATCAAAAACACCCTCCACCCCCACCCCCCCACTGTGGACAGACTTAATATTGTAAATCGGTCGTTCAGGTATTGTAAAAGGGTCATTGGCAACTAGCGCTTTTTTCTCTTTTTTTGCAATGTAACAAGCTTTATTAATAGTCTTACAATACATTACATATACAATGGTAAGGTAAAGGTAAAGGTACCCCTGCCGGTACGGGCCAGTCTTGCCAGACTCTAGGGTTGTGCGCCCATCTCACGAGGCCGGGAGCCAGCGCTGTCCGAAGACACTTCCGGGTCACGTGGCCAGCGTGACGAAGCTACTCTGGCGAGCCAGAGCTGCACACGGAAACGCCGTTTACCTTCCCGCTGGTAAGCGGCCCCTATTTATCTACTTGCACCCGGGGGTGTTTTCGAACTGCTAGGTTGGCAGGCGCTGGGACTGAACGACGGGAGCGCACCCCGCCACGGGGATTCGAACCGCCGACCACGCAATCGGCAAGTCCTAGGCGCTGAGGTTTTACCCACAGCACCACCTGCGTCCCTATATACAATGGTACCTCGGGTTAAGTACTTAATTCGTTCCGGAGGTCCGTTCTTAACCTGAAACTGTTCTTAACCTGAAGCACCACTTTAGCTAATGGGGCCTCCTGCTGCTGCCGCGCCCCCGGAGCACGATTTCTGTTCTCATCCTGAAGCAAAGTTCTTAACCCGAAGTACTATTTCTGGGTTAACGGAGTCTGTAACCTGAAGCGTATGTAACCTGAAGCGTCTGTAACCCGAAGTACCACTGTAACATTATTATTTTTTTAAAGAGCTAAAACAATTCAAATCTGCCCATGCTGAGAGTACTTCTTGTTTTTGTTTTTTTTTTTAAAATCTGTGTTGGCAAACTGTTGCACTAACATATCAGGAATGCGGAAGCAATTGCAAAGCATGACCTAGGAATAGAAGGGGGAAGAGAAAGGAACAGACTCCCTCAGGAGGTGGTGAGCTCTCCTTCCTCGGAGGTTTTTAAGCAGAAGTTGGACGGCCATCTGTCAGGGATGCTTTAGCTGAGATTCCTGCCTTGCAGGGGGTTGGACTAGATAATAATAATAATAATAATAATAATAATAATAATAATAATTTATTTATACCCCGCCCATCTGGCTGGGCTTCCCCAGCCACTCTGGGCGGCTTCCAACAAAATATTAAAATACAGTAAAGGTAAAGGTAAAGGGACCCCTGACCATTAGGTCCAGTTGTGGCCGACTCTGGGGTTGCGGCGCTCATCTCGCTTTATTGGCCAAGGGAGCCGGCGTACAGCCTCCGGGTCATGCGGCCAGCATGACTAAGCCACTTCTGGCGAACCAGAGCAGCGCACAGAAACGCCGTTTACCTTCCCGCCGGAGTGGTACCTATTTATCTACTTGCACATTGACGTGCTTTCGAACTGCTAGGTTGGCAGGAGCGGGGACCGAGCAACGGGAGCTCACCCCGTCACGGGGATTTGAACCGCCGACCTTCTGATCAGCAAGTCCTAGGCTCTGTGGTTTAACCCACAGCGCCACCCACGTTCCTTTAAAATACAGTAATGTAGTTTAAATTATGTCATGGCATCATGACATTTAGCATTGGGGTCCCTTTCAAATCTACCTTTTTATGATTCTTACTCTTAACCCATATATTGAAACATATATATATATATATATATATATATATATATAATGAGCTAAAGAAAATCTTTAGATATACATTTTGGAAAAAGCCAGAGGCATTCTTGTTAGGAATGGTAGGAGAAGATATAGTTAAGAATGATAAGAAACTGTTTTTATATGCAACAACAGCGGCGAGGTTACTGCTAGCCCAGGTTTGGAAACAGCAGCAATTGCCAACAGTAGAAGAATGGCGACAGAAGGTAATGGAATATGCAGAAATAGCCAAACTAACAGGGAAAATTCGACAACAGGGCGAGGAAACATTTCAAAAAGAATGGGGGGAAATTATGTTGTATATAGGAAAGATAAGATGAAATAGTGAAACCAGTAGAATTGGAAACAAAACCTCATAACGGGAAAGATTAAGAAAAGTGAAGGATAATGAAAATAATAAGAAACAAAATGTATAAGGAAACTATTGTAACTAACAGTAGTGGTAAATGAATACAGGCATACAACAAGAATTGTATAAATATGAGGATTTATTTGTTTATATAACAAATATATAACAATATATAAAATGGAAGAAAATATATAACTATATATTTATATAACAATATATAAAATGGAAGAAAATAATGTGATAAAATTATATGTGATATAAAAAACCTGAAGAAGGGAGGAGGGAAGTCAGCTCTGAAGAGCAAGTGTAAATGTAAAATGTAATACAGTATTTGTATGTGGTGTATCTAATTGAAAAACTAATAAAGATTATTTGAAAAGGAAAAGAAAAGAAAAAAGAAACATGCTCCCAGTGGTGAATCAGTTAGAGCTAGAATTGATTCACAGTGGTTTGAGCAACGAAAGCTTGCAAGCCTGTATTCTTACTAGGCTAAAGACCCCATCTCTTCTCTGTCGTGAAATGGGATGTGGAAGAAGGGGAACAGCCTGCAACCATCAGTGGGGTGGTCCACCCGCCTGGATCTCCACTGAGCTCTTGCGGAAGCCACAGCAAAAGGATCACAGCCGGCCCCCTAAGATTCTCGAGGCATGAGGAAATCTCCCTCTCAAGCAAATTGCTACACGCAGCTCGCTGAGCGCGGAGGGACTTTCTTTGTTTTAGTCACACTTCCCTCTCAGAACAATTTCACAACTCTCAGCGTTTGGTCACCGTGAGAGTTGCCAGCTTTTTAATTGAAAACAACAACCCTTGCGCTGTGTTCACACGATGGGCTTTCGTGAGCAAAAAATCCCCTCTATCAGAAGAGGGGCTTTCGGCCGGTTAACAAGATCTGGGCCTAAATTGGTTACACACTCAGCAATTTCACTATTTTCTAAGCATGCCTGAAGTGCAGGAGGCAGTCACCAGGAATTTGAACTCACTCGAGGGTTGGGTTAGATCCAGAATGTACAGACGACTTGTCTTTTTTATATGTTCTTTGCTGTTAAACCATCTGTTTTTGCCTCTCCTGTTAAGTTGTGGGCGAACATATCAGACGACACAGCGATTCTTCCAAGCAGCTCTTTATTTGTAAGCTGGAACAGAACTAAACTGAGGAGCTCAGTCAGCCTGCTTATATAGAGCTCCAGAACAATGTAACTGTTGCCATTTTCTGAAACTATCCAATCACTGAACTGAACGTCACTTTTCGATCCTTCATTTGCATAACTATCTACAGTATCCCCCTGCTGGCCCAGGGTGAGAACTTCAGTACATAACATCTCCCTTCTTCGAAATCTGCTTGGGTCTTCGAAGCATGTCGACTAATGTGTTGTGGGGAAAGCTGTGGCTTGCTCTCCCTTTTAGATCTGCCTCTGCAAATATTTGAGAAAACTCCTTAAAAACAGCCTGCTGATGGTTCTTGACTCCAGTCCGCCTTGCAGATATATAAATAGAGTTGGTTCCCTGATGCGCTGCAGGGGGTGTCATGAAAGAGGAACCAACTGATGGCAAACATGTGTACAGATTTGAGGAAGAGGCAAGGAAGGAAATTCCTGAAATGCCAGGTGTACTGGTCCTTTTAAACTTCCAAACCGTGTCTTTTGCCAATTTGGGGTGAGTCGAATACAGACTTAATATGAAAACCACTTATCGTTTTTCTCCAAGTAGCTTAATAATAGTAAAGGTAAAGGTACCCCTGCCCATACGGGCCAGTCTTGACAGACTCTAGGGTTGTCAGGTTTGGAACTTAACTGGTTAAGAAGTTCCCATGATGCCTCAACATTCTGACGTCAGTTTTTAGAAGCTGGGAGGAGCTTGGGAGGAGTTCTGTCTCTTTCTCCTGGGTCTTTGAGGGGGAAAGTCGCAGTTTTTCCTCATGGCTGAGGTGAGCCCAGGAGATCCCTGGGGAATGTCGGAATAAAGAACTGAAATGGACAAACCTGGACTCTGTGTGTGTTTGACAAAGGACGTGACAGTTTTTCACCGCTGTGTTTATCTCTGCTAAGGTGTGACTGAGAGCTACCGGACGACGGAGCTGAGTGGCGCAGCTGAGGGAAGCGCGCCGGACCGGGCTGCCATAAATAGCTAATTGAGGACCAATAAATCAATTAGCGGGGTCCCAATATACTATTGCCCACAGGTTATGGGTACTAATCACCGCTTGTAAAACTGTCACTGGAAGTGCCGGAATGCGTTTGAAGTTGGCGATCTGAGAAACGGCAGCTGGCCGGAGGTCGGAGGCTGCTTTCAGTGAGTTTTGCCTGGTGTTAAGAGGCAAGGAGAGCTGCGGACCTGAAGGCAGCAAGGAATCGCTTCTCCACGGGTGCCAGAGGAGCTTGTGAACTGTAAGTACAGCTTGGGGCCCCTTGGGAGAACGGAAGAAGATGGCAGGCTGCCAGGTCTTGGAGGACATTCCATGCTCACTTTAAGAAGTTGGGCAACCTGGCTGCTGACCTGAAGTCTACTGTTCTGGGTGCCAGGAAGCCAGAGGCCGTTTGGCTAGTGCTCCAGGGAGTTTGTGAGGCTGGAGGCGGACAGCAAGGGCCGGGAGATGGCTGCTTCAGAACAGGAAGGCAAGATGGCGCTGACCACCTTCGTGAGAGCCGGTGCACAGCTGGGAAGGGCTGTGGGCCCCAGAGGGGGGGGGCGAAGGGACTATTGGCACTGTTGCTGTTGCTGCCAGGTTTGCAGAGTCTGAAAGGGCTATCTGGGAATGTGCTGCATTTGCTGTGAAGCTTCAGCAAAAGGCCAGAGCCCTGGAGAAGGAACACAAAAGCCTAGAAATGGCTGGAGCCCCTGTCCCTGATGCTTTAGCCTCAAGGAGTGCTGCTGAGCAGGTGGGGGGGGGCGGACTTTTCCAAAGGCACGTTTAAAAAGTTTTCCACTGTACGTGCTGGAATGGAGTGGAGGTTCAGAGTGGGCGGAGCTGGCAAGGAGTGCTTTTCCGGAAGAAGGAGAAGGAGGCCAGCTGGGAGGAGCCCAAGGCAGTGATTTTCCACTGGAGTTCAACATCTGCGTGAGGAGCTTGGAGAGAGGCAAGCTGCTGGGAGCCCTTTACCTACCACTGGGGGTGCAGGAAGGCTTCCTGGGAGCCCTGGGAGCAGTGGGGGGGGCGGTGAGCAGTAAAAGCACAGAAAAGCCTCTTTTTCCAAAGGCTGCCAAGAGATGTTTGCGTCAAAAGTCGAGGCCTGGGAAACAGGACACAGCTACAGGCTTCAAGGCCAGCCATCTGCTGCAGAGGGAGATACGTGCTGCAGAGTTGTCTGGGAACTCTGAGATAAGTCCAGTCTTCAGAGCAACGCAGGATGTTGCGGTTTCGGACGCTGCCAAGGACAGAGGCAGCGGGACGTTTGTTGCTTCTATGGCAACTGTGAAGAACAACTCCAGCCAGGACACGGTGACACGCTGGGTGTTTTGGATTCTGCTATCAGGCAGCACCTGATAGGCAAGCCTGCAGGCAAAATGCGGAACTGCAGGGCTGTTTCAACAGGATTGACTGATATGTTCGCAGACGGAGCACAAAAAATCAGTCTGTGGTGTGGCTAACGTGTTTTTCTCTCCTTTACAGGAGGAGCAAGAGGTCTACGTTGTGCCGGGACTGAATTGTTGTCGGTTATCTGTATCTGCTCTAACGACGCAGGGGTTCAAAAAAAGTTGCTTTGAAAATGATACCTGTTCCATTTTCAGAGGGGGGCGACAACGGGTCAACATGAAAAGGGAGAACAATTTCTTTGTTCTGGAGACACCTCTGGAGGGTGGTGGGAACGTGCAAAAGTTGCACGGGTGCACAAAAGGGTACAAACTCCAGAAATGTGGGAGGAGGTCCCTAGGGTGCAGGGCATGCAAAGGTGCAAAGGTACTTGGTTTTCCCGGGTTTGGGAGGGTAGCCAAAGAAGCCCTTTGAGCTTGTTCACACACAGATCTGTCAGGACCCATGAGGTGTGAGAGTCTGGGTGGGGCCAGGTATGTGCCATCGCTGACAGATGACCACAGCCAGGTTGGCTGGTGTCTCTCTCTCAAATCACAGGGGGAGGCGGCGCAACTGATCAAGGATTGGGTTGCGGAGGTGGAACTAAGGTTTTCCACCAAGGTGCAAGGGTTCAAGAGCGACCGAGGGTCACAGTTTACTGGGTCTGCTCTGGAGGAATTTTTCAAGGAAAAGGGAATACGTCACCAGGTGACGGGTGCAAAGTCTTCTCAAGGGAGAAGGGAGGCTGTTACTGAACTCCGGTGATGGGGATCAGGTCCAGAATCAGGGTTCAAAACCCGGTGATGGGGACCAAGTCCAGGGTCAGGGTTCAGGGCAGGTTTGGGCATCTCCAAGGGTTGTGAAAGGAGTGTCCAGGTGTGAGGCTTCATCTCCGGTAATGGAGAAAGCTCACGGACGGGTTGTCAAGTCA
Organism: Podarcis muralis; assembly: GCF_964188315.1. NCBI lineage: Eukaryota > Metazoa > Chordata > Lepidosauria > Squamata > Lacertidae > Podarcis > Podarcis muralis. Next base: position 84,226,563 of record NC_135661.1, read on the forward strand.
GAGGGGGAAAAGTCTGACGGAGAAGACACAACTACTGGCCCTAATGGGTCAGTAGGGTATCAGGTCACAGGTGCGTGGAAAAGTGTCGCACAGTGTGATTCTGGGAGTGTTGAAGGGGTTCAACGGGTGCCTGGGGAAGATGCCGGGAAGTGGCACAAGGCAAAGGGAAAGGTGTTGAACTCAAAAGGGTCTTGTCAGAATTTTCGGCAAGAGGGGGTGTCAGGTTTGGAACTTAACTGGTTAAGAAGTTCCCATGATGCCTCAACATTCTGACGTCAGTTTTTAGAAGCTGGGAGGAGCTTGGGAGGAGTTCTGTCTCTTTCTCCTGGGTCTTTGAGGGGGAAAGTCGCAGTTTTTCCTCATGGCTGAGGTGAGCCCAGGAGATCCCTGGGGAATGTTGGAATAAAGAACTGAAATGGACAAACCTGGACTCTGTGTGTGTTTGACAAAGGACATGACAGTTTTTCACCGCTGTGTTTATCTCTGCTAAGGTGTGACTGAGAGCTACCGGACGACGGAGCTGAGTGGCGCAGCTGAGGGAAGCGCGCCGGACCGGGCTGCCATAAATAGCTAATTGAGGACCAATAAATCAATTAGCGGGGTCCCAATATACTATTGCCCACAGTGCGCCCATCTCACTCAAGAGGCCAGGAGCCAGCGCTGTCCACAGACACTTCCGGGTCACGTGGCCAGCGTGACATCGCTGCTCTGGCGAGCCAGAGCCGCACACGGAAACACCGTTTACCTTCCCGCTAGTAAGCGGTCCCTATTTATCTACTTGCACCCGGGGGTGCTTTCGAACTGCTAGGTTGGCAGGCGCTGGGAGCGAACAACGGGAGCGCACCCCGCCGCGGGGATTCGAACCGCCAACCATGCGATCAGCAAGTCCTAGGCTCTGTGGTTTAACCCACAGCGCCACCCGCGTCCCTGCTAATAATAGTAGTATTAATTTATTATTTATACTCTGTCCATCTGGCTGGGTTTCCCCAGCCACTCTGGGCAGCACCCAACAGAATATTAAAAACACAATAAAACATCAAAACTTAAAAACTTCCCAAAACAGGGTTGCCTTCAGATGTCTGCTGAAAGTCAGATAGTTCTTTATTTCCTTGACATCTGGTGGGAGGGTGTTCCACAGGGCGGGCACCACCACCGAGAAGGCCCTCTGCCTGGTTCCCTGCAGCCTCACTTCTCGCAGTGAGGGAGCTGCCAGAAGTCCCTTGGAGCTGGAGCTCAGTGTCCAGGCTGAACAATGGGGGTGGAGACGCTCCTTCAGGTATAGCTTGCTTGTCTTGGCTTCCCGGGGTCTTCACTCACCTCCTGAGGTGCAACTGGAGGTGTCAGAAATTGAACCCAAGACTCTCTGTGTGCATTAGTTGGCTGTGATCCAGCTAAGCTGTTTGCAAAGAAGGTGGGAGAGCGGGCAGGGAACTTGCCCAAAGCAGCCAGGCTTATCCAGAAACATATCATCCTTATTCCCCCCCCCCCATTTTTCCTCCCTCCCTCTCTCCACTCTCCCACACAAAACCCACCCACCCCCTGACTTCCCTCAGTTCCAGTCTTTGCTGTTTTCTGCATGCAACAAAGTTGTATAGATCCTCAAACTATTTAGCTGATTATTATCAATAAAAAGTTTGTGAATGTTTATTCAAACCCAGCCAAGGAGTCCAGTTCACTTTGTTGCGTCTTCAGATACTTTGTAAAGGGTTCCCATTCATCTTTAAAGTCACAGTTATCCTTGTCCTGTAGCTTATATGTCAGTTTTGCCAGTTCTGCATAGTCCATCAATTTTTCTTGCCATGATTCTTTAGTTGGGGTTTCTTCAGTCTTCCATCCTTGTGCTACCAGAACTCTCGTGGCCGTTGTTGCATACATGAAGATGTTTTTCAGCTTTTTTGGCAGATCTTTCCCTACAATCCCTAACAAAAATGCTTCAGGTTTTTTAACAAATGTCAAATGGAACATTTTCTTCAATTCGTTGTATATCATTTCCCAAAATTTTTTAATTACTTTACAATCCCACCACATATGATAAGATGTCCCCTCCTTTTCCTTACGCTTCCAACATCTATTTGAACTAGTTTTATACATTTTCCCTAACTGCACTGGTGTTGTGTACCATCTGTACATTATCTTCATGCAATTCTCCTTCAATAGGGAACAATCTGTAAATTTTAAATCAGTTTTCCATAATTTTTCCCAATCTTCCATCATAATATTATGACCTACATCTTGTGCTGTTTCCCCCCTCTCCTGACTCTTTCTCTTCTCTTCCGCCACAGATCCGGGCTTACATTGGGGGCATCAGTCCTGACCACATCGAGAATGAGGACATGAAAGCCTTCCGATTCAGCGCCTTCAACCCCATCGTGGACCCGTGGCTCTTCATCATTTTCCGCAAAACCGTCTTCCGCAGCATCCGGAACTTTTTCTACTCCCAGTTCTGGTGGCCCTGGTGGTCCAGGACGCAGAAAACGTCTGCCACGCTGGGGACGCAGGACGGCATCCCTTTCCAAGACTATTCCGCCTGCTGAGAGCCAAAGCCACCCTACGGACGGGGTGCTTCCTGGCAGTGGGCTCAGAGGGACGGGGTGACGACTCAGAGGAGGAGCTGAAATGAGGTCCCACCTGCAGAACATCTCAGCAAGGATCCAGGAACTGGTGGGGTTAGGTTGGAGCAGGTGCGGGTGGTGGTGAAGGAACAGGTCTTTGGAGGGGAGAGATTCTTTCCCCCTACAATGGCATCCCCCAGAGGGAAATTTCCAGGAGGACATGGGAAGTGGCCAATTGGTCCGTCTAGCTCAGGAATGTCTCTACACTGATTGGCAGCTGCCCTCCAAGGTTTCAGGAAAGAGACAATTCCAGCCCTACCGGGAGATTCTGCTGCGGAGTGAACCTGGGACCTTGAACATGCAAAGCGGGTGCTCTATATCAGGGGAGCGATGACCCTTTCCATAGGGATGCTCTGCTTTGCGTTTCCTCATTGGTTAAAGAGGACGGGAGATCAGATTAAAAGGGCGTCTGTAATTCAACCACCAAGAGGGCAAAACAGAGGAAGAGGATGGAGAGAGAGAGAGAGAGAGAGAGAGAGAGAGAGAGAGAGAGAGAAGATAAATGTGACTGTATAGCATTGGGTTTGTCTGCATGTTGAGCAACCTGTGCCAGTCCCAGCTCTGCCTTGTTTGCTAACGTACCAAAACGGATAACGGATATTAAGTTTGTCCAGTTTCACGCTTCCGGCGTCGATTAGCGCACAGGGTTCGATTGTGAAGCTTTACTGTGAATCTTTGAAGGTGTAGAAATAAAAAGCTGCGAGTTTCTATCCGGCACGCCTGCGTGGCTGTACTTTAAAATGCACACAGACAGAGCTCAAACAGGGCCTGGCGAGTCTGCAGCTTAACTCTCACATAAACACAGCATAGGGGACGCGGGTGGTGCTGTGGGTTAAACCACAGAGCCTAGGACTTGCCGATCAAAAGGTTGGCGGTTCGAATCCCCGCGACGGTGTCAGCTCCCGTTGCTCGGTCCCTGCTCCTGCCAACCTAGCAGTTCGAAAGCACGTCAAAGTGCAAGTAGATAAATAGGTACCGCTCTGGCGGGAAAGTAAACGGCATTTCCGTGTGCTGCTCTGGTTCGCCAGAAGCAGCTTAGTCATGCTGGCCACATGACCTGGAAGCTGTACGCCGGCTCCCTCGGCCAGTAAAGCGAGATGAGCACCGCAACCCCAGAGTCAGTCATGACTGGACCTAATGGTCAGGGGTCCCTTTACCTTTAAACACAGCATGGAAGAAACCTTTGCCAACCTAGGATCATAGAGCTGGAAGGGGTCACCGGGTCATCTAGTCCAACCCCCCCGCAATGCAGGAATCTCAACTAAAGCATCCATGACAGATGGCCATCCAACCTCTGTCCTACAACTCCCATCAGCCCGAGCCAGCGCAGCACAGCTGTGTCTGATGGAAGTTGTAGTCCAAAATATCTCCAGGGAATCTTGGGGGAAAGTTTCCAAGGCGTACACAACTTTCTATTGCCATGTTGTTGAGCCAATACAAGCCAGCTATCGTTCCAATCCTAAACAAGTCGATTCAGAAATAAGTCCTGCTGAATTCAATAGTGCTTACTCCCAGGTAAGCAGGGTTAGAATTGCAGCCAAAATCTTTTTCCCAGAGGCTCAAAGTGGGGCGAGCTTACAGGCTACAATCCCTCTTTCCAGCTGACTTTCTGCTCTCCAGCCTACAGCCTTCCATTCAAAAGAGAATCAAGTAGCTAGTCCATATGATTATAGGGACGAACTTGAAAATATATGGCTAAAGTAAGGTTACAAGATGTTCCCGTTTCCCGGGGACAGTCCCCAGATTTACAAATCAGTCCCCATACAAAATCCATTGAAGTTGAAAAGTGCCATCAGATTCATTGGAAAAAAATCTGGTAACCTTAGGCTAAAGACCAGCGGGAGAGCTGAGCATGACAGGATGGGGGCCTCATTGTCAAGCCCTACTTAGATTGTTACTCTCCGAATGCCTGCGTTTGGAAGTAGACTGATTTGGGAGACCAAATTTGTTCTGCCCATCCAAGCACCTGTAGCTCCTGTCCTTCCTCCCCCAAGTTGCACCACACATTCCAGAAGCTCCGGAAGACTTAAGGCCCCAGAGTAAATATTTCCTTTACTTGCTAATCTCCTGCATGTTCTTCCAGATCTCTCCATCCCCCCCCCCCCACTCCACTATCCAACTGAGCAATAATCCCTTCTGTGTAAATATTTGGAATCCAAGTCCCAAGACAGGAGTACTAGAATTCCCCCATCATAGCTCTCTCTGCACATGTGCTGAACCGAACAGCTGTCAGTTAGAAGGGCGCTTTTGCCGCCACCAATATTTGGGGGCACCAGTGGGAGAGGAAATAGGGCAGGAGAGAAAATGGACACACCGCAATACCCCATATCCCCTCTATTTGAAAGTGCCACCAAGGGAACTTTCCCATATATTTCATTTTCTGGGGTGCAGGAGGGTCTATAGGTAAATCTCAATTTCCGTTTCTTTCAGTCTCTTTTGCTTTCCTCAGTCTTAAGTCCAGTTCTCCACATTTCTACACGAGTTTGCAATTTGTATGTGTCTGTGTGTATAATAATAATAATAATAATAATAATAATAATAATAATAATAATTTTATTTATACCCCGCCCATCTAGCTGGGTTTTCCCAGCCACTCTGGGCGGCTCCCAATAGAATATTAAAAACACGATAAAACATCAAACATTAAAAAGTTCCCGAAACAGGGCTGCCTTCAGATGTCTTCTAAAAGTCAGATAGTTACAGTGGTACCTCGGGTTACATACGCTTCAGGTTACATACGCTTCAGGTTACATACGCTTCAGGTTACAGACTCCGCTAACCCAGAAATAGTGCTTCAGGTTAAGAACATTGCTTCAGGATGAGAACAGAAATTGTGTTCCAGCAGCAGGAGGCCCCATTAGCTAAAGTGGTGCTTCAGGTTAAGAACAGTTTCAGGTTAAGAACAGACCTCCAGAACGAATTAAGTACTTAACCTGAGGTACCACTGTATTTATTTTCTTGACATCTGGTGGGAGGGCGTTCCACAGGGCAGGTGCCACTACCGAGAAGGCCCTCTGCCTGGTTCCCTGTAACCTCACATCTCACAGTGAGGGAACCACCAGAAGGCGTTCAGAGATGGACCTCAGTGTCTGGGCTGAACGACGGGGGTAGAGATGCTCCTACTGGGCCGAGGCCGTTTAGGGCTTTAAAGGTCAGCACCAACACTTGAGGAGGTTGCTTAATAGCCCAGAATTTCCTGTGCCCAGACTAAATGTGGAATTCCTCACTGTTTCCTCAAGTGGTGGGAAGTTCCACAGGCACTCTACTGGGTTCTGAGTTTCCTTTGAATGAGATGGCACTTGAGATAGGGCCTTAGCCCCTGGGTGTTCTGGAGATGACTGCCATTAGCCCGGGTCAAGTCTGCAATTGTAATTTTTAGGTCCTCGTGAAAACTCACCAGCATTTTGGTGCAAATTTCTCCTCTAACATACACATTTTTGCAAAGCATATTTCCCCAGACATTCGTCTTTCCCCTGATATCATGCATTTGATATGCTGTTTTCACAAGCGCACGCATTTTAACACACACACTTTGCCCATTGTAGATGCATAAAACTCTGTTGGAAAACTGAACTGCAGAATTTTGCCCTGTCGTGCTGCTTTCCCCTCTTCCCAGTTGCCACCAGGCTGCAGTTTGCAAGGACAGCGCCATCTGTCAGCAGCCACGCCAACTACAGTGTGATGACAGCCTTCCACACATATAGCAGTGGAGAGAAATAAAGCAGACTTCTCAGCTGTGCACAAAGTGACGCATTTCTACATTTGCATCCTTTAGCTGGAATCTGATACCTGAGGATTCAGCTTTGTGGCCCAAACTTAGCAGAACCCTGATACTTCTGACAGTGATGGCTGGACTGCACAACGCTCATCCTAGCACTGGTTGCTAGGCAACACACAGGCGGTACAACGGTACAACTCAGGCACACTCTAGCAGACTATGATAATATGGCTTTAGCACAGGGGTGGGGAACGTGTGCCCCCCCCCCCGAAGTTGCCAGACTACAATTCCCATTATTCCCGACAGCTGGTCACAGTGGCTGGAGCTGATGGGTGCTGGAGCCCAGCAAAACCTGGTAAGCCACTGGTTTCAAGTAGCTGTTTGAGAGAGATGTTGGTCCCTGAACTTTTGCCCACCACCCCGCACACACCCCTTAGAAGACTCCACATGGAAAGCAGCTGCTCACACTAACATGGAGGTCAGTTTTTGTAGGAATCATTCAGAAGTTTGAAAGCAAGAGAGCTAAGAACGTAAGGCCAGAAGCCTACCCTCCAATATTTTTCCACTGAGAACAGGGAAGCACTATTCAATAATAATTCTTGGACTCCATGATCACTGCAGATGGTGACAGCAGCCACGAAATTAAAAGACGCCTGCTCCTTGGGAGAAAGGTGATGGCAAACCTAGACAACATCTTAAAAAGCAGAGACATCACCTTAACAACAAAGGTCCGCATAGTAAAAGCCATGGTTTTCCCAGTAGTGATGTATGGAAGTGAGAGCTGGACCATAAAGAAGGCTGATCGCCGAAGAATGGATGCTTTTGAATCATGGTGCTGGAGGAGACTCTTGAGAGTCCCATGGACTGCAAGAAGATCAAACCTATCCATTCTGAAGGAAATCAGCCCTGAGTGCTCACTGGAAGGACAGATCCTAAAGCTGAGGCTCCAATACTTTGGCCACCTCATGAGAAGAGAAGACTCCCTGGAAAAGACCCTGATGTTGGGAAAGATGGAGGGCACAAGGAGAAGGGGGCGACAGAGGACGAGATGGTTGGACAGTGTTCTCGAAGCTACAAGCATGAGTTTGACCAAACTGCGGGAGGCAGTGGAGGACAGGAGTGCCTGGCGTGCTCTGGTCCATGGGGTCACGAAGAGTCGGACACGACTAAACGACTAAACAACAACACAACAACAATTCAATAATAATAATAATACCGTATTGGCCCGAATATAAGCCGCACCCGCAAATAAATCACACCTTTAAAAATCACCGGGGGGGGGGGGGAGAGAGAGAGAGAAAAAGACAATACCAGAATATAAGCCGCTCCCTTAAAATTCCACAGGCATGTACACCCGTTCCGTTTACTATATGTCTGTTTCAGCAGCGATATCGCAAAAGCCCATTTTTGCAAGGTTGTGAATTTAAGCCGCACTTTAACTATTCATGGGATTTGAAGGCATTTGAGGCATTTGCCAGCTCATCTTTTGGGGGGGAAATTCAGCATCTTTAGCTCAATCGGCGGGGGCCACGCACCATTAAGCCTCGCTTCGAAAAGCTCTTTGCTGCCAAGCGTGAACCTCTTAATTCCTCTGCTGGGAGATACCAGGTCGCTGTACCTCACCGAAGCAAGATGCAATAGGTTTAGCAACCTCCAGCAGACCGGCAAAGGGAGCTGCCGCGATGGAAATGCGAGGAAAGAGATACAGTGGAACCTCGGTTTAAGTACTTAATTCGTTCTGGAGGTCTGTTCTTAACCTGAAGCACCACTTTAGCTAATGGGGCCTCCTGCTGCCGCCACACTGCCGGAGCACAATTTCTGTTCTCATCCTGAAGCACAGTTCTTAACCCGAGGTACTACTTCTGGGTTAGCGGAGCCTGTAACTTGAAGCGTATGTCACCTGAAGCATATGTAACCCAAGGTACCACTGTACAGTGGTGCCCCGCAAGACGGAAAACCCGCTAGACGAAAGGGTTTTCCGTTTTTGAGTTGCTTCGCAAGACGATTTTCCCTATGGGCTTGCTTCGCAAGACGAAACGTCTTGCTAGTCTTGCGATTTTTTTTCCGCTCCCCCCCCTTTTTCTAAGCTGCTAAGCCGCTAATAGCCTTATAGCAGCTTAGCCACTAAGCCTTTAATAGCCGCTAAGGCGCTAAACCGCTAATAGCGCTAATCCGCTAATCGGGTTGCTTCGCAAGACAAAAAAACCGCTAGAGGAAGAGAATCGCGGAACGGATTATTTTCGTCTTGCGAGGCACCACTGTATCTGGTTGGCGCACCTCAGAAAAGAGAGTGCAGAGTTGGAAAAGGTTTGGAAAAGAGACTGAAATGATGAAGGGGATGGGGCAGCTCCTCTGTAAGGCTGCAGCAGGAGGGACTTTTTAGTTTAGAGAAAAGGCAAGCGAGAGGGCGACACAATAGAAGTTTACCGAATTATGCTCGACTTTGAGAGACTGGGCAGAGAAAAGTTCGTCTCCCTCTCTCTTAACCCTCGAACCCGAAGACTTCCATTGAAGCTGGATGCTGGAGGGGGCGACCTCCTCTGTCTGGTGCAACACGTTCAAGAAGTTCCCACCACTTCCCTGAGCCTCCACCTCTTTCTGTGCACACGATCCGCTTTGCGCAAGTGCCTGGTCATTGCCATCCGCAGGGCAGATGAGTTCGCAGGATGCAAAGCCATTTCCTCCTTCTGCTGTCCTAGGGGGCGGTTCGGGCCAACGGTTTGAGCAATTGTGCTTCTTTGCAACAATCCCTGACAGGCTGGAGGAAACGACACCAGTGGGTGGGGAGCAGCCAGAGTTACCCCAGAGTACCGTATTTTTCGCTCTCTAAGACGCACTTTCCCCCTCCTAAAAAGTAAGGGGAAATGTGTGTGCGTCTTATGGAGCGAATGCAGGCGGGAGGCTCTGCTCAGCGCTCCCTTTAAAGAGCCGCGCGGAGCGTGTGGGCGGCTCTTGCTGCCCTTCTCCCTCCTCGGGAAAAAGCCCCCAAGAGCCGCACACACACTCTGCACGCTCTTTAAAGGGAGCGTGGCTCTTGGGGGAGCCTTAGCCGTGCGCAGCCTCTCCCAGGCAGGGGATAAAGCCTCCCCTTGCCCGGGAGAGGCTGTGTGCGGCTATCCCATAAGCCAGGACAGCCAGCGGGATCGCTACGCAGCGATCCCGCTTCCTGTTCTGGCTTCTGGGATTCAGAATTTTTTTCCTCTCGTTTTCCTCTTCCAAAAACTAGGTGCGTCTTATGGTCTGGTGCGTCTTATGGAGCGAAAAATACGGTACATGTCAGCATCAGAAACTTTCCGTGCGCTTCGCCCCCAGGAAAACACACAGGAGGTGGCCCTTGGTTCTAGCTGCTGGAGAAAATGTTGTTCCAGAAAGCCCTGGAAAGTTAGGGAGGTGCTTCTGCAAAATGGCCAGTTGTTTTCCCCCCGACACCCCCAGCCAAGGCAATTTCAGGGAATGCACAGGGCGAGGAGATGGAATCATTTATGCAGGTTTTCTGCTGGTGGGGCTTATTAGTTGAATTCTGCCCTGTATATATAAAGCACCCCCCCCAAAAAAAGGCCCAGATACCTGGGAACTGTACTCCCCCCCCCCAGAACTACAATTACCAGCACCCACAAGAAAATACAGTTCCCTGGATTCTTTTTGGAGGGGGTGTGCTTTAAATGTATGGTGTGTACGCCAGACACTGGGACAAATAACAGGGGAGAGCTTTTGTCTTCCATGTTCAGCTTTGGAGTTTTCAGCTGCCCACTGTTGGAGACAGTGCCCTGGGCCAGGTGGGCCCTAGTTCTAGTGAATCACAACTCTCCCATTTTTAGCCAATTTCTGCATCCCTGCTGGTAGTGAGCTTCACAAAGGCTACAGCAAGAGGCGTCTTCACCGGTCACGGGACCTCCACATGTCCTGACTCCCTGTTATGTTAACTCCACTGTGCTCAACCCCCGATCTCTTCACCGTCAGAGAGAAAGCAGCGGAAAAAGAGAAGTCCAAGACCCCAAACGAAAGATGGATATTTTTCGCAAGCAAAGACAATGCCCAGATGACTGCAGAAGTTTGCACACTTCATTCCTGTAGGAGCAGTTTAAGGTGGGAAAGGGTTTTAGGTCCACCCCCCCCCCGGACCTCTTAATTATTACATCACGTTATTGAAGTCAGATTGACAGCCATTAAGGCTGTCATTCGCCGAAGAATTGATGCTTTTGAATTATGGTGCTGGAGGAGACTCTTGAGAGTCCCATGGACTGCAAGAAGATCAAACACATCCATTCTTAAGGAAATCAGCCCTGAGTGCTCACTGGAAGGACAGATCCTGAAGTTGAGGCTCCAATACTTTGGCCACCTCATGAGAAGAGAAGACTCCCTGGAAAAGACCCTGATGTTGGGAAAGATGGAGGGCACAAGGAGAAGGGGACGACAGAGGATGAGATGGTTGGATAGTGTTCTCGAAGCTACAAACATGAGCCTGACCAAACTGCGGGAGGCAGTGGAAGACAGGAGTGCCTGGCGTGCTCTGGTCCATGGGGTCACGAAGAGTCGGACACGACTAAACGACTAAACAACAACAAGGCTCGAATGTGGCTTCTGCAAAGCTGCATTGTTTCATTCTTTATGCTGGCAGAGAAACCCACCGGAAGACCATTTGTGGAAGGAGAGTGATGGTGCAGTTTTAAACCATGTGCTTTTATTAGCGCACACTAAAATATACATGTATCTTAACGGCAACGGAGAGACTGACTTATTTCTGACTTTCCTTTTCAAAGAGTTTAGGATGATGAACAAAGCATATGTAACATGGGAATTGGTCAAAGCAGGCCAGAAGGATGTCCTGGTCACTGGTGGGGGCTTGAGAAGGTTGGGGGTGGGCAGTCACTCACCTAGGAAAGGCTCCCCTGCCTTTTCTTCAGGGAGAATGTGGTCCAGCTTGTGTTATGTTTTTTTTAGGGATGGTGGAGATGAAAGCCAGCACCATCGGAAGGGAGAAAGGTCCCCCATCCATGTCCTACAGAGTCATTGGTCCATCATACCCATTTGGTCTCGTCTGGCTGGTGGTGCTTCTCCAGGATATTTCCCAGGCCTTGGGATCCTTCCACCAAAGATGGACCAAGGATTTTGTATGTGTAAAAGAGGTGGCTTTAGGAGAAGAAGGGTTTGGATTTGATATCCCGCTTTATCACTATCCGAAGGAGTCTCAAAACGGCTAACATTCTCCTTTCCCTTACAACCAGACCTTACAACCAGACCGTAAGAATTTGCAACGAAGTACAGGACTTGCTCCCTCGTGGGGCAGCGATGGCCGCCAACTTGGAGGGCTTTAAATGAGGCTCAGACAAGTTCATGAGGAGAAGAAGAAGAAGAGTTTGGATTTGATATCCCGCCTTTCACTCCCTTTAAGGAGTCTCAAAGTGGCTCACAATCTCCTTTCCCTTCCTCCCCCACAACAAACACTCTGTGAGGTGAGTGGGGCTGAGAGACTTCAGAAAAGTGTGACTGGCCCAAGGTCACCCAGCAGCTGCATGTGGAGGAGCGGAGACGCGAACCCGGTTCCCCAGATTACGAGTCCACCGCTCTTAACCACTACACCACACTGGCTCTCTCTGTATACAATTGGGCTTAGGTGGGCATGCGTCAGCCATCGCCCTAATTTAATTTTACCCTTTGCAAACTGCAAGTAGTGGTAGCAGATGGACAGAGAGAGAAAGGGTGGTATTCAGTTAAGTTTTAGGGCTCATTCACACTTCGGCTTGTGCCTAGAAAGCACAGGGATAGGTGGTTTTTCGCTTGAACACACCTTCTAGGCATGGGTTCAAGCAGTTTCTTCACCGAGCTGCAACTTTCCAAGGGAAAACTCATTCTTTAGTGAGAGATTGGAGCAAATGGCAATGCGGGGTAAACCTGAATTGCCACTTGCTCAAACGGGACCATAGAATGTGCATGGGAGCCCTTACTCAGAGTCAAACCAAAGTTCTAGGGATGCGGGTGGCGCTGTGGGTTAAACCACAGAGCCTAGGGCTTGCCGATCAGAAGGTCTGTGGTTCGAATCCCCACGACGGGGTGAGCTCCCGTTGCTCGGTCCCTGCTCCTGCCAACCTAGCAGTTCGAAAGCACATCAAAGTGCAAGTAGATAAATAGGTACCGCTCCGGCGGGAAGGTAAACGGCGTTTCTGTGTGCTGCTCTGGTTCGCAAGAAGCGGCTTAGTCATGCTGGCCACATGACCCGGAAGCTGCACGCCGGCTCCCTCGGCCAATAAAGGGAGATGAGCGCCGCAACCCCAGAGTCGGCCACAACTGGACCTAATGGTCAGGGGTCCCTTTACCTTTACCTTTTAGGTGAAGTTCTAAGGAGTGTGCAGAAATGGCACTTGTATGGCTCAGGGAGCAAGAATGAGTGCCTGCTGCTGCATGCTATCTCCTCCAAAAAGTCAAGTGGCGGGTGTGGGTGTGTGTGTGTGTGTGCGCGCGCGCGTCTGCATGCTTGAGGCAAAGCACCTGGTGCAATGGAAAAAATGCCAAACAAGGCATTGACCCGGCTGCCTTCGAATAAACAGCGGCGCCTGCATCTCATCAATCCCAAGGCGGAATGTCAATGCATCAGCTGAGCACCCCATAGACCTCAACTGTCCTTGCATGCAGATAGGAGGAAGGAGTGGGTAGGCAGACCCCACACCCAACCTATCAATCACACTGAATTCATAAAAGCGGAAAAGGAGAAACGTTATTGACGGATCTGGCTACTTAGAAGCCTGAGCTTCTTCCGAACTGCTAGGTTGGCAGGAGCAGGGACCGAGCAACGGGAGCTCACCCCATCACAGGGATTCGAACTGCCGACCTTCTGATCGGCAGGCCCTGGGCTGTGTGGTTTAACCCACAGCGCCACCCGCGTCCCTTCTTGGCTGGAGGTCTGCACTGCAAAATCAGAAGCACACATTTCGACGGCTGCCTGTGTCTTAGCACCCAGTTCTGCAGCAGCTCTACCTGAGAAGTACTCAGTTCCTGCATTCACCCTCAACCAGAGTCAACACAGATGTTTCCATGCTGTACCATTCAGATTAAACAGCGAACCGCACAACGGCCATTTGGAGAGGGAGGACTTCCTTTTGAAAGAGCGCTGAATGCAGCTGCTACCAGGCTAAGACCGCAAGCCTTAAATTTGCTGCCGCCTGGACAAACAGCTACATATAAACAGTCACTTAGCATATACAAATCCAAGCGTGCTACAATGCAGGGGGGGGGGGGTAAGGGAGAGAATGGTGGCAGCGGTTGCTTAAGGTCAGATGCGTACCTTTCTTTAGCCATTTCTGCTTTGTTTTTGCAGCTGTCCCTTTTTGGAGCAGCTCTTCCACTTCCTCCAGAACAGCCCGCAGAGATAGCAAAAGACAGACCACAGCACCCAGGCAGAGCAGCATGTCACGCACTCAACGCTTATCCCTCCCTCCTTCCCAGGGAGCCGACGGAAGCAAATTATTGACATTGGGCTTCCCCAGCCTGACACCCTCCAGATAACTATAGAATCGTAGAGCTGGAAGGGACCCAACGGTCATCTAGTCCAGCCCCCTAAAATACAGGAATCTCAGCTAAAGCATCCATGAGAGATGGCCATCCGACCTCTGCTCAAAAACCTCCAAGGTAGGAGCATCCACAGTTTCCAGAGGGAGTCCGTTCCACTCTGGAACAGCTCTTACCGTCAGACAGTTCTTCCTGAAGTTGAATCGGAATCTCCTTTCCTGCAACACCCTAGAGGTCCCGGGCCCTAAGGAAGTCAGATTAGCCTCAACCAGAGCCAGGGCCTTTTCAACACTGGCCCCGGCCTGGTGGAACGCTCTGCCTCATGAGACCAGGGCCCTACGGGATCTGATTTCTTTCCGCAGGGCCTGTAAGACAGAGTTGTTCCGCCCGGCCTTTGACTCGGAGCCAATTTGATTCCCTCCCTCTCTTTCTTTTTCCCTTCTCCTCCTGTGATGAGGCTGCATTTTAATATTTTAATGTTTTTAAAGTTGTATTTTAATCTTGTTTTTAAGTTTTATTCATTCAACTTGTTTTTATTATTGCTTGTTAGCCACCCTAAGCCCGGCCTAGGCTGGGGAGGGCGGGGTATAAATAAAAATTATTATTATTATTATTATTATTATTATTATTATTAACTCAAATCCATTGGTTTGAGTCCTAGCCTCCGGAGCAGGAGAAAACAAGCTTTCTCCATCTTCCATGTGACAGCCTTTGAGATATTTGAAGATGATCTCCTCTGAGTCTCCTCTTTTCCAAGTTAAACATACTCGGCTCCTTCAACTGTTCCTCATACGGCTTGGTTTCCAGACCCTTGATCCATCTTGGTCGCCCTCATCTGCAGCTGGAATACAACTCCCATCTGCCACAGGACAGGTTGGAGCTGTGGTCTTAAAACATCTGGGGGACATCAAGCTGGGGACATCTGATGTCAACCAGAAGCTATGGGGCAAAGTTCAAGGTGCTGGAGCTAACACAGAAGTCACAATACAGCTCAGGACCAGGTTACTTGAGAGGCTGCCTTATTGGCTGCATTTATACCACACCTTTCTTGGGAGAAAAGCAATGTCAAACCTAGTTGTTGTTGTTTTTTTATAAATAATTTTTATTAATTTACAACAAAAACAAAAACACACAATAATTTCACATCCAATTTATCACAAAGTGTTTCTTTTCTGGACTTCCTTCAGCTTTTCCGTGAATCATCCATAGTCATTATTTAACTTACGCATTCCTTAAGTTGTCAAACCTAGTTGTTGTTTAGTCGTGTCCAACTCTTCGTGACCCCATGAACCAGAGCATGCCAGGCACTTCTGTCTTCCACTGCCTCCCGCAGTTTGGTCAGACTCATGTTGGTACCAACATAAGTCAAACCTAGACAGCATCTTAGAAAGCAGACACATCACCTTTCCAACAAAGGTCCATATATTAAAGCCATGGTTTTCCCAGTAGTGATGTATGGAAGTGAAAGCTGGACCATCAAGAAGGCTGATCGCCGAAGAATGGATGCTTTTGAATTCTGGTGCTGGAGGAGACTCTTGAGAGTCCCATGGACTGCAAGAAGATCAAACCTCTCCATTCTGAAGGAAATCAGCCCTGAGTGCTCACTGGAAGGACAGATCCAGAAGCTGAGGCTCCAAGACTTTGGCCACCTCATGAGAAGAGAAGACTCCCTGGAAAAGACCCTGATGTTGGGAAAGATGGAGGGCACAAGGAGAAGGGGACGACAGAGGACGAGATGGTTGGACAGTGTTCTCGAAGCTCCCAGCATGAGTTTGAGCAAACTGCGGGAGGCAGTGGAAGACAGGAGTGCCTGGCGTGCTCTGGTCCAGGGGGTCACAAAGAGTCGGGCACGCAGTTTGGTCAAACTCATGCTGGTAGCTTCGAGAACACTGTCCCACCATCTCGTCCTCTGTTGTCCCCTTCTCCTTGTGCCCTCCATCTTTCCCAGCATCAGGCTGATTTCCTTAAGAATGGATAGGTTTGATCTTCTTGCAGTCCATGGGACTCTCAAGAGTCTTCTCCAGCACCAGAATTCAAAAGCATCAATTCTTCGGCGATCAGCCTTCTTTATGGCCCAGCTCTCACTTCCATACATCACTGCTGGGAAAAACATAGCTTGAACTATACGGACCTTTGTTGGCAAGGTGATGTCTCTGCTTTTTAAGATGCTGTCTAGGTTTGTCATTGCTTTTCTCCCAAGAAGCAGGCGTCTTTTAATTTCATGACTGCTGTCACCATCTGCATTGAAGGCTTTTTCCTATTCTTAAGAAGGCAGGAGAAGCAAAGGGTTGCGCGTAAAAGCATGGAAGCTGCAGCCACAGCCATGTAATGAACATAGTCTGCACCTAGCAGGTACCTAACAAATGAGATTAGGCAGGCGAGACCTAGCTAGAAAGAGGACAGGGCTTCGACAGTTAACAAGTAGGAAAGCCTGTTCAAGAAGCCATCTCCCCATGGCGGCTGGCTCCCTCTGCTGTGCTCAAGGAGACGGTGCAGATTCAGATACGCTTTGTCTCCTGTCAACTTCACAGCCAGCCGTCAGTTTCGCTTGTCTTCAAGTAAGCTCCCAAATCTGCCCTCCCACTGTTTCAATCTGCAAACGCCAGAGATTTCAGAGATGCCCACAGCTATTTTGAAGAAGAAAAAAGTCAGCTTTCCCCATCAACCTCTATAACCTATTTAGAATCTCAGGAGGACGATCAGAGCTGGCAAATACTTGGTCCTGTCAGAGGAAAAAGTGAAAGAGGCAACCATCACCTTTAGGAAGGAGAGAGATGAACCCAAAACTCCGCGCCCCCCCCCCCCGTATACTGTAAGGTAAAGGGACCCCTGACCATTAGGTCCAGTCGTGACCGACTCTGGGGTTGCAGCGCTCATCTCGCTTTACTGGCCGAGGGAGCAGGCGTACAGCTTCCGGATCATGTGGCCAGCATGACTAAGCCGCTTCTGGCAAACCAGAGCAACGCCATTTCCCTTCCCACCAGAGCGGTACCTATTTATCTACTTGCACTCTGACGTGCTTTTGACCTGCTAGGTTGGCAGGAGCAGGGACCGAGCAACGGGAGCTCACCCCGTTGCGGGGATTCAAACCACCAACCTTCTGATCAGCAAGGCCTAGGCTCTGTGGTTTAACCCACAGCGACACCCGCGTCTCATTCTTACACTGTAGATCCAAACAATTCAGGACTAGGAACCTAGCCACAGGTTATCATTTATTAGATGCTGCTGTTTCACTTGCTTTGAATTTATATTTATCATATCCTGTGCACTATCCTACACCAGTTTGATGTTTGCATAATGAAACCATCTCTAAATACTGTAAGTAAATACTCCTTTTCACAACAGGTGTTTTGAGTGCAAGACAGACCCCATCATCCCTGACTATTGGCCATATAGCCTGGGGTGATGGGCATCAGAATCCAGACCAAAGTCCTTCAACCTTGGGTCCCCAGCTGTCGTTGGACTACAACTCCCATCATCGCCAGCCAGTTTAGCCAATGGCCAGGGATGATGGGAACTGTAGTCCAACAACATTTGGAAACCCAAGTTTGAGGAACGCTGATCTAGAGGGCCCCATGTTTGAAAACACCAAACCACTAAAAAGGGGGAGCAGAAAAGACATCGCCCCGACTTAGGCTTGCCAAGGATAACAACTGAGAAGTGTGCTGAAAGAACCTCAGGGGCTCCCACAGAGGGTACCATCAAAGGAGGCTTTGAGAGTCACTGGTCTGGCCCCACCTCCTTGCAAACAGCATTTTCCAGGGCAAGTCAATCCGCTGCATCTTTGAACAGTGGAAGTGCTGATCAGAGGCATCATCTTAACTTCTCTCAAGAGAGGGCTTCCCATTGCGTCTCAGCACCCATTCCAGTTGGGAGACAAATCCACCTTAGCAACAGAACACAGGGCTCCAGCAAGGGTGGGTATGTATGCAAGTAAAAGCAAAGTATAGGAACACTTAAACTTGATCCCGAACCAGGATGGTGAAGTGGTTAGAGCAGCTTTCGGACACCTCCAGCTAAGTGGGGTTTAAGTGCAATGAATGGATGCGCCTCTCTTTCAAATCAGAACCAGTGAAGGTGGTGAAGGTCCTGTGTGAGTGCCTGGAGGTGGTTGGAGGATGGATGGTGGCTAACAGATTGCGGTTGAATCCTGACAAGACAGAAGTACTGTTCTTGGTGGGACAGGGCTGGTGTGGGGGACTCCCTGGTCCTGAATGGGGTAACTGTGCCCCTGAAAGACCAGGTGCGCAGCCTGGGAGTCATTTTGGACTCACAGATGTCCATGGAGGCACAGGTCAATTCTGTGTCCAGGGCAGCTGTCTACCAGCTCCATCTGGTACGCAGGCTGAGACCCTACCTGCCTGCGGACTGCCTTGCCAGAGTAGTGCATGCTCTGGTTATCTCCTGCTTGGACTACTGCAATGCGCTCTATGTGGGGCTACCTTTGAAGGTGACCAGGAAACTACAACTAATCCAGAATGTGGCAGCTAGACTGGTGACTGGGAGCGGCCGCTGACACCACATAACACCGGTCTTGAAAGACCTACACCCAGTATGCTTCCGAGCACAATTCAAAGTGTTGGTGCTGACCTTTAAAGCCCTAAACAGCCTCGGTCCAGTATATCTGAAGGAGCATCTCCACCCCCATCGTTCTACCCGGACACTGAGGTCCAGCACCGAGGGCCTTCTGGCAGTTCCCTCACTGCGAGAAGCCAAGTTACAGGGAACCAGGCAGAGAGCCTTCTCAGAAGTGGCACCCGCCCTGTGGAACACCCTACCACCAGATGTTAAAGAGAACAACTACCACCAGACTTTTAGAAGACATCTGAAGGCTGCCCTGTTTAGGGAAGCTTTTAATGTGTGATGTACTGCAGTATTTTAATATATTGCTGGAAGCCACCCAGAGTGGCTGGGGAAGCCCAGCCAGATGGGCGGAGTATAAATAATAAATTATTATTATGGATCCAGGGCGACTGGGATTCTGCCTCGAAGCAGCTCATGGCTGACCCCCTATGAGCAAAAAAGCTGGCGTCAGTTGAGCAGCTGTAACCAAATACCCGTATTTCTGAGAACTCCTCAACTTTAAGAGAGGTCTTTGCCATGTTCCACAGCAGAGGGTGTCATCTTCCGCTCTTGCAACTTGCAAAAACCACACGCATTAGAACCCTCCCCCCGCCCCAAGTGCACGCTATAATTTTAACAGCTGCAGATTTAAGTGTTTCTATCCTGTTCTGCTCTGACTGTTCCCGGATTTTAATTTCTCTTCTTGTTGACAACCACCAAGAGGACTTGTGTTCTAGGGCAGCCTATAAATACTGTAAATAAATATTGCATGCAAGAGGAACTGGGTGGCCAGCGGGGCAGGGTTTTGGCAGCTAGTGTAGAATGTGCGCAGGCCGCGGATCAACTCTCTTGGGCAGCTGCCCCCAACTTGGTGTGCTCCAGATGTTAAGAGACTTCCAGCTCCCATCGTCCGCAGCCAGCACAGCTCTAGGTCTTGCAGACAATGTTGCACTGAAATGCCAATGGGACTGGGTCATCCGCAGCTAAGTGTATGCAGACACACACAGGCACACACAAATGCCCGCAGAATCGGGCCAATGGCCATCTAGTCCAGCATCCTGTTCTCAGTGTGGCCAACAAGTTGCCCGTAGAAAACCCTCAAAAGCAGGATATGAGAACGAGAGCAACTCTCCCCACATGTGGCTTCCAGCAAGTGTTATTTGGAAGCATTATTACATCCAGCTATGGAGACACAGCGGGCACGCGGGTGGCGCTGTGGGTTAAACCACAGAGCCTAGGACTTGCTGATCAGAAGGTCGGCGGTTCGAATCCCCACGACGGGGTGAGCTCCCGTTGCTCAGTCCCTGCTCCTGCCAACCTAGCAGTTCAAAAGCATGCCAGTACAAGTAGATAAATAGGTACCGCTTTGGTGGGAAGGTAAACAGCGTTTCCGTGCGCTGCTCTGGTTCGCCAGAAGTGGCTTAGTCATGCTGGCCACATGACCCGGAAGCTGTATGCCGGCTCCCTCGGCAATAAAGCAAGATGAGCACCGCAACCCCAGAGTCGGCCACAACTGGACCCAATGGTCAGGGGTCCCTTTACCTTTATGGAGGCACAGCAAAGCCATCAAAGCTACCAGAGAAGTTATAGCCCTCTCCTCCATGAAATTGTTGAATCCTCTCTTAAAGCCATCCAAGTTGGTGGCCCTCATTGCCTCCAGAAGGAATGTGTTCCATAGTTCCTACTATGGGTAGAGAGAAGAAATTGTTGTATCTGTTCTGAATTTTCCAACGTTCAGTCTCATTGGAGGTCCACCAGTTGCAGTGTTATGAATGGGAAATACTTTTCTCTATGCATTTTCTCCATGCCATGTATTACGTCATAAACTTCTATCCTGTCCACTCTAACCCACCTTTTGTCTTAACTAAAAGGTCCTGAACGCTGCAACCTTTCTCTCGCCGTTTTCTGAACCATTTCCAACTCTTCAATATCCTGCTTGAGGTGAGGTGACCAGAAACACACACGGTATTCCAAATGCAGTTGCACCGTGGATGTTTGTAACGACATTATATCAACCATTTTATTTTCAATTCATTTTCTTAATGACCCATAGCATGGAAATTGCCTCAGCTGCCACACACTGGGTCAGTGCCTTCATCAAGCTACCTACTTCAACCCCAAATTTTTATTTGTGGGGTCACTGCCAATTCAGACCCCATGAGCATATGAAATTAATATTTTTTGCTCCAGTATTTTATCACTTTACACTTGTTTAACTTGGGTTGCACTTGCCATTTTACAGCCCGTTCACTCAGCTTTGGGGAGTCCTCCTGGAGCTCTTTACAATCTCTTTCGCTTTAATGATCCAGAACCATTTAATATCATTTGCAAACTTGGCCACCTAACTGCTCACTCCTTTAGATCATTTATGAAAAAGTTAAATAGCACAGGTACCAAAACTGATCCTTTCTACTTCTCCCCATTGTCTATTTGTTCCTACTCTACTTCCTGCAACTTAGCCAATTCCTGATCCATAAAAGGACCTCTCCTCTTATTCCTTGACTGCTGAGCTTACTCAGGGGTCTTTGATGAGGTACTTTGTCAAAAAGCTTTTATATGTCCAAGTACACTGTGTTAACCAATCTATACCCATATACTTGTTGACACTGTCAATGAACTCCAATAGATTTGCGAGACAGGATTTTCCCTTGCAGAAGCCATGCTGGCTCTGCTTGAGCGAAGCTTGTTCTCTATGTTTGGCTATTTTATCTTTAACACTTTCCACCAGTTTTCTTGGGGCAGACAGTATGCTAGCAGCATTCCCCCCTGCATCCTTTAAAAACAACTACTAGTGTTTTATTGGTTACTTTCTAATCCTCAAGAATGGAGGAGGCAAGTTTATTTAGACAGATCAGCAATTTCACATTTGAGTTCTTTTGTAACTCTCAGGTGGATGCCATGGGACACAGTGATTACTTTTACTGTAAACAAGTGGTACAGTGACAATAAAGTATTTCTATTTCTGTGTCAATTTTTGTGTTGCCTACTAGGCTTAGAGCATCATTTCTCATCAGAACTATCTGCCCCAGTTCCTTACTCACCTCCTGTAAAGGTTAGGTTTAGGCACTGGGACCTGCCTGTATCTTTGGTTGTGAAGAGAGAGGCAAAGAATTCATTCAGCTTTCTTTGCAATCTCCTTACCCTCCTTTTGAGATTTTTTGGCTCCCTTGTCCTCCATTTCCTTCCTTTGCCCACCCAGGATCAATGGAAGCAACATAAAGAACGCGGCTGCTTCTGCTCAAAGCAATTAAGTCAAATGATGCTTTCCAACACAAGTAGCTCCAGGTTTATACCAGGAGCCCATGGAAGTGGCTCAGCGATTACAACCTTCAGAGGAAAGCTCTTACCAATTTAATTTGTTTTCAAAAAGTTTCCCCAAGGGGAATTTGCTGCATTTGCCCATGGGGAAAAGAGACACTCACATCTTAAGCTGTTCCAGCAACTGTGAAACAAAACAACTGAACGAGGCGGTCCAGTTAAAGGGACAGGGAATATCAAAGCAAACACAGCCATTTCAGGTAGTCACTGCATTTTATTGGAAAACATTGATATAATTTTATTTTCACAGCTTGAACTGAACACAACACCACCTGCTTTCAAAGACATTCTTGCTCCAACCTTCCCCACGCCCCCTGCCTAAGTTCTCAGGTGAGATCCCTCCACCTCTGCTCAACACAGGAGTGCAGAAGACAGGAAATAATAATAAGAGGGGGCGTGGTCAAATCCGCCACGGACTGCGTAAAGCACTCTTCTTTCACCCGGTTTCAGGGAAATTCTGCAGCTCTGTTTCGATTCCCCCTCCAAAACTGGTTTTTTTTTCTCTTCTTCTTTATTTATTTATTTATTTTTTTTTTGGATTAAAAAATAAAAGTGAAAAAAGTAAAGAGAAGCAAGTTTGCGGCCCATGCTGTTTTGCCGCGAGAAAGGGGGCGGGGCGGGTGGGGACGGGCGGAGTTAAGGAAGCAACATTGAAAGAGCACAGACACTGAAGCCAAAGGTGCGGCACAAGCGTTAAAACCGAGAGAGCCACTACGAAAAAAATGAAGCGTCGCATGAGGAAGGCGGGGGGGGGGGGGAGGAAGGAGGGAGAAGAGGGCGTTCTGGCGCAGTTGGCATTCACTCAGCAGCGGCTTCACTGTTTTATTGCGGTTCCGTTCCGACGCTTCCCCCCCTCCCAAACCCCTCAAGCTGCCAATCAAAAGCATTCGCCGTCGCCATACGCGGGGCGACCCCCCCTCCCCGCAAAAGGGGCCTGTAGCATCAGGTATTTACATAGCAGCTCCAATGTCTGGACACAATGCTTAGGAAACTGTAAGGACATTTACAATTTATACAAGGTTAAGAACAAAGACAGAAGTTAAAATTATGGGCGGTTGGTTCGGTTTTGCGTGGTTTTTTTTTCTTCTTTAAAGAGCCAATCGGACAGTTGTCGGACGCTCCCCCCTCCCCCTCTTTTTAACAGCCTCTTCTCCCCACATCATGCTGACGGAGCTCTCTGGAACCCGCCTTCAGCCACAGGCACCCCGGCGATGGGATAGTGCCCCCCCTCCCACGAAAACGAAGGGGGGGAAAACAACAACCCAGTTTCCTCCTTGTACCCCTCCTCGGTGTTCCCTGGGGCAAGACCTTCGGTGGCAACCGCCATGTCAATGCGCACGACCACAGTGCCAGACACATGCAACACGATTAAGAAGGTTTTTGCGCTCTCTCCACCCCCATCGTGTGGATTCTTGAAAGAAAGAGAAAGATATCTGCGCCCTGGGAGACAGGCCAGCTCTGGCTGCAGAACAGAAGACCCGATGGAAACAAAAGACATCCACAAGGTTGGAGGTTCTCAGGGAGGTTTTTTGGGGGGTATGCACCAGAAGAGGTGGAAGGAAGGAAAGGCGGGGAGGGGGAAGGAGGGAGAGCAAGAAGAAGGAGGGAGAGATGAGTGCAATCATGCAGCTTGGGGAGTTTCTTTTTTTTTCTTTTTAATTGCTTGGTCAGATTTATTCCACAGCCGATTGTTTTGCTTAGAGAACCAGGTTACTTAAGTAGAGAGAGTGTGTTGGAGAAAAGTATCGAAGGAGAATGGGCATTGCCAGCCACCCACTCTGCGGGCTTCACTTTGCAGTCATCATCTGCACAAACTCTGCAAGAGACACAGTGTAAGGAAGCAAAGTCAGTACGGCGGTGCCCACACCCTTTGAAGCTGGAAGACTTGAGATCACCTAGTCGAAAAGCTCCCTAGACATCAGCCCAGTCAGCGGTCACACAGTTACTTCGGCTTGGCATGATTCGACTTTTACACTCGATGTAGTTTTCAAAAGATAAAAGCAAACAGAGCTGTGATAATGCTGTGAACTGTGTCGGCTCCCCTCTCATAATGCCTTCATCCAGAGAAAACTACCAGAGGGAAAGTCAAGGGTACCCCCGCCACTGAACACGACCTTAATGTGTACCCTGCTATATTGAACAATGTGTGAAGGCTTCAAGAAGCAAAGAAAAATCCCCAGAATAGTACCATCAAGATTTGAGGGGAAGGGCTAAGAAAGCCCTGGTTCTATCCAGCCAAGGCCTGTAAAAAAAAGGAAACTTCAAAGCCTTTGAATACGTTCTGCATATATGTGGACCTCACTGATGGACTCGGGAGTATTAAATTTGGGGTTATTTCCACACAGCTCAAAACATCTCCCCCTCAACAATGATATATAAAAATGGTTACGGTGCTTCCACGCCACCCAGATGGCTGAAGTCTGTGACACAATTACGGCCCTTGAAAACCAGAAGAGGGCCCATACAGTTCTTTAGAGACCCTCTGCCGAAGCAGAACCTCAATTCTTTCATGCAACGTTCTGGCTGCCAAAACGGCGGCAGGCAAGATGCTGATCCCATCCCCGACTCACCTTCATAGTTGACCTGCCCGTCCCCATCAATATCTGCCTCCCTTATCATTTCGTCCACCTCCTCGTCAGTGAGCTTCTCCCCTAGGTTTGTCATCACGTGGCGTAACTCTGCTGCGCTAATGTAGCCATTCCCATCCTGGAAGCAAAGGAATCAGTTTAGCAGGGAGCAGCACAGCTAGGCAGCACCTTCCACTTTTATCCTGGCAAATGGTGTTTCCTTCTCCATTCTGTATGCTCCAGATTAAGGGAAGGGGACACTGCTGTTTCCTTGCCATTCTCCCAGAGTATATGGTGATGCAAGACATTATTCTGTCCACTCTCCTCCCTCCCCTCCAGAAGGCGGGTGGTTCTTCTCCACTTCCTCACCTTATCAAACACTCTGAAAGCCTCTCGGATCTCCTCCTCGCTGTCTGTGTCCTTCATCTTCCTTGCCATCATGGTCAAGAACTCTGGGAAGTCAATTGTGCCGTTCCCTGAAAAGAGAAATGAGCACCAGTAAGACGAAGCCAGCAGAAACCAAAGCAGCTGCAGACTGGGATGCCGAGACCAATCCCAAATAGCCACCCTAGGACAAAAGCCAGCCTGGGAAGACTGAAGCCCCGCTTGAAGGGAACCTAACTAGCTGGTGGAATGTGTTGGAGTTGGACACATTATGGCACAAAAGGAGTTCCACACCCCAGCACTGAAACTAGCGGCCGCCAAACGGTCTGCCTGTGAAGCAATCACAAAGAATATCTCAAGATACTGCAGGCATTACCCAAGTGTTGGTATTTTGTTTTTATTTTAAGCATCTTGGACAGTGCAGCTTGGAAGGCAGTATATGCACTGAAGAAAGTGAGTGGCATTTTCAAGACATTCATGTTGTGCCCTTCTGTTATCCCTGGAAGGAAACAGGGTGCTACTTCCTATTATTGCTATTATTATTATTATTACTACTACTACAACTATTGACTTTCTGGGTCCATCACAAGCCTTGACCCATCCCCCACACCACTGTCAGCTAGTACCCTATCAGAACCAGTCCCCACCATTGCATTCATTGGCAACTTAATACATAGGCCAGTCTATGTTAGTCTGGCAAGATCAAATAAATCAATATCCCTCTTGCTTCTACCTCTTGCCTCTCAGTCACAAAAGGCAGGGAAACAGCAGGGATGGGTGGATGTCTAAGCACAGGAGTCAGAGAAGCTCAGAGGGAAAGGTAAACTGTTCCTCTTGTCCATCAAGAATAAAGCTTGCTCCCCAATCTAAGCAACCCCCCGCTGAATTTCTGCATAAAGTACTGGCAGAAGCCATAGGTTTTGGATCATTTACTCTGCCCAGGCCCCCTTAGTGCTGGGGCCACTTACCATCAGCATCAACTTCATTGATCATGTCTTGGAGTTCTGCCTCGGTGGGGTTCTGACCCAGAGACCTCATCACAGTGCCAAGCTCCTTGGTGGTGATGGTGCCATCCCCGTCCTTGTCGAAGAGGGAGAAGGCCTCCTTGAATTCTGCAGGGGGAAGCAGGGTTGGTGTAAGCTACATAGAGATCATGTACTTGCAACCAGTGATTATCCTGGAAGTCTAGCCAGCCCCATTCCAAAGACTTGGGAGAGAGGGGGACCAAGTGAGTCTGGTGGTGTATTTGAAATCCCAAGTGCCTAAAATGCTGGTGGCAGCACAAGCCTGTTCACATTTTCCCAGGGATTTGTTTTGATCTTTTGTGGCCTTGCCCTCACACCACCACCCAAACCCAGCAGATGGGGAAATTATCTCTCCTAAAAGAACTCCTTCTCTGCAAAGAAGCTCACAAGCTGCCCCTCACCATGTGCATTCTGGCTCAGTTTGAGCTGTAGTTAACCCAGCTTCAAAGCCAGTAGACAAGGGGATGTACTGCTCGCCTTCCCTCAACGTGCAGATCAATTCAGTGCCAGTCGAGTTAATATTTACTGCCACTGTGTGCTGAGGACTCACCTGCAATCTGCTCTTCGGTAAGTTGGTCAGCCTGAAAGAAGTGGGAGAGAAAAACACATATGAAATGAAGAGTCAAACCTCTCTACATCTCTTATCAGCCTCCCTGGTGGGGAAGCAGCAGAGCCCATGCCATTTTCCACATTACCTGTAAGCCCCCAGCTCAGGTTCGCACACCTTGTGACCTACCAAGCTGGATGCAGTCTCCACCTGCAGTATCCAAAGGGTCTCCTGATATACAACCTGCTATATGTGGCTGCATTTGGCTTAACCCCCAGCCTCTGTTCTGCAATTCAGGGCTACAGAGCTGAGATTGTAGCAGCAGCCCAATCCACAGAAGGTGAGAAGGGGCTTCCAAACACACCACTCCTCATACTAGGACAGGCCATGGCCTTTAAGCCTGTCCATCATTCTATTGCTTCCTCCCTACGGTTGTCACTGCTGCCTTCCTTCACCCTGGCTCTCACCAAGAAGTCTTAAACCTGGAGCTATGCACATCCCCCATAATATGGCACAATGCAGAAGAACTGCAGGTGGATGGCGACAGCTGCATCATTGGAACAAGCAGGGCGAAAGATTCCTGCATTGCAGGGGGTTCTCCTAATGACCCTCGTGGTCCCTTCCAACTCTACAGTGCTACGATTTTAAGTCACATGCAGAAACCTAAATGTTTCAGAGCAGGATAGGCGGGTCCTGAACCACACCGCTTCATTAAACCCCTCAACAGCCAATCTATGCCTGCTTTGCTGAGCACTGACCAAGTGGATTGTGTCCTCTTTAAAGGGATGACCCTAGTGAAATAACATTCTCCTTCCTCTTTCTGCTGGCTTTCAAAAATTGTCAGGAAGGAGCAAATAAATAATCAAGAGCAGGTCAGGAAGATTTCTTTTTTTAGGTGGCTGGATTCTTCATCAAGTAACTTACAGCATCTGCTGAAATACCATAGAAGTTAAGCCTAACCCTCTCAAGCCCACTTCCCCCAACCTTTGCTCTGAGCTAGACACGCCCAGCCCCCTTCTGCATCATGCCTATGTTTACAGGAGGCACCAAAAGGCCCTTGAAGCCATGCCAGTTTCAGGAGCGGTGGCAGCACCCACCCACCCGCTGGCCTCTCACAAGTCAGGTTCTGCAATCTAAGCCACAGTGTATCATGACCAGAGAGCAGATGCACAGCAAAAGGTGCAGACAGAGACCAACAGCGCCAGCTGTTTCATGCAGGAAGGACTGGAAAAAAACCACAGGGGTGGGGTCATTAGCTAGTTTGACCATCAAGTATAGAATTCACTGCCACAAGATATGGTGGTGGCCATTTACACCGCCAGAAGTAACAGAACTGGAAAAGGATCTCAAAGCAATGATTTCTTCCCATTTCCCATAGAATCCTAGAGTTGGAATAGACCACAAGGGCCATCGAGTCCAACCCCCTGCCAAGCAGGAAACACTATCAGAGCACTCCTGACATATGGTTGTCAAGCCTCTGCTTAAAGACCTCCAAAGAAGGAAACCACCACACTCCTTGGCAGCAAATTCCACTGTTGAACAGCTCTTACTGTCAGGAAGTTCTTCCTAATGTTTAGGTGGAATCTTCTTTCTTGTAGTTTGGATCCATTGCTCCGTGTCCGCTTCTCTGGAGCAGCAGAAAACAACTTTTCTCCCTCCTCTATATGACATCCTTTTATATATTTACAATGCTTTCAGAAATGAAACCCAAAATGGCATGCCTTTAGACACAGATAATCTATTTCTACTGTTTCATTGTATTTATATTGCAAATTTGTGCTTTTATTGATGTTTTATTTGCACTGTATTAATGCTTTGCCTTTGGGTTTGTGCTAAGCTGCCCCAGAATGGAGGAAAGGCAGGATATAAAAAAGGACAGACAGTGCAACACTGCAGACTCATTTCTGTTGGGATCCACAGCTCGACCTGAGCATTCAATGGCTGAACCCAACCAGAATTCTTCTTCCTTAAAATAAGGCAACATTCAGAAGGCAGTTTTCTGGCTGAATGTTATTGCAGAAATGTAGGGCTCTGGGATGACAAGGGCAAAGCTTTAGAACTGAATCAGGAAGACACTGGTTCAAATCCTTACTCAGCCATGGCACTTAATGGGTGACCGTAGGCAAGTCAAAAACTGAGCCTACCTTATGTCACAGTATTGTGGTGAGAATGATTGTGATCTCAGAAGAATGGTGGGAAAAGAAATGCAAATATCTTGGCCTAAGGAGAAGTGAGGGTGTTTATCAACAGTGTACAGGTACTGAGTAAAGTGGATTCCAAGGGGAAGTGAGGCACATTTCCACCTTTGTATTACCACATCATGGGACTTCTGACATCCTGGACAAGAGCATCTCTGCCGCATTCCCCCTTGTCTGGCCTTGCTCAAGTTGGCTGCACCATTCCATCGTGCTTCTGCGTTGGCTAAGAAGCAGCCTGCAGCTCACACCCATTACAGTGCACTTGTTTAAAAAAAGGAGTTTTAACATTCTACTTCAGTGCTTTTGGAAGTAAGAGCTGCAAAACACGAGGATTGCTTGGACTCCAGCCTTCACTGCAGTCCCAGCCAGTCCAACACTGCAGCACAGCGAGAGCCAGAGCAGAAGATACAAGGCAAACCTGATACCGCCTGAGAGTCGCTCCTTGCAAAATGCAGATATCACCAAGGACTGCCAAGGGTGCAACATGCAGAAGGGCGAAGCCCGTGGGGGGGGGGGGGAGAGGAAGGAAAGCCCCCAATGAAAGTCCAGATGCAACCATATGAAGTCCTCCCCACGCCCCATTCTGGGGGGGGGGGGGGGCGGACCCATTTAGGCTTTTGAGCTAGAGGTATTTTTGCAGAGAAACTAATGCTACCCCGGATTAACAGGGGCTCAGTTAAACAGACTGCAATGGACCTAGGAGCCCTCTACTGTCAGAAAAGGAAACAAGGATGATAAAGCACTTCCAACGCAGCGACAGAAAGTGAGGATCTGGGGAAGGTTTTAATACACTGCACCACAAAGGGTCACATCAATGCAGGAAAGGGTGGGTGGGACCACCCACATCTCAGCCAAGAGAGGAAAAAATCCTCATTTTGAGCTCAGGCACAGAACTGTTAGGGGCAACGGGGCAGGAGGGGGTCAGAACAGCCACCTGACTTTCATCTTGGCCAAAGATTTCTTCAGGGCAAAAGCTTGAACTCTGACATCCCTGTCTAAACTTGTCAGATCGCATAAGCTACACAGGGTCTGCTAGACGAGAGGGAAATGCAAAGAGCAAGAAGAAGTGCATTGCTCTTCAGAATCAGCCTTCAGAAGTGGCTTGGCATTTATAATGGCATCCCTACAGGACAGAAGACCAAAGGCCGTGGTAAGATCAAGGAAGGACAGTCCTGGCCTTCATCCCCCTCCCCAATCAAACCATGCTACCCCCCAAAAAAAAAATCTCACTGGCCTTTTCAGCATTGATTAAGATGGCCTACATCTCAATAATTGCTAGAGAAAGAGAAAGAGAGATGGTGGCCCTTCAGGGTAGCCAATCTAGATGGCCTGAGGGAAAGATGCTCTGGAAAGTAGGTTAGCATGGCAAGAGCAGCCAGCATGAAAATAATAATCTAATAGCTTCTGGTGGATAAGCCAAGCCGCCAGAGGGAAATGCAGACTCAAACAGGAAGCCACTCTTCTATATTGCAACAGGCTGAGGGAGGCTCCAGCAAGGGACTGAAGGAATTAGTGCGTCATCCACGCGCCGGAAGCTGCAGCAGGGAGAGGAAGATCAAAACTAGAAGGACCCCTGGCTTCATTACAGGAGGGTGGCTCTTTAAAGGCGTTCTTTCTCCATTTCGAGCACTCTTCCCACCCACAGACAAGTGACCCTGTAATACTGAGACACCAAACCTTGTGCTTTACACCTGGGCTACTGTACTGTCTACACTGACAAGCAGCGGCTCTCCAGAATTTCAGACCGGAGTCTCTTGCAGCCTTATTGGGAGATGCCAGGGACTAAAACATGGGTCCTTCTGTATGCAAGGCATGTGGCTCTATTACTGAACTATGGCTCCTCTCCAAGCATCCCGAAGGTCCCCAGGATTCCCTCTCCTCATCACCAGACTACAAAGTAGTCTTCGCACTATTATTTCGTGCCAAATGGTTTGTCACGCTGCAATTAGACCAGAACTACCCCACTACATTTCAAATTATCGTGTTGGATGGCTTCCCCACTTCCCCCCAAAGCCAGTCAGAGGTGAGACACGGAGTGGAATGGTTACTTCCATGCTTTTGTTTGAGTCAGGAGTTTGTCAATTTCCTTGTTGAGGCAAATCAAAGGGGTTTCTGAGGCCCAGTGCACGAGAACATCAGATGCTGCAGCTAAACAGTAACCTGGAAAGCAGACCACCAGGAGCCTCATGGAACAGAAGGACATGCAGGCAATAAAACCTTCATCAAGAAGACAGCTCAAATATATTGGTCAGGATCCACACCCATGTTCTCCTGCATCCCCAAGACAAGCCTCTCTGCTCTTCTAGATGATGGAAAGTGAATTCACATCAGCAACCCAGCCCCGCCATTTCCAGCCCCAACACAGCTTATGAGGAGACCATTCAAAAGACCATCAACTCCATGCATTCTCTCTTCAAATCATAAAGCTCTCTCAATACGCTTCCCCCCTATCTTTTCTGCCTATTAGATCTTCCACTCCTAGAAACACCAGCCTGACCTTTGAGGGTCCTGTCAGTTCACTTCCTCCAATTCTACACCATTCACTCATCTCACACCAGATACTCTACATGGCCACCTCCCACAAAGGCTCATTGTCTGTCGGCTTCTGAACAATGGGCTACAAAATGCCATCTCCCACACATCCCCTTCAACGAATCACCTCCAGCCCTTTTCCCATGGCCCTCGTGTGTCCCACTCTCAGCAACATCATTCAGCAGCCTTACAGCGCTGCTACCCAAGAGAACATCTCCAGAAACAAGACCCCTACCCAAAGTACTCCTGAAGGGCAGATCCAAACACCCTCAACGGCTTCTTGCCAAAGGCCTTGTGATGATCAGCTGTTACCCTTCTCCAGCCCCACCCGCCCTCCTGCCCCATCACATCCCCCAGCCAGGTGGGCCTTCCGCCCAGTGCCCCTGCTGCCATCACCTCCTCTGTTCAGTACCTGTGGTGATGCCAACCCCACATCACCTCCCACCCCAAGCTCCCTGAAACCACATCCACACCTGAGCCGAGCCCTGCCTTTCTGCTCCACTCCCATTAACCTTGCCACCTGCTCCTTGCCCCAATTGCCCAAGAACCTAACCGGCCAGGTAGCCAGCCATTCCGGAAAACCCAGCATCCAGGGCACTTCCTCCCAGCTTTCTCCCCTTCTCCGCGCCCCATCCGCTCCCCACAGCCTCACCCCCTGGACCCCCCCCCCAGCATCAACAACCCCCCCCCCAACACACACACTGCTCATCTTATCACATTTCGCCTCTCCCCTTCCTGCTTCTTCGGAAGGAAGGTTCAGGAGAGAGAGGGGGGGATGAGATCAGCCTCCCCCCACGCCTCGCCTCTCTCGCTGCCCCACTCGTCCCAGCCCCCAAATGCTCATTGCACCCCCCTTCACTCCGTAGGAGGGGCGTCCTAAGCCTCCCCCCCAAAAAACCCTCCCCTGCAGTCAAGCTGGCACCCCCAAAACCCTGCGCTCAAACGGCCCCCCTCCTCCCCACATCTGTTTCCTCCTCACCTCCATTCGCTCACCCCCCCAAAAAAACCTCCCCCATCCAGTGCTCCCCCATCTGCAACCCAGGACCTGCACGCGCCGGCCCCCCCCCCCATGTGCCCTGCAGTGCGGTGACCCCCCCCCCCGTCTCACGCACCCCAAATACCCCCCTATTTGACTCTGCACCCCCCACAACCATTTCACTGGCGCCATTTCTCCCCTGCCCCCCCCATTAACACCCCCCACACACAATAAAATCAATGGGGCACTTACCTGGCCCCCTCCTCAGAGACCCTCGGCCCCCTCCGCCCTCATACAGCCCCCCTGAAGACCCCCCTCCATTAACCCTTTCCCCCCTCGCCCCCACCACCCCCTCCTCAATTAACCCCTCAGGCGCCCCTCACCATGGCCGGGTCCGGGTGGCGACAGCAGCTAGAGCGTCGAGAGGCTTCGCGGAGCAGCGGCGGCGATGTGGGAAAGGGAGGTGGGAGCAGCACTAGCCGGAACCCGCTGCGGGCCGCCTCACGCACACACACGGCGCGAGAGGGATCCCTCCGCCAACCGCCGCCAGGGAAGCGCCCCGCCCCCTTCCTTCTCCCCGCATTCCGCGCGCCTGAGCTGCTCTCGGCCGCCGCGCAAGCCCCGCCCACTTCCCCTCCTCTTTGCGGGGTGGGGTGGGGGAAGCAGAGGGGGACTATTTTTCCTCTCTCTTTTTTTTTCTCCGCCCGCCGCCGCTTTTTCTCTCCGTCCGCCCCTCCTTCGAACCGCCTTCGAGCGGAAGGACACAGTATTGTGACGGCGCGCTTGTGTCGCGCGCGCCCATTGGCTGGGGAGCGAGGCGCAGGCTGAGACTGCCGCGGCCATTGGTCGCCTCTCACCTGCAATGCGTCAAAATCGGAGCGGGCCATGTTGGAGCGGGAAAGAGGGGGGGTGGAGGGAGGAACCAAATCGGGAGGAATGGGCGGAAAGGCAGGGGAGCCAGCAGGGTAGCGGGCTGCTTGCTTCGTGGGTTTCAGGGACGAAGGCAGCCGCTCGCGCTCTTTCGAATGGTACAAGCCAACTATCCCCCCCCACTCCCAGCACAAATAGATCAATCTGGGCATAGGGGGCGGAGCCACAATAATCACCAGGCAGGCAATAGCCCCGCCTCCTTCATGCAGCCACGCGCTCATCGCATATAGGCCACACCTCTGGCCACGCCCCATCCCATGTTTCCCCGCCCCTTTCCGCTCCCAAACTTTTTACCTGCAATTTTTCCCCTAGACTGGTGCGTTTCCTTTTGCTACGTGGAAGAGACTGGGTGTTAACAACCGCAGTTTTCCCCACGCAGGGCAATGCAGTGATGGTATGGCGCTTTACCTGTTGAACTGCAGCCTGTCAATGAAGAAGTTCAAGCTGCAACTGCTCTCCCTGGCTTCTCTCCTATCTGTTGATCTGGCCACATTAGAAATAAAGGTCCACTAACCTCAGTATTTGGGACGCTGGTGGCGCTGTGGGTTAAACCACAGAGCCTAGGGCTTGCCGATCAGAAGGTCGGCGGTTCGAATCCCCGTGACGGGGTGAGCTCCCGTTGCTCGGTCCCTGCTCCTGCCAACCTAGCAGTTTGAAAGCACGTCAAAGTGCAAGTAGATAAATAGGCACCGCTCTGGTGGGAAGGTACACGCCGTTTCCGTGCGCTGCTCTGGTTCGCCAGAAGTAGCTTAGTCATGCTGGCCACCGGCTCCCTCGGCCAATAAAGCAAAATGAGTGCCGCAACCCCAGAGTCAGCCACGACTGGACCTAATGGTCAGGGGTCCCTTTACCTTTTAAGCTCAGTATGGGATGTGGGTGGTGCTGTGGGTTAAACCACAGATCCTAGGACTTGCCGATCAGAAGGTCAGTGGTTCGAATCCCCACGACAGGGTGAGCTCCCGTTGCTCGGTCCCTGCTCCTGCCCACCTAGCAGTTCGAAAGCATGTCAAAGTGCAAGTAGATAAATAGGTATCGCTCTGGCAGGAAGGTAAACGGCGTTACTTTGTCCTGCTCTGGTATGCCAGAAGCGGCTTAGTCATGCTGGCCACATGTCCCGGAAGCTGTACTCTGGCTCCCTCGGCCAATAAAGCGAGATGAGTGCCGCAACCCCAGAGTCGGCCATGACTGGACCTAATGGTCAGGGGTCCCTTTATCTTAAGCTTAGAATTCCCTGCACAGACTGCCAGCGATTCTCCAGTCAGGGTTTGAGACAACAGGCCCTCCGAACTCTCGCTACCTGTTAAAAACGGTTTGAATGCATGAAACATAGATCAGTTCACGCCCCTTCCAACCACAGATACCATCTTTCGGCAGGTGAGGAATAATGTGGTCAGCAAAATGTTCACAAGGAGTTATAGGGAAGTACAGTAGACAGGAACTCTAGAATATCTCCCTATGAAATCACTGAATTTGATCCTCCTTCCTTTCATTATTAATTTTTTTTAACTGGAGTTTTGCTTGGAGGAGGGAAACATAAGAAACAGGATCTCACACATTAGAATGCACAGGCAACACAGACCTTTGGCTCGCGCTGCTGGAGGGGGTCATATGGAAAGCAACTAACGTTTTGTTTCCAGTCATGCCTCCATGAAATGAAGTGCTCCTAGGGACAAGAGTGCCTCTGAGAACACACAAAAGGCCTTCCAGACATTGCTGAGGTAAGGACCTAGGAAGCTGCCTTCTACTGAACCAGACCACGGGTCACCCAAAGAGTTTCCTAAAGTGTGGTACGCATATGTACCCATAAGGGGTATGAT
Organism: Podarcis muralis; assembly: GCF_964188315.1. NCBI lineage: Eukaryota > Metazoa > Chordata > Lepidosauria > Squamata > Lacertidae > Podarcis > Podarcis muralis. The sequence goes on from NC_135661.1 coordinate 84,261,253, forward strand.
AAAGAATTTCAAAGAATACAAAGCAGAATGGGGTTGCGGCGCTCATCTCGCTTTATTGGCCGAGGGAGGCAGCATACAGCTTCTAGGTCATGTGGCCAGCATGGCTAAGCCGCTTCTGGCGAACCAGAGCAGCACCTATTTATCTACTTGCACTTTGACATGCTTTCGAACTGCCAGGTTGGCAGGAGCAGGGACCGAGCAACGGGAGCTCACCCCGTCACAGGGATTCGAACTGCCAACCTTCTGATCGGCAAGCCCTAGGCTCTGTGGTTTAACCCACAGCGCCACCCATGTCCCATACTGAGCTTAAAAGGTAAAGGGACCCCTGACCATTAGGTCCAGTCGCGGACGACTCTGTGGTTGCTGCGCTCATCTCACTTTATTGGCCAAGGGAGCCGGCGTACAGCGCCACCCACGTCCCTCCCTCTAAAGTAAAAAGCCCCAAATGTTGCAACCTGTCCCCTTTCTCCATCGCCTCGGTCGTTTTGCTCGCCCTTTCCTGAACCCTTTTCCTGCTGCACAATTTTCGTTTTCGAGGTGGTTCGTCTCTCATTCTCCTCTCCACCAACCCCTAAATGCTAAATGCTTATCCAGAAACACACACACCTGGCCTGGCGCCTGTCCGTATCCTGATCTCTCGGCGCGGAGTTTATTAACGATTGAGCAAATGGCTCTGGGCCATGGATCCTGTAACAGAGACCTCCTCTCGCCCGCTGGCTCGCCTGCCTTTCATGGACTGTAATGGACTTTCGGTGAGCTTGAACAGGGAAGATAATGTTACCCTGGAGCCTTCTAAGCAGGGCAGAGAGCGCCCGGCCTGCGAGACGCACTTGTTTTTCGCTGTTGCCGCTTTTACAGCAAAAAAAAAAGTGACCTTGGTGGTCCTAATTCCACCCAGAATCGATGCGGCTTCAGGTCTTATCAGGAATGGCGCATGAACAGAGAAGTTTATAATGGGCTTTTTGTTACTCTATCCGTTTTCGTTCTCACAAATGAAACTGTCGAGTTCCCCATTTGCTTTGCTGCATTTGACATTCCTTTTTACTTTGGTGGTGGCTGTAATAATTTCCGCAGCCGCTCCTGAGGGCTGCCATTTTGTTTTCCCAGAATGCCCCACATATTGCATCGTTTTTTGTGGGGGTGACCCCCTTGCCAGCGGAGGCCGCTATGTTGTCGCGATGGCAGTTATTCAGCCTCATTTAGTACAAATAGACATAAAGGTCAATTTCCCCCACCACTCTTCCCTATTCCAAAGATATATGTACCGGTTCTCCCTCAACAGCACATTAAGAACAGTTTATCAGTAACAGAAAATAGGATTCTTTGACACTGAGGGGATGCTTGCTCCCTGGGCTCCCTTCTCTCTCCAAAGCAGTCCTCCTCTCAGATGTTGCTCAGCAGAACTGCACGTGCTCAGAGGAACTCTCCCCTATTCTACAATGGTGAATATTACTCGTATGTAAGGCCAGGCCAGGCTTTTGAGGAAAGGTCTTTCTGCTCAAAATGCCTAGAAACCTCGTGCAGACAGTTAAGTGCACATCTTTCCACAATTGCCGGCTTCAGCTTTTAGCTTTCTGCCGTATGTATTATTGCAAACCGCTCAGGTATATTTTACGAGTAGTGGCACAGAATAAAGGTAAAGGTACCCCTGCCCGTACGGGCCAGTCTTGCCAGACTCTAGGGTTGTGCGCCCATCTCACTCTATAGGCCGGGGGCCAGCGCTGTCCGGAGACACTTCCGGGTCACGTGGCCAGCATGAGATCTCTGCTCTGGCGAGCCAGAGCCGCACACGGAAACGCCGTTTACCTTCCCGCTAGTAAGCGGTCCCTATTTATATTGCACCCGGGAGTGCTTTCGAACTGCTAGGTTGGCAGGCGCTGGGACCAAACGACAGGAGCACACCCCGCCGCGGGGATTCAAACCGCCGACCTTTTGATCGGCAAGCCCTAGGCGCTGAGGCTTTTACCCACAGCGCCACCCACGTCCGTGGCACAGAATATTGTCAAATAAATGCATGAATAAATTATTATTATTATTATTATTATTATTATTATTATTATTATTATTATTATTTAAACCTCGCCCATCTGGCTGGGCTTCCCTGGCCACTCTGGGCAGCTTCCAACAAAATATTAAAATACAGTAAGGCATCAAACATTAAAAGCTTCCCTAAACAGGGCTTTCCCAGTAATGATGTATGGAAGTGAGAGCTGGACCATAAAGAAGGCTGATCGCTGAAAAATTTATGCTTTTGAATTATGGTGCTGGAGGAGACTCTAGAGAGTCCCATGGACTGCAAGAAGATCAAACCTATCCATTCTGAAGGAAATCAGCCCTGAGTGCTCAGTGGAAGGACAGATCCTGAAGCTGAGGCTCCAATACTTTGGCCACCTCATGAGAAGAGAAGACTCCCTGGAAAAGACCCTGATGTTGGGAAAGATGGAGGGCACAAGGAGAAGGGGACGACAGAGGACGAGATGGTTGGACAGTGTTCTCGAAGCTACCAGCATGAGTTTGACCAAACTGCGGGAGGCAGTGGAAGACAGGAGTGCCTGGCGTGCTCTGGTCCAGGGGGTCATGAAGAGTCGGACACAACTAAACAACAACAACAACAATGCATCAAACATTAAAAGCTTCCCTAAACAGATGTCTTCTAAAAGTCTGGTAGTTGTTGTTCTCTTTGACATCTGGTGGGAGGGTGTTCCACAGGGCGGGGGCCACCACCTAGAAGGCCCTCTGCCTGGTTCCATGTAACTTATAATGTAACATGTAAATGCATGAGACCTCAGCTGCCGACCCCGGTGTGGACCCATGAGGTCTAGAAACTCGCTCCAAAGCGATGGTTGGGGCTGCCCCTGTTTCCGCGCTGCAGGTGGCTGGTTATTTTGAAATGCTCAAGAGTCGGAAATTCCCAACCGCACCGGGATTTCTTCATCCCAGTCCCACGCCCTCCTATAGCCACTGGGGCCGGCAGCTGGTGTGTATATGTTTGCGTGTGGTGCGCCCAGTGCCCTGATGCCGTTGTGTGTGTGTGTATGTGTGTTTTGGAAACAGTTTGCCCTGCCCTTACAGCTTGGGAGCCGAGGAACCCAGAAACACAGCCTCGCTCTGTTCTCAGGAGCCGAGAGCCGAGGGCAAGGCAAGGGCAGGCCACAGCCTGCCCCCAAATCACTGCCATCTAGAATGAGCTGTGCTCCACTTTGAATGGCCACCCGTTCTTCCTGCGGCTACTGCGAGGAAGGTGGCGAGGTGCAGAGAGCGAGAGCCAGGCAGAACAGGTCAGAGATGGGGATCGGGTGCCAAGGAAACTGATCCTCCTCGCGCCCAAGACAGGAACAGCCCGCAGGGGGTTTCGCTCGCTGGGAAAAGCGAGAGAGGAGATCCCGTCAGCCTGGGTTTGTCAGAGGCTGGCATTGCTGTCACTCAAAAACCCCCAAAACAACCGGGGGGGGGGGGGGCAGAGAGACACCTATTTTTGCCCACAAAAATGCCCCTTTCTGGTGTGAGAGGGGCCCGTTTCCAAACTGCTGGAGGCATTGCTTGACGCCAGAGATTGGACCTTGATGTTTCTGAACTCGTCCTGTTATCGTGTTGTTTTAATGCTATTTTTGTATACCGCTTACGAGGTTTTTCTTGTTGTTTTTTTTAAAAGAAAGTCAATTAAAACAGCTTTTAAATGAATAAAATAATCTACAGTGGTACCTCAGGTTACATACGCTTCAGGCTACATATGCTTCAGGTTACAGACTCCGCTAACCCAGAAATAGTACCTCGGGTTAAGAACTTTGCTTCAGGATGAGAACAGAAATTGCGCGGCGGCAGCGGGAGGCCCCATTAGCTAAAGTGGTGCTTCAGGTTAAGAACAGTTTCAGGTTAAGAATAGACCTCCGGAACAAATTAAGTACTTAACCCGAGGTACCACTGTATTGGGATTCTCCCTCTTGTAGATGACCTTAATAACTGCTGATATGTAGTTACAGATAGGTAGCCGTGTTGGTCTGCCATAGTCAAAACAAAAAAAAATTCCTTCCAGTAGCACCTTAAAGACCAACTAAGTTAGTTCTTGGTATGAGGTTTCGTGTGCATGCACACTTCTTCAGATGTGTGTATCTGAAGAAGTGTGCATGCACACGAAAGCTCATACCAAGAACTAACTTAGTTGGTCTTTAAGGTGCTACTGGAAGGATTTTTTTTTGCTGATATGTACTATCGCTGAACTGTGTATTTGGGGTCTGTGGGCTGCAATAAAGCTGGGTGTGGTTTTTTTGAGATGGCTTTTAAGCGGGCATTAATAATAATAATATTTTATTATTATTTATACCCCGTCCCTTCCCGGTTCAAAAACCGGGCGAATCTCAAATCAAAAAATTTTGGGGGGACAGAAACGTCAAATCTTCACCAAGGCCAACTATCCAGACTGGTCCTACGTGGGCCAGAAAAAAGCCAAGGAAGTCCCCAAATAGGAGTTCCATCACAGAAGGAGAAAGGATAGAGGGGAAGGGGGTCAGGTTGATTCCAAGCCAAAGGCCAGGCAGAACAACTCTGTCTTACAGGCCCTGCGGAAAGAAATCCAGATCCTGCAGGGCCCTGGTCTCATGAGGCAGAGCGTTCCACCAGGCCGGGGCCAGTGTTGAAAAGGCCCTGGCTCTGGTTGAGTCTAATCTGACTTCCTTAGGGCACCTCTAGGGTGTTGCTATTCATGGACCTTAAGGTTCTCCGCAGGGCATACCGGGAGAGGCGGTCCCGTAGGTACGAGGTTCTTTGCCGAGGGCCGGAGGGTGGTAGGGTAGCCGTGCCTCATCAGGGGTCAGGGGAAAGGAGGGCGTGTCAAATTTTCCAACTTTCAAATTCCAAAAATGAGGGGTGCCAAGAAGCTGCAGTATGACTTGGGATTTTGGTTAAATTCAGGGCTTTTCTTCAGCCGGAACTTACTGGCACCTCACATCAAATGCAGACTTACCGATCTAAATGTTGTCCAATTGCAAAACAAAAACCCTAGCAGATCTGAATTACTCACACCCCAAAATAATATTTTAAAGACACCTCGCTGAAGAAATTTGCAGAAATTAAGTTTCACCCCCTAAAATGGCACAGGGAGCCAGTAGGGTCCCCTGTTTAAAGGCTGCCCTCCGGTCAAGTGGTTTGGATGCCGTAGTATCCGCGATGACAATCGGAACCGTTCTGGGACAGACCACCCCAAGCCAAGAAATGAAATTTCTCCCAAGGCAATAAATGAGGCAAATAAAGTATTTACTCAGGTTTCTTCAACTGTGCCCCAGTACAAAATAATCATCAATTATCATCTTTAAAGTATCCAGAAGATCAACAACAAAAAGCTACAAAGTCATCTTTACAGTATATTACAATTTAAATACATTCAGCCCACTCCCAGCTGGGGTTGGGGATACTGTTACCCTCCCGCCCATTGTTCCTCACCTTTTTCAAATCTGTACAAGTTCTATCTGATTCAGAGTAATGGATTATTCTTATTAATCACAATAGCAATAATGAATACTCTGCCCAGTAAGGGAAGGAGGGAGAATTGGTCCTCGATTTGGGTCGGCAGCTGGCGGACTTTGGTCCGGATACGCCCAACAAACTCTGGATAACTCAGTCGATACGGCGCGGGACTCTTAAATCGCATTTTTGTGGGTTTGAGCCCCACGTTGGGCAAAGGATTTCCTGCTCTGCAGGGAGTTGGACTCTTGGGGTCCCTTCCAACTTTATATGATTCTAAGGAAGGGGACGGTGGGGTCCCCTGCTGGCAATGCGGTAAGCAAAGAATATGGAGGCAGGAGGATCTGTGGCAAGGAGCATATGCGATCTTCGTCACCCTGTGTATTGGACTACGACTCCCATCAGCCCGTCTCTAATTTCATTCATTTGGTCAGCTAACGTTGCTGCCTCCTGTATAGTTTTTGGGACGTCACTCTTTTGCCAGATACTTCAGTTCCCTATTTATGCTGGAGGTTAAATGTGCAATAGGTAATGGTTTGACAAGGATACATTGAGCATGTATAACGTATTATTTTTGTTTTCCCCAGCTAGGGCCGGGGCCTTTTCAGTACTGGCCCCGCCTTGGTGGAACGCACTGTCACTGTCAAATATATAAAAGGATGTCACATAGAGGAGGGAGAAAGGTTGTTTTCTGCTGCTCCAGAGAAGCGGACACGGAGCAATGGATCCAAACTACAAGAAAGAAGATTCCACCTAAACATTAGGAAGAACTTCCTGACAGTAAGAGCTGTTCGACAGTGGAATTTGCTGCCAAGGAGTGTGGTGGAGTCTCCTTCTTTGGAGGTCTTTAAGCAGAGGCTTGACAACCATATGTCAGGAGTGCTCTGATGGTGTTTCCTGCTTGGCAGGGGGTTGGACTCAATGGCCCTTGTGGTCTCTTCCAACTCTATGATTCTATGATTCTAAGAGACCAGGGCCCTGCGGGACTTGACATCTTTCCGCAGGGCCTGCAAGACAGAGCTGTTCCGCCTGGCCTTTGCTTTGGACTCAGTCTGACCCTTATCTTTCCTTCCCCTTATGGTTTCGATCTATGGGCTACTTTTAAAATGAGGCTGCATTTTAAATTGCATTTTAACCTGTATTTTAAATTGGGGGTTTTCCCCACCTATTATGTTTTTACTGTAATTTTACTGGGCCCGGCTCTGGCCGGGGAGGGCGGTGCATAAATAAAATTTATTATTATTATTATTATTATTATTATTATTATTATTATTATTATTATTATTAGCTGCCAGTTCCAGTTTCCTCATTTCCGTGCCACATCTACTTAAGGGCGCACATTTGAGAAACCGTTCTGAATACAGAGGTACCTTGGGTTACATACGCTTCAGGTTACATACGCTTCAGGTTACAGACTCCGCTAACCCAGAAATATTACCCTGGGTTAAGAGCTTTGCTTCAGGATGAGAACAGAAGTCGTGCTCCAGCGGCGCGGCGGCAGCAGGAGGCCCCATTAGCTAAAGTGGTGCTTCAGGTTAAGAACAGTTTCAGCTTAAGAACGGACCTCCGGAACGAATTAAGTACTTAACCCGAGATACCACTGTATATTTAAAACTTGTTTGTTCTTCAGTAAACTGATCTCAAGCATTTCCCTGAATTCAAAAGAGAAAGATAATCCAGAGGCTTTCCTCATCTCGTTTGAAAGAGCATGCAATGGCTGATGGGAGTTGTAGTCCAAAACATCCAGAGGGCACCAGGTTGGTGAAGCCTGCTGTAACCAACGATTCAACACCTCCTTGGAAGCACCAAGCGCAACTTGGGGTATGCAATTCGCAGGACTACGGCAACCGGGATAGTTTCACAAAGGAGTGGTTAGAAACTGGGCCGCCTTGGAGGCAGATAAGGAGACACAAAGGGGTCCAGTTTTTCTGAATCAGACTCAAACAGACCATTTGCCAGACAGTTGCAACAGGGAACAATAAGATATCCCAGCGGGGAGGGAAAAGAGAAGGCCTTTTCCCGGGGCCTGCCCATGACACTATGCTGCCGGTGTGATGGCCTGGGATTCGGACTCGGAGGCTGAACCTGAGGAATCCCAGCCTGCACAGGATTCCCCGCCTCCAGAACCAGCTGAGCCGGGGCTGGGGCATGAGCCTGAAGGGTCCTCACCTGTGCTGGATCCTCAGGTGCAGGCACCAGCTGAGTCTGCTCTGGCTCCTGAGGGGATGGAGGACCCATTGCCTGCCGGTGCTCCACTCTCAGCCCCGTCAGGGGAAGCTGAGGTTGCCTCTGGGTCTGGTAACCCTCCAGCCTCTCCTGAGCTGCAGAGGCTCAGGGCAGAGAGGTGGAGGGAACTGAGTTCCCGCAGGAGGAGTGCTTGCCTCCAGGCCAGGAGAGGCGAGTCACCAGAGGATCGGGGCCGCCCTATGCCTCGGGGCAGATAAAAGCCAGCCAGCCCAGTCCCAGGTTGCGGGAGCAACATTGTTGGTAGCCTGTTCCTGCCTGCACCCTGTCCTGCTCTTCTGACAGAGTTCCTGACCTCACCCGACTCCCTGCCTTGGACCCACCTACAGCTTTGACGGACAGCCTCCATACCGCACCATCGACCTCGATCTGGACTCAGACCTCGCTGCACGGTTAGCCCTTGGGACCAGCACAGCCGGAGGCAAATGGCAAGATGGCGTCGCCCTGTTCTGCGTACAGATTCCAACCAGACCGACGGGCGACTCTGATTTCAACACTAGGTTGGCATCTTCCACCACATCTGAAGGTCACCAAGCCAGCTTAGGAGGTGGCGAGTCAGCTAGCTTAGGGGACTTGAGTATTGGGGTGTGTTTGTGTGGAGAAACTGCTGCCACCCCTTGCTAACTGCCACCTGAGGCAGCTGCTCACTCAAACTAATGGTAGGGCTGGCCTTAGCTCTCCACTCCGCAACTGTGCAAACTTACACAGTCTTCTGCAACAGAAACCACAGCGGGAATCTCCTAACGTGGAGCGGCTTCTACACCCCATCATGCATTAGGACCAACACCCCAGCTCATTTGGAGATTACATTTTTAGTCTCCGTTTAGACCAGGGGTAGGCAAACTAAGGCCCGGGGACCAGATGTGGCCCAATCACCTTCTCAATCCGGCCCGCGGACGGTCCAGGAATCAGCGTGGTTTTTACATGAGTAGAATGTGTGCTTTTATTTAAAATGCTTCTCTGGGTTATTTGGGGGCCTGCCTGGTGTTTTCACATGAGTAGAATGTGTGCTTTTATTAAAAATGCATCTCTGGGTTATTTGTGGGGCATAGGAATTCGTTCATTTCCCCCCCAAAAAAATATAGTCCGGCCCACCACATGGTCTGAGGGACAGTGGACTGGCCCACGGCTGAAAAAGGTTGCTGACCCCTGGTTTAGACCACTGGACCTTCCCCTTCATGGCTGTGGAGCTGGCCAGGGAGCAGGGACAGGCGTCAAGGTGCTAGATATCTATAGCCAGAACTCACCAGCTGCTGCTTCCGGAGGCTAGGAAAATTCTCGAGGACGGAAAGTCTTGCACCAAATGGCTCTTAAGCATGATGGACCAAAACTGGGCCTTCCAGAAGTTCACTAGTCTACAGCTCCCATCATCCCTGACCAACGGCCACACTGGCTGGAGCGGATGGGAGTTGTAGTCCAGTAACACCCAGAGGACCACAGGTTCCCCCGTCCCTGGCTTGAAACATCCAGGAGCACAGAGGCACTAGACTTATGGGGGGGGGGGACAGTGTGCCCACCCCCATAGGAGCATCCTCTGAGTCACCTGACAGGCTCTTATAGGCAGAAAAGATGACCTCTGGTCTGATCCAGGAAGGGAGGTCTTAGCTTTGATGCCCCGTGACAAGAGATGGCCGATACAGTTGGTGGAGGTGTAGGCCTTCGACGGGCTTCTCCTTGGCACATTTGCCACCCCTCCCAGCAGGTCCGGCCCGCAATGACGCCCGATGAGGCAGTTGCCTCAGGCGGCAGGCTGTGATGGGTGGCAAATCCGGCCCTCCAAGGAGTGTGGCACTCGCTGCTTCCTGCGCTTTTCGTCCACACCAGCCCCCTCTGCCTGCTTTTTGGGGGTCTCCATTCTTCCCCCCTGCTGCCTTCCCCGGCCCTCCTCCAGCCCCCTCAGGCAGAGGAGGAGGCAAGGGCTGGCATTTCCTGTTTTCCCTCATGGCAAAATGGCCGGCAGTTGTCAGCAACGCTTGGCCACAAGGCAATCTTCCGCCCTAAGCCCTCTGCACTCCATAATGTAGCTTTCCAGACCATGTAGCCAATCGGAGGCTAGGTCCAGATGGGCGCGGCCCAGCTCCTCCAATCCCTTCTCTCCATTCAAATCACACACACACACACCTTTAACCCCTTCGGAAGCAGAAGCAAGGTGACTTTTCATTGTCCTCCGGCCAACCTGGACTCTCTGAGAAAAGTCCGGCAGCGGAGCCAAAATCCTCCCGGCTTCCATATTGCCTTTGCCAGACTAAAGTTTGGAGGGACGGCTTTCCTCGCATCCAGAGAACTAATCTCCCCAACCGATCCCCCTTTAAGGGGCGGGGTCGTTATCCGGTGACCCAACCTGTTGGGCTTCCGCCTGCACGTGTTTCACAGAAGCTGCTCCTCGCTGCCCTACAGTGAAAGGCAGACAGGAACTCTGGCATCCTTTCCAAGTCAGAAATACAGCAGCGCTGGGCAAGTGTGGACGGACTGCTACTACAAAAGGCTTGATTGGTCAGGAAGGTGCTTTGGGGGTCGCACACCCCACTTTTGGGGGGGGGGCAGTGCCACTGGGCTCTTTAGCCCCTGGTCGCAGTGCTGACGGAGTCCTCCTCTGCGGGTCCAATTCCCCTCTCCGCCTTTTAAATTTTTTTGCACACAGCTGAAACACCGTCCCCTCTCCCGCTGCGTCAGAGCAGAGGCCTCGGCAAGGCTGGAGCGGCGTTCAGCCGGTTCAGTTTGGCCCTCTCCTCGTTGGAGATGTCTGTCTTTGGGAGCCCGCAGGGCGGGCGCGTTCCTGGGGGTCGCCCCGCCTTGGCCGTGGCCTCCTCCTCCCCGGGTCCCTGCTCCGCGTCGCCGTGGGTGAAGTTGCGGATCAGGTGGACGGCGTCGGGCTGCAGGCTGTTGTTGGTGGCGGGTTCCGGTGCGGCTGGAGGAGTCCCCTGGGATTTGCGGTGGATCCACAGCGCCAGGAGGACCAAGGTGGGGACCAACAGGACGAGCAGCGCAGCTAGCGGCAGCAGCACATAGAGGATTGTTGTGTTGGCGGCGCCTGGAAGGGAGAGGAGGATGAATGAGGCCTTGCCCGCTGGGAAACAAAAAAAACAGACATTCCCAACCTGGTCTTTCGGACTACCACTCCCATCATCCTCGGTCGGGCAGCGTGGCTGATGGGAGTTGTAGTCTGGAGGGCTCCGGGTTGAGGAAGGTGGTCCCAAATCACCCCAGAGCTCTGTAAGCAGAGCAGGAGGCCCAAAGTTCAGTCCTCGGCCTCTCCAGGGATTGGAAAGATGTTTTGCTCCCATAATCGCCTGAAGAGGAAACAGGGCTTAGTGAGCTAGAAGAGTCTGTGGCAGAGAGCAGTTCAGAAGCAGAGACAGAAGCAGAGGCTGGAGAGGAGCAAGGCCAAGAGGCAGAGATCGGGCAGGCTGGTGAGGAAGCCAGGAAGTCGCCCCCTCCTGCTTCAACAAGTTTTCCTCCTGCCTGGTCTCCCAGGACCAGAAGAGGCATCGGAGTGAAGGAATGGGTTTCCCAAATCCAAAACTGACTGTGCAGTCAGTTTGAAACAGCCCCAAAATCCCCATTTTTCCTTAGCTAAAATCCATTAACTTGAGCACTTGAGCAAATGTACAACAGAGACCCAGCTGTATAAACAAGTGCTCAAAGCCCCCTCCTTTATCAGTCTGTGACACTAATGGATGGCCTTGTCAGTTCCGAAGTGAAGACGGGATGCTGCCCCTCAGGGCTTTCCCCAGGCCCGCCCCTCACCGGCCTCACTTTGCAACCTTCACCGGGCTGGAATGTGCCCTTGAACCCAGACAGTGTTTGTTCAGAGGAAGCATGGTGTGAATTATGGAATGTAAACATGAAATTTACGGCATGTGCGGCTTTACAGGAAAATATGTGGAAAAGGATATATAGGTGGCATCTCACGCCGGTGAAATTGGCAAAGATGTATAGAATAAAAAATAGGAAGTGCTGGAAGTGTGGTGAGGCAGAAGGAGATTTATATCATATGTGGTGGGTTTGTGGGAAAGTGAAGGGTTTTGGGGAATCAATATATAATGAGCTTTAAAAAATCTTAAAGTACACTTTTCTAAAAAAAACACCTGAAGCCTTTTTATTGGGATTGACAGGGAAGGAAATTAAAGAGAAGGATAAAAATCTTTTCCTGTACGCCACGACAGCAGCTAGAACTATGTTGGCCCAGAACTGGAAAACTGATACTATACCTACAACCATGGAATGGCAGACCAAAATGATGAATTACGCAGAACTGGCTAGATTATCGGGGGAAATACGGGATCAAGACGAAAAGAAGTTTGTTGAAAATTGGAGCAAATATTTGGTGTATGTAAGAGTAAACTGTAAAACTTTAAAGACACTGGCAGGGTTGGAGTAACTCTAACAGCATAAGATAAAATAGTATTAAATAGAATACGCGATGTTATAACTATATGATACGTACCGAAGAGACGGAGGGAAGTCCAAATCTCAGCAGAGCTTAAGGTTTAGGTGGATGGATCAATGTATAATGTGTATATGTGTATGTGTAAGAATGAAAATTAATAAAAAATGATTGTAACGAAAGTGTTTGTTCAGAGGACAGAGAGGGGTGTGTATACAAGTGGTAGCCATTGTTGAACTCTCCTATAGCACTCTGACAGTGTTACCCTGGGCCCCGCCAGCGGCTCCCGGCACCTACCTTGGCACACGCCGTCGAGGCAGGCGTCTCGCAGCTGCCGGCAAGTAGCGCCTTCGGGGCAGGAGCAGACGTAGCTGCCCTCGCTGCCCACACAGGAAGCGTTGTCGGGACACGGGTTCGAGGAGCAGGGATCCACAAAGACCTGCCGGATCCAAACAACAAGGACACAGATTGGTTGCGGAGGGATGGAGAGGGGGCTGCAACCGGGTGGGGCAGAAATGTTCCAGATCGCCAGAGGTGGTTGTAAAGACGACCATCTGGACTCCACTCTTCTCTCCCCCCCCCCCCCCCGAAAAGGCACAATTTGCAGAGGCAACATTCTGCGATGCATACGTCACTCAAAGTGAGCGCATCTGCATGCATTTTGCATAACATATTCAACTTTGTGAATGCACTGCATGAAAGCATAGCTTCTGGAAAGCAAGCCTTATGAGGAAGCTGGGAATGTTTAGATGGAGAGGTGATATGATACACAGGGGAGTTTTTTAATGTTTGATGTTTTATTACGCTTTTATATTTGTGGGAAGCCGCCCAGAGTGGCTGGGGAAACCCAGTCAGATAGGCAGGGTACAAACAGTAAAAATATTATTACAGTGGTACCTCAGGTTACATACGCTTCAGGTTACATACGCTTCAGGTTAAAGACTCCGCTAACCCAGAAATAGTGCTTCAGGTTAAGAACTTTGCTTCAGGATAAGAACAGCAATTGGGCTCCGGCGGCACGGCAGCAGCAGGAGCCCCCATTAGCTAAAGTGGTGCTTCAGGTTAAGAACAGTTTCAGGTTAAGAACGGACCTCCGGAACGAATTAAGTACTTAACCTGAGGTACCACTGTAGTACTATTATTATTATTATTATTATTATTATTATTATTATTATTATTACAGTGGACACTCGGGTTGCCAACGTGATCTGTGTGGGAGGTACATTCACAACCAACAGCGCTGCATCTGCGCACGTGCGGGTTGTGATTTGGCGCTTCCGCGCATGCGCAAAGCGAGATTTAGTGTTTCTGCGCATGCGTGAGCGCTGAAACCCAGATGTAACCCCTTCCGGTACTTCCGGGTTCGGTGTGGTGCGCAACCCAAAAGCGCGCAACCTGAAGCGTCTGTAACCTGAGGTATGACTGTATTATTAAAAAGGTAAAGGTACCCCTGCCCGTACGGGCCAGTCTTGCCAGACTCTAGGGTTGTGCGCCCATCTCACTCTATAGGCCAGGGGCCAGCGCTGTCCGCAGACACTTCCGGGTCACGTGGCCAGCGTGACAAAGCCGCGAGCCAGAGCCGCACACGGAAACGCCGTTTACCTTCCCGCTAGTAAGCGGTCCCTATTTATCTACTTGTACCCGGGGGTGCTTTCGAACTGCTAGGTTGGCAGGCGCTGGGACCGAGCAACGGGAGCGCACCCTGTTGCGGGGATTCGAACCGCCGAACTTTCGATCGGCAGGTCCTAGGCGCTGAGGCTTTTACCCACAGCGCCACCCGCGTCCCTTGACTGTATTATTATTATTATTATTATTATTATTATTATTATTATTATTATTATTATTATTGCCATTTCAATTCGAAGGGCTTTCACATGGAAGATGCGTTTTCCACTACTCTGGCAGGTAGGACCTGAACCAATGGATTCCAGCGACAAGAAAGGAAATTCGGACTAAACATCAGGAAGAACTTTCTGACAGCAAGAGCTGTTAGACAGCAGGCTCCCTCAGGAGGTGATGAATTCTTTCCTTGGATGTTTTAAGCAGAGGTTGGGTGGCCATCTGCCATGGGCAGTCTAGTTGATATTCCTGCATTGCAGGGGGTTGGACTAGATGACCCTCGGGGTCCCTTCCATCTATTTTATGAAGGCCCAGGGGATCGCGCTCGGCTTTCAAGGCTTCATGAGAAACAATGCCCAGATTAATGAAAGAGATCGGCGCAGCACTGTCTCGACACCCTTGCCCTGTGATCCTTTTTAGGAACTGAAGAGTTTTAGCTTGGGTGCTTTGACCTTGCCCCACAGGAAGTCCCAGACACCCCAGGACCAGGGGACAATTACCTCACAGCGACTAACGTGCTGCCATCTGCCTTATTGCAGGGCAGATTCGAGGGTAAACCATACGTGGAACGAGTCTGCCCCTGCGGCTTGATGGAGGTAGAAACTGTCTCTCATGTCTTGTTACGCTGCCGTTTCTATGGGGATATACGCTCGGTATTTATCACTCCTCTTATACAAAAATCTCCAAATGGGTCCGAACGTCAATGTCTAAAACTCCTGGTAGAGGACAAGGATCTAGAGATCACGCCAAGGGTGGCCAAATTCTGTGCGACTGCCTTAAAACTTAGGGAACAAGCTGTACTACCAAAATGGTGATGATGATGATGATGATGATGATAATAATAATAATAATTTATTTATACCCCGCCCATCTGGCTGAGTTTCCCCAGCCACTCTGGGCAGCTTCCGATCGAGTGTTAAAAACAATACAGCATTAAAGGTTTTGAATGTCAATTTTAGATTATATTTTAGTGATCAAGATTTAACATATATTTTTAACTGCCGCTATATCTGTACTGTCTCTGTTATAGCCAATTGCAATTCAATGTATTCCTGTTGTGTTTTATGATTTTCCTGATATTGTAAGTGAACCGGAACTGGTTTGTGACCATAATAATAAAATTCATTCAGTACCTCACAGCGGCTGCCACTAAGCCCGGGAGGGCAGTTGCAAAGGAAGGTCTTGTTTTCCATCTCCTGGCATTGCCCTCCGTGCAGGCAGGGGGCGCCACCACAGGTGCTCAGCTCCGTCTCGCACTCTGCGCCTGTGAAGCCCTCCCGGCAGGTGCAGAGGTGCCTTCCACCTTTCACCTGTTGGGAACAGAGAGGAAGAGGAGGAAGAGGAGAGAGGGAGGAACTGGCGTTAGCGAGTCGTCGAGTTGCGTAGGAGGGGAATTGTGGAACACAGGAAGGGCATAGGAATCGTGGAGTCATAACAGATGGCAGCTAACAGATTGAGGTTGAATCCTGACAAGACAGAAGTACTGTTTTTGGGGGACAGGAGGCGGGCAGGTGTGGAGGACTCCCTGGTCCTGAATGGGGTAACTGTGCCCCTGAAGGACCAGGTGCGCAGCCTGGGAGTCATTTTGGACTCAGCTGTCCATGGAGGCACAGGTCAATTCTGTGTCCAGGGCAGCTGTATCCCAGCTCCACCTGGTACGCAGGCTGAGACCCTACCTGCCTGCGGACTGCCTTGCCAGAGTAGTGCATGCTCTGGTTATCTCCCGCTTGGACTACTGCAATGTGCTCTACGTGGGGCTACCTTTGAAGGTGACCCAGAAACTACAACTAATCCAGAATGCGGGAGCTAGACTGGTGACTGGGAGTGGCCGCTGACACCATATAACACCGGTCCTGAGAGATCTGCATTGGCTCCCAGTACGTTTCCGAGCACAATTCAAAGTGTTGGTGCTGACCTTTAAAGCCCTAAACGGCCTCAGCCCAGTATATCTGAAGGAGCATCTCCACCCCCATCGTTCTGCCCGGACACTGAGGTCCAGCTCCGAGGGCCTTCTGGTGGTTCCCTCATTGCGAGAAGCCAAGATACAGGGAACCAGGCAGAGGGCCTTCTCGGTAGTGGCACCCGCCCTGTGGAACGCCCTCCCATCAGATGTCAAAGAGAACAACTACCAGACTTTTAGAAGACATCTGAAGGCAGCCCTGTTTAGGGAAGCTTTTAATGTTTAACAGACCACTGTATTTTAATACTTTGTTGGAAGCCGCCCAGAGTGGTTGGGGAAGTCCAGCTAGATGGGTGGGGTATAAATAATAAATTATTATTATTATTATTATTATTATTATTATTATTATTATTATTATTGAGTTGTTGAGTTGGAAGGGACCCAGGGGTCATCCAGACCAACTCCCCGCAATGCAGGAATAACGCAAATGGGCTAAAGAGGATCCCGTTAAACAAAATTGCGGACAACTCACAGATGAACTTGCACAAAGGGAAACTAGCCCCCCAAGTATTGCTAAACCACAACCCTTGTCATCCAGCTCATTGGCCACGCTGGGTTGAGCTTGTGGAATCTGCAGTCAAAGAGGTTCCCCATGCCAGAACGAATAATTATAATAACAATAAAATTTTATTTATATTCC
The DNA here is from genome assembly GCF_964188315.1 of Podarcis muralis. Classification (NCBI taxonomy): domain Eukaryota; kingdom Metazoa; phylum Chordata; class Lepidosauria; order Squamata; family Lacertidae; genus Podarcis; species Podarcis muralis. The sequence goes on from NC_135661.1 coordinate 84,277,780, forward strand.
GCCCTCCCCAGCCAAAGCTGGGCTCAGAGCGGCTAACAACAATAAAAGTAACACAGCATTCTAAAATCAATTCAAAATCAAATTAATGGCAACCATTGGGCTAGAGTTCTGTGAGGATTACCAAGTGGAAGTCTTCCTCCAGGCAGACGTAAAGCCCACAGAAAGATCATGGGCTGGCAGATATCACAGATCTAGAATACCTAAGCTACTTTATACTGAAGCGACCCATCTACTATATATTTTGGAAAGTTGTCCATCCTGTCTGTTCTCTATAGGTTTGGCCGTCTCTTGATATCTTGTTGCCAAATTCGGCACAAGGGTTCCTTGGGGGTTGGCGGGGAGGCAATCTTTGTCTCTGTTTGGACGCCATGTTGAATCAAGATGGCGGGCCAAACTGGGCCCAACACTCAGCCCAGTCTGTGGAGATGGTGTTTTCGCTAGCAAAAAGCTAAATCCGTCTTTGAACTTTGTGATTACTGGCTGGTGGGCTTCTGCGGCAGCAGGGCAGTGGTCCAAGAAAGCCAGCAAGGCTGCGAGGATGAAAACAACCTGGCAGGATGTCTCTGCCAGCACAAGTTGGGTGGATTTATCAGGGTAGCATCCCTAAAATGGCAGCCCTCAATTCTTGATTTTGAAAGTTTCTCTTTCTCTCAATCTGACCTGAGCACCCACACACTTACCTGGCAGGTCCCTCCATTGCGACATCGTCTCCGGCAAGAGTTTTCTCCTATTTGGGAATAAGGGGGTAAAGTAGAGAATGGGTGTGTGATCACTGAAGTTCTAACCAGTTTCTGTGAGAGAAATACACTATTTATTTAAGACAGTGGTTCCCAATGGGTGCTTCCACATAATCCATTTAGGGGTTCTGTGGCACAATTCACATAACAAAAACTACCATAGAGATATCAAAATTTTCAAAAGTACAGTGGTGCCTCGCAAGACGAAAATAATCCGTTCCGCGAGTCTCTTCGTCTAGCGGTTTTTTCGTCTTGCGAAGCAATCCTATTAGCGGCTTAGCGGATTAGCGGTTTAGCGGCTTAGCGGCTATTAAAGGCTTAGCGGCTAAAAGGCTATTAGCGGCTTAGAAAAAAGGGGGGGAAGCGAAAAAAATCGCAAGACTCGCAAGACGTTTTCGTCTTGCGAAGCAAGCCCATAGGGAAAATAGTCTTGCGAAGCGCATCGAAAAACGGAAAACCTTTTCGTCTAGCGGGTTTTTCGTCTTGCGAGGCATTCGTCTTGCGGGGCACCACTGTAAAGGGGTCCATGGCTTGACTTTCGAAAAACAGTCGGTCCACAGTACTTCGCTAAATTGGGAACCACTAGTTTAAGACATTTCTATACCCCTTGATTATTCCCCTTTCTCAGCAGTGTACATAAAAAACTACCTATGGAAAACAGGCCAATAAAACAGTAACCATTTTATCTGTAAAACCAAACACTACCTTAAAATGTCTGCTGGAACGAGAAAGTCATACATCATATCCGCACTATGCGTTGAAAGTGCATCCAGTGCAGAGTTAAAGCGTGTGGCTTTCCTCAAAGAATTCCGGTAACTGTAGTTTTCCCCTCGCAGAGCCACAATTCCTGGCACCCTTAACAAACTACAGTTCCCTGATTCTTTGGTGGGGGGGCCATGGGATTTAAAAGTGTGTGGGGTGTGCTTTAAATCGGTGGTGTGGATCTGCCCTCAGTCATGTGCCTGATGTTCACGAAGGAAGCCAATCAGATTGCCAGACGGTTTTCAGCTGAGCTGTCTGGCTCGAAAGCAGCAGTGGGCAACTTCTGGTCTACAAATCCACCTTACAACACCTCCATCCCCGCTTTATCCAAACCTCTACTGTGGCTTAAAACCGCCATTTTAACACCTGCCTTCTCTTTTGCTCCCCTCCTGTACCCTGACGTGATGCAAATCCAGAATTGTGATGTGGCATCCCCAGTCCTCCAAAGGCGGCTGCGTGACGACAGCCTTACAGTTCTATGTCTATAGGAAGATAGCTGCCTGGTTTAGAGTCTCACCAGTCATCCACCCAGGGCTCAATTATCTCATCTGATTGGACAAAGGTCTCTCTGAGGTCTCAGACACAGGTTTCCCCCTAGCCTTGCTAAGGTGCGGATGTGTTCTTACCACTGGGTAACAGCCCTTCCCCTTGCTACGGGTACAAATTGCAGTGCCAGATTAAGGCTTACTTTGCCCCCACTTCTGAATGCATGTTGCACCCCACTGGGCTCCCCGGTCCTTACTGATATTGCAGTTTGTTCCAGTCCAGCCATCCAGACAGTCACAGAAATAGCCCCCGATGAGGTTTTTGCACCCACGCGCGTGGAGACATGGGTTCTTCTGGCATTCGTTCACATCTGGAAACAAGAACATGGGGAATTGGCCAAGCCAAATCAGAGCCAAGGTCCACTGAGGTCAGCACCAACAGCTTTCAACAGTGATCAGCCAGATTTCTCTAGGAAGCAGGGGCGCGATGGCCTAAGGGTTGCCTCTCGCTGGTTGTACCCAGCCACTAGAGATATAATACTCCTGTAAATGGAGGTTCAATCTAAGTATGTGACTAAAACCCAAATGCACCCTTCCTCCAGCAATATGCCCGGTCTGATTTGTAAAGCCATCTAAGAAGAGTGTATTTTGTGGCAACTGTAAATCACACCAGTTAATCGTCAGGGTTCAGAACCTCCATAATGCTTAGACAGAGGTCACGCCCAGGGACTCCAAACTAGCTGACTCAGGAGAAAAACCAGAGAGATTACACCACTTTGCAAGTATCTGGCCTCACGGTTACAGAGAAAAACCTGAAACCAACACAGAAAGCGTCTGGTATCAGCACAGGATTTAGGGCAGTGCAGGTGGCCGAGTCGAGGGGGTGCAAAATTGAAAAGATCCATAATGGGGAAAGATCCATTTGGGGGCGCCCAATTTTGGCCTTGCACAGGGCACCACATTACAAAAGATTACCAAAAGCCTGCCCCTGTTAAAAGGCTGAAAGCTCCCGGTTTTTCACCTCCCCTAAGTGGCAGTTCTACTGTGGAGCAGCGGAATGAGCACAAACATTCTAACATCTGAGGAGGAAGAAGTCACCGACTTCCAGAATGCTGAAAACAGGGCAGGGGCGGCGAGGGAAAGAGGGGTGTTGATTTGGGGGCAGGAAAGAAAAGGAAAATGACACGGGACCAGCTGGGGAAGGAGGTGGAACGTTGGGAAGAACAGAGACGTCTTTCCCATAGGGTTTAGTGGTGCGTCGCGCCAGGGCGCCGGCCTCTCAGGGGCGCCCCAGTGAGTGGGGGAGCTGCGCGGCTTTGCTGGCGGCCTCCCCTTTCCCTGCACACGCACCAGCTGCGCCCCGTCAACCATATGGCTGGTGGGCGTGCCGCTTGCCTCCCAAGCCTCCGCGGGAGGAGAGCGATTCCTGCAGAGGCTTAGGATGGAAGCGGCGCCCCGCTAACTACCGTATTTTTCGCTCCATAAGACACACTTTTTTCCACCTAAAAAGTAAGGGAAAATGTCTGTGTGTCTTATGCAGCGAATGCGTGGTCCCTGGAGCCGAATTGCCCAGGGGCAAAAAGCAAATCATGCTTTTTTTTAAAGAAAGAGGGAAGGGGGTGTTGAAAGGAAGCCGCTGATCAGCTGATCGGCAAGCGATCAGGAGAGAGATAAGGGACGCTAGTGATAAAGGAGGCCGCCTGGGAGGGGGGAGGTAAAAGCACATGGATCCTCAGTATTTTTGCATTGGGTCACCCCAAATTCGCCATCAGATCACATAGCATGTCCATGGCTACAGCCTGCACCCAAAAAAATCACGCACCCACTGTTTCGTGGTGCAAAAACGTGGTTACAAAGCACGAATCCACATGGATTCTCAGGATTTTTGCATTGGGCTACCCCAAACTCACCGTCACATCACATATCATGTCTGTGGCCACAGCATGAACCACAAAAATCATACATCCACTGTTTCATTCAGAATAATTTTTTATTGTTTCCCTCCTCTAAAAACTAGGTGCGTCTTATGGTCAGGTGCGTCTTATGGAGCGAAAAATACGGTATATGGCTGGCATTGTGCAGCTCCCCCCCCCCCAATCCGTGGTAATTTGGGGGCGCTGAGCGGATATTTGCACCCCGGCACCGCATCTGCTAAAGAAGGCCCTGGGGAAGAGGGTAGGAGGGGGGGATGTAACCCAAGGAGGAAGGAGCGACTCTGGACCACAGAACGTCACGCAACGAAGGGCAAAAATCCTCACCGATCTGGCAGGTCTTCCCTGTCCACTGAGAAGGGCAGAGGCACTTGAAGCCGTCAGCGAGGTCCTTGCAAGTCCCGCCGTGGCTGCAGGGCTGTGAGAGGCAGTCGGTCACCTCTAGGGGGCAGCAAAACAATGCGCTGTGGTTAGGAGGATCCAGCAACAGAGGCAGAGGGAAATCGCAGCGCCTTAATCCCTTAACTTTACAGCCATCTAACGAGAGTGGAATTAACGCAGCGCCCGGCGGTTTGCAAAACTGCACTTCTGCTAGCAGTTATGGCAAGCTGAACCTAATTTGTCTCAGGAAAAGAACAGAGATGTCGCTTTTTAAGATTTCTGGTTCTTACGGTTACAGCGTTGGGGAAACTGAAACCACACAGAAATTGTGTATGTGGAATTCAATGCATAAATAGTAGAAGAGTTGGAAGGGACCCCAAAGCTCATCTAGTCCAGGGGTCAGCAACCTTTTTCAGCCGTGGGCCGGCCCACTGTCCCTCAGACCTTGTTGGGGGCCGGACTATATTTTGGATTAAAAAAAGAACGGATTCCTATGCCCCACAAATTACCCAGAGATGCATTTTAAATAAAAGCACACGTTCTACTTGTAGTGATCAGGTGGGATTGCTGTGAGGAATTATAACAAATATAGAGTAAGCCATCAGTGTCAGCAATGAAAGCATTGCGTTGACTGGGTTTAAACTATTTTGATACGATTCTTGATCAGTCCACACCTCTGCATCCCTGTTCCATTTCTCTTTCTTCACAAGTCACGTACACAGCCCAGTTGCTTCGCCAGGCAGGCATCCTGGGTCAGCAAAGACAGTGGGCAGTTTCTTTGATGTAGCTTTTCTGATATATTAATCTTAGGATGTTAATCTTAGGGCCAGGAAACTGTTTTCACATAAAGGTGATAATGATCGCTGTCCTCCTGGCCATCTTTCTTATCATGTGTATTGATTGTTTATGACCTCCGGGGTTGCTGAATGCACTCCTTTGTAGTTTTCATTCATTTACCCCAAAAGTATGCATGCTTAACTAGTGTTTGTAGTTCAACTTTGTCCCCACGTGGGGTTTGTTGAATTGCTCAGAAGAAATCTGATTGGTTCTTACAAACACTCTGTAAAAAGTTCGTGAATAAAACAACCTGGGCCGGAGGGTGGAGACACAGATTATTATACGCACCCTTCCCAGAGTCTTGCTGATCAAGCCTCTGTGTGTATTCTTATTAATCAGAGTTCAATCCTTCCTTTACTTTGGGAACGCCTCACTACTCATGTAAAAACACCAGGCAGGCCCCCAAATAACCTAGAGATGCATTTTAAATAAAAGGACACATTCTACTCAAGTAAAAACCACGCTGATTCCTGGACCATCCGCGGGCCGGATTGAGAAGGCAATTGGGCCGGATCCAGCCCCCGGGCCTTAGTTTGCCTACCCCTGATCTAGTCCAACTCCCTGCAATGCAGGAATCTCAACTGAAGCATCTGCGGTAGATAACCATGCAATGTATTGTCACAATAGACTTATCAGTCCAGCCCAGCCATCACCAATCGCGTGTCCTCCAGCTGCTCTGAACTACAACTCCCATCCCACACTGGGGCTGATGGGCATTGTAGTCGAAATCAGCTGGGGGAAGGTCTCAGTTGGCTTGTTTTTTGTTGGTTTTGCTACAATAGCCCAAACATGGCTATTCTACTGGGATAAATTAATACCAGTTTAGCATTTACTGCAGCTTTGAAGTTCCCAAACTTCATCTGTCTTGCTTTGTCTCCTTTGGAAACACCTTGGGCAGCCCAATTCCCCGAATCTGAAATCCAAAAAACCTCTGACTCCTTTGCACTTTAAAAGGTAGTCTATATTTTTGATGAAGTTTAGAATTTCTGAGGCCTATCTCAATGACAAACCTAGACAGCATCTTAAAAAGCAGAGTCATCACCTTGCCAACAAAGGTCCGTATAGTAAAAGCTATGGTTTTCCCAGTAGTGATGTATGGAAGTGAGAGCTGGACCATAAAGAAGGCTGATCGCCGAAGAATTGATGCTTTTGAATTATGGTGCTGGAGGAGACTCTTGAGAGTCCCCTGGACTGCAAGAAGATCAAACCTCTCCATTCTGAAGGAAATCAGCCCTGAGTGCTCACTGGAAGGACAGATCCTGAAGCTGAGGCTCCAATACTTTGGGCCACCTCATGAGAAGAGAAGACTCCCTGGAAAAGACCCTGATATTGGGAAAGATGGAGGGCACAAGGAGAAGGGGACGACAGAGGACAAGATGGCGGGACAGTGTTCTCGAAGCTACCAGCATGAGTTTGAGCAAACTGTGGGAGGCAGTGGAAGACAGGAGGGCCTGGCGTGCTCTGGTCCATGGGGTCACGAAGAGTCGGACACGACTAAACGACTAAACAACAACAACAACATCTCTGGACTGCGTCTCATTTTTAAGCATCCATGTGTGTCCCCAAAACTCATCAGTCCTCCACTCCCCCAAAAAAGTGGGAGGAGGTCATCCCATTAGCTGCAAATACTGATGTCTGAAACATCAACATTTTGTTTTTATTTTATTTATTTCTTAAACATCTCGTTGGCATTTGCAGAGTTTTAATGCATAATCTATCAGCAAAATTAACTCGATGCAAAGTCGAATTTTGCATAACTTGAGTCTGAACCTCATTAAAGGAGAAAATAATAGTAAGAAAAACACCAAAGAAGGAAAAAGCGAGGGAAAATAGGAAACACTTATTCATCCAGCTGAGGTTCCCTTTCTACTCGGTGGAAAAAGTGAACACACATAAAAATTAGGCATGCGGAATAAATCATTAAGTAGGCTCGATCTTCTAAAATTCATGCCCATCTAATTAACCGGTCTGAACCCAGTAAAAGATCAACGCTTAATAAGCATTTTCCATTCAGATTTAAAATTTGCAAAGCTGAGTGCTCACACACATCATATGCATCCCTCCTCGAAAACTTTTACCAAAGCAGAAATTTGTGCATTTCCACCTTTGAAAAACTTTACATCTGTTCCCAAAGTTTGCAAGTGAGAGTGCTAACACTCTACTTCCTTCCTCGTAAGTAAACACCGTCATTTGTTTATTTTTTAAATGCCCTTAAGACTGTTAAAATTGGTAAAAGCAAACATCGCATTGGTGACAGCAGCCACGAAATTAAAAGACGCCTGCTTCTTGGGAGAAAAGCAATGACAAACCTAGACAGCATCTTAAAAAGCAGAGGCATCACCTTGCCAACAAAGGTCCGTATACTAAAAGCTATGGTATTCCCAGTAGTGATGTATGGAAGGCTGATCGCTGAAGAATTGGTGCTTTTGAATTCTGGTGCTGGAGGAGACTCTTGAGAGTCCCATGGATTGCAAGAAGATCAAACCTATCCATTCTGAAGGAAATCAGCCCTGAGTGCTCATTGGAAGGACAGATCCTGAAGCTGAGGCTCCAAGACTTTGGCCACCTCATGAGAAGAGAAGACTCCCTGGAAAAGACCCTGATGTTGGGAAAGATGGAGGGCACAAGGAGAAGGGGACGACAGAGGACCAGATGGTGGGACAGTGTTCTCGAAGCTACCAGCATGAGTTTGACCAAACTGCGGGAGGCAGTGGAAGACAGGAGTGCCTGGCGTGCTCTGGTCCAGGGGGTCACAAAGAGTCGGACACGACTAAACAATAACAACAACAAGAAGCCACTTACCGTGCTGACACAGCTCCCCGCTCCATCCTGGGGGGCACATGCAATGGAAACCAGGTGAGGTGTTGAGGCACGATCCGCCGTTGGCACAGAGCTCAGGAGCACAAGTTAATTCGGCAACGGGTAACGGAAGGAGAGCTGGCATTGGGGAGACACGGGAAAGAGAAGGCACAAGGCTGTTTTGCAAATGGGCCTGCCCCAAAGCTGCTAGCCCACAGTAAGGTCTACTAGCTGGCCTCCCCTTCATGCTTATGGCCACCATGGGTTGGGCATTAAAAAGGAAAAAAGCCCCCACTCTCATGAAGTTCCTCTGTTCGCCTGGGAATTATTCTGAGAAGCCGCCTAAGTTTCTATTCAAGTGCGACTTTGGTTTTAAACACAGTGTAAGGTAGTCTCTGGGACGCAGGTGGCGCTGTAGGTTAAACCACAGAGCCTAGGACTTGCCGATCAGAAGGTCGGCGGTTCGATTTCACGCGACGGGGTGAGCTCCCGTTGCTCAGTCCCTGCTCCTGCCAACCTAGCAGTTCGAAAGCACATCAAAGTGCAAGTAGATAAATAGGTACCACTCTGGCGGGAAGGTAAACGGCGTTTCCGTGCGCTGCTCTGGTTCGCCAGAAGCAGCTTAGTCATGCTGGCCACATGACCTGGAAGCTGTACGCCGGCTGCCTCAGCCAATAAAGCGAGATGAGAGCCGCAACCCCAGAGTGGGTCACAACTAGACCTAACGGTCAGGGGTCCCTTTACCTTTAAGGTAGTTTCTATGGGAGTACAGTCATACCTCAGGTTGAATATGCTTCATGTTGAGCGCATTCGAGTTGTGCTCCGCGTTACTCCCCAGTAACGGAGCGCCTTACTTCCGGGTTTCGCCACTCGCGCATGCGCAGACGCTCAAAATGATGTCACGCGCATGCGCAGAAGCGGCAAAAAGCGGCTAGCACATGCGCAGACGTGCCATCGCTAGTTACGTTTGCTTCTGGATCCGAACGGGGCTCCGTAATGGATCCCGTTCGCATCCCGAGGTACCACTGTATATTGTATTCAATTACAGTGGTACCTACCTCGGGTTAAGTACTTAATTCATTCCGGAGGTCCGTTCTTAACCTGAAACTGTTCTTAGTCTGTAACCTGAAGCGTATGTCACCTGAAGCATATGTAACCTGAGGTACCACTGTACAGTGGACTCTCGGGTTACGAACGTGATCCGTGCGGGATGCACGTTCGCAAGCCACAGCGTTTGCAAGCCACAGCTGCGCGTCTGCACACGCACAGGTTGCAATTCGGCTCTTCTGCGCATGCGCAAAGTGTGATTTAGCACTTCTGTGCATGCGCGATCGCCAAAACCCGGAAGTAACCCATTCCGGTACTTCTGGGTTTCAGCAGTCCGTAACCTGAAAAAACGCAACCTGAAGCGTCTGTAACCCGAGGTATGACTGTATAATTATTTATGGCTATTATTATCATCATCATCATCATCATCACCATCATCATCACTGTTACCTTTTCTTTGTACAGTCGTACCTCAGGTTAAGTACTTAATTTGTTCTGGAGGTCCGTACTTAACCTAAAACTGTTCTTAACCTGAAGCACCACTTTAGCTAATGGGGCCTCCTGCTGCTGCTGTGCCGCAGGAGCCCGATTTCTGTTCTTATCCTGAAGCAAAGTTCTTAATCCGAGGTAATATTTCTGGGTTAGCGGAGTCTGTAACCTGAAGTGTCTGTAACCCGAGGTACCACTGTATTTAAGTTTGCTGAAGTCCAGTCTGTGATTTCGGTGGTTTCCATTCTTCAGTAAAATGTTTTATAAAAGGAGGCTATCAGAATAATTTCCAGCGTTAACCTGAAGCACTATTTCTGGGTTAGCGGAGTCTGTAACCTGAAGCGTATGTAACCTGAAGCGTATGTAACCCAAGGTAGCACTGTACATGTATTTAAGATTGTGTATGATATCATGGACTTCAATTAATAACAATAAAAAAGTGGAGGGAAAGGGGTTGGCCAATGAGGTGCCCTAAAAATGAACTACAACTCCCATCATTCCTGACCGGCTGCGGCCAATGGGAGTTGCACGCCAAAGCATTGGGAGGACTATACCTGTAGCACACCAAAATAGTTGTCTCTGCCCCCTGAACACTGTACAGCATTGCCAAAGATTATGGGAGAGACCCAGGGGGCAACTGCCCTGGAGGGGCTTTTCTCGCCCGACATTTTGAGTCGCCGCTCACCTTCCTCGCAGTTCCGGCCGTAGAATCCATCGGGACAAAGGCACTCGTACTCGTTCGGCTCGTTGTTCGCACAAGTGCCGCCGTTTTTGCACGGACGGTGAGACCCGCAGTAGTTCAGATCTGGGCAGGGAGGAAAGCTCAGGTGATTCCTTGGTTCCAGAGAGTTTGCAACTTTCCATTATCGCTGTGCTTGATCTAATAAGTATCCAGTGGTGTAGCATGGGGGTGCAGGGGGGGCCGGCCGCACCGGGCGCAACATCTGGGGGGGGGCGCGCTCGCCGCCTCCGGAGTCGCCGAAGAGCCTCGGGCGCAGGCTGTAGCAGAGCCCCATGTCTCGTGGAACCGACGAGCTGGCAGCGGCTCTCAGCGCTCGTCGCGGTCCCCGCGCATCAGGGCCGCGGAGGGCGCGCCAGGCAGCCCCTCCTCACAGCCCCGCTGCTGCAGCTGCTGGGCCATGTTGCATTTTCCTCGCCTCTCTGCCCTCCTCCTCCTCCGGGCAAGCGGTGTCGTTTGGGTGGCAGCGCCAGCGGCAACTCACCTCAGATCACCTGACACGGACCTGCCGCTGCCGCCGTGGCTACCTTACCGTAAATACCCCAGCCCAGGCAGCAGCAAGAAGGAGCTGGCAGCAGCGGCAGGTTAGGGGTTAGAGGGCGCAAATTACTTGCCTTGCCCCGGGTTAGGGGGCGCAAATTACTTGCCTTGCCCCGGGTGCTGACAACCCACGCTACGCCGCTGTAAGTATCCCCAGTCTATTGGCACGTATGAAAAGCACTTCTATGTATCTGACAGCGGCCTTGCTATCAAGAACGTTTATGAGGGACTTGCTGGAGAGTACCAGCTTGCTTATCAACAAAATGACAGCTGCGTGCTTTAGTTCTTCCTTAATATACTGTATTTTTCGCTCCATAAGACGCACCTGAACATAAGACGCACCTAGTTTTTAGAGGGGGAATGCAAGAAAAAAAATATTCTTTAAAGGGAGCGCTGAGCAGAGCCTGTATGCATCCCAGGCTCTGCTCAGCGCGCCCTTTCACGAGCCACGTGGAGCGTGTGTGCGGCGCTTGCAGCCTTCTCCCTCCTCGGGGAAAAGCCCCCAAGATCCGCACACACGCGGCTCTTTAAAGGGAGTGTGGCTCTTGCTGGCTTTCGTGGGAGGTGGGGGAAGGGACAGAGCACGGCTAACCCAGAAGCTAGAACAGCGAGAGGGAGCGACCCCTCTTGCTGTTCTGGCTTCTGGGATAGCTGCGCAGCCTGCATTCGCTCCATAAGACGCACACACATTTCCCCTTACTTTTTAGGAGGGGAAAAGTGAGTCTTATAGAGCGGAAAATACGGTACCTGTTTCAGGTTCAGGATGCACACATATCTGGGTGTACCTCACACTACAGATTGTCATGGTTTGGCTGCTGTGTTGCATACTTAGTTTAGCAAACACTAAAGAGAAAAAACCTCCATTTAACCTTGCTGCTCAGCAAATGGACCTCTGCTTCCTGGGTCATCAGAGGTACAAAGAAAAATGGAAGAGGCCTATCCAGCAGAGAAAATGGCGACTCTCTTATCCCTGGGAATAAAAACTTCTCAGTGTGTGGCTGCAGAGCAGAAGCTGCAGGATCTTGACCTCTCTGGGTCTTAGAAGTATTTATTGTTGGGGTTTTTTGTATCTTTAGTATATAGATCTTATTGTGGTTTATGTGAAAATTGTTCAGTTTGGTTGAGTATTTGTTTAATATTTAATGTGTTGTTTATGACCAATTTTGTTATGTTGTTTTTACGTATTTTTTCATTTTGTAAGCTGCCTTGAGCATGGTTTGAACTGTGCAAAAAGGTAAAGGTAAAGGTACCCCTGCCCATACGGGCCAGTCTTGCCAGACTCTAGGGTTGTGCGCTCATCTCACTCTAGAGGCCGGGAGCCAGCGCTGTCCGGAGACACTTCCGGGTCACGTGGCCAGCGTGACAAGCTGCATCTGGCGAGCCAGCGCAGCACACGGAAACGCCGTTTACCTTCCCGCCAGTAAGCGGTCCCTATTTATCTACTTGCACCCGGGGGTGCTTTCGAACTGCTAGGTTGGCAGGCGCTGGGACCGAGCGACAGGAGCGCACCCCGCCGCGGGGATTCGAACCGCCGACCTGACGATCGGCAAGTCCTAGGCGCTGAGGTTTTACCCACAGCGCCACCCGCGTCCCGAACTGTGCAAAGGCAGCATTCAAATAAAATTATGTATGTATGTATGTATGTATGTATGTATGTATGTACTTGTTTGGGCCTGACTCTGCTCCCTTCTCTGGCTTACCATCGCCAGGCTTACTGGAGACAAATTTAGTGACCGACTTCCAGGCGCAACACAAAATAATTTAAAACAAAGGACCCTGTCAGTAGAACATGAAAAGCAATGGCAAAGAACCCCAGGGGTTGGGTTCAACATGAGTCATAGAGTAGCCTGGGGGAAATTCCAGACTGGCCAATTTCCAATAGAAGCCAAGCCTCTACTGAGCATGCTCCAAGTGGGGGGGGGGCTCACCTTTGTCGCAGAGGATGCCCCCCCAGTTGGTCTCGCAGTCGCACTTCCAAGGCTCGGTGCAGCTGCCGTGGACGCAGCCTGGGAAAAGGATGCACTCGTCGCAGAGTTGACCGGTCCAGCCATAGTGGCACCTGGGAGGAGGAAGGGGAAAGCTCAGAGCAGCACAGTGGTTATGAGCGGGAGATGTGAGCCAGCCAGCCAGCTCTAATCTGAGCAGAGAGAGGGCCTCGTCACACAGTTATTGGCTTCATCATTTTAAATGTATAATGCTAGTCTCACTTGAGAGCATCTTTTTTTAAAAATACAGAGCTACCTCGGGTTAAGTACTTAATTCGTTCCGGAGGTCCGTACTTAACCTGAAACTGTTCTTAACAAGAAGCACCACTTTAGCTAATGAGGCCTCCCGCTGCTGCTGTGCCGCCGCCGCACGATTTCTGTTCTCATCCTGAAGAAAAGTTCTTAACCTGAAGCACTAGCGGAGTCTGTAACCTGAAGCGTATGTAACCTGAAGCGTATGTAACCCAAGATACCACTGTAAAGGTAAAGGGACCCCTGACCGTTAGGTCCAGTCGTGGCCGACTCTGGGGTTCCGGCGCTCATCTTGCTTTACTGGCCGAGGGAGTCGGCGTACAGCTTCCGGGTCATGTGGCCAGCATGACTAAGCCGCTTCTGGCGAACCAGAGCAGCGCACGGAAACGCCGTTTACCTTCCCACCAGAGTGGTACCTATTTATTTATCTACTTGCACTTTGACGTGCTTTGAACTGCTAGGTTGGCAGGAGCAGGGACCAAGCAACAGGAGCTCACCCCGTCGCGGGGATTTGAACCACCGACCTTCTGATCGGCAAATCCTAGGCTCTGTGGTTTAACCCACAGCACCAGCCGCGTCCCTAATACCTCCTAATACCTCCTCTCTAAAAGCGATTCCTCTCTTTCTCCCTGGCTGTCCTGGAACTGCCTCCCAGAATGGACTGGCTGAAGCCATTTCTCTCTCCCTCTCTCTCTCTCTTTCTCTGTCTCGCTCTCTCTCTCTTCCTCCAAGTCCCTCAGAATCTACTGTTTTGAGTAAAGTCCTCTGGCACAACCCCCTGGCGCGGGCAACTGAATAGACAGCTATGTTCTAGAAAAACAACTACCAGACTTTCCGAAGACATCTGAAGGCAGCCCTGTTTAGGGAAGCTTTTAATGTTTAACAGACCGTTGTATTTTAATATTTTGTTGGAAGCCGCCCAGAGTGGCTGGGGAAACCCAGCCAGATGGGCAGGGCATAAATAATAAATTATTATTATTATTCCTCGTTTACATCTGCCTCAGTTTCGCTTCCCTTCCATCTGCGGTCTTCCCTGTGTCACATTTTAGACTGTAAGTGCCTCGGGGCATGGGACTGTTCTTTTGTCCTCATCATGCAGTGATGGCATTAATTAATAATAGAAGATGGGTTGAGTTTACTGCTTTTGGGCAGCTGTGCCCAAAGAAGTTTACAACAAACATTCGAAACATAAAAATACAGAGCACTCTGAGGGGGGAAACAAATACAGTGGTGCCCCGCAAGACGAACGCCTCGCAAGACGGAAAACCCGCTAGACGAAAGGGTTTTCCGTTTTGGAGGCGCTTCGCAAAACGAATTTCCCTATGGGCTTCCTTCGCAAGACGAAAGCCCGTAGGGAAATCTCCGGGACAGCGGGGAAGCGCAGCGCGTCTTCCCCACTGTCCTAGGACCTCCTCCGAAGCCTGGCGGCGGAGCGGGGACACCTCCTCCTGCTGCCCGGCTTCGGAAGGATGCTCCGAAGCCGGGCGGCGGGGCAGGAACACCTCCCGCCGCCGCCCGGCTTCGGAAGGCTCCTCCGAAGCCGGGCGGCGGGGCGGGAACACCTCCCATCGCCGCCCGGCTTCGGAAGGATGCTCCGAAGCCAGGCGGCGGGGCGGGAACACCTCCCGTCGCCGCCCGGCTTCGGAAGGCTCCTCCGAAGCCGGGCGGCCGGGCAGGAACACCTCCCGCCGCCGCCCGGCTTCGGAAGGATGCTCCGAAGCCAGGCGGCGGGGCAGGAACACCTCCCGCCGCCGCCCGGCTTCGGAAGGCTCCTCCGAAGCCCGGCGGCGGGGCGGGAATGCCTCCTGAAGGCCGGCGGGGGGCAAAAGTCTTTTTTCCCCCCTGCCTGCCTTCCCGGGAGAGCGGAGAAACGCGCTGCGTTTCTCCGCTGTCCCGGAAGGCTTTTGAAGGCAGGCAGGGGGGAGCAAAGACTTTCGCCCCCCGCCCGCCTTCAGAAGAGGTCCTGGACCTCTTCTGAAGGCTGGCGGGGGGCAAAAGTCTTTGTCCCCCCTGCCTGCCTTCCCAGGGGCTTTTAAATCGCCCCGGACAGCGGAGAAGTCCTCCGCTGTCCCGGGGCGATTTTAAAATGCCGCCCACCAGCATTTTAAGATCGCCCCGGACAGCGGAGAAGTCCTCCGCTGTCCCGGGGTTTTTTTAAAATGCTGGGGGTGGGAAGAAAAGCCCTTGCCCCCCCCCAGCTTTCAGAAGAGGTCGGGGGACAGACTGTCCCCGGACCTGGTCTGAAGGCGGTTTCCATAGGAACGCATTAATTGATTTTCAATGCATTCCTATGGGAAACCGTGCATCGCAAGACGAAAAACTCACAAGACGAAGAGACTTGCGGAACGAATTAATTTTGTCTTGCGAGGCACCACTGTATACAAATTAAAGAGCATGTCAGCAAATTCCTATAAAGTCATACCTCATGTTATGTCCACTTCATGTTACATTCTTTCAGGTTATGCCCCGTGGCGACCCGGAAGTACCGGAAAAGGTTACTTCCGGGTTTCGCCGCTCGCGCATGCGCAGACGCGCAAACCGATGTTACGCACATGCGCAGAAGCGACAAATCGCAACCCGCACATGCACAGACGCACCGCTGCGGATTGCGCTCTTTTCGTGTTGCGAACGGGCCTCCGGAACGGATCCCGTTTGCAACCAGAGGTACCACTGTATAATTAACAACAACACATGCCATGTGGAACAGGGGAAGAAATGGCAGATACTTATCGTATTAAGGAATTGCACAGAGAGGGGGAGAGACAGAGACGTTTCTTCCTCCCCTTTGCCTAACTCTAGAAGTCATTGGAGTCACACAATGACACTGGTTCACAGGAGATCGGAGAGGCCAACAGGCGTGGTGTTAACCTCTGGGACTCACCGCCACAACGCAGTGATGGGCACTAGCTAAGACGCCTTCGAAAGGGTGATAGGAAAAATCAGGCTCCTTCCAAGAAACATGACGGGACTTAAACTCCTACGCCAGGGGTCTGCAACCCGCGGCTCCGGAGCCGCATGTGGCTTTTTTACACCTTTGCCACGGCTCCGGGGCGGATACTAGCGAGGGGAGGAGGCACATTGTGCGCCCCGACACTCCCCACTGTGGCGGGCGCTGTACTGGCTGTGACGTCGCATGGGGGCGGTGCGTGCGTTAGTCACGCACCATCCCAACGTCACCTTCCCGCCCGCTGTCAGATCGGAGGGCAGCGGCGCGCATGCTTTAAATGTCGCAATGGTTTTGCGGCTCCCAGTTTTTTCCCCCTTCGGAAACGGGTCCAAGTGGCTCTTTTTGTCTTAAAGGTTGCAGACCCCTGTCCTACGCCAATGCAGAACAGCGACAACAACGGCTTCACCCTAAAGAACTGTGAGGGCCATCGCCTGTCCAGGGTGCTGAGAGGTGTCAGGAGACACACACACACCCCATTCCCCTCACAAAGCTACAATTCCCAGAGCGGTTTGACAACCAATCCTTCTTCGCAGGGAACTCTGGGAATTGTAGCTCTCTGTGTGTGTGGGAACCTGGGTCTCCTAACCACTCTCAGCACCCTGAACAAACTACAACTCCCAGGATCCCCTGGGGGAAGGCGTGGCTGTCTAAAGGAGGGTCACAGCGCTTGGAAACGGATGCTGCAAATAAATGCATAGCTGTCAACGTTTCCCTTTTCTTGTGAGGAATCCTATTCGGAATAAGGGAATTTCCCTTAAAAAAGGGAAACATTGACAGCTATGTGTAAATGTGGCATCGGGAACTTTCTGCGTTCCACGGAAACCCCATTTAGCCCTTTGACGCAGCCGTCGCTCGGCTTGGCTTCCCCCCTCCCAGCTTGCCAAAAAAGCCTTCTTGCCCCACCGGGGCCATCGCGCTGGGCGGCCGGTCAATATCCTGGCCGCTGCCCAGGCTTCCCAGTCAGGGGCTGGGCCTCCTTGTAACCGCAATCGGTGCCGCACCCCATCCTTATCAGCCCTGGGATCCAAGGGTGACATCATTTTTCCTGGCCGGGACCCAGAACTTCCTTCTCCTCCCAGCGGGGCTTGGCTGGCTGTTTCCTGCCCTAGGCTATTGCCCTGGCGTTGGAGAGGAGCTGCCGGGCTTCCACTTGCCGGGGCTGGCCAGGAAATCGGGTCCTTGGTGGCGAGGGGAGAATTTGGGAAGCAGGGAAAGGGGGAGGGGTAGCCCAGTTCCCAAACATTATGCACCTCGCAGGGCTGTGCAATCCAATTTTACGCAAAGAAAACCCACTGAAATTAGTGGCCCCTGATTTCAACAGGCTACATCCACACGGCATATTTAAAGCACTAAGGTAAAGGTAAAGGGACCCCTGACCATTAGGTCCAGTCGTGACTGACTCTGGGGTTGCAGCGCTCATCTCGCTTTACTGGCCAAGGGAACCGGCGTACAGCTTCCGGGTCATGTGGCCAGCATGACTAAGCTGCTTCTGGTGAACCAGAGCAGCGCACGGAAACGCCGTTTACCTTCCCGCCGGAGTGGTACCTATTTATCTACTTGCACTTTGACGTGCTTTCGAACTGCTAGGTTGGCAGGAGCAGACCAAGCAACGGGAGCTCACCCCATCGTGGGGATTTGAACCGCCAACCTTCCGATCGGCAAGCCCTAGGCTCTGTGGTTTAAGCCACAGCGCCACCCGCGTCCCTTATTTAAAGCACTACAATACCACTTAAAACACACATGACTTCTCCCAAAGAATGCTGGGAAGTGTAGTTGGTTAAGGGTGCTGAGAGATGTTAGCAGACCCCCTCTATTCCTCTCACAGTACCGCAATTCCCAGAGTTCTCTGGGAAAGAGGGGTTATTATTGGTTATTATTGGTTGGTGGTTAAACCACTCTGGGAGCCGTGGGTCCGTGAGGGGAATTGGGGCCTCCTGGCAACACTCAGCGCCCTTGAAAAACTACAACTCCCATAATTCTTTGGAAGGTTGAAGCCATCGCTACTACTGTTCCCAGGGTGTGTTGAACCACCCTGGGAACCATAGCTCTGTGAAGGGAATAGGGGTCTCCCGGCAATTCTCAGCACCCTTATCAAACTACCGCTCCCAAAATTATTTGGCGGAAGGAAGGCATGACTGTTTAAAGTGGGATCGTAGTGTTGTGTCCGGAAACATGTGGGAAATCCTGAAGGGACTGACAACTTAAATTCATAGGTAGCTGTTCTTGAAAGGAATGGCACGGGCTGCCCCTGTCCTAATGGGCCAAGTCTAAAGTCTTCCCTTTCGTCTATAAAGCACTAAACAACTCAGAACCAGGTTATTTTAAGAGACCACCTTGCCCTCTCCTCAATAGCCCCACCTGGTGCCTGAGCTCAGCTGAGGGGGCCAGCCTGGCAGGGCCACGTAGCCAGTGGGAGCAGGGCCTTCACTGTGGTGTCACCCAGATTAGAGAACTCTGTCCCCGTGAGACAGGGACCTCCTGTACTGTGCTTTTGAAAGCCTCTCTTTTTAATAATAATAATAATAATAATAATTTTTTATTTATACCCCACCCTGCCTGGCCAGAGCCGGGCTCAGGGCAGCTACCACCAGTAAAATTACAATAAAAATAAATAAATAAACCAATTTAAAATACAGGTTAAAATATAATATAAAATGCAGCCTCACTCCTTCCAGCTGAATTGTTGTTTTCGGTTTGCAGGCAGTATGATCTACAACTCAGGATTTGTATTATTACTATTTATTTACAGTGGTGCCCCGCAAGATGAATGCCTCGCAAGACGGAAAACCCGCTAGACAAAAGGGTTTTCCATTTTTGAGTTGCTTCGCAAGACGAATTTCCCTATGGGCTTGCTTCACAAGACGAAAATGTCTTGCGAGTCTTGCCAATTTTTTTCCTCTTTCCCCCCCTTTTTTCTAAGCCGCTAAGCCGCTAATAGCCTTTTAGCAGCTCAGCCGCTAAGCCTTTAATAGCCGCTAAGCCACTAAACCGCTAATAGCGCTAATCCGCTTAGCCGCTAATGGGGTTGCTTCGCAAGACGAAAAAACCGCTAGACGAAGAGAATCGCGGAACGGATTCTTTTCGTCTTGCGAGGCACCACTGTATTTATTTATTTTTATTAAATTTCTATACTGCCCTTCATCTGTAGACCACTTTTTTATTTTTTTTTATTTACGATTTTCAGGTTTATACATTTCAGTAATTTTACCGTCCTTTTAACATTTCAAAACTTGACTTCCTTCCCCCTCTTTCTGCGGTTCCTTACATTTATTTTAAATATCTTCTGCATATCCAAATTAACTCAATTCATTTATTCATCTGCTTTAAATATATACTCTTACGAAACTGCAGGTTAGTACAATAATCCTGCCAATGTTCTTATCTGTTTTACAATTTGTCTGCAAATATTCAATAAACCATTTCCATTCTTTTTTTTTTTTAAATAAAAATTTTGCTATCTCGATTTCTTATTTTTCCGGTAAGCTTCGCCATTCATCCACACTCAGCTGTACATACCTGCATTCTCCAGGCTCCTCACAGGTCCCGTGAGTTTCGTGACAACCCGGCCGGCAAATGGCTGCAAGAAACACGAGGGGAGTTTATGTGAGCGTTGCAAATTCAGCCCAGGGCAGAGCGATGATAATCATCACCATTACGATCTAATAAATTTATAAATCTAAAAGACAATCCAGATAATTAAAAGCCACAGGCCTGGCAGAAAAAAAGTGATTTTGCCTGGCGCACTAATGACGCCATGTGAGTCTCTGTGAGAGAGAGAGCTTTCCACAAGCAGGGAGCCACCACAGAAAAGGCCCTTTCCGGTGGTGCCACCCTCCGGACTTCTCATGAAAAAGGGCCTCAGATGATAATCGCAGGGTCTGGGACAGTTCCTATGGGGAGAGGCATTGGGGTCCTTGAGCTATTGGGGTCCTGAGCTGCACAAGGCTTTATAGGTCAAAGCAAGAAGTCAAATTTCCCAGAGGTCTGCTCCAAAGGTAAGCATTTAGGAGCACTGAAACACAAGGTGCTTCTGTTTCAAGAGACAGGTTCTGTTAGATAACAATGAAACTTCACAGCAAACACAGCTTAGGTCACTTGGAAAGAAGATATCTGAGCACTCCAAATCACCTGGCCAAGTACATACAAAGAAAACAGTAGAACTAGCTGGAACTGATCATTGCTAGCAGTGTTTGAAACTGAGATATGAAGGTAAAGGTAAAGGGACCCCTGACCATTAGGTCCAGTCGTGGCCGACTCTGGGATTGCGGTGCTCATCTCACTTTATTGGCCGAGGGAGCCGGCGTGCAGCTTCTGGGTCATGTGGCCAGCATGACTAAGCTGCTTCTGGTGAACCAGAGCAGCGCATGGAAATGCCGTTTACCTTCCCGCCAGAGCGATACCTATTTATCTACTTGCACTTGGACATGCTTTCGAACTGCTAGGTTGGCAGGAGCAGGGACCAAGCAACAGGAGCTCACCCCATGGCGGGGATTCGAACCGCCGACCTTCTGATCAGCGAGCCCTAGGCTCTGTAGTTTAACCCACAGTGCCACCCGAAAGCTAGGAGCTAAATGGCACCTTAAACCTAGGTTATGGGCACAACAGAATGTCTAGATGCGCTTTTTTAAATAACAGGAATACAGTGCTGGAAATGAATGAACTGCAGCTGAAACATGATGTTCATTTTTCACATGGTCTAGTAGTCCTTCCCCTGCCCACCCCCCTAATATGCTTAAGAGGGTCTCCTCTCCAGTCTTCAGAGAGTAGCTGGAAGTGGGGAGGCAGAAAAAGGTCCTCCTTTCCTTCCACTTTGCAGTTTTAATTTGAGATCTTAGGCGCACTGCTGAGCCCAGAGCTCAGAATCTGTTTGCGCTCATTGAATTCCCTGACACAAAATGCGCCTAGAACAATGGGAGTTTTGAACGCTGGTTGAAAGGTGTTTCTAGTTATTATTATTGCATAACTGTATTGTACAGTCTGAAAAAGCTGTCTAATCTTAAAAGGGACGTTGCTGTGAGGGGCAATGGGACACTTCTGAATTTGCCACTACACAAGTGGGAACATCAATGTAATGTCTGAAACTGTTTCCTAGTTCTGCTGGATCTCTCAGCGGCTTTTGACACCATCGATCATAACATCCTTCTGGACCGTCTTGAGGGGCTGGGAGCTGGGGGCACTGTCATACAGTGGTTCCGCTCCTTCCTCCTGGGCCGTGTCCAGAAAGTGGTGGTGGGGGATGAGTGTTCAGACCCCTGGGCTCTCACTTGTGGGGTGCCTCAGGGTTCTGTCCTCTCCCCCATGCTTTTCAACATTTACATGCAGCCGCTGGGAGAGATCATCAGGAGGTTTGGGCTGGGTGTTCATCAGTATGCGGATGATACCCAGCTCTACCTCTCTTTTAAATCAGAAGCAGTGAAGGCGGTGAAGGTCCTGTGTGAGTGTCTGGAGGCAGTTGGGGGATGGATGGTGGCTACCAGATTGAGGTTGAATCCTGACAAGACAGAAGTAGTGTTTTTGGGGGACAGGAGGCGGGCAGGTGTGGAGGACTCTCTGGTCCTGAATGGGGTAACTGTGCCCCTGAAGGACCAGGTGCGCAGCCTGGGAGTCATTCTGGACTCACAGCTGTCCATGGAGGCGAAGGTCAATTCTGCGTCCAGGGCAGCTGTCTCCCAGCTCCATCCGGTACGCAGGCTGAGACCCTACCTGCCCGCAGACTGTCTTGCCAGAGTGGTGCATGCTCTGGTTATCTCTCGCTTGGACTACTGCAATGCACTCTATGTGGGCTACCTTTGAAGGTGACCCATAAACTGTAACTAATCCAGAATGCGGCAGCTAGACTGGTGACTGGGAGTGGCCGCCGAGACGACATAACAACGGTCTTGAAAGACCTACATTGGTTCCCAGTACGTTTCCGAGCACAATTCAAAGTGTTGGTGCTGACCTTTAAAGCCCTAAATGGCCTCAGTCCTGTATACCTGAAGGAGCGTCTCCACCCCCATCGTTCAGCCTGGACACTTAGGTCCAGCGCCAAGGGCCTTCTGGCGGTTCCCTCACTGCAAGAAGTGAGGTTGCAGGGAACCAGGCAGAGGGCCTTCTCGGTGGTGGCACCCGCCCTGTGGAACGCCCTCCCACCAGATGTCAAAGAGAAAAATAACTACCAAACTTTGAGAAGGCATCTGAAGGCAGCCCTGTTTAGGGAAGCTTTTAATGTTTAATAGATTATTGTATTTTAGTGTTTTGTTGGAAGCCGCCCAGAGTGGCTGGGGAAACCCAGCCAGATGGGCGGGGTATAAATAATAAATTTATTATTATTATTATTATTATTATTATTATTATTATTATTATTGAATGAATCAATGAATCAATGAATGAAGGGGCTGGTTAGGGTCTAAGCAGAGCCTCAGGTTCTCTTTCCCAGATTTGTGGATGCATAACCTAGCAGTTCGATAGCACGCCAAAATGCAAGTAGATAAATAGGTACCACTCCTGCGGGAAGGTAAACGGCATTTCCATGAGCTGCTCTGGTTTGCCAGAAGCGGCTTAGTCATGCTGGCCACATGACCCAGAAGCTGTACGCTGGCTCCCTCGGCCACTAAAGCAAGATGAGCGCCGCAACCCCAGAGTCAGCCACGACTGGACCTAATGGTCAGGGGTCCCTTTACCCTTTACCTTTAACAAAGCTTCATTACTGCCAGGAGGCCAGGATGGAAAATGTCACCCGGTGCAGGACTCCTGGGTTCTCTCCCCGCCCTCCCCCGGACCAATGCAGCCCCTTCTTCCTCTCTTCCGCCCCACGCCAGCCGGACGTCCCGGGACATACCCCGTTTACATTCGTCTCCCGTCCAGCCGTCCAGACAGACCTTGTTGCCCGCAGCGTCGCAGCTGTGGTGCCCGAAGAAATCGTCGCGGGGGCGGCACAGGAAGTTGCAGGCCGGGCCGTAGTAATGTTCTTGGCAGCGCACCCGCACCCGGTACTCCAGCGAGGTGCTGCGCCCGTGATGCCACAGGTCCTGCCAGCCTTCGCCAGGGTTCAGCATTCCCGAACGGGTCACCCGCTCCATCAGCTGCCCTCCGCCTGGAAAGAGAAGGCGAGAAAGGCAGGGGGGCGGGAGAGGAGACTCACTGCATCACCCGGCAAATTTCCGAAGACAGAAGAAGAGGTGGAGGACCCAAAACTGCCTGGGTGCATCAGAAGAGAGCCAGTCGGGCAGCTGGTCCACCAGTCGGGCAGCTGGTCCACCAAGCTCAATAATAATAATAATAATAATAAATTTTATCTATATCCCGCCCTCCCCAGCCGAAGCCGGGCTCAGGGCGGCTAACAACAATAAAATAGTGTAACATTCTAAAAACATTTCATTATAAAAATTAATTAAAATCCAATTGATGGCAACCATTAAGCTTAAGTTCTGTAAAGATGCCAAAGGAGGGAGTCAGGCTGCGCCCTGACCAAAGGCCTGGTGGAACAGCTCTGTCTTGCAGGCCCTGCGGAAAGATGTCAAATCCCGCAGGGCCCTAGTCTCTTGTGACAGAGCGTTCCACCAGATCGGGGCCACAGCCAAAAAAGCCCTGGCTCTGGCTGAGGCCAGCCTAACCTCTCTGTGGCCTGGGACCTTCAGGATGCTTTTGTTTGAAGACCGTAAGGTCCTCCGTGGGACATACTAGGAGAGGTGGTCCTGTAGGTACAAGGGTCCTAGGCCGTATAGGGCTTTAAAGGTTAAAACCAGCACCTTAAACCTGATCCTATACTCCACCGGGAGCCAGTGCAGCTGGTATAGCACCGGGTGAATGTGATGTCGCAGCAAAGACCCCGTAAGGAGTCTCGCCGCGGCATTCTGCACCCGCTGGAGTTTCTCGGTCAGTCTCAAGGGCAGCCCCACGTAGAGCGAGTGGGGCAATACGCTCTGCACTGGTCGGCAGTGGCTCTCCAAGCTGTCAAACAGGGGGCATTCGCATCCCTACCTGGAGCGGCTGCCAGGGATAAAAATAAGGACCTTTTCCACACAAAGCAGGAGATTTACCACCATGCTACACTCCCACACCTGGACGGCGCTGCAAATGGGCCCGCACAAGTTACCAGTCCACAATAAGGTCCATGTGGCAGCCTGCCCGTGAGTCATTTGCGGAATGGCAAACGCATTAAAGGAACCCGAAACTATATTCATCTGATTTTGCAGAAGCTTCTTTGCCTCTGTGCCTCTACCACATTGGTGGATTATCCTCCACCAGGGCCAGGGCCTTCTCAGTGATGGCTCCGACCTGGTGGAATGCTCTGTCCCATGAGACCAGGGCCTGGCAGGATTTAATTTCCTTCCGCAGGGCCTGTAAGACAGAGCTATTCCGCCTGGCTTTCAATCTGAACTTAGCCTGATCTTTTATTCCCCTTCCTTCCCTCCCCTTTTTATGAAGATTACCCGCTCTGGGATCCCACAGCTAATTCTCCCCTGGCCTCCTCGCTGGCCCAAATAGGACTAATTTAGCCAGCTAGCCCTGGTGATCATCTAATGTTTATTGGATGGATTTCCTCCCTAAATTGATTTTTGAATTCTGAATTTATTGTTATTCCCGTTTTATTTTATGCTGTTTTTTGTTGCATCAATTCAGTGTTTTAAATTTGTTGTTAGCCGCCCTGAGCCCGGTTTTCTGAACTGAGAAGGGAGGGAAATAAATAAAAAAATATTATTATTATTATTATTATTATTATTATTATTATTATTATTATTATTAAGACAGCTAAGGAGCTCTACTGGATCAGATGAAAGGCAGTTCACCTAGACCTCCATCATGGGCAGTGAGGTAGCCCTGGGAAACCCACAAGCAAGCAGGGTTTGAAGGCAAGAGACCTCCTTTGCTGTAACTGATATTCAGGGGAAGACTGCTCTGAACATAGCTGTCAACTTACAGATTTGAAAATAAGGGACCAGCAGCCTCGAAAATAAGGGATCAGCAGCCAAAATAAGGGATCAACAATTACTTTGATAAAATACATATTTTGTTGCATGCAAATGGCTTTAGATACCTATTAGGTCCATAAATTACCATATAGCACATATTCAACACAAAAAAACAGCAACAATTTGTTGTTGACAAAGCACAGTTGGACACAGAAAGGGCCCCATTACCTTCAGTAGCTTATTTAAGGGACATCATCAATAAGGGACAGCAGCGGGACATGGCGCTGGGATAAAGGACTGTCCCGCCAAATAAGGGACGCTTGACAGCTATGGCTCTGAACATGGAGGGTCTCAAAATCCTAGCCGTGTCCCTGTCCGGAATCCCACCCTGCTGGCTCCCGCAGGTGAGAGAGCAGCTCCTTACCTTGGCTGGTGACGTCAGAAGCGTTGGCGGCATCCCAGGCCTCCAGAACCAGAGAGTACGAGCGCTAGAAGGAACAAGGCATTTGGTTACGGGAGATTTTCATCCTGGGACACCATACATGTAAAGCACCATGATCCCAATTTAAACAGCCATGGCTTCCCCCCAGCCCAAAAAAAGCCTAGGAGTTGTAGTTTGTTAAGGGCGATCTGACCTTTGCTATAAAGGACTAATTATTTTAATTTTTGTAGGAACATGCCAACCAGTGGCACAGAAATGGAAAGCATTCTGATTTTCTCATTGGAAACAGAATGTAATGGTCAACAGCTGAATCAGGAAAAACTGGCAAAGCGATTGCATGCGTTGAATAATGCAAATGCTGGAAAAGATTCTGATGAAATATAGCCTCCTTTTATAAAACATTTTACTGAAGAATGGAAACCACCGAATCGCAGATTGGAGTTCAGCAAACTTACCGTAAATACAGTGGTACCTCCGGTTACATATGCTTCAGGTTACAAACTCCGCTAACCCAGAAATATTACCTCAGGTTAAGAACTTTGCTTCAGGATGAGAACAGAAATCGTACTCCGGCAGCACGGCAGCAGCAGGAGGCCCCATTAGCTAAAGTGGTGCTTCAGGTTAAGAACAGTTTCAGGTTAAGTACGGACCTCCGGAACAAATTAAGTACTTAACCCGAGGTACCACTGTAGACTGATCCATCCCGGAAGGGGATAAAATGGGATTTTGCTTCTGTATTTTTGCTTTTTTTGCATTTTAATTGTTGTTATACAATGGAAATCAATAAAACTATATTTTATCTTTTTTTAAAAAGGGTGCTGAGAGTCATTAGGTAAAGGTAAAGGGACCCCTGACCATTAGGTCCAGTCGTGGCCGACTCTGGGGTTGCGGCGCACATCTCGCTTTACTGGCCGAGGGAGCTGGCGTACAGCTTCCGGGTCATGTGGCCAGCATGACTAAGCCGCTTCTGGCGAACCAGAGCAGCACATGGAAACGCCGTTTACCTTCCTGCCGGAGCAGTACCTATTTATCTACTTGCACTCTGATGTGCTTTCCAACTGCTAGGTTGGCAGGAGCTGGGACTGAACAATGGGAGCTCACTCCGTCGGGGGGATTCGAACCGCCGACCTTCTGATCGGCAAGTCCTAGGCTCTGTGGTTTAACCCACAGCGCCACCTGCGTCCCCTGAGAGTCATTAGGACACCTCTAATTCCCCTCACTTGTTGTTTAGTCGTTTAATCGTGTCCGACTCTTTGTGATTCCCCTCACAGCTTCCCAAAATTCCCTGAGAAGAGAGATGGATTGTAAAACCACTCCCTCAGCACCCTTCACAAACTACAGCTCCCAGAATTCCTTGGGGGGGACCATGATGGTTTTGAGTGCTATCGCAGTGCTTTAAATGAATGGGGCACGGTACTGGCGTGCCCCATTTCCCAGAAGCTGCGAAGAGGGTGGGGAAGGAGCTCTCTCTCCAGCAGCCATCCCAGTAGGGCCAGCCAAAGACCTTTTGCTGAACAAGGTGTTAACGGAGAAATCTGAGGGCTCCCTTGGACAAAAAACAAGGACACCAGCCAGGAATACCAGAGCAAAACAGCAGCCAGTAGGTCTTGATTGAAGACTGTCGCGACAGGACTCCCACCTGCCACCAGGTGGAACAAGATGGAAGCCCCAAACAAAAGAGCCCCCAAACTTTTATTAGCTGCTCATCCCCATGTTACACCCCCCCCAAACTACATCACTCATACATCACGGTTACATCATGAAAGGGGAGGTCTGGTGGCAGTAATCTGAGCATCCTGGACCCTGTTCCATGGTTCTCCTTGCCCTCCACCAAACACCCATCAAGTGAAGCAAAAGAGATATTTACATTTCCCTGTTTCCCAGCCAAGTTAATCACACCCTTTTGTCTTCATCTGGGTTTGTTATTCTGGAATGGCTACCTGTCTGGCACTCAGGTATCAGGATGCCAGGGATTATCCCTCAGGCAGAGGGGCTGCTGAGAAGCTGAGCTCACATGTCTATATGAATTTCTGAAGTTTTCCCAGTGAGCCAGTACAGAGATGCATTTATCAGTGAATTCTTACATTTGGTATCGTGCAGCAAAGACCCTTTGAATAGATAGGAAGAAACACTGATGGAGTGTTTTATGGGGACAAATCACAAAAGTCATAAAAGCGATTGTGCTGGTTTTGGTAGTTGGCTGCATGTGCCTGATATCTGCTGGAGGGGCAAACCCCCCCCCCCAACCTATACATAAATTCCTGCAACAAAGGTGAATGACAAGATGGCGGCCCCAACGTCTATCCCATTCCACATACAGAAGCCAACTGGGCTTCTTAATCTTAATCCAACACTGGTGAAAGGACCGCATGCTCCATAACACCTGAGGCGCAAATTTACGGGCAGGGCAGCAGCACGCTCAGTCCTCCAACAGAGGGGCCTGTTACTCCCCATGCCCCAAGCATTTTGCCGCCTGAGGCAGTGGCCTCATTTTGCCTAATAGTAGGGCCGGCTCCACATACCAGGAAATAAAGCAGGGCTGCCATACGTCTGGAATTTCCTGGACATAGCCAGGATTCGCCCATCAAAAATGGTGTCCGGATGGAATTTTATTATTATTATTATTATTATTTATTGAATTTATATATACCACCCTATACTCGATTTTGTAAATCGTTTTAAACGTCCGGGGAAACCTGACCATATTGGAGGTGTAGCTTTTTTTTTGCAATTTCCCTAAAAAATAGCTTGAAAACTTCTTCTTTGCAAAAAAATAAACTCAAGAGCTTTGGCCAAGAAGGAAGCTCAACAACTTTTGTGTTCCAATTTTCATTTTTTCAAATATGGCAACCCTAAAATAAAGGAAATACCAGGTTCAATGTCCTTGTAGTAATTTACCAAGCCCTGCACCCTCAAATCCCAGCTCGATCACTGAGATCAACTGCAGGAACATCGTTCATTGTTTCCCGAGTTGGTGAGGCTTATTTGACAATGACAAAAAATAAAACCCAAGCCTTTAGTGTCGCCAGCCCGGTCCTATGGAACTCTCTGCCACTAGAGATTCAGCAAGCCTCTTCTCTTTCAACTTTTGAACGCCAGCTGAAAACTCTTCCATCCCACCCAGGCCTATGCAGGCAATTTAGAGAATGAATTTTCATCCCTTTATTTAATATACAGCAGTACCATCATTTTCTTTTCTTTCTTTTATTTTTTTAATAATCATATTTATTAAAATTTTCAGAATACAGAAAAAATAAAAATAAAAACTAAAAATAAGACAAAATTGAAATTAGGAAGAACTTCCTGACAGTAAGAGCTGTTCGACAGTGGAATTTGCTGCCAAGGAGTGTGGTGGAGTCTCCTTCTTTGGAGGTCTTTAAGCAGAGGCTTGACAACCATATGTCAGGAGTGCTCTGATGGTGTTTCCTGCTTGGCAGGGGGTTGGACTCGATGGCCCTTGTGGTCTCTTCCAACTCTATGATTCTATGATTCTATGAAATACTTTTAGAATCTAATTTTCATTGCCCACTTTCCAGGACTTCCCCCTCCCCCTCCCTACTGTATTCCCCTTTCATAATGTTGGTTCTACAAGCTCTCACTCCCAATTTAAACCTTAAATTATTTAGCCCCAAATTCCAATTTAAATTATACAATCATCATCTTTCCCTTAACAAAGAAAAAATATAAATCAAAAATTCTCTCCCCAAGGCCCCCTTGGTTTCATTCCACGAATTCCCTTTTTCATTTACTAATAACACCCCAGCATAATATAAAAAAAGATTCACAGCCTTTGGATTCTGATTCTCCCCCCCCCCCAATCCCCGGTTCGCATTCCCCATGTCCATCAATCTGTCTGTCTGTTGTCTGCCTGGAAATCTTTAGTCCATACACCAATCAGTTCCACCTTGCCAGTTTCTTTTCCTTTTTTCCCTTTTTAATTTAAATATTATTTTTGTAATGTCTAATTTCAAACGTCCAATCCAAAAAAAGACCCCAAAGGGGTTCCCCCCATTGTTCTGTTCCATGTTGTTGTCAAGTTTCTTGTCCTGTTCTGCTGCTAAAGCGTTCTAATTCAAAAATTTGATGCCTCTACAGGGGTTTGTTATTCAGGAACAAAAACTTACGTCCAGTCCCTTCCTTTCTTCAATAGAGAATTCTATTGTCTCCCTTAATGTAAACACCCCTGTAGACAAAATACTTTTTTAGTTTTGCTGCTTTCTCAGGAGATAGCAAGTCCTATACAGTTCCCAGAGTATTTTTCCGCTTGTAGTTCTTGTAATGTCCCGAAACTCCTCTAGGGGGGTTGCAGTAACTTTGTTTCCTCTTGTCCAAAAGTCCAATTGTTATTCCATATTTTCAACATTGTATCCAAATCGTAACCAATTGTAACGAAATTAACTAGCAAAGTCCTCATAGCAAAGTCCTCTTTACACTTTCCGACTTTGACAGCCACTTTGACAGCTGTCAAAGTCTGCTTCTCTTTTCCCCAGGCTCTCTCGCGGGTCGCCCCGGTTCCCAGGGGGGGGTTACGTTTCCCTTCTCACCCCACTCTTCTCCTCCAGCACAATTCTTGTAATATCCCATCGTGAAATTCTTGGTTTTTATCCGAAATACGCTTCTCTTTGGACCTTGGTTACTCAGTCCTTGTTTTGAAATGCTTACAATAGGGAGGGGGGACTGACTTCCTTTTTAGATCCCCCCCGCTCGTGCCGAATCCGAAAAAAAATTTCCTTTTTTCCTCCTTTAAAACCCGGTTGCCAGATTACTCACGGGTTGTTGTTAAAAGTCCGAATTTTCAATGGAAGAAGTCGGCGCTCTCCACCGGATGGCATGCGGCTTCGCTCGGCAGGGGAAGCAGAGGACTCAAAGCACCACGCCACTCCCCGGCACCCGATCCGTAGCCTTTAAAAAGGCTCCTTCACGAGTCGGGAGGGCGCTAACGGTGCCAGCCGAGTCACCCATGTCCACGGTCTCCGTGCCCGTGGTTTTTAAGGGTCCCCGCGTCGCCGGCGCGGTAGAACCCGAGCCCTGCCGAGCAGACTCCCTCCGGAGCTCGGAGGGAGTCCGCCATTCGGCGATGGCGCCAACCCGGAAGTCAGCAGTACCATCATTTTCAAGACAGCTCCCATCAAAGCCTGGTGAATCTGGAGCTAGACTTGGATGATCTGATAACGTCAATCGTCTTTACTTGGACTTTGTTATTATTTTAACTTGCGCACAAAGTACTCATTCCTCGTGGCTATTTGACAGTTTCGTTTTTCATCTTTTAATTTCCATCCATCGTTATAAAATGAAATAGTAATTACTAAAGCAGGGTTGAGCAGTAAACGCGCTTTCACTTTGAAGTAAATGATTCTTTACTGGTGCAACGTCTCCAGTTCATATGCAGTTCATTAGGAATGTATTGTGATTTTAATGTGCGAATCACCATGAGATCTATGGATTAACAACAACAACAATTTTACCCCCCGCCCCAAAAAAAAGCACTTAACAAAATACAACTACCAGGACTCTTTGGATAAAGGGTGATGTACAAATATTATAATAATAATAATAATAATAATAATAATAATAATAATAATAATAACAACAACAACAACAACAACAACAACTTCATCCAAAAAGGATACATTTTCCCACAACGCTTAGCTGATTCCCGATTCTAACTTTTTAAAAATATTGCTTTTATTGTACGGCTTCTATGTACATTTGTTGTAAACCACTCTGATTTATTTTATTTTATTTATTTATTTATCTGATTTATTTTTGCAAATACAGTGGTACCTCGGGTTATGTACTTAATTCGTTCCGGAGGTCTGTACTTAACCTGAAACTGTTCTTAACCTGAAGCACCACTTTAGCTAATGGGGCCTCCTGCTGCTGCTGCTGCTGCTGCGCCGCTTTGAGCACGATTTCTGTTCTCATCCTGAAGCAAAGTTCTTAACGTGAAGCACTATTTCTGGGTTAGTGGAGTCTGTAACCTGAAGAGTATGTAACCCGAGGTACCACTGTAAATAAATATTTTATAATATATATAAATATTTCTATAAATAAAATTTCGGATCTGGGTGGGGCAGGTGGCTGCACCCATTTTAGGGAAGTGGAAACTGAGGCACACGAAAGAGAACAAAGGATCGGTGGACAGAATCCAGGAGTCCGGCTTCCCAAAATCCCAACGCACGCACGCACGGGCACACACACGGTCCATTCCAACTCTATGACATACCCCTTTCGCACATTACAAAATTTTCCCAACGCTTCATCTGCACTTGGGGAGATCTGGAGACAAACAAGAGAACGTCTCCCTGGCTCTGAGCTGTAGCCCTCGGACACCACTCCCTCAACCAGCACCAGAACTCCAAAGCTGGGAAGAGAGCTCAGAGAGATTGGCAAGGTTCCTCGCAAATTCCTTCGGCCCACACAAAGATCTAGTTTTGGCACACAAGAGAAGGGAAAGGAAAGGGAGAGTCGCAAGCCCTGATCGCCCCCACAGCTCCCCTTTCGGGGAAACCCAGCTTTGCTCACAGGTAGGGCAGACGGAATATGTTCACACAGGAACTCGGATCTGAAATTGGATCGGATCTGTCGAAACAGAGCTCAAGGGGGGGGCACTCTACAGAAAGCCAACCCAAACTTGGAAACGCGTCTCGTGAGATTTCCCACGTTTGAGAAACCCGATAGATGCAAGGAAACAATGAGAATTCTGGTCAGCGTGAGTCCCACTCAGATACGATATCTTTATTGTCATTGTCCCATACAGAACAATGAAATTGAAAAATCTACATAAGACATTCAAAAACCCCTAAAAACTCTGAAACCCCATTTTAAAATACAATATACTAGACAAACTCCTTATACTGTGTTTAAAACCAGAATTGCATTTGGGTAGAAACTGTTTCTCAGGCGGCTAGTCCTAGTCTTTATAGCCCTGTACAGTGGTACCTCTGGTTAAGTACTTAATTCGTTCCGGAGGTCTGTTCTTAACCTGAAACTGTTCTTAACCTGAAGCACCACTTTAGCTAATGGGGCCTCCTGCTGCAGCTGCGCTGGCGCCGGAGCACGATTTCTGTTCTTATCCTGAAGCAAAGTTCTTAACCTGAAGCACTATTTCTGGGTTAGCAGAGTGTGTAACCTGAAGCGTATGTGTCCCGAGGTACCACTGTAACTTCTTCTAGAAGGCAGAAGCTGAAAGAGATCATTTCCGGGGTGCGCACTATCCTGCGCTATCTCTGCAGCTTTCTTATGGCACCTGAAACCATAGATTTGATCCGAGGCGGGAAGAGTGCACCCAATTATTCTCTCTGTAGACCCTCTGGAATTAATGTAGGTCCATTCATTTCACTCTGGCTGGACAGAACCCCGAGGACCTGCTCCCCAAAATTTAGAATATTCTTCAGATGCGTTGAATCAAATGGGAGCGGAGGGCCTGCGTATTCCTTTAAGCAGCCAGGAACGAGCTACCGTATTTTCCTGCGTATAAGACTAAGGTGTTTTCTTTAAAAATTCGTTTTCATATTTGCCCTCGTCTTATACATGGATAGCGTGGGGGGGGTGTTTGGTTGCAGCCGTGAGCAGGAGATTTTCTGCGGTGACGGGGCTGGTGATTGGTGGGTCTGTGAAGGCCTGTTTGCGATTGGCTGTCTCTGTGGCAATAGCGCGGTTGATTGGTGGCTGTGGGATCATTAGCCACTGGTGAGCGATTTTCTGCAATTCCACCCCAAAAACAGCTCAACAACTCTGCCAGCGATGGGACAGATGGGAGATGGATTTAGCAATGCATGTGGGTGAGCAATTTTTGGCAACCTTAAAAAAAGGCTCAACAGCTCTGTGTCATCTCCCCCCCACCCCCATTTTCTTAAATTGGAGTCCCCCAAAATATGGCTAGTCTTATACACGGGGGTGGCGCTGTGGGTTAAACCACAGAGCCTAGGACTTGCCGATCAGAAGGTCGGCAGTTCGAATCCCCGCAACGGGGTGAGCTCCCGTTGCTCGGTCCCTGCTCCTGCCAACCTAGCAGTTCGAAAGCACGTCAAAGTGTAAGTAGATAAATAGGTACCACTCCGGCGGGAAGGAAAACGGCGTTTCCGTGAGCTGCTCTGGTTCACCAGAAGCGGCTTAGTCGTGCTGGCCACATGACCCGGAAGCTGTACACCAGCTCCCTTGGCCAATAAAGCGAGATGAGCGCCACAACCCCAGAATCGGTCACAACTATACTTAATGGTCAGGGGTCCCTTTACCTTTATACACGGGGGCATCTTATTGACGGGAAAGTACGGTACTCTTTTCTGCTCCAGAGAGCCCCTGCAAACTTGAGAAAGTCAGAGCCTCAGTTTTGCCATCTGTGAAAGGGGAGCACCGGCAGCCTGCCTCACAGGGTTGTTGTGAGGGCAACCAGCTCTGAGCTTGTTCTCCAGAAACTGGTACTCCAAAGGAGCCTGTCTCTGATCTTGGAAGCATCACACAATGCACTCCTTGGAGGTTTCTAAGCCGAGGTTGGATGGCCATCTGTCATGGATGCTTTAGCTGAGATTCCTGCATTGCAGGGGGTTGGACTAGATGACCCTCGGGTCCCTTCCAATACAACTCTGAGATTCTATAAGTCCTCATTCTCTGCAACCCTAACCCCACCTGCTCAGGTGGCAGCCCTACTGAAGTCAGTAGGATGTACTGAGTAGGATTGCTCCGTAAGTTTAAATGCAGGCAACTGCAAGAACCGCACCTGACTTTCCAAAGACATTTGAAGGTAGCCTTGTAATAATAATAATAATAATAATAATAATAATAATAATAATAATAATAATTTATTTGTACCCTGCTCATCTGGCTGGGTTTCTCCAGCCACTCTGGGCGGCTTCCAACAAAAATTAAAAATACATTAAAATGTCACACATTAAAAACTTCCCTTCCCTTGTATTGAGAAGTTTGTAATGCTTGGTGTTTAGTTGTGCATTTATTTTATGTTATGTTGGAAGCTGCCCTGAGTGGCTGGAGAAACCCAGTCAGATGGGTAGGGTATAAATCAGGGGTCAGCAACCTTTTTCAACCGTGGGCCGATCCACCGTCCCTCAGACCATGTGGTGGGCCGGACTATATTTGGGGGGGGGGGCGGGGAATGAATGAATTCCTATGCCCCACAAATAACCCAGAGATGCATTTTAAATAAAATGACACATTCTACTACTACTACTACTACTACTACTATTACTACTACTACTATTACTACTACTACTACTACTAATAATAATAATAATAATAATAATAATAATAATAATTTATTATTTATACCCTGCCCATCTGGCTGAGTTTCCCCAGCCACTCTGGGCGGCTCCCAACAGAATGTTAAAAACACAATATAACATCAAACATTAAAAACTTCCTGAAACAGGACTGCCTTCAGATGTCTTCTAAAAGTCAGATAGTGGTTTATTTCCTTGACATCTGACAGGAGGGCGTTCCACAGGGCGGGCGCCACCACCAAGAAGGCCCTCTGCCTGGTTCCCTGTAGCTTTGCTTCTCGCAATGAGGGAACCGCCAGAAGGCCCTCGGAGCTGGACCTCAGTGTCTGGGCTGAACTATGGGGGTAGAGACGCTCCTTCAGGTATACAGGACTGAGGCCGTTTAGGGCTTTAAAGGTCAGCACCAACACTTTGAATTGTGCTCGGAAATGTACTGGGAGCCAATGTAGGTCTCTCAGGACCGGTGGTATGTGGTCCTGCCGGCCGCTCCCAGTCACTAGTCTAGCTGCCGCATTCTGGATTAGTTGTAGTTTCCGGGTCATCTTCAAAGGTAGCCCCACGTAGAGCGCGTTGCAGTAGTCCAAGCAGAAGATAACCAGAGCATGCACTACTCTGGCAAGACAGTCTGCGGGCAGGTAGGGTCTCATCCTGCGTACCAGATGAAGCTGAGACACAGCTGCCCTAGACACAGAATTGACCTGCGCCTCCATGGACAGCTGTGAGTCCAGAATGACTCCCAGGCTGCGCACCTGGTCCTTCAGGGGCACAGTCACCCCATTCAGGACCAGGGAGCCCCCCACACTAGCCCGCCCCCTGTCCCCCAAAAACAGTACTTCTGTCTTATCAGGATTCAACCTCATGTAAAAACATATTGATTCCCGGACCGTCTGCAGACCGGATTGAGAAGGTGATTGGGCCACATCCGGCCCCTGGGCCTTAGGTTGCCTACCCCTGTTTAATAATAATAATAATAATAATAATAATAATAATAATAATAATAATTTATATTTCACTATCTTACCCCATTTTCTCTGTGTCCTTCCCCGCCCCTGCTTTCTCGTTCTTTGCAAAACGCCACGTTTGCAGACGGCTCTGTTGCTACTCTTTATTTATTACCCTCCGAAGCATTTGAATATTTAAATGCACGCCTTCGTACAATCCATTTAAATGAATGCATTCCTATTTATTAAATGCAATTACAACTTTTCAGTGCTCAGCACACTCTCGGCTCCTTGGGAGCGAGTGCTTGTGTGTGCCGAGTCGAATGACGAACCCCAAGACCCAGCTGTTGGCCTCAGGCTGTGAGCCAGTTGGTTAGGTTTCAGCTGGCTGGCCTGGGACCTGACAGAGCAGGTCAGCACGAGAACATCTAACAAAAACCACCCCGGGCGTTGTTGTGTTTTCATCTCCTGCCCGCCAGCCAAGCCAATGCTCAGAGATGCTGAAAGTTGTAGTCCCATAAAGTCCGTAGGGCCACCTCCCTTCTCTCCATGCGTCCCTGTTTCCCAGGGACAGTCCTGGATTTACAGAAGCCATCCCAGTTTCTGATTTGATCCCGAAATGTCCTGCTTTTCCTTGTTTGTTGTTGCTGTTTAGTCGTTTAGTCGTGTCCGACTCTTCGTGACCCCCTGGACCAGAGCACGCCAGGCACTCCTGTCTTCCACTGCCTCCCGCAGTTTGGTCAAACTCATGCTGGTAGCTTCGAGAACACTATCCAACCATCTCGTCCTCTGTCGTCCCCTTCTCCTTGTGCCCTCCATCTTTCCCAACATCAGGGTCTTTCCCAGGGAGTCTTCTCTTCTCATGAGGTGGCCAAAGTATTGGAGCCTCAGCTTCAGGATCTGTCCTTCCAGTGAGCACTCAGGGCTGATTTCCTTCAGAATGGAGAGGTTTGATCTTCTTGCAGTCCAGGGGACTCTCAAGAGTCTCCTCCAGCACCAGAATTCAAAAGCATCCATTCTTCGGCGATCAGCCTTCTTTATGGTCCAGCTCTCACTTCCATACATCACTACTGGGAAAACCATGGCTTTGACTATACAGACCTTTGTTGGCAAGGTGATGTCTCTGCTTTTTAGAGACATCACCTTGCTTTTCCTTAGGCTGTCCCTATTTTCATTGGAGAAATGTTGGAGAGTATGGAGTCATGCGACCCCCAAGCCAAGGAGATAAGTAAATATACAACCTTTAGAACAGGCATCCCCAACCTCCGGCCCTCCAGATGTTTTGGCCTACAACTCCCATGATCCCTAGCTAACAGGACCAGTGGTCAGGGATGATGGGAATTGTAGTCCAAAACATCTGGAGGGCCGAAGGGGATGCCTGCTTTAGAAGATATCTGAAAGCAGCCCTGCATGGGGAAGTTGTTTAATGTTTTAGTATGCTTTATGTATGTTGGAAGTGGTCCAGAATGGCTGGGGCCACCCAGTCAGATGTGCAGGGTATAAATAATAAAAATATCATTGTTATTATTATTATTATTATGGAATAGGATGTCCCTTTTATTAATCAGAGGAAATTTTGGGAGGCTTGGACTCTTAGAACATAAGAAGAGCCAATGGCCCATCTCGTCCAGAATCGTGTTCTCCCACCAGCTTGTTGGAAACCAGCAATCAGAATTCGAACTCGAGATTTGAACCAGCAACGGGTATTCAGAAGAACCGATGCCTCTGACTGTGGCGGCAGGACAGAGCCATCGTGGCTAGAAGCCATCACAGGCTTTTCATCCAGCCCTCTTTTAAAGCCACCCATCGCAGCCTCTGGTGGCAGTGAGTTCCACAGTCTATGCGCTGCATGAAGAAGTCCTTTCTTGTATCTCCGGCTCGCTGGACGTCCACCAGTTCCAGTGTCGCGAGAGACGGAGAAAAGCTTTCCTGTGTCCCGCCTGGTTTTATAAACTTCCACCCCCTCGCCTGTTCTCTAAACTCTTCCCGCTTCCTTTTCGCTGGGGTCTGAGCCAACTTCCTCACCGCTGAGCTGCCAGAAAAGCAGCAGGGAGGTTTTCCGAGCCACAAGGTGTGATTTCCTGGAACTCAAGGCAGACAAAAGAAAGTGCTTCTGCAGCCAAGAGGGTGATTAAACTACGGAACTCCCTCCCACTAGAGGCAGAGATGGCCTCGGATGGCTTTGAAAGAGGATCAGGGAAATTCGCAGAGGATAAGGCTATCCATGGCTTGTCCTACCTCCTCTGTAAATGGCTCTCTGCATGCCAGGCACTGGGAATCATTTTCTAATGTTCTGTAGGCATGTTCTGAAATAAAGGTTTTAATCTTAAATTGAATCTGCCCCCCCCCCAAGTTTAAACCCCCCACGTGCTAAAGCCAAACACTCAGTGTTAGGCCACATTCGTAATGTACATATAAAGCACTTTGATCCCACTCTAAACAGTCATGGCTTCCCCCAAAGGATTCTGGGAGCTGTAATTTAATAATAATAATAATAATAATAATAATAATAATAATAATCAGTGCTGTTTTTCTAGAAAAAAGAGGTGCCAAAACGCTTCACTTATAATGGCAATGGAGTCCACCTGAGAGGTGAAAAAGCCATGATAATAGTAATAATAATAATAATAATAATAATAATAATAATAATAATAATAATAATTTATTATTTCTACCCCGCCCATCTGGCTTGGTTTCCCCAGCCACTCTGGGCGGCTCCCAACAATATATTAAAATACAATAACCTATTAAACATTAAAAGCTTCCCTAAACAAGGCTGCCTTCAGATGTCTTCTAAAAATCTGGTAGTTGTTTTTCTCTTTGACATCTGGTGGGAGGGTGTTCCACAGGGCGGGTGCCACCACCGAGAAGTCCCTCTGCCTGGTTCCCTGTAACTTGGCTTCTCACAGTGAGGGAACCGCCAGAAGGCCCTCGGCGCTGGACCTCAGTGTCCGGGCAGATGTTGTTGATGATAATTTTATTATTTCTTGCCACCCATCTGAATAGGCTGCCCCCCAGCCACTATGGGAGGCTTCCAACAAAATATTAGGGGGGGGGGGAATATAAGGATGCTGAGAGTTGTCTAGAGACCCCCTGATTTCCCTCCCAGAACTAACATTCCCAGAGTGGTTTAACCATCAACCCCTCTTTCACAGGGAACTCTGGGAACTGTAGCTCTGGGAGGGGGAAGGGGGGGTGTCTCCTAATAACTCAGCACCCTAAACAACTCCCAGGGGTTGGGGGGGGGGAGTCACAGCTGCCTAGAGCGGTATCAAAGCGCTTTAAATTTATAGTACAGTGGTACCTCAGGTTAAGTACCTAATTCGTTCCAGAGGTCCGTACTTAACCTCAGTGGCGTAGCGTGGGGGGTGCAGGGGGGGCCGGCCACACCGGCCGCAACATCTGGGGTTAGGGCAAATCCACAGGTTAGGGGGCGCAAATCCACGGGTTAGGGGGCGCAAATTACTTGCCTTGCCCCGGGTGCTGACAACCCACGCTACGCCACTGCTTAACCTGAAACTGTTCTTAACCTGAAGCACCACTTTAGCTAATGGGGCCTCCTGCTGCTGCCGCACCGCCGGAGCACAATTTCTGTTCTCATCCTGAAGCAAAGTTCTTAACCTGAAGCACTATTTCTGGGTTAGCGGAGTCTGTAACCTGAAGCGTATGTAACCTGAGGTACCACTGTATGAACATGGTCTTCCTCTGCTTTACAGCAGCCTTGCCAAGCTACAGAATGTGGTATCAGGAATCTATTGAAACTTCCCACCCTGCTTGCCTTGGCTCTCAAATCTCCTAAATCAAGTTTCTAGTCCTTCTAATTATTAAGATAAATAGGTTAGGATGGATGTATTGAATATTATATATGAAATATGCAGCGTTTAAGGGCAAATATGGAAACCGTGGAAAGCTGGTGGGACAGGAAGTCTGTAAAGTGGTGTTTTGTTTTGAAAAATCAATAAATATTTATATATTTTAAGTTTCTAGTCCTTAAACTTGGAAGACACCTGGGAGGCACACAATACTTTTCCTTTGCCTTCAAGAAACCTCAGCTGAATCGCCTGGCTTAGAGGAAACAACTTGCGGGGCCAAACCAGTCCCCACAGCTCTGCCTTAAAAAAAATTCACAGGAGGATATGGGTTTGACCCACAGAAAACCCAGGCCCCAAAATTTGCCCAGGTCTCCACCCTCAGAGCCTTGCACAGCAGACCCAGAGCGCTGCGGCGGAGAATTAAGCCGTCATCTGGGGAGGAGGCGAGGAAAGTGACTTTGCATCAATTAAGGAGAGAGACTTTAATTAAGTTATTTATCTCCAGATCTCGCTCCTCTTCTCTGCCCTCCCCCCCACCCCAGAGGGATGGGCAGAATAACACAAAGAGCTGGGGGGGGGGAGAGAAGGAGGCGGAGGAATCCCAACCCTTCTTTGCCCTCCCAGCACTGGAATTCCCCTGGGAGAGAGAGGGAGAGAGAAAGAAAGAGAATATCAAAACGGCCACATTATAGGCTCACCTTTCCGCTGCACATGAGATCTTCATCGCATTTAGCAAGCTCATTTCCACCTTCTGAAATGCAACCCTTCAGAGGCTGTGGGCAGGTGGGGGGGGGGTTATTCAAGCCCAAGGATGCAGCACTCTGCACATGCCTAAGAGCTCCTCAGCACACTGAGCTCACAGGCCTGGCTCTGAGTTAGAGTCACATCGCAGCACCTTGAACAAATATTGCTTTGATACTACTTTAACTATTGCAGATTCCTGCAAAGAATCCTGGTTTTTTTTGAGGGGGGGTGATGAGGATCCCTGGCTTGTTGAGGGGGTGATTACAGACCCTCCAAGTGTCCCTATTTTCCAGGGACACTCCCAGATTTGCAGAAGCCGTCGCAGTTTCTGATTAGGAGTGACTCCACCCCCATCATTCTGCCCGGACGCTGAGGTGCAGCGCCGAGGGCCTTCTGGCGGTTCCCTTAGTAATGGTCAGGGGTCCCTTTACTTTTACCTTTAAGAGGGTCATGGTTCTTGGCTCAAGGAGATATGCAGGGGGGAAAAGATGTTGTCCTCCAATAGGTTATCAATGGCTCAAAACATACCAGGGCAGCTGGAAGGTGCATGAGGAACAGCGCAGGGAGTTAAACTCTGGAACTCACTGCCACCAGAGTCAGCAATAGCCACCAAGTTAAAGGTAAAGGTAAAGGTACCCCTGCCCGTACGGGCCAGTCGTGTCCGACTCTAGGGTTGTGCGCCCATCTCACTTAAGAGGCCGGGGGCCAGCGCTGTCCGGAGACACTTCCGGGTCACGTGGCCAGCGTGATGAAGCTGCTCTGGCGAGCCGGCACCAGTGCCGCACACGGAAACGCCGTTTACCTTCCCACTACAAAGCGGTCCCTATTTATCTACTTGCACTTAGGGGTGCTTTCGAACTGCTAGGTGGGAGGAGCTGGGACCAAAAGACAGGAGCTCACCCCGCCGCGGGGATTCGAACCGCCGACCATGCGATCGGCAAGCCCTAGGCGCTGAGGTTTTACCCACAGTGCCACCCCGCGTCCCAGCCACCAAGTTAGATGGCTTTAAAAGAGCATTGGGCAAATTCATGGATGGGGAAGGTTATCAGTGGCTGTGCTCTCATGGATGGAGGCAGTAACATTCTGCATACCAGTAACTGGAGATCGCAGGAGAGAGGAGAGTGATCCTGTGTTCGAGTCCTGATTTCTGGTTTCCCAGGTCAGCCACTGGCCCAATCTGGTAGAGTATTTGCTTAAGGCTGCAATCCTATGCCCACTTGAAGGTAAAGGTAAAGGGACCCCTGACCGTTAGGTCCAGTCGTGGCCGACTCTGGGGTTGCGGCGCTCATCTCGCTTTATTGGCCGAGGGAGCCGGCGTACAGCTTCCGGGTCATGTGACCAGCACGACTAAGCCGCTTCTGGCAAACCAGAGCAGCGCACGGAAACGCCGCTTACAGGAGCTCACCCTGTTGCGGGGATTCGAACCGCTGACCTTCTGATCGACAAGCCCTAGGCTCTGTAGTTTAACCCACAGCGCCACTCGCGTCCCTATGACCCTCTTAGGGCAACCATTTGTGCAGAAGGCAGTCCTCTCTTCCAAAGGTTGTCGCTGCAGTGGTTATCATTAGCAGGGTTCGAATTCCCCACTCAGGCATGAAGCTCACTGGGTGAGCTCGGGCCAATCTCCATCTCTCAATCTAACCTACCTCACAGGGTTGTTGTGAGGGTGAAATGAGGGAAGAGAACCATGTACACCACCTTGAGATACTTGGACAATAAAGGTGGGAGGAAGAGGAGGAGGAACCCTAATCTAGGACAGCAGGCCAAATGGGCACCCAGACTGCTTTCATTTCTGTTTATAAATTGGAGTTATTTCTAAATTTTCAGCTATGCATAAAAATTATGCAAATCTCTTTTAGCCCCCTTTTTTTTTTAATACAAATCTCTTTTTGGCAATGCGCTAAGTGGCCACCCTGGTGGAAGACCAACATTTGCAGAGTAAATTAATACAAAGCACAGATGGCAGAATTTGGCTTTCGGCTTGAGAAGTGAAATCTACAAGAAGCCTGTCCTTCTTTTCGCAAGTGGCGCCGCAGAACTTGTCTGCGTTCGTCCTCAGGACCGACTCAAAGTTTAAGGGTGCTTTGTCTCAACTGAAGTAGAATTGAGGGGCATCTACTCACCATTTAAATATCCCACAATGCCCTGGAACGTGGCTAAGTCCGGGGCATTCTGGGAAATTAAAATGGCAGCCAGAGGTTTGGGATTCCCAGGACTGCTCGCTGGTGGGGAGACCAGAAAGCTAAAGGGCACAGAGTGCGAGGTCTCCAACAACAAATGCCCAAGGATGCCAGATTCTGGCACCGGCTTTGCTTGTGCCAGCAAACCTTTGGCACAGCCCTGACCCCAGACAGGTCTTTCCAAAGCGATTTCCGCCATCCGCTTGGAGAAGGGAAAATGAGAGGCAGATGGAATATACAAGCCAGCGGAAGCTTTTAACCCAGAGCCAAAGCATCCCACCCACTTAGCCGTTAGCCGCCGTGCCCTTGCGGTGGGGAAAGGCATCTGGGGCGGGCCCCATAGAGTCAAAGGTCATTGGTGCTCCGTGACCTTTCCCAGGGCCGGAGGAGAGGAAGGGCTGGGCTTTCCTCGCTCTCACTGTCTTTCCAAATCCAGGTGGACCTTTTAAAAGGAACAAAACAGAAACGGCAGACCAGCCTGTCCAAACAGAGATTGTGCCCCAGAAAAGCATTGGTAGGGTGTGCTGGAGGCCGGATGTAAAGCTTCAACCCAGGCACTTTTCATCAGGTTAAAAGGAGCGAAAGAAAACGCTCTCTGCCCATTAATTGGGGAGGAGGTCTTTCCCCCGATTTGGATGACATTAAGGGACGTTTTGGTGTGGATAAAAATAAGAGGCCTCAGAATTTTCAGAGAAAATCAACACACGCTTTGTTTTTAATAGGTAAAGGTAAAGGGACCCCTGACCGTTAGGTCCAGTCGTGGCCGACTCTGGGGTTGCGGCACTCATCTCGCTTTACTGGCTGAGGGAGCCGGCGTACAGCTTCCGGGTCATGTGGCCAGCAGGACTAAGCCGCTTCTGGCGAACCAGAGCAGCGCACGGAAACGCCGTTTACCTTCCCGCCGGAGCGGTACCTATTTATCT
This sequence comes from Podarcis muralis, assembly GCF_964188315.1. Classification (NCBI taxonomy): domain Eukaryota; kingdom Metazoa; phylum Chordata; class Lepidosauria; order Squamata; family Lacertidae; genus Podarcis; species Podarcis muralis. The sequence goes on from NC_135661.1 coordinate 84,320,883, forward strand.
ACTTGCACTTTGATGTGCTTTTGAACTACAGTGGTACCTCGGGTTATATACACTTCAGGTTACAGACTCCGCTAGCCCAGAAATATTACCTCGGGTTAAGAACTTTGCTTCAGGATGAGAACAGAAATCGTGCTCCAGCGGCATGGCAGCAGCAGGAGGCCCCATTAGCTAAAGTGATGCTTCAGGTAAAGAACAGTTTCAGGTTAAGAACGGACCTCCAGAACGAATTAAGTACTTAACCTGAGGTACCACTGTACTAGGTTGGCAGGAGCAGGGACCGAGCAACGGGAGCTTCGAACTGCCAACCTTCTGATCAGCAAGTCCCAGGCTCTGTAGTTTAACCCACAGCGCCATTCACGTCCCTTCTTGTTTTTAATACCAGGGCTTTAAAGGGCTGCAGGTGGCTAGCATCATCTTTGTAGCATCATAGAGTTGGGACCTTAAGAGTCATCTAGTCCAACCCCCTGCAATGAAGGAATCCTCTTGGTAAAAGAGGACTGAGAGGGCACCCATTTGCCACATCAAATTATTATTATTATTATTAAATATTATTATTAGCTGCTTTGCTCATAAAAATGACTCGAAGCAACTTGCAAGTACAGCAAAAATTAGTTACAATGAACAGAATCAATGGAAACCTCAACAAGCAAACACACTGATACAAGTAAAAGGCAGGTCTAGCAGATCCTGTCCCACTAAAGCAAGTTCTTATGGGTTACATTCGAGAGAGGGGATGTCAACAGAAGCAGCCGCGCCCATAAACGCTGGGAAATCTATCCTGGCACCCATCCAGCCCGTCGCTTGGGCCACAATGTGCTGGGGAGGGGGGGTTTCCTTAGCCCCGGGACCTGTTTCAAATAACAGCTCCCCACCACGGAATACTTAAACGGCTACTCATATAGAGAAGAGTACCTCTGAACACGTGCAGAGCGTCTCTTCCCTATCCGGCAGGCCAGGCATGAGCATCAACCCTCTTTTTGGAAAACAAGGAGGACCACACCCGACACCAGATCTGGATCTGGTAGAGGCAGAGAGCAAAGATCGCTTCAGGTTAGGAGCGGATCCACGCCCTGCATTTTCACCCTTTCAAGACAGAATCTGAAAGGGAGAGCGGGTGGGCGGGGAGCCAAGAAGGCGTTTCCCCCCTCCCCTAGCAACCGTCTGCAGCTCTCGACTTTGAAAACAAGGGTTGCCACATCCAGGTCTCTGCAGGTTCTTCTGCTGTTAAGAACAGCTTGGGAAGAGAACTTGGCCAGGATGCAACTTTTGCCCTCCCTGTGTTTCCGTGAGGGGAGAAGTTGCAAGAGGCAGAATTCCCCCTTCCAACATATAATCTCAAAAGGAACAGGAGTCTTCCCGGGTCCTGGGGGTCCTGACACTAGGACCAACCCTATCCTTTACGACACAATAATCTTTATTGTCATTGTCCCATACAGAACGACGAAATTGAAATTTCCGAAATTGAAACTTTCCCACCTCCTGCAGGCATTTGGGGGTGAAGGGCGAGAAACGGGGTTCCCTCTGCTCAGAATCTTCCCCCCATTTCCCACCGGGCTAATATAATCAGAGACCTAATTAATTAGAACGAGGAAATGGAGCGCACACACAAACACACACACACCTATCTCTGTGTGTTTGGCATCGGAGGCAGCCGGATAAAAGCTCCGGAAATCAATAAATCACTAGGCAGACAGTTTGTACAGGAGCTGCCTTGCCCAGTTGATTGGCCAAGTGAGATATTGCATCTGCCTCAGTTCCCCCAGGGGAAAAGAGAGTCGAAGCAAAGTCCATCTGGCTCTCCTCTCCCCTGGCTCTCTGCTGTTCCCTCCCCCTCGGCCCCTCGCCAAGAACACCTGGGTCCCACGCTAGCAAAAGAAACTGGCTCCGATTTCAGAGGTTAACACCCCACCCTCCAAAATATCGCCACCCTTCAAAGGGAGATTTTTGTGGAGTGAATGGAAATGGTTTGCAATTGGATAGACTTAGGCAAGAGTATGCAAGCTTCTGGGTTTCACAGAGCTCTGCGCCATCCCTGACGCAATGTGCCAAAGCGTTCTGTGAATCATAGAATCATAGAATCATAGAGTTGGAAGAGACCACAAGGGCCATCGAGTCCAACCCCCTGCCAAGCAGGAAACACCATCAGAGCACTCCTGACATATGGTTGTCAAGCCTCTGCTTAAAGACCTCCAGACGGAGACTCCACCACACTCCTTGGCAGCAAATTCCACTGTCGAACAGCTCTTACTGTCAGGAAGTTCTTCCTAATGTTTAGGTGGAATCTTCTTTCTTGTAGTTTGGATCCATTGCTCCGTGTCCGCTTCTCTGGAGCAGCAGAAAACAACCTTTCTCCCTCCTCTATGTGACATCCTTTTATATATTTGAACATGGCTATCATATCACCCCTTAACCTCCTCTTCTCCAGGCTAAACATGCCCAGCTCCCTTAGCCGTTCCTCATAAGGCATCGTTTCCAGGCCTTTGACCATTTTGGTTGCCCTCCTCTGGACACGTTCCAGTTTGTCAGTGTCCTTCTTGAACTGTGGTGCCCAGAACTGGACACAGTACTCCAGGTGAGGTCTGACCAGAGCAGAATACAGTGGCACTATTACTTCCCTTGATCTAGATGCTATACTCCTATACGCTAAAGCTTGCACACCGGCTTCAGTTAATCCAGGCATTTCTCTCTTTGTCTGCTCCTCTTCCTATGCCTTAGGTTGTGAAGTCAGAGCAGTGCCTGGAATGAGTTTGTGCCCCTTCCTAGTCAAGAAAAAATGGCTGACAAGACGCCTGGTTGTATTCTCAGCTCGCGAAGGGGAATGTTACCTAGTGAGAAGAATGACAGGGAACTGGGCTTCAGATTTCAGGGCCCAAAACTGAGACCTGGGGGCGGCCCCTGGTGATGTCACGATGGGAGGCCCTAGTGATGTCACAAGGTAGACCCTGGAGACGGAAGTTAATTGGGAGAAGGGAGCAGAGAGGGGAACATTCCTCAGAGCATCTATGCGATAATTTGCAGCCAGCTCCAGCTAGGCTGAAGCTTGTAAACCGCATGCACAGTCTTCTTAATTTTTTAAAAAATATTATTATTATATTTATTTATATCCCGTCTTTTCCCCAGACTCAAGGCAGCTCACACAAATCAAAACAACAAAACACAGAAGGCTAACTACATGCAGAAGGCAATAGCTGAAAAGCAATTGAACTATATCAGAATTAAAACATTTCTGTTAAAAGAAAAATAGTGAAAACAGTGTAGAACTATTTAAATTGAAGCCACTCGCCCACCTGGAAGGGGGAGCAGGCAGACTTCAGGTCAGGCCTGAAGATCTGGCACCCTAGCGAAGTGAAGAGAGCCCCTGAGCATCTGCAGAATGCCTTTCCCCCCATCACCACTGAGCCAGGGCATCTGAGTCAGAAGGCTGCATCTGCCAGCTTCCTTAAGCTCCGGTGCTTATTTCCCTCCCTGACCCCAGAGGAATTCGCAAGCTCCCTTCCTAGTGGCACCCACACCTGCCACCCACCCACCCACCCCCCAAGAGAAGGACCCCGAATCCACCTTACCGGCCAGGCAAAATCAAACGGGATCGCCACCCTGCCGGCGTGATCGCTCTTCTTCTGGTGAGGGGTGGAGAAGACATTGCCCCCTAGGACGGGTGTGGTGCCAGCCCCCAGCACGCAGGGCCCCCCGGGCAGAGCCCGCAGCTGGTATTCCTTGAGGCAGATCCGGAAGAAGGCGTGGCACTGCTGCGCCACGGGGCACGGCGGATCCAGGCCCCCGCGGCAGCACCGCCCGTCAGCCAGCACCCCTTTCTCGTTGCGGGCAAAGCGGATCTGCAGCTCGAAGGTTCCCGCCGCCTCGGAGACCTGGAAGGGGCAGAGAAGACCGAGAGGAGAGATTGGGGTGGTTGACCTACGGAACTCATTGCTACAGGAGGCGGTGGCGGCCCCCAATTTGGGCAGCTCTGAAACAGGGTGGTAGACAAATCCATCGAGACCCCTGGCCTTCAAGGCTAGAGGCAACAATGTTTCTGAAGGCCTGTTGCTGGAAACAGCAGGAGGGGAGAGAGAGGGGTCTTGTGTTCGAATCCTGGCGGCTGGTTTCCCACAGGTGTCTGGTTGGCCCCTGTGAGAACAGGATGCTGGGCTAAAAGGGCCATTGGCCTGATCCAGCAAACTCTTCCTGTGTTCTTAGGAAACAGGCACACTTGTCATTAAAAACAAATTGAAGTAAATCAAATGAATCGATAAAATAAAAAATTGAAAGTACAAAAAATCAGCACAGTGTATCTGGGGGAGACTTCATATGAGGCTGCAAAAGTACTCAAGGCCGTTGAAACCAAATTTCATCCTGTACTGTGCACCGCTCAGCCAATGCTAAACTCCAACCAAAAACTGGCATCCAAATCTGTCCTCCTGGTCTGACAGTGATTTCGGATTTCAGTGATTTCAGACCCAAAAGATCAGCCACATCCAGAGTTCTGATGCTGTTGACAGCAGCAAGGCCAAATGCCTTTGGGTGTTCACAGGCAGGAAAAATATTTTTCGTTTTCTGAAAGGTGTTCTGAAAGGTGCTGCCCTTCTCCCCCAGCTCCACCCACATCCCATGTTGTCTGGACTTCTTGGGGGTTTTCACATGCACACACACGCACACAAAGCAGAAATTATGCCCCTAGATCTGGCTCTCAGGATCAGGGCTGGCTGTGAATCAGAGCCGGGCTCCAGAACCTTTTCCATAGATTCACAGAAATGTATAATTGGAAGGGACCACAAGGGTCATCTAATCCAACTCCCTGCATTGCAATATTTCACCCAGCACGGGACTCGAACCCACAGCCCCGAGATTAAGAGCCTTATGCTCTACCGACTGAGCTATCCAGCCTCGAGTGCCAGGGCTTGATTGTTAAGCTACGCATAATCACGGAAAGGGTGTCTCTGAGCACATGTGGAGTGCATCTCCTTATGCACAGCCACCCAAACAGCTACGGCTGTGCAGTCCCTGAGCACGTGCAGAGAGGTGCTCCTTTGCTGGAGAGAAGCCCGCCCAGGTGTTCCATTCACAGTGTCACAAACCTCACACGCGGCAGAAATTTCCAAGCTTGCCCTTGCGGCCTGATCCCTGGCAAAGGAACATCTGCACATGCTCAGGGGAACCCACTAAAAAGGAACTTGCAGAGAAATCTTACTCTCAGACTGGGAATGCCAGTTGCACATCTTTGGCTGTGGATAGGGAAACAAACTCTGCACGCGTTCAGAGGCACCCTTTCCATTATTGTGCACGTCACACTGCGAGGTCAAAGCAGGTCCTTCAGGTTGGTTGGGCCCCGATCCCAGGCCAAGATAACTACTCAGGGAGAATTTAATGCCCTTCCCCGAAATCCCCACTTACGAAACTGCTAGTAAGAATTAATGTATTTTGATCAGAAGGGAGAGTGTTGCCCGCTGGGGGCAGGGGGTCGAAATGCCCCCACCTCCTTCCCCGCTCGTAGCTGGGGAGGCCGGATCCGTTCCCTGCCCTCCCCAATGCAGAAATCCATCTTCCCTAAGGGGATACTGGGCGTTTCTGGAATCGGAGCAGGCAGGATTTCACCTCTGCCCCCCTCTCCTGCAGAGAGCCCTACGGGCAGGGAGGCTCCTCATTCTGCCCTTTGCGCCTGCCAGATGTGGAGCCACAGGGATGCCAAATGCCACCAGCGGGAGGCGGGCTGCTGCCCACCCGATGCAGCCCACCCGGCCCTTGCCAGCTCCCCACAGGACTCTGCGGCCTCCGGAACATTTGCAGCGGCAAGAAAGGAAGCTTTTCTCTCAGAAACACACACACGGACGCACCAACCCTGCCAGCCTTTTGTTTCGTGTCTGAACAAGGAAATCGAACCCGAGCCAGCAGCAGGCGCCCCAGGTGCGAAATCCACGGAGCGCCCCGCCTCCGTGCCAAGCACCACGGGACCCAATCCACCGGGAAGTTCCCATTCCGCCGAAACGAAACAGGAGGCACGCAAGTGCTCTTGCACAACGGGAGGTGGGCCCAGGGAGACAGTGGGGTGCAGTGGTTAGAGCAGGGGTAGGCAACCTAAGGCCAGGGGGCCGGATGAGGCCCATTCACCTTCTAAATCCGGCCTGCAGATGGTCCGGAAATCAGCGTGTTTTTACATGAGTAGAATGTGTGTTTTTATTTAAAATGCATCTCTGGGTTATTTGTGGGGCATAAGAATTTGTTCATTTCCCCCCCCCCAAAAAAAAATAGTCCGGCCCCCCACATGGTCTGAGGGACGGTGGACCAGCCCACTGCTGAAAAAGGTTGCTGACCCCTGGGTTAGAGTGTCGGACTAGGACCTGGGGGACCTGGGTTCAAATCCCCAGTCACTGCGTCTCAGCCGAACCTACCTGCCAGGGTTATTCTAGGGATAAACTGAGGAGGGGGCTGAACTATGCATGCCACCTTAAGTTCCTTGGAGGAGAGGAAGGATAGAAAACAAACAGCCTGGAATAACTCAGCTGGGAGAGGCTCTTAATCTCTGGGTTGCGGGTTCGAGTCCCACATTGGGCAAAATATTCCTGCATTGCAGGGGGTTGGACTAGATGACCCCGGGGTCCCTTTCAACTCTACAGTTCTAGGAAACAAAATCTGGTTGGCCATAGGATGTTGGAATAGGCAGCCCTTTGCCCTGATCCAACTTATAGCGCCCCCGCAGATGATATTAGGGGCTCCCACACGGTCCACTTTCCATGCGGCTTCTACAGAAGACCCGATCAAAGGATCGGGCCCTCAGATCTGCCTCTTAATGGCGCCCAAACCTCACCGCCTGAAAAGGCACGGCCGGCTGCGCCTCCCTAACCCGCTCTGACTTCTGAGATGCTGCCAGTCGTGGGGCGAGCTTGACTCAAAGCTGCCTCTGGGATGGGGTGACTGCTTCCCTCCCAAGCCCAGAGATGCAGCTGACTCTGGGGCGGAGCAGAGCAGCTGCCAACCTGCCACACAGCACAGCAGCAGCCGAACCAAAAGCAAAATCGCATGCCCTCTTCTCACCCCTGGTTGGTGGCAGCGGGAAAAACACGGGGAGGTCGCAAGGGCTTCTTCCTACAAGTTCCTTGGAAGTGAGCGGGGGGGGGTCAGATAGGACCCCCTAGGATCCTGCAAACAAATGTCCCAGCTGCAAACGGAAGCCCAGTACAGCAGGGTCTGATCCGGTGCCAGAGCTACCCCGGGGGCTGAGGCTGGTTCAACACCAAAGAGATGCATCCACACCTAACCAGTTTAACCAGGTTCCTTCCTCCTCCTTCCGGGACTGGGAACTGGGGGAACTGTAGTTCTGTGATGGGAAGGGGAAAATCTCTAATAACAGAGCAGTCTAGCTGCCTCGTCAAACTACAAATCCCTTTTTTTTAGAGGGGGAGGCAGAAAGTTGTTGCTCAACCGGTATATCCAGCAAACCGAGAGAAGGATCCGGCGCATGTTGCCTTCGCTGGCGCTTACTCCTAGCAGTCGGTGTGTCACCAGATGCCCCAAAGATGGTGGCATGTTGACTCAGGCAAGGGAGCCCCCCCCCTATGATCACAGATCTCTCCCCCAGTCTGTTCCCTGCCCCCCTGAAAAAACACCCCCTGCCCGCCTCTCTCAACCCCATTTCAGCAGCTTGTGGGGCAAAGACACAAAACCAGCTCAGGATCCAACCAAGCGGGCACTGGAGCGAGTGTGGAGGTGCAGACATGCTCTCCACATGGTGCATTGATGCTCCCCGCCTTGTGGCTGGCCAGCAAGACACCACGCCTAGCTCTCAAAGGGATTGCGCCGTCCAGTTCTCTCTCTGGACAGGGTGCGATGCGCAGAGACGAGAGCGCAAAGGGTTCTCTGAGGTTGGCAGGGGCAAGGTGGCACCTGGAGGCGGTTGAGAGCCCGGAGACGGGTGCAAAGCAGCCCTCGGCGAGCGGTGCCCACGCCCAGCCAAAGAGCCCGGGTGCCCTGGTGCCCCTCTCCAAATGCCACCCCGGAGAGAATTCTAGGAACCCCTACCACCCAAAACCTGCAGCTCTCAACTTGGGGTAAACAGAGGCTTGGGCATGCCTGGGCAAAGTTGGCACCTGCCTCTCCCAGCCTGGGGTTGGTGCACCCATTTCAAGCGCCCACCCCAACCGCGAGTGTTGGAGAGGCGTGCCTGGGTGCCCCAATCGGGCACCTCCCGGGCACCCAGCAAAAGGGTTCGGGTGGGTGTCCCAGAAGCGGGGGTCTCACCTGGGGCCTCGCGTAGCAGAGGAGGAAGACGAGGGTGCACAGCACGTCGCCAGGGGTCCTCCGCCGTCTCATTGTGCTGGCGGCGGTGGGTGGCGGGCAGCCCCCTGCCCCTCGGCCGCGGCGCCCCGGCAATGGGAGCCCCTGGCCGGTCGCCCAGCGCGGGGCATCCAGGACTCGCTGCCCAGGCCACGCCGCCGACGGGTGCCCAACCTCCCGGGAGCGCAGCTCCGATTCGGATCGGGAAGCGGAGCCAGAGCCGTCGCTGCTGCTGCTGCCGAAGACGCCCGGCTGCGCTCTGGCTGCGCTGGGCAGGGCCGCCTGACATCACGCGCGCCGGGGTGGAGCCTCGTCGCCCGGCCACTTTCCCTGGCCCTCCGCCCAGCCAAGGGGGCGGCGGCAGCAGCAGCATCGTTTCCCGACCCTCCGGGGCAGGGAGGGGGCGGCACCGGGACCGGCCAGGAGGAGCAACCGGTTCCTTCGCGGCGCGCGGGGTTCATTGCGCCCAGGGCGCGCCAGCCGGAGCAACGCTGCGTCTCCTCCTCCTCCTGGCGAGGGGACTCGGGCCGGCAGCGCGCCCCTAGGTGCCTGCACGGGCCGGCAGCGGCAGCAGCTCCTCTCCGGGGTTTCCTGCGAGGGACTGCCCCAGCTCTGCGCGCACACGGCTGCAGCCCTTTCTCCAAAACGAAAAGCTAAGGCGCTAGTCCTCGTGGTTAAGAAGAAAGGCGCGCGGGGCCAGTTTGCGTTCAGGAAGCGCGGCCGGGGCGGCTGCGTCTCTTCTTCTTCCTCCTCCTGGATGGACGGGCGACCCAGCCAGCCCCGTGATGTCTGCACTGGCCGGCAGCAGCAGCAGCAGCTCCTCTCCGGGATTTCAGGCGAGGGACGTCCCCAGCCCTGCGCGCACATGGCCTGATCAGGGATAGGGGTTTTTCCGCGTGCCCGGCAGACGCGCTTGCCACAGAGCTGCTTCCCTTTCTTGCAAAAGGAGAAGCTAAGGCGCTAGTCCTCGTGGTTAGGAAGAAAGGGTTCGTTTGAGTAGGCGCGGAGAGTTGGAAGCTCCAAGGGGAAGGAGGGGAGCTGCCCACCCCCCAAATCAAGTGAATAAATAAAATACTTAAGTAACCAACCAAACGCGTCGTAGATAGCTCGGTTCAGACCTCCCCAGCATAGATCCTGCCCCCCTCCTCTGCCAACATAAATCATGGCTACGACTATGGTTGGAAGGGACCCGAGCGTCATCTAGCGCAACCCCCCCCCCCCCGCAATGCAAGACTCTTTTGCCAAACGAGAGACTTGAACCCACGGCCCTGAGATTAAGTCTCTCCTGCTCTACCCACTGGGCAATCCCACCTGCGGCGGTGGGGGGGTGGGATCCATCAGGGGCCCTCCTGCCGCATTCTGTTGGGTGGTCCCAGCCCCTTCCAGTGCTGCTCCACTGTGGGTCCCTGGACTGCGACTCCCATCATCGCTAGCTAGCAGGACCAGCGGTCAGGGATGATGGGAATTGTAGTCCGGCAACAATCAGCTGGGGAGCCAAGAAGTGCTGTGGTTACAGACTCTTCAGCTAGGCCAGCCCAACTGGCTGTTGCAAGACCCCCCCCCCCTCCCATCAGCCCCTGCGGCAGCCCTCAGGGCTAGTGGTCAGGGCTGGTGAGTGTCCAACACCATCCGAAGGGACCCGCTTGGCTCCACCTGGGTGGAAGGGAGCAGGGAAACTGGGGCTGCAGCTGGCCAAGGTCCAGGGTGGATGAGGGGAGTGGCCGCTCCAACATCTGGAAGGCCGCACTTGCCGTATTTTGACTCATGGAAAGAGGTCCCTGGTGGAATAAGGGGCCGTGTTTGCCAAAACCTCAAGACACCGGCTTTTGTGAGATCCTGGAAGGAAGACAAAGCTCTTTCAATTAAGAGAGAGAGAGAGAGAGGGTGGCGCTGTGGATTAAACCACAGAGCCTAGGACTTGCCGATCAGAAGGTCGGTGGTTCAAATCCCCGCGATGGGGTGAGCTCCCGTTGCTCAGTCCCTGCTCCTGCCAACCTAGCAGTTCGAAAGCACATCAAAGTGCAAGTAGATAAATAGGTACCACTCTGGCGGGAAGGTAAACGGCGTTTCTGTGTGCTGCTCTGGTTCGCCAGAGGCGGCTTAGTCATGCTGGCCACATGACCCAGAAGCTGTACGCCGGCTCCCTCGGCCAGTAAAGCGAAATGAGCACCACAACCCCAGAGTCGGCCACAACTGGACCTGATGGTCAGGGGTCCTTTTACCTTTACCTTTATATATATATGAATATGACAGAGCCACAAAACTGGCCACTCTCCTCAGCCAGTGTGGTGTAGTGATTAAGAGCGGTAGACTCGTAATCTGGGGAACCGGGTTTGATTCCCTGCTCCTCCACATGCAGCTGCTGGGTGACCTTGGGCCAGTCACACTTCTTTGAAGTCTCTCAGCCCCACTCACCTCACAGAGTGTTTGTTGTGGGGGAGGAAGGGAAAGGAGATTGTTAGCCGCTTTGAGACTCCTGAAGGGGAGTGAAAGGCGGGATATCAAATCCAAACTCTTCTTCTTCTTCTTCTTCTTTAAATGGTGTATGATTAAAGGGAGAAACACTTTGATTTTAACCTAGAAAGTGGTCTGCACAATGGTCTCCCTGGTTGGGGGTCTTGAAGCAGTTGGTGAGCTGCGTGCTGAGAAGGCTCAAGGTGTGGCTTGCTTGCTCTGAGGAACATAAGAACAGCACCCTCTTCTCACAGTGGCCAACCAGCTGCCCTGAATGGGAAACCTGCATGCAGGATTCGAACACTCTCCCCTTCTGTGGTTTCCAGTGGAGAGACAGAACCGTCTGGAGGTGGTTGGAGGATGGCTGGCAGCTAACAGATTGCGGTTAAATCCTGACAAGACAGAAGTACTGTTTTTGGGGGACAGGAGGCGGGCGGGTGTGGAGGACTCACTGGTCCTGAATGGGGTAACTGTGCCCCTGAAGGACCAGTTCTGGACTCACAGCTGTCCATGGAGGCACAGGTCAATTCTGTGTCCAGGGCAGCTGTCTGCCAGCTCCATCTGGTACGCAGGCTGAGACCCTACCTGCCCGCAGATTGTCTTGCCAGAGTGGTGCATGCTCTAGTTATCTCCCTCTTGGACTACTGCAATGCGCTCTGCGTGGGACCCGGAAACTACAACTAATCCAGAATGTAGCAGCTAGACTGGTGACTGGGAGCGGCCACCAAGACCACATAACACCGGTCTTGAAAGACCTACATTGGCTCCCAGGACGTTTCTGAGCCCAATTCAAAGTGTTGGTGCTGACCCTTAAAGCCCTAAACAGCCTCGGTCCAGTATACCTGAAGGAGCGTCTCCACACCCATCGTTCTGCCCTGACACTGAGGTCCAGCGCCAAGGGCCTTCTGGCGGTTCCCTCACTGCGAGAAGCCAAGTTACAGGGAACCAGACCGAGGGCCTTCTTGGTGGTGGCACCCACCCTGTGGAACGCCCTCCCACCAGATGTCAAAGAGAAAAACAACTACCAGATTTTTAGAAGACATCTGAAGGCAGCCCTGTTTAGGGAAGCTTTTAATGTTTAATAGGTTATTGTATTTTAATATTCCATTGGAAGCTGCCCAGAGTGGCTGGGGAAACCCAGCCAGATAGGCAGGGTATAAATAATAAAGTATTATTATTATATCATGGCTAGTGATCACTGACAGCCTGCTCCGACATGAATTCGCCTCATCCTCTTTTAAAGCCATCTTGTTTGGTGTCCACCCCTACTTCCTGTAGCAAGGAGTTCCGTAGGCTAACCACACGCTGTGTGAAGAAGGACTTTCTTTTGTCCATCCTGAATCTTTTAGTATTCATCTTCATTGGATGCCCACGAGTTCTAGTGTTAGGAATGAGGGGGGAAAAACTTTTCTCTATCCAATTTGTCCCTGCCAGGCATGAGATTAGAAACTTCAACCATGTTGCCACTTACTCGCCTTTTCTCTAAAAAAAAACCAAGGTTCCCCGAACCTGGGTCTCCGTCTGTTGTTGGACTACAACCCCCACCATCCCTAGCTAGCAGGACCAGGGATGATGGGAACTGTAGTCCAAAAATAGATGGAGACCCAAGTTTGGGGAACCTTGCCTAAACTAGAACATCCCGAATTCTGCAAAGTTTCTGCACAGGGGAGACTCTCCACCCCCTTAATTACTTTGGTTGCCCTTTTCCGAAGCTCTCCGCCAAGATGGGTCAGCCCCAAAATACAAAAATTAAAAATTAAAATTAAAATGGGGTTGCCAGCTTTGACAGTGGCCCCTGTTCTTACGCCTTTGTTGACAGCAGTTTAAATCACAAGCATTAGCAAATGTTTGTTTCTGTCCATGCCTAAACAAGCCTCAACCCCTTATTTATTCAGATGCAGATGCTGCCGTAAAAGGCACAGCCACTGGTGCTGGTTGGAAAATTGGCAACCCTTGGGAATGTAAGAAAGTAAAAAACCTCTGGGAAATGATATATAATGAAATGAAAAAGATGTTGAAATATACATTTTTTTAAAAAACCAGAAGCATTTTTACTTGGTATTATAGGTGAGGACATTAATAGACAAGATGTTAAATTGTTTTTATATGCAACAACTGCGGCAAGAGTATTGTTAGCCCAGAAATGGAAGCAAGAAGAAATTCCGACGAAAGAAGAATGGCAGACGAAATTAACGGACTACGCAAAATTAGATAAAATGACAGGAAGGATTCGAAACCTGCGGGACCAGAGATTTACAGAAGATTCGAAGAAATATACGAATTATTTGAAGAGCAACTATAATCAACAAATTACACTAGTAGGACTACAATAAGTTTTGTAAGGAGAAATATATGAAACATTGCAAAGTAGAGAAGGCAGAGAGAGATTAGTTATGAGACTTAAATGTAATAGTGGAAGTAAGAAATGTAAATTAAGTGAATAGATTGGGAAATTTTCAGATGTGATTGATGGAAGTCAAAAAAATTGTATAAGATATAAAAGTATGTTTAATTATTGTTGAAAATGATATGTTAAAAAACTAATAAAATTTACCGTATGTATATATAAAAAAGGGAAACTGGCAACCCTATTTAAAACTGAAACCTTTCTCTCCCCATCCCACAGCATACTGCATGTTACTAAGAAGTATTGCTATGTTTAACTGGTCCTGGTAACAGGAATATGGGTATAGGATCATCTTGGGACTCCGTTTATCCGATATACCTCCAGCACATCCAGGAAGAAATTAATCCGGCCATTGCCGGATCGCTTGGACAATTCCAAGAACTTTGCCTTCTGTCCAATGGAGAAAAATCAGTGAGAGCTATGAAATTTGCTTTAGCCACACAGACACTGAAAATATCATTCATGGCAGCAAATGCCATCAACTGTCAGACAGCACACATTAAGATATACCTTTAAATATATGGGCTGCCAACCTGCACCCTGTTTGCTGGCGTGTTTTGTTTTTGTTTTACTGTGGGTGCAGCTTAATTCCCGATTTTATCTGCTTGCGGGAATGACAAAGTCTTGGCATAGGCTAATTCATTAAGCAATAAATCTTGGGCTGACTGATCTCCTTATCTATCCGTGTATGAATCTGCGCACACAGAGAGAGCACGACGGTTGTTTCTCTGCGCCTTTCTTATTCATATGTTGGCTTCATCCCCTTCACAAAGCTTGTTGTTGTTGTTTAGTCGTTTAGTTGTGTCCGACTCTTCGTGACCCCATGGACCAGAGCACGCCAGGCACTCCTGTCCTCCACTGCCTCCCGCAGTTGGGTCAAACTCATGCTGGTAGCTTCGAGAACACTGTCCAACCATCTCGTCCTCTGTCGTCCCTTTCTCCTTGTGCCCTCCATCTTTCCCAACATCAGGGTCTTTTCCAGGGAGTCTTCTCTTCTCATGAGGTGGCCAAAGTCTTGGAGCCTCAGCTTCAGGATCTGTCCTTCCAGTGAGCACTCAGAGCTGATTTCCTTCAGAATGGAGAGGTTTGATCTTCTTGCAGTCCATGGGACTCTCAAGAGTCTCCTCCAGCACCATAATTCAAAAGCATCAATTTTTTGGTTATCAGCCTTCTTTATGGTCCAGCTCTCACTTCCATACATCACTACTGGGAAAACAATGGCTTTAACTATACAGACCTTTGTTGGCAAGGTGATCCATGAAGGGGTTCACAAAGCTACACAAGCCAAAAGACCTTTGCAATTTTGATTGTTGGAAGCGTGGGAGAACACAAAGGGCAAGGAGAGGCCGGCTTTTCGTATCCTGGTTGTGAAACGCTGTTTCTGCATCTCACCTAATTCACGCCAGTCAAGGCTATCACTTTTCTTTTAATCCACTTTTGAACCTTCCGTCCCATTTATTTGCATTAATAGCTCACCTTTTTCTCCAAAGAGCTCAAAGTGACGTACAAGTTTCTCCCCACTCTTCATTTAAGCCCAACACAACAATCAGGTTAAGCTGAGAGGCAGTGACTGGCCCCTAATAATAATAATAATAATAATAATAATAATAATAATAATAATAATAATAATAATAATAATTTATTATTTATACCCCACCCATCTGGCTGAGTTTCCCCAGCCACTCTGGGCGGCTTCCAATAGAGGGTTAAAAACAATACAGCATTAAATATTAAAAACTTCTCTAAACAGGGCTGCCTTCGGATGTCTTTTAAAGATAAGGTAGCTACTTATTTCCTTCACATCTGAAGGGAGGGCATTCCACAGGGCAGGCGCCACTACCGAGAAGGCCCTCTGTCTGGTTCCCTGTAACCTCACTTCTCGTAATGAGGGAACCGCCAGAAGGCCCTCGGCGCTGGATCTCAGTGTCCGGGCAGAAAGATAGGGGTGGAGATGCTCCTTCAGGTATACTGGGCCAAGGCAATTTAGGGCTTTAAAGGTCAGCACCAACACTTTGAATTGTGCTCGGAAACGGACTGGGAGCCAATGCAGTTCTCTCAGGACCGGTGTTATGTGGTCCCGGCGGCCACTTCCAGTCACCAGTCTAGCTGCCGCATTCTGGATTAATTGCAGTTCCTGGGTCACCTTCAAAGGTAGCTCCACGTAGAGCGCATTGCAGGAGTCCAAGCGGGAGATAACCAGAGCATGCACCACTCTGGCGAGACAGTCTGTGGGCAGGTAGGGTCTCAGCCTGCGTACCAGATGGAGCTGGTAGACAGCTGCCCTGGATACAGAATTGACCTGCGCCTCCATGGACAGCTGTGAGTCCATAATGACTCCCAGGCTGCGCACCTGGTCCTTCAGAGGCACAGTTACCCCATTCAGGACCTGAGAGTCCTACACACACACACACACACACACACACACAAACACCCCTCTTGTCCCCCCAAAACAGTACTTCTGTCTTATCAGGATTCAACCTCAATCTGTTGGCCGCCATCCATCCAAAGTCACACCCAGTGAGTTTCATGGCCAAGTGGGGATTTGAACCCTGTTTTCTCCCAGGTCCTAGTCTGACACTCTAACCACCGCACCACACTGCTTCTTTAAAATGAAACTCCCGGTGCCTCCCGTTTAATTCCTCTTGATGAAGAGCTCTGTGCTTCTCACAACCTTGCACACTTCATTGCCAGTGATCTGTGACCTCAGTAGAAGAAGAAGAAGAAGAAGAAGAAGAAGAAGAAGAAGAAGAAGAAGAGGAGGAGTTTGGATCTGATATCCCGCCTTTCACTCCCCTTCAGGAGTCTCAAAGCGGCTAACATTCTCCTTTCCCTTCCTCCCCCACAACAAACACTCTGTGAGGTGAGTGGGGCTGAGAGACTTCAGAGAAGTGTGACTGGCCCAAGGTCACCCAGCAGCTGCAGGTGGAGGAGCGGAGACGCGAACCCGGTTCACCAGATTACAAGACTACCGCTCTTAACCACTACACCACACTGGCTCTCAGTAAAGTGCACTCCTGTATCTCTGCTCATTCTTTACTGATCTTTGACATACTGCCCACAGGTACCTCATCCCATGCGCATGAGCATCACAGGAGTGCCTGGCGCGCTCTGATGCTTCAGGTTACATACGCTTCAGGTTACAGACTCCACTGACCCAGAAATAGTACTTCGGGTTAAGAACTTTGCTTCAGGGTGAGAACAGAAATCGTGTGGCAGCAGTGGGAGGCCCCATTAGCTAAAGTGGTGCTTCAGGTTAAGAACAGTTTCAGGTTAAGAACGGACCTCCAGAACGAATGAAGTACTTAACCTGAGGTACCACTGTATATGTATTTTGTTTTTCTAGCTTGATCAAAATTATTTATTATTTCATAACAGGTAGATAGTTAAGAGCTTACGCGGGTTCAGTGGTGGGTGCCTGGCACCCCCCAGAATTCGGCGCCCGGGTGCCCCGCAGCCCTTGCTCCCCCAGGTAAAGACAGTCCTGTCACTGCAAACTTCCCTCAGCTGACTATTTAAGTCAGAAACAGGATGCAGTCTCCCCCTTCTGCTTAGCTACTGTAAAGACACCCACCTATTGCGGGGGAAACTGGGAATTGTTTCCAGCTCAGCAAGAACTTTATATCGGTTCCTGCACCGTGCTTGCCTTCTGAATGGGAAGACAACTGAGTCTAGCAGCACCTTAAAGGCTAAGAGATCGGTTGTGGCAGAAACTTTTCGTACGTCTCATGAAGTGCTCCCTAGTCCACCAAGTCTTTTGTTGGCATCTGTCTGCCTCGGGAGACAACGGAGGACTGCGCCACCGGGTTGTGAAGTCAAACCGTTGGAGAGTCGCAGCGCCTGTTGTGGCTGTAGAGACCGATGCAGGAGAGACATGTTTCGTTACAGGCGGGGCAAATAAAGGCGCCCGGTTTTCCTTTTACAGGTGCACTGCGGCATTTTGTATGCCTCAAAAAAATCGGTTATTGGAACAAGATGTTGGTGTTTGTTTTGCAGCAGAGAAGCATTGGTGTCAAAAGCCCCAAATGACTTAGGTCCCAAATGTCTGAAAGACTGCCTCATCCCCTGCAGACCCTCTCAGGCATTCAAGATGGACAGAGGGGTCCCCAAACAGGGCTGCCTTCAGATGTCTTCTAAAAGTCAGAGAGTTGTTTATTTCCTTGACATCTGATGGGAGGGCATTCATAGGGCGGGCGCCACTGCCGAGAAGGCCCTCCGCCTGGTTCCCTGTAACCTCACTTCTTGCAGGGAGGGAACTGCCAGAAGACCCTCAGAGCTGGACCTCAGTGCCTGGGCTGGACGATGGGGGTGGAGACGCTCCTTCAGGTATACTGGGCCTTTGAGGCCATTGAGGACTTTAAAGGTCAACACCAACACTTTGAATTGTGCTCGGAATTGTATTGTGAGCCAATGCAGGTCTCTCAGGACTGGTGTTATACAGTCCCAGTGGCCACTCCCAGTCACCCGTCTAGCTGCCGCATTCTGGATTAATTGCAGTTTCTGGATCACCTTCAAAGGTAGAGTCCAAGCGGGAGATAACTAGAGCATGCACCCCTCTGGCGAGACAGTCTGCGGGTAGGTAGGGTCTCAGCCTGCGTACCAGATGGAGCTGGTAGACAGCAGCCCTGGACACAGAATGGACCTGCGCCTCCATGGAGAGCTGTGAGTCCAAAATGACTCCCAGGCTGCGCACCTGGTCCTTCAGGGGCACAGTTACCCCATTTAGGACCAGGGAGTCCCCCACACCCACCCGCCCCCTGTCCCCCCAAGAACAGTACTTCTGTCTTGTCAGGATTCAACCTCAAAAACACAATAAAACACTAAAACTTTTTTTAAAAAACTTCCCTACACAGGGCTGCCTTCAGATGTCTTCTACTCCAACATTTCTCTGATGAACATAAGGACGTCCTGAAGAAAAAATGGGATATTCTGGGATCAGATCAGAAACTGGGATGGCTACTGTAAAGGTGGGAACTTCCCTGGAAAGCAGGGATACTTAGAGGGTCTGTAAGATTGGCTTCCCCCAACTATACACACCCTCCAACTTTCCTCCAAAAATAGGGACATTCTATTCGACATCAGCATCCCTGCTTGAGCATTTCCTACCACAAAAGTTATTAGAGCAATCATCATAATAAAAACTATAGGACCCACCCTATTTTTCTGGTTGGAAATTGTTTGACCTGATCTTAATCTAGATATTTTTTTAACGTTGTTGTAACCTGTTCTGGGATCTTACGGCAAGGGGAGGTAAATAACGTCTTAGAAGTTGCTACACCAACATGGCCTCTGGGATTTTAAATATAAAAGAGGAGGTTTAAGGAAGCTGCTCATGAGAACCTGGATGCAAGATGGGGTACGTTTTTTGGGCGCCAGATGCTCAGAGGAGGTCAAAGGTGCTTTTTTTAAAAAAAAGTTCCCTGCACATAAAAAAGTTCTTTAAAATGTGCTTCTAGTGTCATGTAGAAACATGCCTATTGGATCACTCATAGAGAAAAGGGAGTTGATGAAAAGCCTCCAGCCTTCGCTTCCCAGGATAAAAACCATCTCTAGCTCTCTGAAAGAGCTTCTTAAATCTTCATGTGATCCAAGAATGAAAGGGGGGGGGGATCAGACCAGGGTTCTCAGTTCCCAGCCAGTTGGCACTGCAGGGATCTCTTCTGGGCCGAAGTCCAGATCCCGTAAGCTGAACACAGCTCCCCAGCTTCTGCATGGAAATATTGCAAAACTATGCCTAAGGTCCCCTGGGCATGCACAGAGTGCCTTTCTCCCAAGGGAAAGCAACATCTCTCTCTCTCTCACTCACTCACTCACTCTCTCACACACACAAGCTAGAGGAAAGGGATATTTAAGCCAGTACAGAGCGGCCTTCTCCCCAGGGAAAAATAATTATAAAAACTTCAGAGAAACTGCGGGAAAATTGTCTCTGGGCACGTACAGAATGCCTTTGGCTTCTGACAGAAACGCCTGCTTAGGGAAGTGAAGGAGAGCTTCCAGTGGTTTTTTTTGGGGGGGGGCTCCCCAGACAGTTAGGAAATGATGGAAGAATCTATCACATGTACTTTGTTTCCCCATCCTTCTTGTCCTTTGAGCTGGGCTAGGAGAATGAAACTCTGCTCCACCGTCATTCACTCCACCCCCAAAAGAGTGGGGTAGCAAATGAGCCAAGAGGGGAAGAGAAGCCCTGACCCTACTCAGCTTTCGCCCCCCCCCTCCAAAATGGACATTCTGCCCCCTTTTCTGTTTGTTTAAGGCATTAGCAGAAGCCACTCACTGGAAAATCTCTCCAGAATTCCCACAAAACCTCTTTTGTTCTCTTGGAGAAGGAGGGGGGCAGCCGGCATAAAGGAGTCCATGGGCTTTAAAGCTGGGAAAAAAGAAAAGCCCCCACTGGCTGCAGCCAAGGGTCAGGCCTTTCTCGCGCCTCCCCCCCCCCGCCCAAAAAACGGAATTAACTCTCAGCTCACCAGCAAGCAGGGCTTCACAGCTGTCAACTTACAGATTTGAAAATAAGGGACCAGCAGCTTCGAAAATACGGGATCAGCAGCCAAAATAAGGGATCAACAATTACTTTGATGAAATACGTATTTTGTTGCATGCAAATGGCTTTAGATACCTATTAGGTCCATAAATTACCTTATAGCATATATTCAACACAAAAAAACAGCAACAATTTGTTGTTGACAAAGCACAGCTGGACATAGAAAGGGCCCCATTACCTTCAGTAGCTTATTTAAGGGACATCATCAATAAGGGACAGCAGCGGGACATGGCGCTGGAATAAGGGACTGTCCCGCCTAATAAGGGACTGTCCCGCCTAATAAGGGACGCTTGACAGCTCTGCAGGGCTTCCATTGCCTTAAAACAGCAGCACAGTGAATTCCACGCAGAAAACAACCCTCCCCATCACTCTGTGCTCTAAGCCTAGAAGTGTTTTGGGTGGGGTTTGGGGGGGGGAGGGTTTGCAGGGTGGGTGTGTGATTATAAGCAAGCATTGGTCAGAGAAAAGCATCCGGCAGACAATTGTAGAATTGAGAAGGACTACCAGGGGTCATTTAGTCCAACCCCCTGCGATGCAGTTGCTCTGAACCACCCGCTGAGCTGGCATGACGCAACCTCTTCTCCAGCAGGATCTCTGCCTTGGGGGAAACTGGTTTACAGCTGAGGAAGGAAATATATTATTATTATTATTATTATTATTATTATTATTATTATTATCGCTATTTTTCTGGAAAAAAGAGGTGCTGGAACTCACCACGATCATGTCCCTCGTTTTCTAAAGCCCTGATGATGATGATGATGATGATGATGGCGATGATGATTCATTTTATTTCTTATACCGCTACATTTTTTAGGGGGGGGGTCTCAAAAGTTAGAATAACTTGTAGCATACCCCAGGGATGAGTCCTAACACTAAGTCCCGGTTCTGCGGCATATAAGGCAGGACATAAATCAACCAAGAAGATAAAGATTAACCTACTTGTAGCCAGAAGTACACTTGGGACGCGGGTGGCGCTGTGGGTAAAAGCCTCAGCGCCTAGGGCTTGCCGATCGAAAGGTCAGCGGTTCGAATCCCCGCGGCGGGTTGTGCTCCCGTTGCTCGGTCCCAGCGCCTGCCAACCTAGCAGTTCGAAAGCACCCCCAGGTGCAAGTAGATAAATAGGGACCGCTTACTAGCGGGAAGGTAAACGGCGTTTCCGTGTGCGGCTCTGGCTCGCCAGAGCAGCGATGTCACGCTGGCCACGTGACCCGGAAGTGTCTCCGGACAGCACTGGCCCCCGGCCTCTTGAGTGAGATGAGCGCACAACCCTAGAGTCTGTCAAGACTGGTCCGTACGGGCAGGGGTACCTTTACCTTTACTACTTGTAGCCAGAAGTTGAAAATGTGAAACAACACCAAGAATAACAGATTGGCAAACACTCGTGATAGAGCATTTGCAATTAGCAAAGCTGACCGGAAAAGTCAGGGGAGCTTTAAATCAAAAAGTATACAGAGAATGGAAATAATGTATAAACATTTGGTTCTTTGAATTGTAATTTTCTTTTTCTTTTCTTGTTACTATTAAACTCTTTTTTGTCCTATTTTTTTCCCCTTTCCCCCTTCTTTTTCTTTTCTTTTTTTTCTCTTCTTTTTTGTGCTTAATTTTGTTGTTTGTACTTACCTTTATTGTATGATTGTATTTTAAATTAATAAAGATGTATTTTTTTAAAAAAAAAAACCAACACCTATGGAACTCCCTCCCACAAGAGGCAGTGATCGCCAACTCAGGTGGCTTTGAAAGAAGATTGGGCAAATTCATGGAAGATAAAGTCTGTCCATAGCTGCCAGTCACAATCGCTTTGCTCTGCCCTCCATGGTCCAAGGCAGAATTGCTTCTGAATCCCAGTTGCTGGAAACAACAGGAAGGGAGACAGCTCTTGAACTCAGGTCCTGTTTACGGGGTTTCCCACTGTGGCAAAAGGATGCTAGATGGGGCATGGCGTAATCCAGCAGGACTCTTCTGTTCTTAAGAAATTCAAAAAAGACCTGAACCTTAAGGGTTAGGGTGCATGTGTCATAAGAAGAGGGAAAGATGAACTCATCTCCCCCTAGAATCTAGAAGTACAGCAGTTGTCCCCCTAGATCCACAAATATTATTGAAAAGCATTGAAAGCAATTATTATTATTATTATTATTATTAGTAGTAGTAGTAGTAGTAGTAGTAGTATTATTATTATTATTATTTTTACCCCACCCTCCCCGGCCAGAGCCGGGCTCAGGGTGGCTAACACCAGTAAATGTACAGTAATAACATAATAGGGGGGGAAACCCAATTTAAAATACAGGTTATAATGCAATTTAAAATGTAAATGTAAAGGTAAAGGTACCCCTGCCTGAAGGCCAGTCTTGACAGACTCTAGGGTTGTGCGCTCATCTCACTCTAGAGGCCGGGAGCCGGCACCGTCTGAGGACACTTCCGGGTCACGTGGCCAGCGTGACGAAGCTGCTCTGGCGAGCCTGCACCAGCGCAGCGCACGGAAACGCCGTTTACCTTCCCGCTATAAAGCGGTACCTATTTATCTACTTGCACTTAAGGGTGCTTTCGAACTGCTAGGTGGGCAGGAGCTGGGACCGAACGACGGGAGCTCACCCCGCCGCGGGGATTCGAACCGCCGACCATGCGATCGATAAGTCCTAGGCATTGCGGTTTTACCCACAGCGCCACCCGCATCCCCCTACATTTAAAATGTAGCCTCATTTTAAAAGTAGCCCATAGATCAAAACCATAAGGGGAGGGAAACATAAGGGTCAGACTGAGTCCAAACCAAAGGCCAGGCGGAACAGCTCTGTCTTGCAGGCCCTGCGGAAAGATGTCAAGTCCCGCAGGGCCCCGGTCTCTTGTGACAAAGTGTTCCACCACATTGGGGCCAGTGCTGAAAAGGCCCTGGCCCTAGTTGAGACCAATCTAATCACCTTGCAGCTTGGGACCTCCGAAGTGTTGTTATTTGTGGACCTTAAGGTCCTCTGCGGGGCATACCAGGAGAGGCGGTCCCCTAGGGACGTGGGTTCTAGGCCGCATAGGGCTTTAAAGGTCAAAACCAGCACCTTAAACCTGACCCTGTACCCCACTGGGAGCCAGGGCAGTTGGTATAGCACTAGATGAATGTGATCCTGCGGCAAGGACCCCCTAAAGAGCCTCACCATGGCATTCTGCACCCGCTGGAGTTTCTGGGTCAGCTTCAAGGGCAGCCCTGCTTATTACTCAATTATCTGAGGTGCTGCCCCCACAGCAGAACCTGCCCCCACCCTAAAGAAAGATCAACAACTTTGATTTCCTTAAAAAAAAAAAAAAAACACCCCTCCGCGACCCCCACCCCAAATCCTGGCTATGCCCCTGAACCCTGCCCCCAAACACCCCAAAATGAGAAGCATTCCTTTTGAACACAGAGACCGATCCGAACCCGCCTTCTTGCCACGGTTGCAGGATTGCAGAGGGAAGCAGCTGCCCCCTCTTATGGAAGAGCAGGGCTGCAACTGGCATTTGCCAGTAGGGCCCAACCCTCCCTGGCCCTCTTCGCAGAGGGGTGTTTTGCTGGTTTTGGCCATAGCCAATAGAATTGATGCTTTTGAATTATGGTGTTGGAGGAGACTCTTGAGAGTCCCATGGACTGCAAGAAGATCAGACCTCTCCATTCTGAAGGAAATCAGCCCTGAGTGCTCACTGGAAGGACAGATCCTGAAGCTGAGGCTCCAAGACTTTGGCCACCTCATGAGAAGAGAAGACTCCCTGGAAAAGAGCCTGATGCTGGGAAAGATGGAGGGCACAAGGAGAAGGGGACGTCAGAGGATGAGATGGTGGGACAGTGTTTTCGAAGCTACCAGCATGAGTTTGACCAAACTGCGGGAGGCAGTGGAAGACAGGAGTGCCTGGCGTGCTCTGGTCCAGGGGGTCACGAAGAGTCGGACACGACTAAACGACTAAACAACAACAACAACAAATAGCTCCTTATCCAAGCGCGGTTTGATATTCTTCTCCCAGTGTTTGCCTAGACAGGCTCCTCCATCTCCCAGCTCTTGGCCTGACATTTCCTCTGTCTTGAACCTGTTCCTTCTTGCCCTCCTTTCTTTTAAGTGCTTCAATGCTTCCTTCCTCTCCCTTTATAGCCTGTCTTTCAAGTAGGCAAATGAGAGAAAGTCCTGCAGCGTTTTCCAACCTTCCTCCTGCAGAACAAAGAACATTTTCCACACTGTCCGCTCTTAACCCAGAAAACCACCAACCTTGGAACCAAAGTGGGTTGCAAGGGATTCTGGGTAGAGTGGTACCCAAGATTATAATAGGTCTGGAAACTGAGCCTTATGGGGAACGTTGATAATCATGGGTACCACTTTACCCAGAATCCCTTGCAACCCACTTTGGCTCCAAGATCGGTGGTTTTCTAGAACACTCCGTCATGGTTTTAAATGCATAATTAGGGCATGTCATTTAAGGGGGTGAAACTTAAGTTTGCAAGTTTCTTCAGTGAAAGGTCTTGAAAATATTGGGTGCGAGGAATTAAAAACTGCTCCTTTTTTGTGATTTGACAACATTTAGCTTGGTAAGTCTACATTCCATGGGGAAAGTGCATGAACTGCTTTCAGAAACCCAAAGAATCTGAAAATGTCAATGCTAAATATTAATGGATAACTGCAAGTATTTGGCAATCATTTCTAATTATTTCTAGTCAATTATACACACATTTTACAGAGCAAAACTATAAAGGGGCAGCTCCAGCCAGTTGTTTTTTTCTTGGGGGGTACACAGTACTGGCCCCTATTTTGTTTCCTAGAAGAAAAGCACTGGTTAAAAGTACTTTTCTTAGCCAAATAGATCATTGCCAGAAACAAAAACCTTTGATAATTCCAAGCAGCCTGATTGGTACAAATGTGAGCTACATTCTCTGCATGCACTCTTAATAGAGATGAAGTTTGTTTCAATCTTTTTTCTTCTAGCCTAATTGGTTCAAAACTGGGAAAGGAATACGACAAGGCTATATATTGTCTCCCTGCTTATTTAACTTACCGGTATATGCAGAATTCATCATGCGAAAGGCGGGGCTGGATGAATCCCTAGCTGGAATTAAGATTGCCAGAAGAAATATCAACAACCTCAGATATGCAGATGACACAACCTTGATGGCAGAAAGTGAGGAGGAATTAAAGAACCTTTTAACGAGGGTGAAAGAGGAGAGCGCAAAATATGGTCTGAAGCTCAACATAAAAAAAACGAAGATCATGGCCACTGGTCCCATCACCTCCTGGCAAATAGAAGGGGAAGAAATGGAGGCAGTGAGAGATTTTACTTTCTTGGGCTACATGATCACTGCAGATGGTGACAGCAGTCACAAAATTAAAAGACACCTGCTCCTTGGGAGAAAGACGATGGCAAACCTAGACAGCATCTTAAAAAGTAGAGATATCACCTTGCCAACAAAGGTCCGTATAGTTAAAGCTATGGTTTTCCCAGTAGTGATGTATGGAAGTGAGAGCTGGACCATAAAGAAGGCTGATCGCCAAAGAATTGATGCTTTTGAATTATGGTGATGGAGGAGACTCTTGAGAGTCCCATGGACTGCAAGAAGGTCAAACCTATCCATTCTGAAGGAAATCAGCCCTGAGTGCTCACTGGAAGGACAGATCCTGAAGCTGAGGCTCCAATACTTTGGCCACCTCATGAGAAGAGAAGACTCCCTGGAAAAGACCCTGATGTTGGGAAAGATGGAGGGCACAAGGAGGAGGGGGCGACAGAGGACGAGGTGGTGGGACAGTGTTCTTGAAGCTACCAGCATGAGTTTGACCAAACTGCGGGAGGCAGTGGAAGACAGGAGGGCCTGGCGTGCTCTGGTCCATGGGGTCATGAATAGTCGGACACGACTAAACGACTAAATAACAACAACAACAATGTCTGACACTTAAAATTATGGTTGCCTTTTTATGTTGAAAAGCGATTACCGGTAAACCATCAGTGAATGTCTCAAGCAAAACTACTCTGACCTGGCTGCAACAGTCCCAATGGGCTCTGACTAAAGCAGTGTTTCTCAAACTTAGGTCCCCAGCTGTTTTTTGGACAACAGTTCCCATCATCCCTGACCACTGGTCCTGCTAGCTAGGGATGATGGGAGTTGTAGTCCAAAAACAACCAAAGGCCCAAGCTTGGGGAAGCCTGGACTGGAAGCAAGGGTGGCATTCACTCAAAGTGACTCAACAATTAATAATAATCCCTTCGCCCTAAGGCCACACAGTTAAAGCACAGTGTTAAAAACAGTATGAAACAACAACCAGATGGAGGCAGGTCCTAAAAATGTTGTTGCAGGAATTTATGTCTAGGTTGGGGGGGTTGCCCCTCCAGCAGATATTATGCACATGCAGCCAACTACCAAAACCAGCACAATCGGGTTTGTGACTTTTGTGATTTTTCCCCACAAAAGACCCCATCACAGTTTCTCCCTATCTATTCAAAGGGCCTTTGCTGCACAACACCAAATGTAACATTTCACTGATAAATGCATCTCTGTACTGGCTCACTGGGAAAACTTAAGAAATTCATATAGACATGTGAGCTCAGCTGCTCAGCAGCCCCTCTGCCTGGGTGATCATCCCTGGCATCCTGATACCTGAGTGCCGGACAGGTAGCCATTCCAGAAATAACAAACCCAGATGAAGACAAAAGGGTGTGATTAATTTGGCTGGGAAACAGGGAAATGTAAATATCTCTTTTGCTTCACTTGATGGGTGTTTGGTGGAGGGCAAGGAGAACCATGGGGCAGGGTCCAGGATGCTCAGATTACGGCCACCAGACCTCCCCTTTCATGATGTAACCGTGATGTAGTTTTGGGGGGGTGTAACATGGGGATGAGCAGCTAATAAAAGTTTGGGTTCTCTTTTGTTTGGGGCTTCCATCTTGTTCCACCTGGTGGCAGGTGGGAGTCCTGTCGCGACAGTCTTCAATCAAGACCAAGCCTACTGGCTGCTGTTTTGCTCTGGTATTCCTGGCTGGTGTCCTCAACCCAAGTGTCAAAGGCCAGGTTAAAGGAGTGGGCCTTCAGCATTTGTCGAAAGCTGTACTACGAAGATGCCAGACTCACCTCGGTGGGTTCCAACATTTGGAGAGTGTTTCTCAACTACGGGTCCCCGGCCCAGTAGATGGCAGTGTGGAGAGTGTTTTGGCAGCTACAGTTGGATCTATTCAGAAAAGTACAGCATAGTACAGCATTTTGAGGGAAAATACATTTATGGAAAGATACATTTCAGTAAGGATAAATTCAGAAATACAGATACATTCATGGAAAAATA
Source organism: Podarcis muralis (assembly GCF_964188315.1). Taxonomy (NCBI): domain Eukaryota; kingdom Metazoa; phylum Chordata; class Lepidosauria; order Squamata; family Lacertidae; genus Podarcis; species Podarcis muralis. The sequence continues at coordinate 84,347,815 of NC_135661.1, forward strand.
CATTTCAGTGAGGATATATTCAGAAATGCAATTTTAAAGTCACTGAGAAAGGCACAGCAAAACGGCACGTTAGATACTGCGAAAATAATACATTCTCAAATGATGCATTCTCCAAGGCACAATTTACATTTTTGTAGGGTTCTCAGGCAGAGTACTATAAATTGTTATTTTATTGGTAGGGTTATTGTTATGTACTGAGTTGAATAGGATCCAAACTGCAGCAGTCTGATTGGCCCTAGAACAATAGGATCCAAATTGCAGCAGTCTGATTGGTCCTAGAACAATAGGATTCAGAATGCAGCAGTCTGATTGGTCCTAGAACAATGCAGCAGTATGATTGGTTGGCAGGAACCACCCAATCATGCTCCAGATATAAGTGAATCCACAACCTGATTGGCTTACAGTAGAATTCCAGAATTAGCCAATCATGTGCAGCCCATTGTGTAAATAATGTATATAAAGCAGATACTTTGTGGGGGGCTTTCATTCATTCCTCCTCACCACTATGAGCTGAATAAAGAGCATGAAATCACTTTGCGACTCTGAGTATATTTCAGTTATTTTCCTCCCCCCCCCCACCCTGGCTCTCTTATGACGGGGGGGGGGGGGAGGGCGCAAGGAATGGAAAGGGGCATATACGGTGCGGGGGTTAATCATCGTATTCAGCCCAGTATTCCGGGGTATAGGTTAAAGAGGGCAAGGGCAGAGCTGGGATGGGGGCAAAAAAGGGTCTCCTACTGGGAGGGCTCAGGGGGCAAGGGGGCATATGATGGGAACCTTTCAGGGAGGGAAGGGGCATATTCAGGGAGGGATTAAGGGGGGCATATTTAGGGAGAGTTTCAGGGGTGGAGGGGACATATTCTGGGACAGTGTCAGGGGCAAGGGGGCATATTTTGGGAAAGTTTCAGGGGGGAAGGGACATATTTAGGGAGGGTTGCAGGGGGCAGGGGGGCTGAAATATACTACTCAGTACATAACAGGGGCATATTCCAGAGGGGGCTGAAGGGAGAGGGAGCAGAAATATGAGACAATTTTCTGAGGGGGACTCGTGGGGGAGGGGGATATTTTGGGGGGAGACCAGAAGGGAGGGGGATACAGTGTGGTTCGAGGGAGAGGGGGACAAGGAGGAAGAAGGCAGGTTTTGGGGTGGGATCAGAAGGGTAATGGTGGGTTTAAGTGGGAGAGAGGGCTTAATTATAAGGGGCGGTCGTCGGGGGGGGCAGGGGGGTTCTTGAGAGGTGCGGAGGGTGGAAACTTGTGGGGTATGAATTATGGTTTTTTGTTGGGTGGGAAGTGTTACCGGAAAAATCCGAGGGCTCCCTTGGACAAAACAAAGACACCAACCAGGATAACTTGGAGCAAAACAGCAGCCTGTAGTCTTGCCCTTTATTGAACTGTTGCAACAGGGTGTTCCCCTCACTTGCAAGAGAGAGGAAAGACCCAGAAAGATGGTGTGCAAGACCTTATAAAAACTTTTGAAATTCCCATCCTCTAGGTCAAGCCCACCCCCAGAAACATCATGCATACATTACAGAAAGGAGGGGTTGAGGGAGGAGTTGGTGGTAACCTGAGTGTCCTGTCACCTGGCTGGTTCCTCCTTTCCCCCTCCCCATGAGTCACTTCCAGGAGACAAAGGGGAGTTGGCAGTTTCCTGCCCCCAGAGGAAAGATCTGATCATTGTCCTTTGTCCCAGTCCATGCTGAATCCACTCCCATATGCAAGTTCTTTGTGATCTTGATGGTCTTCTGTCTAGGACCATCAGGGTTGGCATAGCAACTGGGCAGGGCTCCTGTGGATGTGCTGGGATGCAGTGGCGTAGCGTGGGGGGTGCAGGGGCGGCCAGCTGCACCGGGCGCAACATCTGGGGTTAGGGCAAATCCACAGGTTAGGGGGCGCAAATTACTTGCCTTGCCCCGGGTGCTGACAACCCATGCTACGCCACTGCTGGGATGGTGAAGGGATTATGGCTGGCCTGTATCAAACCTTCCCCATTTTGTAGTCCTTCCTTCATGGAGTCAAATAAAAGTGGAACAGTGCAAATCCGATGTATGGTTGATTTTTTATGAATTTATAACAGAAGCGTAGCGTATGTAGTGTGTGTGAAGTTTGTACAAACTGAATGATTGGGGGGGGGGGGTTCCTGCTACAGAATGAACATTTTTGAGATGTCGGGGACAGGAACCCGAGAGGTGGGGCGGGCAGGTGGTTTGGGGGGGCATGGAGGGATGTTTTGGGTTTGGGGAATAGGTATAAGCGGAGCCTGGAGAAAGAGGGTGCTGACAGGTCCCGGCCCTGAACTTCGCTCCTTGGTGCAATTTCCTGTGTAGAGCAGAAGAAACAAAGAAAAGAACACACACCTTTTGAGCATTTCTGTGGCTAAAATCTCTGGAGCTAGAAGCATGCCTGGATCCTAACTTTGCCTATGTCTGCTTCCTGTGAATGGTTGCCATACGCTACATTGCTATACATTGATGGATACGTTCCGGATTTCCCCAGACATGTCCAAGATCCCAGTGACAGAATTAGCGTCCGTGGGGAATTTTGAGAAAGCAGTAAAATGTCTGGGGTTTTCTTTGAAACTTTCCTCAGAAAAGCGCAACAACTTTTGTGTCCTGATTTTTACTTCTTAAAGTATGGCGACCCTAGATGATATACCCGCTGGGATGTCGCTGACAAAAAGGACTGTGGGCTTCCTAGACCTGCTGGCGGCACCAATTTCTCAGCACGCCCCAGAGTGAGTGTGGAAAGTTAAAAACGATGGCTCCCCAACACTCCAGGACTGAGGGGCAAGATAATGGCACAGCAGTGAGGCCTTGTCACAAGTGGGGACCCTAGTAGCTGCCTAAGGATGCTATGTGCTACCAGGTTTGTGAGTTCGTGGAGGTGAAGGAGCAGAAGGGACCTGAGGAGAAGGATCAGGAGATAAAGGCAGGGAGAGATGGACTAGCCCTTCCTCAAATGCTAATTCTGGGGTGATGTATTTATGAGGCATACCATCGTCCTAGGGACGCGGGTGGCGCTGTGGGTTAAACCACAGAGCCTAGGGCTTGCAGATCAGAAGGTCGGCGGTTCAAATCCCTGCGACAGGGTGAGCTCCCGTTGCTCGGTCCCTGCTCCTGCCAACCTAGCAGTTCGAAAGCACGTCAAAGTGCAAGTAGATAAATAGGTACCGCTCCGGTGGGAAGGTAAACGGCGTTTCCGTGCGCTGCTCTGGTTCGCCAGAAGCGGCTTAGTCATGCTGGCCACATGACCCGGAAGCTGTACGCCGGCTCCCTTGGCCAATAAAGCGAGATGAGCGCCGCAACCCCAGAGTCAGTCACGACTGGACCTAACGGTCAGGGGTCCCTTTACCTTTACCTTACCATCGTCCTAGTTCTCCTGAAGCTGCTTCGTCTCAACTGCCATAACTGCTTTGCTTCTGAAGCATCGCGTTTGAATTCACTGGCGTCTCCAGGGACACCGGAACCCAGGCGTTGTGGCACAAATGGCTGCAAATCCCAGGCAACCAAACAGGGACCATCCAATTTGTGGGTCAAAGTAAACCTCCCCAGCGGTCTCCTTAACTTTGGCCATTTTCCCACCGTCACACTCACCTGGTCCATGGGAAATGATGACTTGGGCAGGAGTTTTGGATCCATCTTCAGTTAGCTGCATAGACTCAGAATCCGGTCGCTGGGTGCTTTCTCCAACTCCACCGATTCCCTCATAGATTTGGGGGCATTTGGGGACAGCACTCCACTGGTTTCTCTTCCTCGGCCTTCATTGGCTGAAATGTCAATTTGCTCAGAGCCCCCCCCCCACTCCACCCCCTTTTAAATCCTTTCCCCCCTGGATGCGAAAGGACAGTAAAGGGAGGGCTATCTCAGCAAGAAGGGGACGCGGGTGGCGCTGTGGGGTAAACCACAGAGCCTAGGGCTTGCTGATCAGAAGGTCGGCGGTTCGAATCCCCGCGACGGGGTGAGCTCCCGTTGCTCGGTCCCTGCTCCTGCCAACCTACAGGTTCGAAAGCACGTCAAAGTGCAAGTAGATAAATAGGTACCGCTCTGGCGGGAAGGTAAACGGCATTTTCGTGCGCTCCTCTGGTTCGCCAGAAGCGGCTTAGTCATGCTGGCCACATGACCCGGAAGCTGTACGCCGGCTCCCTCGGCCAGTAAAGCGAGATGAGCGCTGCAACCCCAGAGTCAGCCACGACTGGACCTAATGGTCAGGGGTAACCCTTTACCTTTACCTTATCTCAGCAAGAAGTCCCATTCTTTTCAAAGGGAAGCAAAACAACCACCCCAGTTCCAAGGCTTTCTGTGCATACTGGTGGAACCAAAGACCTTTGCCTTCCACCCCTGGCAATCCCCCAGAATAATAATAATAATAATACAGTGGTACTTCGGGTTCATACGCTTCAGGTTACAGACTCTGCTAACCCAGAAATAGTCCCTCGGGTTAAGAACTTTGCTTCAGGATGAGAACAGAAATTGTGCTCCGGCGGCGCGGCGGCAGCAGGAGGCCCCATTAGCTAAAGTGGTGCTTCAGGTTAAGAACACTTTTAGGTTAAGAACGGACCGCCGGAACGAATTAAGTACTTAACCCGAGGTACCTCTGTAATTTATTATTTATACCCCGCCCATCTGGCTGGGCTTCCCCAGCCACTCTGGGAGGCTTCCAACCAAATATTAAAATACAGTAATACATCAAACATTAAAAGCTTCCCTAAACAGGGCTGCCTTCAGATGTCTTCTAAAAGTTTGGTAGTTGTGGTTCTCTTTGACATCTGGTGGGAGGGCGTTCCACAGGGCGGGTGCCACTACCGAGAAGGCCCTCTGCCTGGTTCTCTGTAACTTGGCTTCTCGCAGTGAGGGAACCGCCAGAAGGCCCTCAGAGCTGGACCTCAGCATCCAGGCAGAACAATGGGGCTGGAGATGCTCCTTCAGATATACTGGACCGAGGCCATGGGTCCTTTATGCCCTCACTGCTAGCAGGGCAGCCAGAGCAAGAGGCCCTCTACCTTCAAGAGAGGGTCTCCATAGCAGGTTCACTCTTTGCAGGTGAACGTCCCTCTCCTGATAGGCTGGAGGAACCACATGCTACCTATTTTAAGGCCCACCCTATTCTTGCGACTGTAAATTGTCCTAACTTATTTCAAGGTTGCATTTTTATATTGTTGTAATCTCCCCTCAGACCGCGTGGTGAAGGAAATAAATTTCACAAAATTATTTCCTCCTTGCCAAAATATACAAGTCAAAATCCAATCTTTGTTGGAAACGTAAGGAGGTGGAGGGTACTGTGATGCACTCATGGTGGGGCTGCGGAAGAGTTAAAAATTGGGAGGGGGGGTTGCATTCATGAGGAATTTTAAAAGATGCCCCAAATCTCTATAGGAAAAAACCCAGAGGCTTATTTATTGAGTAGACTGGGCAAGGATATACCACAAGACAGGAAAACACTATTTTTATACGCTACTGCCGCAGCAAGGCTCCTACTGGAAAGGAAATCACATCCTCACAAAAGAAGATTGGCTAAACAAATTAACAGAATTCGTCGAAATGGCAAAACTAACCGCAGCAGTAAGATATCAAACAAACCAGAATTTATGGCAACAAAGGAAATGGTTTGAACACTATATGAGCAAACACTGCACCAAAAACAACACGTTGATCTGTTTAGATTAAGTTTGTAAAGTTGATCTAGAAAAAACAATAGTAAAACAAGAGGTTTAAGGATCAGAGATAAAAATTGCAATGTGAATAACAAAATTACACCTAAGGGAAGACGAGCCCTGGTGGAGGGAAGTCACATGGGTGTAGGTAATTTTTGTATGTTTAAGTAGGTTGTTCAATGTCTTTATTATTCTTTTCTTGGTATGTAGCGTTTGTGTGTTTTTGTTTGTTTGTATGTAAATAAATGTTTAAACAGCAACAACAACAACTATGTGTCCCCGGTCCTTGTTTGACTACAACTCCCATCACCCCTGATCACTAGTCCTGCTTGCTATGGATGATGGGAGTTGTAGTCCAACAACAGCTGGGGACCAAAGTTTGAGAATCCCTGATTTAGGGGCTGCTGCAGAGAAGGCCCTCTCCCAACCTGCCCCCCCCCCCCGAGCTTCAGAGAGAGGAGGAACCCTCCTCTGTTGATCTTAACACACCAGAGCACGCCTGTGGGGAAGGAGGCCATCTTCCAGATATTTGGGTCCGAGTTGATTGGGGTTTTAAGAATGAACCGTTTGGGAAGGAAAAAAACTGAGGCTGTACCCAACCTGGCAGGTCTTTCAATAGTTACTTTATTTTAACATCTTTTGTTTAATTACAGACAGTAAAATAGCTCAAATAGGTAGGAGGGCGAGTGGAGAGGGAATCCTGGATGTATAAAAACCCTCCATGGTCAGCATGGAAATAAGAACATCCAAAGTGCTTCTGGAATATTCGCTGGTTTCTCTTTTCGGCCACGATAGGGGAAGAAAGCAGCCTCGTTTCAGTTTGGAAAAGCCGAAATGACGATGCCTTGCCAGAGCGGGAGCAAGAAGGGGAGGTCCCAAGAAGGTGTGAGTGTTTTGGGGGGGGAGGCGGGGAATAGGAGCAACAAAAAAAACAAACAAACCACCAATTTTTTCTATTTCCCAGTTCTTCAGCCCTTTGGCAAAGCTGGTCCCCTCAGGCCTGATTCCCTCATCCCCAGGCAGTTTTATCCTCTGGCGACGAAAACTTAAAACGCTCAAGCTAGGGGAAGGAAATAAAACCAGGAACCACAAGGCAGATTATGCACATCTCCGCTGAGATTGAGGTCTTTGTCTCTCTTTCTCAAGAAGCCAAGCTTGTGCGATATCAGAATTGGAAGGTCCCAACTAGAGAGAGGACCCTGACCTTCCCGAGATCCCCCCCAGCAGCGCATCCTGGACTAAAAGAGTGATCCCGCCAAATCAGTCACAGGGAGAATGCTGAGAAAGATCTCAAGAGGATCAAAGCCCCGGAAGCGGTGTTAAGTCTCCCCACCCCCTGGACAAACGGATCCCCGAAGCCTGCAGATCTCAAGACGGGAGAGTTGTCAAAATGCCCCGATGAATTTGCCCCTCCCCGGAACGTGTAACAATCCCTGCAAGGCTGGAATGAAGGGGGCCCGAAAGCCAAGGGTCAGCCCTACACAATTCCCGAATCCCCTTCCTGTCTCCACCCCAAAATTACCAGAAGCCCCCCTCCCCTGCTCAGTACTGCGCTGGGGACGGTGGCCAGTAATAGCCCAGCTGAGGCTAATCCACAGTTGGCAGAGGTAACGGAATAGCTCTTCCCCTTGAGCTTTGAGCGCCTGGGCAAACCGAACAGTTTCTCTGCGGCGACGCAGAACCCACGGGAAAGGTGGAAGGGGTTGGGTGTATTTGCATACACCCTGATCTTCCGGGACAGCAGCCATCAGCTGGAGGAGGGGAAGAGGGGAGAGGCTGGCAAAGGCAGCCCTCAACCTCTGCCCCACTCCTCTAGGCTGGTGGGTTGCAGAATCGTGAGTGCTTTCAAGCTGGAAAAAGATGAAGGAGAGCCTGGGGGGCGGGCAGGGGGGAAAAATAATCAGAGTAGGTAAGGAATAAATACAGTCTTCCAATATATTAAAAAAAAATTGTTATCTAATGTTCTGGCTGCCGTTTTCTCGTGTTGCCTGTGCGCATTACACAACGCTAGCAAAGGCGAGGGTCGCCCTGGGACAGTATCTGCCTTCTGGGGGGTGGGTGGGGGGTATTACAGACGCAGTCCTCAGCACACACGCACCCTGCAGGAGATGCTCAGGCGTAACCACCAGCCCACCTGCCAAAATATCCCTTGCTTTGTAGTGAAGGCTGATGTCGGAAGGAAATGTAACCAAAAAAAAAAAAGGAAGGAAGGAAGGAAGGAAGGAAGGAAGGAAGGAAGGAAGGAAGGGGGATTTGTTGTTTGCCTAGCGCAGGGGTCTCCTGGCAAGAAGGTGGGGGGGGGGGCAAGCTGGCAGAGCTGGAGGGCAGCTTACATCATCCCCATTTGAAGCAGCGAATTGGCATACATCATTGGCTTGACGTTCGGATGAGGCTGGGGAAGGAGGAAGAGAAGTTTGGTTAGCAAAGGTGCGCCCCCTTCCAAGAGCAGGGGTCCCCAAATCAGGTCCCCGTCCCCTTGGCTCCATAAACTCCTCCCCGGTGCCCCATCAAAAGCACCACTCAGAATTGTAGCAAATTCTTCCAATTAAAGCTTTTTGGTTTAACTGATTCAGCAAAACCGACACACCTGATCCAGCGACACCTGCGTGGAAAATATTTTTACGCCTTCTTGCAAAAAGAAGGGTGAAGGAAATTGACAGTATAAAATGTTTTTACATGACGGCTTTCCTGAACGTGCACACACGTCTTCATCTACCACAGGTGTTCAGTAAGTAATTCACAGGAAAATCAGCTCTTGCCAATAATCGGCTACCTTGTGACTTGTGCCAACTCAGGATTGTGAATACAAACGGACTTGGGAATCTTTTGCCCAATATGGGACTCAAACCCACAGCCCTGAGATTAAAGTCCCATTTGCGTGGCAAGATCCCAGGAAGGGGGCCGAGAAGGAGTTGGGGCATCGGTGCAGGCGCACTTGAGAGCTGCGTGCGACCGCTAAGTGCATCGTTCCAGTGGGGGAAGGACTCACCACTGCTGTGAACTGGTGGAATTCCGGCCGCAAGTCTGAGCCTTGCAAGTGGATGTAGGAACCCTTATTGCCCATCTGGTCACTGGGAAAGAGAAGGTGGGGAGAAAGAAGAGGGTTAGGGCAGCATTTTCTAAGGGTTTTCAGGATATTTGATTTGGTATTGTGATTTGATATGGATATAACGAGGCGTATTTTGGATTTTTGTAATTGAAAACTAATAAAAAATTGTTTATATATAAAAAATAGGAAGTAGAGCACCACCACGGCAGCGTGTCCCCTCGCACACTCACCAGTAGTTGGGGGCAGAGAAGACAGTGACGCACTTGCCATCGTGAGCCATCTCATACCCTTCCGGCTTGACTTCGTGGCTGCGGATGATGTAATCTAGGTGGTTGCGCTCAAGGAAGCTTTTGGTGACGTCGGGCCCGAACTGGCAGCTCACGCCACGCTTGCTGATGGACCGGCCGTTCTGGGTGGAGGAGAGAAAGACACCCTTGGGTGCAACAGCAGTCTTATAAACATGAGATGGCGAGGGGTTCGGGTGCCTAGTATGCAGGCGACACCAAGAAATCCACCGGCATCCATCTGTCTCGGGAGACAGAACCAGGCAAAAAGGAGAAGAGCTCTTGATATAAAACTCTACAGCAGAATTCCCCAAGCTTGGGTCTCCTGCTGTTGTTGAACTACAAGTCCCATCATCCGTAGCTAACAGGGTGGTCAGGGATGATGGGAACTGTAGTCCAAAAGCAGCTGGACCCAAGTTTGGAGAACCCTGCTCTATAAGGCAGGATAAGAACAAGAAGAAGAAGAGTTTGGATTTGATATCCCACCTTTCACTCTCCTTCAGGAGTCTCAAAGCGGCTAACGTTCTCCTTTCCCTTCCTGCCCCACAACAAACACTCTGTGAGGTGAGTGGGGCTGAGAGACTTCAGAGAAGTGTGACTGGCCCAAGGTCACCCAGCAGCTGCATGTGGAGGAGCGGAGACGCGAACCCGGTTCCCCAGATTACGAGACTACCGCTCTTAACCACTACACCACACTGGCTCTCTCTCTCACTGGATAGAGAAGGTCGTACTAGAGGTGGTGCCGCTGTGTATATGGAAGCCGCCCAGAGTGGCTGGGGAGGCCCAGCCAGATGGGCGGGGTATAAATAATAAATTATTATTATTATTATTATTATTATTATTATTATTATTATTATTATTATTATTATATCGAAGACAGCACTCAGCCCAGCAAGGGGCAGACTCCTCCACAGAATCATCGTGGGCGGGGATACCAGGCCCCAAGAGTAATTTAGTCCCGGGGAAATGCTACTGTCCCTCCCCACCCGGTCAAAATGCCCAGGGAGATCAAGAGATGAAGAATGAAATCAAGGAAGCATCCGAAATAGGAGACGTTGTAGTCATGGAGCAACGGGCACGCAGCTCGCGAGTCTCACCAAAGCAAGACCTACCTGGGGTTGAGGGTCTGACCAGAGCAAGTCGCACATGGGACCTGCAAATGAGAAGGAGGCGAGTTCAATAGATGAGCGGGGAGGAACGCAGACACAGATAGTGAGGCCTGTGGCTGGTGGGCACCAATGATGGCTGCCAGCTGACTGCCGGACTCTGCGATTGCCAGGTGAGGCCTTGTTGGTGGTGCCACCACTGGGGGATGCCTGGCTGGTGCTGAGTCGTAACAGGGCCTTTCCTGTGGCGGCCCCCCAGTTGCGGAACGCCCTCCCTGGTGAGGTGCGCCAGACTCTCCATCACCGTTCACTTTCAGGAGGAATTTGAAAACATTCCTGTTTGCACCCAGGCACGTGGTGGCTGAAGACCACTGTTCTGGGCAACCCTAAGGTCACTGGGCGGAAGAATGGCTCTTAATTGTAACTGCTTTTAGCTGTTTTTAATTGCAGTCGTTTTGAGAACGCTTTTACCGGTTTTCAAATGTCTGCTTTTGTTTTAAATGGTGCTTCCGCTTGCTATCCAGGGCTCTTTGGGGAGTTGAGGGCAGGATATAAATTCAATCAATCCATTAATCACAGAATTAACCCTGCCTTTGCCAACTGACCTGGTGCCCTCTAGCAATGTTGAACTGCAACTCCCACCAGCCTACTGGACTCTCCTTTATTGGAGGTTTTTAAGTACAGGTTCGGTGTCCTTCTGCCATGGATGCTTTAGTTGAGATTCCTGCATGGCAGGGGGTTGGACTAGATGACCCTCAGGGTCCCTTCCAACTCTACAAGTCTATGAGTCGACTCTCAGGCCTTCTGCCCTACCCCAAATCTGCTCAGATCTAGGGTTTACACCTCTTTTTTCTCCTCCTCCAAGCATGGCTTCTCTTTCTTAACAGCAGCTGACTGGCAGCAGTCTTCCCCATCACTTTTGTCTCTATGCCAGGGAAGCTTCACCTGCCAAATTTCTGCTCCTCAAAAACAGGGGAAGCAACAGCAGGACAGCAATAAATATATGAATAACCATAGTTTAGATGTCCTGCGCCCTAAGGAAGTCAGACTATCCTCCACCAGGGCCAGGGCCTTTTCAGTGATGGCTCCAACCTGGTGGAATGCTCTGTCCCATGAGACCAGGGCCCTGCAGGATTTAACCTCCTTCCGCAGGGCCTGTAAGACAGAGCTATTCCGCCTGGCCTTTAATTTGAATTCAGCCTGATCTTTTATTTCCCTTCTCTTCCCTCCCCCTCCACTTTTATGAAGATCACCCGCTCTGAGACCCTGTAGCTAATTCTCCCCTGGCCTCCTCGCTGGCCCAGGTAGGACCAATTCAGCCAGCTAGCCCTGGAGGATTATCTAATGCTTATTTCCCCTAAATTGATTTTTGATTTTTGAATTTTATTGTTATTCATGTTTTTATACTGTATTTTTTGCTGGTTGTATAATTAAGCATTTTAAATTTGTTGTTAGCTGCCCTGAGCCCGGTTTTTGAACTGGGAAGGGCGGGGTATAAATAAAAATTTAGTAGTAGTAGTAGTAGTAGTAGTAGTAGTAGTAGGTGGGTGGAGAAAACAGAGAGACAGCTAAGCCTAAAACTTTTAGATGTCTACATCGGTCAGATTCGCCAGTCAATCCCAAAAGGTTTAAGCTAACAAAAAGGTGCCCCTAGTGAATTCAGGCAGGAAATTTGTATTTCCCCCTTCTAAGAAGGGCAACCACAACCTGCTAGGTGGGAAGGAAGTGAAGGGGGGTGAGCTGTCCTCCCACAAGGGGCGGTAAGCGTGTCCTAATTTTCAGAAAGCATCCTAGTGGAGTTTGTGGGAGAGACAACCCATCCAAGATCCCCTTCTCCACAGCAGGAAAAGCCATCCTCGTTCCCTCCCAATAATTAGCCATAAATTAAGTGCAAGTGGCGAGTGCCATCTTAAAAGAAGTGCTTTTGGAAGAGAAGATGTCTCTTCTCAGACGGTGTGTGCCGTGACTCACGCTACACATGTACATCCTCGAAAAAGAGAGAGCTGCTTTTGTTGCAGCTCAGAACAGTTTCCCCCCTCTTAGTTCTGCCAAAAAAGCTGCAAAACATCTTCATTTATGCGACAACGCCCGTGAGAGTTTTAACAGCACAAGGATGGAAGACAGAAGAAATCCCAACTAAAGAATCATGGCAAGAAAAATTGACGGACTCTGCAGAACTGGCAAAACTGACATATAAGCTACGGGACAAGGATAACTGTGACTTTAAAGATGAATGGGAACCCTTTACAAAGTATCTGAAGATGCAACAAAGCGAACTGGACTCCTTGGCAGGTTTTGAATAAACATTCACAAACCTTTTATTGATAATAATCAGCTAAATAGTTTGAGGATCTATACAACTGTGTAACATGCAGAAAACAGCATTCTTAGAGATATCAAAGACTGGAACTGAGGGAAGTCGGGGGGTGGGTGGGTTTTGTTGGGAGGGTGGGGGGAGGGAGGGAAAATAAGGATGATATGTTTCTGGATAATAAGTTTTGTTTTAATTTTGAATAAAAAAAGGTGTGTTTTTTAAAAAAAAGAACAGTTTCCCCTCTCTTGTGCAAATTTATGCCCGTTTAAATCGCTTAGTCCAGAGTTTCCTAAACGTGGTGGATCTCAGGCTGTTTTTGGACTACAATTCCCATCAACCCTGACCACAGGTCCTGCTAGCTAGGGATGATGGGAGTTGTAGTCCCAAAACAGCTGGAGACCCAAGTTTGGGAAACCCTGGCTTGGTCGACCAAAACCTGATGCAATGGATCAACAAATATTTCCTTTCGTGACTATTCCCTTGCTTGTAGCATTGATAGCCATACCCTCTGGGCCAGAGCACCAGGAAGGTCCTAGGTTCAGCATCTCCAGGTAGGAAAGCAGCTGCTGCCAGTCAGTGCGAACAATATGGAGCTAGATGGACTGTCTGGCTCATTGTAAGGCAACTTGCTTTGCTCCTACGGGTACACAAGGCTACCCAATCCCCACCAGACAAATCATTCCACCCCAGTCCCCGCCACCGCTCACCTGAATCTGGAGGTTGCCGATTCCTCTCGATCTTCCTGATATCGTCTAACGTTATGCCGTCTTCACTGAAGAGGCCACCGTGCATTATCTACCCAGGGGGAGAGAAGAGGAGAAGGAATAGCAAGGGTCACCAAGAGTGCTCAGCTGAGCTGCAGACCCCCACCCAAGCGGCCGGCTCCTCACCAAGACTTTGCCGTTGATGCACTGCGCCAGAGGTAGCCACTCAAAGACCTCGCTGAAGAGCTCAAACATCTGGGCTGTGTATTTGGCTTTGACCTCTCCCTCAAACCCATAGATCTGGTTCATATTGTCCGTTTCGTGGTTCCCTAGAAAGGAGGAGGAGGAGTTAAAAGGCCACAATGAAGGGGGATTTTGGTTCGAGTTTGCAGGAAAGGGCTTCTCCCTCCCTCCCATCCCTAAACTTCCAGGGCTGATGATATTACAGTCGTACCTCGGAAGTCGAACGGAATCCGTTCCAGAAGTCCGTTTGAATTCTAAAACGTTCGGAAACCGAAGCACGGCTTCTGATTGGATACAGGAAGCTCCTGCAACCAATCGGCAGCCGCGGGAGCCCCGTCGGACGTTTGGCTTCCAAAAATAGTTTGCAAACTAGAACAGTCACTTCCGGGTTTGCGGTGTTTGGAGCCAAAACATTCGAGAACTATGCTGTTCGAAAACCAAGGTACGACTGTATTATTTTTATTTTTATTTATTATTATCCTCATCATCCCCATCTGACGGGGTTGCACCAGCCACTCTGAGCAGCTTCCAACAAAATATTAGGGGGGAAAATTAAGGATGCTGAGTGTTGTTTGTGTTGGGATACTGCCAGGAAGACAGGGGCATCAGGAAAGCCCCCAACTGGCTCCAGCCACCGGCCGGCAACCGGTCTCCCTTGGAACAGCATCAAACAGCGACACAAGCCTCAGATACGTTTAGAGACTCGGCACGCTCTATCAGCAGAGTGAATAAATCTTCTCACAACGGAAGTGGCAGAGAAATGTGTAAGCATATTTACAGCATTTATTCAGCATAGTTCAGGAACAAAGGAAAAAACATGTCTGCTTCCCTTCGTGTCCAGCAAACAGCAATACTAGCAAAAGCAATATATAAAATGGAAGTTCCCAGCAGACTGTGCTGGAGGTAAACAGGCATGTGACACACAACAGTCATGCCTGTTTCCTTTTAAGGTGGAACGGAACTACCGTATTTTTCGCTCCATAAGACGCACCTAGTTTTTAGAGGAGGAAAACAGGAAAGCGACGCAAAGCCTTTTGAGCAAAGAGGCAGGAGCGCTCCCGCTGCACTCAAGAGGCTTTGCGTGGCTATCCCCGAAGCCAGAAGAGCAAGAGGGATCGGTGCGCACCAATCCCTCATGCTCTTCTGGCTTCTGGGATAGCTGCGCAGCCTCTTCAGGGCAGCGGGATGAAGGCTCCCCGTTGCCATGAAGAGGCTGCGCGTGGCTAAGCCCGAAGCTAGAACAGCGAGAGGGAGCGCTGCGCAGCCTGCATTCGCGCCATAAGACGCACACACATTTCCCCTTGCTTTTTAGGAGGGAAAAAGTGTGTCTTATAGAGCGAAAAATACGGTATATCCTAACAGTTTGGAGACCCCCTGATTCCCCTCCCAGAACTAACATTCCCAGAGTGGTTAAGCATCAATCCCTCTTCACAGGGAACTCAGGGAAGTGTAGCTCTGGGAGGGGAACGGGGTGGGGGGTTGTATCCTAACAACTCTCAGCACCCACAACAAATGACAGCTCCCAGGGGTCTTTGGGGGAAGTCACAGCTGTCTAGAGTGCTAGGGAGCAAAGAAGAAGAAGAAGAGGAGGAGTTTGGATTTGATATCCCGCCTTTCACTCCCCTTCAGGAGTCTCAAAGCGGCTAACATTCTCCTTTCCCTTCCTCCCCCACAATAAACACTCTGTGAGGTGAGTGGGGCTGAGAGACTTCAGAGAAGTGTGACTGGCCCAAGGTCACCCAGCAGCTGCATGTGGAGGAGCGGGGAAGCGAACCCGGTTCACCAGATTACGAGTCTACCGCTCTTAACCGCTACACCACACTGGCTCAAGTCCTGCTTGCGGCCATCCGACAGGTATCTGGCTGGGCAGATGTTGGACTAGATGGGCCAATGGCCTGATCGGGCAGGGCTCTTCTGATGTTCTTACCTCGAAGTAGGTGGAAATGATCTGGATATAGCAGCTTAAAACCGAAGAGCGTCAGGATCACCTCCACGGAGAAGGAGCCACGATCAACAAAGTCCCCGTTGAATATCTGTGGTGGGGAAGCAGCTGTGCTCAAGGGAAAAAACCGTAAAATGCAGCCTGTGGATCCATGTGGATTCCACACACCCAGCTTCTTTCTTGTCGCCTGATGCATCACTTCCCCAAGAAATGCCATGCCTTTTCTAGAGCTCTTGGGAGGGCAAGCAAGACAAGTAAACACAAACTCAAGGATAGATTGCCGTGATGCGGGTGACAATGAAAGCAGGTGCCAAACGTGGCTTCAGAAGAGCTCAGGGAGCAATGGCAGAAGCAGGTAAACGTTGCTATGCAAGGATCCTGCCCTCAGAGCAAAAAGACAAAACGAAAGGTTCACCTGGATGAACCTCCAGAACATTCCAGCTCCTGTGGTTCTAGGGAGGCTCTGAAAACAAGCTCCGAAAGCGTGACCCTAGGCATGTTTACACGGAAGGAAGTCCCATGAGCTCAGGGGGGGCTTGTTCTGTAGTAAGGGCATCTAGGATTGCAGACTGAATGTGGATCCCAGGAGCCTGTACAGAATTCTTGGGAGCCTCAACGTTCATTAGTTACAACAGGGGGTGGGGAGAGCAAAAAAAAGGGGGGGGAGGAAGGGAAAAGTTTCTATCCCTCACATTTGGAGAGAGAAATCTGAGCATGCATGGACAAAATATGTGGCAGTGGCCACTGGCCAGAGGGCATTTCCAAGTGAGATTTCCAGCTCAGAAAGTCTTCACATTGCCTACCCCCAAAATTAGAGGATTGGCAGGAATGAGCATTACAGTGGTGCCTCGCAAGACGAAATTAATTCGTTCCGCAAGTTTTGTCGTCTTGCGATTTTTTCGTCTTGCGAAGCACGGTTTCCCATAGGAATGCATTGAAAATCAATCAATGCGTTCCTATGGAAACCGCCTTCAGACCAGGTCCGGGGACAGTCTGTCCCCCGACCTCTTCTGAAGGCGGGGGGGGGGGGGGACAAGGGCTTTTCTTCCCACCCCCAGCATTTTAAAAAACCCCGGGACAGCGGAGGACTTCTCCGCTGTCTGGGGCGATTTAAAAGCCCCCGGGAAGGCAGGCAGGGGGGAGCAAAGACTTTTGCCCCCCGCGGGCCTTCAGAAGAGATCCTGGACCTCTTCTGAAGGCCGGCGGGGGGCGAAAGTCTTTGCTCCCCCCCGCCTGCCTTCAAAAGCCATCCGGGATAGCGGAGAAACGAAGGCTGGCGGCGGGAAGAGGTCTCTCCGCCCCGCCGCCAGCCTTCGGAGGAGGTCCGAGGACAGTGGGGAAGATGCGCTGCGCTTCCCCGCTGTCCCGGAGATTTCCCTATGGGCTTTCATCTTGCGAAGGAAGCCCATAGGGAAATTCGTTTTGCGAAGCGCCTCCAAAACGGAAAACCCTTTCGTCTAGCAGGTTTTCCGTCTTGCGAGGCGTTCGTCTTGCGGGGCACCACTGTACTTCTTAATTCATAACAAATTAATTAAGGAGCAGCCACACACTTTTTTACTGCCCCTAATTAGCAGGCCCCAGGGTGGGAGTGAATCATTTAAAATTCAGTACTAAAAGTGGCCTAAAGCAAGTACCGTATTTTTCGCTCTATAAGACGCACTTTTCCCCCTCCAAAAATTAAGGGGAAATGCGGGAGTGCTGCGCTCCAGAGGCTTCGCATTGCTTTTCCTGAAGCCTGGAGAGCGAGAGGGGTCGGTGTGCACCGAACCCTCTCACTCTCCAGGCTTCAGGGATAGCCGCCTGAAGCCTCCAGAGAGGCTTCACTGGAGAGGCGCTGAGCAGCTTTCCCTCTCTGCGCAGCGCCCCTTCAGCGAAGCGGGAGGAGAAATGGAAGGGGCTCCGTTTCTCCTGCCGCTTCGCTGAAGGGGTGCTGTGCAGAGAGGGAGAGATTTTTTTTTCCTTGTTCTCTAGGTGCATCCTATAGAGCGAAAAATACGGTAACAGCCACCGGAATCGGCCGGACCCTGAAAAAACACATCTCAGGCGTCAAAGAAGTGTATCTTCAGCATCTGCCAAAAGCTGTATAGTGAGGATGCCAGACGCGCTTCCAGGGTGGGTGTGTGGGTGGAAGTCCCACAACTTAGGGGCTGCCGCAGAGAAGGCCCTCACCTGGGCCACCACACACACGCACACCCCTTGAAATTTTGGAGGTTTCTGAAAGTTACCAAGATGGCTCCCTCTGCTGATCTTAAAGGTAAAGGTAAAGGTACCCCTGCCCGTACAGGCCAGTCTTGACAGACTCTAGGGTTGTGCGCCCATCTCACTCAAGAGGCCGGGGGCCAGCGCTGTCCGCAGACACTTCCGGGTCACGTGGCCAGCGTGACAAAGCTGCATCTGGCGAGCCAGTGCAGCACACGGAACGCCGTTTACCTTCCCGCGGTCCCTATTTATCTACTTGCACCAGAGGTGCTTTCGAACTGCTAGGTTGGCAGGCGCTGGGACCGAACGACGGGAGCACACCCCGCCGCGGGGATTCGAACCGCCGACCATGCGATCGGCAAGTCCTAGGCGCTGTGGTTTCACCCACAGCGCCACCCGCGTCCCTCTCTGCTGATCTTAGCACCCGAGAAAAGGTCTGCAAGGAAGGTGGCAGCCTCCAAGATCTTTTCCCCAGATAAATTCAGGTGCGCACAGAAGTTCTACAAAGTGGCCTACAATTTTCCCGGCTGGAAGGAAGCGTTTGCTCCCAGCAGGCCGGTTCTCTCACATCTGGGTGTGCGGAGAAGGGGGAATTGCGGGAAGCCCTTGCTCCCTGCCATTTCTCCCTTTCCGAAGTCCGCCCATCTGCCCCCTGCCAGGAACCCACCAGCGCAGTTCCCTTTCCACCCAAGGAGGAGGAGAAACAGGTGAACAAGGCCTACAGCGGCCCTAGAGGAGCGGCAAGAAAGGATACATATGGATTCGTTTCCGACGGCAGCCCGTTCAATTCAAATATATTCAGGAGGTCGTAATACTGTCCGTGGGTGTCTCCACAAACAGTTATTTTCTCTGTCTGGAACAAAAAATAAGCGGGGGGCGGGGGCGGGGAAGGCAGAATAAGACAACAGAGGGAAGAGGCGTGAAGCTCAGCCAGATAATGCTTATTTATAACCAACTATTTTGGGATGCTTCTCCTCATCCCACTCTTTGGATTTCCCCACACAAGACATCACAGTCTATCCCGCAAGGAGAAATCTATGCAGGGCACTATAGGGCTGGCTGGTGAACCTGCACAGAGGTGCCCTGCTCTAGAGGTTGCTGGACTCCGACCATTGGCCATGCTGGCCAGGGCTGAGGAGAGCTGGGAATCCAACAGTGCCTGGAAAGCCCAGGAGGCTCCCTGCCCCCGTTTTAAAGGGATGGGTTGCCCGCAGAATTTGCAGGCGGTGTACGCCAACCCAGACGCCTTTAACGGTTCTGGCCTCCTTTGCAGAAGGACAGCGCTGCAAATCTGCTGGCAAACCCCAAAAGAGCCCTAGGCTCTCGTGATTATTCCCAGTGTTTCCTCGGAAAGAACAGCAGAGGAGACAGCAATAAGCAGTCTGAGCCTGTAACGTGGATAAACTTTTGTGCTGCAGTGGTGGCTCATGGGGACAGCAGTCACGAAGCAAGGCATGGCTGTACTGTGTGTGTGTGTGTGTGTGTGTGTGTGTGTGTGTGGAGAGAGAGAGATCACTTGGGGAGCCGTGATCACTCTCGGAATCCGGGCATCATATGGCCAGGGATTCACCTTACTCTCAAGCTAATGGAACGTTAAGAGTTCTTAAGGATGGGATGCAGTGCAGACACTTTTGAAAGAACGACTGTTCAAAGAGTTCTGAAAACCTGGAGATCTTTTTGCAGAATGGATCTCCCAGGCCTTGATAGAAAAATGTAACTCATGAACTGCAGGTCGGAAGGAAAAATAGTAAGACTGCAGGTGATTTTCAGATTATTTTGACTGATTTTATGTCTTATGTAATGACTGAAGAAGGCATGGTTACTGCCCTGCGCATCTACAGAGCAGTATTCTGGAGCGGAATTTCTTTTGACAGCTCCCTGTCTTTTTGTAATCCAAGGAAGCTGAGGAACTGCTTTGGATATACAGTGGACACTCGGGTTGCAAACGTGATCCGTGCGGAAGGCATGTTCGCAACCCGCAGCATTCGCAACCTGCAGCGCCGCGTCTGCACATGCGTGGGTTGCGATTTGGCGATTCTGCTCATGCGCAAAGCGTGATTTAGTGCTTCTGCGCATGTGCCAAAACCTGGAAGTAACCTATTCTGGTACTTCCGGGTTCAGCGCAGTGCGCAACCTGAAAACACGCAACCTGAAGCGTCTGTAACCGAAGGTATGACTGTATTATTCTTTGTATGTTTCCTTTTTCCTTCTGGTTTGAATTTTTTACGTTATTTAAAAATCAATAAATAACATAAATTGTCCCCCAAATGGGGAGTTCTGAGAAGAAAAAAATTGAAAAAGGAGGGAGGCAACAGACCTGCAGCTTTCAATTTAAGTGTTGTGGGAGCACAGAGAGACACGCACCTCTTTTAACGTCGTTTCTACTAGGGTGGGGAGTTTTGATAGCACCTCTTTCACTTGCACCAAGATCTGCAAGGAGGAAGAGAGAAGTCAGTCAGAGAGAGACAGAGAGAGAGAGAGAGCGCACACATACAGGCACGGTGGCAGAGAAGAAATAATAATAATAATAATAATTTTTTATTTATACCCCGCCCTCCCCAGCCAAGGCCGGGCTCAGAGTGGCTTACAAGCAATAATAAAAAAAGTTGAATGATTACAACTTAAAAACAAAATTAAAATACAACATTAAAACATTGAAACATTAAAATATTAAAATGTAGCCTCATCGCAGGAGAAGGAAAAGAAAAAAGAAAGAGAGGGAGGGAGGGAATCAAATTGGCTCCAAGCCAAAGGCCAGGCGGAACAACTCTGTCTTACAGGCCCTGAGGAAAGAAATCAGATCCTGCAGGGCCCTGGTCTCATGAGACAGAGCGTTCCACCAGGCCGGAGCCAGTGTTGAAAAGGCCCTGGCTCTGGTTGAGGCTAATCTAATTTCCTTAGGGCCCGGGACCACTAGGGTGTTGCTATTTATGGACCTTGAGGCTCTCCGTGGGGCATACCAGGAGAGGCGGTCCTGTAGGTACGAGGGTCCTAGGCCGTGAAGGGCTTTAAAGGTCAAAAGCAGCACCTTAAATCTGGCCCTGTACTCCACCAGGAGCCAGTGCAGCTTGAAAAGCACTGGGTGAATATGCTCCCATGGCAGAGACCCCGTGAGGAGCCTCGCTGCAGCATTCTGCACCCACTGAAGTTTCTGGGACAGCCTCAAGGGCAGCCCCGCGTAGAGCGAATTACAGTAGTCAAGCCTGCAGGTGACCGTCGCATGGATCACTGTGGCCAGTGAAAGATGAATGCAAATTATTATTACATTTATATCCCACCTTTCTTCCAAGGAGCTCAGTCATGTGGCGTACATGATTCTCCCTCTTCCACGTTTTATCCGAACGACAGCCCTGTGAGGGTGGCTAGGCTGAGAGGCAGCGACTGACCCAGAGTCACCCAGGGAGCTTCAGGACCAAGTGGGGATCTGACCCCTGGTCTCACAAGCAGTCTAACCCAGTGGTTCTCAAATGTTTTTCCTCTGGGCCAGACTGGCTGGGGCAACCCAGCCAGATGGGCAGGGTACTACTACTACTATTACATAATAAAAGTTTGCTTGCGCCACACCTGATTGCGGCCTAGGACCCACGTACCTACAGGACCGCCTCTCCTGGTATGCCCCGCGGAGGACCTTAAGGTCCACAACTGACAACACCTTGGAGGTCCCAAGTCGCAAGGAGGTTAGATTGGTCTCAACTAGGGCCAGGGCCTTTTCAGTACTGGCCCCGACTTGGCGGAACGCTCTGTCACAAGAGACTAGGGCCCTGCGGGACTTGACATCCTTCCACAGGGCCTGCAAGACAGAGCTGTTCCGCCTGGCCTTTGGCTTGGACTCTGTCTGACCCTTATGTTTCCCTCCCCTTATGGTTTTGATATATGGGCTACTTTTAAAATGAGGCTGCATTTTAAATTGCATTTTAACCTGTATTTTAAATTGGGGTTTTTTTTTTACTATTATGTTTTTACTGTAATTTTACTGGTGTTAGCAGCCCTGAGCCAGGCTCTGGGCGGAGCGGGCGGGGTATAAATAAAATTGATTATCATTATTAAATTTAAAATTGATGAAGAAATACATTGGAGAACAAGAAGAAACAACTCCTAGCAGTGCTCAGTTCTGAAAATATCTCTATCCATATTCTGCAAAAAAATTAAAAAATTATACTATCCTATTACTACACTGAAATGTTTAAATGTTTCTTCAATTATCCTTGAATCTTCCCACCATCCTCACCTGCCACACCCTTTGAGAACCACTATTCTAACCACTACACCAAGGGGGGACGGGACGGGAAAGAAGAGTTGAGGCTTCCAGTGAGTATGGCTTGGATTAGCTTAGATCAACCTTCGCCATCCTCTTGCCCTCCAGAGGTTTTGGACTACAACTCCCATCAGCCCCGGCTAGCACTGCTGAGAGCTGACCTGGGACAGGGCCTTCTCAGTAGCCGCTCCCCATTGGTGGAACGCCCTCCCTAGTGAGGTGTGCCTGTCTCCCTCATTAACGACATCCAGGAGGAATCGAAAACCATTCCTGTTCACTCAGGCATTTGTGGGCTGAAAGATACCGTTCCTAATCCTGAAATTATTAGCTGGGAGTATATGCGCGACTGTTTTTAAATGTCCTTAATGATTTGAAAAGCGTGTTCTGCTGTCTGCCGTCCTGGCCTCCTTTGGAAGAGCAGGGGAGGCATTTAAATACAGTGGTACCTCGGGTTAAGTACTTAATTCGTTCCAGAGGTCCGTTCTTAACCTGAAACTGTTCTTAACCTGAAGCACCACTTTAGCTAATGGGGCCTCCCGCTGCTGCTGCGCCGCTGAAGCACAATTTCTGTTCTCATCCTGAAGCAAAGTTCTTAACCCGAGGTACTATTTCTGGGTTAGCGGAGTCTGTAACCTGAAGCGTCTGTAACCTGAAGCGTATGTAACCCGAGGTACCACTGTAAACATGTACCCGGCGGAAACGTCACGTGGCTGTGGCCCACAAGGGCCAATGGCCTGCTGTGGTATGTACTGTGCATGAGATATGCCTTCAATTACAGACAGGTTGCAATGATCCCCTTAGAGCAGGCATGTCCAACTCCCAAGAGATCTAGCTGGAAATCTACCGGCAGATCGTGATCTACTGGTTGGACATCCATGCCTTAGAGCAACCCTTTAAACCTCTTGCAGCTCCATGTCATAGCACAGAGAACCCAGCGTTTCTGCAGCCCTGGGGGGGGGGGGGCGGCTCTCAAGGGAGGAAGAAGAGGAGGAGGAGGAGGAGGAGTTACCTGATAGGCACATTTCCTGTGGAGCTTCTTTTGATCCTTGTACCACTGCATTAATTCCTTCATGAACGCAAGCGTCACTTTCCCGTTGTCCAGCTTCGGGCCACTGTACTCGTCCTCAATGGCTGGGGAAGCAGGAAGATGGAAGTGGGTGGAGAGGCAGAACGCAAACACAAGGCCAGCCTAGCATCACGCGGGGGGAGGGGGGCATAGCTGTCAAGCGTCCCTTATTTGGCGGGACAGTCCCTTATCCCAGCGCCATGTCCCGCTGCTCTCCCTTATTGATGACGTCCCTTAAATAAGCTACTGAAGGTAATGGGGCCCTTTCGATGTCCAGCTGTCCTTTGTCAACAACAAATTGTTGCTGGTTTTTTGTGTTGAATATATGCTATATGGTAATTTATAGGACCTAATAGGTATCTAAAGCCATTTGCAAGCAACAAATAAATATGTATTTTATCAAAGTAATTGTTGATCCCTTATTTTGGCTGCTGATCCCTTATTTTCGAGGCTGCTGGTCCCTTATTTTCAAATCTGTAAGTTGACAGCTATGGCTGGGGGGGGGGGGGGAGTCCGCCTGACCCTTGGCACCCCAAGCGACCACCCAGGTAACACCCACTGCGTTACAGGTAAGCAACTGCAGGTTCAATACCTCACTGGCCCTTGCCTTTCACTAATGGCTCCATCCCAAGCTGCCCCGGGAGCCTTTTTCCTTCTGGCAGAAGATATTTTAACAGTTCCAAGTAGACAAAACTGGGCACCAAATTGCCCTCCCTCAGTACATATTGCTTTACCACTTTTCCAGAGTGTGGGCAGGATACCTGATCCCCAGAAACAATCACAGAAATGTTGAGTTGAAGGGGACCGTGAGGATCATCTAGTCCAGTGTTTCCCAACCTTGGGCCTCCAGCTGTTTTTGAACTACAATTCCCATCATCCCTGACCACTGGTCTTGCTAGCGAGGGATGATGGGAGTTGTAGTCCAGAAACAGCTGGAGGCCCAAGGTTGAGAAACACTGATCTAGTCTAACTCTATGCAATGCAGGAACCTTTTGTCCTAAGTGGGGATCGAACCCACGACCCTGAGATCATGCTCTACCAACTGTTTGCCCAAGGTGGAGGCGGGCAAGTGTCTGCGTGTTCACCTCAGAACAGTACCGTTTCTGCAAAACCAAAGCGTCTTGCCAGGGCTCCCTTCCTGTAATTGCCACTGCCTTTCCGCTAATTGGGCTGAACTGCCAAACTCGAGGGACAGCAATTTCCCCTCCGGCTCCTCCAAATGCGGCGTGAGGAAGGCCCCTGCTTGCAGAAACAAGCTTTGAATGTAGAATCCACAGATGTCCAGGATGAAAGCGTGCAGTGGCTTAGTCCAGACAGTGAGATTAAGGGACGCAGCTCGTGCCAGCAGCTGGCCCGCAGAGGAGAAGACCAGTCTATTTATTTTTCCTGATTAAGCCTCTCCACGCCAGGGATCTATTTATGATCAGAGATCTTGATCTATTTCGGGCGCTGGCAGAGAAACCTTGGCGCAGCCTCCCGTACGAAATGGCATTAGTCACCAGCGTGAGGATGGCAGGGCTCCCTCGGAAAGGAGGGATGCTGAGATGAGGAGGGAGTGCTGCCCGACAATGGCAGTGGCCCCCAATCCAGACCAGGGGTCCAAACAAGCTAAAAAGGGGTTCCATCCAACAGAAGCTTGAAGTGGCTGCAAGCAGGAACCTTAGCCTTGCGCCAAGTCAGAGACCTCCTAGTTGCCTTTGCTTTTTTGACTTCTAACAAGCCTGATCTCTTTCCTTCTAGTCCTTATCTCAAGCCTCTCTGGAAACCTCTTTCAGACAGAGTTCTAGAGAATCCCCAGGATTTCCTAGTGAAAAGATCAGTAATGGCAGATACTTTGGCCAGCACGTTTCCGAGCACAATTCAAAGTGTTGGTGCTGACCTTTAAAGCCCTAAACGGCCTCGGTCCTGTATACCTGAAGGAGCGTCTCCACCTCCATCGTTCTGCCTGGACACTGAGGTCCAGCGCCGAGGGCCTTCTGACGGTTCCCTCGCTACAAAAAGCCAAGTTACAGGGAACCAGGCAGAGGGCCTTCTCGGTAGTGGCATCCGCCCTGTGGAACGCCCTCCCATCAGATGTCAAAGAGAAAAATAACTACCAAACTTTTAGAAGACATCTGAAGGCAGCCCTGTTTAGGGAAGCTTTTAATGTTACTGCATTTTGGGGACGTGGGTGGCGCTGTGAGTAAAAGCCTCAGCGCCTAGGGCTTGCCGATCGAAAGGTTGGCGGTTCGAATCCCCGCGGCGGGGTGTGCTCCCGTTGCTCGGTCCCAGCGCCTGCCAACCTAGCAGTTCGAAAGCACCCCCGGGTGCAAGTAGATAAATAGGGACCGCTTACTGGCGGGAAGGTAAACGGCGTTCCGTGTGCTGCGCTGGCTCGCCAGATGCGGCTTTGTCACGCTGGCCACGTGCCCCGAAAGTGTCTCCGGACAGCGCTGGCTCCCGGCCTATAGAGTGAGATGGGCGCACAACCCTAGAGTCTGTCAAGACTGGCCCATACGGGCAGGGGTACCTTTACCTTTACCTTCTAGGTTACTGCATTTTAGTGTTCTGCTGGAAGCCGCCCAGAGTGGCTGGGGAAACCCAGCCAGATGGGCGGGGTATAAATAATAAATAATAAATTATTATTATTATTATTATTATTATTATTATTATTATTATTTGGCCTGCCGTAACCTATTTTTTCTCCTGCAGTTTCTGCCAGGGGTGAAGGCAGTGGGCCTCTTCTCAAGCACATCCACTATTCACTCGAGGTGTCAGGGACTGAGTGGACAAGGAGGAGCGGTTGGAGGCACCAGCCGGAAAACCCCCAAGGGAAATCCCAGAGGAGGATGGCTCAGAGCCTTGGGATACTGAAGAAACAACAGGGTTTGGGTTTAGTGAGCAGGAGGAACCCGTGACAGGGAGCAGTTCAGACTCTGAGGCTGAAGCAGAGGAGAGGGGGGTCAAGAGGCTGCTGGAGAATTCACGGAGTCTCCCCCTCCTGCTGCGACAAGAATGCACAGAATAATGAAGAGGGCAGAACAGAGACCAGAGGTGCGCAGACACAGTTTGAGACTGCTTGGGAAACATCCGGGAGATGAGGAGCCTTAGAGTGGGTGGAAGGCAGGGACCTTCAGTCCTGGCAACTGCTCTATGGGGGTAAGACCTGCTGGGAAGTGTTGTTGAGTGGTACACCATTTCCTTGTGGAAGTGAGAACTGGACCATAAAGAAGGCTGATCGCCAAAGAATGGATGCTTTTGAATTATGGTGCTGGAGGAGACTCTTGAGAGTCCCATGGACTGCAAGAAGATCAAACCTTTCCATTCTGAAGGAAATCAGCCCTGAGTGCTCACGGGAAGGACAGATCCTGAAGCTGAGGCTCCAATACTTTGGCCACCTCATGAGAAGAGAAGACTCCCTGGAAAAGACCCCGATGTTGGGAAAGATGGAGGGCACAAGGAGAAGGGGACGACAGAGGACGAGATGGTGGGAAAGTGTTCTCAAAGCTACCAGAATGAGTTTGACCAAACTGCGGGAGGCAGTGGAAGACAGGAGTGCCTGGCGTGCTCTGGTCCAGGGGGTCATGAAGAGTCGGACACGACTAAACGACTAAACAACAACAACACACCATTTCCTTGAATAAAGAGTTGAGTTCACTGACAACCGATTCTGCGTCTTCCTGCTGACCTTCATCTGACTCCAGCCCTGACGCAGGGCAATGCTAGAGTCCTGTGTGAGCACCTTGAAGCGTGTCCCAGAATCCTCTGCAATATGCAAGAGTTCCACAGCAGATATGCAGAGACTCCTGAGCACAGGAAGTTTGAGAACCACTGGGCTCGAGTCCAGCAGTTAAAAGAGCTACTCTAGCACACAGCCTTGGGAAGAAACCGGAGACAAGCAATTAAGAGCCGTGAGCACAGGAGACGATACATACGATCATGAGCCCTGCCCCAAATCAGAGACTACGCAAAGCATGCTGGGTAATTGGGCCCTGTGGCACATCTTTCAGGCCATCAGAGAGGCTTGTTCCTGCCTCTTCCGGCCCTCTCTTTGCCTGTGAACATTACTATGAGGGTTTGAGTTACAGATAGGTAGCCGTGTTGGTCTGCCATAGTCAAAACAAAAAAAAATCCTTCCAGTAGCACCTTAAAGACCAACTAAGTTAGTTCTTGGTATGAGCTTTCGTGTGCATGCACACTTCTTCAGATACACTGAAACAGAAGTTGCCAGATCCTTCTATATAGTGAGAAGCTGCTGAATTGCAACTCATTACCAAACTTAAAACCATGGAGAGACCTGGTCTGAACAAAGACATTGGATTCTTATCTCATTATACATGACAAAGCCATTTTTCACCTTCTCACCCCTTGCTTTTTCCTGTAAGACCTATTGCAGCCGTTAAGAGTCGTCAACAGGCTCATCACAGCCATCTGCCAATCACCCGTTCCCACCACCCTTCTGAGTAATACCCCTCCCCACCTTCTCACTATATAGAAGGATCTGGCAACTTCTGTTTCAGTGTATCTGAAGAAGTGTGCATGCGCACGAAAGCTCATACCAAGAACTAACTTAGTTGGTCTTTAAGGTGCTACTGGAAGGAATTTTTTTGTTTTGACTATGAGGGTTTGGTCTCTGCACAGAGCATGTTAAAACACCTGTCAGAACGGCTGATGCCTGAAACTTTAGCAATGGGGTACTGATTACAGCCTCGCTGAAGATGTCTCATGTGGATTAGCAAGAAGCTTGGAAGCTCCCCTCTGTGTTTCAGCTGCACCTTGCCCCAGTCAGGCCGCAGTCAACCCTCCCAGTATTCACTGTACCAGCTTCCCCCGCCACAGCCTCCACAAAGAACTCACTCATGTTCTCTATGTCCAGGGAGTCAACCACAGACCGCTTGTGCTCGTCACTGGCGATGGCCCTCTCGAAAGCCTTTTGCTTCACAATCTTATTGCACTCCTGATACTTCATCTTAGCATCCTTGTCGTTCGGCTTCACCTTGACAACCTGAGGGCAGAGGAGAGAATTTATATATATTCATCATATACAAGTTGGGAATCTCGTAAATTCACGGCTGAGCCTTTGTGCGCAACACCAATTTCTCAAAATCCGGTTTTAAGCGGAAAACAATTTTATTATGCTGTATTACAATTATTACTGTGTATTTACAAGATATTGTAAACCGTCCTGAAATGTGGCCTATGAAGTCAGGTTATACACAAGCTACTTTGGCATGTTTACCTCCTCCTTTTGCTCTCCATCACAAAAAACCTACAATGTCCTCACACGCACGATGTTGGCACATGGAGCTGTATCCATTTTTTGCCGCATCTGCTCCATTTCTTGCCGAAACCTTTCCAACCAACAACACGCAGCTCCCCTTGTCCACAGGCCTTGCCTGCCACACACTCTTAAAAACTTCAGAGCAAAGAGAATGCTTATGAACATTCCTGAGCCGCTGAGCTACTGAATAAAGAAAAAGGTAAAGGGACCCCTGACCATTAGGTCCAGTCGTGCCCAACTCTGGGGTTGTGGCGCTCATCTCGCTTTACTGGCCGAGGGAGCCGGCGTACAGCTTCCGGGTCGTGTGGCCAGCATGACTAAGCCGCTTCTGGAGAACCATAGCAGCACACGGAAACACCGTTTACCTTCCCGCCGGAGCGGTACCTATTTATCTACTTGCACTTTGATGTGCTTTCGAACTACTAGGTTGGCAGGAGCAGGGACCGAGCAACGGGAGCTCACCCCGTCGTGGGGATTCGAACCGCTGACCCTCTGATCGGCAAGTCCTAGGCTCTGTGGTTTAACCCACAGAGCCACCCGCGTCCCCCGAGCTACTGGATAGGGTGGGCTTATATCACTCTGCTGAAACTGGAGGCCATCTACATTTACCTTGGGGTTTTGCCTCTCCCCACTCTTAGCACCTCTGAGGGAATAAATTGACAGAGCATTCCCCACCCCCAAAAACCCTGCATATTCTGTCCTGAACTTGATACTATTTTCATCTCTGACCATTGTCAAGGCTGGGGACGCGGGTGGCGCTGTGGTCTAAACCACGGAGCCTGTTGTGCTTGCCGATCAGAAGGTTGTTGGTTCAAATCCCCGGAATGGGATAAGCTCCCATTGCTCTGTCCCAGCTCCTGCCAACCTAGCAGCTCGAAAGCATGCCAATACAAGTAGATAAATAGGTACCGCTGCAGCGGGAAGGTAAACAGCGTTTCCATGCGCTCTGGTTTCCATCACAGTGTTCCGTTGCACCAGAAGCGGTTTAGTCCTGCTGGCCACATGACCCGGAAAGCTATCTGTGAACAAACGCTGGCTCCCTCGGCCTGAAAGTGAGATAAGCGCCGCAACCACAGCATCGCCTGTGACTGAACTTAACTGTCCAGGGGCCTTTTACCTTTTATTGTCAGAGCTCCACAAAGCCAATTGCTGGGTGGCCAATCACAATCACCCTTCCCCATCTTGCCCAGAACAATAATGCCATCTGCGCAATTCTTAGTGAAATGAAGATGTGTGTGTGTGTGTGTGTGTGTGTGTGGACATGTGTCTTCTCTCACTCTGTCCTGGAACTTGGAGAACATGGAACATCAGGAATCTGCTACGCTGCTCAAAAGAGCTTCCTTTGCTGCCTCCTACCTTTGCCACATTCTGGTGCGAATGAGAGAAGGCCCCACTCCTTCCACAAGTCTTCTGTCTGAGTAGTGGGATTGGGGAGAGGAAGAGGGTCGTGGTGGTGATGGTCTGGCATTGTCCACAAATGATGGCTGGCTAGAAAGCCGAGCCAAGATTTGTGGACTCCTGAGGAATTATTCAAAGCTGACACTGGCTTCGCAAGCTTAGCCCCATGTGAAGCAACACCCCCCGCCGCCATAGCGCCAACCCTAGATGCTCAAGAGGCTAAAACCGCCCCCCTGCTTACCGTCTCATAGTCCCGCAAGGCCGCCTTGAACTTGCCCAGGGCCATGTTGCTGGTGGCCCGCCTGTAATAGCCTTTGGTGTACTTCTTGTCCAGCTCGATGGACTTGGTGGCGTCGGCCAGGGCGTAGCCGTAGCATTCCGTCCGCAAGTAGGCCAGGCTCCGGTTGCCATAGTAGATGGCGTTGGTGGGGTTCAGTTCAATGGCCTGGGTGTAATACTTCACGGCGTTCTCATAGTCCTTTGCTGGGAGAAGAGGGGAGGACAGGCAGGAAACAGCTGTTATCAGGGAGCCAATACATGCTGCCAGAAGCACCCCTTTGGCTACGGAGCCCGGAGGTGCAACAGATGCCAAGCTTTTCTTATTTCATTAAATTTCCAATACTGCCCTTCATCCGAGGATGACAGGGCGGTTTAAAATATAAAAGCACAAAAATGCACAACAAAGTGACAAGCAAAAACTGTTATTCGCACAAGGAAGAGAAGGAAGGCGAGGTGCGAGAAGCTAATCCGTGGAAGGCTCACCTGTGCCGTTTACACGCAGGAGTGGGCTACGCACAGAATCAGAGAGCTGAAAGGGACCTTGAGGGTCAACTAGTCCAGCCCCCTGCAATGCAGGGATCTCAACCCGCTTAGCTTTGCATGAGTATGTCCAAACTGCTTTTAAAGTCATCAGAGTTGGCATGAAGAGGACGAAGAGTCTGGGGAAAAGCAGGTCGGGGTATCCCAGAGTTCTCCTCTCTTCTGTCAAGAGGAAGCAACATTCCTCCATGACAGGAAGAGGCTCCCTGGGAAGGGGGACTTAACTCTGGTGCAAGTCACCTAAATGTTCAAGCAGAAAGGCACACAGTGCATATAGCTCAGTCGGTAGAGCCTGAGACTCTTAATCTCAGGGCCGTGGGTTCGAGCCCCACATTGGGCAAAAGATTCTTGCACTGCAGGGGGTTGGACTAGATGATCCTCACGGTCCCTTTCAATTCTATGATTCTTCTATAAAGAAGAATCTGCATTTTAGCTCCCTTCTGGTGTTACCTTCTTGGCCAGTGAAAGACATTGACCTCTGCCTGAACATGACCCAAGGTCACCTCTAGACAATACCATAATAGCTTTCCCCAAGCTGCTGGCCTCCAGATGGGAGTATCAGGTTGGTGGAAGCTGGTTTAGACCAAGATGATAGCTGTATGGTGAGCAGACACATGTCTGTGCAGCTGCTTCCTTTGCTACCCAAGCCCCGAGGCATCTATGAACAACAACAACCACCCTGTTCCTTATTGCCTAAGAATCAGGAACACAAATGCAAATCCACAGGTGCTCCAGTCATCACGTGTTTCCGCTGTTCCTATTATGCCCACCCCGCAGACTTTCCCTCCCCACACTGCAATGCTGGTAAGATGGACTGTTGGCTACTCCCAAACTGCAGAGGTGGGTGGGTCTTTTGGGGGAGCATTCCCCCATCCAGGTTCACTATAAACCTCCACAGCTGCAGCCCCTCCCTCTTGCATGAATGTACAGTGGTGCCTCGCAAGACGAAATTAATCCGTTCCGCGAGTCTCTTCGTCTTGCGGTTTTTTCATCTTGCGAAGCACGGCTATTAGCGGCTTAGCGGCTATTAACGGCTATTAACGGCTTAGCGGCTTTAAGAAAAAGGAAACAAACTCGCAAGAACTCGCAAGACGTTTCGTCTTGAGAAGCAAGCCCATAGGGAAATTCGTCTTGCGGAACGACTCAAAAAACGGAAAACCCTTCCGTCTAGCGAGTTTTTCGTCTTGCGAGGCATTCGTCTTGCGGGGCACCACTGTAACCTCAGTTTCTTTGCCCTCGCCCATCTCAAAGCAGCCCCCAGACATGGTTTTAAGGTTCCCACAACCCGATCAGAGATGGACAAGAAAGGCACAGCTGCATGTTACCAGCATGCTGGTGAAATGGAAGCCCAAACCTTTGGATGACTTCCCCCCTGTGGTTCCATGTAGATGTTAGAGTGTGGGGGACAATACAGACCCCCTGGAACCTCGTAGGCTAAGGGGCAAAAAACAAGAGCTCTCCCTCACCATCATCTGGGCATGCCCGTCCAGGAAGGAGCAAAACCACCAAAGAGCCTCCGAAGTCTAGCCCCAATCCAGGCGGATACCAACGGCAGTGGTATCAAAAGGAGCTGAGGTTCAGGAAAACTAACAGAGCAGCACTCCTCACTCCATCCTCCTGGCCCACTCGGAGGTGTAAAGTCATCTGCTGGCAAAGTAAGCCTTCTTCTGTCTCATAACTGGGCCTGAAGCCAGACTGCAATGGATCCAGGTCATCAGCGCCCTCTAAGGCTGAACAACCGTCCTCAGGCCCCCTCCAGACAGAAAGGTTGATGAGACTGATCCACTACCTCTAAGCTACAAACCTGGTGAGCTGTAAAACACCAATGGATGCAGAGCTTTGGACAGCATAACAAGCAGTGCACCAACTTCCTGTGCCCAAAACGCGCAAGTTAAAAGCAGCTCCTTGCTTTGCTTTTCCACCTACAGCCTGGAAAGGTTCCCCTTCCTCAAACGTAGGTTGGGACAGCATTTGCTATTGCTCTCTCCACAGCAAAGGCAACCAGGACCCAATCCTGTCCCCAGAGCTTGTTTTTCCTTTAAAATCATTTTTAACCATGCACACGCATACCTAGGAGCAAGTCCCACTGGGCGCATGCATAGAAAGGAGCTGTTAAACAGACCTTGGAGGCCCAATGAAATTATGGAAGGAAATGACTCCTGTCTCTTGGGGCAGCTAGGAGGGGACATTCTCAATGACAAACATACTCCTCTTTAAACAAGCTCTTCTGCTTACTTGCTTAAGAACTCTGGAGAGACCAGCCAGATGGAGATATCAGTAGCCAAGATGCCGTCCAGAAATGTCCATGTGGTCACAAATAGACCCAGGCAAGCCACAAAATGCACCTAGGTAAAGGTAAAGGGACCCCTGACCATTAGGTCTAGTCGTGGCCGACTCTGGGGTTGCGGCGCTCATCTCGCTTTATTGGCCGAGGGAGCCGGCGTACAGCTTCCGGGTCATGTGGCCAGCATGACTAAGCTGCTTCTGGCGAACCAGAGCAGCACACAGAAACGCCGTTTACCTTCCCACCAGAGCAGTACCTATTTATCTACTTGCACTTTGACGTGCTTTCGAACTACTAGGTTGGCAGGAGCAGGGACCGAGCAACGGGAGTTCACCCCGCCGCGGGGATTCGAACCGCCGACCTTCTGATCGGCGAGTCCTACGCTCTGTGGTTTAACCCACAGTGCCACTCGCGTCCCTTAAACACTCTGTGAGGTCAGTGAGGCTGAGAGACTTCAAAGAAGTGTGACTAGCCCAAGGTCACCCAGCAGCTGCATGTGGAGGAGCGGAGACGCGAACCCGGTTCCCCAGATTACGAGTCTACTGCTCTTAACCACTACACCACACTGGAGCACCTAGAGCCCAGTGACGACACAATCAAATTTTCCCCAACAAATTACAAGTTATGCGTTTTATGTATGCAGTGCCAGTGAGGACAGAAACCAAGAGTACATTACGGCTCTGCTGAACTGAAATAACCAAACATGTGAATGTGGGGCAAGTTCCCGCAGCTTATTTGACAAAATATAAAGAGACAGAATTACTCCAGAAAATAGAGAGAAATGTGCACATTTCCATATATGTGAAGCTGCCCTCACTTGTCTCCATGGATCCGTAGACGCCAGAATTACGAGGCTATAAAAACATCTTGTTTCAGGGCATGAGCCAACATCACAGGGGATTAAAAGTGAACCATATTCTGAAAGTTGGCAGAGGTTCTACCAAATGCAACAGAGTCCGAGAGGCCTGGATTGTTTAATTACAGAGTTGGTCATCATGTGACCCGAGGGCACAACGAAAGGTTAAGCATCATGGCTGCGGGAAGGCAGAAAAGCCTCCCAAATCCATCTTTAAGAGCCTGGTGTCAAGGAAGGTGTTGGAGGCTTAAGAACAAGAGCTCATAGAGGCCTACTTGAAGGAAACCCCATTCTGCCATATCCCAAAATAGGAAGATGGACCAAGTCACCTTCTGCATGCCAAGCAAATGTTCTACACCTGAGCTGTCACACTTGCTTTAATAATCTGGGTCACTCCTTTACACTCTCCTAAACAACACACCTCCACCACTTACTCAGCCAGAATTTCCCCATTCATCTTAGATTCAACCCTCCTAAGAAAGTTATTGGGGAGAAAACCTCTTCCACAAGGTCATCTACTTCCTCACTGGGTGCTGTGGATCCAGCCTGTCGTTCAGCAATGCCTGCAAAACTCTGCAAATCTGCTGCCACCTCCAGAGATTAGGATCCCTTTGAATGCTAATCCTGCAAATTAATCACAATGCTTCCCCCCCTGAATAGATCATTCTAGTGGACAGACCGTGTGTCATGGGATGGAAAGTAGAAAGTCTACTTGCTTGCAATTAACAGGTTTAATGTAACAGGGAGGAAGGAAGACCATTAACCTGTAATTTGCCTGGTGTTTTTCCTACCTAGGGGACACCAAGAACCCAAGTATGGCTAATTTCACACATTCAAGTCACAGAGAGTTATTTGTTCCCTTACAGGAAGCAAGGGAAGTCATGGCTGCCCAACACACCTCACCTTTAACTCCCCATGTGAAGCACATACCTCTGCACATGTTTCTCCAAGATGACATGGTCCCTTTAACAACCCTTCTTCTCCCCCATGGAACCAGATAAGCCACCAACATCCCTTAAAAAAAACCTTCCAAGGAAGCCACTGTAGGCAGACCTGTGTTCCCATAAGTCACTCTGCCCCAAGAGGACTCTTCTTCCTTCCAAGCCAAAATTAAGTCCTTCGCTTTGCTGCAAAGTCCAGTGGGTTCCATTTACAAACATGGTTGACTCCAATTGAAGACTGGAAAGAGCCTTTTGACAGCAGGAGCTTATTCCACAGAAGAATAATGTACTTCAGAAGGTGATAGACTCCCTTTTACTGCAAGTTTGTAAGGCAGGAGCCGTCTGGCCTCCTATCAGCGGATGCTGTTGCAGCCAAATTCGCTGCTCAGCAAAGGGGTTAAGCTGGATGACCTTTGGGATCCTTCCCAATACTATGATTCTATGCCCTCTACCTATTGACCTCCCTCTCGCAGACAACCAGCCCAGGACACGTTTCATATTTCCTCCCTCACTGACTCCCACACACATCCTAAGGGAGCATCTTCCTCGAATCCTCCTCCTCCATCTAATTGAGCCAGTGATAGGGTTGCCATATGTCCTCTTTTTCCAGGACATGTCTTGTTTTTCACAGGTTTGTATTATAAGAGTCATCACAGCATTCCATGGTTAAAATCAGAAGTCGGCAAATGTGTCCTATTTTTTTATCTTCAACATATAATAATAATAATAATAATAATTTATTTATACCCCACCCATCTGGCTGGGCTTCCCCAGCCACTCTGGGCGGCTTCCAACAATGTATTAAAATACTGTAATACACCAAACATTAAAAGCTTCCCTAAACAGGGCTGCCTTCAGATATCTTCTAAAAGTCTGCTAGTTGTTGTTCTCTTTGACATCTGAAGGGAGGGCATTCCACAGGGCGGGTGCCACCACCGAGAAGGCCCTGTGTGCCTGGTTCCCTGTAACTTGACTTCTCGCAGTGAGGGAACCGCCAGGAGACCCTCAGTGCTGGACCTCAGTGTCCGGGCAGAATGATGGGGGTGGAGACGCTCCTTCAGAGCGGAGGCACTCAGATTATGAGCTCTGGACTAGGACCAGGGTTCAAATCCCCATTCGGTCAGGAAGCTCACTGGATATGACCTTGGGGGCCAGCGGCAGCCTCTCAGCCTAACCTACCTCACAGGGTTGTTGTTGCGGGGGTTCGACGGGAAGCATGGGAGGGTGAAGTGGGGGGGAGCCATGCAGATTACTTTGAGCTCTTTGGAGAAGGCAGGAAATTAATGCAATAAATAAATAAATTTATTATTATTATTAATGCTCCCCCTCATTAGTCCTCTCTCACACAACAACCCCCCCATGGGTGGCACAGGAGGCCCCTCCCTCCCTCCACCCCCCCATCTCTTTCCCCACAATGGGACCCCCTAACTCTAAGCAATAAGCCCCCTCCCCACAAGCAGCCCAGCCCTCCCACTGGCCACCTCTTCAATCAGATGCCCCTCATTAGCTCCTCCCCTATGGGAAACCCCGCCCCTTTCCCATGGCCCCTCCCCTCCCGGCTCCGCCCCTTCCCTCCCGGCTCCTCCCCTCCTCCCTCAAGGTGCCCCGCCCCCTTCCCCTCACGGCTCCTCCTCCCTGCCGGCCGCTACCTTTGAAGAAGTCGTTGGCCTGTGTCTTGAGGGCCTCGGCCCGCTCCAGCGCCCCCGGCTCGCCCTCCTGAGGCGGCCGCCCGGAGCTCCCGCCGCCGCCGCCGCCGCTCTCCGCCCGCTCTCCCTCCGCCATCGCCGCCGGGCCGTAAAGCGAGCTGCCCTGACAACCAGCGAGCAAAGGAGGAGGGGGAGAGAGAGCCCACCAGCCGTCAAGCGCGGCGGTCGCAAACAGGCACCTAGCGGGAAAAGAGCGCGGAGCGGGGGGCGGAGCCGGCGGCGACGTCACTTGACTGACGTGCGGAGGGAAAAGGAGGGGCCGCTTGGCGCCCATGCGCAGAACCGAAGCTGGGAGGAATCCTGGTGGTTTCCCTTCTCTCGCGCCGAGGAGGCGGGGCCTGAGCGACGCGCCCGACCACAGAGAGGGGAGCGGAGGGGATTCCTGCCTCAGACACCGGCCTAGAGCGTCCTCCAGGGCGAATGGAGGCGGAGCCAGCGCCATGATAGGCCTGCAGCCTTAGAAGGAGGCGTTACACGATTAGCCGTGGCGGTGCCCGGAGAGCCACGATTGGTTGCTTTGTTAGGATAGGCGGGCTTCGAGAGCGAGGTGGAATGTCATTGGCCCGTGCCCATTTGCAGCTGGCAGGGGACGGACTGTCGTCCTCTGAGCGCGTCACTTGCGTTGGGAAACAGCGGAGGGGGAGGATCGGTGCAAAGAGGGAGATCCTGCGCAGCGATGCTGATGCCTGCGAGGGAATCTAAATCATGAATCGGACGCTTTTTTTTTACTGAAGAAAACCTTCGTCCTAAAGGAATCCAGAGCAGCGTACAAAATATGTATTGTGTTGCTTTATTGTTATAGCAATATATTCAGATCATTTTTAATACTATTAATATTTATTAGGCATATATCAATTAATTTATTCGATATCAATATCTATATAATATATAGATATTTTTCTCAGTAGTGATGTATGGAAGTGAGAGCTGGACCATAAAAAAGGCTGATCGCCGAAGAATGGATGCTTTTGAATTCTGGTGCTGGAGGAGACTCTTGAGAATCCCATGGACTGCAAGAAGATCAAACCTCTCCATTCTGAAGGAAATCAGCCCTGAGTGCTCACTGGAAGGACAGATCCTGAAGCTGAGGCTCCAAGACTTTGGCCACCTCATGAGAGGAGAAGACTCCCTGGAAAAGACCCTGATGCTGGGAAAGATGGAGGGCACAAGGAGAAGGGGACGACAGAGGACGAGATGGTGGGACAGTGTATTCGAAGCTACCAGCATGAGTTTGACCAAACTGCGGGAGGCAGTGGAAGACAGGAGTGCCTGGCGTGCTCTGGTCCATGGGGTCACGAAGAGTCGGAAACAGCTAAACAACAACAATTAATATATATTAATATTAAGTATATCACTATAATAACAGTAAAGCAATACAGTGTGATAAAAATGTAGTAAGAACAGCACCTCCATAGCTTTGTCCAATCCTCCTTTAACACCATCCAAGTTGGTGGCTGTCACGAGTTCATTCCGTTGCTGAACTACGGTATGTTCTGTGTGACACATACATTTATTTCCTGCTCAGGTTTCCGTGTCTCCCTCCTTCCCGCCCCTTCTTAAGGTTGTAAAGCCGACAAAGGGGCAAAACAGAGAGGAACCTTTCTGAGTTCTCCACAGCTGTTAAATCTGAGTTCTCTACAGCTGTTAAATTTTTACAGTTTGGGGGAAACCAAACTGTAAAAATACATAAAAGTAGGGCAGATCTTGTAGCTTCGAGGACTCAATGTGAAAACTGCAAACTAATTTAATTAAGTTCTGCCAAGTATTAATGTCCACCTAAGGCTGCGTACACCCCAAATATATAAAACACATGGCCTCCCCCAAAGAATCCTGGAAACTACAATTCCCAGCTCCATTAACAAACGATAGTGTAGGCAGCTTTATCTAGGATAGAGAATGACCGGTTCTGCTGTTTGTAAGGAGGAGGGGGAAATGTGGTCAGCTGCAAGAATGGACTAAAGACAAGTGAAGAATCAACTGGACATTCAATTAGAGATCATGCGGCTATATTAGGAAATGATCGACATATGTTTGCAACAGGAGTAGGAAACCTGATTTTAAGAAATTGTATTAAAGTAATTTGGTTTGAGAGACATCACCTTACCAACAAAGGTCCGTATAGCTAAAGCTATAGTTTTCCCAGTAAGTGATGTATGGAAGTGAGAGCTGGACCATAAAGAAGGCTGATCGCCGAAGAATGGATGCTTTTGAATTCTGGTGCTGGAGGAGACTCTTGAGCCAGCCCTGAGTGCTGACTGGAAGGACAGATCCTGAAGCTGAGGCTCCAATACTTTGGCCACCTCATGAGAAGAGAAGACTCCCTGGAAAAGACCCTGATGTTGGGAAAGATGGAGGGCACAAGGAGAAGCGGATGACAGAGGACGAGATGGTGGGACAGTGTTCTCGAAGCTACCAACATGAGTCTGACCAAACTGCAGGAGGAAGTGGAAGGCATGTTCAGTTCCATGGGGTCATGAAGAGTTGGACACGACTAAACAACAACAACAATTTGGTTAAATTTGTAATAATTTGGAAAATAAGTAAAAATTATTTTTTGGGGGGGGAGAGAATGACTGGTTCCCATTTTGTACAACGTAAAGCTTGGCTGTATTCCTGTTAGTCCATACCATATAAAATCCATTTTCCTTCCCTTGCAAATTGCACATATGGTCAACTTGCAACTTTAATTTGCGTAATCACAGCTTTACATGCTTGCCGGCTGCAATCACACAAATTAAACACACGCGAGGCAGAGAGCTTAAAAGGTCTTTCTGCATGGGATCCTCCCAGAGCTTAAAATAGATCTCTGCCCTGTGTGGAGGGGGGGAAGGCTAGCTCAGCGTGCCAGCTTCAGAAATAAACGGATGGCTGTGCAGGGGTGGTTCTGGGGTTGTTTTGACTATACACAATTTTGGCTTTACACACAATCCCCGGAACATAGCCACTACATACGGTAAGTTATGAACCATCTGTGCCAATACAGTTAACTGCAGTGAATGTTATATGTGAGCCTGCCTTTGAAAATGATTTGGAAGCTTCAGTTGGTCCAAAATGCAGCAAGATAATCCACTGAGAATGAGTGATAGAACCATGTTATGTGGGTGCTCTGTCATCGACACTGGCTGCCAGCCCAGTTCAAAGCACTGTACTGGGCAAAGCGTAAAAAAAGGGACACGGGTGGCACTGTGGGTTAAACCACAGAGCCTAGGGCTTGCTGATCAGAAGGTCGGCAGTTCAAAAACCCATGGCGGGGTGAGCTCCCGTTGCTCGGTCCCTGCTCCTGCCAACCTAGCAGTTCGAAAGCACACCAGTGCAAGTAGGTAAATAGGTACCGCTCTGGCGGGAAGGTAAATGGCGTTTCCGTGCGCTGCTCCAGTTCACCAGAAGCGGCTTAGTCATGTTGGCCACATGACCCGGAAGCTGTACGCCGGCTCCCTCGGCCAATAAAGCGAGATGAGCGCCACAACCCCAGAGTTGTCCGTGACTGGACCTAATGGTCAGCGGTCCCTTGTTAAAGCGTAAAAAAAATGGGCATGGCCAAAAAGGTCATTTTTTGAGATGCAGGGCAAAGGAAAGCCTTTTGGCTCAGCGTAACAGCAGAGTTTGACCAAACTGCGGGAGGCAGTAGAAGACAGGAGTGCCTGGCGTGCTCTGGTCCAGGGGGTCACGAAGAGTCGGACACGACCAAACAACAACAGCAGGGAACCTGTGGAAGCAGTCTGTTTTTTATATGTATTGTTACATGCCATCCCACTCTCCAAGCGGTGCGAGATTTCATGGGTCTAGGCACTTACCTGAGGTTCATGTTTCCTTTGGAAATGAGGCAAAGCGGAGATTGTGGTGTCTTTATTATATATGGTTTAGGTTGGCATCCATCTGCAGGGAGTCAATGAAACAGTGTGCATTGGAGGAGGGGTGAAGTCAAACCATTGGAGAGTTACAGCACCTGCTCTAGCTACAAAAAGCAATGCAGGAGAGACATGTTTTGTTGCAGTTGGGGCAGATAAAGGGATCTGGTTGTGCTGATGTAGGTGTATCATGGCGTAACTGCTTTCTGTGTTCCTCCCAGTGGTTATATGGTTTATTTACACATATATACAACCTCAGCCTATGATGGAGGGGCTCAAAACATTACACTCCAAGAGGCTCCTGCTTCTCCCATGGCCAGAGTTTTGGATGCCGGCAGAAATCAGTCATGGATGCTCTGTCTCTGCTTCAGCTTGCTGCGTTGAACAGGCTGCCAGCATTTTCTCCTGGAACATGCCACAGCTGACAGACATCCTAAAAACTCCAAACGCTTCTGTCTCTGCCCACCAGCTCAGAGCTCAGGGCGGGGCTCCACCCATCTGCCACAAGGTTCCCACTTAATGCTTGATTAAATTCTAACACTTTCCAGGAATTGAGGGGGACCTGGCACCCCCGGCTCACGCTCAAGAATGTGAAATGTCATAGAATCATAGAGTTGGAAGAGACCACAAGGGCCATCAAGTCCAACCCCCTGCCAAGCAGGAAACACCATCAGAGCACTCCTGACATATGGTTGTCAAGCCTCTGCTTAAAGACCTCCAAAGAAGGAGACTCCACCACACTCCTTGGCAGCAAATTCCACTGTCGAACAGCTCTTACTGTCAGGAAGTTCTTCCTAATGTTTAGGTGGAATCTTCTTTCTTGTAGTTTGGATCCATTGCTCCGTGTCCGCTTCTCTGGAGCAGCAGAAAACAACCTTTCTCCCTCCTCTATATGACATCCTTTTATATATTTGAACATGGCTATCATATCACCCCTTAACCTCCTATTCTCCAGGCTAAACATGCCCAGCTCCCTTAGCCGTTCCTCATAAGGCATCGTTTCCAGGCCTTTGACCATTTTGGTTGCCCTCCTCTGGACACGTTCCAGTTTGTCAGTGTCCTTCTTGAACTGTGGTGCCCAGAACTGGACACAGTACTCCAGGTGAGGTCTGACCAGAGCAGAATACAGTGGCACTATTACTTCCCTTGATCTAGATGCTATACTCCTATTGATGCAGCCCAGAATTGCATTGGCTTTTTTAGCTGCCGCGTCACACTGTTGGCTCATGTCAAGTTTGTGGTCAACCAAGACTCCTAGATCCTTCTCACATGTACTGTTCTCAAGCCAGGTGTCACCCATCTTGTATTTGTGCCTCTCATTTTTTTTGCCCAAGTGCAATAATTTACATTTCTCCCTGTTAAAGTTCATCTTGTTTGTTTTGGCCCAGTTCTCTAATCCGTCAAGGGCGTTCTGAAGTGTGATCCTGTCCTCTGGGGTGTTAGCCACCCCTCCCAGTTTGGTGTCATCTGCAAATTTGATCAGGATGCCCTTGAGTCCATCATCCAAGTCGTTGATAAAGATGTTGAATGTCACCACACTCTGCAGTCGGACAGCTAAACCAACTGAACTGTGAGAAATGCCAGCCCAGGCTACTTGTTTAATGGGGAGACAGCTGAAATGCCCCCACAGTGAAGTTTAATGGAAGGGTGAGGAGACCCTGGCCTTGCAAGTTGCTCAGGTGGGTGGGGGTTTGGCAAAAGGGAGTAGGTGGGGTTGGTGGGCAGAGAGGGAGCAAGGGCAGAGTACCTAGTATGCTAGATGATACACAGTGGTACCTTGGTTCTCAAACGCCTTGGTACTCAAACAACTTGGAACCCAAACACTGCAAACCCGGAAGTGTTCCAGTTTGCAAACTTTTTCTGGAAGCTGAACGTGCTCCGTTTTGAGTGTTACGCTTCTGATTTGAATGACACACTTCCGTTTTCAGTGTTACGCTGAGGTCTGTCTGTTTTCGCTGTTTATTTTGCGTTTTTGTTTTTGCGGCTTTTTGTTTTGTTTTTGTGGCTGTGCAGAACCCAGTTCAGCTACTGATTGACTGATTGATTGTGTGACTGCAGTACATCGTTCTGCCCGGACACTGAGGTCCAGCTCCGAGGGCCTTCCGGCGGTTCCCTTGCTGCGAGAAGAAAGGTTACAGGGAACCAGGCAGAGGGCCTTCTCGGTAGTGGCACCCGCCCTCTTGAACGCCCTCCCACCAGATGTCAAAGAGAACAACTACCAGACTTTTAGAAGACAGCCCTGTTTAGGGAAGTTTTTAATGCTTAATAGGTTATTGTATTTTAGTGTTCTGTTGGAAGCTGCCCAGAGTGGCTGGGGAAACCCAGCCAGATGGGTGGGGTATAAATAATAAATTATTATTATTATTATTACTACATTGTTTATTGCTTTCATTTTATGGATCAATGGTCTTGTTAGATAGTAAAATTCATGTTAAAATATGGCTGTTTTAGGGGTTGTTTATAAAAGTCTGGAACGGATTAATTCGTTTTGCATTACTTTCTATGGGAAAGCGCGCCTTGGTTTGGGACTTCTGGAACAGATTAAGTTTGAGAACCAAGGTACCACTGCATAGCTGTCACATAGAAGAGGGAACGAGCTTGTCTCCTCCTCCTCTGGAGGGTAGGACTCGAACCCATGGCTTCACGTTACAAGAAAGGAGATTCCGACTAAACTTCAGGAAGAACATTCTTGACAGTAAGAGCTGTTTGACAGTGGAAAAGTCTCCCTCGGGAAGGTTGTGGACTGTCCTTCCTTGGAGGTTTTTGAGCAGAGGTTGGGTGGCCATCTGTCATGGATGCTTTAGTTAAGATTCCTTCATTGCAGGGGGTTGGACTAGATCAGTGTTTCCCAACCTTTTTTGGGCAAAGGCACACTTCTTTCATGAAAAAAATCTCGAGGCACACCACCATTAGAAAATGTTAAAAAAATTAACTCTGTGCCTATATTGACTATATAAAAAGTACAGTGGTGCCTCGCAAGACGAAATTAATTCGTTCCGCAAGTCTCTTCGTCTTGCGAGTTTTTCGTCTTGCGATGCACGGTTTCCCATAGGAATGCATTGAAAATCAATTAATGCGTTCCTAGGGAAACCGCCTTCAGACCAGGTCCGGGGACAGTCTGTCCCCCGACCTCTTCTGAAGGCTGGGGGGGGGGGGGACAAGGGCTTTTCTTCCCACTGCCAGCCTTCAGAAGGCTGTTCTGAAGGCTGGCGGTGGGAAGAAAAGCCCTTCTTCCCACCTCCCGCCCCGCAAGCTCCGGGGACAGGAGGGCTTTGCTGCCGACCGCCAGCATTTTAAAAGCCCCTGCTGTCCCGGGGCGATTTTAAAATGCTGGCGGGCGGAAGCGAAGTCTCCGCTGCCCCGAGGAGATTTTAAAATGCTGGGGGTCGGCAGCGAACGCTTCGCTCCCGCCCGCCAGCATTTTAAGATCGCCCGGGGCAGCGGAGAAGTCTCCGCTGTCCCGGGAAGGCAGGCGGGGGGAGCAAAGACTTTTGCCCCCGCCTGCCTTCAGAAGAGGTCCAGGACCTCGTTCCGATGCCCGGCGGCGGGGTGCGAGGTTCCCGCCCCACCGCCCGGCATCGGGGCATCGTTCCGATGCCGGGCGGCGGGGTGCGAGGTTCCCGCCCCACCGCCCGGCATCGGGGCATCGTTCCGATGCCGGGCGGCGGGGGGAGAGGTTCCCGCCCCACCGCCCGGCATCGGGGCATCGTTCCGATGCCCGGCGGCGGGGTGCGAGGTTCCCGTCCCACCGCCCGGCATCGGGGCATCGTTCCGATGCCGGGCGGCGGGGTGCGAGGTTCCCGCCCCACCGCCCGGCATCGGGGCATCGTTCCGATGCCGGGCGGCGGGGGGAGAGGTTCCCGCCCCACCGCCCGGCATCGGGGCATCGTTCCGATGCCCGGCGGCGGGGTGCGAGGTTCCCGTCCCACCGCCCGGCATCGGGGCATCGTTCCGATGCCGGGCGGCGGGGTGCGAGGTTCCCGTCCCACCGCCCGGCATCGGGGCATCGTTCCGATGCCGGGCGGCGGGGTTCGAGGTTCCCGCCCCCCGCCCCGCTTTGGAGCAGCGTTCCGAAGCGGGGCGGCTGGGGCAGGTGTTCCCGCCCCCCCGCCCCGCTTCGGAGCACCGGGAGAAGCGATCTCCCCGCAGCCCCTTGCTTCAAAAGAGGTCCGGGGGCAGCGGGGAAGAAGCGCAGGGCAGGATCAACCCCCCAACCCCCACTGCATTCAATGACAGTTGCTCTGGCTCAGTTTCC
The DNA here is from genome assembly GCF_964188315.1 of Podarcis muralis. NCBI lineage: Eukaryota > Metazoa > Chordata > Lepidosauria > Squamata > Lacertidae > Podarcis > Podarcis muralis. The sequence goes on from NC_135661.1 coordinate 84,391,994, forward strand.
AATGACCCAGTGACTCATTTCCCTCGCGCTGCCTTCCCAGAGCAGGATTTAGATCTGAGCCAGACACGAGCCGTGCAGTTACAGAATGTCAAAGCAGACTTCCACAGAGTCCCGCACGCCAGCCCCGCCTCAAAGGGCTGGCGACGACTTCTGCATCTGTTTATGGTAACGTCATACTTGGAAAATTATGCATCATCCTCCTAGCGTGTGCTGGGTTTTGAAAACTGTGGTGGAATATGGGATAGACGGTGAGAATGCCATATGTTTAACCACAAATCCTACCCTCGCCCCATGTTTAACTATCCATGTTAATGTTTATCTATTTTGTGAATTTAAACCAGAGGTTGGCAAACTGGCTCCTGTAAAAGGCTTTCACTGGTGCCCAAGTAAAAGCTATCTATCTGTCTGTCTACAGATAGGTAGCCGTGTTGGTCTGCCATAGTCAAAACAAAAAAAAAAAATTCCTTCCAGTAGCACCTTAAAGACCAACTAAGTTAGTTCTTGGTATGAGCTTTCGTGTGCATGCGATGTGTATCTGAAGAAGTGTGCATGCACACGAAAGCTCATACCAAGAACTAACTTAGTTGGTCTTTAAGGTGCTACTGGAAGGATTTTTTTTTTTTTGTTTTATCTGTCTGTCTGTCTGTCTGCCTATCTATCCACACACACACCTATATGTACAGTGGATGCTTGGGTTGTGGACGTGATCCGTGGGGGAAGCACGTTCACAACCCGCAGCGCCGTGTCTGCGCAGGTGCGGGTTGCGATTTGGCGCTTCTGCACATGCGCAAAGCGCGATTTAACGCTTCTGCACATGCGCGAAACCCGGAAATAACCCGTTCCGGTACTTCCGGGTTTGGCGTGGTGCGCAACCCGAAATCGCACAACCAAAGTGTCTGTAATCCGAGGTATGACTGTACAGTATAGTCAAACCTTGGGCTGAAGTCGCTTCAAGTTAGGCCCTTTCGGGTTGCGCTCCGTGGTGACCCAGAAGTAATGGAGCGTGTTACTTCCAGGTTTTGCCACTCACGCATGTGCAGACACTCAAAATGACGTCACACGCATGCGCGGAAGCGGCAAATCGCAACCCGCACAGACGTGGGTTGCGTTTGCTTCAGGATGCGAACAGGGCTCTGGAACGGATCCCGTTCGCATCCAGAGGTACCACTGTAAGTATCCAGTCCTCCTAGAAAGTTATGGAGCAAAATGTGCTGGCAGCTATTTAGTTTAATTTTCAAGCGTGTTTTTGGTACTCTTTCTTGTATTTTTGGTACTCTTTCTTTTATTATTATTATTATTATTATTAAAGATTTTCTTGATTTACAAAAATGTTTGCAATGTCTCTCTTGTATTTCTTTTTCCCATGTAACATTTTTACAAGTCAGTTTCATTTGTTGAGACATTGGGAAGAAAAGGGGGAAAGAGGTGGAGGGGGGAAAAGATGGCTGGGGGTAGGGTCGGGTGACAATGTTTCTATTTTACTTACTATATGGAGGGTTTGGTGTCAGCATTGCTTGTGCAGGTTCTTTGTTGTTCGCTTGTGTTCCTTTTTGGTACTCTTTCTGTGCAGAGGAATGTTTCCTGTTGCTACTAGACGGCAACACCTTTAATGTGTGCACATAAAACCAATACAGTGGTACCTCAGGTTACATACGCTTCAGCTTACAGACTCCACTAACCCAGAAATAGTGCTTCAGGTTAAGAACTTTGCTTCAGGATGAGAACAGAAATTGGGCTCCGGTGGCACGGCAGCAGCAGGAGGCCCCATTAGCTGAAGTGGTACCTCAGGTTAAGAAGAGTTTCAGGTTAAGAACGGACCTCCGGAACGAATTAAGTACTTAACCCGAGGTACCACTGTATTGTGTGATCCCAGGTTCCACACAGTCGGGATCAGGAGGGCACAGTTGACTTCTCGCAGTAAGTGTAAGGTTGCCAGGGATAAAAGGTAAAGGTAAAGGGACCCCTGACCATTAGGTCCATTCGTGACCGACTCTGGGGTTGCAGTGCTCATCTCGCTTTATTTGCTGAGGGAGCCGGCGTACAGCCAGCATGACTAAGCCACTTCTGGCGAACCAGAGCAGCACACGGAAACGCCGTTTACCTTCCCACCGGAGCGGTACCTATTTATCTACTTGCACTTTGACGTGCTTTCGAACTGCTAGGTTGGCAGTTGCCAGGGATGGTTCTCTCTTAATTTTGTGTTATGCCCACATACGCAACCAGCAGCCACAGTGTGTTATGCCTCATCCCCATTGCAGCAATTTTGTGACTGGCACCCCAGAACTCTCAAAATGTGCCCAAAGGTTGGTGGACTTCCATTTCTACGATCCGGCCTTTCGATCAAACGATCTCTAAGGTACTTGCAACAGATTTTATGCAGTACTAAACAATCAACTTGTATCTTGCTTGCTATTAGTGCAGAATTTGAGAAAAAGCAAGCAAATGAATTCTTTAGTTTTACGCTGTTAAAATGTTGAAAAAGTTAAAACGATTTGATTCTTCTTTCACTTTTGATGATTCAGTGCACACAGTGACTTGCGATCTCAATCACACACAGTCTGTAGTCCGCTGGCGGTAGGAGTACAATATGGGCATGTCTTTCAGTTAACATCTTACATTAAAAACCTAACAGTACCAAACTATCGAAGGCTTTTCACCAAAGCCAGACTAAACGTCTTTCCTTCCGCAGTGTTGGATGGCAGGTTGAGAGGAGTTCCCTACCAGGACAGACTTTGCTCATGTGCTCAAGACATTGATTCCATAAAACATATTTTGTTGTACTGTGCAAAATATGAGCAAGCCAGGACTGAACAGATACTACCCTTGCTGGTACCTTTCCCGGGAAAATAAGAGGCTCACTATGTCAGGTTCCTATTGGAAGACCGGACAAATGCTAGAACATTAGCAGTGGCAAAGTTTTTATCGGTGGTTGCAAGAACCAATGATCCCTATATTCTGAACAAAATGCTTGTTTAACCTGCAGGTAGGCTGTATGAGTTGTGTATTGCTTTGTAACGATTTGTCGGGTCTCTGGACCGTAATAAAGATTGTTGTTGTTGTTTTATGATTCATATCATATACTACTTACGATGGGTCTTCTTCCAAGCTATTAAAAACTGCAAGACTGACACTCTGATCGTTTGTTTTCACAGCACATGTACCTCTTCAGAAATGCTGAATTTAGCTACGAGACAGAGCATCCTTAGCCGGCAACAACTTGAAATCACGAATGTGAACTGCTCAATTGTAATTCATGAAAACTAAGGGTAAACGCTATCAATTGCAGATTGAACCAGGATAACGGATTCTTATCACACGCTCATGGCTTAATTGGCAAGCCAATGCTAAGATGGCTGTGTTATCAAAGATTCTGCAAATGATCACTATCTAAATGTACTTTCTGCATTTCATTTCACTCCCTCACCATTCCCAATCTAAAGGTAAAGGTACCCCTGCCCGTACGGGCCAGTCTTGACAGACTCTAGGGTTGTGCGCCCATCTCACTCAAGAGGCCGGGGGCCAGCGCTGTCTGGAGACACTTCCGGTTCACGTGGCCAGCGTGACATCGCTGCTCTGGCGAGCCAGAGCCGCACACGGCAACGCCGTTTACCTTCCCGCTAGTAAGCGGTCCCTATTTATCTACTTGCACCTGGGGGTGCTTTCGAACTGCTAGGTTGGCAGGCGCTGGGACCGAGCAACGGGAGCGCACCCCGCCGCGGGGATTCGAACTGCCGACCTTTCGAACGGCAAGCCCTAGGCGCTGAGGCTTTTACCCACAGCGCCACCCGCGTCCCCACCATTCCCAATCCACACCTGCCCAAAAAACAATGTGTATGCCAGCAGGCCAGGATAACATTGATGTACTGTAGTCTACAAAAGCTGGAACCATAACAAAGAAGTCTTTTAAAGTACAGCTACATTCTTGGCTGTTGTTTTCCCCCACCCTGAAATAGAGACCCCCTCTTGAAATAATTTAAAGGGGTCATCATAGTTATGAAAGAAGTGTCTGAAGTGTAAATATGAGAGCTGTTTAGCGCACGTATAAAATGACATCCCAAAAAATGCTAATCCAAATTTTCCCGTGTGGCTGGTTGCGAAGTTTTGGGGTTTTATGGGCCATTTCTTTAATGGGTCATGACCCAGACCCATCACTCTCAACCTGCCCCCCTCCCCCTTGAAGCAGCTTGCTCAATTAGCATTCGTCCCTTATCATTCGGTAAACCTTTTTTGTGTTTGTGTGTGGAGAAAAAAGACACACAGAGACTGTCCTGTATGTTACCAGACGTATTTTATGTTTCACAACAGCGATAGATACAGACGAGGCAGGGGGCAAATCTGATCCCGCCACAGAGAGGGGAAAAATTAACCACACACAAGGGTAGAGGGAACAATATATAGATTTCTTCTTTTCTTAAAAAAAAATTATATATAAACAAATCCCCAAAGCCTTTTCAGACGCTGAAGCCTGCTACGATGTGCTCCCCTCTGAAGAACCTCTTCCTACACCCCTTTGTCATAGCCAGTCAGCACTTCCGGGATTTGGCTTGAGTACCGATTTCATGGCCCACGCAGACTGACCTGCCAGTCAGCGGCGGGTTCCTTCTGGGTTATCACCGTGCCTCGAAAAATGCCAGACCGACCGCTTCCTGCCCAAGAGCAGCAGGGACTCATTGGGAGTGGCACCGCTCAGTTCTCCTCCGGCCTCAGGAAAAGCCGCCTCGGTTTTGGCGTAAAGTCAAAGCTTGCTGGCATTCTCAACCCTGGAGGATGTGTTTTGTAGCCGGCTTAAGTTCTACTAAATGGACAGGCCTGAGTACGGTTAACAACGGATTCAATCCCAGGTAAAGGAGTTTTAAGCACCGTGGGCCTGTTTTCAAGTTTGCAAGGCCCTGACCTTATCAAAGATTTCAGTTCTGCGATTCCCCTCACCACCACCCGAAAGTTCTCTTCCTTCAGGGAATCCTCTCCACGTTGCCCATGATTCTGGTTCTACGCCCCAAGGCACGCGATCGACGCCACGCACGGCCCCGATCAGAACTCGTGGGCCTCGTTATCGCCGAAGCTGAACCAAGTGTGCCTTAGAAGTGTGCGCTCCTTGGTGCAGGGGGGCGGTCAGTACTGGAAGGCTGATTTCCTTTCAGGACGGCTTGTCCTCTTATTAGGTCTCTCTTGAGGGGCCTTTCAGAAGGCGGTTCCTCAGGAGACAGTTTGAACGCCACTGAATTTTCCATTCCGTGCTGGCCGGCGATGACAAACGCTGGGGCAGGGAGCAATGTGCGTGTGTAGGCATGGGGAGGGGAGGCGGTTGTGTCTCTTGCAGAAGTGTGCATTACGCGGCAAAACGCGGCGGGTTCTCCTCCGAGGGTTTCCCGGCAAGATGGCTGGGCCCACGCACAGCACGACTGGCTACGGGGAGGGCGCCGCTGTGCGGCCCGGTAACCAGCGTAACAGTTACAGGGGAGGGAGGGAAGGGGGCCACAGCCTCTGAGCGGCCCAGCCGCCCCTTCCGCGAAGCGGAGGGGTGGAGCACCGGGGCCTCTCCAGTGGTTCTGGAGACAGGGCGTGGCGGTCTTTGGGTACGGGGTCGCCTTCATCGGGCTGCACGGCGGCAGCGATGGATGGTTCGGCGAGAGCACACACTTCCTGGCTGAGGGATGGCCAGGACTAGACCCTGAAAAGGCGCTCGTGGCGTTGAGTTACACAGAAGGCAGAATTCGAGCACGAGCCCCCTCTTCCTGTCCCGGCCCTGTGATCGCAGTTGAGTTACAGGGCATCATACAAAGCTGCCCTAGCGTTACCAACACTGGCTGGCAGCTTCCTCCTGCATGCAGTTTCCCCATGCTGCAACCTGCAGGCACGTCCCTGGCAACCTGCCGAAATTCTGCCTTCTGCGCGGGCTTTAAAGCCTCGCCAGTTCTTTGGCTGGCAGCTGCCTGGCAAAACCCCCTTGAGTGTGCGTGCGTGAGACACAGACGGAGGGACAAGGAAGTGAGCTGAGCACCACGGCAATTGGGTATGGCTACCCGTTGCCAATACGAGGTCAGAGAGCTGAGTGAGGGCGGAGGAGCCGGGCTTGCAGCCATCGCAGGTGGAAGGGAGGCGTGAAGAGAGAGCACCACGGCCACAGCGTGGCCTTCAAAGAACCGACGCCGGGGACGGGACGTCACAGCTTTTGCGTGTATAGTTTAGCACCTCATGCGGGGTCCGCATGGCACGTCCCCGGGGGAAGAAGGGGGTGGCCCGGGTCTGCCGCGCCAGGAATGCCACTGAGCGGGCGAGAGAAGCCGCCCTGTAGGAAAACGACAGCGGATTGGGGATTGAGGTTTTGTGGAACGAGTGCTGGTCACAGGAACGAAAGAGACACAACCCCTCTTGCCCTCCTTTCTTTTCCCCCCCTTCCCTCTACAAAAGTAGCAGGACTTGTTAAAATTCGAAGGAGGGGGCAGAGGGCGCAGCGCCAGGCTTTGGGGGTGGACGAGGAAATTAAAAAAAAACAGCTACAACCCTACCAGAACGACGACATTAATCATAATAAAAAGGGTGGTGCCATAGTCATTTCACCAAAGTCTCTTGGAAAAAAGGAACACAACGAAAACAGGTTAAGGGAGGGAGGGGAAAACGACGACGGGTCAGGAATCAGAAGAACAACAATCAGAACCATCGCAATAATTAAAAGGAGAAAAGATAGACGCAACATCCTGTGTTCTTCACCCGGCTTGGGAATTCTATTGTTCTGTGCGTGTGGTCAACTGCGGCTTTCGGAGAAAAAAGAGCTGCCTGGGCCAAACGTGGCCCGTCGTTGTGAGATTGCGCATGCTTGTGTGCAGGTATCGGTGCGTTTTGTGTCTCTCTACACGTGTGTGTATGCGATATCTATGTATATACGTGTGCGTGTGTGTCTCTGTGTGTGCGTTTTGCTCGCAATGAAATTGAACAGTCTGCGTTGTTAGATCTCAATGCCTTGCGTCTGCAACTCCTACCCAGATCTCCACTCCTGCCACTGCCACGCCAACCTCCCTGCTTGGAAGTTGGCGTGAGGTTTGTACGCAGGGAGAAGAAGGGGTGTTTCGGAACAGGGAGGCAGTTGTGTAGGGGGCGGTTTCCTCCCCAATCACCTATTTCCCCTTGCTCGGGGGGGCAGGGGTGGGGCGCAGACCCAGGGGAAACGGCAGCCCGTTTCCCCCCACCCCCCATTCTCCCCGTGCCACTCACGGTTGCCCTCACCAACGCGGAAGGTATCGGAGAGGGTTGGGTGCTTCGTTTCTTCCCTCTCCCCACCCCCGTATGATGTGTGTGTTTATCTACGTATCGAACGCTCGCTCTTTTTTTTTGGTGCTGGTGTAACGAGAAGGCACAGGTGAATGGCGGACGAGGCAAAAGTGGTTTCAAGGGCAGCTATTCGTCCCGCTCAGACTGCAATTCTCAATGCGGCTCGTCAAGGAAAGAAAAAGAGAGAGAGAGAAAGAAAGAGAGAGAGAGAGCACTCTTTTGACTCCCCACCCGCCTCGGTGACAAGGGTCCCGATCCTGGCGTCGCAGGCGTTCTTGCAACCCAGTGGGGTGGAAGCAGGGGCCCCTGCCAAATACTTGCCAGTTTCTCTGTCTAAATCAAACTTTCTGAATTAACCCCTACCCCTCCGCCTCTTCCTGGGGTGGGTCAGTGAAAGATCTGCCGGCAGAGGCTGACCCCAGGGGACCCGCTATGTCCCAAATCTCCTTTCCCTCTCTGTTGGGCAGGGGCCGGCAAGGTTTACCTCGCCTGGGCCGGTTTACTCCAGCGGAGATCCCTCCATGGGCTGGATCGCGCCCGCAATTTTCAGCATCTGCGCAGACGCGATTTCCGGCGTCTGTGCATGTGCAGGCGTGATTTCCGGCGCCGTGAAAGCAAGTCTCTGTGGTGCGCCAGTTTAGCGCAGTGCGCGGGGACTTGCCGAGCGGGCGGCTCGGTTCGTGGGCCAGTTAAATGATCGCCTTGGGCCTGCTTGTGGCCCACAGACCTTAGTTTGCTGATCCCTGCTGTAGGACCTCCAGCCCACTCCTACCTCTGAGTGGGCTCCCAGATTTGCTCTGGGATCTTGAAGGAATGAGGCATGCAGCAGAAAGAGAAGGGAAAGCTTTTTTGGGGGGTGGGGGTGTCGAGAGAGCGGCTCTCTCCCTGGAAAACTGCTACGCCCTCAGCTGAGTCAGGCTGTGAGCCAGGCTGGCATACACAAACACACACGTACAGACACAGACGGCCGTGCAAAACACTGACTTGCACGGTCTCCTACGCTCCTGTTTTCACATCCGAGGGCTCTGGACTGCAGGGACGGGGTGCAGCGATTAAGCCTGGCTTGGGACCGGGTCTAAAACCCAATTAAAAAAAAAAAAAAAAACAGACACAAAACTCCTAAAAGTTGTGGTTAAAGTAACGGCGTCAAGGGCTAAGCAACTGAATTGTCAGGAGGTTTTTTAAAAGAAAGAAAGAAGGAAAAGAGAAAAGAGGGTTTTTGTTTTTAAATTGGAGACTACTGGGAAAATTTTCCCACCACACGGGCTTTCAACTAGGCGGCCGCCAGCATTCCTGTGGGAAAAGGGTTCCTGTGATTTTAAGAATGGTGTCGATGGGGGCAATCCCAGCTAGTGAGGCTTCCCCAACCGGTCAAAGGTTAAGGAAGCTGCACCTGCCAATATTCTCTTTTCTGGGTAATAATTAAAGAGGCGGAGGAAGCCCCATCCCTCCTAAAATGTTTAGCAACCCTACTATGAGCGCCAGCTAACACTACGGTGGCCTTTTATACCAAAAGGGTATAAAAGAGGTAAGGCAATTCAATCTTAGGCGACGTTTTCTAGTGCAGGAATTATGCAAGGTTTCGAGTTACGCAGAACTCTTCCTCTTTGGGCAGAATGGAAAAGTAGCTCATTTTTAAGCGCGAAAACAGGGAAAAATTGGTGGCGAATGCGAGCGTTTGCGTCGCTTCAAGTCACGGGGTTTTGCGAGTCTTACCGCAAAACTTCTGCCTTCTTTTATTTTTCGCAGCAGCCAAGAATGACCGACCTTTCCATGCTGACAGCGCATGATGCAACTAAGCTGCAATCCTAGGCATGCTAACCCAGAAGCAAAGTAAGCCCAGTGAGCACCATGGGGGCTTACTTCTGAGTAAACGTGCAAGATCAGGCTGTTTTTTTTTTAAAAAAAAGCAAGAGTCAAGGGTGGAATCTCAGTCCTGTACACAGCTACTCAGAAGTTAAGTCTCAACGTGTAAACGCGTTCAGGATCAGGGGGCAAAAAAACACGAGAAAGAGGGAGGTTTCCTCTTTCAAATGTCCTTTTCCCGCCCTGTTTTAAGTAGAACTTATTGGCAAAAATGCCATTTCCTGGCAACCTATATTTAGGCTGATTGCAGTTCAAATTTACTTTGTTTAAGAACCAATGTGATCTTTGTGGCGAGTTCCCAATCCTAATTTTTTAAAAAAATAGATCAGCCTCCCCACCCCACTTCAAATTCAGGAACTTTCTAAAGATTGTCTTTAAAAGTTTCAAGATTGTGAAAGCAACATCTAGGCTCCTTAAACTTTCCTTTTAGAATTTCGAAATCACCACCCACTGCCCAGCTACCTGTGGCTATTGTGAGGTTAAAAACCTACCTTTTTCGGTGCCAAGGTTTGTGAGAGTGGGGTGGGGGGTGGGGAGGGGAGTGGCCTGCACATATCTCACCCATTTTTAGGATTCAAGAAACTTCCCCCCACCCCACCCAAAAAAGCAACCCAACCACCCCTAAGTAGTGACAAAGTGCGGGGGGGGGGAGGGGGGGGAGGAAGGACTTCTTAAAAATTAGAAATATATCTGGTGAGGCAGGAGCAAGATATAGAATCCCATCTCTTTTTTCAAGGAAAAAAAAAGGTTTTTTGTTTGTTTTTAAGAACCAAATATTTCTCTGCTCCCTGTACAATACGTTCAAGTTTTTAGACCTTTTAAAACTTGTGGTCGCTTGACCACCAGAAACATTTCGGCCTCTTTTTATAAGCGTAAACAGACCGTAAAAGCGGGTCAAAAAATTCGGCCAGAGCACCATGGTTCCCTTCCTCTCCTCTGGGAGAAATCCATTTCCATCTCTTTTAAGTTTTGGGCCACTTCCGGGGGAAAAAACCAGTCCGGACGACTGGGAACAAAGGGGCCGGACGACTGGGAACAACACCCAAAACTTTCTTCCCCAGAAGTGCTCGTCAGAGAGGCAAGAGCAGCGATTCAGCTGCTCCCTCCCTAAGTCTTGGCGGTGCAAGAACAAGCCCAGTGCCGCCCAACCCTAAAGTTTGCCTCGTGTTTGGGTGGTCCCAGTTCCTTCTGGAATGGGTCAACTCGTGATGGAAGCCAGCAGGAGGGTCACAGCGGAGGGGCGGCTTCCTTCACATTCAGGCGTCGCCCTGCCTCCCTCATTTCTCAGGGGAGAGCGACACCCCCGTCTCCAACCCCTGACCATCCCTTCGCCCCGACTCTCCTCTCAATTTGGGGGATTTGACAGAACGGAGTCTTCCCGCGTGAATATGGGCCCCCCAACTCCTTTCCTTCCACTCCACTTCTGCTTCCCATCTCAGGAAAAGAAGATACATAAGCACCAATATTTGGGGAGGGGGAGCTGGTTTGTAGTGGGGGGGGCAGTCCCTATGAACGCAGGCTCCTAAATTCGGCTAAGCCTTCCTCCCTCGCCGTCTCCGGAGGGGAGAGGCTGCCCGATGAGGACAGGACTGAGGTAGGAAGAATTCAAAGGATGCCGGCGGAGATTTGGGGGTGGAAGGAGGTAAAGAGAGAGAGAGAGAGAGGAGGGCGTTTGGGTGGGGTGGGGTGGTTGGAAGAGGAGGAGGGGAGGGAAAGGAGGGCCCCCCTCCCCTCCTCTGCCTCTCATGGGTGATTTTGGGTGGGGTTTGGTTCTGCTTTCGTCCCATCTGCGGAGAAGGAGTGTGGCGTGAACGTTTTGCGGCGGCGGCAGCGGCAGAGGGGGCCACCACCTCAAGTGGCCTGGTCCAGTTCCACCAGCAGCTCCTCCCCCAGCTGGAAATGCTGCCCGCTCTGCACGGAGGCCTCGTCCTCGCCGTCAAACAGGGCCAGCTGAGAGAGGGCTGGTCCGTCCACCACAAATGGCAACATATCCCCCAGGAGGCCTAGAGAGAAAGGAGGGAGACCCAGGCAGGGAGAGAGAAAAGGCCAGGAGTCAGGAGAGCGATTTTTGTCCGTTTGGGAGGCACCCGGCCCACGCGCCCCCCTCAGCGCAAGGGTATCCGCTCACCAAACTCCTCTCCCCTTCCCAAATCTGCTCTGGAGGGTTGGAGGAACCCCAAGAACAGATTTAGGGGGGCATGAGGGGGGAGGAGAAGAGAGAAAGCCACGATGTGCAAGCGGAAATCCTAGTGATGATACAACCCATTGCTGTTTTTTTAAAAAAGATGGGGTCTTCAGAAGGTATTGGGGTGCTGACTTGAATGAAATAATAATAATAATAATAAATTTTATTTATATCCCGCCCTCCCCAGCCGAAGCCGGGCTCAGGGCGGCTAACAACAATAAAATAGTACAACATTCTAAAATCATTTCATTATAAGATTAATTCAACTCAAATTGATGGCAACCATTAGGCTAAAGTTCTGTGAAGATTGCCAAAGGAGGGATTCAGGCTGCGCCCTGACCAAAGGCCTGGCGGAACAGCTCTGTCTTGCTGGCCCTGCGGAAAGATGTCAAGTCCTGCAGGGCCGTAGTCCCTTGTGACAGAGCGTTCCACCAGATCGGGGCCACAGCCGAAAAAGCCCTGGCTCTGGTTGAGGGCAGCCTAACCTCTCTGTGGCCCGGGACCTTCAGGATGTTTTTATTTGAAGATCGTAAGTTCCTCTGTGGGACATACATATTGGGGGGCCCAAGTAAGCGCCACCCACATAATCGACTGCAGGATGTGGCGTGCGCCCATCATTTGAATGGCAGTGCCTGTCAACTTTGGGAGAGCCCGGCCCCCCTCAAATATTTTATTGTATCACCCCATCAGAACTGCACAATACTCACCCATCGGCTCCTCCAGCGACAGAAGCTTCTTGCCCAGGGACACACTGCCCCCGAAACCCCGCTCGGACCTGGCATCCAAACATTCTTCCACACTCAGCAGGAAACCCTGGGGGAGGGGGGCACAGGAAGCTTAGGTCAAGCCAGGCCACTGCTCCATCTGGGTCGGCCGTCCGCCTGCCAACCACATGGTGTTACCGTGGCATCGTGTAAAAAGTGCTTTGAAATCCCAGAGTTGGGTCTTCAAAGCACCTTGAAAGGGAACGGTTCCTCCCCCAACTTTCGCAGAGGGGTCCATGGATCCCCTTGCTGAAACAGTGGTGTAAAAATCATTTGTTTCAGCTGGAGGTTCTGATGCACCCCTGGTTTTGAGAGGAGTGTGTTTCAGAATTGCAAGCACAAAGGGAGTATGTTCCCAACCCCTTCTACTTAACAGGGGATCCTATGCAGCTGATAAACGAGGGTCAAATCCTGCTCGGTCTGACTGCGCGCTGCCGTTCACTGCTGGGACCAGAGGCCCGCAGCCAACACAGGATTTAACCCTGCCGTAACACCAAATGGAGGGGACGCGGGTGGCGCTGTGGGTTAAACCACAGAGCCTAGGACTTGCCGATCTGAAGGTCGGCGGTTCGAATCCCCGCGACGGGGTGAGCTCCCGTTGCTCGGTCCCTGCTCCTGCCCACCTAGCAGTTCAAAAGCACACCAGTGCAAGTAGATAAATAGGTACCACTCTGGCGGGAAGGTAAACAGCATTTCCGTGCGCTGCTCTGGTTCGCCAGAAGCAGCTTAGTCATGCTGGCCACATGACCTGGAAGCTGTATGCCGGCTCCCTTGGCCAGTAAAGCGAGATGAGCGCCGCAACCCCAGAGTCGGTCACGACTGGACCTAATGGTCAGGGGTCCCTTTACCTTTTAACACCTAACGGACAACGTCAAAAGTGACTCTTCCGGGGTTTCAGGCAGTGGATCTCTCCCAGCCCCACCTTAAGAGGCCGGGGGTTGAACCAAGCACCTTCTGCATGCCAAGCACACGTCCTGCCACCAAGCCACAGAAAGGAAAGAGGTTCCTCGCAAGGGAGCCTCCTGTGATCTGGGCAGGAGGGAGCTTTGGCAGAAATGGATTGGAAGAGGCGTCCCTCCCTCCTATGGACGGGTAATTTCAGCACCTACCAGGCTAAGGGAGGGCATCAGGAAGCCATCGGGCTCCAGGCCACGGGTGCGCTTAGGGAGCCCTGCCTCCAGGAAGACATCTCTCTCTTCCTCCACGCTCAGCTCCCGGGCCCTGTTGGGTGAACGGCGGAAGGAGGTGGGAGAAAGAAGATGATATGAGATGATGCCCAGACAATGTTACCTATGTGTTTATTTATTCATTCATACCCCACCTTTCCCCCTTGTAGAATTTTAATCATAACCTTGCTAGCGTGTGAAATGAGTGCAATTGTGCGGTAGTTGGAGCATTTTTTGGCACTGCCCTTCTTTGGGATTGGGATGTAGACTGATCTTCTCCAATCCTCTGGCCACTGCTGAGTTTTCCAAACTTGCTGGCATATTGAGTGTAGCAACTTAACAGCATCATCTTTTAAAATTTTAAATAGTTCAGCTGGAATACCATCACTTCCACTGGCCTTGTTATTAGCAGTGCTTTCTAAGGCCCATTTGACTTCGCTCTCCAGGATGTCTGCCTGGAAAAGACCCTGATGTTGGGAAAGATGGAGGGCACAAGGAGAAGGGGACGACAGAGGACGAGATGGTTGGACAGTGTTCTCGAAGCTACCAGCTTGAGTTTGACCAAACTGCGGGAGGCAGTGGAAGACAGAAGCGCCTGGCGTGCTCTGGTCCATGGGGTCACGAAGTGTCGGATACGACTAAACAACAACCCCACCTTTTTCCCTGGCGGAACTCAAGGTGGCTCACAGATAAAAATAGGATGTAGCGCGGGCACAAAGAACAGGACTTTAAAACTATAATCCAACATCCTCCCCCCCCCCCTTTTTACTCAATTTTTAAATTATGTAAAAACGAGGTGGTCAGTTAAGTATTAATGCTAAAACACTGCCAGAAACTGAGGCTACATTTAAAGCACGATGACACCACTCCTAAACAGGCATGGCTTTCCCCCAAAGAATTCTGGGAGCTGTAGTTTGTTAAGGATGCGGGAAATCCCATTTGGATTGAGTTTACGCAGAATATATTAGGTTACCAACAATTATGTGTGCATTAGAATGATACGAATATACACATCTGTATATTTACACATGGTAATGTATTTTTTCTTTCATTCTCACTTTTTTCTTTCTCTCCCCCCCCATCTTTTCATAAATGAAATTCTCTTAATAAACTAAAAAAGATTTTTTAAAAGAAGGGGGGGGGGATGCGGAAAGTTGTCAAAGTTTTTTAACGATCAACCTCTCTTCATAGTGAACTCTAGTTCTGAGAGTGGAATAAGGGTGTTGGCTTTATTATTTCTGCTCCCAATTTACCATTTCACTTCCAAGCTGCCCTGGAGGGGCATATCACTTTTTATTTAAAAATTGCTATATAAAAGCCAACCCTCCCCTGTTTTTACATGAGTAGAATGTGTCCTTTTATTTAAAATGAATTTCTGGGTTATTTGTGGGGCCTGCCTGGTGTTTTTGAATGAGTAGAATGTGTCCTTTTATTTAAAATGCATCTCTGGGTTATTTGTGGGGCATAGGAATTCGTTCACTCCCCCCCCCCCCAAAAAATATAGTCTGGCCCCCCACAAGGTCTGAGGGACAGTGGACCGGCCCCCTGCTGAAAACGTTTGCTGACCCCTGCCTTACCTCTTCCTCCCACCCACGGAGGCCGCCTGGCCATTTTGACTGTTCCCGTCCTGCACAGCCTGGATCTTGACGGACGCCACCATCTCCACCACTTGCTCTGCCCCGCATGGGGGGCTCCCTGGGGGCTGGGCAGGGCGGGGGTGGCTCAGGCTGGTGTCGCTGCCCCAGCGGGGGAGAGTGGCCTGCTCGGGTGGGCGGGGGGAGACTCCGTGGAAGCTTCTGGAGCGAGGCCGCGGGGGCGGCGAGGTTGGCCGGGTCCCCGGCCCCGGGACGCCGCCCCGTTTCTCGGCCAGCCAGGGCGGGTGGTCGGTGCTGCTGAGCTGGAAATCGTCGTCCATCGAGATGTACGGGGCCAGCATCTCCAGGTCCAGGCCTTCGTAGTCCTGCAGGGGGCGGCAGAGAGCTGTCAGCGACAATGGGAAGGTTTGCGGGGAACAAGCTCGGGAGAGGCTTGCGGAAATTCACATTCTCAAGAGGCAAAATGTCCTTTGATGAGCTCCCAGCTTCGCCGGCAGACAAGTGTCAGGCTTACTTGGCGATAGGCAGACACAGCTATGCCAAGGGCACTGCGGGAAGTTTAATGGTGGCTAGACCAAGGCTGTGCATTGCTGCTCATGACACCAGATAATAATAAAATAATACCAATAGAAAACTCAGGGAAAGCATCAGTGGGGACCAGAGACTTCATCAGCTTGTCAAGGATGCCAAATGATGGTGCCGGCCTCATAGATTCCATTTTTTAAAAGAAAACACAACATTCCTAAATTGACAGGTACTATAGAATTTAGGGGAGCAGGGAGAACAAATATTCTAAAAAATAAAATTAGTGTTTTTTTAAAAATAATTGTTTAGGGATACAGTCATACCTCGGGTTGAATATGCTTCATGTTGAGCGCAATCGAGTTGCGCTCCGCGGCAACCTGAAAGTAACGGAGCACGTTACTTCTGGGCTTCGCCGCCCGTGCATGCGCAGACCTCAAAGTGACGTCACATGCATGAACAGAAGCGGCGAAAAGCGACGCGTGTGCGCACAGACGTGCCGTCGCTGGTTACGTTTGCTTCTGGATGCGAACGGGGCTCCGGAACAGATCCCGTTCGCATCACAAGGTACCACTGTAATTTTGCAAGGAAAAAAATTATTTTGTACAGTACAGTCATACCTCGTGTTAAGTTGGGTTCATGTTGCGTCTTTTCGGCTTGCAAACGCGGCATACCCAGAAGTGTACACTTCCAGGTTTCGCCGCGCATGCGTGCGCAGAAGCGTTCTGTATGCTTTGCACATGCACAGAAGCGCTCTATCGCGCCGCATGTGTGCGCAGAAGCGGCACTCTAGTTACAGACTTTAGTTGCAAACGGCACCCCGGAACCGATCAAGTCCGTAACTTTTATATTTTATAGATTTTATATTTGCTATATTACATTTGTTTTTTGTAAGCAGCTTAGAGACTTTGTAATTGTTAAGAGGGATATAAATATATGAGCTATTTATTTTATTTTTTAAAGTAAATCCTGTGACACCATTAAAGGCCAACTGGTTGAGACGGCAAAGCTCTGTGCCAACCTTCGCCATCCTGATGCCTGCCAGTTGTTTTGGACTACAACTCCCATCAGCCCTCAGCTGACCTAAAGCATGGCTTCAATGACAGTGAATGAACTGTCTTCTCCATCTGTCTCCTCGAGAGGAGGAACGTTTCCCTTTCAAGTGCAAACTTGGGGAACTGAAATTCATGCTAATTCGAGTTAGTGAAAACAAACCAGGGTAATCAAACCGTAAGATGATATCTTGGGTTTGTTTCCTCCCACTAAATCACAGTTCCCCGAGTTCATACACAGCAGAAAGCTGTGGTTTTCGTCAGAAGTGGAACCGGAAGTTTTCACAACCCTTCTCTCGCTCACGAAGGAAGGAGAGGGAAGGGGCACAGAACAAGTACGAGGTGCCAGCTCCCCCCAGCATAGCGAGCGGTCAGGAATGATGAGAGCTGCAGCCCAATATCACTGGCACCCGTCTAAGTCATAATTTAAGTCACCTGGGCATAAACAAAGCCATTTCTATGTTCGGCGCACATGCTGTTGGCACTGAACCAATGCTGAAAGACAGCATTTTTCGCTCTATAGGGCGCACCGGACCCTAGTAGGGGGAGAACAGGGGAAATTTTTTTTTTCTTGTTCTCCTCCTCTAAAACAAGGCGCGTTCAAGGTGCATTCACCCAAAGCCTCTGGAGTGCAGCGGGAGTTCCCGCTGCGCTCTGGAGGCTTCAGGCAGCCCCCTCTCGCTCTCCAGGCTTCAGTGAAGGCAACCCAAAGCCCACTGCCAGCCTCAAAGACCAGGTCGGGGAGCAGTGCAAAGGCGGTACGCCACCTTCCCGTTGCCCCCCAAGCTTGTGGGGCTGGCGGTGGGGGGAAGCGCTGCCTCAAAGACCCCTGAAGCCTTTGGAGCGCAGCGCAAGTTCCCGCTGCACTCCAAAGGCTTCAGGCTTCAGGGACAGCCTTTGGAGCCTCCACAGGGCAGCGGGGTGCAGGCACCCTGCGGAGGCTTTGCCCAGCCATCTGCAGCGCTCCGTCTCGCTGTTCTGGCTTTGGGGACAGCCTTTGGAGCCTCTACAACTCCAAAGGCTGTCCCTGAAGCCTGAAGCCTTTGGAGCGCAGCGGGAACTTGCGCTGCGCTCCAAAGGCTCCGCAGCGCTCCGTCTCCCTGTTCTGGCTTTGGGCTTAGCCGCGCAGCCTGCATTCGCTCATAGGACGCACACACATTTCCCCTTAATTTTTGGAGGGGAAAAAGTGCATCCTATAGAGCGAAAAATATGGTACTTGAAGGATGTGCCACTCGGGACCCTGCGTACCTTGAATGTGACTTCCACTAACTGTGTACATGTGGCTTTTTCTTCTCGTTGCTTCGCAAAACTGCTTTATTGTGTTGGCTACTGGAAGCCTGCTCCCTCCCTGATGACGTAAGGCTCCCACTCTGGCTTGTGACATTTCAATAACTTGAAGGGCTAGAAACTTGGCTTGTAAAAACAAAATGAACGCTGGCATTTGAAGCTCAGTGAGTTCAGTACCAAACTGAATGAACACGCATGGGAATGGACCTGAGTACTCGGTTGGTCACCGTTGAGGGGCCTGGTAGGAATTTTTCCACTGGGCAAATTGGCACCAGCCGCTTGGTTTCCGCCTACCTCGTAGCAAATCGTCACAACTTTCTTGGTATTGGTGTTAGGCATTGGTATTGTTCTGTAGACGGAAGAGGGGAGGTAGCGCCATCGCCTGCCCCGCATATTGAAGGGTAGTCCGATAAAGGATTCCGGGGGTGTGGCCCTTTCCAAAGCCTGGGGAGGTGAGGGCCTAAGGCACGCCCCCTATCGGTGACCCTGGGGGTGTTCCTACTTGATGTGCATCAGCAGGTCTCCCCCTACTGGTGGTTAACCCTTCCCAGACTTCAAGCAGATGGGCTGAAGTCGGATATAGTCAGTTAGGACCAATGCCTAAGCCAATACCGCTCACCACCTGTAATCAATCAATTTGTGGCCTTAT
Source organism: Podarcis muralis (assembly GCF_964188315.1). Lineage (NCBI taxonomy): Eukaryota > Metazoa > Chordata > Lepidosauria > Squamata > Lacertidae > Podarcis > Podarcis muralis. The sequence goes on from NC_135661.1 coordinate 84,410,349, forward strand.
TTAGCCCATTAACCTTAATAATTTTGTCATGTGTCATTATTTCCACGGGGGGTGGGAACTCGCCACGCAATGGACCTGAGCACTCTCTGTCCGAGGCTGGGAGCCCCCAAAGCAGAGGAGGATTTTGGATTTGATATCCCGCTTTATCACTCCCCGAAGGAGTCTCAAAGCGGCTAACATTCTCCTTTCCCTTCCTCCCCCACAACAAACACTCTGTGAGGTGAGTGGAGCTGAGAGACTTCAGAGAAGTGTGACTGGCCCAAGGTCACCCAGCAGCTGCATGTGGAGGAGCGGGGAAGCGAACCCGGTTCACCAGATTACGAGTCTACCGCTCTTAACCGCTACACCACACTGGCTCTCACTAGCAGAGAGCCTTCCCTGCCCAATGTTACCTGCAGGGCCGTCTCCATTGACTGAGTCTCCTTGCTGGAAGCGAAGAGCTTCTGCACGTTCTCCATGTCAAAAAGCAGCTCTTCTGGCAGCTCGACCTGGAGGGGGAAACAAAAGCAAAACATGGGTGAAGATGCTCTCGCTTTGCCAATGTTTCTAGGATCAAGCCCCCGACAGTTCCAAGTGCGGATCTCAAACAGAGTAGAGTCTCATTTCTTATAAGGGAAACCTGATCTGTTGTCTTCCCATCTGTCTTGAGACAAACAGTGCAGTGTGCCTCTGGGGGTGAAGTCACAGCGCAGGGTTTTCTCCCCGGGAAGCCTGGGCAGGCTGTCTGGAGATCCTGGACTGCCCAGATGACAAGACCCTCCTCTCGGCCTCACTGGGTTGGTCCAAAGCAGCGGTGCTCAACCTGTGGGTCCCCAGGTAGTACGTGGGGCTACCTTTGAAGGTGACTCGGAAACTACAACTAATCCAGAATGCGGCAGCTAGACTGGTGACTGGGAGCGGCCGCCGAGACCACATAACACCGGTCTTGAAAGACCTACACTGGTTCCCAGTACCTTTCCGAGCACAATTCAAAGTGTTGGTGCTGACCTTTAAAGCCCTAAACGGCCTCAGTCCAGTATACCTGAAGGAGCGTCTCCACCTCCATCGTTCTGCCCGGACACTGAAGTCCAGCGCCGAGGGCCTTCTGGCGGTTCCCTCATTGCAAGAAGCAAAGCTACAGGGAACCAGGCAGAGGGCTTTCTTGGTAGTGGCACCTGCCTGTGGAACGCCCTCCCACCAGATGTCAAAGAGAACAACAACTACCTGACATTCAGAAGACATCTTAAGGCAGCCCTCTTCAGGTAACTTTTTAACGTGTGATATTTTAGTGTATTTTTGGTTTCTATGGAAGCCGCCCAGAGTGGCAGGGGAGGCCCAGCCAGATGGGCGGGGTATAAATAATAAATTATTATTATTATTATTATTATTATTATTGACTACAACTCCCATCATCCCTGAGCTCTGGCCTTGCTTGCTAGGGGTGATGGGAGTTGTAGTTCAACAACATCTGGGGACCCACAGGATGAAAAAGGCTGTTCCAAAGGAATGGGGAGCAAGGCATTTGGCACCAGCTTGGCTACAGGAGTTTCCAGAAGGAGGCGTACAAGGCACCCTCCAACTATCTTAGGGACTCTGGAAACCTGATCACAAGGCTAGGAACGCACTGTGGGACTTGGTTGGCCACTGCAAGAACAGGATGCTGGTCTAAAAGGGCTTTTGGTCTGATCCTGTCAGGGACCAGGATGAATGGTGGCGATCGCCTCCCTCTTCTCCTGTACCTTCCCAAGAAGAGGAGGACATTATAGATTTACAACGGTGGTTAGCAGAGGGTCAAAGCTCAGAGAGGGAAGAGGGGCAAAGCTGGGAAATGGAGGAGCAGAGCATCCCAGACCCTGCTTCTCCCAGAAACTGGCGAGCAGTGAAAGTAGGAGAGCAAAGAGCGAAGAGGCAATCAGCCCTAAGCAGCCACCGTAAGCAGGGTGGTGCTGTTGATGACTGAGAAGGGAAGGGCAGAGGAGATTATTTGGAGCAACGCCATTACTCCAAGAGGCAGCATTTCTACGCCTCTCTCTGTGAATATTGAATAAAAGACACTGGTAAGAGCTTCTCGTCTTTCCATTACTGGCAGCATGCTGTGAGGGAGGGGGATCCAATTTCCTGAAGCCTGACAGGTCCAGGGCCATTCCGACGTTCTTAAATGCACAGGCCTGGTCACCCTTGTCATTTGCGCAGTGATACATCCCCATTAGGGAAGCGGGTGGCGCTGTGGGTTAAACCACAGAGCCTAGGACTTGCCGATCAGAAGGTCGCGGTTCGAATCCCCGCGATGGGGTGAGCTCCTGTTGCTCGGTCCCTGCTCCTGCCAGCCTAGCAGTTCAAAAGCACGTCAAAGTGCAAGTAGATAAATAGGTACCACTCCGGTGGGAAGCTAAACAGTGTTTCCATGCGCTGCTCTGATTCGCCAGAAGCAGCTTAGTCATGCTGGCCACATGACCCGGAAGCTGTATGCTGGCTCCCTCGGCCAGTAAAGCGAGATGAGCGCCACAACCGCGGAGTCGGTCACGACTGGACCTAATGATCAGGGGTCCCTTTACCTTTACATCCCCATTCCTTCACCAAATAACCCTCCGCTTCTCCCCCTCCTTGCAGGTGACCCTGTCTCTGCAACGCAGCCTCAGGGGCACCAAATCCCCCAGGCAGGCCATGCGCCTGCACTCTAAATTCAACCCACATGGAGAAGGACTCCCTTCCTAAAGTCCACAAGCTCCTTACCGGGTTCACTGGGCTCCTGCCTCCAGAAGTGTTCTTGGCAACCGGAGCAGGCTTGGGCGGTGCGGCCGGAGGCCTTGCCCGCAGGGTCCCTGGCGCTTGGCTCTGGGCCCCGGGAGGGTCGAAGATGGGGCCCAGAAGCTTCTGGAGGTCGGGGCTGCAGAAGCGCTTGGGGTCCAGCTGCAGCTCCTCTTCGCTGATGTTGGCGGGGCGCAGGAAGGCCAGGACTTTGGGGCCGCGCAGCTCTGGGGAGAGGAAAGAGGGAGCGACGGCATCACAGGCGAGGGTCCGGCTTGCTTCCCAACCTCCCTGCCCCACAGAAAACCTCCCGCCCGTGACTCCCGCCGCCGCCACTCCATACCAAAGCTAAGGTTGATGATGGTGTCTCCCCCGTTGGCGTCCAGGTCGTCAAGGGCCCCGTCGGAGTCCAGCCCCTCGAGGGAGGGCGGGGGCAGCCGGCGGTGCTCCCCCTGCCGCTCGGTCTGCTCCAAGGAGAGCACCAAGCCCATCTCTTCCACCTGGCTGTAAAAAGGGCGTCGAGGCAAGGAGGTTGTGAACCTAAGGATACCAGATGTCCCCGTTTCCCGGGGACAGTCTCCAGATTTACAAATCAGTCCCCGTACAAAATCCATTGAAGTTGAAAAGTGTCCCCGGATTCATTGAAAAAAATCTAGTCACCTTATGTTAACCGAGCATGGCAGGGCCAATGCAACTGGCAGCTACAGATACCTGAGTGGCCAGGGAGGGTGTGGTTGCCAATATTTTACATCTCTTTTTTCCCTTCTCTCTCTCTGTGTACCCACATATCTACAGACCCACATACCTACGGGACCACCTCTCCTGGTATGCCCCGCGGAGGACCTTAAGGTCCACAAATGACAACACCTTGGAGGTCCCAGGTTGCAAGGTGGTTAGATTGGTCTCAACTAGGGCCAGGGCCTTTTCAGCACTGGCCCCGACTTGGTGGAACACTCTGTCACAAGAGACTAGGGTCCTGCGGGACTTGACATCTTTCCGCAGGGCCTGCAGGACAGAGCTGTTCCACCAGGCCTTTGGTTTGGACTCAGTCTGACCCTTATGTTTCCCTCCCCTTACGGTTTTGATCTATGGGCTACTTTTAAAATGAGGCTGCATTTTAAATTGCTTTTTAACCTGTGCAGTGGTACCTCGGGTTACATACACTTCAGGTTACATACTGTCAGAGACTGCCTCCAGGTCCCAGCTCACAGAAGACCAACGCTAGCCAGTAGAACTGTACAAAAGTCTTTATTGAAGTTTAGTTTCCATTTTCAAGCCCTAGCGTGCGTCTCTACGTCTAGACCCTAGACCAGCGAAGCCTCGTCTGAGTCTCCGCCCCCTGTACACCAGTTTAAGACTCTAGCCTTACTCCACCTTCTTCGTTTCTCCTTCCGCCTCTGGGTCCTACTACCCCCCGGGGTGCCTTCCTTCCTGGACGCCTCGGAGGCGGACCCCTCGGACTCTTCCCCCTCTCTTCGGCGGGCTTTGGGACCTGGCTCCCTATCCGGGCTGCTCATTGCGCCACCCTCTTGTACATTTGAACTTGGCGCGCGCGCGCTGCCTCTGACCTTCCTTTTGACCGTTTCCTCGCTCTCTGATGCAGGCGTGGCTAACCCTGACTCATGTCCTTCCGCTGACGGAAAGCTGCCTGCTGCCGTTGCCTGGGACTCCTCCCCCTTACTGCTCTCCGGTGGGGAAGCTGGTCCCGATTTCCAACTGCTGCTTTCTGAGTCCCCTCTGGCCCCTCCTTCCTGGGGTGTTCCCTCTGGCAACCCCCTAGCTCTGACCACGGGAGCCCCTTTCTGTGAATCCTCTGATTCGCTGGAGAGACTTAGAGACCTCGGGCGGCTATCATCGCTGACCTCTCCCTCGGATTCCTCTCCCTCGGTCTCTAATTCCTCCCTTTCCTGTCCCTCTGCTCCTGAACCCCTGACACATACGCTTCAGGTTACAGACTCCGCTAACCCAGAAATAGTACCTCGGGTTAAGAACTTTGCTTCAGGAGGAGAACAGAAATCGTGCAGCAGCGGCGCAGCGGCAGCAGGAGGCCCCATTAGCTAAAGTGGTGCTTCAGGTTAAGAACAGTTTCAGGTTAAGAACAGACCTCCAGAATGAATTAAGTTCTTAACCTGAGGTACCACTGTATTTTAAATTGGGTTTTTTCTCCTATTTTTTTTTTATTGTAATCTTACTGGTGTTAGCCGCCCTGAGCCCGGCTCTGGCCAGAGAGGGCGGGGTATAAATAATAATAATAATAATAATAATAATAATAATAATAATTGTTATTATTATTACACACACACAACATTCATATTCATTTAGAATAAAATAAGATAAGGCAGAGGCAAGGCCTGCTACCAAGCAAGGCGGGTGCCTAGCTCTTTGTCTCCTTGCCTTGAGAAGGCCTCTGATGCATAAAGTGGCAGTGGGTGAAGATTAATTCTACTGCCGGGCGGAAGAATAAAAAAAGGGAACTCAGTCGGCATCAAATCAACGACTGAGAAAGCTCCAAACCTCTGCTTTTGCTGAACATGAGTTCCCAGAGCTATCTAGCAATGAGGACACAACTATGGTGTGTGTTGGGGAGCTTTGATTACCAGTTTTGAGGCTGCCGTGTTAAACTGCAGTGGTACCTCGGGTTAAGTACTTCGTTCCGGAGGTCCGTTCTTAACCTGAAACTGTTCTTAACCTGAAGCACCACTTTAGCTAATGGGGCCTCCTGCTCCCGCCGCACGATTTCTGTTCTCATCCTGAAGCAAAGTTCTTAACCCGAGGTACTATTTCTGGGTTAGCGGAGTCTGTAGCCTGAAGCGTCTGTAACCTGAAACATATGTAACCCAAGGTACCACTGTACAGGTAACTCCCCACTTATGTGGGGTTCACATTCCGAAGCACCGTGCACTTAAGTGAAATCGCGCACACTGCGAATGACACAGAAAAAGTCAGCAAGCTACACCTCTGGAAAGTCTTGGAAAACCCTTTCAAAAATAGCAAAAATCCACTGAACTTCAGCACAATCGCTCCCTCCGAACTTCCTCGCTCAAACTCCAACTCTCCACAGGCCTCAAAGCCAGTGCAAGGGGTCCTGGGATTGCACTTGCAAAGGCTCGTGGGATTGTTTTCTCACATTTCCCCCCCCTGTTTTAGGGCCATTCTTGCCCCTTTTCGTGCCATGCATGCACATTCACATGTGCCTTGAATGTGCGTAAATGGGGAGTTGCCTGTATTAACTAGCCAGATGCAGTTACATAAATAATAATAATAATAATAATAATAATAATAATAATAATAATATTATATTATTTATACCCAGCCCATCTGGCTGGGTTTCCCCAGCCACTCTGGGCGGCTTTCAACAGAATATTAAAATACAATAACCTATTAAACATTAAAAGCTTCCCTAAACAGGGCTGCCTTCAGATGTCTTCTCAAAGTATGGTCGTTGTTTGTTTTTCTCTTTGACATCTGAACACAAGATAAGCCCTGTTGGATCCACCTAGTCCACTCTCCCTGTTTCCAAAAGTGGCCAGAGAAGCCCCAACAGAATGTGAACAGGCTCCCAAATGCCGCAAACCCAAAAGTGATTGCTCCAGTTTTGCAAACGTTCTTTCGGAACCCGAGCCTCCAATCAGAAGCCGCGATTTGGTTTTCGAACGTTTTGTAAGCCGGACGGACGTCCGGGACAGATTATGTCCGACTTCCGAGGTACGGCTGTACTTAAAAACTCAACTCACGAACTCCGTGTTGCCCAACACTACTGTTCAGACTGAAAATACAAAATTTCCCTGTCTAGGGTTGTTGACAAGATCTCCAGCTACTTCCCCAAAACCAAAATAGGAACAAGGGGGATTCCTTGTGGCTGGTAGATAATGATAAGCCCCTGGCTTTCTTTCCTCTGAAGAAACATAACACTTGCCACTGAGTAACTTAAAAACAGCACAATCCCCCAAACCTGAGGTTTCACGTTTCTCGGAAGCTTTGCCACAAGATCAGTTCCAAAAATGGTAAAAATCTGAAAGTCGCACGGGGTTGTGTGCTTTCTTTTGTTCATATGCTTTATATCAGGCATAGGAAAACTCCGTCCCTCCAGATGTTTGGGACTACAATTCCCATCACCCCTAGCTAACAGGACCAACCGTCAGGGATGATGGGAATTGTAGTCCCAAACATCTGGAGGGTCGGAGTTTGCCTATGCCTGCTCTATATGGTAAATCTCTGAGGAAAGCCCGAGTGCTAGATGACAGTTCACTGTTCCTTCTGAGCTGTATTATAGTTCTGTTCTCCGAGACTGTGACAATTTACATTTTTGGTTCCTTTGTTTTCCTTCTGCATTTCTCTACACTTAAATTTAATTAAAAAACACTCGGGGGGAAAGGAAATGTAAGTGGTAAAGGACTCCACAGTGGGAATGTTGTCAATTGAGAGAACGTAATGACAAGACCATAGTCATTTGATTGCAAGAAAATTTAAGTCGCTCTTTTCACCACCGCGCCAACAAACTAAACAAAAAAACCCCAGGGTTTTTTTTCTATATACCATATTTTTTGCTCTATAAGACTCACTTTTTCCCTCCTAAAAAGTAAGGGGAAGTGTGTGTGCGTCTTATGGAGCGAATGCAGGCTGCGCAGCTATCCCAGAAGCCAGAACAGCAAGAGGGATTGCTGCTTTCACTGCGCAGTGATCCCTCTTGCTGTTCTGGCTTCTGAGATTCAGAATATTTTTTTTCTTGTTTTCCTCCTCCAAAAACTAGGTGCGCCTTGTGGTCTGGTGTGTCTTATAGAGCGAAAAATACGGTAATATTCACTGTTCCTACAAGCCTCCCAGTCCAGGATTGTTCATTTATCTGGGGGGGGACGGAAACACAAGAGACACGCCACCCCTTCCCGGACTCTGACCTTAAGATGAAGTGTACGCAGACGATGCTCTCGGGCTGGGAGTTTTTGCTGCTGGAGATGACCGTGGCTTGAGTCTGGGTCCACAGGTAGCCGCCGTTCCTGGCCAGGAAACGGTACTGCCCGGTTACCGCCTGCCCCTTGCTCAGCACTGCCAGAAGGAAGTGAAACACAGACAGTCTAGAACAGACAGACAAACGGATAAGCTGGGAGGTGGAGGTGGCGAGACAGGAAGGCGGAACAGGCGGCAGCTGCTCGTTTACAAGCTACTCACTTACGGAACTGGAAATCCCCCACCAAGGCAGATTTTCTCCCTCTTGACGCAGAGCGTCCCACTCATCTTTAAATGCCTGCAAGGCCCTTTTCGCCGCGCTGGTGCCCTCCTGATGCATTGGGCTAGGGCTGCATCCACATTTAAGGCATTACAACTTGACACAGTCCTGGCTTCCCCAAAAGAATTCTGGGAGCTGTATTTAGTCGTTAAGGGTGATGAGGGTGTTTAGGTGAAGGGACCCCTGACCGTTGGGTCCAGTCGTGACCGACTCTGGGGTTGCGGCGCTCATCTCGCTTTACTGGCCGAGGGAGCCGGCGTACAGCTTCCGGGTCATGTGGCCAGCATGACTAAGCCGCTTCTGGCGAACCAGAGCAGCGCACGGAAACACTGTTTACCTTCCTGCCGGGGTGGTACCTATTTATCTACCTGCACTTTGATGTGCTTTCGAACTGCTAGGTTGGCAGGAGCAGGGACCAAGCAACAGGCGCTGCATACGTTTAAAGTGCAACAATACCACTTTAAACAGCCATGGTTTCCCCCAAGGGATTCTGGGAGCTGCAGTTGCTTAAAAATGTTAGGACACCCCATTGTTGTTAGGACACCCCATTGTTCTCCCGGAACTACAGTTCCCATAATTCCCTGGGCAGAAGGGTGGATTGTTAAATCACTCAGGGAAGTGTAGCTCTGGGATCAGAGAGGCCTCCTAACAACTCTCATCTCCCAGAATTCTCTGGGAGAAGCCATGACTCTTTAAAGTATGGCACGCGAATGCAGTCAAAGTTCTTCTCTTTTCCCTTTTTGCTGCAGGGAACGGTTTCCCCCAGATCAGGATCCCGCTCCGTGTGTGTGTGTGAGACACTCAGGGAAGGTGTAACTTACGGGTGTTGATGCTCTTGCTGACAGAATCAGAGTCCAGGGCGTGGATGTACTCGTAAATGGAGCAGCCCAGCAGGTCTTCAGGCGTGTAACCAGCCACCTCTGCAATCCTGCCCGGGGAGATGGCGCGTGAGAGAGACAGAGTGGAAGATCTCTACCCAAGGGTGGAGGCAACTCTTCCAGTTCACATGTACCTTTACAGAACCGCCACATCAATGGCCAAAGGGCTCAGATACCCCAAACCAACTCCCTTATTTTATTTTATTTTATTTATTTCCAGTATTTATATACCGCTTTTCAGACAGACTTTGCAAAGCGGTTTTTGCGTAAGATCATGACTACAGGAGCCACTATGGGCTCTGGATGTCCCTCATGCTTCTTTCTTCACTGCCCTCGAGGCAAGACGGCAGAAAAATCCCCCCTGATGTCAGAGAAGTCCTGTCACTGCCAATATCTCCCTCTGTCCATCACTTCCTCCTGTAACTTTTGGGGCGGGGGAGGTCCTCAAAAACTGCCAGGGCGAAGTAGGGTGGGAGAGACACCCAGCGGAGCCACAAAAGAGCTCCTAATTCTCAAGCAGGAGGCGGGCGCTGCATTGCCCATCACCGGAAAGTGCCGGAACATGGGCTCCCCAGGCTCCCCACCAACTGCCTCCAACGGACCGCCTCAGCTCATGGCCTGATCCTGGTCTTTGTCAGCCTGGTTTTCTTCCAAATGCTATGGACAACAACTCCCATCAGTTCAACGTTGAAGACCCTGAGTTAATTCTGCTACAGTCATACCTCATGTTACGCTTGCTTCGTGTTACGTTTTTTCAGGTTGCGTCCCGCGGCAACCCGGAAGTACCAGAAAGGATTTCTTCCAGGTTTCGCCGCTCGCGCATGCGCACAAAATGGCACCACGTGCATGCACAGAAGCTGCAAATCGCAACCCACGCGTGCGTAGACGCACCGCTGCAGGTTGCGTTCCTTTCGTGTTGCGAACGGTCCTCCAGAACGGATCCCGTTCGCAACCAGAGGTACCACTGTGTTTGTCCAGCTGACTGCAGACCGACTGTCTGGAGTCAGCTGGAAATTCGCTGTCAGTGAGGAAGACCATTCAGATTTGACCGTTGGAGGAGTTGGAGGGAAAAGCCCTTCTGAAGGAAGTTTACCTCAGAACGCGTGGCTGAACATGTCCCCCGGCCCTCAACTTGGCCTGTAAATACGATCCTCCTCAAGTTATATACTGTTCTTGTTCCGTTTGCCATTGGGTGAAGTACAGTGGTGCCTCACAAGACGAAAAGAATCCGTTCCGCGATTCTTTTCTTCTAGCGGTTTTTTCATCTTGCGAAGCAACCCTATTAGCGGCTAAGCGGATTAGCGCTATTAGCGATTTAGCGCTATTAGCGGCTTAGTGGCTAAGCTGTTAAAAGGCTATTAACAGCTTAGCGGCTTTGAGAAAGGGGGGGGAAGCGGGGGGGAAATGGCGAGACTCGCAAGACGTTTTCGTCTTGCGAAGCAAGCCCATAGGGAACTTCGTCTTGCGAAGCAACTCAAAAACAGAAAACCCTTTCGTCTTGCGGGTTTTTCATCTTGCGAGGCATTCGTCTTGCGGGGCACCACTGTATTAGCAGTTTCCTTTCTCTCTGGACTGCTGTTTCGCATGGCAACTCCCATCAGCCCCACCCTCCATGCCTCATGCTCACCTGTCGTCGCAATAGGTAAACTTCATGTCCATGGTGTGGCGGCTGAGGAAGGTGCCGCTGTCCAGCGGGGTCTCGATGTTAGCGGGGTGCGGGATGGCCTCACAGATCAGCACCAAACATCGCAAAGGGGGCTCCACGAAGCCGCCTTCTGCCTCCTTCCCCCCTGCTGGCTTGGCGGGCGCATAGGACCGCATATGGCCGGAGCAATGGAGCACCTGCGAGAGAAGAAGGACTGGGGCAGTTCCAACCCACCAATTCATTCACAGACCCGCCTCCAGAAGCTGTTCTAAGATGGCGCTGCCTCTCAGAAACATCCTTACATTTTCATTCATGCTGCTTGGGTTTTGAAGACTTTAATTTTCAGATAACGAGTTGCAAATACAAAACCACTCATCACACGGCTGTACGATGCGTCTATCCCACCTTAACAGTGATGGGGAAAAGAATATACAGTGGTACCTTGGTTCTCGAATTTTATCTGTTCCGGACGTCCATTCGATTCCCGGAATGGTTCGAAAACCAAGGTGCGGCTTCCGATTGGCTGCAGGAGCTTCCTGCCCTCAATCAGAAGCCGCGGAAGACATTTGGCTTCCGAAAAATGTTCACAAACTGAAGCACTCACTTCTGGGTTTGCATCTTTCGGGAGCCAAGCCATTCGACTACCAAGGTACCACTGTGTGTGTGTGTTTGTGCAAACACACACACTTGAGAAAGATAGCAGTTATATGTGCAATCCCACCCAAAAATATAAATATAGGTATTATCATCACCATCATTATTTTGTGCCGCCTTGGTGCTGGTCCAAGCCATGGTTTTCAGCCCCTTCATTTCTATAACGATGCCCTCGGTGCCGTTGCCACAGTGAGGCCCTCCTTTTTCCAGAGTGGCACTTTGCTCTAGAGCAGATTCCCAAACTTATTTGAACTAAAGGTAAAGGTAAAGGGACCCCTGACCATTAGGTCCAGTCGTGGCCGACTCTGGGGTTGCGGCGCTCATCTCGCTTTACTGGCCGAGGGAGCCGGTGTACGGCTTCCGGGTCATATGGCCAGCATGACCAAGCCGCTTCTGGCGAACCAGAGCAGCACACGGAAACGCCGTTTACCTTCCCACCGGAGCGGTACCTATTTATCTACTTGCACTTTTGACGTGCTTTCAAACTGCTAGGTTGGCAGGAGCAGGGACCGAGCAACGGGAGCTCACCCCGTTGCGGGGATTCGAACCGCCGACCTTCTGATCGGCAAGCCCTAGGCTCTGTGGTTTAACCCACAGCGCCACCTGTGTCCCTCTTTATTTGAACCCTTTTCAGGAAAACAACAACAACCAATTACTCTGTGCCCCCCTGGAAAGCTACCTTCTTCAAGAAAACAAACAGATTGATGCAGGGACAAAGTTGTTTTCTTTTATGCATGTACGCTTCTTTACCACCTCCATTATTTTTATTCAACCCTTCTTCCCTGCCCCCCACCCCTGGCCTTGCAACCGAGGCTACTACCCCTCCCTCTGGATTGTTCCAGCGCCCCTCAGTGGGGCGGTATTGCCCCACTTTGGGAAAAGAGCCCTCTTTCCCACGTACTCCCAACACAAAACCCATCTGGTTCCATGCACACCCTCTCAAGACGCATTCGCTCACTTTCCAGGTGGCGGACTTGAGGTTGACGGTGCGCCCCCTGGTCGTGAGGGTGCTCTTCATGCGCAGGGAGAAGCTGCGTTCCGTCTTCACCTCCTTCTTCTTTGAGAAACCTGGGGGGGGGGCAGATTAGAGATGGAAAGGCCTGTCAAAATCTGGGGGGCACTAGTCCAAAGGCTGGTGCAATTAGGGAGCAGGAGTTGGGAGTCTGGGGAGGGAGGAGAACGTGCTTCTTCTGTGGCAGGAAGCGGAGAAGGGGAAATCTAGTTCCAGACACACATTTTAAGCATACGAAAATGTAGGGAGGGCAGTGTCGTGCGCCAGACTAGGACCTGGGAGAAGCGGGTTCAAATCCCACCCCTCAGCCATGAAGCTCAATGGGTGGCCTCCGTCTGGTCATTGTCTCTCAGCCTAGCCTACCTCACAGGGCTGTTTTTAGGATAGCATAGGGAGGGAGGGAGCAGCGTACACTGCCCCAAGCTGGTGGGTGACCTCGGGCAAGTCGCAATCTCTCAACCTGACCCTCGCAGGGCCCTTGTGAGGATATTCCATTCCATTGCATTCCACCCTATTTTTTGTTGTTTCTCACCACCAAAAGCCACACATTCCATGCCCGCTGCGAGGGTGCGCACCAAGCAGTTTTTCAGGCCTCCCCAACTCTGTTAAAGTTCACCCTCCACCCATTTCTTTAAAAAGCGTTTTTGTACAGTGGTACCTCTGGATGCGAACAGGATCCGTTCCGGAGCCCTGTTCGCATCCTGAGTAGAGCGTAACACGTGACTGCGCGTCTGCGGGTCACGTTTCGCCGCTTCCGCGCATGACGCCATTTTGAGCTTCTGTGCATGCGGCGAAACCTGGAAGTAACGCGTTCCATTACTTCCGGGTCGCTGCGGAGCGTAACCTGAAAACGCTCAACCTGAAGTATATCTAACCTGAGGTATGACTGTACTTCTGTTACTCCTGCGAGTCTGCCGACACCTCCCTGGTTGTTTTCATGACAGTGAGAGAGTAAGGCCACCTCTGCAACATACATTTTTAAAGTCCTGTGCTACCACTTTAAACAGACATGGCTTCTCCCGAAGAACCCTGGGAGTTGTAGTTTGTTTTGGGTGCTGAGAGTCATTAGGAGACTTAATTCTCCTTTGGGAACTACAGTTCCCATAGTTCCCCGGGAAGAGGGGTTGACTGTTAAGCCACTCTGGGAACTGTAACACTGGAAGGAGCCCCCTAACAGCTCCCCTTAACAAACCACACTTCCCAGAATCCTTTGGGGGAAGCCACAATTGCTTAAAGCGGCAATGTTCCTGCTTCAAACGCACAGTGTATTAGCACACCACGAGGAGTCTGTGAGATAAAGACGCTCTGTTTGTGTGTGGGTCATGGGGAGGAACATTTCTCAAGGCCCAGCGGGCATGCATGCGAGAGGATGGGGGAGAGGCACTCACCCTGCCTTGGGCTCAATACATCTTGCAGTTCTTCTTGATCACAGGGATGAATGAAGTCAAAGACGCTGTGACCAATGAGCTCCAACTAGCGGAAGGAAAGAGAATTGGGGACATCAGAAAGCAACGCACGGGGCGGGGGGAGGTTGGAGCCAGCACACTGCCTCCGCTAAGCCTAGCGGGACACCATATGGTAGGAGCGCATGCAAAGGAGCCGAGATCTGCTAGAAAGCAGCCAGTTGGTCTGGGCTCTTCTGGAGCCAGCCAATCAGAAATCCCACCCCCTTCCTGTGTTCCCTTTCACTCTCCCACGTACGCCAGCAATTCAATAAAGCCGCATCACATATCGCGAAGGGCACATTTTCCCGAACGCCTCTGTTTTGCTTTTAGGTTGCTTTCGAGTCTCGAGCAAAAACTTCTGCAGCCGTTTCAGAGCAGGCGCTTTGCAGGAGAAAACCACCGGCCTCGGTGCAACCAGCACCGTCAGAGGGGAAGGCGAATTTTGCCCCTGTCAAGAATTCTGGTTGCTTGGGAATAAAGAACCGCATTGGTTCAACTTGGTTTTCAGCAACTTGAGGGCATTCCGTTTCCAAAAAGAGGAAAGTTAAAGGGGGGGGGGAACCCCAGCATGTTTTGAAAATATATTTTGGAGCAAATGTTAAGAATTCTCTCTCAGGATTAAGAAGAAAAGCAAGATTTTGGAAGTGAAAACTGGAAAATGCTATTTCCTAGCAGCCCTGTCCTGAGGGCAAGATCTCCACTCCCAAAATCACAGGGCTGAGTGAAACGTCAAAGGCATCATCACGCTGTAACTACTCCAGTAAAATAAAACAATCCATTCAGCAATCAATCTGCCAAAGGGGATTTTTTTTCCGCCTTAGAAAATACCCAGAGGAATGCCGACACTGAGTGCGATTCAGCAAGCATGAAAGAAAAGCGTTGTCCTTAATTTTCCAGTGCACACAAAATAAAGACAATATAAAGCCTTTGTTTCCGGACTGCCAAGTTGCACAAGTAATTTCAAAGTGCATAGCAACCACTTCCACAATGAACGGTCTCTTTCAAAAGGTCACAGGCTCTCGCCCCAAACACTGATCTTCATCGGGCTGCCCTGTTAACATTCTGGGCTGCTCTCTCCCTGACCAGGCCCACCCACAGCCCTTTGCCCTCAGGGTCTTGGTTAGGAAGCAGCTGCCTGAAGAAAAATCTTGGGGTGACCTTATCTTGAAAGTACCGTATTTTTTGCCCTATAGGGCGCACTGGCCCATAGGACGCACCTCATTTGGGGGGGGGGGTGAATAAAAAAAAATTATTCCCCCCCCCCCCAGCCGCGGGGCTGGGGCGGGGGAAGCCCGAGCTTCCCCCGACCCCAGCCCCCAGAACAGGCTGCTATCCGCAAGCCTTGCGAGCCCGCGGGAACTTCCCACCGGGCGCGCAAGGCTTGCGGACACCTGCACGAAGCACGGGGCGTCCTCCGGAGGGCATCTTTGGTTCAGTAGATGCTGTGTCTTCGATGCATGTGGTGAAAGAGAGAGAGATGGCTGCCCTGCCCTGTGCTTTTGTCATTACCTGCACAGGTGAGGCCACACCCACCTCTAGTCACATGCAGAGGAAGTCTGCCCCAGCCCAGAAGGAAACAGGAAGTTTACCTGCTGGCTGGACAAACACCCCTCCCCATGTGTAAACATGTTCACTCTAGGAATGTTGTACTTGACTGCTCTTGTGTTTCACATCCCACACATGAGACACACTTTTTTCCTTTTACAAAGCAAGGGGAAATGTCTGTGTGGCACGCTCCTGAGCAGCTCTTTGGTGGTGGTGTGGAGCTGCGGTGCTCTACCGGCAGCCTCTGCTTCCCCCTGCAGCCCCGGGAAGGTTTGGGAGCAGCGGGCAGGCTGCGCGCAGGTGCCCCGCACTCCTGAGCTGCTCTTTGGGGGTGGGGAGCCGCGCTGCTCTGTTCCTCTTGCTTCACTGAAGAGGCTTTGCGCAGCTACCCCTGAAGCCAGCACAGCAAGAGGGATTGCTGCGCAAGGGATTGCACAGCAAGAGGGATTGCTGCTGGCTTCAGGGATAGCTGCGCAAAGCCTCTTCAGCGACACGGGAGCATTCCTCCTCCCGCTTTGCTGAAGAGGCGCTGCGCTGCTCTGCTGAAACCAGCACAGCCAGAAGGAGAGCTGCGCAGCGCCTCTTGTTGTGATGCCTTAGCCTGATCCTCCCTCCTCCTCCTTCCTCTTCAACAACATTTGATTCAGAATATTTCTTTTCTTGTCTTCCTCCTCTAAAAACTAGGTGCGTCTTATAGAGCGAAAAATATGGTGGATGCCCTGGTGCATCTGTGGCAGCACAACCGGACGCCTTCCTCTGCCCCAGCTGCAACAAAACATGTCTCTCCTGCATCGGTCTCTACAGCCACAGCAGGCGCTGTGATTCTCCAATAGTTTGGCTTCTCCCCCCAAACCGCACTCTTCCTCTGTCTCCCAAGACAGATGTGAACCAACCACCAGTCTCTCTTTCTGCAGAGAGTTGCGGGGAACCCGCTTGTGGCAAATGAATGTGTTTGTGTGTGGTTTAAGTTCAGCTGCCCCCAGAGCCACGCAAGATGTCCCTTCCCCTCCCCAGCGCCCGAAATAAAATTAGCCTCAAGGAAGTTCTTGGCTGTGGGAGAATCGGAGCAGGTTCATCTCCCACCACCAAAAAAGGCCAGGACAGAAAGATGCGACTGGGAACAGAACCAACTGCAAAAAGGTAGGAGTCACACCCACTGCCCTGCCCCATTTCCCACCTGGCCCCATACATTTTTGGCATGTGGTCCCTGGAAGGGAATCTGAGAAATCAAGCTGAGAAAGGCTCCCTGCCCTGGTTAACCTGTCCAGGCAAAATACTTCCTGCCAGTTTTGTGGAACTGCAGAACAGCATCCCCCTGACTTTCGTAGGTCCCCCACCTCATCAACCTGCACAGGTGCCCTCTGGTCCTGGCCAGATGGCAGCGCCTCACCTGACTGAGGCCCAGGTGCTTGTTGACGTTCTCGGAGAGGTAGATCATGTCCCCTTCCTCAGTCAGGACCATGAGGAAGCCATCCAGGGCCTTCAGGTAATACGCGTCCACCTGCTCCTCTGCCTCCACCTCATCTCGCCATTCTCCTGGTTTTAAAGGAAGCAGAAAAGGAGTTGCTTCAGGACAAAGCTCGCTCAGGCACGTGCCATGGCACAGAGACAGGACCCTCAACTCTGGGGCAGCCTAGATGGCACATACACAAGGCATCTTGTTGGAAACAACCAATCTGGAAGTTCAAGGCTCCTGCTGAGAATGCCCCTTTCAAGCCTCCTTGCCACTCGCTCTCTGGAACTTGTGGGGTGATCAAACTGCAGCTTTCTGACCCAAGGAACGTCTTACAATGATCCTGGGCTGCAGTGAGAACTCCTTGGGCCCAGAAATGAAAGACGCTACGAACTTTAAACCTCTGGCTGTGGTACAACATTATGTGGGCATTAGCCACTGCAGAGAAAATAACTCACAAAACCCAGAACATTTCTTACGTGTCGAATTTCGATATGCAGAACTTTCTTCCCTCATCCTAATGTGAAACTTAGTTCCTTTATGTGTTTGGATGCTTTCATTTTTCAACATTATCTGCTCCCTATTTATTCATTCTCTGAACCACCCTGATATCTTGTGATGAAAGGAGGTACATCAATTTAATAAGTGATTTTTTTTTTTGGAAAATACAGTCTATGTACTGCTTCTTTATTTTGTACATTTGATTATGGTTTTTTGATTTTACATTAATAGAAATACACATACACACACTGCACTCCCGGAGCAAGAACAGCATAACAATCAACCCCTCTTCTCAGAGAATTGTAGCTCTAAGACGGCAACAGTGAGGTCTTCCAACAACTCTGAGTGTCCTTATTAAACTACAGCTCCCAGGATTCTTTGGGGGAAGCGATAACTGTTTAAAGTGGAATCAAAGCGCTTTAAATGTATGGTTTGAGTGGGGCCGATATTGCTTTACATCCAAAACTTTCAAAGCAAAATCCTTCAGGAAACATGACACAGTAGGCACAGTACGTATTTTAACACCCAGAAATTGACGAAAGCCACAGCGGAGATCACATGTCAGGGAGGAGTTGTCAATTTAAAAGGCTTTCAATGGATGCTGAAAGGCCAGTACGGTTGGCGCCTGTCTAATTTGTACAGGGAGAGGACTCCATGAAAAAAGGGATGCAATGCTAGGATGTCACAGGGCAGGACTCAGGTATCTTCAGTGACTATCACACCACCTGCCAATGAGTACACAACCTGAACAGGTATCTAGGGAACAAGAAGATCTTTCAAGTAACACAATCCCTGTGTTGTCTAGCACCTTGTATACAAGTACCAAAATTGTTGGGCCGCGGGCACACTGGCAGCCAAGGGAAGCTTTGTCAACAGTCCACCCAGAACTCATTGTAATAATTCAGCCCTGAAGTTATAAACACCTGGACAGATGTACGTTCGTTTGCCTCCAGGAAATACCTGTAGCTACTTTACTATCAGGAAGCTGGCAAAAAGCCCTTCAAGCAGCAAAGGGCAGTGGATCAGCTTGCAACCCAACAAAACTTTTGAAAGGCAGGCTTAGGAACCGTGGAACTTAAGATCAAACACTCTTTCAGTACGCGACAGTGGCTGCTAGAACTCTAATAGCGCAGAATTGGAAGACATCAAAAATCCCAACTATAAACGAGTGGCAATCCAAACTATTTGATTATTTAGAATTGGCAAAAATGACACAGAAAGTAAGAAATCAAAAAGACATAAAGTTTAACAAAGAATGGAATAAATTTACGACATACATGGAAACAGAGGTAAAAAAATCTAAAAATCACAGTAGGTGTGACGTAGCACTTGTGATGTAAAGAGTTTTTTAAGGAAAAGAAACTGCAGATAAAAAATCATATAATATATTCTGAAACCGAGATGAAGGGAAGTCAATTAGTGTTGTGTGTTATTTAGTAAATGTAACCTAATTTGTTGGTATCTTATGTTAGGAGATGTTTTTTCTTTATTATTATTTCTCTTTTTTTATGTATTTCTTTTTTGTGTGTATGTGTTATGTATGTTTCTTTCGTTTGTTTTAATGTTTGATGTAGCAAAACGAATTAAAATCAATAAAAAAAGAGGGGGGGGAAGGAACCGTGGAACTTAGTACAGATAACAAAAATGGATAATCGCAGCTCCACACAGCCCAGCCACTAGGATGCTTCTGGACAGGGAAAGCCTGGCTTCTATGCTCTGGTAACCTCTAGGTTAGATTACTGCAATGTACGTAGGGCTGCCTCTGAAGACGGTTCGGAAACTTGAGCTGGTGCAGGTTGCTCATAGGGTCAAGGCAATTTGAGCATATTACACCGATCCTGGCCTGACTGCACCGGCTGCCAATTAGTTTCTGGGCCCAATTCAATGTGCTGGTTTTGGCCTATAAAGCCTTAAACGACTTAGGAGCGCAATACCTCAAAGTCCTCTTTCCATATGAACCTCCCCAGACCCTGAGATCATCACTGAAGGTCCTTACTTGTGTCCTTCCCCCACGAGAGGTCCGGAGGGCAGCAACAAGAGAACGGGGCCTTTTCGGTGGTGGCTCCCTGTTTGTGGAGTGCTCTCCCCAGGAAGGCTCGCCTGGCACCTTCATTAGATACCTTTAGGCGCCAAGTGAAAACATTCATCTTCAACCAAGCCTTTGGCTGATTAACATCCTATACCCTTTTAAATGTGTTTGAGGGAAGCGGGGGGAGGTTATTGTTTCGTTTTGTCCTTGTTTTTATTATGTACTTTGTATTCTTTTATCTTGTATTTTAATTTTGCGAATCACCCTGAGATCTATGAATGAAGGGTGGTACACAAATTTTAATAATCATAATAATCTATTTTTGCACCCTGCCCATCTGACTAGGTTGCCCTCGCCACTCTGGGCAGCTTCCAACAGAATATACAAAAACACAACAGAACATCACACATTAACAGCTTCCTGATACAGGGCTGCATTCAGATGTCTACAGAAGGTCAAATAATTATTTATTTCCTTGACATCTGATGGGATGGTGCCACTACCAAGAAGGCCCTCAAGCCTGGTTCCCTGTAACATCACTTCTTGCACTAAGGGGACCACCAGAAGGCCCTCGGAGCTGGACCTCACTGCTTTCAGATGGCCAAACCACTAGGCATCCTTGCCCCACTCCTCAATTTCAAAACCAGCACCAGAGCTAGCCCAGGTTTCTTCCTCAGTGACACACAAGTCCCGAGATCAGAACAGCCCGTCGCATTTCCAAGCTGCCACAAACAGGACTAGAAACTTGCTTTTTTTGAGCTTCAAAGGAAGGCGGGGAGTCTCGGGTTCAAGGCTGCTGCCGGTTTGGTCCAACAGCCGTCCTTTTGTCGGGCATCCGCGGGCAAGCGCTCCTCCCCATCGGACAATGCCTGTCCACTGAGCATCCCTCTGCGGCAGCCGCTACACGGGTCTACCAGTGGGAGCGGAAAGGAGGAGGAGATTCTAGAAGTCGCTTAGTAACGGGGTCCATGGGGGGCGATAACATAAATGTGGAGGAGGCTCTAAGGGACAGGTGGCAACGCTTTTGATCTCCCGCCTACCACTTTTCCCCACCTGTTTGGGGTTCTAGCTAGCATTCGCTTGGCTGCGGCTCAGATGTTGAGTCCCAGCATTGAGGCAGAACACGGCGCACTGAGACAGCTCGTAGCATGATCCAGAACCCCCTCGAGGAGCCAGGGGGCTCAGGACTGCCAGCAGAGCAAGATTGGGGCATTGGGGGGTGGGGGGGTGCAAGGAAGAGGGGAACCCCGAGAGAACGTGGCGGCCCTCACCCGAATTCAGTAGCTTGTGCATCCGCAGGTAACTGATGGTCAGCCGCATGATGGAGGCCTTGTCCAGGTGGGCACTGACCCCCCGGGCGAAGGGCAGGGTGTGCGCCAGCTGGTAGAAAACCTCCGTCTCCTTGCTGCGGCGGCATCGCGCCGCGTCCCTCGATTTCTCCTTCCGGATTTCTGTGGTAGACCTGCAGGGAAAGGAAGGAAGGTCAGAGGTTTGTTTGTTTGTTTGTGTGTTTTTGAGCAAGAGAACTGAGCTCCCTTACCTTTTTAAAATTAAATAACACCGTATTTTTCCGTCTATAAGACACCCCCATGTATAAGATGTATTTTTGGGGACTCAGATTTAAGAAAATGGGGAGGTGTACCCGTGTATAAGATGCCCCCTAATTTTTGACATTATTTTTTAAGGGGGGAAAAACCTGGTCTTATACACGGGAAAATACGGTACTTTCTTTTTTTGTCAGGGTGAGCCAAAAATCCACCTCTATCTGTAACCCATAAAATCGTAGCTATTTCGAATCCAGATCTTTGTTCGCTTGAGTTTATTAATCACATCTTGAATTTAGCCGCTGCCCAAGGGCGGGGGGGCCACTTCAACTGGGCCCACAACAAACACACACACCTTTTTCCCCAGAAAAAGCACTGAAACATCAGGGTAAAGCAACACTTTTGAGGTAGGCCTCCAGGCAGGGCTATTATGGGATATCTGCCTGTGTCATGTTGTTCATGTTAGACAAGGAGGACTGAGGAGACACGAGTTCAAATCTTCGCGCGACCGCAATGGAGCTCCCTAGGTGACTTTAGGCTTGTCAGCCTAGCCTACCTCTCAGGGTTGTTGTGAGGATTGGGGAAAGGAACGACACATGCTAAGCTGAGCTTCTTGGAGGAAAAGCAAGATATCAATGGAATATAGAAAACAAATAAGAAAATTGTCTCAGGACTCCCATTTACAGAAGATGCTATTCTGAGTTCTATTCCCAGGTCAAGGGATGAGGATTTGACCGGTCAAATAACATTTTTGTTATGGATTTATGTTATGAGAAGAGCAGAAGACAATAGTCAACAAGTCTGACAAGTCCGTATAGTAAAAGCTCTGGTTTTCCCAGTAGTGATGTATGGAAGTGAGAGCTGGACCACAAAGAAGGCTGATCGCCGAAGAATGGATGCCTTTGAATTATGGTGCTGGAGGAGACTCTTGAGAGTCCCATGGACTGCAAGAAGATCAAACCTCTCCATTCTTAGGGAAATCAGCCCTGAGTGCTCACTGGAAGGACAGATTGTGAAGCTGAGGCTCCAAGACTTTGGCCACCTCGTGAGAAGAGAAGACTCCCTGGAAAAGACCCTGATGTTGGGAAAGATGGAGGGCCCAAGGAGAAGGGGACGACAGAGGACGAGATGGTGGGACAGTGTTCTCGAAGATACCAGCATGAGTTTGACCAAACTGCGGGAGGCAGTGGAGGACAGAAGTGCCTGGGGTGCTCTGGTCCATGGGGTCACAAAGAGTCGGACACGACTAAACAACTAAACAACAACAACTGACAAGCCACTGACAAAACGAAGGGGGGGGACGTGGACCAGAGATCCTTGTTTCACAAGATAGCCATTAGCTTCTTAAAAAGCACATCTGATTTTATTTCTTTGCACAGGGAGACCTATGTTGTCCTTTCCACCTTCACAACAACCCCGTGAGGTAGGTTAGGCTGAGATTTAGGGACCGGCCACTGTGAGAAGAGGATGCTGCGCTAGAAGGGGCTTTGATCTGAACTTGGAGGTGAGTTCACATATACCAGGGAAAGCTTTGCTGAGATTTGCTGCGGCTTTAGGGAGGAAGGAAGACCTCACTCTTGCCCCTTGCTAACAAAATAACACTCTAAGGAATTCTAAAAGAAAAATCAGGGAAGGGAAAAAAGTTGCCATCTACCAAGTGGCCTTCTTGAAATATCTGACCCATGGTCAAATAATGCATGGCCAAGCTGACAATATTTGGGGAATGCACCAACCCTACCCAGGCCCAATAAACAGAGGAGATCAGCTCTGCAACCTGGGCATTTATACCCAGGGTAACCGACCAAAGGAGGAGGCAACTCTCCCTCCAAAACACCTGACTCCTGCAACTTCACTTACAGAATCATAGAATTGGAGAGTTGGAAGGGACCCTGGGGTCATCTAGTCCAACCCGCTCCAATGCAGAAGAAAAGAAGAAGATAAAAGATTTGATGACCGTTAAAGACACATGCCATGAAATTAAAAGACGCCTGCTTCTTGGGAGAAAAGCAATGACAAACCTAGACAGCATCTTAAAAAGTAGAGACATCGTCTTGCCAACAATGGTCCATATAGTAAAAGCTATGGTTTTCCCAGTAGTGATGTATGGAAGTGAGAGCTGGACCATCAAGAAGGCTGATCGCTGAAGAATTGATGCTTTTGAATTCTGGTGCTGGATGAGACTCTTGAGAGTCCCATGGACTGCAAGAAGATCAAACCTCTCCATTCTGAAGGAAATCAGCTCTGAGTGCTCACTGGAAGGACAGATTCTGAAGCTGAGGCTCCAAGACTTTGGCCACCTCCTGAGAAGAGAAGACTCCCTGGAAAAGACCCTGATGTTGGGAAAGATGGAGGGCACAAGGAGAAGGGGACGACAGAGGACGAGATGGTTGGACAGTGTTCTCGAAGCTACCAGCATGAGTTTGACCAAACTGCGGGAGGCAGTGGAAGACAGGAGGGCCTGGCGTGCTCTGATCCAGGGGGTCACAAAGAGTCAGACACGACTAAACAACAACAACAACAAAGACAGATGCACTCTATTGGAAGAAACAAAAAGGGATAGTTCTCCTGGGAACATGGGTCAGAATATGGGTAGGGGGAGGCGGAGTCTGAAAAGTTAGAGCTCTCCCTGCTTGTGGATAGCTAGCACCTCAAGGGTAAAGGTTCGACAACAGGCGCACGCAACCTTCAAACACAAGATAAAGCAACGCAACCCTGTGATTCGTCACCCACACCAGTGTATGTTTATGGGTGGCACCAACCCACGCAGGCACACCATGTTCCACAACAGCAAAGCCACGGGTTACATGGAACAACACACCCAACATTCACAATCCCATTTATCACACAGGACTTCCCGTTCTTCTCTGAGGAGTTCACTAAGCCGATTTTTATCCTCCCGACAACCTTGCAAGGGAAGCTATGCCATGAGTGACGTTGCTCAAGGCAAGCTTCCTGGCTCAGTAGGAATTTGAGCCTGGGTTTCCCACAGTCCGTTACATCATACTCTAGGCCAGGGGTCTGCAACCTTTAAGACAAAAAGAGCCACTTGGACCCGTTTCCGAAGGAAAAAAACACTGGGAGCCGCAAAACCATTGCGACATTCAAAACAAATATAACACTGCATATATTGTTTCTTACCTTAATGTCCAATCTGACAGCGGGCGGGAAGGTGACGTCGGGACGGTGCGTGACTAACGCACACACCGCCCCCATGCGACGTCACAGCCAGTACAGTGCCCGCCACAGTGGGGAGTGTCGGGGCGCACAATGCGCCTCCTCCCCTCGCTTGTATCCGCCCTGGAGCCGCGGCAAAGGTGTAAAAGAGCCACATGCGCCTCCGGAGCCGCGGGTTGCAGACCCCTGCTCTAGGCCGACTCATGAGGCAGGGAGCTCAAGCTGAGATAGCCTGGATAGCGTGTGGCGCTGAGAACGCCAAGGTTGCAGGTTCGATTCCCAAATGGGACAGCTGCGAATCCCTGCATTGCAGGGGGTTGGACTATATTGCTCTCAAGGGCCCCTCAACTCTACGATTGTATGATTTCCCCATTAGACTTGAAGGCTTGCTTCGATCAAACTTGAATTATTCTAATTATTCGCTGTGGCTTCTGAGGAGAGCCCCCAACAAATGCCCCGTCCTCTGGGTCCGAGCCTCCAAACCAAACAAACACATAGCATACCCTCAGTGCCCGCCAAAATTGCTGCTAATGGCACGTCTAAGGCAATTTTCTTCCTCCAAGCACAACTGTACACACAAACACACAAGCCAAGCAGACACAGGGCCAAGCGCCACCCCTGAGCCTCCTTCAAACCCACAACCCCTACACAACCCATCCCACAACGGAAGCACCCTTAAAATGGGAAGTCTGTGTTCTATGTTGTTGTTTTCGTGGGATTTCCTCACAAAAGAAGATGCATGCAGATTCTGGGGCGTGTGGCGGGCTGGCGAGAGAGGTGGCAAGGCCGCTCTCTCAGAAGCTGAAAAACAGCGACACGCCTTCCTTGGATTCTGATCAACACCTCAAAAAAAGAAGCGTTCACCCCGATATTGAGACCTAGGGCCCACATGCACCTCCAAATTGCACAGTTTCTCATATGACCCAGAATTCCACTTGTCTCGACGTTGCTCACCTGGAAACACACCAATCTAGGCCTCATTGCATTGCACCCCCCCCCCAAAAACCCATTCCCGTCCAGTTCCTATTGGTGTCTGGAATCCTATTCTCTTAACAAACCCCCACAAAGTGCCCCATTTTGTTCCAGCCAGTCATTTTAGTGGGTTTTATTGGAAGTTCTTTCCGGCCCAAAATACACCCTTGCATTGTAGCATCTACCCCAAAGTCTCACAGATCTCCAAGCACCACAGATATCCAGAACCGTATTCCCTGAGCTTGCATGCGGGTGTCAGTGTCCGAAAGCCCAGGCACCCCAAGCTCTGGGCAATGGGAGGTATCCCGGGATCCACATCTCCCCCCCCCCCCAATACCACAAACGCCCCCAAACAGGGAACTGCATAAAACTTATTTGCCCAGGCTGGCTCACACAAAAAAAATCTCACACCATCAAGAAGCTTACAGTTCCTCGGGATATCAAAGAAAGAAACGCCCTTGTAAGCTCCAGGGGGGAAAACCACGCCGTTCAGAGATTCCCAAGGCAAACATTTTTAATTTCGTTTGTTGTTACGATTACGTCCCCACCTTCCTCTTAAAAAACAAACACGCAAAGGCAGGTGGGAGACTGTAGTCCCTGACCCAGAGAACCTCTGCCGTGACCCTGTGGAAACCCACCAAAAGACCCTCCTTGGCCCACGAAGGAGACCCCACACGACACCTGGGAGCCCAGAGATCTTTGAAGAATCCTGCAGAACAAGCCCCAGGGATCTGCGGGAAGCCACAAAGCCACGCCGCTTTGGAGCATGAAAGAACCACACCAGCAGCAGACCACAAAACTCTTCCACCCGAAAAGAGGGATGGGGACCTCACCTGTACCAGCTCCTGTACTTCAGCCTCTTCCGGCGCCGCCGCATCGCCGGGTGACTGGCTCTCGGTTCAGCTCCCTGAGTCGAATAAATCCGGGCTTTGATCTCCCCAGCCTTCTTGCCACCCGTCCCTCCCAGGTCCCATCCAGGGTACAGGCTGTTCCATTCCTGTCCCCTGGCACGGCGCCACTCACTCCCGGGTTGCGCAGAGCAAGCAGCGTTTTGCCGCGAGGGATGAAGGCGAGCGCCTTATCTGTGGCTGCTCTCGGCTTACTCTCCAGCAAGCGGGTTCACCCCGGGGGCCTGGCCACTGGCCAGGTGGGCCAACGGGTCACCAGACAGGGCTGGCAGCAGGCAGGAGGGATGCGGGGAATCCTCATGCGCGGCCACGTGCCTGAGACAAGCATGGGTGCGCATGGGCAAGGGGGGCGTGAACGCAGCGAAGGATCACTGCAGGAACACACCGGCCGGGCGAATGAGAGGGACGAATGCAATACAACTCTCTCCCCCCCCCCCCAAAAAAAATCAACAACCCAAAGAAATGCATTGTGGGGGCGATGTTGCGCCAGAATATGAAATCCCCGGCAGAATTCGCAAGGGAGAGTTCAGATCAGGCAGCGGTTGATTTTTAGAAAGAGGACGAGGAGCCTCTTTTTGGAAATTATACGCTTTGCCTCGGAAGCGGTTCTCGCTGTTCCTGGATATGTGAAACACATACTCCGGTTAGCAGCTGGCATCAGTATTGAAGCCTCATGCCACTTTTTTTTAAATAGTAAAACCTTTTAGGAACATTGGACGCTGCCATCCCATCGAGCTTAGAAATGCTATCTGGCAGCAGATCCCTTGGGTCACAGGCCTGAACTCTTCGACTTGGGAGATGCCAGGAATTGAACCCAAGACCCTTTGCTGCACCACAGAGCTATGGCATTTCGCCAAAGGAGAGAAACGACTCTTTGGAGAGGGTGATTGAGAGAGAAGGGGCGATTCTTAAAACTCTCCCCCTGCTCTAAATCCTTCCAAGTGACTCGCTCTCTTGCCTGTGACCCAGAATGGAATGTCAGCGTGCTCCAGGGTTAAGGAAGTGTGCATGTGAACAGAGGCACTCGACATATTATAGAGACTTGTTTTCTGGCCCATTATTGGCTCACCTAACTCTGCTGCCAATTTGACGTTCCCACCCACCCCAGTAAGGATTTTCCACTCCACTGATAAAACTGATCCAATTTAATCAGTCCTGCTGACTTGGACCAAAGGTCCGGTCCCCATTTCCCAGAATGCTCAGCGAGATGCTCCATCTGGGAAGCTGACAAGCAGACAGGATGAAGGCCTTTGCCTCCAGCAGTTGTCACTCGGGGAGATGCTGACATTAGCTATCATGGCTAACGGTGATTTATTGGGCAAACTAGTTCTGTAGCCATACCATCAGAGCACCACAGAACTTGGGTTTAGGCACAGAACCTCCGCTTGCTTTCCTGCTTTTCAAAACCAGCAGTTTCTTCTAGATTTCCACGTTTCTCTTTGTCCCTTTCATCCAACAGACCCTCTCATATTTCCATATCCGCTTCCTTCCCCACACCAAACGGTGTTTATCCTTCTTCAAACACAATCACCGAAATGAAAGGAATAGGGCAAAAACTAGGATCAAATAATCTTCACATAAATAACAAGATAGAAAGAAGAAGGGGGGGGTCACATTCCACTCCGTAATATGTGCCTTCCAAGTCTCCAGATGGGCGCCAGATGTTGCTCAGCAAACAGTTACAAGAATCTAGTCCTCAAGGATGCAAAAGGCAGTCTTGGAAGCCCCCCAAATTACCATAGAGTTGTAAAGTTAGAAGAGGGTCATCTTGTCCAACCCCCCGCAATACAGGAATGCCTTAGCCTTGGGAAATTGTTTGGGTATGCATAGTCTCGCCACCCACCCCACTTTTAAATTTATTTGTGACTTAAGGGGGGGGGGACCTATTAATGAAGAAAAGAGAGGTCTGCAAAACCACGGCAAGCAGGTTAGAAGTTGGTCAGAGGGCATCAATATACCCTATACAGCCATCTGCCATAGAAGTGCTTTGCTGTGTGCAATGTGGAACAGAGCCCCTGTTTTGTGAAGGCACCATCCTGGAGGGCGCCAGACCCAAGCGCCCTCCCTGCAGAAGCTCATTCTGCTGCACTACGGCACGGCTCGATAACAGCTGCCTACGCAAAGCTCGCATGCATCTCTGATGCCTTCTGCTCAGATCAAGCATCTCTGACGTCAAACTTCCTTCCTCCACTGAGAATATCTCAGCTCTGCACATGCAGAGCGTTGCCAGCCGGCTACTTTGCACAACAAACCGTTTTTTTTCCTTATTAGCGCAAAATTGGAAAAGTTGGGGGTGGGGTGGAGAGAGACAGAGGTGGGCAGGCAAAAACAACCCCCCCTGCACCCCCAACATCCAGCTCCACAGCACCGTAAGCTTCCCCCAAGGCGCTGCTCATCTGTGCTGGAGCGACCCCGTTCAATCAGGACAGCCAAATCGATTCTGATGAATTTCCAGCAGACCCGTCATTTGGTATTTCCATCGATCCGATCCATGCATATGGATGCCCGGAGACAAGCAACCCAAATGCCAGAGATACTGAACATCTGAAGAGGCTCGTACATTCAATAAGTTAGCTTCTCCCCACGCAGAAACCTTCATCTGAGGACAAATTCACAGAGGAGAGGGATGTCGATGGCTACTAGCCATGACAGTCAAGAGGCAGCAATGCTTCTGATGACTAGTTGCTGGAAAGCTCAAGAGGGGACAGGGATTTTGTGCTCAGATTCTGGTTTCCCCCAGGCATCTGTGGAGATGCTGGACAAGTCACCAGACTCACCCAGCCAACTCTTCTTCTGTTCTTAAGTGGAGACGATATGGACTAGCGCCAATGGATGACCAGTGGTTTGACCAGACACGGCCCGACAGGGCATCACATCTGGACTCTGGGTCGGAATTTACCCTCCCTTAAAGATCAGGTTAGGGACGCGGGTGGCGCTGTGGGTTAAACCACAGAGCCTGGGACTTGCTGATCAGAAGGTCAGTGGTTCGAATCCCCACGACGGGGTGAGCTCCCGTTGCTTGGTCCCTGCTCCTGCCAACCTAGCAGTTCAAAAGCACATCTAAGTGCAAGTAGATAAATAGGTACCGCTCCGGCGGGAAGGTAAACGGCGTTTCCGTGCGCTGCTCTGGTTCGCCAGAAGCGGCTTAGTCATGCTGGCCACATGACCCGGAAGCTGTATGCCGGCTCCCTCGGCCAATAAAGCGAGACGAGCGCCACAACCCCAGAGTCGGCCATGACTGGACCTAATGGTCAGGGGTCCCTTTACCTTTACCTTTAAAGATCAGGTTGGCTTGCAGCCCTAATGGGTGGGCTGTTTTGCCCTGCAGAGACAGAGATTGGCTCACTTCCACCTTGCTTCTGCGCCCTGCGACTGGCACAGCGTAGCAGCAGGCAGGCCAGACTCACTGACCTCTGGACCCCTTCCAAGGCTACGGCCAGCCCGTTTTACAGTACACGGTTCTATTTATATATGTGTGTGTGTGCCCCAGCCACGCTTGCAATTCCGCTTAATAAGCACTGCTCATGCAGTCTTTGGATTTCCAAGGTAAGAGGTTCAAGGGCTCAATTCTGTTCCGTTTTCTGCCCTCCACCCCATTCAGACCCTCTCCGCATGTGCAAGACAAAGGCACTTCAAAACACTGTCACCTCCAGGACTTCCTGCATTCCAGGGCTAAGTTATGGAACTGGGGAACCCCCCCCCCCCAACGAAACAACAGCTCAAATCAACCCTCACAACATGTCCCCACTTCTCAGCTGGCACACTTGGCTTGCTCCTAATCTCCTCCTTTTAAAACATCTCCCCAAATCCCAACTCCTGCAAAATTATCTGGTCAGACTCTGTAGGAAGCCGTCTTATACTCCCAGTCAGACCGCTGGCCCATCTAGATTGGTACTGCCAACACGGACCGGCAGCAGCTCCCCCCCACCCCCAGCAAGGCTCTCTCTGCTGGGGGAGTTCTGCGTGCCAAGCGGATGCCCTGCCACCACTGAGCGCCGGCCCTTCCCACTTAGCCTTGCATAGCCAGCTGCAGGCAGGCCCTCCCCTCAGGCAGGCCCTCCCCTCTCCCCGCCCACCCCCGGCACGGATCCAAGCCCCTTAATCACTGCACTCTCTTCAACAACCCGCCCCCTCCTCCTTCCACCAAGCAGGAATCCTGTTGCACGTGCTCTTGGCAGTGCCTTTAGCTGTTCTGTCCACGTCTGCCCGGGACTTTGTGTACTGTAGACGGGGACCAATGCCAAGTACTCATCATGGCTGCGGGGGGGGGGGGGGTTGGAGAGGAGGGGGGAGGAGAGGAAAGGTTGTGGGTGGGAGGAAAGATGACGCTACTGGAGGAAGAGGAAAAGATCTGCAAGCAGCGCAGCTAGCTTCCCGTAAATCGTCAGCATCACTGCTAAAAACAGGGGAGCTTTCACCTCTTAAATTTGGGGGTGCACAGCTGTGTATGTAAAATAGGGTGCATGGGGTGTGAGGGGGAGGGTAGTACCTCTGGCGGGGGACACATCATGCTCCTTCTGGGGTAGTTTGTCCACCTTGGGTCCCTATCCTGCACTCAGCTCTCACCTGGGGCTCCTAGAAGCTGTCAGCAGGCGACAGATGCCAAGAATGGCTTCAATTGGCCGGCTAAACCAGGTGAGGGTAGCTAAGGGGTCTCAAACCCTCGTTTGGGTTGGAGACTTCGCCTGCATGCAAAGGCAGGCTCTGGTGGGCTGAGCAGATGAGACCAAGAGGGGGTCCAATGGTCAAGAAGGCGGTTTCTGCACCTGCTGTACAGAGAAGGGGCAAGTGGGGTTCGTCACCTCCTCTACAGCAGGGGTCAGCAACCTTTTTTAGTTGTGGGTCGGTCCACTGTCCCTCAGACCATGTGGGGGGCCGGACTATATATTTTTTTGGCGGGGGGGGGGGGGGATGAACAAATTCCTATGCCCCACAAAATAACCCAGAGATGCATTTTAAATACAGTGGTACCTCAGGATGCGAACGGGATCCATTCCCGAGCCCCGTTCGCATCCTGAATAGAACGTAAGACGCGCCTGCGGGTCGCGTTTTGCCGCTTCTGCGCGTGACGTCATTTTGAGCGTCTGCGCACGCGCGAGCGGTGAAACCCGGAAGTAACGCGCTCCTTTACTTCTGGGTTGCTGTGAAGCGCAACCCGAAAGCGCTCAACGTGAAGCACATTCGACCTGAGGTATGACTGTAAAAGCAGACATTCTACTCATGTAAAAACACCAGGCAGGCCCCACAACTGACCCAGAGACAGTGGCGTAGCGTGGGGGGTGCAGGGGGGGCCGGGCGCAACATCTGGGGTTAGGGCAAATCCACAGGTTAGGGGGCGCAAATCCACGGGTTAGGGGGCGCAAATTACTTGCCTTGCCCCGGGTGCTGACAACCCACGCTACGCCACTGCCCAGAGATGCGTTTTAAATAAAAGCACACATTCTACTCATGTAAAAACATCAGGCAGGCCCCACAACTGACCCAGAGATGCATTTTTAATAAAAGCACACCTTCTACTCATGTAAAAACACCAGGCAGGCCCCACAAATAACCCAGAGATGCATTTTAAATAAAAGGACACATTCTACTCATGTAAAAACATGCTGATTCCCGGACCGTCTGCTGGCTGGATTGAGAAGGCAATTGGGCCGCATCTGGCCCCTGGGCCTTAGGTTGCCTACCCCTGCTCTACAACAACAACGCAACACTTGAGCCAGCAACCAAACTCCTGGAATTGTCTGAAGGCACCATGAGGGTCATACAGACCAACCCCCTGCAAAGCAGGAATACGGGGATCGAACCTGCAACCGTGGGTGTTATCAGCACCGCACACTAACCAACAGTCAGGATGGGAGAGGAATTTGATTTTGTTTGCAGGGAAGGGGGTAGAAGGGGGGGGCAGAAATAAGAGAAGGCTTTTCTGTCAGGCCATTTCCTTCTCCCCCAAACTGAACCAGGAGTGCCTGCAAAGCCAGCCCCCGCCCCGCTCCTCACACCCCCACAAGGGCCTCTTCCCTCTGGGTTGGGTGGGAACGCAATGTTCTTGGCAAGGCACGGGCCTCCCCGCCCCACAGCTTTTCCATCTGGAGTTTGTGTTTGTGTTCATAAGGGAGAGGTGAGCTACCTTTTACCTGAACTAACTTCAGGGCTGGGCAGGGCTGAGCTCGCCGGAGAACAGCATGCCACTCTCGGCTTTCAGAGCCCATCTGCTAGGATTTCCCAGCCTTTGCATTTATTAAAGGGTTATTGACATTCGCAAAACTGCCGCTTTTTATTTCTATTTCGCAGGTCAAAAACTGTGGCCAACAGAGCAAGGACTTGGTCCGGGGCCCACGGAGAAGCTAGAATTTAATCCTAAAACTTGCGGGGCCTTCAGCCAAGCCTCTATGCTCACGCACGAGACCTTATCCCCTTTCGCACTCACAATTGCTTTGTGCAAATTTAGCCGCCCCTTGCTTATTTATTTCACAGCCAGACGGGCCAGGCCGAGGGATGACTACACCCAGGCACCCGGAGTGGCAAAGAGCGCTCTGCCCTGCCATTCGCCAACGCAGGAGGGAATGTGAGAGGGGCTGTGTTTGAAACATGTGGCTTCCCCCAAGGAATTCTGGGAACTGTAGTCTGTAAAGGACGCTTGGGAGTTGGAGCTCCATGGTGGGTAAACTACAATTCCCAGGATGCGTTGGGATGGGGGGAAGTGCTTTAAATGTATGGTGTGTGCACACAGACTGGCTGATTCCATACCATTATCAGCTGATGATACCGTATTTATCGCTCCATAAGACACTCTTTTTTCTTCCTAAAAAGTAAGGGGAAATGTCTATGCGTCTTATGGAGCAAATGCATGGTCCCTAGAGCCGAATTGCCCAGGGGCGAAAAGCAGATCATGCAATGGCGCAAAAATGTGGTTGCAAAGCACGGATAAACATGGATTCTCAGGATTTTTGCATTGGGCTACACCAAACTCACCGTCAAATCACATGTCTGTGGTCACAACGTGAACCACAAAAATCATACATCTGCTTTTTCGTTCTGAATATATATTTTTTCTTGTTTTCCTCCTCTAAAAACTAGTTGTGTCTTATGGTCAGGTGTGTCTTATGGAGCAAAAAATACGGTAAAAGGGGGTGTGTTTTTTTTGGGGGGTCCCCTGTTCAACTGCCCCAGAAGAAAATGGGAGAAAAAGTCCTTTTCAACTATGCTGACAAAGAAATCCTCATTTCAATAGCAATAGTAATCATTTGTATTACAGAAACATGTGAGCCACCCTGAGATCTATGGATAAAGGGCAGTACACAAACAAACAAACAAGCAAACAAACAAAGTCAACGGAATTAACTGTTCATACACACTGAAAACAGCACTAGCATCCCGCAATGCAGCTGAGAGATCGCAAACGTTTGTTGCTTCCTCTCCCTGAACTTTTACATCCCCGGTCATAAGTAACTAAAAACTTGGACTTGAGTTTGCTTATGTCCTCATCCTTCCCAATCCGTTTGTCCTTTTGTGTCGTGTCTTTTCAGATTAAAAACCAGAAGGTAGCGGCTATTATTATTTTTTGGACTGGGGAGCCAGATTTTTTTAAAGTCTCTGAATAAATGATACACACAAACAAGTATTTCCACACACTGGGATTCCTTGAAAGCTAAATGCAGCTACTTCTGAAACACGAGCAGCCATTTATACAGTGGTACCTCAGGTTACATACGCTTCAGGTTACATACGCTTCAGGTTACAGACTCCGCTAACCCAGAAATATTACCTCGGGTTAAGTACTTTGCTTCAGGATGAGAACAGAAATCGTGCTCCGGCAGCAGCAGGAGGCCCCATTAGCTAAAGTGGTACTTCAGGTTAAGAACAGTTTCAGGTTAAGTACGGACTCCAGAACGAATTAAGTACTTAACCTGAGGTACCACTGTACTGCCATCGTCCAGCACCTTCCTTTCCACCTGCAGGCTGAGATGCAACAGGGAAAGCCAACCCTGTTGGGTTACCCGCACAGGTTCCCACGGCACGAGGGGGCCTCTCGCCCACCCGGCGCCATTTCCCCGGCTGTGCAAGAGAATCTTAAGCTCCTGAGACAAGCCGGGAAAGGCCAGGGAACCTCTGGCATTCCTGGGGGGTGGAGAGGCTCTGCGAACTGCCGGCAAGGCAGCCGAACTCCCTTGGCCAGCTTCCACGGCCTGTTCTCTGGCTGAGCCAGCAGTGGAAGCCAAGAACATACACGGCGTGTGAATAAACAGAGGAGGCCGGAACAGGACCCGCTCCCAGCCAAGCCAGATACGGAGCCAAGGCTTAGGACACCCGGCCTCGCAGATTCACCTACTGCCCTACAAAGTGCAAAAATAGAACCCAGGTGTCCGGGCGCTCTGCTGCGACTGCTATGCCCCGCTACCCTCGCACAGTGAGAGGCGGAGTTCAGCGGCTCAGATTCCTTGCTCCTCCTCTCTTCGACCCAAAAAGCCGCAGATGATTCCCATTGAAAAGGAAGCACAAGCCTCAACTCCCCTGGCCGAAACTTAGTACTCTAGCCACTAGGCTCCAAGGCCACCCCGAAGCTGAGAAAATAACCCAGATGCCCAGGGATTCCCCTCCGCTCTGTGCTGAACGGCAACCCCAAATTCTGTACCTGAACAAGGGCAGTTTCATCTCTTTGCGGCACATAAAAACAAGTTTCAGCTAATTCAGGGCAGTTATTTATTTATTGGCCAAGGATTGAAGAGAGACGAGTTTGTATTATTTCCCCTGCAGCTCAGCAAAGAACTCTTCGGGTGACCTTATGCCTCTCCCTCGCAACCTACCTCACTTTGGAGGATCCTTGTGAGGTTAACATTGGGGTGGGGAGCCCTCACGCACCACCCTTGGAGACCAAGTGGGGATAAAGATTCAATTAAAGAACTTTTGCTGCTATCAATGTCCCACAAGGTATCATGCATGTATCTTTCAAAGAGTATATTTGCATTAACCGTAAAACAAACTAATTGCAATTCGCCAAACTGCAAACAACGACATGCAGCATAAAGCAATTGCAAAAGACAAAGCATCAACGATCTTTTTTTATTCCTGCATGGCAGGGGGTTGGACTAGATGACCCTCGGGGCTCCCTTCCATCTTGACGATTCTACAAAAGGGAGTCACAGCCCGTAAACATAATCTGAGAGTTTGTACCTGGATTAACTTCTGCCAGACCCCCTGATCTCCAGCGCAACTTAATGCAATATCGCGTAACTCTCTCTTTCTAACCTTTCTTGCTGCCAGAGCACAAAAGTGCCGTTTTAAGTGTCATAAATCAGTTTGCGGCACACGCAAGAAAAAGGCAAGAAAAAGAAAAAGCCGTAGCAAGCCTGCTTCCAGGAATTAGCAAAATCGATCACTTAAAGGGCAGGTTAACAAGTCATGTGTGATGCTGTCCTGTAGCAGCTATCCAAGACACCCTGAATCTAAGCTCCATAAAGCCTGGATAGCTCCGTTAGTTAGCGTGTGGCGCTGATAACGCCAAGGTTGCAGATCCGATCCCCGTATGGGGCAGCTGCATATCCCTGCATTGGGCTACATCAAGCACAGGAAAACTCGGCCCTCCAGAGGTTTTGGGACTACAACTCCCATGATCCCTAGCTAACAGGACCGGCGGTCAGGGGTGATGGGAATTGTAGTCCCAAAACATTGGGAGGGCCGAGTTTGCCTATGCCTGGGCTAGATGACAGCCAGGGTGCTTTTCAGCTCTAGGATTCTAGGATTTAAGGCAGCAGGCATTGAGCATCTCTCTCTCTGGAGCGGCAGGGAGAGGAGAAAGCAAAGGGGCAGGCGGATCGATCTGCGCCCGCGAGCTGTTTCCAAACAGAGAACGAAAAATAAAACACACACATACACACGGAGGGAGAAAATGCAGCCATTGGGCTGCACCGAGCCTGATAAACAGTGCTATTTGCAGCCTTGCTCAGTTAGCAAAGCTTGGCCGGGCAGCTGCTGTGCACAAGCAGGGCTGACAACCGAGAAGGGGGTCTGCCTGGGTGCCGGGCCACCACCCCCCCCTGTGGAGAGGCACCGCTGCAACGGCAGGCCCAGTCCCCCGGGCACCAGGCGGGCCTTGACTTGACGCGAGCTCCGCCGAGGCCTCTGGGGCCTGCGGCCTTGGCGAGGCCAAGCTGCTCTCTCTCTCTCGGTGCCTCTCCAGCCTCGCCCCCCCCCTCCACCGCTTGGAAAGCAGCCCAGAGGCCCCTCGCTCAGGCCAGGCCTACGTGAGCCGAGCGACGGGCGGGGGCCCGGGCTAGACCAGGAGCAGCCAACCAGCGCCCGGCCTCCTTTCCTGTTTGCCTGCTAATTTCGGCTGGGAACACTGCGCTGCCATTGGGCGCCCGGCTTGAATGCGCAGAGCCCGGGCCTTTTGCCAGATGGGCTGGCGCTGGCAGGGCCGCCCGGCTGCTCTCGTCTCGGGGAGAGCTGGACACAGGGCAAATGGAGGAGCCCCCAAGAAGGAAAAACAACCGTGTGCAATGGGGGAGAGGGGACTGCATGTTCAAAAAAGTCCTCCCCCAAAGCCTCGCGAGGATCTTTCGCAGGCACCTCGAATCCTGCTTGCAACTGTGGAAAAAATAAAATACCACGCCAGATCGCAGGCAGCAAAAGTAACTCGAGCATCGCTGCTTTTTCATTTCGGATTCTGAGAGCACCATGCACGTTTTTAGAAACATAACCGAGGGTGCAGGTTCGGTTTCCTGCACTTAGGGTTAAAATAATAAAAGAGACATTATTCCCTCCCCGCACCCCCCACAATCCTCTTTCAAAAGTAATTTGAAAATTGAGCAAGGCCCATTTTAACACACATGAAACAACAACAACAAAAATGGCTTCGCATGAAATAAGATGTGGCCAAGGACTAAAGGAAAATGGTATTTTTACACCTTATTTGCACACGCAAGCTCGTATTGGAGACATGTTGGTATATATGTTTATTACTCTCTTCTCATCATTCCTGTCAGATATGCAAGTTTGCGCCGGCGTAATCTGCATTGAGTAACCCTGTGGTAACTACCACCTTGGGTAACCCTGTGGTAACTACCACCTTGAGTAACCCTGTGGTAACTACCACCTTGGTTCTGCACTCCTGACCACCAAGCTCGCTCCCCCCCGCCCCCCGCCTTTTGCCTGTAAGCATATAATAATAAAGGGGGTGAATTGGGGGTAATGTACCTATTTATCATGCTTTAATACACATTTGAGCTCAGTAAACTAAGTCATGGTAACCAGTCTGTGTTAATTACCAATCCCTCTGGAGTATGTGCTCAGGGTTGCCAGCTGCACCGTATTTCGCCAGGCCATTTGGCATTTTTGCCTCAGGTTTCGTATAAGGTATTTTACTTAAAATAAAAATAACTTCTTATTTATATGCCGCCCATCTGACTGGGTTGCCCCCAGCCATTCTGGGCAGCTCTCAACAAAAACAGTAAAAACACGATACGACACACTAAAAATGTCCCCAAACAGGGCTGCCTTCGGAGGACTTTTAAAAAACGCGTTAACTGCTTTCCTGTTTATTTAATAACTTTAATTACTTCTTTTAGTTCATTTACATCCCGTCCGCTCCTCCGAGGAGCTCAAAGTGGCATGCAGAGTTCTCCTCACAACAGCCCTGTGAGGTAGATTAAGCCCAAGGTCGCCCAGTGTCTAATGTGGCTGAGCAGAATTTGAACCCTGGTCTCCCAGGTCCTAGTCTGAAGCCCTAACCATTGCTGGATAGGAGCCAGGATTCTAGGGGAGAGAGGGAATCTTTCCCCTTTTAAGCTCATAAAGGTAAAGGTAAAGGGACCCCTGACCATTAGGTCCAGTCGTGACCGACTCTGGGGTTGCGGCGCTCATCTTGCTTTATTGGCCGAGGGAGCCGGCGTACAGCTTCCGGGTCATGTGGCCAGCATGACTAAGCCGCTTCTGGCAAACCAGAGCAGCGCATGGAAACGCCGTTTACCTTCCCACCAGAGTGGTACCTATTTATCTACTTGCACTTTGATGTGCTTTGAACTGCGAGGTTGGCAGGAGCAGGGACCGAGCAACGGGAGCTCACCCCATCACAGGGATTCGAACCGCCGACCTTCTGATCGGCAAGTCCTAGGCTCTGTGGTTTAACCCACAGTGCCACCCGCGTCCCTTTGCCACCCGCATACCCTCCTCCAAACAGGGCAGGGACCCAAAAATGTGTGAGGCTCCACTCCTTGACAAGTCAAACCCCACCAACTTAACCAGGCATTTGTAAAATCACGCGTTGGAAGCACCCGGTGGGTCTTGGAGGGCAGCGAAGGTGCAAGAATAATTCCCCCCTCCATTTTCAATGAGAGAAAACCAACTGGCCAAAAATCATGTGTTTGGGGTAGGTGGGCCTGCATTTATTTCCCTCTTGGCGAGAATCGGGTTTAATGCAAAACTCTGAAGCACTTTTCTTTCCTGCAAATGCCACCATTTTCAGCAGGGCCCACCAGATCGTGTTATTTGGACTGGAGGACGCAGGTGGCGCTGTGGGTTAAAGCCTCAGCGCCTAGGACTTGCCGATCGAAAGGTCGGCGGTTCGAATCCCCGCGGCGGGGTGCGCTCCCGTCGTTCGGTCCCAGCGCCTGCCAACCTAGCAGTTCGAAAGCACCCCCGGGTGCAAGTAGATAAATAGGGACCGCTTACCAGCGGGAAGGTAAACGGCGTTCCGTGTGCTGCGCTGGCTCGCCAGATGCAGCTTGTCACGCTGGCCACGTGACCCGGAAGTGTCTGTGGACAGCGCTGGCTCCCGGCCTATAGAGTGAGATGAGCGCACAACCCTAGAGTCTGGCAAGACTGGCCCGTACGGGCAGGCGTACCTTTACCTTTTATCAAGGCCACATCTGCACCACACATTTAAAGCGCTACGATACTGCTTTAAACAGCTAAACCATTCTGGGAGTTGTAGTTTGTTTGGGGTCCTCTATTCTCCTCACAGAGCTACAATTCCTGGGGCTGCCTGCGAAGAAGAGGGCCTGACAAACCACTCTGGGAACTGTAGCTCTGCGAGGAGAACAGGGAGGTCTCCAAACAACTCTCCGCACCCTTTGCAAGCTGCAACTCCCAGAATTCAATGCGGGAAGCCATGGCGGGACTTTAAACGTACGACGTGGCGGTGACCCCAAACTACTTTCTCGTCTGAACGGCTTCAAGACCCCTCCGCAGGGGGACTCCCCCCTCACAGGGTGAAAAGTTCAGGTCCAGCAGTTTACACCGACTGCGAAATTTCCGAGGCATCATTACGGGGGTTCAGAAATGAACGTTTTCCAGGAAGCACAAGTGCGCTGAAAGCTGCCTCAAGGGCATCTGTGCAAGACAGCCTGTGCATAGGGGCTGTGACATTTTGGCTTAGCTGTAGCAAATGTAAGGATTTTGGGACAGGAGGAAGTCCTCTTCTGGTTTTCAAGGAAGGGGAAGCTGGTTCAAGAGATAGCGAGATGTGGGGCACAAGACATGCCTCTAAAGAAAGGAATGCTCATGGGGCTATTTCAGCATCCGCCGCCCCAGGCAGCCACCTCAATCTGTCAAACGGTGAAGCCGGCCTTGGGTTTTCATGCAGTCACAAAGACGCATTGGGTCGTGGGCAACGGCGAAAAGCAAAGCCTCTCTTGAACCACATTCAACTCTCTGGAAAAGACAACTGTCCCCCCGATTTTAACCACAAGTTTATTTTCCATTTCTGGAGCAAAAGAGAGGAAGGGAGCGAAGGCACAATGTCACCATCCGATCGCCAGCCGCTGCTCCCTAGACTAGGCCATAGCCTACGAAAAACACTGGAGTGATTCAGACTTAGTCCCAAACCATGGTTTCCCACTGTGGCAAGAAGCCGGGGGGAAACTTCGGCTCAGTATCTCCAAACACCCCCTCTTCTTCCATTCCCGCTTTGAGGCAAACCCTTGCTTGCCGCTGTTCCATACAGCTTGCGCTTTCCCTGAAAACCAGGAACAAACCATGGTGCGCAACCATGGTTCGCAGGGCAGGTGCACTCCGGAACAGGCTATGGTTTGCCTCAAGCCAGGATCGGACGGTGGGGGGGGGGCTCATAGCTCACGAAGGGAGGAAGCAGCCCCCGTTTTCCTTGCCGTTGCGCCCGAATGGACTCCAGATCATGCTGATGAAGTGCTCAGGTGGTGGCGGCAAGTGAAAAGCAATTATTTGGGCAATACTGAAGTTCTGAGCACTGAAAATTCTCAAAGATAGACTCCAGACACATTTCACATGGAGCAAGAGAAATGTCTAACCGCCCCCCCCCCCGCCAGTCCATTAACCTGAAGTGAATCCGGGGCAACAAATTTTCTGGTGTGCCATTGGGCCCATTAAAATCAATGTGCGGTGATCAAAGCACGGCTGAGTAATTGAAATACCCTTGAAACTTGCCCCCCCCCATCAAGGCACTTCTTAGGCCAGATGCAAATGTCTGTTCCCCTTTAAAGGAAGGGGAGGGAAGCTTAATGATCTATAATGGGAGGAGGGTGAAGCGAAACATGGCATATCAGTTTCAGCTAGCAGACTTGCAAGCCATGATTCTAATACAGGGATCAGCAAACGTTTTCATCAGGGGGCCAGTCCACTGTCCCTCAGACCTTGTGGGGGGCCAGACTATATTTTTTTTTGGGGGGGGGTGAACGAATTCCTATGCCCCACAAATAACCCAGAGATGCATTTTAAACAAAAGCACACATTCTACTCATGTAAAAACACGCTGATTCCCGGACAGTCCGCGGGCCGGATTTAGAAGGTGATTGGGCCAGATTCGGCCCCCGGGCTTTAGGTTGCCTAACCGTGTTCTAATATTTCATTTCCTAACACTGTTTTTTAAATTATTACCCAGATTCTAGGGAGGCGGGGTTGAAAGGCAGGATCTCTAGTTCTGGAAGGCAAGCGTAGTGGTTAGAGCTTGAAAAAACGGTAGGCGCCAGGTACACGATTTCTACTCCAGATGAATTAATTCACAACAGCTGCCACCCGCAAGTTCCTCACCCACTAATCGCTCAAGCCCCTTTTCCTAATTTCAGGTGTGCGTTGGCAGCAATTCTGCACCAAGAATAGAAAGAAAGAAACTTTGCACGCTCTCAAGGAACGTTACCTTCGTTATTAAAAAGCACCCGCATTTTTATTAGTTTGAAATGTATTTGCATGGTCTATTAGGCTACAAGAGACTAGTAGCCTTGAAACTGGAGGGAGGCAGAACTAAAAGAAAATTACCAATCACTTGGACTAGAATCTTGGTTCCACTCATAAGCGTGCATTAAAACACACACACACACACTTTTACCACCCTATCTGCAGGTAGAAACTGTGCTGGAAAGTTAAAGGGCAATTCCTATGTGACCTGAATGCCCCCCCCCGCCCCCCCGGAGGTCACTGAGTCCTGTCTCCAGCTCTTGGAAGTATATAGAAGAAGACTTCTGAAGACTTGACTTTATTTTGCAATTATGAATAAACAACCTGTACAGGTTTCCTTGCACAGACTGCTGGATGCACAAATTAATTCCTATGTTCCCACAACCGCTCTGCAAGGTTGCTTGTGGTACAATCGCCAGAAAAGCAAAAGGCAACAAACAAAGTGAGACGTCCAGTGTGGCTGGAGCAGAAACAGGCTGTCCATAAACGCCCAGGGTCACATCCGTGGGCTGGTAGCAAATACAGTGGTACCTCAGGTTAAGTACTTAATTCGTTCCAGAGTTCTGTACAGTGGTGCCCCGCAAGACGAATGCCTCGCAAGACGAAAAACTCGCTAGACGAAAGGGTTTTCTGTTTTTTGAGTCGTTCCGCAAAACGAATTTCCGTATGGGCTTGCTTCGCAAGACGAAACGTCTTACGAGTTTGTTTCCTTTTTCTTAAAGCCGCTAAGCCGCTAATAGCCGCTAAGCCGCTAATAGCCGTGCTTCGCAAGACGAAAAAACCGCAAGACGAAGAGACTCGCGGAACGGATTAATTTCGTCTTGCGAGGCACCACTGTACTTAACCGGAAACTGTTCTTAACCTGAAGCACCACTTTAGCCAATGGGGCCTCCTGCTGCTGCACGATTTCTGTTCTCATCCTGAAGCAAAGTTCTTAACCTGAAGCACTATTCCTGGGTTAGCGAAGTCTGTAACCTGAAGCGTATGCAACCTGAAGCGTATGTTACCCGAGGTGCCACTGTACTAGCCTGGCCACACTGAACCTGTAACTTCAAATCGCCCCTGACTATTTCAGGTTGTTCAACAAAGAGAGAGCAGGTTTGGATCTCGTGGGTCACTGCATTCAAATCCCCTTTCGGCCATAATGCTCAATGGAGAGGGGGAAGATGGCAACAGGAGCGGTCCCTCCCAGGTCCTGTTTAGTCAAAGGCATGCAAAATGAAATCAGATTTTTTTAAATAAAAAAAACAGTGCCTCTGAGAGCGTACAAAGGCTTCTCTCTCAATGCTCCACAATTACAGACAACCTTGGCACATCAGAGGTTAGAGGAAAGGGTCTTGCTTCCTAACACTGACTCTCGCTTTATTTATGAAAACGACACCGGAAGTTTGTTTCAAATATTATAGCGCTCACAAGGGATATTACCACCTCTATGTAATCACTAGCGGAGGAGATGGGAGTATCCTCAAAGTGGGTATCCTCAAAAGTCTCTGGTCGTCCCTCCCACATATACCCAACCCTACCCACTGCTGTCAGCTGCCACGCTGAGCAGCCTTGGCCAAGTCACGACTCTCTCAGCCTAGCCTAGCTTACAAGGTTGTTATGTAGATTAAAAACAAGGTAACCCTGTGCATACCACCCTGAGATCCTTGCAGGAAGGCTGGAATATAAAGTCAGTAGCCTGAGGTTACAATGGGGTGTAAGGAAGGAATTTGTCTATGGACCAGGGCCAGGGCAGAGATGTTCAAAGAAGAAAATTATTAAGGATGCTCAATGCAGAAAGTACCTTTCATGCAGTCATCCCATCCATCCCGTAAGGCTCATAAAAAAAATATCTGTGTTTTAGGGACTGGGAATCCATATCAACAGGATGTTACCGAAAAGACCGCATGCATCTATATCAACTCACCTGAGCCTTCAGGTGTACTTTTGAAGCCCTGCTCAGGCATGCCACCTGGTAAGGTAAATTATGGTGACAGGAACACAAGGGCGAGGGCTTTTTGACGATGGCCCCACAACTGTGGAATCTGAACCCACATGGTATCAGACAAACACCATATCTAAGGACTTCTGGCAGTTTTGCATAAAGCTAAACTACTATTCTGATTTTTGGTGGCTCTGAACAACGTTTCAATGTAGCAAAGTTTGCAAATTTTAATTATTTTGAATTTTATATTGTATTGTGCATCACTTGTGAACCACGTTGGGAAGCTTTTCTTTTTCCCTTGAAGAGCAGCATGCACATTTGTGAAATAATAAATAACTAGAAGTAAGAGGGACAAGTGTTCCCCATGTTAGATTCCTGCACCACCACCCCCAGAATACAACGTCACCCTCTGCCTCCTGGAACGCTGCTTTGTGCTTTGGTGCTCAGAGGGGCGAGATTTCAGCCAGGCCTCAGCCACAGAGCCA
Source organism: Podarcis muralis (assembly GCF_964188315.1). NCBI lineage: Eukaryota > Metazoa > Chordata > Lepidosauria > Squamata > Lacertidae > Podarcis > Podarcis muralis. The sequence continues at coordinate 84,453,613 of NC_135661.1, forward strand.
GTCCTGAAACATGCAAACCAGTAAAAAAAAGGGCCTTCTGAGCATGCACAAAGTACATTTACCTCCCAAGGGTGCAATAGCAGCCAGCAACTTGCAGGTTGGAAGGGCATGGCCCTCATATTAGGACACCAGGAGCCCAGGTGCTCATTTTAGGAAAATACCATATTTTTTGCTCTATAAGACTCACTTTTTCCCTCCTAAAAAGTAAGGGGAAATGTGTGTGCGTCTTATGGAGCGAATGCAGGCTGCGCAGCTATCCCGGAAGCCAGAACAGCAAGAGGGATTGCTGCTTTCACTGCGCAGCGATCCCTCTTGCTGTTCTGGCTTCTGAGATTCAGAATATTTTTTTTCTTGTTTTCCTCCTCCAAAAACTAGGTGCGTCTTGTGGTCTGGTGCGTCAGATAGAGCGAAAAATCCGGTAATCGCTGGGTGCCTGGTGATCACAACCTCTGAAACACAGTGCAGGTGGGCAAGAATTCCTGCAAGGAGGGCTCCCCTATGTCTAAAATGAGCAGGACGGGAGTATTTAAGTGTTAAACAACTTACAACCACAAAAATAAGGTGGGTCTTGAAAAGTATGCATCTCAAACATCAAAAGAGGGAGGGAGTTTCACAGGCCAGCGGCTGCAGCAGAGGGCGCTCTCTCCCAGTCACCGCCCCACAAGCTTCTGAACAACAAAGAGGGTCCCTTTCAGTGATCTTAGCACCCGAGAGGGTCTACAGGGAAGGAGGCTGTCTTTCAAGTATTTGGGGCCCGAGTCGTTTAGGGCTTTAAGCGTTAAAGGAGAAAACAGTAACACAATTCTTACGTCCCGGAGGACCAAATACCTCCATCTTTTCCAGCACCCCCTGCTGGTCATTCACAGTCGCCACATCTTCCCAAGTCCCCGACATCCCATCTTTAGTTCCCTCCGGAACCCACAAAGCGATGCATAAAAATGGCACTCAGTCGGGAAGTTAGGCTGCAAGAGGGGGAAACTGAGGCACGTCCTCAAAGCTGATGGTGGAGATCTAGCTCGCTGCGAGACGAGGACTCCAGGGTCCTGGACCCCACGGCTCCTTTCTCAGAAATTCCGGGCGTCACATATTCCAAGTCTGAGCTCCAGCCGCTACCGCCCCTTCCAAAATGGCGAAAGAACACAAACGCAAAACAAGCCCTTAAGTCCTGACTCCTAGTCCACTCTTATCAAATTATCTCTCTTGCCAATCCACCACTGTCCCCATCAACAGAAGAAATAAACCATATATGTGCCACCACTTAACAAAAAAAACCCCCACCACAACCACATCATTCAGATTCCGTTAATCAAAATGCAGGTCACAAGTAAGGTGAGAAAACGTCTCACCCCGAGTTAAAGATTCACGAACATCAGCCAAAGCAGTTCTGTGATTTAGCGCCAAGACGTCTTTTCCGACGCCAATTTTTGCGGCGCCAGATTTCTCCCGCCGCTGATTGTCCTCGTCCAAGCCAAGACTGGCTTGGGAACCCCAACAAAGTCTGGGTCAGGCAGGCCTAGGGGGCCAGAGACACCCCCGTCCCACCCCCCAAAAAGTAAACCCTTCATTGGAGAAGAGCCATTTCAGCCTGGATTGGGAGAAGGAGCAACAGGGAGATCGAAAGGAAAATAACAGAACGGTTCCCGAAATTTCGAAAACGCAACGAAGGCGAACTGGATTAATTTTATTTAAAAAGGACATGGGGATGAGAAGAGAAGGGGAATGGAAAGGCCGACAGGGAACTCGAGGGAAGAAGAGAAAGGCAAAAGGCACAAAAATAAAAAGAGAGTCGAACTGTGATTGAGGAGATAACCACAAATTTGGGGTGCGAACAGGAAAAACAGAAGAACATGCCCCCCCCCCCGCCCAAGGGCAGAGAAAACAGAGGAAAGGAGAAAATTCAGTAGCTCAAAAGAAGGAAAGAAGGGGTCTGTGTGGATGAGAAAACACAAAGGACAGGAGAGGAGGAGAAAAAAATCCACGTGGATGGGAAAGTAACAGAACAGACATGAGGACGGCAGGGGAATGAGGGCACAAGAAAGTAAAGGGACAGAGGAGAGGTTGCGTGAGGACGAAAGGGGCGCAGGACAAGGAGCAGGAAGAGATAGCCAGAAGGAAAAGCGAAAAGAGAGAAAAGAGAACAGGGAGAGGAGCCAAGCCAGGCGCACATCTGCTCCTGCTGCCTTTTGCCCCTGGCAGTGCCACACTCACCCTCCGAAGGAGCCCTGCCCGCGGGCGACGTGCCTCCAGGGCCCTCTTCCTGCCCTGTTGCCCCGCCGTCCCCCATCGCCCACTGACCGCCGCTGCCAGCCCCAAGCCGAGAGCGCTGCTATCCCCAAATAGGAACTGCCCCCTACCTCCGCCCCCAGCCGCGTCACAGCCTGGCACGGGGCCGGGAGCACGTGATGTACACAAGAGCCGTCATGCGCCCGCCGTCCGGCACACGAGGTCCACCGGCTTTCCCTGCCCGGAGGAGAACAGCCAGCAGCCGAGGCTGCAGAGGAAGGACATGTGCGAGGAGGAGGAGGAGGAGGAGGCTGGGTTGGGACGGGTGCCAGTCCATTCCGCCTGCAAACTCCGGAGGGAAAAGCAGAGAGTGAGCGAGTTCCGGGGATGCCACAAGGGGGCGCCGGAGGAGGGCAGGGGGGAAAGCAGGCCGGATCTGTGCCAGGGGAATCACATGGAGGCGGAAGGAGACCCAATTCAGCAGGAACGGAAAGGGTTCAATTGCCGGCAGGGCTGGGAGAGACTCCTGCCTGAATCGCTGGAGGGCCAGTGCTGCCGGTCGCTGAAATAGACAACACTGGGTGAAATGGACCAATGGCCTGAGTCTGTATCAGGCAAATTCCTATGTTCCCAAAGGCAAGGTCTTTGGGCTGGTGCCACAAACCCAGGCGCAGCGATAGGGGACAGATAAGCACTCAAAACGGAAAACCAGATTCCACAGGTGGATTTTCCTTATCAAAAGTTCAGGGCCCGCAGCGCCAGCTTCGCAGGATCTCTGCCTTAAAGGAGAAAGTATTTAAAAAAAATAAAATTGTCAGTGGCAGCCCCTACCCCAGCCAGCAGGGGGCAAGATTGCCTTGGTGGGCAGGAAAGACGAACCAACTGAGGGGGAGCTGGGAATTGCAAAGAGGTGTGCTCTGGCTTTTAATAGGGCTTTTGGGGGGGGGGGGGAGGTTTAAGTGCTGGGGCTTGACAGACCAGGTTCCTCGGTCCAGCTCTCCAAAGGGAGCGGCGACCAGTGACTTCTTTTAAAAGGCTATTCCAGGAAACAGTCCCGTAGAAATTCAAGGGAGAGTTCTTATTTTCTCCCTTACTTTGACAGGACCTCATTCGGGGGGAATTGGGGGGGGGGTACATCTGCACCCTGGCAAGCTCCCACTCCGCCCCTGGCTTACCAACAGTTAACGAGAGCCTGCGAGGCAAAAAAAAAGGGGTTGTTTGTTTTTGGGGTTTTTTAAAAGGATAAACACACACACACAATTAAGTGCACTTTGGCTTCCTGCCCTCAGTGGCACAGTGCCAGTTTGTGTCCTACCCAGCAACAGGCTCCAAGATCGTCCACGGGACGTCTAGCGGAGCTACTTGCGCAGCCCAGAAACCAAGCGGAGCGGACGGTCACGACACACCCACCCGGGCACGTCGGCGCTGCCATGGCCACACGCCCTTGCTCGCTCCGGTCGAATTCGCCCAACGGAGCCCGCATCCAGACCCAGACACCCACGCTGGCTGCCAACTTCCGAAGACCTACTTTTCACAAAGCTGAAAAGCACACGCCGCACACCTGTGCCCCCTCTCCATATAATATATGCATCTCTCTCTCTGTCACCCTGTTCATTCTTGCCTTAACCCAATTCTGAGATGATCTCCACGGAATTGACCTACATCTGAAATGACGCTTTGGCTGCCTGGCTGGGATACCTGCTTCGATCCAGCAGCCGCTGCCTAATTTTAAATGCCCCTTTGGAACACCAAAACTTCATGCATTTTCCTGGCCAACAAACAGCTGCCACCCCCCTTTGCCCCTCTCTCTCTCTCCCCCTCAAAACTTCGTGGGCGATTTAAACAGCCTAGGCGAACAACCTCTCTCCACCACAGTACCAAAAGCGTCCAAAATCTCCAAAATCCAAGACATGTTTTTGAAAGCCAAGTTTTCCGAGTTACAAAGGTCCTTATAAATCATCGTCAATAACAACAATGGCAAATATTATTAAGCGACCGGGTGTGGATTTCACGGTCCAGGCACGTTCCCTTTCAGGGATTGCTCTCCTCCGCTACTGTACGGAGATTCCTGCCAACTCACTTCTGGCAAAGGCTGCCAGATTTACAGGCAGAGCTTTGCGAAGACGCACCTTGCAGCTTTCGCCTGCCTCGTTTTTTTTAAAAGCGTCCATTTAAACGGGTAATCAAAATTGGAGGAATGGTGCAAAAGTAATAAAAGTGGAGGAGTTTCCCGGAATATTTGTCAGGAAAGCAACAACAACAAAAACCCTTTTCCTCACCCTGTTCCATATGCACAAACCGTCCGATCTCGTATGCTTGCATTTCTCAACTGGGGTCTAAAGGCAGCCAGCAGAGAGAGAGGGAGAGAGAGGCCATGATAAAAAGATTGCAGCACTGTAAACAAGGTATGCGGGGAGATTAAGCAGCAGATCCACAAGCAGGAGGAGAGAGACATCACACAGCCTGTGTTGTCGCTTTCTTGGGCCTGTTCCATGATATTCAGCTCGCTGGCTAGGGTTGGTGACCAGACTTGTGGTTGGCTACAGAACCCTGCGCTCTCTCCTTGCTGGTTTACATTTGGCACATATCTCCACTGTAATCTACTAGATCTCCTTGCGGCCAAGAGAACATGCCCCCCCCCCTTTCCTTCTTTCCAGCTCTGCAGGATTACTGCACATCCTCCCCATGTCGTCCTCCTGCAGCCGTCGGGTGACATTGACCAGCAAGATGCAAATAAAATGAAAAGAAAACAAGCTGGCCGTTTCACTCATTAAAAAATAATAATAATGAGAATAACAAGGTCACACACAATCCCCTCCAAACACACACACACACCCCACGGCGCCAGAAAAAGCTGCTCACAAGAATGGCACCCTTTAACATACTACTGAAGACCTAGATCTAGAAGTTTTTTGGGGGGTGGGGAAGGGAGTGGGGCGTTCTCAGGGCTGCGCAAGGAAGGAGGGCTCCAACCAGCCCCTTCCATGGAACCCCAAAAGTCAGGCGCGCAAATAGGTTGTGTGTTTTAAAATACACACAGCCCCACTTTGGAATCTGATGAGTCCGCAGATTTCCCCCCCCCCCCGACCCACATATAGATAAATCGCCCAGGGGGAGGGGGGCGGCGCGCGCAAACCATTGCAAAATATCTATATATCAGGGGCGCATGCCTCCCCCTGCGTTTGCGCAACCCCCTCTCCAAAACTGGGGGGTGGGTTGCAGATTTCTCGCGCACCCGGGAAGAGTTGGATCGCGGTGCGACACCCCCCCCCCAAAATAAAAACTGGGGAGGGGGGCTTCGTGCACCCCCACCCACCTTTCCTGGTTTTTACCTTGGACACTGCAAGCCATTCTCCATGGCTGGCTGGCTCTCCTGCGCCTCCTGCCCGGGTCCAGCCGCCTCGCCTGGCTCCGCGCGCTCCGCTCTCCCCTCCTGCCTCTCCGCCTGCGCTCCTCTGCCTCTCTCGCCCCCCCTTCTCCCCCTCCTCGAAGCCCACTCCCCTTCAGGCTACACCCACCGCCCCTCCCCCATCCGTGCCATTGGCTCCCCCTCCCACCCCAAGGTGCCCCCCCCCCCACGCCCGGCGCGCGCGCGCGCCCTCGCAAGCCTTGCAGATCCAAGGCGCTTTTTGGCACGCCTCCTTCTGCTGCTGGTGCGCGCGCCGATTGGGCGCCGGGGATGCCACTCCGAGACCCAAGGAGGGGGGGGTCTTCCCCACCTACCCAACCCCCCCACCCCACTTTCTGTGTTGGCAGCTGGCTAGCGCGAGGGGGCTCCGCTGCGGCTGCGGAGGGGCAGGGAGCGCAGCGCGCAGGGTGCTCCGGCCGGCGGAGCGCTCCTCCGGGCTTGCGTTAATCCAGAGTCACACTGCTTCTGTTCCGTGCATCGGATCCGGATTCGTTCCGGGAGATTAAGGTGGCCGTCGAAGCGTCTTTACCCGGGACGTGCAAATCAGCCGGGCGTCCTACCTGTGTGCTCGGCACAAAGGGGAGTGACTCCGGATTAAAGCTGCAGGACTGTGTGCACGCTTAATTGGTAGTAGACTCCACTGAAGCTCGGGGGGGGGGGCTTTTGATTCGGAAACAAGCCTTCAGCTCAATGCAGAAGAACGGTGCGAGTCCCCCGCCCCTACCCCTCCAAGGGCCTTGTGTGGGAAAGGGAGTGACTCTGATTCTTGGAGTCAATTCGGATTTGGAAAATGCAGCGCGACGCCGTTCGTTCCCTCTCCGTTCGGTATTCAGTGATGGAGATGAGTTTACTCTCGCGTGCGTCCATGTAATAAATGTCTCACCGGATCACCTTGCTTTTTGGCTTTCAAATCCAGTTTACACGCTCATTTGGAGTCGATGTAAGCGGTGCAACGCTTTCTAAATATGTCTGCTCAGATATTCCTCCCAGATGAATTCAGTGTGACTCCCTGCATCGAGCCCGGAATTGAACGGGTTTGGCCCGCGAAGCCCCCTCCAATTCAGCGACTCCACACCCAGACATAGTGGATCCAGATATATAGGATCGCAGCCTTTAAAACAGTTGCCTGAAGATGTTAAAACGGTTGTATAAATGCGCCCCCGTGTGGTGAGAGAAAGCGCCAGCAGCCTTTTCATTGCCTTTAAACATATCCAGCGTCTGAAATGTGCTGTTTCTACACCCTAGGGATGCATAGTATGCAATGTTATGATATAATTTTGAATGCATTTATATATTTGCTTGATTTGAAGCACTTATTTGCTCCTCTTCAGCCAAAGATCTCCAAGTGTCTTACAATACAATACAATACAATACAATGCAATACAATACAATACAATACAATACAATGAGGTGATAAAATCTATATAAAAGGTTTCTGTGTGTGTGTGCAGACTTCATGCTTCTTTGGGGGAATCTTAATTGAGGTCTGTTTGTTTTGCTTGTTTAATTTGTTGTTATTTAGTCATTCAGTCGTGTCCGACTCTTCGTGACCCCCTGGACCAGAGCACGCCAGGCACTCCTGTCTTCCACTGCCTCCCGCAGTTTGGTCAAACTCATGCTGGTAGCTTCGAGAACACTGTCCAACCATCTCGTCCTCTGACGTCCCCTTCTCCTTGTGCCCTCCATCTTTCCCAACATCAGGGTCTTTTCCAGGGAGTCTTCTCTTCTCATGAGGTGGCCAAAGTATTGGAGCCTCAGCTTCAGGATCTGTCCTTCCAGTGAGCACTCAGGGCTGATTTCCTTCAGAATGGAGAGGTTTGATCTTCTTGCAGTCCATGGGACTCTCAAGAGTCTCCTCCAGCACCAGAATTCAAAAGCATCCATTCTTCAGCGATCAGCCTTCTTTATGGTCCAGCTCTCACTTCCATACATCACTACTGGGAAAACCATGGCTTTAACTATACGGACCTTTGTTGGCAAGGCGATGTCTCTGCTTTTTTTAATATAGCCCCTCTATTTCAAGCACGGGTGAATTGACTCTGAGAGGAAGGGACTTGCCCAAGGCCACCCCATGAATCCTTGACAGACAGAATTCAGGCTCTACAAATCCCAAATCAACCCTTTCCCCACTGGCTTCACCCAGAAAAAATCCCCGGACCAAGGTGAGAACACAAAATACAATCTTCTCCATCAATTCCCGCCCCCCTCCCCTAAAAAACACGCCTGAAGTTAAGCTGGGCTGTAGCCTTCCCAGACGAATGCTGTAAATGGCTCTTCACCACAAGTGTCCACTTGTTAGGATGTTTGTCTTGTTTAAAATCACAGAATCATAGAATTATAGAGTTGGAAAAGACGCTGAGGATCATCTAGTCCAGGCATGGCCAAACTCCGCCCTCCAGATGTTTTGGGACTACAACTCCCATCATCCCTAGCTAACCAGTAGTCAGGGATGATGGGAATTGTAGTCCCAAAACATCTTGAAGGCCAAGTTTAGGCATGCTTGATCTCTAGTCTAACGCCCTGCAATGCAGCTGTATTTCTCCTTTTTGAGTTTTTTGTGCGGCAGGGCCTAAACCATGGGTAGGCAAACTAAGGTCCGGGGGGCCAGATCTGGCCCAATCGCCTTCAAAATCCAGCCTGTAGACGGTCTGGGAACCAGTGTGTTTTTACATGAGTAGAATATGTCCTTTTATTTAGAATACGTCTCTGGGTTATTTGTGGGGCCTGCCTGGTGTTTTTACATGAGTGGAATGTGTGCTTTTATTTAAAATGCATCTCTGGGTTATTTGTGAGGCATAGGAATTCGTTCATTTTTTCCCCCTTCAAAATATAGTCCGGCCCCTCACAAGGTCTGAGGGACAGTGGACCGGCCCCCCCACTGAAAAAGTTTGCTGACCCCTGGAACTCCCTGTCTATTTATTCATAACAGGCAGGCACCTTCTCTGCCCTCTTTCCAGCTCCTGTGGGCTTATTTATATGAACGAGGAGAGTGCTAGTTGAAATAAGAATTTATCAATAAATATATGTACAAGATGCCTGAAAGGGTTGTGAAGGATTGCTTTGTGGAAGAGCTGTTCCGGGTGTTTTAATGGTTCCAGATATATAAATGACTTTCCCAACCCCACAGCTTCAGAGTCCAGACGCTGCAGATGTTTCATTTAGGAATACAGACAGCGGCATTGCTAAGTTTCCCATCCGAATGCACCCACTTAAATTAATGAGCGTGGCTAGCTTTGGGCTATTAATTTCAGCAAGTCCACTCTGAGCAAAATTCGTTGAATGCCACCAAAAGTACTTAAAAGATTTGGAACATGGGCCCACAGACAGAAATTTGCATGTGATTTTCATGTGCCCGGTTATACACGTAAGAGGCAAATTCAGAATTAAAGTGTCGCAGAAGGCTCATTTTACATCCAAATAACCCTCAAATAAATGATTCATTGATTTGCACTCCACTGCAGATCACCCAGAACAATTCCTCCTCTTCAGTTCTTTTATCCCACAAATTCCTGCACCAAATAAATTGCTTCCCCCTTCAATTCCCCCTATTAATTGCCTCCAAATAATCTCTAGATGAGGTCATTTTAAATTACGTTTTTCTTCAAAAATTAATATCCTTCCAGTAACCCCCCCAATTTGTACCTTATCCAGAAATTATTGGACTACTCAATAAAAGACTTTTGAGCAGCACTTTTGAGTAAGGAGAGGAGCAAACGTCTTCCTCTGATATATTTCAGAGAAGGGAAAGAACTGCCAATAAACAACATTTTCCCATTGTCCACCAGAGGGCACTGTTGGCTCACAATCAAGGTTCCTTGGGGAAAGCCAGTGGGTTGCCTGATTGGTTATTAAAACCAGAGAAAAGGGACCTGATCCAACAGTGTAGCTGAAATTCCATTGTAATGATTCCCTTTTCCACAACAGGAAGAAATGTACCAGTACGGAAGTGCAGCCTTTGCTAACCTGATGCCCTCCAGATGTGGGTGATGGAAGTTGTAACCCAAAAAACATCTGCAGGGCGTCATGTTGACAAAGGCGGCTGCAGTTTTGTCGTCCACACATTTGATTTTCCCCCTGAACCAAGCAGGGATTAAGTCACAGTGTTTTCCCGTCTTCAAAATAATATTTTTCAGTCCTTCTCAATATATTTTCTTAAGAAGCCGGTACAGTATAAGCTTTTGCTCTAACGCAGCAACTTTTGTCAGATCAAATTATCCACACAGCTCTCTATCATGTTAAAATTTGCACAATCACATTATTGCACACCGTTTTTTGAATAATGTAATAAAAGGCTGCCATGTTGCCCTTAAAGTATCTGAGTTTAACATTCCTCTTAACATTTGAATGATTACCTCTTTGCAGGAAACAATAAATGTTTCTAGCACACAACTGAAAGAGGGATTTTGTAAAACCACAAATGTCAGTGAGATAAAAACTGGCATGCAGTTATCATGTTGCAACGCTCATTTAGTACATTCAGATTAATGGCCGTGATAAAATTAGGGAAAGATGGCAAAACTATTGAGCCATAGAAAACGGGGGAAAGTTTATCCAGTACAGTATTGCAAGAGAAGCAGTTTGTATGGAAATGTGGACTCACAGAGATTGCCACTGTAAAAACAGAATTGATAAAACGTGCCCTTTCTCTAAAAGTTCCTTTTGAAAAAATCTTTTCTACTTGATTTTCTTTATACATCCAAACTAAGTACCGTAACAGATGGACGTTTTATGTGAAATTGTATGACAGTCGTATATTTTAGCAGTGTATTATATTAATTTGTTCAAGTTTCACCCTGCCTATTCACCAAACATTCTGGGTAGCTAACAGCAACCTTTGCAAATACAACCCAGTATAATGAAATTCAGTTAAGAACATCAACAATATGCAAAGTAAAAAAAACAACAAAAAAGGCATGTAAACATCCATTTTAGACATCCAGTTATTGTTACAGTGGAGAAGGAAAAAAAGCTTTATAAGGACATTATTTTTAACCACCTACGTCAAATCTGAAAGCACAATGTACTCTTGTTTTAAAAATTGTTTGTTAAAGAAATATTTTAAACCACCACTGGTTATAATAAGCAGCACCATATGTACAGATCAACTGAAAGGCCAGAGACCTGACTAAACTGAAATGCTTTTGCCTGCTGGCAGATGATCATCACCAGAGACTTATTGTAAGTTTGGAGTCTTTTAAAAAAAATGCTAAAATAAAGATTGTTTTGAAACCTAATTAATCTATTAGCCCAGTACCCCTCGGCCGTTTTCCAGAGATGTTACAGGGAGAAGTAGGGGGGGTTGCTTTCATTTTTTTTTTTTGCCAAGGCATATCATTGCAGCTACAAATAAATATTATTCACGGGTACAATCTTTTTGAATGTCACCCAGCAAAATAATTCTCAGTTCTTACCTTCATGGATGCCTTCAGGTGCCAGTCATTTTCTGCAGTATACTTCTCATTCCAGGGCTTGACTGATTTTTTACCCTTGAGACGTGGATACCTCTGACCAGGGCTGGGGAATCTTTTTCATCCCGGGGGCCACATTCCCTTCAGGAAGACCTGTCGAGGGCCACATCCCAGGGGTGGACAGAGCCAAAGGAGCAAGTGAGTGGAGCAAGGATTATAAATTGTACCTTTGCAAAGTAGGCTAGCTTCTACACACAAACCCCTCTCTATGGTCAAGACAGATGGATGCCAATAACCCCTCTCTATCCCCCATCCAGACAAACAAATTACACTATCAGGGTTCTATTCCAGCCAGGGGGAAAACACTCAAAAGGGTGCAAAACCGGGCCAGTGTGGGTCCAGATAGAGTTGGTTGGAGGGCTAGATGTGGGACCCCGCACCTGTGGCTTCCCTTGCTGTTTTAAGGTGAAGGTAAAGGGACCCCTGACCATTAGGTCCAGTCATGGCCAACTCTGGGGTTGCGGCACTCATCTCGCTTTATTGGCAAGGGAGCCGGCATACAGCTTCCAGGTCATGTGGCCAGCATGACTAAGCCACTTCTGGCGAACCAGAGCAGCGCACGGAAACGCCGTTTACCTTCCCGCCGGAGCAGTACCTATTTATCTACTTGCACTTGGATGTGTTTTCGAACTGCTAGGTTGGCAGGAGCAGGGACCCAGGAACGGGAGCTCACCCTGTTGCGGGGATTCGAACCGCCGACCTTCTGATCGGCAAGTCCTAGGCTCTGTGGTTTAACCCACAGCACCACCCACATCCCCCTTGCAGTTTTAGCTGTTAACAAAAATGTAAAGGCAATGCGCTGGCTAATAACTGTTAGTGAATATACCATCTGTTGTGATGTCATTCAAAATATACCAATAAGCCACCTCAAAATGATGTATATATCATACAACACATCTCACAAAATATACAAGTCCCGTATTTTTCGCTCTATAACACGCACCCGACCATAACACGCACGTAGTTTTTAGAGGAGGAAAATCTGTAGGCATGCCGCACGTAGGCATTCCCTCCATAACACGCACAGACATTTCCCCTTACTTTCTAGGAGGAAAAAAGTGAGTGTTATGGTGCAAAAAATACGGTAACTACAAGTTGTTATATGTATCAGAGCCAAACAAAGAATCAAACAAATCAATGAATAGCGAGGAATGCCAGGCCGTCTCTCAAAGGAAGAGGTCTCACAAAAGTCTTGAAGGAAAACGTCTATCCAAAGTCTGTCCGAACTGATCCACTAGCATGATCCCCACTAGTATGAATATTTCATTGATAATTATTCGCTGATGAAGACTTTACAGTGGTACCTCGGGTTAAGTACTTAATTCATTCCGGAGGTCCGTACTTAACCTGAAACTGTTTTTAACCTGAAGCATCACTTTAGCTAATGGGGCCTCCCGCTGCTGCTGTGGCACCGAAGCACAATTTCTGTTCTCATCCTGAAGCAAAGTTCTTAACCTTAATTTTTGAATTAGCGGAAGTCTGTAACTTGAAGCGTACATAACCCGAGGTACCACTGTATTCCAAAACAGTTGAACTATTCCGGATATACTGTCCTTTTGAGACTTCGGAGAGACGTCTTCCTTGTATATTTTGAGAGATGCGTTGTATGATATACAGTGGTACCTTGGGTTACATACGCTTCAGGTTACATACGCTTCAGGTTACAGACTCCGCTAACCCAGAAATATTACCTTGAGTTAAGAACTTTGCTTCAGGATAAGAACAGAAATTGTGCAGTGGCGGCAGCAGGAGGCCCCATTAGCTAAAGTGGTGCTTCAGGTTAAGAACAGTTTCAGGTTAAGAACGGACCTCCAGAACGAATTAAGTACTTAACCCGAGGTACCACTGTATACATAATTTTGGAGTGGCTTGTTCGTATATTTTGAATGACATCACAACCGAATATATATATATTCACTAACAGTTATTAGCCAGTGTGTTGCGTTTGCATTTTTGTAGGTTGTTACATTTTGCAGCAGGGACACGGGTGGCGCTGTGGGTTAAACCACAGAGCCTAGGACTTGCCAATCAGAAGGTCGGCGGTTTGAATCCCCATGACGGGGTGATCTCCCATTTCTCGGTCCCTGCTCCTGCCAACCTAGCAGTTCGAAAGCACACCAAAAGTGCAAGTAGATAAATAGGTACCGCTCCGGCAGGAAGGTAAACGGCATTTCCGTGCGCTGCTCTGGTTCGCCAGAAGCGGCTTAGTCATGCTGGCCACATGACCCGGAAGCTGTACGCCGGCTCCCTCGGCCAATAAAGCGAGATGAGCGCCGCAAACCTAGAGTCGGCCACGACTGGACCTAATGGTCAGGGGTCCCTTTACCTTACATTTTCCAACACAGGGGTTTGTGTTTGCTCATTTTAACTGTTAAGGCACAATTCCTCTACGTTGTGATCCTGAGTAAGCACTCTCAGTGAACAGCCGAATGTTGCACCTTGTTGTAGCAAAACAGGTGTGAATCTGATCAGGTACCACCATCCCTGAGATGTGTTCGCTGCCCACACTCAGGCCCACAATCAGCTTGTGAAAATAAGCTAGTCTGTCAAAAAATACAAAACTTTGCTAGAAGATCAGAGGATGGCCCTGGCGAGAGACCCTCCCAAGCTCTCGCCTTGAAGAATTAATCCCGTGCTGAAACCATCATCTTAATCTGTCGTTCAGCTACATTGCATTTTCCGTTTTTCTCCATCTGTGGAAGCCACAATAGAAGTGCCGGCTTTATGGGAATATCTTGCTGATGGATAAATCCCGTCCGTCCTCACCAGAGGGCAGCGAGGCAGACAGGTCCCCTCTTAACCTCATCACTTAACTAATGAGGTTGTTGAAAGAAAGCCCTTTAGCAGAAGTCAGCGGGCAGACCCGAGCAGGAGAGCGTGAGGCTAAACAATTGCTCCTTGGGGTGTAGCGGGATGAGAGGGAATTGGGGTGGTGAGAAAAATATATATACACCTTTCTGTGACAAAGTTGGAGAACCTGCGGGAGAGAAGAGGTTTCTTAACAGCTCAGAAGTTCCTGTGTCCAGCCTTCTTGTGACACCCTCAACGTTTCCCCAAGTGGTGTGGAGTTCCACAGGAGCTCTACCTCTGGATGAGACAACGTTGCGAGAGATGCCCTTCAGGAGTTTTGGACCACAACTGCCATCCATCCTTCTCGGTTTGCAACTTTTAAAAAAGTCCTCATGAAAATTTGTCAGCATTTTAGTATGAATTTCTGTACTGTATGCGATATTGCTAGATGTGCCTCTTTTCTGCAAGCAATTTTTTTCTCAGTATAATGCATTTTCATACGCTGTTTTCACAGATACATTCAACGCGCTCTTTAATGGTGTGCGAATTTCGGCACGCAGTTTTTGTGTGGGGGACTTCACTGCAAAATGACGCCATTTTTGTACATTATGTTCGCTAACGTATACATCTGTGTGCATTAACTCGCTCTACGCGGGGCTGCCCTTGAGACCGACCCAGAAACTCCAGCGGGTGCAGAATGCCGTGGTGAGACTCCTTACGGGGTCCTTGCCACGGGATTATATTCATCCAGTACTATACCAGCTGCACTGGCTCCCGGTGGGGTACAGGATCAGGTGTAACGTGCTGGTTTTAACCTTTAAAGCCCTTCATGGCCTAGGACCCTCGTACCTACGGGACCGCCTCTCCTGGTATGTCCCACAGAGGAACTTAAGGTCTTCAAACAAAAACATCCTGAAGGTCCCAGGCCACAGGGAGGTTAGGCTAGCCTCAACCAGAGCCAGGGCTTTTTCAGCTGTGGCTCCAATCTGGTGGAACGCTCTGTCACAAGAGACTAGGGCCCTGCGGGACTTGACATCTTTCCGCAGGGCCTGCAAGACAGAGCTGTTCCGCCTGGCCTTTGGTCAGGGCACAGCCTGACCCTCTCCTTCGGTAATCCTCACAGAACCTTAGCCTAATGGTTGCCATCAATTTGAGTTGAATTAATTTTAATGAAATGTTTTTAGAATGTTGTATTATTTTATTGTTGTTAGCCGCCCTGAGCCTGGTTTTGGCTGGGGAGGGCGGGATATAAATAAAAATTATTATTATTATTATTATTATTATTATTATTATTATTATTATTATTATTACTTTGCTGGGATTTTTTGTGCAATCAGCTGGATAACTTTGTTGCAAAATCTGGAGAGGTGCGGATTTCCGAAGATGGCTGGCTCTCCTGCCGTTTCAGAAGGTGCAAATTAGCTAGATTAATTTCTCAATGCTAACTGAACCCAGTTCCTTCCCAACCCTATGACTGCCACTGTACTCAGGACATACACCCCCCCCCAAAAAAATCCAATTCGTTTGCAAGCCTTTTCTCTGAGCCTCGAAATCCTTGGTGGGTTCCCCCCACCCCACAGTTGGCTCAAGACCCTCATACAGGGACGGGAGGAAGAGAAACCTTAGCCTCTTCCTCCAACCCCAAGCCTGGCAGCTGCCCCTCTCTCCTAATGGGGTATAGGGTTACCTTCCTCTCTGCCTTTTGTTACCAGAGTGGAGTCTGGGGAGGGGGAAACCAAGGCGCAGCCTTTTCATCTCCCCTCCTGCAGCACCCAGGAATAGGATGGGGAGCCTGGGGTTGCTGGACTCCAAGTCCCATCAGCTGCAAGCACAT
This sequence comes from Podarcis muralis, assembly GCF_964188315.1. Classification (NCBI taxonomy): domain Eukaryota; kingdom Metazoa; phylum Chordata; class Lepidosauria; order Squamata; family Lacertidae; genus Podarcis; species Podarcis muralis. The sequence continues at coordinate 84,469,337 of NC_135661.1, forward strand.
AGCTGTCAAGCGTCCCTTATTTGGCGGGACAGTCCCTTATCCCAGCACCATGTCCGCTGCTGTCCCTTATTGATGATGTCCCTTAAATAAGCTACTGAAGATAATGGGGCCCTTTCTATGTCCAGCTGTGCTTTGTCAACAACAAATTGTTGCTGTTTTTTTGTGTTGAATATATGCTATCAGGTAATTTATGGACCTAATAGGTATCTAAAGCCATTTGCACACAACAAAATGTGTATTTCATCAAAGTAATTGTTGATCCCTTATTTTGGCTGCTGATCCCTTATTTTTGAGGCTGCCGGTCCCTTATTTTCAAATCTGTAAGTTGACAGCTATGTGCAGGCAGCATAGCAAGCGATTGGGGTGATGGGAGACGTAGTCCTGATATAACAGACACGGCTAGAGGAATGTGGAGCCAGGTCGACACGTTTAGGCAAAATAAATCTCCCTGAGTTCCTAAGAACATAGGAAGCTGCCATACTAAGTCCATCTAGTTCAGTATTGTTGACTCTGACCGGCAGTGCCTCTCTAGGGTTTCAGGCAGAGCAATATTTGCCAGCGCTTCTTAGAGATGCCCTAGGGATTGATTTCAGAGACCTTCATTTGTCATGCGGCCCCCGGAAGGTTCCCAACAGGGCAATGCGGCCCTCGAACCAGGAAAAAAGGTTTCGTTCCAGGTAAATGTGTTTAGGATGGCAGCATTGGCACCGCACTGAACACCCAGAAGTAGCTTGCATTTGAGCATGGCAGCGCAAAGGGTCCCTTGCTCATTCGGAAGCCTCTGTTCTCATGAATACACCAACCCTGTGGGGTTTTGAGAAAGAGTCGTGGGCGCCAGCAACAAAATGGCTGCCTTGCGCATTGCACAAAATGGCCGCCACAACCCTGGTATTCAATTTCCAACCCTGGTGTTCAGTGAAACGTGGACCTGTTCAAGGGGATGTGTTATCAGAGAGGCCTCGTTAGCAAACGAGGACTGAGGAGGAAGAGGCGACCATTGTTTTTCAGGGGAAATGTACTGAGAACTTTGATGGGCGCCATAGGAGCCGCTTGCAGGGACGAAGACACCACATCGGCAATTCCTTCCGCATGATCATTCCCTTGCACTGATGCCAATCTCTCAAAAAAGAATAGAGACAGGCATTTGAGGCGTAAATGCCACCCTCCTTGGCTGCCTTTGATCCTTCCGCATATTTCATTCCTTTGTGTGGAGTTTCAACCGTGGGTGATGCAATAATAATAATAATAATAAAGCTCTGACGTTTCCAGAGCTGGGTCTATATTAAACTGAAAATGTGTTATGCGCCAGAAAGATAGGAAGGACTCGAGTGCCACATTAGTCTGGTATCTGGCTCTTGCAGAGAAACCGACTCTGAAACTTAAGAGGGCTCAGAAGATAACTGAAGAATTAGTCACGATATGTGGCTACCAAGCTCGGTAGCCATATTCCCCTCACAGAACTGCAACTCCCAGAGTTCCCTGTGGGTCATAGCTGTCAACTTACAGATTTGAAAATAAGGGACCAGCAGCCTTGAAAATAAGGGACCAGCAGCCAAAATAAGGGATTTTAGTCAACCAGTTAAAAGGGACCAGATAATTTTGGAGAGCAGCACCGGTTTTTAGCCCTTCGTTTCCAGAGGTTGCTGCTCAAGACACCAGCCGATGAAACACTGCAATTAAATAACTACAAGCAGCAACCACTTTTCACGCAAAACAAAGTCCAAGCTACGAAGATGCTGCTGCAGTTCTGTATCTTTTCTCTCGTGCTCCATCTGCAGCGCTCAGTTCCATCAGGTGGGGTGGGAGGACAGGGGGAAATAGCGCCCAAAGTAAACCCGCAGATCAGACCATCTATGCTAGTCTACCACTACAAATCTATGGGAGAAGCGCTTGCGGTCCTTCCCTTGTAGCCCTTGGCACAACTGCCCGCGCCTCCGCCTCCTCCTCTTCCTCCTCTCTCTGAACTGCTTTCTCTATGGTTGCCCTCGCTCTCCTCTCAAGGCTCCTCAGCAATTCATAGGCCATGCCAGGCTGCCCATCTCATCCGGGTCCTTCGGCGGCACAGCCGCAGTACGGCCTAGCACAGGGGTCTGCAACCCGCGGCTCTGGAGCCGCATGTGGCTCTTTTACACCTTTGCCGCGGCTCTGGGGCGGATACTAGTGAGGGGAGGAGGCGCATTGTGCGCCCCGACACTCCCCACTGTGGCGGGCGCTGTACTGGCTGTGACGTCGCATGGGGGCGGTGCGTGTGTTAGTCACACACCGTCCCGACGTCACCTTACCGCCCGCTGTCAGATCGCGGCTCCGGAGATATATTTGTTTTAAATGTCGCAATGGTTTTGCGGCTCCCAGGTTTTTTTTTCTTCGGAAACGGGTCCAAGTGGCTCTTTTTGTCTTAAAGGTTGCAGACCCCTGCTAGCAGGAGTGGCGGCGATGGGCAGAGGGGAGGCCACAGGCAGAGACGCTCTGTTCAGGGGCCGTGAGGAGGATGGCGGCGGAAGGGCCCGAGGCTCCCGCCAGTCCCGGCGGGGAGGGGTTCCCGGGGGCCGAGGCTGGTGAGAGGAGGCCGGAGGGGGCCGGGCCGGGCAGCCAAGCAACACACTCGGAGCCTCCCTCCTCCCTGGCCGGCAGGGAGGGAGGGAGAGGAGCTGCTTACTTTGAAGCCCGGGAAATTTAAGGGACATCATCAATAAGGGACAGCAGCAGGACATGGCGCTGGGATAAGGGGCTGTCCCTCCAAATAAGGGACGCTTGACAGCTATGCTGTGGGTGTTAAACCATTCTGGGAACTGTAGCGCCGTGAGGGGAATATGGGTGTGTGTGTCTCCTATCAACTCTCAGCACCCTTAACAAACCACAGTTCCCATAAATATTTGGGCGAAGCCGCCGCTGGTTTAAAATGGTACCACTGTGCTTTGAATGTATGGCGTTTTCTGTGGCCCAAGGCACCAAAGTGAAAGAAAAGGGTTTAGGGTGGCAAGGTTAGAAGAAGCAAACTTGTCAGCGCATTTGCTTGAGGCAGCGAAACATGGAAGCTGTTGTGTCAAGAGAAACTGACGTCAAATTTTGGGAGTTCCTGGCCAGACATAAGGGATGTTTGTTGGGGTTTTTTGTCCCCCATGTTGAAGTCCAGGCAAGATGCTGGGACTCTGAAACAAGGCAAAAGGAAAGAAAAAGGGGGAAAAACACAACCCTGTGCTTTTATGTTTTGAACCGACCTGAGATCTACGGGTATAGGGCAGTATACAGATTGATTGATTGATTGATTGATTGATTGATTGATTGAATAAATAAGAATAAAATAAGAATAGCTTATGAGGCCTTTAAGCCCAGGAGCTGACACCCAGTTACACTGAATGTCCTGTTGAGGCCTCCTAGAATAAGTTGGAAATAAAAATGATTTGCCCCACAAAAGGACCATCGTTAACATGGCCTGCCATACATCCTTAATTTCCTGGACGTATCCGGGATTTGTCTGCCAAAAATAACACCCGGGTGGAATTTTCAGAAATCGGTTAAAATGTCCAGGAAAATCCAGGTGTTTGGTAGCACATATCGAAAATGTTGGGGTGTGGTTTTTTTTTTGTTTTTTTTTTGGCAAATTTCCTTAAAAATATAGCTAAAACCTGTATATATTTAATTTTTTGGCGATTTTGGAAAGGAAAAAAAAAGCCCCATATCGGGGTTAGTTAGTTAGTTTGTTTGTGAATTTCCTCAAAAATACCTCAGAAACGAATTTTTATTAGCTCAACCACTTTTGTGGCTGGATTTTCACTTTTGGAAATATGGCCACCCTATCTTAGCCCCAGCGCGTTCTGCCTTGTTTCCCAAATGGCTCCCACACGACATGTGAGAGAGAGACTCAACGCACAATAAGACAGCACTAGGCGCTGTGGCGGAATCGCCGCCCTCCATTTTGTGCCAGTAGTAGCAAAGAGAAAGGGCTTTGGGAGGCGGGCGTCAGGTGAAGAGGCCCGGAAAATTCACCGATTCTGACAGGAATCTGATCCCGGCTGACGGGAGCCCAGCCATGCCTCCTCAGCTGCCCAGATGCTGAGAGACGGGAGCAGGAGGGCCGCCAAGTGCGGAAAGATGGCCGGGGCCTGACAGGAGCTGAAAGAAGCCGATGGGCTGGCAGGAGTTGACAAAGCGGCGCTTTTAATGGACGTGAAAGGATCTGATGGTGACAACAACAGTGGGGGAAAGATGGCCAGTGAAGAAACTCAGGGGCTGGAATGGCACGTTGTTCAACTCAAGGCCTGTGAAAGCCATTTGGGGGCCTGAGGTGGTGACAAATCAAAATGGCGCCCACTGCTGCTCGCACTAATTCATGTGGAGTTGTTGTTGAAGATAAGGCACATTCGTGTTTGTGGGTCCTCTTCTGCGTAGTCTAGGCATTCATCCACACCGTTGCTTGTTGCGGACAGGGAACTTGCCATGCCTCCATTATTTCTCTGCGGCCATGTGGCATTCCCTTCCAAATTTTATGATTTATTATAATGAAATATACCCGGAGTCGAGAGTGGATTTTGTGCACTTTATTCAGCTCATAGTGGTGAGGAGGAATGGAAGTTCCCCCAGAATGTCTGCTTTATATACATTATTTACACAATGGGCCCCACGTGATTGGCTAATTCCGGAATTCTCCTGTAGGCCAATCAGGTCGCGGATTCACTTCCACCTGGAGCTGGATTGGGTGGCTCCTGTGGACCAATCAGACTGCTCCATTCTGGATCCTATTGTTCTAGGACCAATCAGACCGCTGCATTCTGAATCCTATTGTTCTAGGACCAATCAGACTGCTCATTTTGGATCCTATTCAACTCAGTACATAACATACATTATTTATTATTTGTATACCGTCCTCCATGGGTGGTTCAAAATATAAAAATGCAAGATAAAAGCACACAAGCGGAAAAAATAAGAAAAACAAGTACAAAACATAGAAACCGTCTTCCGACAGCCTTTCCACACTTCCCTCACTCTGGATTTTCTCATGCCCTCTCATTTTCGGAGCATCCCTGGTACGGGAAAATCCGGATTGTGGGAGGAGAAGGTGTGAGGGATTTGGAGCAGAGCGTCATAAAGACGATGGAAAATTAGTGGAGGTAAAGGAAGCTTTGCCATTCACACGAAACAGCAAGACATAGATGAGCTTCCTATCAGGGTGGGATCTACTTGGTAGAGTGATCTGAAGTCGATTGGTGAGGATTTCTGGTCCCCAGCTTTTTTAAGAACAGCGATAACAAAACGGCTCCCTTCTCTGCAAAACCATACTGTTGAAATGAAGATACAGGAATTGGTTTTTGTGTGGAAAGATTGTAAACTCCAGTTCAGTTCTGGTATTTGGAAATAATGCCCGGACGCAGGATTTGTTCACTCTTAAGGGCATGTCCAGAGTATATCGCTATATACAGCAGAGATCCCATCACACAAATTCAGATCACACAATTATAGTTGTCTAGTGCAACAAAGCTGCTTCACTCAGATTTGCTTTTTGCAATGAAGCAAACTGACGGTGAAATGCAAACTGTGGGATAACTCTTGCTTTGACACAATGTCATCTAACCTCCCCGCAAACAAATCAGAGTAAATGCTCATTTAAACAACCATTTCCTTGCAATCAAATCATAATGAATGCCCAGTGTTTGGTCAGCAGGAATTGCCCTAAGGGTGTGTTTTTCCCCCTGTTTGGACACAAGTTGGCATATCTTTTGGTGCTGATAAAAAAAACAAAGTAGATGCCGTAAGCCTGAGACTGTTATAACCTCCTGGTTATACACATGACAACAGAAAATGACACACACACAAAAACAGATCTTTAGGGAAGGGGGACGGGAAACATATTGAGTCCTGAAACAAAGCTGCTTTCAGAAGCATCAAGTTTTTTTTCTTGCCCTAGATAGAAATGATACAATTTTTTTTGTAAGTACTTGTTAGGGATGTGAAAATGTTGATAATAGCAGAACAGATCCCTTGCCTTGTGGGGGGGGGGGGAGTTTATTATCTCTTATTTCTCTGTTCTTAGGTTCCCAAGTTGACTAGTTTCACAAAGACCGCAATAAAGACTTGTGAATCTCACAAGAAGCTGAGAATTTTGTTCTCGGGACCATTCAAACTGTGCTCTGCAACACAATTTAAAGTGTTGTAAATATTGTATTAAAGCTAGATCCATAGTATATGTGGCCAGCTATGCAAAATTCATTCTGATTCTTTATTCAGAATGATCTGCTTTTTAATTTCATTGTACACAGGTTGTACAATGACAAGGTATTATTATTATATTCCTTATTCATTTGCCAAAATTTATTTGTTTAAATAAAATTATTTGTTTCCCTTTCAAGAGACACAGCTCCACTCCAGCACTTACAATCCCTTCCTCTTCTTTTTCAACACAGGAAAGAGCTAATTGCAAACCGTTATTTAATTTAAATTATATACTTTTGTCCCCTTCGAAGAATAACTCATTTAAAAAGGGAAAAAAAAGTTTCAAGCAAATATTCAAACGGTAACTTTTATTAAAAACAATGTGGAAACAATTTTATGGGATTTGGATATTTGGTTATTCCTACTGTTTCGTTCCCTGATCAAACCTTTTAATAATGATTTTACAAGAGCTATTTAGGCAATTATTATTTGCAGGTTTCGGTTGTTAACTCCATAGTGCTCCTCTCCCCTCCAGTTCTCTTAGATTGCGTCCAAACCCTACCTTTTGGTTCACTTTGATTGACAGTGGATGACATGCCATGACTAGGAGCTGAAGAGTGATGTGACTCAAGCCCAAACCTCTAACATGTTTATGTTGAACAAACTCCCATGCTGTAAACTGCTTTTAAAACACATTTTTCACGGGTTTCACCAGTCCGGCTTGCAGGATCACAGTTCGGAGGACACAGGATCCGGACGTCTCCTTTAGCCCAACAGAACAGGGTAGTTATTTAACTGTTGATTATGTCCAGGTATTTAGAGATACTGGGAATGATTTTATCTGTAAAAAATAATCGGAGCATAATTCGCTGAAGACCTTTTGCCTGGTTATTTGTAGGAGTTTTGGTCCGTAATAAATTGCCTGCCACTTTATTTTTGTGTCTGTTCTTGATTTTATTGTCTCATCTTTTTGTAAACCACTCTGAGGGTTTTTGTGTTTTTTGTTTTGTTTACAAATGAGTGGTGTATAAATATTATGAAATAAATTAATAATTTGTTGTAGGAAGAATGGTGATTATGAGATCATAGTGATGCAAAAATTACTGTTCAAGACATTAAAGATCCAAGATGTTGTTAAAGCTATTAAAGGAAAACCCTTGGAACGTTACAGGAGAAAATCCAGGCAAAAAATGGGAAAACGTGAGGGTGGCTCGTTAATTTGGGGGGAAATTATTGAGATTTTTTAAAGTCCAAAATTTATTTTAAAAGAACTAGAGTAAGTAGGGTGAATTATCAAGATTTTTTTTTAAAAAAAAATCTAGATTTAAATAAAATAAATGTTTCTTTAATTGGACAGGGTTTAATGAAATGAATTATGGTTTACTGTCTGTGCAGTGGAATTTTGATTGCATGTAATTAATTCCACATTTTCTAACAAATAGTACATTGTTTTAAGATATTAAAAGGGGGAATTTTTTCCAGTGTCCATATGACATTGGTGTCATCAAGATATCAGCCTGTCATAATATCAGTCCCCAATTTATATCTGGATATACCCTTTTAAAAAATAAATCATTTTTTTGCAACAAATAAATCTTTCCAACAGTCCATTTGTGATATCACAATGACCCATTCACAGAATTACGTCTCCATCAGAAAGCAACTTAAGAAAATGTTCTCTTCCCAAATATTTGAAGGAAATATTTAAAGCACATTAAAAATCCACTGAGTAGCATTTAAACAAAAAACTAAAAACTGAATGCAATTAAATAGTTGGCTTTTCACAGAAGTGCTCTAGTTCTAAAGTGCATATAAAATCAGAAAGCTTTGGGGAAATAATCATAACTATTGTTTTTAAAAATGCTTTGGAAAAATAATTTATAAGTTTTGGTTTTTGTTGTTATTTACCCACCCTTCAACATAAGGGCGGACTACAACAAATTAAAATACAACATTAAAAACAGTGTAAAACAGCTGCACAGAGACCTGGTTTTGTTTGTTTAATTATGATGTAATATGGAAAATCACACACGACCCAGGAAAACAGGACAGTGGGTGCCTCTGAGTGTCACTATTTTTGGGAGGGATTAAAATGCTTTCCATGAATTCAGACTTGTGCAACTGGAGTAAATGCTCTGTTGACTCTCTGTAACATATGCACTTCTTGTGGTCTGGAAACTGAAAGAGAAACGCATTGAAAGTGGGATGAACAAATTATTAACAGAAGACGTTCAACCCCCGAAAGCAAATAGAGATTATTGCAGGATGAATGCTTGTTGTCATATAACCACGCTGGAAACAAACTGTAACAAATGCTCCATAAAGAGCGAGTACAATTATTCCTGCATCACTGAATGACTGGCAATTACTATTGCAGACGCTCCTGTGCATTTTCAAATAATTTTCTAGTTGGATCTGCAGCTCTAAATGTGTTCTTCCAATGTTGTTTGATGTGCTATTTTAGCTACATATTCTTTTATCTATTTTCATCGTTACCAACCACTTCGTGGAATGGCGGGTGCTATGTCTCATGTGGGAGAAAAGGCAGACAAAGTGTGAAAATAAATACACGGATACGCAACATTATCGTATTTCAAAAGGCATAATTTAAAATATACAGGTTCATATTTCTTGAGAAAATATAATCGTCAAATTTCAGGCAATTAATTATTCACTATGGTTTAAGCCCAGGACGGGGAGGGATTATTTTGCAAAATGGATTCAATCTGTCCCCTGGGAGCTGGAAAGCAAATACTGTCGGACACTGTCTTGTTTGTAGATATTTTTTAACAATGGGGAAATTATTATTCTCCCTCCCTACCCCACCCCACCCCACCGCTCTCCCTAAAATATCTTATAAAACACTGGTAGTGTTCTGTATGCTGGGTTTTATATCAAGCAATGCATTTAAGATTCAGGCAAAGGAACTGTGGTATGTCAACGTAGAAAATGGGGCAGGAATTTGCCACATTGCTGTTTGATCAATCAATAAGCAATTAACAGCAAATACGGACTCCAAACAATAATCAGTTGCTACTTCTATTGCTCTTTAAAAAACAAGACATTAAGTCTGGGAAAGATGACAGTATCATGGATATTTCAAAGAATCAAGTCAGGCTCCAGCAAATTTTTTCAGCAGGGGGCCGGTCCGCTGTCCCTCAGACCTTGTGGGGGGCCGGACTATATTTTTTTGGGGGGGAATGAACGAATTCCTATGCGCCACAAATAACCCAGAGATGCATTTTAAATAAAAGGACACATTCTACTCATGTAAAAACACCAGGCAGGCCCCACAAGTAACCCGGAGTCCGAGGATCAAGAAGCAAGGAGTCATGAAGTCAGGGGTCCGAGGATCAAGAAGCAAGGAGTCATGAAGTCAGGGGTCCGAGGGTCAAGAAGCAAGGAGTCAAGAAGTCAGGGGTCCGAGGGTCAGGAAGCAAGGAGTCAAGAAGTCAGGGGTCCGAGGGTCAGGAAGCAAGGAGTCATGAAGTCAGGGGTCCGAGGGTCAGGAAGCAAGGAGTCAAGAAGTCAGGGGTCCGAGGGTCAGGAAGCAAGGAGTCAAGAAGTCAGGGGTCCGAGGGTCAAGAAGCAAGGAGTCATGAAGTCAGGGGTCCGAGGGTCAGGAAGCAAGGAGTCAAGAAGTCAGGGGTCCGAGGGTCAGGAAGCAAGGAGTCAAGAAGTCAGGGGTCCGAGGGTCAGGAAGCAAGGAGTCAAGAAGTCAGGGGTCCGAGGGTCAGGAAGCAAGGAGTCAAGAAGTCAGGGGTCCGAGGATCAAGAAGCAGGGAGTCACAAAGCCAGGGGTCCGAGGATCAAGAAGCAAGGAGTCAAGAAGTCAGGGGTCCCAGGATCAAGAAGCAAGGAGTCACGAAGTCAAGGGTTCGAGGGTCAGGAAGCAAGGAGTCAAGAAATCAAGGGTCCAAGGATCAAGAAGCAAGGAGTCACAAAGCCGAGGTTCAAGGATCAGGAAGCAAGAAGCCAAACACAACAAGGCAGGAAGCGTGTTCCTGTGGCAAAGAGCCAAAGGGAAATGCTGACCTTATATCCCTTCCCGGCTCTTGCCACCAGGTGCTGTGAGTTACCAATCGGCCTCACCTGTGAGGCCACGCCTTGCCTCTCCAGAACAAACTTAGGAAGGCCCCAGTCCTGCAAAGTCCTACTGGTCACAGGGCCTGGCTCCTGCACGCACACCTGACAGTAACATTATCCCCAGCTGCGATTCCTAGCATCTGGCACCCAGAGACTTTGTTGACTCCGATACGGGAGGTAGGGAGCACCCATCACGACCAGCCGTTTCATCTGTGAATTTGTCTAATCCCCTTTTAAAACCTTCCAGGGTTGGAGGCCATTACAACATCTCGTGGCGTTGAAACCCATAGTCCTGTGGCAGTGCATTCCATAGGCAGCAAATCTCAGTGTGTCTCTGTGTCTGTGCGTACACTTCTGGATTCCTTGAAGGAAAGATGGGGGAGCAGTGAATGCCGTCATCATATTTATGTTAATCTGGGCGGGATAGTATATTTGCACTTCTTTGGGAGGCGAGAAAGGAAATGTCATCATCACAGCTAAATCAACAGTGTGTTAGATATGGCAGTTGACAGGAGCATAAAATCATAGAATAGAATCATAGAGTTGGAATAGACCACAAGGGCCATCGAGTCCAACCCCCTGCCAAGCAGGAAACACCATCAGAGCACTCCTGACATATGGTTGTCAAGCCTCTGCTTAAAGACCTCCAAAGAAGGAGACTCCACCACACTCCTTGGCAGCAAATTCCACTGTCAAACAGCTCTTACTGTCAGGAAGTTCTTCCTAATGTTTAGGTGGAATCTTCTTTCTTGTAGTTTGGATCCATTGCTCCGTGTCCGCTTCTCTGGAGCAGCAGAAAACAACCTTTCTCCCTCCTCTATATGACATCCTTTGATATATTTGAACATGGCTATCATATCACCCCTTAACCTCCTCTTCTCCACGCTAAACATGCCCAGCTCCCTTAGCTGTTCCTCATGATTTTGAGATTTCAGTGATAGACTATTAAACGCTAATTTCCGCTTGGCCTCTGGACCAAATCAGTACTTTTCTTCCCGATGAACTTAACAAAGTGCCCATTTCAGCAGAGTGTGTGTCAGTGGCCGCCTTGGTAATCAAAGCCGGAGAACTGCAATCTTGTTTCCGCCGCCGCCCGCAAATGAATGAGGATTTGGAGAGGGTTTGGCCATCAGCGTCACATAGGTGGGATTGGCTAGAGAGCAAGAGGCCGGGCCACTTTGACTGGCTCAAAAAGAGAGGGAATTTGGTGGTGTCGATGGCAGTGGATGAGATGGGAGTGGCTCCTTTGCCTCCGGCGTTAAGCAAAACATCCAGTTGGTTTGCTGGCCAGGTTGACTGGGGCTGTTGGCCGGACCTGGGAAGGCCCCAGCAACGTCCACCTTCTCTGATGAGCGATGGAAGGGTTAAACACAAACAGCTGGGTCCTGAAATCTCCATTCAGCATCACTAACCTACTCCAAGATGTGGCCTCAAGCGGCGCTCCCAAGGGACCACTGTCATCACCGTTGTTGAGGGAAGACGAGAACGTCGTAGCAGCAGCAGCAGCCGCTGGTGATGAACGGCAGAGGTTGAGAAAAGAAGATCTTTCTGGAGAAAGGAGAGGAAAACATGAGAAGCCACCTTTCAGCTACAACGCCCTGATCATGATGGCCATCCGTCAGAGCCCAGAAAAGCGCCTCACTCTCAATGGCATCTACGAGTTCATCATGGGCAGCTTCCCGTACTACAAGGAGAACAAGCAAGGCTGGCAGAACTCCATCCGCCACAACCTCAGCCTCAACAAATGCTTCGTCAAGGTGCCCCGGCACTACGACGACCCTGGCAAGGGTAACTACTGGATGCTGGACCCTTCCAGCGAGGACGTCTTCATCGGAGGCGCCACCGGAAAGCTGCGCAGGAGGCCGTCCACTTCCCGGACCAAGCTGGCCTTCAGGAGAGGAGCTCGGCTGGCTTCGGCTGGGGTAACCCTGGCTGGATCTCTCTACTGGCCTCTGCCACCTCTTTACGGTGCCTCCTCAGCCTACCTGAGCCATCCCCCTGGTTTCTCTTCCATTTTCGCCCACCAGGCTATTTCTCCTCCAGCGGAGCACAGACAGTTGGAAGTAGATGGCTCCTACAGCAACCACCAGCAGATCGCCACAGCGATGTTGGCCTCGGCCATCCCTTGCAGCCTCTCCTCACCCGACTGCCTGGACTCCTGCTCTGTCAACTTCCTGGCCGGACAGGCGAATTACATCTTCTCTCAGAGACATCACACCCTGCCATTGAGCCCTCAGGCTGTGCTTCCATCCAAAGCCACCAGAGATCTCCTCGGAAGAGGTCCTCCAGCTTTCCCCGGGCGGCTTTCTCCAGAACTTCCAAGCTACTTTGCTTTTCAGAATCAGGGCGTTCTTTTTCATCCAAGCCTGCCTTGACTGTATACCCCACAAGCCTCTTCTTCCCTGAAAGAAACATTATTATTTTTTATTTCCTGCCTGCTAATATTTGAACCCAGTCAGCCTTCTGTTGTGCTGCGTGCTGCGTTGGTTTTCCACCCGTGGTCCGTGAAAAACTCTGGAGAAATGTTGACTTTTCACCCGACGTGTTTCCTTCTGACCCTTCACCGTCTTTTCTGGTGAAAGCGAGGGCATCTATCAACGTTTACCAACGTGAACTAATTTCTTTGAATGCCTCTCGCTAACCTGAACTATGAGAAAATCTTTGAGGGCTAAGACAAGTCAGCAAGTTCCCGTGTAGGTCCGAGCTCGGCTTTGCTGCCGACATTTGGCATCAAGACTGGCACTCTGAACGCCAAGTGAGACAGAATTGCCCCAGGAGGTGCCAGTCAGTTTTGATGCCCATAAATTCTGCACATTTCCCCTTGCCTTGACTCCACTTCTACCGTCCCAATGCCTTTGATCAACGTACTTTTGAACAGGCACAAATGAACAGCGGTAGCTGCCTGCTTCCTTGCAGAGCATGAAATATGGCATGCCTGATCCTTCACCCAGCAAAGTTCTAACTTAGCAGGGCTGCTGTGATTCAGCCATTGAGCCTCTCCTGCGATTACGACCTTTGAGCTGTGTGATCCTCCAGGGCACCTTGGTTTAGGAGCCATCGCAATCAGCAAGACTTGTGCTAAATATGTTTAAGGGCTGAAGAGCCCTTGGGTCTCGGACATCTTTGTGTGGCAGGTTTGGGGGTTGCTTTTTTTACTGATAATTCATAAGCAGCATCAACGTGCATGGCATTTTCTGAGGGGTGTGTGTGTGTGGAACCACCAGATCCCTATCCCCCAAGGACTATAAATTTCATCAGTGCAGTAAGCTAATAGCAGAGGGTGGGAATGGAAGATAGAGAAGAAAACACAGTTTGATTGCCTTAGTGTCAAGCCTTCTCAGCTGCAGCTGTAGAGCGTGATCTGGAAGAAAGAAGAATTCAGGGCAAGGCAGGTATGTTCGTCGTCCCTTCCACCTGAGCACCTCTGCAGGCAGTGCAGGAAGCCGGCAGGTTGAATACACAACTTGCAGTGGTTCACACAACTCACTGGAATCATCACAGGGCAAAGTGCCCCATGTTTCTGGACTTGGGAGATTACCAGTGCAATAATGCCTTTATAAATCGGCCCCAAAGGCCCATCTAGTCTATCATCATGTCTCCAGCAGAAACGGGAAAGAAAGCTCACACACCAGTGTACGAGGGCATATGCACCCTCTGTGGATTTGTCCCTATAGCATCTCGGAATCAGTGGCGCACTGCTTTTAAACATGGACATGTAATTTATAATTATCAGTGGCTGGTGGACATTCATAGACTTGCCTTCTTTGCAAATGTAACTTTAAAAAACCCAAAAAAACCCTAGTGAATTCACTGTCTGGCCATCACCACAGCTCGCGTCAACAAATTGCTAAAGTCAATTATGTGAAGCATTTCATTTGTGCGTAACCTGCCAATCGGCTTAATTGGGAGAGGCTAAAAATCTGCCGTTTTGACAGAGATGGAGGGTAATTGCTTGATGCTTGCTCTGTCTCTCTGAGCAGCACATCCAATTCTTAGAATTTGAGGTACTGGAGAAAATGCAGTCAGGTTGCAGTTCTAAGCGTTTGACGGAAAAACCTACTATAAATGTGCTCAGTAGGATTTGCACAAAAGAGTGTGTCAGAATGTGCAAATTCCCTTCTGGATTAAATTGCTTTGTGAATCAGGCTCCAGTATCCCCAGATTTCTGCTGGACTTAATTCTAAGTAATTAATCGTGCTTTTAATTGCCGCTTGATAATTGATACCCCAGCCCTGAACACATTTACACAGGGGATCAAAACAATCAAGTCCCATTGATTTAAGGGTTGTGGTTTTAGGCTCTGTGGGTTTGGAAGTGAATTTAGAGGCAATCCATTTCTATAGTGTATTTATTCCAAAGTTTTTGCAGTGATTGTAATAGTACTATTATTACTTAGTTCCTACAGTGTGTGTGTGTTTAATTATCCTTTATTCATGTGTGTTTGTGTGTTTTACGACCCTTCATTCAGAGAAAACACAAACTCTTAATGTGCGGCAAGAACTTTAGCTTGGAAACATCACACCCTGAGGGAGCCAACATTCAACTATTCTGATTTTTACTTTCATGTGCATGTCTGTTTAAGATTTGGCTGAGAAGCGACAGATGATATGCTCAAAAGAGAATACAATTAATGTTTTAGGACATAATAAATCTTCTTCTTCATGGCTATTTTTAATGGAAAAGCTCAAATGTGCAGGCTGAGGCTAATTTTTAGGGTGCTTTACTTGCTTATCTACATTATTTCCAAACTGTGCGCTAGTTTGAATTGGGATGGGAGGGAGAGAGAGGATGAAATCCATCAAGCATGTCTTATGTCCATAAAGCCGATAAACATGCGATATGCACAGCAACTGTGTGATCAGTAGACCTGCAATTTTGTTGAAATTAATTGTGTTTGCATGGGAGAGAGAAGTTCCGTGGAATGCACCTTAGAACGTCCGATATCGCGAACCACAAGTGAGTTTTACCCTGCGTGAAACAATCCCACAATAAAGATACATACTGATCCATTTGTTTCCCAAACCCGACGGCCGTGTTTGATTGTGAACTTTTGTGTCGTTTCATTTTGGTCAGTACAAGGATCCAGGAATCGAGATGCAGGGATCATTAGGAAAGGAACCCAAAATCAAACTGCCAATGCGAATGAATGAATTAATTTTATTATTACGGTCCCAAACCAGTTCCGGCTCACTTACAATATCAGGAAAATCATAAAACACAACAGGAATACATTGAATTGCAATTGGGTATAACAGAGACAATTCAGATGTAGCGGCAGTTAAAAATATATATTAAATCTTAGGGAACAAGCTGTACTACCAAAATGATGAAGGTTTTAAATGACAATTTTAGGATATATTTTAATGATCAAGATTTAATAAACTGCCAATGTAATCGCGCCATTATACAAATCTGTGCTGCAACCACATTTGGAATACTGTGTATTATTATTATTATTATTATTATTATTATTATTATTATTATATTTTATTATTATTAAAATTGACAGAGAAAAGTTTTTCCTCTTTCATAATACTAGAGCTTTTGGGCACCCGATGAAGCTGATTGCTGGAAGATTTGGGACAGATAAAATGAAGCCCTTCATCACACAGCCCATGGAACTCCCTGCCACAGGAGACATGGATGGTTGGCTTTAAAGAGAGGATTAGACTAATTCATGCAGCATAGGGCTACCGATGGCTACTAGCCACGATGGCTATATTTTGCCTTCACATTTGGAGGCAGTGATGCTTCTGAATGTCACTTGTTGGAAACCGCGGCAGAGAGGAGAGGGCTCTCACGCTCGGATCCTGTTTGCGAGTTTTCCATGGGCATCCGGTTGGCCACTGTGAAAACAGGATGCTTGGCCAGATGGCCCACTGGCCTGATTCAGCAGGGTCTTCTTCCGTTCTTAAGACTGACCGGCCTCACGAAACTGCACAGTTCATTAATACATACACAAATGGATCTATTTGAATAACAGATGACCTGTTTATTGAGCCTTCCATATTTCTAGTTACAGGTAGGTAGCCGTGTTGGTCTGTTGTTGTTGTTGTTTAGTCGTTTAGTTGTGTCCGACTCTTTGTGACCCCCTGGACCAGAGCACGCCAGGCACTCCTGTCCTCCACTGCCTCCCGCAGTTTGGTCAAACTCATGCTGGTAGCTTCGAGAATACTGTCCAACCATCTCGTCCTCTGTCGTCCCCTTCTCCTTGTGCCCTCCATCTTTCCCAACATCAGGGTCTTTTCCAGGGAGTCTTCTCTTCTCATGAGGTGGCCAAAGTCTTGGAGCCTCAGCTTCAGGATCTGTCCTTCCAGTGAGCACTCAGGGCTGATTTCCTTAAGAAAGGATAGGTTTGATCTTCTTGCAGTCCATGGGACTCTCAAGTCTCCTCCAGCACCAGAATTCAAAAGTGTTGGTCTGCCATAGTTGAAACAAAATAAAAATAAAAATTCCTTCCAGTAGCACCTTAGAGACCAATAACAAACTTAGTTGGTCTCTAAGGTGCTACTGGAAGGAATTTGTTTATTGAGCATTCATCCTCATTTGCTTTCACAAGGTTTATGCAGAGGTTAGATTATATCTGGTCTTTAATAGGTTTATGTCTATATGTTGTTGTTGTTGTAGTGGTAGTATTTATGCCCTTCCCATCTGATTGGGTTGCCCCAGCCACTCTGGGCGGCTTCCAACAGATATAAAAACATAATAAAACATCAAACATTAAAAACTTCCCTATACAGGGCTGCCTTCAGGTGTCTTCTAAAAGTCAGACAGTTGGAGATGTTTAAACCATTATCTTTTATATGTTTCTTTTAGCTTTCTGGACTTTTATCTGTGTTGCTTTAATTTGTTTAAGCCATCCTCAAGTCCCAGTCTGGGAAGAAGGCAGGAAATAAAATAACAACAGGAACAATTTATTGAGCATTTATTCTGATCTGTTTGCGGGGCAATGACCACTCACCTCACTTTGCTTGTGGGAAGTTTATACATCTTCCCATTAATCAATTGTTCACCTCACACTTTCCAGAGGAGCATCCCCATCACTCTCTTAACCACGACAAGTTTGCGTGGGGTTTTTAAAAGTGGATTTGTTACACTGGAGCAACAAAGCGCTTTAACCCACTTTGACTGCACAAACCTACATTTTTTGGTGTGTGCTTGAATCCCCGCCTCAGAAATAGTGACCGTTTAGAGGAGCTTTATATATCCAACAAGTTGAAACGTAAAGGCAGCATAAAACAGAAATAAAAAATCTTTATAACCTCAGAGTATAAAATGCAGTCACCTTCACACAAACCCTGAGAAGTCGTTGCTTTTTAATGTGCTTTAATGTGTTTCTATATATGTAGAAAGGAGAAAAACAACATGTGCACAACAAAATAAAATAAAGAACACAAATTGAATCCCAACTCTTTCAGCTGCTGACATGTAAGATTGTATGCCCGGTGTAGCAGTACTGTATATAAAATAAAGCTCTACCATACGGCACTGAACTATAGTGACTTCTTGCTGCCTTGTGCTAGGAGTATATATAGTTTTGAAAAACTTGGGTTTTAGAAACAAGGACCATAGGAATAATAAATTGATACAAATAAATAGACCAAGTCTTCTCATGTCATTTGTATATCACAAAAATTACTAGGTGTATATAACGAATGATTCCCCCCCCCCCACACAAATGCAGTGATTGACCAAAATTTACTATACCAAGCTTGGGTGATTAAATGCTCCAAGACAGTGGTTCTCAAGCTTTTTTCCTCTGGGCACACATTCAGAATAAAAATTTGCTTCTGCCACACAACAAAAAGGAGCAACTAGAAGTGCTTTGTTTTTAACCTAGAACACACCTAATTTATAATATGATCATGGGATTATTTTTTTTAAAAAATATTGCAAAATTAATGAATGTTAGAAGGATGTTGGAATGAAATTATATGGTTTTAGCAGAAATGTAATAAAGAATTAAGTAAAAGTTGATTGATAATGGGTAAAAATGGAAAAATTAAAGGTTAGACCGTTAAGATTAATTATAGAACAAAAATTGAGAAAGATGGAAAGAATTTGCTGAAATAGTTAACTGAACTAGAATACAAAAAGGGAGGTGTGAGGAGGTCGATGAAACAAGTAAATGAAAGGTAAAGATACGGAATATTGGATGTGTTTTTAAATGTTTTTGTTTTTAAATGTTTTTGCTTTTTTGTTCTTATTGTTGTGCTATACTGTTTTTTTTATTCTGGTTTTTATTTTCTTTTGATGTATTGTATTGTAACTTTTTACTGTCTTTTTTCCCTTTTTTTCTGTAATTGTTAAACTTTTAATAAATATCTTTTTTAAAATATATATATATATATGATATGATCATGGGACATCCAGAAAGTATAAAATAATGCAGGGATGTCAGAACATGAATCATTCCCAAAATATAATTATAAACGAGCCTCTTACATATGTACCTTAGGTACATATGAGAGGTGTGAGATTGCTTTTGCCAGGAAATCTCATTTATATTAGGTCTGTTTTGAGACAGACAAACTCTCATCTCATCCACACAAATAAGCCTTTTTTCCTTTTCTAATCTTTCATATTTGTCGGAGTTGAAAATCCCGGTTTGTGGAGAACTATAGAATAGCCAACGCTCTTCAAGAGAGAGACGTGAATACTATTTCTGCTTGCATGGATACAGATAGCGATAGAGATCATAGGGATAGAGAGATACTACAGTGGTGCCCCGCAAGACGAATGCCTCGCAAGACGAAAAACTCGCTAGACGAAAGGGTTTTCCGTTTTTTGAGTCGTTCCGCAAGATGAATTTCCCTATGGGCTTGCTTCGCAAGACGAAACATCTTGCGAGTTCTTGCGAGTTTGTTTCCTTTTTCTTAAAGCCGCTAAGCCGTTAATAGCCGCTAAGCCGCTAATAGCCGTGCTTCGCAAGACGAAAAAACCGCAAGACGAAGAGACTCGCGGAACGGATTAATTTCGTCTTGCGAGGCACCACTGTACACCGAAATGTTAAATATTTGTTTTGTTTTGTTAAAAATAAATTTTTTTAGTATTTTCCACATAACAACAACACGAAAGATATCAAAAAATAACGATACACAACACACAAAAATCAACATTCGAATACTAAAGAAAGCAACAACAAAAACAAATCCATATCTTACAAGTTAGTATTATATTATAAACAACAACAAGAAGACATTAACTTCTACCAATCCCACAGCACCTCCTTTATCTCTCATTGTGTCTTCCTGTTTTCTTGTTTTCTTTATCATCTCTATCCTAACATCTAGATATAAATCCTTATTTCATATTTATTTGATTGCCCTTGAATATTCCCACCATACTTGCCATGTTCTCCCGCCACATCCGTGTGGTGTGCGACACCCTTTGAGAACCACTGGTCTGAGAACGGCAAATCAAGGTGATGGACTATGCCAAAATAGCAAAACGAACTGGGAAGCTCAGAAATCAAGAAGACAAGAATTTTAAAAAAAGAATGGGAAAAGTTTATAATTTATATATGAGACCACTGCAGGCAGGTTAAAACACTGGCAGAATTTTAATCACGCTTGTAAAGTAATGGAAACTATGGACAATTTAGAAATAAAAATATTTGGATATATATTGACATGCAGTTGTAATTATTTTTACTCGGACCCATGGAAGGAATGAGGGGAAGTCAGGAGATTCAAAATACAGTGGTACCTCGGGTAACAGACGCTTCAGGTTACAGACACTTCAGGTTACAGACACCACTAATCAAGAAATAGTACCTCGGGTTAAGAACTTTGCTTCAGGATGAGAACAGAAATCGCATGGCGGCAGCGGGAGACCCCATTAGCTAAAGTGGTACCTCAGGTTAAGAACAGACCTCCAAACGAATTAAGTTCTTAACCTGAGGTACCACTGTAATCGCAGTATTTGGTTTTGAATTGATGCTTGTTGTGTGTTTATATATATATTTAATCAAATAAAAAATATTTCTTTAAAAAGAGAACCACTGGTCTGGGGTCACCCACAGTCCTTAGATGCCATTTTTGATATAATTTTACATAAAGTATTTTAGATGAATGCCCATTTCTTTATCCAGCTAGACCATGGGTAGGCAAACTAAGGCCCGGGGGCCGGATCCGGCCCAGTCGCCTTCTCAACCCGGCCCGTGTACGGTCCGGGAATCAGCGTGCTTTTACATGAGCAGAATGTGTGCTTTTATTTAAAATGCATCTCTGGGTTATTTGTGGGGCAATGGAATTTGTTCTTTTTTTCTTTTCTTTTCAAAATATAGTCCGGCCCCCCACAAGGTTTGAGGGACAGTGGACCGGACCCTTGCTGAAAACGTTTGCTGACCGCTGAGCTAGACCATAGTCCCAGGCTTCCTTAGATTCCCACCAAAGCAGGGAGTGCCCCCCACCCTCCATTCCTGTTGCGGCACCACGCCAGAGGGACGCAAGCAAAACAGGCGTCTGCCCTTCGAGGGAGCTGTCTGAACACGCAGACATGCGAGATGGGGACGCAGCTGACGGTAACCAGAAACTTCTGTGGATTAAACACAAATTCTGTCTCTCTCTCTCGCTTTCTGCCTGCTTGCCTGGCTGGCACCTGTTGACTTTTATGGTCCTCAATTCATCCACAAAGCACCAGCCACTTCCGTGCCCCTCGGGCGCAGTGACGCACCATTCATAAAAAGGGAGGCCAAGGCAGTTACAAAAGAAGTCTAAGCAGGTTTCACTGGGGAAGAGCTACAGCTCAATGGTTTGCATGCAGGAGGTTGCAGGTTCGACCCCAGCATCTCCAATTCATTGAAAAAGCCAGCGTTGTGCGGAGTTTACTGCGCTGAGCTGGGCGCATTCAAATCCCTACCCAATTATGTGTGCCCTTGGGACCAGCCACTCTCTTTTGGGCCTGACCTACCTCTCAGGGTTCTTGAGAAGATAAAATAAAGGAGCGGGAAAAGCTACATATGCCAACCTGAGGGGTTTTTTGGTGGTCTTTTTAAAGGGGAAAGTGGAATATAAATATAAAAAATAATAATGGTTGTCATCTGGCTTGAATTTTCTTTTTTTTTAAAAGATATTTATTAGAATTTTCCATTTTTATACAAACAAAGAGAAAAAGGCAAAAAAGAAAAAAGATAAATATTAAAAACACATAACCTTCACAACTTATTTTTCAATAACATGTTTCCCTGACCTCCTCATACCTCCCCTTCTTGTATTTCCAGTTCAAATTATTTGTTCAGCAAATCCTTATCTCAAAGCATTACAGCCTTATTTTCTAACCAACATCTTGGGTTATTATAACCTTAAATTTTTACTTGTAAAAAACCATTTTTTCATATTCCTTTATACCATTACAGCTAGAAACCACTTAATTTCCATCCAGAATGTCATCTGTCTTGAATTTCCCGGGCATAGGCGGAATACTGCAGTGGGAAGCAGTGTCCGGGAAAATCCAGGTGTATGGTAACCCATGTCGGAAGACTAGATTTTGGCGAATTTCCTTAAAAGTACCTCCACAACTTCTTTTTTGGGAGAGAGAGATTTTAGGAAAAACTAAAGCAAGCTCAACAACTTTGCTCCAAAACGCTCAGCAACTTTTGTGTCCGGATTTTCACTTTTTGAAATATGGCAAGCATCCTTTCCCTTTATTTTTGCTGCGGGTTGACTGATTTAGGAACGCCTTTCCTCCATTATAAATGGAGTATTATTATTATTATTATTATTATTATTATGCAATATCTCTCTCTCTCTCTCTCACTCTCTCTCTCTCTCTCACACACACACACACACACAAAAGTACAATGTCTGCAGGTCAGATTTCCTCGAAAAGAAGGTCCAACAGGGTCTCTTTTCCCAAAAAATGCATTGGAACCCATGCGAGTAAACATCCCACAGGCAGGGCAAAGCCGTTTCGCGGGGTATTTTGGCTCTTTTCGCGCGCCGTAGGCGCAAAGCCATAGAGATGGTAGGCCAGGAAGGGCCGGGCAGGCTTGGAAATGCCCCGGAAGCGGAAGCTTGGGAAGGCGCTCACATTTGCAAACCCGCGACGGAGCAGTTCGCCGAGCGAGTCGACGGCTAGGAAGACGATAAGGGCCCAGCCATGTGAGGACGGGCCGGGGATGGGGGGGTGGAAGAGAAGGAGCCCGGGTTTTTTGGGGGGGCGGAGGTCCCCTTTCTTGTGGGTCAGGATTTTTTTTGGGGGGGTCCTCATCTCCACTATACCGTAAATATTCGAATAGGCGCCCCTGTTTAAGAGCGTTATAATTACTGCCGTATTTATTTATGCCCCACCTTCAAGAAGGCTTACAAAAAAGAGAGAGAAAATTTAAAAAATGCCTTCCAGTAGCACCTTAGAGACCAACTAATTTTGTTATTGGTATGAGCTTTCGTGTGCATGCACACTTCTTCAGATATTTTAGTTGGTCTCTAAGGTGCTACTGGAAGGATTTTTTAAATTTTATTTCGACCAGGGCAGACCAACATGGCTACCTACCTGTAAAAAAGAGAGAGAAAGGGAGCAGCTAAAAACATAGTGGGAGTAGTGGTGGAAACCAGTCATTAAAAAAAGCATTCATGGAATTAAATGGCTCCCACTGCCTTTTTAGAAAAGCTACCCCCAGCTATTCCCATCGCCCCCGACACCATCATCTTCTCTGCCGCCCCTTGGCCGTTTGCAAGTGGGAAGGGGGAGTCATGGCCTTCATGAGCTGCCCCTGGGCTTCCCTTACAAGCAGCTTGTTGGCCGCCTTAAGAACAGAATGCTGGGGCTCGCTGCCTCCCCTTCCCCACTTGGGTCTGATCCAGCTACTGGCCTCTTCCTCATGCCCAGGGTCCCCAGATTCTTCCCTCTTGGCTTATTTGGCTGCTTCCAAGATGCTTCCCAGTGGCTAGTGGAATAATTTTGCCGATTCAGATGGGAGGGGTCCTGCGTTAGCATGTTTCCAACCACCTTACCTTTACAGTCGTACCTCGGGTTACATACGCTTCTGGTTACAGACTCCGCTAACCCAGAAATAGTACATTGGGTTAAGAACTTTGCTTCAGGATGAGAACAGAAATCGTGCTCCG
Organism: Podarcis muralis; assembly: GCF_964188315.1. Classification (NCBI taxonomy): domain Eukaryota; kingdom Metazoa; phylum Chordata; class Lepidosauria; order Squamata; family Lacertidae; genus Podarcis; species Podarcis muralis. Next base: position 84,492,640 of record NC_135661.1, read on the forward strand.
GCGGCACGGCAGCAGCAGGAGGCTCCATTAGCCAAAGTGTTGCTTCAGGTTAAGAACGGACCTCCGGAACAAATTAAGTACTTAACCCGAGGTACCACTGTACTTTGGTAAAGGGCGCTGTGTAAGTAATTGGGTGCATATTTTAAAGGAACCACCTTAAGAGTTTATGACTCTTAACTTGTTTCAAAACTGTTTTTTAATATTGTGTTTTGATCACTGTAATCTGCCCTGGGACCTTAGGGTTAAGGGTGGGTAAATAACAACAACAGTTAGGATAATTTTATTCCCTGTTAGTTATGAGCAGCAGAGATTTTGCTTCCACACTAATCCCATCGCTCCCCTGCACAGGAGACTTTCAGTGGGTTGTGTCTACTGCCTTAAAATATTTGAGTGGAGGAATAATGATTCTTGGTAGTTAGGATCTTTCTCTTTTTTTCCTTCCACCGCCCCTGCACCACAGTGCTTCTTCCATGCTTGCAGTGAAAGGATGAGTCGTATAACCGCTAGAACATATTTTATATTGCCAAGTCACATTTAGTTGGTGCTGGATGTTGTACACCAGATGCCTGCATAGTTATCCTATGGGACTTGACAAGCGCCGTCTCTTTTCTTCCTCCTCAGGAGCCTCTTAAACAAGCCCAAGAGTGAGATGACCCCAGAGGAGCTCCAGAAGAGGGAGGAGGAAGAGTTCAACACGGGGCCCCTTTCTGTTCTCACCCAGTCTGTCAAAAACAATACTCAGGTGCTAATCAACTGTCGAAACAACAAGAAATTGCTTGGCCGGGTCAAAGCCTTTGACAGGTAGGATCCTCTGTTTGCTCAGAAGTAAATAAAGCCAGATCAAGTTCAGACTTTAAAAATAAGTGGCAGATTTCCAGTTTAAGTTTTCCTCTTGGTAGTTCCATCTCCTTCAGAAGTTCAGGGAGAGGGGTGTTGGCCCAGGAGAGGGAATTCTCTTGCAGCCACAGAGTTGAGGAATGCTCTCCCCACAACGATGTGTCTGGTTTCTTCATTACAGCGCTTTCTTTTCTTTTTTTTAAATGATATTTATTACTTTTTTCAACACAACACTACAAACAAACAAAAGAAAAGAAAAAGAACAATACAAATACAATACAATACAAAAACACTACATAACACCAACGCATTAAACTAACAAAACAAAGCAAAAACAAACAAAAACAGTTTAAAAACACCTCAAACATTTTCAATATCTTATCTTTCATTCACTTATTTCCAACGACCTCCTCACACCTCCCTTTTTGTATTCCACTTCTATTAATTGTTTCAGCAATTCCTTTCCATCTTCCTCTGTTTTCTATCCTGTAATTATCTGAACACATTCTTGCCTTATTTTTTCCTTTAATTTTCTATTAATCTATTTATACTTCGTTCCTTATAACATTTCTACTAAAGCCATATAACTTCGTTCCAACACATTACAGCGCTTTCCAACAAATGCTGAATACGCATCTCTTTACCCTGGTCTTTGTCAACCGACATGTGTGTTGATAGTGCCCTTCCTATTCCGTTTATAAATTTAACAACAGTATAAATTTGTGCACTCTGAATTGAACGATTCCCCTTTGAGGTTCTTCTGGACTCTCTAGTCTAGAGAATGGGGTTGTTCCTTGGTCACAGAGAGAGGGGTGTTTTGTTCCCTCCCCATTTCTTGGCAGCAGGAAAGAGAGAGCTTTGCATCCAGGTAACAGCTTCCTCTCTCCACCAGGCACTGCAACATGGTGTTGGAAAACGTTAAGGAGATGTGGACAGAGGTGCCCAAGAGTGGGAAAGGCAAGAAGAAATCGAAACCTGTCAACAAGGACCGCTACATCTCCAAGATGTTCCTGCGTGGAGATTCGGTCATTGTGGTGCTGAGGAACCCCCTAATCGCTGGCAAATAATAGGCTGTCAGCAGGCTGTAGGTGCTTGAGAGCCTAGTCCAGTAAGGTGGTCTAATCAAGAAACCAGTAAGAGGCTGTTAAGGTGCGCTGATGGCTTTAGCCAATAGCATCTTCTTAGCATTTGCAAGTATTTTTGAGCAATGAGTACCCAGTGCCGCGATGAAGGAAAGTGCAAGGCTTCTTGCTATTCATAGAGGTGATGATGACATTTCCAATCCCCAGACACCTGGTTATGTCCATATATGTTGCCCGATGACCTTTTCTTTTGTAATAAACATTTTGTTAAAATCCTCTTTCTGCTTTTTTGTTTGGCACAGGCTCTTCTGCCTGGTGAAGTTTTTGATGGCAATGAAGGGAATAGGAATCTTGTGGCTGGTGGGAGCTGAGCTGTGGGTTACCGTATTTTTCACTCTATGTTGTTGTTGTTGTTTAGTCGTGTCCGACTCTTCGCGACCCCCTGGACCAGAGCACGCCAGGCACCTCTGTCCTCCACTACTTCCCGCAGTTTGGTCAAACTCATGCTGGTAACCTCGAAAACACTATCCAACCATCTCGTCCTCTGTCGCCCCCTTCTCCTTGTGCCCTCCATCTTTCCCAGCATCAGTGTCTTCTCCAGGGAGTCTTCTCTTCTCATGAGGTGGCCAAAGTACTGGAGCCTCAGCTTCACAATCTGTCCTCCCAGTGAGCACTCAGGGCTGATTTCCCTAAGAATGGATGCGTTTGATCTTCTTGCAGTCCATGGGACTCTCAAGAGTCTTCTCCAGCACCATAATTCAAAGACATCAATTCTTCGGCGATCAGCCTTCTTTATGGTCCAGCTCTCACTTCCATACATCACTACTGGGAAAACCATGGCTTTAACTATACAGAACTTTGTTGGCAAGGTGACGTCTCTACTTCTCAAGATGCTGTCTAGGCCTGTCATTGCCCTTCTCCCAAGAAGCTGGCGTCTTTCGTGGCTGCGGTCACCATCTGCAGTGATCATGGAGCCCAAGAAAGTAAAATCTCTCACTGCCTCCATTTCTTCCCCTTCTATTTGCCAGGAGGTGATGGGACCAGTGGCCATGATCTTCGTTTTTTTTGATGTTTTCACTCTATAGGACGCACTTTTTCCCCTCCAAAAATGAAGGGGAAATGTGTGTGCGTCCTATGGAGCGAATGCAGGCTTCAGGAAGCTATCCACAAGCCTTCGGAGCAAGCCTTTGGATGGATCCCGCTGGCTGTCTAGGCTTCTTTACTCTTAGGGCCTGGGGGGGGGGATATTTTTTTCCCTTTATTTCCCCCCCCCAAAAAAAACCAAACACCTAGGTGCGCCCTATAGTCCGGTGCGCCCTGTAGAGTGAAAAATACGGTACATGCTTGGAGCCTGAAGTCCTCTGTGCTGAGAGCATTAGGTAGGAAAAGAAGCCACTCCCCAAACTGAAAGCTTTTGACTTCTCCCACTGATACAGGTCTATCCGTATCCCCACACCTGATCAGCATTCCCTACAGTTGACCAGCAAGTGCAGCAAAACATCTTCATTTGGTATGAGAACAGAAGTTGTGTTCTGGGCCCTGGTGGCTTCACTGACTTGGACAGAGCTGCCTGCAAGTCCTAGAGTTTGGAACAAGCTTGCTGTTGAGGCATGTAGTTTTTAGCTAAAAGGTAGAGAAAGGTTCTTCACTTCTGTTTTCCCCATTCCTTAAAAATATCCCCAGGCTCTTAAAAACTTAACATGTATTGTTCAGAACGAAACCTAGAGACGGAATAATACAATATGCCTGTTCAGTCGTGCCTTGGTACTCAGATGTTTGGGCTCCTGAACGCCGCAAACCCAGAAGTGAGTGTTCCGGTTTGCGAATGTTCTTTAGAACCCGAACGTCCGACGGGGCTTCCACAGATTCTAATTGGCTGCAGAAGCTTCTTGCAGCCAATCGGAAGCTACCCTTTGGTTTCTGAACGTTTTGGAAGTCGAACGGACTTCCGGAATGGATTCAACTGTACTTGAAACAAAATTTGCACCAATTTGCAGTCTTGGGAATTTTCAAATTCATATCCAAAAACATTGCATAAATCTATTGATCAGCAGCGGCGGGTGGAGGGATTATTGGGTTGTCTTTGTTCTTATTTTTATGGTGTATTTTGTGTTTTTGATATTGTAATTTTATGTTGTGAACCGCCCTGAGATCTACAGGTATAGGGCAGTGTACAAATTTAATTAACAACAACTGCAGGGGAGGGATGCTTCTGCATCAATTTGCCAGCATCAGTATTTCATCGTATATTCTTTAAAAAATTGAAAGCATCCTTGGTGAGTGTTGTAAAATCGCACAAACGAAGTGACCATTGCAATTTATTTTTACCACAATTTATTCATATACTGCTGTTTGGGCTCCCAAAGCTTTGAACAGAGTATTAAAACAGAATATACAACGGAGCACAAGAAAGTGCCATAAATCAGTCGTCAAGCCAAAGAGCAGAACCGCAATGAAGAAATCCTTCCTAAGATAGAAGATTAAAAGCTGTTCTCCCCAACTGCGCATCCCACACACCTGGGAGCTGGAAACTTGGAACAGACAATGAAATATTCTGGGGTTTTTTAAAAAAATACAAAATTGAGTTAGAAAAATGTTTCTCCAAGTTCAATTTAGTAGCACAGGAAGCTCCCTAATATAGACCATTAGTTGATCTCCCTCAGTGCTGACTTCACTGAGTGGCAGCAGCTCTCCAGGGTTTTTAGACTGGATACAGTCTCCTACTTGGGAGATGCCAGGGACTGAGCAAAGGACTTTCCGCATTCAGATCAGATGCTCCAGCACTGAGCTGCGGCCATTTCCCTTTGCCTCTTAAGTTGAACAATGAAAGGTAAAGGGACCCCTGACCATTAGGTCCAGTCATGACCGACTCTGGGGTTGCGGCGCTCATCTCACTTTATTGGCCAAGGGAGCCGGCGTACAGCTTCCGAGTCATGTGGCCAGCATGACTAAGCCACTTCTGGCGAACCAGAGCAGCGCACGGAAACGCCGTTTACCTTCCCGCCGGAGCGGTACCTATTTATCTACTTGCACCTTGATGTGCTTTCGAACTGCTAGGTTGGTAGGAGCTGGGACTGAGCAACGGGAGCTCACCCCGTCACAGGGATTCGAACCGCCGACCTTCTGATCGGCAAGTCCTAGGCTCTGTGGTTTAACCCACAGCACCACAATGTAACTCTTCATAAAACATGACTCTTTGGGGCTGTTCTTCCTGTAACCTCCTGCTTACTGAGGCTAACGGGATTTGCAGTCCGAACCATCTGGGAGGCCACCAGGTTGAGGAAAGCTAGGATTGTTCCTAAACCCCAAAGCTGCCTCCCCATATTATTTCTGCCTGCTTGTTGTGCTGATGGCTGTGCCTAGTATCTATTCCTCTCTATTGTGTGTGCATCTCTTCCTCTCCCTATGTCAGCATGAGCTCATTCTTTCGGCCCAGCTGGCTTCCTCCCAGCCCCCAGGTGAAACCCTAACCCTCTCCAGCCTCTGAAAGTGACTTTGTCTTGCTTTGATACAGGGCAAACCTTTTACCGCCTAGTGCGTCCTACGAGCCGTGTCTTAACAGAGCTGCAGCGTTGCTTAAAAACAAATTTACTTAAAGTATCAGTTACCCCCTAGAGGAGGGCAGTCAGTCTGCGGGGCACAGCAGCACAAACCTGCTGCTACACTGGGGAATTTTATACAGGGACAGATGGACGAATCGTCAGAAGGTGCCCGGCGGGGGGTGGGGGGTGGACCCAGGCTACTTGGGGTGCCCTGTGCTTTTTTCAGCATGGTAGATACGGAGGAAGGGATTTGAGAAAAGATTTCAGGTACATAGGCACAGCATTGAACGAGGAGTGCAGAGGCCCATCAAATTAAGAAAGACTTGGGATATTGCTCAGGTCTTAAAAACTAACCACTGCTCCCTGAAGATGAAACACAAAATGTGCACCTCGGCATTTTGAAGCTCAGTGGGAACTCTTAACAAGCTGGAAATGTTAATTACCGTATTTTTCGCTCTATATGACGCACCAGACCACAAGACGCACCTAATTTTTGGAGGAGGAAAACAAGAAAAAAAATATTCTGAATCCCAGAAGCCAGAACAGCAAGAGGGATCGCTGCGCAGTGAAAGCAGCAACCCCTCTTGCTGTTCTGGCTTCTGGGATAGCTGCGCAGCCTGCATTCACTCCATAAGACGCGCACACATTTCCCCTTACTTTTTAGGAGGGAAAAAGTGAGTCTTATAGAGCAAAAAATATGGTAATTACATGTCTGAATCTGGTGAATTTTGGCATTCACAGGTGAGCGCTGATGGTTCCAGGTTTTTTCTTACATGTCTGAATAATGGGTGTGCTTTTGTGCTTTCTGGGTGTAACAGTCCTGGAAATGCTAACTGCTGAATTTTGAAACTTCCCAAAGCTCATCCATTAAGTCAGCCCCACTACTCCGTTCTAACGCCCCAACTCAGATTCTGCACCCGAAGCCGTGAAGGGTGGGGGTGGTTTGTGACGAGAGGATGCTGAGCTCGAAGGATGCTGAGCATGATCTGAGCTACTTATCACTCAAGAGCCTTCCACATAGGGGGAAAAGGTGGTACTTGGAAATGGTAGCTGGAGTCTGGGAGTAAGAACTGGGTCCTCCACATTCAGTACATTTCTATCAAGAGACTCGAGGTGGGATAAATAGAGTCACCAACTTGTTTCCTATCCAGCCGCTGATGAAACTGGCTGTGCCTGCTTACTTTCAGCAATGCCCCTCAGGTGTTCAGAGTGGTCTTCTTTGGCAATCACTCATAGCCGAGTAAGATTGTCTTTCCAAAACACGCCTTTAACAGTGAGTCCGTAAGTGACTGTGGAGGCTAATTCTGGATCCACACGTCCTTCCACAGTGGGGACACAGGTTTCCAGGCGGGAGTTGATCACGGTGAGGGGTTTGCCAAACGTGCCTTTTAGCACGTTTCTCCCTTTCATCCTGAATTCAAACGTCTTCAAAGTCCATGACACCTTTGGTAAAGGCTGTTCTCCAACTGGAGCGCTCGCAGGCCAGTGTTTCCCAGTTGTCAGTGTTTATACTACATTTTTAAAGATTTGCCTTGAGAGAACCTCTTTTGTTGTCCACCAGCATTACGCTTTCCATTTTTAAGTTCGGAATAGTTTTGTTTTGGAAGACGATCATCAGGCATCCGCACAACATGACCAGTCCAACGAAGCTGATGTTGAAGAATCATTGCTTCGACACTGGTGATCTTTGCTTCTTCCAGTACACTGGCATTAGTTCGCCTGTCTCCCTAAGTGTAAAATTTTCCGGAGACACCATTGATGGAATCTTTCGAGGAGCTGGAGATGGCGTTTACAAGTGGCCCATGTTTCACAAGCATACATGTTTCACAAGCATACAGTATGCATCATGGAGCAAGTGCACTTTGGACTTTTAAGCAGGTTGTGGGTGGGGAGACCACCCTGACTGCAGTTTCAAAGTGGCCCTCCAGGAAATATATCCGATATGCAGATGGTATAAGTTACTTCTGCACATCTATGGAAATTGGTGATTAGCAGACTTCCTGCAAATGATCCTGGGCCTGAGGAAATGGGTACCTTTCACAACAGCAGGTTGACTCCTCTGCTTTGCAAGGTGTGAATTGGCCCGTAGTGAATAAGCCTTTCGGAAATGTTTCAGAGTCCCCTGGTAAAGCAGGAGGCTCTGGCCAGTCTCCTCGATATCTCTCTTCTCTCCCCCCAACATCCCACCCCCTCCCCCAGCCAGCCAGCGCGGCCATCCACCCATCCAGGCAAGGAGATCCAGCTCAATATTGCAGCTCGGGTTTAGCGCAGGACGGGGCTCCAATTTCGACAAGTCAGAGGTTTCTGCAGAGGCGACAACTGATGTTCAGGAAACGGGGAGACAGCGGAGTCCTGATGATTAATTCAGGACGAAAGGGAGAGGAGGCTGATAAGGGGAAGCTTGAGAACTGCCAGGTCCTGGCTGAACCCATCGATACCTCTCGCCAGCTTGAAGCCCAAAGCACCGGAGAAGACCATAAGAAGAGGGTCAGGCCAGTGGTCCATCTCATCCTGTTCTCAGGTGGCCAAGCAGATACTTCTGGGGACCCTGAGCACAAGACCAGCCCCTCAGCTTGTAGTCCCCAAAGACTAGTATTGAGAAGCATCACTGTCTCTGTCAATGCAGGTGTACCACAGCCATTGCTGTCGTTTAGTCGTGTCCGACTCTTCGTGACCCCCTGGACCAGAGCACGCCAGGCACTCCTGTCTTCCGCTGCCTCCCGCAGTTTGGTCAGACTCATGCTGGTAGCTTCGAGAACACTGTCCCACCATCTCGTCCTCTGTCGTCCCCTTCTCCTTGTGCCCTCCATCTTTCCCAACATCAGGGTATTTTCCAGGGAGTCTTCTCTTCTCATGAGGTGGCCAAAGTCTTGGAGCCTCAGCTTTACGATCTGACCTTCCAGTGAGCACTCAGGGCTGATTTCCTTAGTAGCCATCAATAGACCTCTTCCTCCTTGAATTTATCGAATCCTCTTTTAAAACCATCCAAGTTGGCGGCCATCTCTGTCTCTCGCAGGAGCGAATTCCATAATTTAACTCTGCACAGCATGAGGGAGGACTTCCTTTTATCTGTCCTGAATCTTCCAACCTTCAGTTTGGATGTCCCTGAGCTCTAGAATTATGAGAGAGAGAGAGAAACCTCTGCCTGCTTTCGCCATGCCATGCGTAGTTTTTATACACTTAAGCAGAGGTTGTATACCTGAAGGAGCATCTCCACCCGCATCATCCAGCCCGGACACTGAGATCCAGTGCCGAGGGCCTTCTGGCGGTTCCCTCACTGCGAGAAGCCAAGTTACAGGGAACCAGGCAGAGAGGGCCTTCTCGGTGGTGGCACCCGCCCTGTGGAACGCCCTCCCACCAGATGTCAAAGAGAAAAACAGCATTAAAAGACAATGCTGTGTTGCTTTAATATTCAGTTGGAAGCTGCCCAGAGTGGCTGGGGAAACACAGCCAGATGGGCAGAGTATAAATATATTATTATTATTATTATTATTATTATTATTATTATTATTACCCGACCCATCTGGCTGGGTTTCCCCAGCCACTCTAGCCGGCTTCCAACAAAATATTAAAATACAATAATCTATTAAACATTAAAAGCTTCCCTAAACAGAGCTGCCTTCAGGTGTCTTCTAAAAGCCAGAGAGTTGTTTATTTCCTTGACATCTGATGGGAGGGCCTTCCACAGGGCGGGCGCCACTACCGAGAAGGCCCTCTGCCTGGTTCCCTGTAACTTCACTTCTCACAGTGAGGGAACAACCAGAAGGCCCTCAGAGCTGGACCTCAGTGTCCGGGCAGAATGATGGGGGTGGAGACGCTCCTTCAGGTATACTGGGCCTTTGAGGCTGTTTAGGGCTTTAAAGGTCAGCACCAACACTTTGAATTGTGCTCGGAAACGTACTGGGAGCCAATGTAGGTCTTTCAGGACTGGTATTATATGGTCTCTTGTAGTTTCCGGGTCACCTTCAAAGGTAGCCCCACGTGGAGCGCATTGCAGTAGTCCAAACAGGCGATAACTAGAGCACGAACCACTCTGGCGAGACTGAATTTGGGACTGGAAAAATTAGAAAGCAGGAGAAACTGAAATTGTCAGGTTTGGACAGCCCCACTCAGGACAGCGTTTCAACAGCATACATAGGGAAATGTTTCGATTCCTCACTCCAGCTGAGTCTAGCTGGTGCTCTTGCTTTCTCTCTTCGGGAATTAAAAGTGGCGATGGGCAACATAGGAAGGGGCATGGGGACTTCAATGTGTGCGAAGTCTTGGAGCACCCTCTTGTGGAGAACGTAGATACCAAACCTCATGCAGCAACGGGTTTACAAAACTAATGAAAGGTGGGAAAGGAGCAGGTGCTATTCCCCACCTCCCCATAATCCTAGCCGCCCCCCAGCACACAAATCAAGGGCCTTGTCCAATTAAAACAATGTCAGATGGAAGACTTTCCCACAGCACAAAATTCATATGCTATGTATTCATATGCCTCCATCTGGGAAAGATGGAGGGCACAAGGAGAAGGGGGCGACAGAAGACGAGATGGTTGGACAGTGTTTTCGAGGTTACCAGCATGAGTCTGACCAAACTGCGGGAGGTAGTGGAGGACAGGAGTGCCTGGCGTGCTCTGGTCCATGGGGTCACGAAGAGTCGGACATGACTAAACGACTAAACAACAACAACAACCAATAGCAAAACTGGTATATTCTGAAACAGTCAAACCTGTCCTCAAGGGGGAGAGGAACTTTGGAGAAACTTCCCAACTTTGCATAAGTCTTTTGGGGGAGGGAAACCCTATGGTGGGGGAGGTTTAGAAACCCAAAAACACCCCATTGGCGACTGAGCATGCCCAGGGGACAGGGGATGCAACTGATTGTTGGGTAAGGGACAAAATGGAATTAAGTGGAACGGAGTGTCCAGGAAAGGGCATGACTGGCCTGGCTGGAACCCTGACCTGGAGCGCTCTTAGGGATGGGAGGGGAATTGGAGTCACTTCACATTTAAAAGCTTGTACTTTCTGAAATGTGGACCGAAACCCAGCCGTCCTTTGAAATTTGTAGTTCTCTGAGTTTTGCAATGCAAAAAGTCACGTGGCACAAAAATGCCCATATTGTAGTGTGCATATTAAGGCACAGATGAGCAACCATGATGTTCCAAAATGCGTTATGTTGAGGGAAATTGCCTTGCAAAAATGCATCTGTGAGGGAAAGGTGCATGCAAAACGTGTACATGCAAGGGAAATTTTCACTAAAATGCTGGTGAATTTTCGTGAGGACTTCTTAATGGAGAACACTAGCTGTTGTGGAAATGTAGAGAGCAGAATTTAAGGTGGGAAAGGTTGGAAACGGAGTGAAATTCGACATCTTCGCCCATCTGTGTTCTGCAGGTGGACGGTCACAGCAGGAAGTTGCAGCAGAGGCTGGTCCATTCGGGTGAACGGGGGCACTGCCCCACCAACCTCAGTCACCCTCAGCCAACTCCCTACTTGCCTGCCTCCTCGCATACAACCTGCCATCATCTCTAGCACCACCTGCTGTCGGCCTCCTGCCTTGCACCCCCGCCAGCCTCAATATGAGACGCTGCATTCACTTCCCCGGCAAAGACAGATTCCGAAGAGGCACCTCCGAGACGTTGGAAGGCGTTATCCTGGAGGTGGAGAAGGCATCTGTGGCGGGGGAGGAGCAGATGCCTGAAAAGGCGCTCTCGAAGGCTTTCCGGAAGGATCTCATGCGGAAGACGTAGATGACCGGGTTGATGGCGGAGTTGGCATGCGAGAGGATGATGGAGGCCAGGATGAGTTGGTTCGGGATGGGGCAGGTGGGGCAGAGCAGCATGACCGTGTTGAGAATGTGGACCGGGAGCCAGCAGACGGTGAAGAAAAAGAGGATGATGAACAGCGACGTGGCTGTCTGCAGCTCTTTGCGGACAATCATGCGGCGCCTCTCCTGGGCGCTGACGTCCACCTCCCCCTCGGCCACCTTGCGGATTTGCTGCTTGACCTCCAGGAAGATGCGCCCGTACAGGACCATCATGACTAGCAGAGGAGCCAGCATGCAGGCCATGAAGTTGAAGTAGACCATGTAGGTGTTTGTGATGATGTCGTTGAAGAGGCACTCCCCGCTGGCCGGCAAGGGCTTGTGCCAGCCCATCATGGGCAGGAGGCCGATCAGAAGAGCCAGCACCCAGGACGCCAAGATCACCAGGAGGGCGTTGAGGGGGCTCATCCAGGATTTGTACTGGAAAGGCTTCAGGATGGAGATGTACCTCTCGACGGCGATGGCCAGCAGCCCGAAGACGGAGGCTTGCGTCAACACCAGCAGCATGCACAACATCAGGAGGCAGAGCTGCGACCGGTAGCGGGGCAAACCCAGGTCGGTAAACTGGGCAAAAGGGATGACCACTGCCCCAACCAAGACGTCTGCCACGGCCAGCGAGACGAGGAAGTAGTTTGTGACGACGGCCCGCAGCTTCCGGCTCTGTAGGACGACGGCGCAGATGAAGACGTTGCCCACGATGGAGAACAGCGCGATCAGGCTCTCGCTCAGCAAGTAGGGGACGTCCAGGGCCGGAGGCGACGTGGCGTTCACGGCTTGGAGGAGCTGCTGCTGCATGGACGGCGAATGGTCATAGGCAGCCATTATGGAGCAGCAGCCATGTTGACGCTGTTAGGGAAAAGCTCACCAGTCTCTGCAGGTCGCTGGGCCCTTGTGAATCCTGAAGAAGCCCAGGAGTCTGTGAAATGGGGCAGGGAAGGGGGAAGAGTTCAGTCAATTTATAAATAGGTATTACATACCCTCCAACGTTTCTCTGAGGAACATAGGGACATCCTATTCAATAATAATAATAATAGTAATAGTGGTACCTCGGGTTAAGAACTTAATTCGTTCTGGAGGTCCGTTCTTAACCTAAAAGTGTTCTTAACCTGAGGTACCACTTTAGCTAATGGGGACTCCCACTGCCGCCGCTATTTCTGTTCTCATCCTGAAGCAAAGTTTTTAATCCGAGGTACTATTTCTGGGTTAGTGGAGTCTGTAACCTGAAGCATCTGTAACCTGAGGCGTCTGTAACCCGAGGTACCACTGTACAGTGGAACCTCGGTTGTCGAACGTAATCTGTTCTGGGAGACCGTTCAACTTCCAAAACATTCAACAACCGAGGCGCAATGGGCGGTTGGCAAATTCCATTGAAAAAATGGAAAAACACATCTTGGAAGCTGTTCAACTTCTGAGGTGCGTTTGGAAACGGAAGCATTCACTTCCGAATTTTCGGCATTTGAACACTGAAACAATTGGCTTCCGAGATGCTAAAAAACCGAGGTTTCGTTGTAATAATAATAATAATAATAATAATAATAATAATAATAATAATAATTATACACTGCCCTTCTGACTGGGTTTCCCCAGCCACTCTGGGCGTCTTCCAACATATATAAAAACACAAGCAAACATTAACATTTAAAAACTCCCCTATCCAGGGCTGCCTTCAGATGTCTGGTAAAGGTTGCATAGTCACTTATCTCCTTGGCTCGGGGATCACATAACTCCATACCCTCCAACATTTCTATGATGAAAATAGGGACATCCTCAGGAAAAGTGGGACATTTTGGAATCAAATCAGAAACCGGGACGGCTTCTGTAAATCCGGGACTGTCCCTGGAAAACAGGGACACTTGGAGGGTCTGTTACTGCTGCATCTACTACATATTTTGAAAGCTGTACATGTTTCCTATACATTTGAAACCCCTTAAGAGACCATAATCAAGTTTCGCATGTTGGTTCTTGAGATCGAGAAGGAAGTTTGTCCTCTGTGTTTGGGTGCCATTGTTAATTGACGTGGTGCTGGGCTGACCCTTTCAGAACTGCACTGATTTTTCACAATGCACTGAATTTTTGGATTTATCAGAATTCCTGAGCAATGCTGGGTACTATATATTAGGGGCGCCTCTCAAGATATTGTAACCAAGTTTTGAATGATGGTTCCTGAGAATGAGGAGATCTGTGCCTGGAAACTGTTGGACACCATATCAAATAAAGATGGCAGCCGGAACCTTTCAAAACTACACTGATTTCTTTTGTTTCTTTCTTTCTTAGAACTCCCAAGCGACACCAGGAATGAGGCATGTTATTATTTACTTATTATATATTACTATCTGCTCTTCATCAGAAGGTCTCAGGCTGGGTTACATTAATATAAAATACAACCTTTAAAACAGTTTAGTGGTACCTCGGGTTACAGACGTTTCAGGTTACAGACGCTTCAGGTTACAGACTCCGCTAACCCAGAAATAGTACCTCAGGTTAAGAACTTTGCTTCAGGATAAGAACAGAAATCGTGTGGCGGCAATGCGGCGGCAGCGGGAGGCCCCTTTAGCTAAAGTGGTGCTTCAGGTTAAGAACAGTTTCAGGTTAAGAACAGACCTCCAGAATTAATTAAGTTCTTAACCCGAGGTACCACTGTACTTGCATTGACTGACCCAAACTTCTCTGATAAACCAGGACTCTCTTTTGCACCGAAGGCACCTTAAAACTGGAGTCTTTGCAGCTGATTCTTCCACTTCCACTCAGACCGTTCCACTTACAAATATATGACAGCGTTCCTAGATTTCATCCTTCTTCTGTACCTGTGGTTTTCCAGACACTCTTCATTCGGGGAATGGCACCCTTTCCACATGCACTCATCTGCTGGGCGAGGTGTGAGAGCGAAAGAGAGGGAATCTGCTCAGTGAAGAGGATTTAGGGGGAATGTGCTAAACTGCACCCTCAATTCACTCCAGGCACTGTTTGTGGCATCATTGCTCCCCTCAAAATGTACCCCAAATGCTTTAGGTAAAGGTAAAGGGTAAAGGTAAAGGGACCCCTGACCATTAGGTCCAGTTGCGGACGACTCTGGGGTTGCGGCACTCATCTCACTTTATTGGCCGAGGGAGCCGGCATACAGCTTCCGGGTCATGTGGCCAGCAGGACTAAGCCGCTTCTGGTGAACCAGAGCAGCGCACAGAAACACCGTTTACCTTCCCGCCGGAGTGGTACCTATTTATCTACTTACACTTTGACGTGCTTTCGAACTGCTAGGTTGTCAGGAGCAGGGACCGAGCAATGGGAGATCACCCCGTCACGGGGATTCGAACCGCCGACCTTCTGATCAGCAAGTCCTGGCTGTGGTTTAACCCACAGCGCCACCTGCGTCCCAAATGCTCTAGCTAGCAGAAAATTGCAGGGGAAGAATGCTAGCGGCCAACAAACATTATCACTGCCATTATTTATCTTCTCATTAAGGAAGCTGATAAGTTGCCAGGAAACCCAAGGGGGTCCTGTCTGAAGAACACAGAAACGTGGGAAGATGTTCAGACTCTTGGTCTATCTAGTTTGGTATGGTCTATAGCACATGGGTGGCGCTGTGGGTTAAACCACAGAGCCTAGGACGTGCAATAGGTACCGCTCTGGCGGGAAGGTAAACGGCGTTTCCGTGCACTGCTCTGGTTCGCCAGAAGCAGCTTAGTCATGCTGGCCACACGACCCGGAAAAACTGTCTGCGGACAAACGCCAGCTCCCTCGGCCTGTAAAGCGAGATGAGCGCCGCAACCCCCGAGTCATCTGTGACTGGACTGTCAGGGGTCCCTTTACCTTTTTAGTGCTTTAAATGGGAGGCATGAAAGCGTCCCAGCTCAGCCTGTTTGTCCTTCTGCCTCTGTTTTGTCTACGCTGACTAGCCAGCGACACACAACATCTGTCAAGGGTCAGATGGCTTCCTCCCAGGTTTCAGGACCGTTCTTTCCCATACTTCCTCCAAATATATAGAATCATAGAACTGTAGAGTTGGAAGGGACCCTGAACATCATCTAGACCAACCCCCTGCCATGCAGACGGCCCATACGGGGTTCGAACCTGCAACCCTGGCGTTACCAGCATCTAACCAACTATCTCCAGCTTCAATCTGACGCAAATATGTTTGCCAATCACTCTTAAGACGTAAGAGGAGGACACACACACAACCCCAAACCCAAACTAAATATTAGTTATGTATTTCACAAAAAAATCCGGGGCACAGATTTTCCCTCGAAAAGGAGGTAGTTAGATGTTCTGGGTTTTCCCCAGCATTTGCGTGGAAGGGAATTTGTGGGGAGTAAAATAAGTCGCATTTCCAAAGCCTGCTTCAAGGCGCAACCACCAGTCCTCGCATTCCCCTGCCCTCAGTGTGTTGCCAGGTGTTTGGGGCAAAGGCCCATAGCACAAGTTGGCACAATAGTTCCATATGCTAATTTGTATGTCAGGCTGCCTGCTGGAAATGAAAGGGATGGCCGGCCGATCTCTCACCAGCAGTGCCCTTTGCGAACTACATAGCTGCTTTTCCTGCAGAGTAAAAATAATATTTTTTAAAGGGCAACCCCCCAAGACCACCCTTTAACCCCTGCCTCTTTCCCCACCGTTTACACGGCCACACTTTTAATTAACAGCTTCCCCTCACTGTTTGCTAACTCCTCCCCACCAACGATGATCTCTGGGTCCAGCACCAACAAGTCCAAATCGGGCAACATTATTTTTAGTTTCCCAAGTGTTAAAGAGGCCAAGCTAGGAGTGATAAAGGGGGAATTTAGACCTCCGGGCAGTTGGCATAGCACAGCCTAGTTCAGGTCTTAAAACAGGGGTCAGCAAACTTTTTTAGCAGGGGGCCGGTCCACTGTCCCTCAGACCTTGTGGGGGGCCGGACTATATTTTTTTTTTGGGGGGGAAATGAACGAATTCCTATGCCCCACAAATATCCCAGAGATGCATTTTAAATAAAAGCACACATTCTACTCATGTCAAATAACCCCACAAATAACCCAGAGATGCATTTTAAATAAAAGGGCACATTCTACTCATGTAAAAACACACTGATTCCCGGACAGTCCGCGGGCCGGATTTAGAAGGCGATTAGGTCGGATCCGGCCCCCTTAGTTTGCCTACCCATGTCTTAAAAGTTTTCATCCTTGTTTCATTGATGAAGAAGCAAAAGGGATCTCTGACTCACCCACAGATCTCTGTCCCTGGACCGGCTGCTGTTGAAAAGATCAAGATTGGGTTGGGGTGGGAAAAGCAAGCTCACAGCCCACCCCCAAAGCGCTTCCACAGCCTGTGCTGCCTGTTCCGTCTGCGTCTTTGTCCTTTTTTTTGTGGCGCCCGTGTTGTGATGATTACAAAAGTCAGATCTGATAAGTGGCGGTTGGCATACAAAAGCACCTGTATTTTCCACGGAAAGGGATGGGCAGGCGGCTGGGCAGCCTGGCTCCGTGGCAGAACATCTGCTTTGCATGCGGAAGGTTCCGGGTTCTATCCCCGGGTTCTCCAGGGATCCAGCGGATCTGTCAGTCCCGGATTCCCGCCGTTGCTCGTTTCTCCCCCAACTCTTCCATTCAGTTCTCTGGGATTCTGCAAATCCGGAGGGGAGTCCCTAAGGCGGTGGTATGGTACCTCGTATCATCATATTTTTTAATTTGTATACCGTCTTTCTATCTTACAATACTCAAGGCGGTTTACAAGCTGAAGGAACAAAAAATGTACATCTTATAACAATCTAATACGATAAAATGTGATAATAAAACATAACTTTAAAATAGGCAACCTGCATCAAAAAACTAACATTCAACAATCATTAAAGGTAAAGGGACCCCTGACCATTAGGTCCAGTCGTGACCGACTCTGGGGTTGCGGCGCTCATCTCGCTTTACTGGCCGAGGGAGCCGGCGTACAGCTTCCGGGTCATGTGGCCAGCATGACTAAGCCGCTTCTGGCGAACCAGAACAGCATGGAAATGCTGTTTACCTTCCTGCTGGAGTGGTACCTATTTATCTACTTGCACTGGTGTGGTTTCGAACTGCTAGGTTGGCAGGAGCAGGGATCGAGCAACGGGAGCTCACCCCGTCGCAGGGATTTGAACTGTCAACCTTCTGATCGGCAAGTCCTAGGTTCTGTGGTTTAACCCACAGCGCCACCTGCCTCCCCAACAATCATTAGAATAGTATAAAATAATAATAATAATATCAACATATAAAAATTAAACAGAAATCCACTCAATAGTTACAATAAATAATATCTAAACTATAATCAATAAAACAACGGCAAGCCACAGTACATAATACAATACACATTGAGAAGCAGAGACTAGAGCGTAGAGCAAGGCAGGTGGAAAGAAGCCTTGCCTGATGGAGTCTCTTCCCTTGCAGGTCTTCCTTCTTCCGGCAACTCCGGCAGCCAAGCTGGGGCCAAACGTCTTGCTCTGCTTCCCTTTGGACCACAGCAGCGAGACTGGGAGGGGGGTCCTGTTGCCTGGGCAGCCCAGGACCTCCATTAACACTGCCCAGGCTTGGGCCCCAGCAATGATGCTAATGCAGTGGTTTGACTTCACCGCCAGAGGCAGCTAGACTGGTGACTGGGAGCGGCCGCCGAGACCACATAACACCTGTCTTGAAAGACCAACATTGGCTCCTAGTACGTTTCCGAGCACAATTCAAAGTGTTGGTGCTGACCTGTAAAGCCCTAAATGGCCTCAAAGTATACCTGAAGGAGCGTCTCCACCTCCATCGTTCTGCCCGGACACTGAGGTCCAGCACCGAGGGCCTTCTGGCGGTTCCCTCACTGCGAGAAGCCAAGTTACAGGGAACCAGGCAGAGGGCCTTCTCGGTGGTGGCGCCCGCCCTGTGGAATGCCCTCCCACCAGATGTCAAGGAAATAAACAACTATCTGATTTTTAGAAGACATCTGAAGGCACCCCTGTTTAGGGAAGCTTTTAATGTTTAATAGATTGTTGCATTTTAATATTTTGTTGGAAGCTGCCTAGAGATAATTTTGTCAGGCATCACAGTGGACACCGCAGAAGTCAGAAAGAGGAGAATCACCAGCTTTTTCTTCTTCCAGCGCTTTCTTGCCTTAAGCAGCAGCCGTGCACAATGAATGAACAGATCGACCTTTTCTCCTTGCAGGGAGATGTAATGAAAGGTAAATCATCACCTGCAAAAGAAAAAGAAAAAGTCTCGTTTGCTGGCTCTACCTAGGTTTTAGCAGCACAGGAGCCCTGCAAGATATAAAGAGTTGGCCACACCTAGCACGGCGCCTGTGCCGAATTAGGAACAACACGTCAGTTTATTCTCTGCATCTGGGTCAGCAAACAAGTCTCCTCTAATTTGCTTTATTTTTAAAGTTATTTACTTTTACGTCAAACGAGCCTATAAATCTCTTATCTGGGACCATGCCTGATGTAGAAGGAGAAGGGGGGGCACACAAACCATTGTGAGAGGCCTTTTATCAAATGGACGGCTCATTAAACTCGTTACGCTTCTAAAAGTGATGAAGAGAGCCGGGCACAGCTGTGGATACAGACTGGATAAATAAATACACATTAATAGGAGGTGGGAGCCCAGCCTGATTTCATGTCCGCAAAAGGGGAACATTGGTGGGTTTCTGTGAGGAAACATAGAGGGTTGGGTTTGTTTCTCGGTTGCGTAATCTATGTTCTGTGTTTTGCATTGCCTTGGTGATAAACATAAATATTGGTTGAATGAAACCTTGCACATTATGTGAGGGGGTCAGGATGTTAAATGAAATTCAAAGGAGCGCAAGGGGGCAGAGAGGCATAATCTCTCGCCATAGCGCCTTTTATTCCTGGACTGGCTATAATAATGATTTTTATAATAATGTTATTATTCCTACTCCGCCCATCTGGGCTATCATTGCCATCATCATAAATTTACTGCATTTATATCCAACGTTTTCTGCAAGGAGCTCAGGGTGGCTGGCGGGCATGGCTCTCCCCCTCCCATAGCTGTCAACTTACAGATTTGAAAATAAGGGACCAGCAGCCTCAAAAATAAGGGATCAGCAGCCAAAATAAGGGCTCAACAATTACTTTGATAAAATACATATTTTGTTGCATGCAAATGGCTTTAGATACCTATTAGGCCCATAAATTACCATATAGCATATATTCAACACAAAAAAACAGCAACAATTTGTTGTTGACAAAGGACAGCTGGACATAGAAAGGGCCCCATTATCTTCAGTAGCTTATTTAAGGGACATCATCAATAAGGGACAGCAGCGGGACATGGCGCTGGGATAAGGGACTGTCCTGCCAAATACGGGACGCTTGACAGCTATGCCCCCTCCTCATTTCATGCCCACAACAGCCCTGTGAGGTAGGTTTGGCTGAGATGTAGGCCCAGTGAGCTGCATAGCCAAGTGGGATTCGAACCCTGCTCTCCCAGGTCCTAGTCCGACACTCTAACCACTGTACCACACAGCCTTATAAATTTCCACCTCACCGTTTAGCTCCAAGAATTCTCAAGATGGCAGAGATGTAGACAGACAGATAGATGTTTTATTTTTATTTGTTTATTGAATTTATATACCGCCCTATAACTGGAGGTCTCAGGGCAGCTCATAGAACAAAAACAAAATATAAAACCACAAAATATAGAATAAAATATAAAAAAACAACCCAACAGGAAGGCTTTTGTTGTTATGGATTGCTATGTGTGCTTGCCTGTTCAATTTTAAGCTGTGTTTGTCTATTCTTTTCTATTAGTCTGAATCTTCTTTCTCCAAGGTGGAATGCAAATCGATCAGTTAGATAATGTGGGTTCTTTACTAGGCCTTCATTCTGATTTGCTTGCAGGAAGGTTAGACGATGCTGTGTCAAAGCAAGCATCATCCCACACTTTCCAGTGCATTTCCAGGGGGCCACACTCTGTCCTGGGCAATGTTTCAGGGGCCGCATCCTGGTGGTGGGCGGAGCCAGCATCAAACACGGGCAGCAGAGCAATTCCATGTTAAACGTCGCCGTTGTACGTGGGTAGGCAAACTAAGGCCCGGGGCCCAAATCCGGACCAATCGCCTTCTAAATCCGGCCATGGACGATCCGGGAATCAGCGTGTTTTTACATGAGTAGAATGTGTCCTTTTATTTAAAATGCATCTCTGGGTTATTTGTGGGGCATAGGAATTCGTTCATTATTTTTTTCCAAAATATAGTGCGGCCCCCCACAAGGTCTGAGGGACAGTGGACCGGCCCCGTGCTGAATAAGTTTGCTGACCCCTGCGGCTTTGTACAATAGGCTGGTTCCTGCAGATATCCCCCCCCCCCCGCCCCGAATCTCTACCCTCTA
The DNA here is from genome assembly GCF_964188315.1 of Podarcis muralis. Classification (NCBI taxonomy): domain Eukaryota; kingdom Metazoa; phylum Chordata; class Lepidosauria; order Squamata; family Lacertidae; genus Podarcis; species Podarcis muralis. The sequence continues at coordinate 84,513,230 of NC_135661.1, forward strand.
TTATGCAGGCAAGCCAGAGACATTACCAAAGTTTTGGGACACATTTCAGCCAGGCATAAGGAGGGGAGACAAAGACTGTGGGAGACAAGAGTCCTGAGGGCCAGTCTGCAAGGCATGGAGGGCCGCATCCGGGCTGTGGGCCTGAGGACCCCTAATCCTCTTAAAGCACAAATAAACATTGTAAATGGATCTGAAATGAAAAAGTGGGGTCAGGGGAGAAGTCTTTGCCGGCCTGGTGCTCTCTGGATTTTTTGGACTACAACTCCCATCAGCCCCAGCGATGGGAATGCTTGGGGCTGATGGGAGTTGTAGTCCAAAACATTCAGAGGCCACCTGGTTGGCAGAAGCTAAAGGCAAAAAAAATGAGAGGCACAAATACAAGATGGGTGACACCTGGCTTGAGAGCAGTACATGTGAAAAGGATCTAGGAGTCTTGGTTGACCACAAACTTGACATGAGCCAACAGTGTGACGCGGCAGCTAAAAAAGCCAATGCAATTCTGGGCTGCATCAATAGGAGTATAGCATCTAGATCAAGGGAAGTAATAGTGCCACTGTATTCTGCTCTGGTCAGACCTCACCTGGAGTACTGTGTCCAGTTCTGGGCACCACAGTTCAAGAAGGACACTGACAAACTGGAACGTGTCCAGAGGAGGGCAACCAAAATGGTCAAAGGCCTGGAAACGATGCCTTATGAGGAACGGCTAAGGGAGCTGGGCATGTTTAGCCTGGAGAAGAGGAGGTTAAGGGGTGACATGATAGCCATGTTCAAATATATAAAAGGATGTCATATAGAGGAGGGAGAAAGGTTGTTTTCTGCTGCTCCAGAGAAGCGGACACGGAGCAATGGATCCAAACTACAAGAAAGAAGATTCCACCTAAACATTAGGAAGAACTTCCTGACAGTAAGAGCTGTTTGACAGTGGAATTTGCTGCCAAGGAGTGTGGTGGAGTCTCCTTCTTTGGAGGTCTTTACGCAGAGGCTTGACAACCATATGTCAGGAGTGCTCTGATGGTGTTTCCTGCTTAGCAGGGGGTTGGACTCGATGGCCCTTGTGGTCTATTCCAACTCTATGATTCTATGATTCTATGGCAGCTTTCACAGGACAGATGCCACCTTGCCAAATGCATAAATTGTTGTCTCTCCCCTGGAATATAGGAAAAATGTCTATATTTTCCCCTTCAAATGCCCACATTTAAAGAGTCCCGCTTATCTTGCATCTGGCACTCACTGAAAATTGTAAGGTTACTTACTAAATAAATAGGAATATGTTAACAATAACAACCTCTAAAGGGGCCTGTTTCTTTGATTCTGGAAGCAAACTGTCTGATGAAAAACTGGTGGATGCCACACGGCTGCATTTGCGCAAATTATTTCCCCTGAAGGCCAGGGGGACCTGGGATGTAATGTCGGCTTTAGGAACATTTTATCCCCGCTGCCTCGGCCCGGATTAACGGAGTAGCTAAACACTCTCCAGATAAGGTGGGCCTCACATCTGCTAGCTTTCCCAGAGAAGCGTGTGCTAGAAAGAAAAATAAATAAATGGGTGTGTCCTGCTTTGATGTAATTCAGATTAACCTTTCCATCAGTAGCTGTTTTAAGGAGGATGCATCGGGACTTTCCCCCACTTCCCTCCAAGCAAACAGCCCCAATTTCCACAGCCCCCATGATTCTCACTTCTCTGGGGGTGTTAAAGGAGAAATCTGAGGGCTCCCTTGGACAAGAAAATAAGGACACCAGCCAGGAATACCAGAGCAAAACAGCAGCCAGTAGGCTTGGTCTTTATTGAAGACTGTCGTGACAGGACTCCCACCTGCCACCAGGTGGAACAAGATGGAAGCCCCAAACAAATGAAGACCCCAACTTTTATTAGTTACTAATCCCCCAAACTACACCCCTAGAACTACATCACAACTACATCATCGACACATCACAAAAAGGAGGGGTTGAGGGAGGAGTTGTGGAGGTAACCTGAGTATCTTGTCACCTGGCTGGTTCATTTCCAGAGGACAAAGGGGAGCTGGCAATTTTCTGCCCCCAGAGGGAAGATCTGAAGATTGTCCTTTGTTCCAGTCCATGTTGAGTCCACTCCCATATGCAAGTCCTTTGTGACCTTGATGGTCTTCTGTCTGGGGCCATCGAGGTTGTCATGCCAACTGGGTAGGGCTCCTGTGTATGTGCTGGTATGCTCATGGGATTATGGCTGCCCTGTATCAAACCTTCCCCATTTTGTAGTCCTTCCTTATTGGAATAAAATAAAAGTGGAACGGTGCAGATCCGATGTATGGTTGATTTTCTATGAATTTATAGCAGAAGTGTAGCGTATGTTGTGTGTGTGTGTGTGTGTGTGTGTGTGTGTGTGTGTGTGTGGTGTTTGTACAAACTGAATGATTTGGGGGGGGGGGTTGTTTCCTGCAACAGGGGCAACCGATGGTGGGAGGGGGCAACTAAGACTCCTCATGCAGGGCAGATTTGGCCCTGGGGCTTCCAGGCTGCTGGTCCTCACTGAATTACTATCATGGCCCCCCAAGTATGAAATATCAGGGACCCTATGATCAGCAGCTGAGGCCTTCTTGGTGCTCCTGCCTCCAGTGGGGGGCCGATCGGTTGGTGTGTTGAGCTGTGACAGGGCCTTCTCAATGGTGGTTCCCCATTCGTTGAATTTCCTCTGTAGCGAAGTGCGCCTGCCATTTTCATTCTCGATTTTCATGGGGAATTTGGAAACATCCCTGTTCACCCAGGTATTAGGTGGCTGGAAGATAATGTTCCTGGCAACCCTGGAACCAGTGGTTGAGAAAATGTGATGATTTTAACTGCGTTTCCTGTGCTGCAGGGGGTTGGACTAGATGACCCTTGGGGTCCCTTCCAGCTCTACAATGGTATGATTCTATGATTAGTAGTATATATTTATTTAAACCCCGCCTTTCTCCTTAACAGCATCTCAAACCAAGTAACAGATAAAAATACGAACAGCTAAAGTGTGGGGGAGAATTGTTACAAAAATGATTAAACATTAAAAGAATTAAAACTATCTCTTCATTTAATATATTTAAACCCTACAAACCAACACAACACCAGCCCTTTCATTAAAACCGGTCAGTTCCCCAAAGCCTGCTGGAATAAGGAAGTATTTACCTGCTGGCAGAAGAACAGCAAGGAGGGAGCCAGTCTAACTTCTTGAGGCAGAACAAAAAAAAATCCTTCCAGTAGCACCTTAAAGACCAACTAAGGCTACCTATCTGTTCTTGAGGCAGAGAGTTCCAAAGTCTGGGAGCAGCCACCAAGAATGCCCTGCCCCATCTCCCCTCCAAGGGAATACCGTCTTTGTTATTGATAGGTTATTGATAGGTTTGCTGCTTGGACTGCTTTGGGAGGAGGGTAGCTTGTAAATTCTATTGTTGTTTTGGTTGTTGTCAACTGCAGATTTTTTTATATGGGATAGCATCTGGATATCTGCACTTTCCGGAAACAGGCTGAATAATTTTTTCTGAGCTGGGAAATGGATCTTTACCGCAAACATCCAATAGTTAGGGTTTTAGCCCTGTTTTAAACGTATGTGTTGATGTTTTTTGCATTTTAAACGGGTTTTTAATTATCCTATATTGTGTGTGTTAATCTAGACCAGTGTTTCCCAACCAGTGTTCCGCGGCACACTAGTGTGCCGCGAGACGTTGCCTGGTGTGCCGCGAGATGTTGCCTGGAGGGAGGCGGGCGAGTCGGGCAGCGAGAGGCGGGGCGACGGCGGCGAGGAGACGCCGCCCAGCGCGGGGCTCTCGCCGTCTGCCTGCCTGGCTGCCTGCGTGGCGCTGACGTCACGGGGCTGTAACGTGCCCCACATAGGCACACGCGGGGCGGCGAGCGAGCTCCCTCCCACATCCCATCGCCGCTCGCTTCGGCCGGCCTACTGGGCTGTCGCAGGCGGAAGGCCTGCGCATGCGCGAGGTTTTCGCGCCTTCGGGATTCCCTTCACGCCTTCCTCCTCCCGGGTCCTTGAGAGCGCGGGAAGCGGCAGCGCGAGACCGGCGTTGAGCCTGGTAGGTATTGCGCTTGCCAAGGCAGTCATTTGGGAAATGAAAACTTGCAAAGCAAGCAACCAGTTCAATCTGAAGTACGTGTATGCTTAATATCCTGTATCTGAAACCTGTTCTGCCCCCTCCCCCACACTTGGTGCCATTTTCATCTACACATGCAGCAGAGTAAGTTGACCCAGAATAGTACCAATTCAGATGGCAGATGGGAGAATGACAGTGCTGAATGCTTTCCCATGTAGAACAGTCCCTGCACATAAAAACCTAGCATATTTGGAAGAGGGATGCTAGCCTAACCATTACCTTCTATGCTGTTACTATTTTTTTATTTTTTTTTACATAAGTAAAAAGTGACCTTTCCCCATCTGGCATGGTGGTGTGCCTCGAGATTTTTTTCATGAAACAAGTGTGCCTTTGCCCAAAAAAGGTTGGGAAACACTGATCTAGACAACATCTTAAAAAGTAGAGACATCACCTTACCAACAAAGGTCCGTATAGTTAAAGCCATGGTTTTCCCAGTAGTGATGTATGGAAGTGAGAGCTCGACCATAAAGAAGGTTAAGCGCTGAAGAATTGATGCTTTTGAATTGTGGTGCTGGAGGAGACTCTTGAGAGTCCCATGGACTGCAAGAAGATCAAACCTCTCCATTCTGAAGGAAATCAGCCCTGAGTGCTCACTGGGAGGACAGATCCTGAAGCTGAGACTCCAATACTTTGGCCACCTCATGAGAAGACTCCCTGGAAAAGACCCTGATGTTGGGAAAGATGGAGGGCACAAGGAGAAGGGGACGGCAGAGGACGAGATGGCTGGACAGTGTTCTTGAAGCTACAAACATGAGTCTGACCAAACTGCGGGAGGCAGTGGAAGACAGGAGTGCCTGGCGTGCTCTGGTCCAGGAGGGCACGAAGAGTCGGACACGACTAAACGACTAAACAACAAATATTGTGTGTGAACCCCCCTGAGACGGCCGGTGATTAATAAAACTCTAATCATCACACCCACTGGGATTTGTATTTTCTTTCTTTCTTTCTTTCTTTCTTTCTTTCTTTCTTTCTTTCTTTCTTTCTTTCTTTCTTTCTTGGGGTTCGTGTGTGGAGACAAGCATATGAGGCAACATGTGCAGCTTTTCCCTAGCGATAAAAAGGGAGCAACAGGCTTCGGGTGCCACAAGGCACAGCAACAAGACCGGCGTCCTTTCAAAAAAGAAAGAAATAAGTTGGCAGCCTGGCTTGTTCTCACTTGCTCCAGCGAGTGAGGGCAAAGGGAAGAACTTCCGCTGCCTTCAGCGGAGGCAACTGGGCATGCGTCAGAGGGCGGCGCATGCTCTGTGGCGCTCACTGAGGGCGGGGGGGGGATTTTTGAAGGGAAGCTTCCCTCCCTCTCTTCCCTCCTCGATATGTAAAGCTTCCCCACGCGCTCCGCCTCCTCCCGTCGAGCTCGCCAATCAGAACGTCCGGCTTGCCGTTCCGCAGGCCCCGCCCCTTCCCTCTCGATGGCATTCGGGTCTGGTGCTCTTTCTCGCGCGTGCGCCCTCTCGCCTTTCCCTGCGCGGAATTTCACGGGCTGAGGCGAGCGCGCGCTTTCCCCTCCCCCTCCCAGCCCCGCCTTCCCTTTGCTTGGTTGTGAGCGAAGGTATCCCTGAGGGGACAGATTGGAGAGGGGGCTTTTTTTGTGGGATGGGGGTGGGTGGAATATTTTGCCCGCCCTTCACCTCAGTTTACGCCTTTTATCAATCCCACCATCACTGGAGAGATTTAGATTCTCCTCAGTAACTTCTCTTCTCCCTCAAACTCCCACCTTTCCTTCGCAATTCAATATAACCCGCTTTTTTTTTAGTTCCTAACCCCACCCCTCACATTACATTTTTGAAACACGGCCCCCAAGGCACACACCCCATAATTTCCCCCGCTCTGTGCCTCAGAATGGGTCTTGCTAATCCCATATAATTCTTCTTAATTTTTATTCAAAGGTCAAATGCGGATATCAAATACTGAAACGTCATCAACGCGCATGCAACCTCAGTTTCACCTCAGTTAATCCCCAGATCCCCTCTCTCCATTTGACCCAAAATCTTGAGGATTTCCTTGCCGCGTTAAAAACTTACAGGGACATCTCTGCCCCACATGGCACCCAATGGAAGTTGCTGCTACAGATGATATATCGAAGCCCTTCTAGACCTCTAGTCAGCTTTATCCATCTGAGTCTCGATCCATCTTTCACCCAAACGTGCTTTTGGGAACCCACTTCTTGTTTTGCTATACGTTTATATGGTGGTGGTGCTGCTGTCGTGAGCCACCTTAAATCAGGTCTTGATTCAATAAATAATTATAATTATAGACCCGCCAGCGGTTGACCATTGCTACCTCTGGCAGATCCCTTCCTATTGCCACCCAGTAGATGATGCCAACACAAACACTGTCAGAATTTACCTGCCCCCAAATTTCAGTTAAGTGACCCTTGATATCCCATTGTGACCCAGGGAGCCTCTCATCTCCCTCAAAAAAATGTCTCCTCCCTAAACAGGGCTGCCTTCAGATGTCTTCTAAAAATCCGAAGTTCATGAAAGTTCCTCTCTTATTGCTGTTCTTCTACTTTTGTCACCATGGAATTTTCATTTTTCTGTCTTTCCCTTTTATAATTTAGTTCCCCCCAGAATATATTACATTGTCAATTTTTCTTCCCCTGAACCTAAAATGGAAGCAAGGCAATAGCTTCCTTTTTGACCTGATATGAGAGTTTTGATGTAGTCTTCTCTCACTAGGATCTTTGCAAGGAAAACATTTTAGGTCAGGCTTGCCCAATTTATGACCTTCTGGGCCAGTTTTGGCACACCAGCTATATACTGTAACCCGCAAAATGGTCCTCTTATCATAGCCCCCAGGCCCCTAACACATTGCTTCTCAAAGATTTTGAAGTGGACCCCATCTGTAAACGTATTCAGACTTTCAGGACATGCTTGTAAAAGCTAACTCTCCCTTTCCTCCTCAACGACAGTAAATGGCAATACTGTTGCATCAGTAATTAACACTGAGCAAATTTATATTTTGCCTTTAATTATTAACGTTAGATTATAAAGGCTGTATATGTTTTGACAGGAGTTAAGCATTGTGCTTCGGAAAGGAGGGAGCAAGCCTGACTCTTAAGATGGCTGCCTGACAGTGATGTTATGTTGTTGGTCCAGTAAAAGAAATGAAAAACACTTTTTGCCACCCACAGTTCGAGGTTTTATCAGTTTTATCAGTTTTCTGGCTCACTAGTTGGGCAAGCCTGTTTTATATTGAGCAAGTGCTCTTTATAGTATTTGTTTGCCCTGCTGGAAAGGCGGCATTCTGGCTCCGGGGAATATACAGCAAATATAATTTGCTTCCCAGTTCCGTTTTTCCATTCCTTGTACCCCAACCCTTTCCCCTTTCCCTGTAGATTAATTCCCACCGCCCACTCTCTTCGCCTCCTTTTTTCTGCATCAGGAATTAACAGTATTTCTCTCTCACACCCCTCACCTTTCTCTGTTACAGATGTGGGACCAGATTGGATGTGTTTGCTCTGAGGAGTTGCAGCCAAACGGCAAGAATTCCCAACAGAATTCTGGTGACAGGTAAGGGGCGGGAGGAAGAAAACAGCTTGAAGCCCTACATCGGGGATGGGAGACCTGTGGCGCTCCGGGCTCTCAACTCCATCAGTCCCAGTCAGCATGTCCAATGGTCAGGAACAATGGGCATTGTAGTGCAACATCTGGAGGGCCATGGGAGTCAGAATTAAAGTGCTACCTATCAATCTACAGTGGTACCTCGGGTTAAGAACTTAATTCGTTCCGGAGGTCCGCTCTTAACCTGAAACTGTTCTTAATCTGAAGCACCACTTTAGCTAATGGGGCCTCCCGCTGCCACCATGCCGCTGGAGCACGATTTCTGTTCTCATCCTAAAGCAAAGTTCTTAACCCGAGGTACTATTTCTGGGTTAGCGGAGTCTGTAACCTGAAGTGTATGTAACCCGAGGTACCACTGTATTTATTTTCTTGCAGTTACATCCCACTCTTAATTCCATCCTGGAGCCCAAGGTGGCATTTACATGCAGGGGCAGACTTTAGACTTTAGAATTTCAACAAAGCTTTGTGCGAGCCCAAAAGTTGGCAGCCCGCCCACACCTCTCACCAGTGGCATGTGGTCAGGGGGACTAGGCTAGTCCCCTAAATGTTCCCTGTAAATTAGAGTATTAAAGCCTGGTGCCTCCTTCCCAAAGTCTAGGAAGCTTCTGCCTGGCTTAGGGAGGGAGGCACAGTGCTCCTACGGGTTCCAAGAGCCAAGGAGGCAGCTGCCTGGCGCCTCATTCCCAGAGCCCAGGAAGTTTATGCACTGAGCAGACCCACACCTGCTTGGCTTCAACAAAAGGGTGTTCTCGACACACTTCATTGGGAGTACGTCCAACTGAATACGGGGGTGAGAAGGTATTCTATGGAAACATATATCTAGGATAGGATTGCAGAGTTAATAATGTGTATCTGAAGGTTGCTTTGCTCCACAGCACTATATGCAGAACTGCCTATACATGAATAAATGAGATTTTGTTTTCTGCTTTGTTATCATTTTATTCTTAGCTATTAAAAGATAGCAAGCATCAGCATTTTAAAATAATATTAAAAATTACCAACTGACTTTTGAAGGAAGTGTCTGACTCCTTCCTTTAATTCTCAACAGAAGAAAATGCAGTAACTATACCAACACACTTAAAGAACTGGCTCAGATGTTGCCCATCCCTATGCGGACTAGCTGCAAGAGGCTGACAAAGGTACTGTACTGCAGAATTTACCGTGTGCATTCAAAGAAGCTTTCTGATTTGCACAGTTGGAAATTGGCCCTGGCTCTTCAGAGAGTTTAATATGTGTCGCACATGGGGCCTTGTGGCGTTGCTGCTCCCAAATTTTACACTGGTAGGAATTGCAAACATTCCTCTTTTTATTTCCTCTCATTTGCTTTGGATTGTCTGACTTGAAACAGAAAGAAATTCTCCTCCGGGTCCTCCACTACATTGAACATTTGCAGGCGAGCGTTGATACGGCCAGATCGGTTCTCCAGGTCCGTTGCGGAGAACAGAAAGGTAATACAGCACCAAAGGCAGGCAGAGAAGGCAGCAAAACTTAACAAGTTACCGTATTTTTTGCTCTATAAGACGCACCAGACCACAAGACGCACCTAGTTTTTGGAGGAGGAAAACAAGAAAAAAAATATTCTGAATCTCAGAAGCCAGAACAGCAAGAGGGATCGCTGTACAGCGAAAGCAGCGATCCCTCTTGCTGTTCTGGCTTCTGGGATAGCTGCGCAGCCTGCATTCGTTCCATAAGACGCACACATACTTCCCCTTACTTTTTAGGAGAGAAAAAGTGAGTCTTATAAAGCAAAAAATACAGTATGTTGCAAGTGTTGTGAATTAAGAACAAAGAAAGGTATGAGGCCACAAAAGGGTTAATTAATCGGACACAGATAACTGTCTGGGAAGGGTGGGGGAGTAATGTGAGAATGACTGCCCAAAAGGAGCTAAGGAGTGAATTGAGGCAGCCTGTAATGCAAGATTGCAAATAGTCTCTCTCCTGAACTCCTGTGGTGAGAACTGCCTCCTAGTGACCAAGCAGGAAATCTTGACAGAAGTTTGCTCTTTTCTTCTGGGTTACAAATGAGCATGTGTGAGTTTATGCCTTCAGCAGAGTGTGGGTTTTTCTGGTTCTAGAATTAACACAGTCCATTTTTTTATATTAAAGCACCTACATAACCTAGGAACTGTACGTAAATCAAAAAATAAAGAAAACAAGCCTTGCCTTCAGACTTGCAACCTATTCAGTGGTTGAGGACCAAAGAAAGGGGACTGTAATATAGAGATAGGAAGTCAGTTTAGGGAATGATGTGATGAAAAGATGAGGTTTTATTGGGTATTTAATGAGGAGCCAGGAAGTAAAAGATTCCAATGTAAGGGCAAAAGGGGGACACTTGAGGGATGGAAAGTGTGATTTTGGCTTTTTGGACAAAGAGTACCGGTGGAAAGATTAGAATAATGAGGGTGGAATGGGGGGAAAGGTAGAGAAATAAGTGGAAGCAAGGGAGTGAAGGCATGTTGGGGTCAGGTAATGTAGAGGATTGAAAAGTCTGAAAGACCTTAATGGACAATTATCTCATTTATGAAAACAGGAGGGTCTGAGCAGATGGCGGCATCTGCCCTGAAGAGAGGACAAAGAGAAGCCACACCACGAGCGAAGAAAACCAAGCCTCTGGGCGTCTGCAAGAAACCTAGGAAGAGGAGACGCACTCGCAAATCAGGTTGCAGAAAGGATCCTGCAAGTGCTGTGTTCCACAACCTCTTACGTTATGTGCTTCAATCTGTTAGGCCTTTCTTTTCTCCTACCTTCACAGGACCGGCTGCAGCAGACCCCTCCCCACCAACCCATGAGGCTGATGGCAGGGGCCAGAGTGGAGCTCGGATAGGCTGCGGATTGGGTGCAATGTGCCTTTTGCTTTTGGAGTGGGGGTGATGTGGAGAAGGAGTACCTGCACTGCACGGCTAAGAGGGGAAAGCAGGTTACTTGGTCTATGTGTCCAATCTCAGAGCAGGGCAGCATGTATTGGAGGGAGGGGGCTCTTGAACCAATGAAGTTTGAGGCTACAGATGGACCTGCAAGGCTTCTGAGGTTTCCTCATGTTTCTACTCCACATGGGCATAAGAGTCTCACCTTTACTTAGCAAATGTGCCTGATGCCACAGGGCAGGAGACTGCGATAGCTGAGACTCTGCTCAATAACCCTTGTGTCACTTGTTTCTGCAGAGCGGCGAGGGGCGAGCAAAAAAGCGTGCAAGTGCCTTGCTTTGGAGACTGGGAAGGGCTCTTCCCACTCTGACATGCGCAGAGAGGAGAGCATGTCTGCCGTGGAAGAGGTGTCTGCGCTCCTTTCGTCCTCCCAGAAGCAATCCCCTTTCTTTCCCAGCTTCCAAGTTCCAGTGTCAGAATATTACCGGCCTGCAAGCGCTCCCTTTCTGGACATCACCAAAGGTGGAGTCCCGTTCTGTCCTGCAGGGGTGGTTTCCTTGATGTTTTCTGGGCGGTTTTTGTGTAAAGATTTTAACAAAGAGCAAGGGCACAGTGGTAACCAAAGTGAGACTGCTATGTTGTTGTTGTTTAGTCGGGTCTGACTTTTCGTGACCCCATGGACCAGAGCACGCCAGCATTCCTGTCTTCCACAGCCTCCCACTGTGTCCAGTATATTAAAGATTAACCTATGGGGGGGGGATCTGCAGTCCAGTTTATATCAGTTGTTTCTAAAGGAAATTCAGGTTTGGACTTTTATCGGACCTTGAAATGGAGCCCTTAACCTTGGGGAGAGGTCACCAGGAGCTGTTCTCTGCGTGCTGTTCCTAGTCGTACTTGGCTGTAATAAAACTCTCTTTCTGTAGCTCACAGAGGATGGAGTGAATGGGCTCTGCAAAGTTTCTAACAACTCTCCCCTTCCCCTCCCATTGTCACTGTTACTGGCAGACTGGAACTTGGGTCGCAGCCAAGAGGAAAGCAAGGATGGAGATGTGTTTTCTGTGTGTGCAGCACAAGTAGCGTACGAAGAGCTGCGTCAGTATTCTGAAGGACCTGGACATTCACCAATGGGGTAGGAGCAGAGAGTGGATAATTGGCAGCTTGTAAAGTTGAGTTCCCACGAGGGAGTAGCTTGAAGCAGACCTCTGGCCTGGAACTCGTTTTTGACAAAGACCTTATGTTTCGAACTGGGCAGGGGTTGGAGAGCCAAAAGTATAGGCTTTATTGGATTTCTGTATCACCCTTCATCTGAGGATCACAAGGCAATACAAAAGCACAAAAAATGCATAACATAGAAACAAACAAACAACAATACCTGCCACAGATTGTTTAATTAGCCAAAGGCCTGGGAGGAGAAGAGGAATGTTTTGGCCTGTCACTTTGCCTCTGAAATCTCCAACTATCCACCTAAACTGCTCACTCCCATTTGGCTGTGCCTGGCCTCTTTCGCAAGTGTAGAGATGGGCGACTTCTGGTTTTCAAAATCACAATATGTCATCAGCTGAACATTGTGATATACCAATAATATCACTATGTCTGAAATAAGGATGGAACTATGCAGAGGCAAAAAGTAGGGCTGGGCGATATCTGGTTTTCAACATCATGATATATCACCAGCTAAACATTGCAATGGGACTTGGGTGGCGCTGTGGGTTAAACCACAGAGCCTAGGACTTGCCGATCAGGAGCTCGGCGGTTCAAATCCCTGCAATGGGGTGAGCTCCTATTGCTCGGTCCCAGCTCCTGCCAACCTAGCAGTTCGAAAGCACGTCAAAGTGCAAGTAGATAAATAGGTACCCCTCCAGCGGGAAGGTAAACAGCATTTCCGTGCACTGCTCTGGTTCACCAGAAGCGGCTTAGTCATGCTGGCCACATGACCCAGAAGCTGTATGCTGACTCCCTCGGCCAATAAAGCGAGATGAGCGCTGCAACCCCAGAGTCGTCCGTGACTGGACCTAACGGTCAGGGGTCCCTCTTTACCCTTACCTTTAAGCATTGCAATATATTGACATATCACCACGTCTGAAGTATGGAGCTATGTAGAAGCATCGGTTGGCTTCATGGTTTGTCACACATGTGTGATTTTTGCATCACACACATACGATTTGCAATACATTGCCAGGTCAATAATTATGAAACTGATATCACGATAATTGGACTTCAAACCAGTTTTGGATGATATATCAATATATTGCCCAGCCCTACGCAAGAGTCAGCAGGCGAGGTGCATAGAGGGTGGCAGGGGTATTATTTTATTATCATTTAATTATTTAATTCATATCCCACCTTTCCCTCCAAGGAGCTCAAAGTGGTGTTCATGTTCTCCCCCTACTCATTTAATTCTCACAACAAGCAAGGTAGGTTGGACTGAGAGGCAGGGCCTGGCCCACGGTCACCCAGGGAGCTTCATGGCCAAGTGGGGATTTGAACTCTGGTCTCGCAGGCACTAGTCAGACACTCTAACCATTATGCCACACTGGCTCTCACAAAGGGTAAAAGATCCCTTTGCCTATATCCCTCCTTGTGCAAGTCCAATTGCCTACATTACATAATATAATGGTAGAGGGGGCATTTAGGATTTGTTCGGCGGGAATGTTGGAAACGTAGGAAACCCAAGGGCAGGGCTTCAGATTGAGCCCCTGTGCCACCAGTTTCTTGTCCCTAATGTAAACCAGCAACAGGGAAGTTGTGCAGCACTGAAAGGTGCGCTCTGTGTGTTACTAGGACAAAAATGGAAAACAGATAAGGTACCAACGAAAGAAGAACGGCATCTCAAACTGTTAGAATATGCGGAGTTAGCAGGCATGACCACTAGAATAAGAAAATAAAATGATAAAAGATGTAAGGAGGACTGGATATTATTTATTGATTATATGAAAGTTTATTATAACCTGACAATTAGCCTAGCACAGGCGTCAGCAAACTTTTTCATCAGGGGTCGGTCCACTGTCCCTCAGACTTTGTGGAGGGCTGGACTATATTTGGGGGGGGAGGGGGATGAACGAATTCCTATGCTCCACAAATAATCCAGAGATGCATTTTAAATAAAAGCACAATTTCTACTCATGTAAAAACACGCTGATTCCCGGACCATCTGCGGGCCAGATTTAGAAGGCTATTGGGCTGGATCCGGCCCCCGGGCCTTAGGTTGCCTACCCATGGCCTAGCAGGATGGTAATATTTTCAGCAGCGTAAGTTAGAACTAGAGCTTAACAGGAGGAGCAGAGAAAGATGGGGGAAACTAAGAAAACGTGAGAGGAAGTGGAAGATAAAAGGAACCATGGAAGGAGAGGAAGGAAAGTCCATCAATGACTGGTGTAATGTAATATGTAATTTTCTTTTTCCTATTTCCTATTACTTTCAGGGGGGGTTGTCTTGTTTCTTGTGTTGAAATCTATCAGAAATGCAAATTTAAAAAAGGAAAGAAAGAAAGAAAGAAAGAAAGAAAGAAAGAAAGAAAGAAAGATGTTCAAAATATTCAGAACCAGAAACTCCAGCGGGTGTAGAATGCTGCAGCGAGGCTCCTCACAGGGTCTCTGCCATGGGAGCATATTCACCCAGTGCTTTTCAAACTGCACTGGCTCCCGGTGGAGTACAGGGTCAGATTTAAGGTGCTGCTTTTGACCTTTAAAGCCCTTCACGGCCTAGGAACCTCGTACCTATGAGACCGCCTCTCCCGGTATGCCCCACGGAGAGCCCCAAGGTCCATAAATAGCAACACCCTAGTGGTCCCGGGCCCTAAGGAAGTTGGATTAGCCTCAACCAGAGCCAGGGCCTTTTCAACACTGGCTCCGGCCTGGTGGAACTCTCTGCCTCATGAGACCAGGGCCCTGCAGGATCTGATTTCTTTCCGCAGGGCCTGTAAGATAGAGTTGTTCCGCCTGGCCTTTGGCTTGGAGCCAATTTGATTCCCTCACTTTCTTTTTTCCTTTCCTTCTCCTCCTACGATGAGGCTATACTTTAATATTTTAATGTTGTATTTTAATTTTGTTTTTAAGTTGTAATCATTCAACTTGTTTTTATTATTGCTTGTAAGCCGCTCTGAGCCCGGCCTTGGCTGGGGAGGGCGGGGTATAAATAAAAAATTATTATTATTATTATTATTCTGTAGGCCCAACTCAGGACCTTGTATCTCTTGAGTCCCCTCTCCACACACCCCCACATCCCCAATATGCTCTTCTTTTTCACTGCTGGCATCCTTAAATTTTGCTATAGCACCCCTTGACTGCCTTGGCGACCCTCTCTATTCTTTCAGGCAAGAGCTTGTGCATTATTATTCCTCTTGTGAGGAAGAAGAGGAGGAAGCATCCAGAGACAGCCCTTGGCTCTCTACTCAGTCCCCAGTGAACAGTTCCCATGGTAAGCTGCAAGCAAAGCTGTGGAAAGGCCCAGGAAAAGGCATTGCTGGAGGGCAGGGTGCTGGGGCTTTGATGCAGGGAAGCTGCAGGGCTGCAAAATGCCGTGTGCTCCTGAGCGTGTCTGCTTGGAACCAGCCCCACTAAATCCAATGGGATTTACTTCCCCAGTGAGCATGTTTAGGATTGCAACTGAAATGCCACTGACATGCTTTGCACTGTGGTTGCCGTCTTCCAATATTCAGCAGTCTTCCAGAAATGGGGCACAAAATCTCGCTCTCTTTTCTTAGCAGGAAGCATGCAGCTATGTTCCCCTCGGATTGAGGCCCAAAGCAACACTTGCTCGGATTTGGGGCTGAGCCCTTCCCTTTTCACCTCTCCTGCTCGGCTGCTTCCTAGGCATATCCTCCACGGCAGCCAGGATGAGCTTTCCCCAGGTAAAGTTGCAGGAAGGAGTGGCCCAGTTGTGCCTCTTGCTCCAAGTGTCTCCTCTTCCTGTCCCTGCAAGGAGGGGTTAGTAGGCACATCACCTTCCCTGTGAAATCAGTTTTATACACAGTATTTTTCAAATGCAGAAATGCAAGAAAATGCTTCATGTTATTTACAAAAAATAAATGAGGCAGGGGAGAATCCAAAGTATGTGCTAATGTTGTTGTTGTTGTTTAGTCGTTTAGTCGTGTCCGACTCTTCGTGACCCCATGGACCAGAGCACGCCAGGCACTCCTGTCTTCCACTGCCTTCCACAGCTTGGTCAAACTCATGTCTGTGCTAATGAAAAACTATTTAAACAAGCAGAATATATTATTCAAGTACTTTGCTCATATATTTTGCATGACAGTGTTTCTTGAGCAATGGAGAACCCTTAATCCTATCCCACCCCCCACCCCCCGCTCTCTGGAAGTCTTAATCATTCCTCTCCCCCTTTTCTAGTTTCCAATATATATACAGTATTTTTAAACGTACTACTTTTCATTTTATAAGCTTATCTCTGCAGCTATAAGGGCTGAACATTTTACTGGGGGGAAACTGGGATTTTCAGGCCACTAAGGCAGCCATCCACTATCAACTTATTTTAGAAGAGAGTGCACAGTTATAATCCTCCGATGAAACCTATGTGTAACACAAAGCATCTTTCTCTTCTCCATTAAATATTAAATATATGCATGGATAGAAGGCAAATCCCTGACTGCAAATTACAACCATAGCGTACAAAATAAACTATTCCATCTGGTTCCTCCAAATAAATATCTCTGTGTGCTTTAGGATTGGCCCAATCTCTTCCTCTGCCTCTTATACTCTGGAGGAGCAACAGAGAAATCTGTTTTTGTGTAATTAAATGACATGTGGCGTTTGCTACGTTCTCCCCTAGATGTGTTGCTTCACAAATAAGAAGGCATTATGTTGATTGGTGAGAGATGGTTCTGTCTTCTCCTGAAACAATTGTGCTGAGCTACAAGGTTGTTTAAGGGAGGCAGGTGGCACTGTGGGTTAAACCACAGAGACTAGGACTTGCCAATCAGGTGGTTGGCGGTTCGAATCCCCGCGACGGGGTGAGCTCCTGTTGCTCGGTCCCTGCTCCTGCCAACCTAGCAGTTCGAAAGCACGTCAAAGTGCAAGTAGATAAATAGGTACCGCTCAGGCGGGAAGGTAAATGCCGGCTCCCTTGGCCAATAAAGCGAGATGAGCGCCGCAACCCCAGAGTCGGTTGGTCACTACTGGACCTAATGGTCAGGGGTCCCTTTACCTTTACCTTACAAGGTTGTTTTGCATTGGCGGTTAATGAAATGCAGAGCTGCACCTCCACAGAATTATATGGGCATAGTGTATGTAATTCTACTACTGAGCATTTCTCAGAATGCAGCTCATCGGTGTCTTGGATACTTCATAGTCCTCTACAGTAGATTTCATTCCTTCAACAGTCACAATATTACCCTTTGGGGTGGGATTTACATTTGGGTAAATTGTGACACGCTGAGAGACAGGCAGAGGGAAACCTGAGAGCAAATCAAAAAACTGGAACTTGATGGGTTCCGCACCTGCTTTGATTTTGGGATAAAGTTCATCTGAGATGTGGATAACCTTCTTTGAAAGTGCTTGCTTGAGATTTAGTGGAACCTTGTTTGTTATCCTGCAGTGTTATTTGAAGATGTGTATCTGTCCCCTCAGTCTAGCAGTTTTTCTCAAGCCCTTTCAGGAACCCTCTTGAGAAAGGTAAGTGCATTGCCCCTCAGCTTTATGTATATTAATCCATCTCCTCCATTTTTCATTCCAAGTTGAGCCATCAATACACCTTGTGAGAGTGAGTTCCAAAATTTAACCACGCTCTGTGCGAAGAAATACCGTATTTTTTACTGTATAAGACTCACTTTTTCCCTCCTAAAAATAAGGGGAAATGTGTGTGCATCTTATGGAGCGAATGCAGGCTGTGCAGCTATCCCAGAAGCCAGAACAGCAAGAGGGATCGCTGCTTTCACTGCGCAGCGATCCCTCTTGCTGTTCTGGCTTCTGAGATTCAGAATATTTTTTTTCTTGTTTTCCTCCTCCAAAAACTAGGAGCGTCTTGTGGTCTGGTGCGTCTTATAGAGCAAAAAATACGGTACTTCCTTTGGTCTGTTTAGAATCTTGCAACATGCAGCTTCACTGGATGTTCCCAGTTCTAGCCTTATGAGAGAGGGAGAAAAACTCTTCTCTCTCATCCTGTGGTCATTATGGCTTCTTTTCAGGGTGCAGTTCCTGGAAAAGGTGATGATGGGGCCTCTTGTGACATCCCCTGGGGATGGGCACTTAGGTGCCTATCCAAAAACAGTGGCCCAGTTAAGTAATCATTCCCTTTGTCTTCACCTGTCATGGGAGGCTCATTCGCTTATGTCCATGGAGGGGTGGCTTTGGTTGTCTTCTTTATAGCTAAATCTCAGAGTCTCTTCCTCCCAACTTTCTTGGGCATGGGCAATAGATCAGCAACCTGCCTCTTCATGACTTGTTGTGAAAGCTCTCTGCAGACACTTGCAAACTGGCCTGCCTAGAAATGACGTATGTGTAGTAATCTAAATATTTGTTTTATTTCTGTCCGAATACACTCATCTCTCTGATTTATGTGGTTTGTGATACAGTCTCTGTAGTTGTCCAATGTGTTTGCACCCCATGTGCAGTTACATTGCTCTGGGCCAAACTGTGCAGTTTAATTTCAAGGAATTAAGGGCTGGTGGAATCTAGGCTAGGATCATATTGCAGCGATAGAAAACACATCTCTGTTTTCAAAGAAAAACTGTTTTAATTATAATCTGTTTTTCTGTGCACCACCTCCCCTTTTAAGATTCTGTCTGCTAAGGTCCCCACCTCTAATTTCTTCCTTCGCCTCTTGCAGTCGGCATTCACGCTGGATCACTGCTACCTTTCCTACAACGAAACAGGTAAAAGCAATTCCAGCCCCGTGTCACGAATGAATGGGAGAACATCTTTATGGAACAAACAGCATCTTCAAGAGGTGAGAAGAAGGTTGTAGAGATGGGGGTGTTAACTTTGTGTGTGTAGGGGAACCTCCTCTTCCATTACTGGAAGCGTGATTGACTGGTTCAATGATTCTCCTATACATTTGGGGGTCATATAGTTAATCCACACACACACACCCCACCTGCAAGGCATCAACTTCTATTTATTCATCCCAAATAAGGAACTTGGTTGTTCTCTGTTGTTTCGACCTTGTATTCTTCTTTCAATTTGAGGCTCCACTGAAAGGTCATTTGGGTCAGTGAAGTCCTAATTACACGCACTCCTCTTTCCTCCAGGCAAACAAAAAGCTTTATCAAAGTTCAAGGGCACATTCCAACCAGGTAAAAACAGTCAAGGAAGGTACAGAGCAGGGCTTGAGAGGGGCATGACTGTGGGTGAGTTGTAACCTAGGGAAAGTCCCAAGGTCCATAGAGAGAAACCTTGAGTGGTCCCCAGACCTAAGGTTCCCACCTCCTGTTACAGAAATTTAGACTGGGGATTGTTACAAACACCACATATTAGCCCTGTATAATTTTGCACTTCTGTACCATTTCATACTGTTTACAGGAAACTGAAGTCAGTTGTCAAATACAGTTCATTGTGTTTTTAGGGTTTTCTTAAAACTGCGACATAATTGGGTAGGGGAACTCTATTTGTGTTTGATGTCAGATTAGCAAAGTGATTTATTTTTTTTTACAAGAACACTGGGGTTTAATTCATTTAGTACGATTTTTCTTACCCAGAAAAAAGACTCTGTTTTTATTTACAGTCGTACCTCAGCTCCCGAACACCTTGGGAGTCAAACATTTTGACTCCTGAATGATCGAAAACCAGAAGTGAGTGTTCCGGTTTTCGAATGTTCTTTTGGAAAATGAATGTCCGACGGGGCTTCTGATTGGCTGCAGGGGCTTCCTGTAGCCAATCAGAGGCCGCACTTTGGAAGTCAAACGAGCTTCCAGAAAGGATTCTGTTCGACTTCCGAGGTATGACTGTATTTAACAAAATTTACACATTGTTAGATTGTAGTAAAACCTCTCAGCGGTGTGCAGATCATTTGGACCAGATGGCGCAATTCCACACGCCTCTTCCTGCCCTGAGTAGCCTGACTCCCCTTCCGCCTTCTCCTGTCAGGAAACAGCCACCGCCAGGCCTGAATTCCCAGCATCTTCCAGTGATGAGAACAGCGACAGCACCTGGACGCCACCATCCAAGAGGGTGAGGCCATCTCAGGTCAGCTGCCAGAAGAAGATGAAGAAGGTGGTCAGGAGGCAAAGGCGCCGGCCAGCAGCCTGTGAGAAGCGTAGCAACTCATCTCCTCTGCAGCTGAAAAAGAAGTGCGTGAACGGCTTCATCATGTTTTGTCGCCTGAACCGCAAGCACTACATCCGGTGAGAACTGGAGGGCAGCAAACTCTTAAGGAGAGGCTGAAATCTAGGCCGGTCTGGATGGAACCAGGGCATGAATCCCTGTAGCGAAATTCACCATATCCAGTTAGGATTGCATCTGGTTTTTCAGTTTAAGATCGTAAAAGGCACCCCTTGCCACCACCTGTACTTCCACAGATAATGTAGTATCCAGGAGGAAGCCCAGAATGCAAACTTGGTCTATTAGGGGAAGTGCAGTCCCATCCAGTTTCACATGATATCCATCTTGAACTGGTAGCTTTCTCCACACTCCCCCACACCCCGGCTTGTCTGGATTAAGTTTAAGTTGGTTCACCCTCATTCATCTCAAAACTGCCTCCTGCCTTCTGCAGCCACTTGAAAGCCATAGAAGTCCCATCAGACATTCGGCTTCCGAAACGATGTTCGAAAACCGGTACACTCACTTCCGGTTTTCAATCGTTCAGGAGCCAAAACATTCGACTCCCAAGGCATTTGGGAGCCGAGGTACGACTGTATTTAGATAAAATGCCTCCCCCGCCCCGTGTGCTAGATTTGATTATTATTATTTTTTCTGTGTTCCAAAATCTCATTAATTTCCATTACACACAGGTCATAATAATAATCCCTTATACAACAACTGCAATATTAATGACTTCTATTTGTGTTGACTCATTAAATGATTTTTAAAACTACAAGTGAGGAGCTCAAACTACTGGTATATCCTTGTTCTTCCTGTGTGTGGCAATTATTCTGTCCGTGGTTTTTCTTGCTGACCTTGTAAGATGTTGTGTCTTTCTTTCCCCTGGTTGTTGCTGTCATCTGTCATGTCTTGGGAGGAGCTGATATCCCATTGTTGTTCCAGTTTTAGATTTTTTTGCCTGCCCCATTCTGAACACCCAGTGCAGATTCTGTCCTTCCCGACAGAGCAGAATAATATTTAATCAAGTGGTGCTGTGGGTTAAACCACAGAGCCTGGGACATGCCGATCAGAAGGTCGGCGGTTCGAATCCCCAAGACGGGGTAAGCTCCCGTTGCTCGGCCCCTGCTCCTGCCAACCTAGCAGTTCGAAAGCACGTCAAAGTGCAAGTAGATAAATAGGTACCGCTCCGGCGGGAAGGTAAGCGGCATTTCCGTGCGCTGCTCTGGTTCTCCAGAAGCGGCTTAGTCATGCTGGCCACATGACCCGGAAGCTGTACACTGGCTCCCTCGGCCAGTAAAGCGAGATGAGTGCCGCAACTCCAGAGTCGGTCACGACTGGACCTAATGGTCAGGGGTCCCTTTACCTTTACATTTTAATGTCAATTTTCCCAGCCTAACCCTGAACAAATAGGTAAACTGTTCAAAGCTTCCAAAGAGTGTTCTGTGCAGTGGGAGGGATTCCCATAATTGGGTTGGGGCGACTACTGGGAACACTTTTTCCTACCCCAATCACCCTTGCATCTGTCAACTGCACAACTCTCTGTTGCAATTACAAATCTGTCCCCTAGTCAAGAATTTGAGACTTGTATTAAAGGCCCAACTTCTAGGACTCAGCACCTGCACAGGCTGTGCTTGTGTGTTTCTCAGCCACCCTGAATACATTTATTTTTAAATCCCCCCTATATGAAAGTTGAGATGCCAATGATTTTATCAAGACCTGTAACCAGGGAGAAGAACATTGCAACATCACAAGCTGTCTCTGGGAACGGGCCTAGATTGGGTTGCACTTCTGTTGCCTGCTAGCTGATTTAATGATAAAATTCTAGGTACTTCAAGGGAAGAATATCTTCTGCACAAGCTCCTTGCAGCCATGGGCTGGCAAGGTGTGTGTTTGGGCGGGGGTGGGGAGGGAGGGGTTAGGTTTCATTCAGGTGTGTGCGCATGCTAGTTTTTAAACACTGGTCTCTATGGAGAGCAAAAGCCTAGCTTGGCAGGGGGTTGCCAAGGCAACCTGCTTCTCTTGAAACCTCAAGGGAACATGGGGACATTGGCAAAGCCTCACGTGCGCCCGCCTCTTGTGAATCTGGATGACCAAACCGTCTTTTCTCTTGGCAGTGCTTGCCCAGGCATGGCCTCCACAGTTGCTACGAGAGAGCTGGCCCAGCTGTGGCGTATGATGACGAAGCAAGAGCGGAAGCCATATTGGTATGTCTGGCGCTGATCAAAACACGCTGTGGCATGAGGCTGTTCCTTGGGTAGTCACCCAGCAGGCCAGTTTCTAGGTCAGCACTGTGGTTCAAGGACACAGATGTGATAGAGCTCCTGTTTTGCAGGCCAAATGTCCAGGATAAATCTCCAGCACCTGCAGTTTAAAAAGGACCTGTTGTTGTTGTTTCCTTACCAGCCTGTCACCATGAGGTCCCAGGGCAGCTCACAAAGATTTGGAAATAACAGTATTAAAAATAGTTAAAACAGATTGCAGTCAAGAGAATAGGCTGGGTCCTAAAATGTTTATCTCAGGCATCAAATGCCAGGGTGAACAGGCGAGTCTTTAGAAAGTCCTCCTAATGGTGCAGCGATAAAACTGGAATTACATTTGCAGAAGTTAAGCAGGTTCTGGTATGGTTTCAAATTGGATGGGGGACCGTGTGTTGAGATTCCTGCATATTGAGGGGAGGCGGGTTTGGACTGAATGACCCTCCGGCTCCCTTCCAACTCTACAATTTTATGATTCAGCATCCAGTAAAAACTGCACGGGTGAATCCCTGTGGAGAGGGAATCCTCCAGTTTAAGGGGCTGCCACAGAGAATTCTCCCTGAGAATGGGAAAGACCATGGAGAGCTGCTGCCAGTCAGAGTAGACAGTACTGAGCTAGATAGACAAATTGTGAGGGTTGGTCTAAGGCAGCTTCCTATGTATATCTCAGGGTGTTGGATCCTTTTGGTAGGAAGCTTTGCCTTTCTATCTCCCTGTGAACTTAACCATGAAAAGAAAGAGATTCCAATTCCAAGTGCTTCTGTCATTTGGTAACTTGAGCGCATACAACAGTTATATGAGCTGTTATCATGTTATGATCCACTGTGCAGCATCCTCTCCATCACGCAGGGAGGTTAACGAGTGTTTGTTTATATTTGATTTTTCTAAAATCAGGCACTCATTAATCGGCAAGGGGGGGGGGGGTCGTGTTATGATTATCACCCCCTGTCGCTTCATGGCATAAGTGAAGTTCCCTTGCGTTCCAATTCACATCGCCTTGTTTTTGTCACCTCGTAATGGCAGCCATCACATGGTGGCTTCGTTATGTGCCGCGTTCACTGCAATCTGGCGATTACAGATGAATTGTCGGCCGGAAATAAGCACTTGAGTGATAAGCTTATCATTTTATGTTGCATCTCTTCCAGCATGAAAGCTCGGCGGTTCAGCCGCCTGAATAATCGCATCGTGAGGGACGACTTCTCCAGTGGGGAGGAGGACCCAGAGCCGCCCAAACCTTTCCACATGCTGCTCGCTGAAAAATCCCTCCATGGCTCCCAGACCTTTGGTGACCTCTCTTTACTCAAGCTTATCCCCTGACTCTTCGCACTGTAACGGTAATGGCGTATCCATTCATGGGAAAGATGGCCCTTTACTCCGGTCTGTTATCAATGGTTACAGAATTTTCCAGCTGATGGGTTTGCAATGAAGTGTGTGCTCCCTCCCCCTTTTCAGCAACATGCCAGACAACAGGGGCTCCATGGACCCCATTGGCTGGGACAGTAATGTAGGGGGTGTAGAAAAAAAGGGAGGAGACAGGAGTCCCTTTGTTGCCACCTGTAGCACATAAACACTCCCCTATTTTCTGCTCCTTTCTGCTGCTTGCACCCCACATCAGCTGCTGTGCCTCTGGCTTTCCAGAAGGTGGTTCCTGAGAAGGAAAAGCACAGGTGGACTTTTCCCAGTAACCACATGCATTTTATGTTATACTCCACCAGAGACCCACAGTGGCTTCCACTGTGTTTAAGGCTACCAAAGCTGGCCTCTGGTGGTCTGCAACATAATGTTAGCGACATTGGCAAGGGGAAGGGAAATCCCTGGGCCTGGGTGGTAGGACCATGCTTGGCCAACTGAAGTTTTGGCAGTTTACATGGGACTTAACCTTTGTTTTAGGACAGGGGTGGGGAACCGGTGGCCCTCCTCCTGTTGTTGGGTCCTGTAACCCCCATTAGTCCTAGCCAAATGTCTAAATGGTCAGGAATAATGGAAGTTACACTCCAGCAAAATCTGGAGGGCCACAAGTTCCCTGCCCCTAGCCAAGGAGCACTACTCCATTTGAAATGAATGTCTTTGATTTTGAAAAAAGGATCCGCGTGGCTTTTTTTAAAAAGTTTTTTTTAACCCTGACTAGCACCATGTCTAGCACAATGGAAAGTTGGGTGCCTGTTTTTCAAAACCCCAGGTCCATATTTATTGCCAAAGATTTTAACTCGTCATCCCCTTCACCAGAGTTTAGCTCAGGGAGTAAATTTTATCCTGCCCAGTCAGTTTAGTTCCTAGTACCTTAAGTTCATAGGAAAATTTTGCTGCAGCATTAAATGCAATTTCTGAAGTCCACATGGACTCGTTTGCTCCACAGCAGATTTGATGCTTTGTTACATAGTGAGTTGCTTCATGTGCTCTTTTGCTGTTTACCTGGAGCAAATGAATGAGTTTGAAGTTTGTTCTGGGTAGCATTGTGTCCCCACTGACACAATGGGCCTGTACAGCAGAAATCTTGAGGAAGGAACAATTCTATATCTTTGGTCTGTGGTTGAAAGGGAGTCAGAAAGACTCACTTGATACTGAGCTAACAAGGGTGGGTGCTTCACATTGAGAAAGTAGGGCGTCAGGAAGATTGTACTTATGAAGTGAGTGTCTATACAACATTTGTAGTTGGTTTACATCCTGCCTGGGGGAAACCTTCTCAGTCACCCATCCTTTTACCCACCTCTTAAATTATCCCTCCCCCTGTTCACAATCAGTTTGTGTTTGAAATTCTGTTTCAGGCTTGAATGGGCTTTTACCACAGTTGTATTTATGTATTTATATATTTATTGGCAGGTTTTGTCCTCATCTCTATTTATATTTAAAAATAAAAGCTAGCTTTAAACTAAGATAACCATTTTGGTGCCTCTGTGCCTCTTCTACCTGTGGTCCTTTCAGAACTGGTCCCAGAATATTTCTTGTTCGGGCCCAGGAATTAATTGGCCCAATCAATTTTTGTGCAGCAGCAACTGGTGTGCATGAAGCAGCCACCTGTGATTTTCAAACAGTTGCTTTTGGGCAATTGAAAACATGCTGTAGGCTCATGTCACAAGCTGCTTTCCTCTAGCCAAGTCTTTGCTTTACATTTATGGACACTTCCTATAGTTGCTTCCAATGGTATCTCTGTAATCTTCAAGTAGCTTAGGTAGTATTATTATTCCCATCTGAAACAATAGTGGTTTGCCAAGTGAGTTCATGGCAGCAGTGATAATTGTTCTGGGGACTTCCTGATTTTCAGGTCACTCTTATAGGGTCATGTCTATTCAGAAATAAAACCCCATTGAGTTAAATGGACCTTAGTCCCAAGTAAGTGTGTATAGAATGTCAGCATTTTTAACTACCCTCCAAAAACCCACAGTAGAGCATTGCTGTGCATGTACTAAATCACCATTGGGCACAAAACACTCAGGCTAGCAGGATGGTGTCCTTGTAAAGTTGAGTCTTCCCTACTATGGGATGCTGGTAGAGCCTTTGGAGAGGGAAGGAAGTGACACCTGCCACGAGGTTTGTGCAGGAAGGCAAGTCGGCAGTGGATTCTTATTTTGAGTGCCAGACAGTCCCTAGAAAAGCCTTTGTAGAATCATAAAGTTGGAAAGGATCTTAAGGGTCATCTACCCCAAGCCCCTGCAATGCAGGAATATGCAGCTGCCCCATATGGGAATTGAACCTGCAAGCTTGGCGTAATCAGCACCATACTCTAACCAGCTGAGCTAGCCAGCTTTGTGTCAGTATGCAAGAGGACGCCACCCTTTTCGGTTTTTAATTTATTAGAAAATTGGCAATACAGAGTAACATGGCTCAGTGGGGTAGAAAAAGAGGGTCTAGCAGAAGCAAGCAGCCCGCAGCAGGCCTTGATCCCATCCCACCCTCTCCAAGAATCACATTCAAGAATTGTCTCCCAACTCCAGAGATCGATTCTTGCTGAACCTTCTTACAAAAGAGCTTCTGTCTCTTAACATTCCTCTCCCAGAATGGCTGTAAGTATAATGTAGGCTCAGTAGGCCATTATTTCCCATACGGATGCCCACAAAATTATCAAGTGCTTCATTACAGTCCTCTGTCAAAGTCATTAAGCTTGCTGGAACCTCTGCAAGGCGCTTTAATTGCTCTTGCTGTCTCCAGAGGGTAAGTGTTTGCATGTGCTCAGCTGTCTAGGCTAAAGCCCTAATTAACCTTCTTAATTGGGTGCTCCTGCGCTTCCCAGTTTAAGCTGCTGCATGCACTTGTACTCTGCTTCGTACCAATTTTGTTGCTTTGCTAACTGCTTCACCTTTGCTTGGTTCCATGGGGACAGAGCTCCCCTTGCTTTGCCATCAGGTGCATTACATGCCGCTCTTTTATAAGGTAGGAAGGCTGGGCCCTCATGATCAACTAGTGTATGGGGGGAGCAAGATTTGGGAGTTTTTCCAGGGGGTGTGGGATCAGGAAATGTGTTGAGAGCAGAAATCCCATCTGCTCAAAATCCCCCCTTCCCGCAGAAGTGGTTTCTGATTTTAGCAGAAATGTGTTCTTTTCTATAACAACACAAAGTTTTGCTGCTTTTTTTTTTAACAATGCAGAAAGTGGAGATCTGGTGGGATTCTGGAGTGGTTTGTTTGTCAAAATCTGAATTTTGAATTGTGGGGGCAATAGCATGGCCTTGCAGGTGCCCATAGGCCTCCTCCTCTTATGACTGCCCCCTAAAGGTCAGGAGGAGATGAGATGCTTTGTGAGTTCCTGTGCTGGCTGGGCAGGAGAGTGCTTAGAAGTACAGAAGGAGAACAAAGGAATAGTCCATTGGGGATGAAGTGGGTGCTCCACTGTTCAGTTTCAGGAGCCCAGATCTACAAGGGTAGAAGTGAGGGGCCCCAGGAGACTATTGTGGAGCGGCTGGTGCTGCAGAAAATCTACCCTCTGGACGTTGTGAATGGAGTTTCCCGCTGGAGCCGAAAGTGGCAAACCAGAGTAGAGCAGTGAGGGGCTGGATGCATGAGCTGCAGGGCTGTCAATGGGAGAGCTCTCATCATCGGAGCTGGAGAGTAGGTGTCTTTCTCGTGGAAGGCCCCTTCCTTCCTTCAGTGCACCACCGTCGCTGTTCTCCCTGCAAGAAGTAGAAGAGGAAGAGGAGAATATTGTCTCTGGGGGCCAGATTGTTAAGGAATCAGTCCTGCTGGGTGCTTACTAAGATAATAGGCATTGGGGAAGCAGGGATTAGATGGTAACTTTCAGTCTTTGCAGGTATGGCTTTGTATTTCTGACTGTCCACCCCAACCTTCCTGCTGTTTTCTTTATGCCAAATAAGAGGAGATCTGTGCTTTTGGCTGTAGGGCAAAAAAAAGCTTTGGAGATGCCATTTTGATCAGGGAAACAGTACAGGAATAGGCTAGCCCATCTCTCCAGTACTGCTGCTCCAGTAAAATTCAAATGAGCCACCTACACAGTGCCTTTTAGGTAAAAATGTTTTTTGTTTACCCTCACTATCCCCCTCTTCTTTTATTCACTCTTTCTTTCTCTTTCCACTCTTTCCTTCCAGTTAATGATGTATTTAAAATTACTTGAATGGAATCACTTCTGGTGAAACCCGCCTTAGCCTGAGCTGTGGTCATGCCCCAGTTACAGGTTGCATCTCACCAGTGTTCTGTACTTACAAACCAGAACACTTTGAAAAAGCACATTCCCTTTCTGGAGGCTCATGATCTAAGAACATGGGGCATTTCAAAAGTGAAGAGAAAGGAGAGAGCTTGGAAGAAAGAAGCAGCCACTTGCAAAAAATTGCAATGGAACAAGCGTGGCTACTACTGTGGTCCAAGAAAGGGTTTGCAGAAAACTTTAGGAGGAATATGGAGTTGATAGAGAACACAGTTTGTGAAGGCAGGGTGATTAGTGCCCACTTGGAGTGGAGGATGGGAGGCCAAGAGTAGGTGGAGTCAGAACGAACGCCAGGCAGATACCAATGGATTCCAGTTTTGTCGCTATTCTCCTGCTCTCTGAGTTGTACAAGAACAGCACTTGAGGTTCATTCAGACTTCCTTTTGTGCTGTGCTTTCTAGGTACTGGTCTGCACTTAAAATGCTGCATCTGAGTGTCTTTTTGGGGGGACTTTGTCGCAAAACCCACTCTTTACTGCTGAATAAGAGCAAAGAGTAATCCACGGAAAACCCAAATAACTGTTTGTTCCGATTCAGCAGTAAAGATCAGGTTTACATGGGAAAAGAGCTGCGGCAAAACAAAAACCCCGACACAGTGCTTTAAAGTGTGGGCCTGTGTCTCGAAAGGGCAGGGCAAAAGCTAATTATGGGTGAGCTTTCTGACTAAGGAGGAGGAAGGTGACAGCTGGTATCACCCCTGGCTGACTTAGGTCAGACTGAGGTTGGTGGGGAAGTGCCCCTATTTGCTCTGCTGGACCAGCCTCCGATGATGCAAGGAGGTTGTTCTAGACAGAGAGAAGGACATGGCAGAGTTGGATTTGGAAAAAGGAGACCCGAAGGACTGACAGCAGATGGCTGTGTGTCAAACGAGAGGGAGGGAGGCCAAGGCAGGCTGGCAGCACAATTGCCTGGGGTATGTTCTGTACCTTAAATGTAAGGGCAAAGAAACTCAAAAATGGACAGCGAGCAGAGATCAAGTGCAGAGAGGAAACTTTTTGGAAAGTGAGAAAGGAGGCAGAGAAAGTGAGAAAGGAGGCAGAGAAAGTAAGCAAGATATTTCTCAATGGTTTGTGCTCCCGCCCCTCTCGTAGTCCCAAGGGTTCTGGTTCCCCCTGTCCCTTTTTCTGTGATTTCTAGTATCAGGGCTTCCTCCCTCCCTTCATCCCCTGCTGTGTCGGTAGGCAGCAGGCGGCTCTGCACCTTCTTTCGTTGAACCCACAAAACCCACAAAGCCTCACCTCTCCTTGGTCTCAGCCGCACGGTCCCTCTGGCGCCGGTTCTTGAACCAGTTGCTGACCTGGGTGGTGGTCAGCCCTGTGGCTTCTGCCAGCTCCCTCTTCTCACGAGGGGATGGGTAGGGGTTGTGGATGTACCATTCCCGTAACACGCTCCGAGATTTCTCCTGTATGAGAGCAGAGGGTGTTAGTTTTGCTTTGTCCAGGGAACTTGTCATTTTCATTTTTCCCCTCAAGGGGTATATATCCGGAATTTGTTTCACCTGTTGCAGCACTCCCAAGTTGACATTTTCAGTGAGCCCATGAGCTTTCCCCCCTCAATTGCCATGGCCTTCTATGAATCCTTTCTTCTCATCTATGTTTATTTGTTTAGATTATTATTCTTAATCTGAATGTGCATTGTTGTACACTTGCAGCTACTAAAGGTGCTATGGTATAACATGAACGGCAGGGGGCAATAACATCATTCTCTCTTCATAGCTGTGCTCTTGACAGTGAACAGTTCTTTTTTTCGTAATCTTAGATATCATTTTGGGAAGTTTTATGGGTTGGTTGGATTTTTAAACCTCTAGGCAGTGAAACCTTGGGCAAGGGCAGAATTTGTGTTCATTTAAAAACCAGGGAGAAATATATTTGAAGGATGAGGGGGCACAACAAGCACCAAGCTTCTCTGTGAAAGTTAACTTCCTAGAGTTGCCACCTTCTTTCTTCCCACATTTCCTGGCAGGTTTCTGAGGGGCAGAATTTCAGCTGGCCAATTTCCCCTTAGCACACAGATGGGGAAAGCTGCATAAGTTGAACTCCTTCCTCTCACACAACTGTTAAAGCCACAGGAGACCTGTCCAGGGGCAGGAAAATTACGGCATCTCTAAAGTTTGCCTTCCTTTTCTTTCTCTCCCTACCCCAAACCTGTTTCCCCTTTTCGCTCCCTCCCTTATCACCATTACTCAAAGTCCACAAATGCTGTTTTTAATGCCAGTGAATACTATTCTATTATGATGGCAGATTAGGTAGCTCTCAGCAATATGTTGGCACTGTACTCAGTGCATAAGTGGCACCCCTCCCCAGGTGATGGGGTGGGATCCAAAGACAGGGCTTGAGAAGTGAAAAGCAAGGTGGGGGGGGGGAGCAATGGGGGGGATGGCACAGGAGTACTGTACCAGGTGGCAGGAAAGCAAAGAGAAAGTGAAACCTTGGTGCCCCAAGAAAAGCACAGAGGAAGAAGTATTTTTTTATTTATGATGTACATATTGCTTTTCCAATCTTAAAGATCCTTACATTAAAGAAAGAGATTTAAAATAATTTACAATAATGAATAGCAATGAAATTCAACTCCACCTCATCCCCCCCACTCAAAAATAAATCCACAGCTTTACCCACTAAAGCTGTATCCCTTGGCCAATTGTGTTCATCTTAGCTGCAAAAAGGCCACGCCAAATAAACGGCTTTTGCACGACTGTCACCCAAAGGCCCTCACGGCTGCTGCATCTTGCTTGGGAGTTCATTCCAGAACTTTGCGGGGACGAGAGATGCTATTGGCACGGAAGACAAGAGTGGGAGGCTGCTGTGTAGCTTTATCATGTAACATGGCCAATACAGAGAAAGACCGAGCCCTGCCCCAAGGAGTGTACAATTGAAGCTTTGCATACGCTCCAGCGTTCCTCAGAAAATAGGGACAGCACAATGCAGACAACAGGGAGAAGAGGGAGGCAGCAGGATGAATAGGACAGGACATGTGGGACCTTCTCACCTGGGAATGAGGACTAAGGGGAATGGCTGCAGCAGAGGGTTAGAGCATTTGCTTTGCATGCATAGGATCCCAGTTCAACTCCCAGCATCTCCAGGCAGGGCTGGGACAGGCCCTGGAGAGCTGCTGCCAGTCAGTGTAGTTGATGCTGAGCTACATGGACCAATGTTCTGACTTGGTATAAGGTTAATTCCTACAAGAAGGAGGTGACAGCAGCCATGAAATTAAAAGACACCTGCTCCTTGGGAGAAAAGCAATGACAAACCTAGACAGCATCTTAAAAAGTAGAGACATCACCTTGCCAACAAAGGTCCGTATAGTTAAAGCTATGGTTTTCCCAGTAGTGATGTATGGGAGTGAAAGCTGGACCATAAAGAAGGCTGATCGCCGAAGAATTGATGCTTTTGAATTCTGGTGCTGGAGGAGACTCGTGAGAGACCCATGGACTGCAAGAAGATCAAACACATCCATTCTTAAGGAAATCAGACCTGAGTGCTCACTGGAAGGACAGATCCTGAAGCTGAGGCTCCAATACTTTGGCCACCTCATGAGAAGAGAAGACTCCCTGAAAAAGACCCTGATGTTGGGAAAGACTTGAGGGCACAAGGAGAAGGGGATGACGGAGGACGAGATGGTTGGACAGTGTTCTCGAAGCTACCAGCATGAGTTTGACTAAACTGTGGGAGGCAGTGGAAGACAGGAGTGCCTGGCGTGCTCTGGTCCATGTGGTCACGAAGAGTTGGACACGACTAAATGACTGAACAACAACAACAACACAAGAAGGAGGAGGATTTGAGGAGGGATTGGAAAGGGAGGAAGAGGAGAATCCTAGAGTTGGATAGGACCCTGAGGATCATATAGTTCAACCTCCTGCAATGCAGGAATATGCAGCTGTCCTATATGGGGATTGAACCTGCAACCTTGGTGTTATCAGCATGATGCTCTAACCAAGTAAACCACCTAAGTGGTCTTGAATGGGGTTCCAGGGCAAGGAGGTTGCATCAGAGTGGGGGAAAGAGGCAAAGAGATGAGGGAGCACTTGGGGTCATTCACGTAGGGGGAAAGAGCATGCGATGTAATGACCTGCCCAATGCACAGTCCCATCACCAGTGGGGCTGTTCTGAGCTGACTGAAGTGGACAAGTACTATAGTAAGGAGAAGGAAGTTGCCGTAGACTTAGGCAGTGCTTTTCTTCTAGAAAAAAGGTGCTGGTACTGTGTACCCTTGAGTACCCCCCGGGGGAAAAGGCAGATGGCGCTTGCAATAATCCAAAGCAGGGGGAGTTCAGCTGAACGGCTACTTTGCCAAGCCAAGCCCTGAAAGTTTTCAAGGAACAATGTGCAGATTTTGTGCCTGCCGAAAAATGGAGTGTTTGGTGGCAGTTGTTTCTTTGTTTCCTGCATCTCCCTGACTGCCTTTTCAGTGCGATGCCTACCACGGAAAAGGTCTCTTCAGGGAGCCTTCCTTACCTTGAAACAATAACTGGTTTCCTCTCCGTCCCAGATGGTCCGAGGCAGGGGGAATTTGCGCCGCACCCTGTACTTGCCCACGGCTCCCAGCGGCCTCCCGCGCAGCTTCTCTGCCTCGATGTAATGAGCCTTGAGCCATAGTTGCTGCAGCTTGGGGTGGTTGTGCAGAGAGAACTGGTAGCTCTCCAGGATCTTATAGAGCTCCCGGAAGTTTCCCCGATGAAAGGCCACCACTGCTTTGGCCTTCAGGACGCTCTCGTTCTTGTGCAGGTGGTCGCAGGCCGGCAGCGACCAAAGGAAGCGCCCCAGGCGCTCGATGTTTCCCCCTTGCTGCAGGACCTCGCACACGCAGGCCACTTGCTCCTGGGTGAAACCAAAATTCATGGCGGAGGAGGGAGGGCTCCGCGGCTTAGCAGGCTCCACAAACCCAGTACACCTCCAACAAGGAGTCCCGCATGTGGAGGACAATGCTGTCCTTTTGCAAAGCTCTGTGCGGCAGAGAACAGGAAGTGATCCTGCCTCTTTCGAAGAGGGAACCAGATATGTCCCATTAAAGCTGGGGAGGGCAAGCCGAGCGGGAGGCAAGTCTGCCGCCCTCCGAGTTTCTCTCTGGGATGGCCATGTCAGCTTTCTCCTCTTGCCCCCTTCTATGTGCCGTCGGGGCTCCCCTCTCCCTGCCTGCCTTCTGGCTCTAGAGACAGTCGCCCAGGGTAGATGTCTTGGGGGGTATCGGTTACAGGCTCAGCCCACACAGGCTGCAGCTGTGGCCAGCCATTGGCCAACTCCGCAAGGAGAGCGAGAGAAAGGGAGACCACCGTCACCCTTGGATGGGAAGCCTTTCTGCAGAGGGGTTGGCGGGATCTGGTAATGTGAGATGCCCCCTACAGAGGGGGGCATGAGGGGGCAAGCCAGAGAGGAAAGTCCCTGCTTTCTGCCCCTGTCCGCCTCTCCCTTTGTTTCCCCATGTCTGCTCCAGCCGGCCTGCTTGCCCAAACCTTTTAGGATCGCACCTTGTGCAAGGCTTCCTTGGAATGTGATCTGTTGCTCCCATCCTGTTAAGCGAGTGAAAGGGACAAAAGAGCTAAGCAAGACCTGAAGTCAACTGCAACTGCGGGTTGGCAGCTTCTGAGACTTCGCGCTAAAATCATCTGCACACTTCCAAGCTTATTTTATTATAAGCGAAAGGCTACTTATCCTCAATGCAGCAGTTTTTGAACTAAGATTAATCCCTCTTATTTCTCCAGATGTTAAGCTAGCTCCTTTTTTTTTAATATCCCTGCTTGTGAAACAAATTTGTTTTCAACTTCTTTCCACGGGTTGCAGTGAGTCTGCAGGAGAAAATTCTTTGTCTCTCCCTTTGTTCTTGGCTCTGCCAGGTGACAGATCGGGCCCCCAAGCCAGAGCTCCTGCCGTCAGTGTTTCCTTTCCTTGCCCCCTTGCTCTTCCCATGTGGAGATCATGTTTCGCACCAAGCTGGCAGCCCTTTGCAAGACAAATAACCTGTTGCAAGACAAATAACAAGAGGCCTTGTGTCCCTGCTGGGTGAAAGCGTCATCCCCTATAACTAGGGAAGGCTGCTGAGAAAGAGAGAGACGTTCTGCTGCGGAAAGCTCCCTGGAACTAGATGGGCCATTAGCCTGATCCAGCAGCTCATGCGGCACAAAGTTAAACGTTGGAACTCGCTTCCACAAGAAGCAGTGAGGACAGTCAACCTGGATGGCTTTAAAAGACAAATGAATGGATGAGAGGGCTATCGATGGCTACTGGCTACAGCTGGACACAGCAATCCTTCTGGTTGCCTGTTCCTGGAAACCATAGAAGGGGAGAGGGCTCTTGTGTTTCAGTCCTGCCTGCATGCTTTCCCCATCATGGCATCTGGTGAGAGCAGGATGGGTTTTTTTATTTTATTTCTACAGCCAGCTTTAGATCTACCATCCTCTCTAGAGCCATTTTACCATGGAGGCAGGATCAAGCTCCTTCTGGGGCAGACATCCCCAGTTGGCGAGTGGTCTGCACAGCCCAGGGGGTCCGCAAAACCCACCCAGGGGGTCCGTGGTGCCACATGACAAAAACTACCATAGAGGGATCAAAAATCTCAAAATGAGGCGGGTCCGTGGCTTGGCGGGCTTGGGGACTGCAGTACTTTGCTAATTGGGAACCACTGCTCTAGGGGTCTTACAAAGGGTTAACCTTGCCTGAGAGCGGGTCTCCTTTTCCCAACCTCCCCTCCCCTTCCCACCTAATTCAGGAGACAAGAAAAGCCCCCTAAATACTCCCACCCCAGACAGTCTTGCTTACACAGCCATCTGAGTAATACTATCCAACCTGGATCACCTTACTACTACTTCCCAGCAATATGGGGAGGTGGGGGGAAGCTTTGTTTTGGAGCTGAGAAAGCAGCTAGAGCACAAAGCCTGCTCTCTGCAGAAAGCTAGTCAGAGAAGCCAGTGGCTCTGTTCCCACAGCCTCTTTTTTTTGCCCCCAGAGAACCCATCAGCCTCTTGTCTCTCACCACTGGGCACCAACTTGGATGGCTTTGAAAGAGGATTGGGCAAATTCATGGTGGGTATGGGGGTGGCGCTGTGGTGTAAACCACTGAGCCTTGGGCTTGTCGATCGGCGGTTTGAATCCCCGTGACGGGGTGAACTCCCATTGTTCAGTCCCAGTTCCTGCCAACCTAGCAGTTTGAAAGCACCTCAAAGTGCAAGTAGATAAATAGGTACTGCTCCGGCGGGAAGGTAAACGGCGTTTCCGTGCGCTGCTCTGGTTCGCCAGAAGCGGCTTAGTCATGCTGGCCACATGACCCGGAAGCTGTACGCTGGCTCCCTCGGCCAATGGAGCAAGATGAGCGCTGCAACCCCAGAGTCGGCCACAACTGGATATAATGGTCAGGGGTCCCTTTACCTTTACCTTTTTAAGGCTACCAGCCATGATGGTTGTGTAATGTTCTGCCTCCACAGTGACATCTGGTTAGCTGCTGGCCTGGGTGGGTCATTGGCTTGGTCCAGTATTCTTATCTTCTTAGGTTCAGGTCCTTCTTGTGGGCATCTGTTTGGCCACTATGAGAACAGGGTGGAGGCAGCCACAGGGCTCATCTTAGTTATTTCATGCTCCGGAGTCTCTGTTGCTCCAGGCGGCCACCTAAACATTTGTCCCAAATAACCTGTTTCCTCGTGCTCATGTACTGCAAGAAATTACACATTCATGGAGGCTGACATGTATTAGGCCAGCCTTTGCCAACCTGGTGCTCTCCAGATACTTACTAAGTTCAGTTGGTTAGAGTACTTGCTAAGTTTAGTTGGTTAGAGCGTGGTGCTGGTAATACCAAGGTTGTAGGTTTGATCCCCTATGGGACAGTTGCATTGCAGGGAGTTGGACTAGATGATCCTCAGGATCTCTTCCAACTTTACAATTCCATGAAAGGCTGGCTGGTTGGGACTGATGCGAGTTGAGGTCCCAAACATCTGAAGAGTACCAGGTTGCCAAATGCTGTGTAAGGGAGTGGAATGGCATTTCCGCATTGCAACCAGGAAAATAGCTTTTGCCACAGATTTGGCCACGGTGACAGAGTGTTTGGATTACTGCGACACACTCTACGTGGGGCTGCCTTTGGAAAGTGCTTTGAGACTTCAGCTGGCTCAAAGAGCTGCGGCCAGATTGCTGGATAAGGAGCCTTACAACTACTAGAACAGCTTCTCTGGTTGCCAGTCTGTTTCCTGGCGCGATTCAGAATACTGGTGATTACCTATAAAGCCCAGCACAGCTTAGGTCCAAGCTATCCGAAAGACCATATTCCCTCATATGAACCTGCCTGGGTTCTGAGATCTTCAGGGGACACCCTCCTCTGGGTCTCGCCACCCTCACAGGAAGGTTTGGTGGGGGCGTGGAAGATGGCCTCAGTGGCTGCTCCCAGACCTTGGAACTCCCTCCCTAGAGAAGTTTAGACTGGCTCCCTCCTCGTTGTCCTTCTGGCAGCAGGTGAAGACTTTCTCATTCCAACAGAATTTTGGGAACTGGCTGCTTTTAAAGAAAGGGCTGACGCCGTGCTGGTTTTACTGTAATTATTGGTATGGTTTTCATAGATTAGATAATTTAATTCTATTGATGTTTGATTGTTTTTAAATTATTGTCGTCGTCGACGTCCCCTCAAATGCTTTTAAAGGTAAAGGGACCCCTGACCATTAGGTCCAGTCATGACCGACTCTGGGGTTGCGGCGCTCATCTCGCTTTACTGGCCGAGGGAGCCGACGTACAGCTTCCAGGTCATGTGGCCAGCAGGACTAAGCCGCTTCTGGCGAACCAGAGCAGCGCATGGAAACGCAGTTTACCTTCCCGCCGGAGCGGTACCTATTTATCTACTTGCACTTTGACGTGCTTTCGATCTGCTAGGTTGGCAGGAGCAGGGACCAAGCAACGGGAGCTCACCCCGCCGCAGGGATTCGAACCGCCGACCTTCTGATCAGCAAGTCCTAGGCTCTGTGGTTTAACCCACAGCACCGCCCGCTGTGCTTATTTTTACCTGTAAGCTGCCTCAAGTCCCTGTCAAAGCAAGCCAAGCTCTTAAGCTCTTGCAAGTGTGGAACTTAAGCTTTGGCGAAGCAGGAGCTGCAGTGGACAGATCGTAATGGATAGCCACCTCTGTGTGGAGCATATATAGGGGCTGCTGTGGGTATTAGTCGCAGTGTTGTCTTTAAGCTCAGTTGTTGGTTCTGCCATTCAAATGCGGGGGAATCTTCTTCAGCCAGAGGGCCACATCCATCCCTCTAGGCATAGAATCATAGAATTGTAGAGTTGGAAGGGACCCCGAGGGTCATCTAGTCCAACCCCCTGCAATGCAGGAATCTCCACTAAAGCACCCATGACTGATGGCCCTCCAACCTCTGCCTGAAAACCTCCAGGGAAGGAGAGTCCACCGCCTCCCGAGGGAGTCGAACTGCTATTACTGTCAGAAAGTTCTTCCTGACGTTTAGTTGGAATCTCCTTTCTTGTAACGTGCAGCCATTGGTTTGGGTCCTACTCTCCACAGCAAGAGAAAACTCACTTGCTCCCTCTTCTGTGTGAAAGCCCTTGAGATATTTGAAGATGGCTATCACATCTCCTCTCAGTCTCCTCTTTTTCCAGGCTAAACATACCAAACCCCCTCAACTGTTCCTCATAAGGCCTGGCTTCCAGACCCTTAATCATCCTGGGTCACCCTCCTTTGTACACTGGCCTTTGAGAGCCAGTGTGGTGTAGTGGTCAAGAGTGGTAGTCACGTAATCTGGTGAACTGGGTTCACGTCTCTGCTCCTCCACCTGCAGCTGCTGGGTGACCTTGGGCCAGTCACACTTCTCTGAAGTCTCTCAGCCCCACTCACCTCACAGAGTGTTTGTTGTGGGGGAGGAAAGGAAATGAGATTGTTAGCTGCTTTGAGACTCCTTTGGGTAGTGATATCAAATCCAAACTCCTCTTCTTTTACACGTTCCAGCTTGACAAGATCCGTGCCTAGAAATGAACACAGATCAGCTGTTGTCTGACTGTTACGGAAGGGGGGGCATGTCTTCTTCACCTTCTTCTTCGCTATAATATATCCATTCCCAATTGTCAAAGGGACTAAAATCTATAAAATCCATAGAAAATCAACGTGCCAATTTGCTCAATTTCTCTAGGACTCCATCACCCCTCCCCTGTCCTCCATAATCCCTCAAGCAAGGTGTCCAGACCTTACATGGACCATTGTCTTCTCATCAGGATGTGCTTATCTGCGCATATCTCCAGCTCTGCATATTCCCCCCTCCCTCCTCCATATGTTAATCCGGTGTAACCCAACCTCTCCTTAATGTATTCATGATGTAATCTGTGTAACCCAACCTTTCCTTAATGTATTCATGATGTAACTGGGATGTATTTTGCACTGTATTCTGGGACATGGAGGGAAGTTTCAAAAGTTCATGTCACCCCTTTCTCGCTGTTCAATCTGGTCTTGAACCTGTTGCGCAATAAACTTGGATCTTCTGCAGTTTGCTCCTGTCCGGCTGAGCTCATTTTCTTCCGCAGGGACCTGCGGACTTACTTAGTCCGACGAGCTGGGTGGCAGGGTAGCCCTACACCCAGATTAAGCTGTAACACTGACCAAGGCAGAATAGAGTGGTCCTATTCACCTCCTGAAAACCACTTATCTGTGGTGGGTGGGGCACGAAATGGAAGCCACAACAGTGAGAATGTAAATGTTATCTCTGTATAGGTGGCTAGTTGACCCTTCTCTAGCCTTCTCCTGGGCAAGCCAAGAGACATTAGGAGTGTTCAAGGACACATTCCAGCGGGGGGAAAACATTCAAGGAGGATGCAAAGCAGAGCCAGCGAGTGGTGTAGCTGGGGAGAGTTCCGAGGGCCAGATAAGACGCATGGAGAGCCACATATTGCCCCTGAACCTAT
This sequence comes from Podarcis muralis, assembly GCF_964188315.1. NCBI lineage: Eukaryota > Metazoa > Chordata > Lepidosauria > Squamata > Lacertidae > Podarcis > Podarcis muralis. The sequence goes on from NC_135661.1 coordinate 84,551,746, forward strand.
TGCTCCTCACTGCTACCACCCTATGATTATAGCTAAGCAGCCTGTTCTTACCTATGGCAGTGTCATGGAATAGGTATTTCTTATCGATGCAGCTTTATGGATAGCTCAGTTGGCGGAGCATGAGACTCTTAATTTCAGGGCTGTGGGTTCAAGTTCCATGTTGGGCAATAGATTCCTGCACTGCTGGCGGTTGAACTAGATGATCCTCATGGTCCTGGCCAACTCTACAATTCTATGGAGTAGTTTCTGCAGACAGCACAGACAGCTGCCAGGGATGATGGGAGTTGTAGTCCAATAATATATGGACAGCAGCAGTTTCCCCATCCCTATTATAGAAAACTAGGGACATGGGTGGCGCTGTGGGTTAAACCACAGAGCCTAGGACTTGCCGATCAGAAGGTCAGCAGTTCGGATCCCTGCGACGGGGTGAGCTCCCGTTGCTCGGTCCCTGCTCCTGCCAACCTAGCAGTTCGAAAGCACGTCAAAGTGCAAGTAGATAAATAGGTACCGCTCCGGCGGGAAGGTGAACAGCGTTTCTGTGCGCTGTTCCGGTTTAGTCATGCTGGCCACATGACCTGGAAGCTGTACGCCGGCTCCCTTGGCCAGTAAAGCGAGATGAGCGCCGCAACCCCAGAGTCGGCCACGACTAGATCTAACGGTCAGGGGTCCCTTTACCTTTATTATAGAAAACAAGGCACAATCCTGAAAATGCTCCTTAAATACTGGAACAGTCCTTGAAATGGAAATGTTTTGAGACCCCTGTGGGGGAAAACCCCGCCACCTCTCGCAAGTGGCTTATGATGGGAATTCCCAACAGAGCTCAATGAAGGATGAGTACATGCACAGAGAGAGCTTTAGGATAAAATATATTTATATATATATAAAATATATATAAAAGACACACGTACACGTAAAAAAGGATATAAAAATATCTTGCCGAAATGATTGTTTCTCACAAACTGTGGAAAATAGGTGTGTAGCTGTAGTACCTGTTTGGGAAGTGTTGGGTTAGGAGACATTCAGATGGACAATCGAAACCCTCTGCTCAGATCCCATCGCAGCAGTGGGGGGGGGGGGAAGAGTGAGCCCATCCTTTTGCAGTAGGGAGGGGTATGATCCATGAGGTGCATCCCCCTCCCATTTCTTCGCAGCAAAACATGTTGATTGACACAGGCCGGGCAGCCCCAGCAGACAGCTGTTTTCAAAGAGTGTACCATCCACACTCAGCAAAAAGCTTTGTGGGTACTGAGTGGCCCTGAAGCAGGATCCAGTTAGCATGGCCCCATTAAAAAAAGAGAGAGGGAAAGAAAACAAAAGCCAGAAATTTCTGCCCCAGAATTTATGTCCTGTATAACTCCCTGCAGGGACGCGGGTGGCGCTGTGGGTAAAACCTCAGCGCCTAGGACTTGCCGATCGTATGGTCGGCGGTTCGAATCTCCGCAGCAGGGTGAGCTCCCGTCGTTCGGCCCCAGCTCCTGCCCACCTAGCAGTTCGAAAGCACCCCTAAGTGCAAGTAGATAAATAGGTACCGCTTTATAGCGGGAAGGTAAACAGCGTTCCGTGCGCTGCGCTGGTGCTGGCTCGCCAGAGCAGCTTCGTCACGCTGGCCACGTGACCTGGAAGTGTCTTCGGACAGCGCGGGCTCCCGGCCTCTTAAGCGAGATGAGCACCAACCCCAGAGTCAGTCACGACTGGCCCGTACGGGCAGGGGTACCTTTACCTTTACCTTTATAACTCCCTGCACTGTTATCTAATGCTAAAAAGCCAGGGAGCTGCCTTAGGCTAATTCTGACCAAGAACAGCCTTCCAGGTCTTACTGGACTACAACTGCCCATCATCTCTGACCACTGGCTGTACTGGCAGGGGCTGATGGGAGTTGTAGTCCAAAAGCATTTGTTTGCAAAGGCTGGTCTCCACTGACTGGCTCTCCAGGGCTTCAGACAGAGGTTTCCCCTAGCCTTGCCTGGGAACTGGATGTGGGGCTATTTGCAATGCATTCTGCTACAGACCCCACCCTGACATAGTATGGGTATCTGGAAGGAACACAGTTGTGTCCTGTCCCCCCCACCTCACTCCAAAGCAGCTCTATGGATGGAGGCCTTTTCACTTATGGAAGATTCCCCAATCCCCGCACAAGAGTCTTGGATCTCGTACTTTGCTCACGGTCTTAAAGTTCGCCACCAGCAACCTGGGTGCAGTGTGAGAAAAGGTTTTGGAAAACGTCAGCGAAAAGAAAAAAAATAATTCTTCTCCCCTCAAGATGGCAAGGAAACTGTTAAATATATCGGAAGGAGGGATGCCACCGGCTTATAGAAAAATAAGGGGAAAGAATTGATTTTTAAATGACTTTTCTTCTAAAAAATACATTATTAAATATATTTATATATAATTTCTTCTCTGTCTAAAAATAAAAAAGGGAGACCACTTGCTGATTTTAGCATTCGGAGGAAACAGCCCCAGGGAAAGTTTGGGAGGAAACTCGAGTTTTCAAAGCAAATGGTATTTTAAGGGGGTAATGCTCAGTCTGGCCCCATTGCATGACATTTCTATCTTTCAAAATGGATTGACCCCCAACCTTGAGCATCCCAGATTAATGTGTGGCTTCTGCTCCCAACCCCCCAACACAGGGGATCTCAAGGTGCAGCTAAAGCTAATTTTTACAGTGGCTTAAGAGACTGTATATCCACACCTGACACCTGCTCCCATGTGCCTTTAATGGCAGGACTAACTGCTGCAGGATCCAATCCCACAATTAACAAATGTGCTTCTTACGCTGTTCCCGCCCAGAGCAGCGGAGATCAGCCCAGAGTTAAAACGCCGGAAAGCTATTCCATAGACAAAAGATGGGTCCAGGGGAGACATTCTAGCCAGGCTTCTCTCTGCCCTGGAGGACTGGAACAATGTCTGCATTGTTTTCTAGCGCCAAAGCGTTTGACTTTGGAATAGGACAGTTCACCTCTCTAGGACAGCGCTGCAAGACTAAAAGCCAGCGAGAAGCCAAGCTCAAATGGTGTTTCCTGCTTGGCAGGGGGTTGGACTCGATGGCCCTTGTGGTCTAGTCCAACTCTATGATTCAAATGACAATAGCCTCCCCACCCTGGGAAAGAGTACAAGCCTAACTGGAACAGGAGACCAGCACTGGGACCTTGGATGTCCTTCCTGCCCCTCCGAAATGGGACTTGGGCTCAGACTAGCAGCTGGACCCGTTCCCTAGCACCATAGATGAGGGGAGAGGAAGGCTCTCCTTGTGGTGTAAGTCAGTTGACCTGTTTTGGACTACAACTCCCATCAGCCCCCTCTCAGGGATGCCAGGTGGACAAAGGGCAGTCTGTATCAGGCATCCCCAAACTCGGCCCTCCAGCTGTTTTGGGACTACAACTCCCATCATCCCTAGCTAACAGGACCAGTGGTCAGCGCTGATGGGGATTGTAGTCCCAAAACAGCCGGAGGGCCAAGTTTGGGGGTGCCTGGTCTATATGATGTGCTCCCTGCCCCAGTATCAACGAAAATCTCTAGCTTTCCAAGCAACTTGCTAGATGTAAGGTAGGTTTCTTAAAAAAAGGCAGGAAGGCCATGAAGGTAGAAAACGCCCTCAACTCTGTGCCTGAGTTTTAGGAGGGCTGGGGAAGGAGGAAAGAAACAAAGTGAATGGGCAACACCTCCAAGGGGAAGTTAGTGCTTGCTGTTCGACTGGCGGCCACAAGGTGGCACTGGGGTTGCTGAACAGGCAGTTGTACACACCGGATAACGGGGTCAGCGGTGTCCCAGTGCTGTGTTTTTTCCTTCTGTAGTGTTTGCAAAAAAAAAAGAAAAAAGTGCTGCAGCAGCAGCACAGACTGCAGGGGCTCACCCAGGTTTCCCTTTTCAAGGCACTTGTAGCATCCTGTCTGGACCAGGTGGGGACCAAGGATAGCAGGTTTAAAATATCGTTCCGTGGGCAGGCGAGGACTCTGCGAAACAGCTCGCGGGTGCTTACAAATCCAGAGGCTCCTCCACCGGCACAGACTGCAGCTGGGTTAGCACCTTCTCGTCCGAGTCCAGAGCCTCGGGGCCCATCGGATCTCCCCCAGAAGCGTCCAGCAAGAGGCCCTCTCCCTCTGGGAGACGCAGAAGGCCGCCCTGCACCTCCATAGAGTTCTTGTCCATCTCAAACAGCCCCTCGGCGCCGGTCCCTTGGAGGTCCATGCCCACCGAGCTGGGCCAAACCACCTGCTGCTGAGACATGGCCAGGCCGTCCGGCTGGGAGAAGTTTGAAAGGAGGCCGGCTTGGCCGGAGTCCGTGCCGAAAGCCAAGTCAGCTGGCCCGGTGCTGTCGGCCGCCGAGAGCGGGGAGACTCCAGGAGGGAGCACGGAAGCACCCCCCGAGAGCAACACGCTGCCGCCTTCGCCGCTCCCCAGAGTTGCCGGCGCCATCACGGCCGCCACTTCCTGCTTGATGGGCAGGGCCAGAGTCGGGGCGGCCTGGGCTGAGAGGATGGGCGTCATCAGCATGCCAGCCGGGAAGGTGGCCGTCAGGATCAGTTTGCCCTGTTGCAGAGCCATTCCGGTGACGATGGTGCTGCTCCCTGTTGCTGGGTTGGTCAGGAGGATGTTGCCTAAGTTGGAGAGGAAACGGGGAAATCTTAATAATAATAATTTATTATTTATACCCCGCCCATCTGGCTGAGTTTCCCCAGCCACTCTGGGCAGCTTCCAATCAAGTGTTAAAAACAATACAGCACTAAATATTAAAAACTTCCCTAAACAGGGCTGCCTTCAGATGTCTTTTAAAAAGAAGATAGCTGCTTATTTCCTTCACATCTGAAGGGAGGGCGTTCCACAGGGTGGGCGCCACCACCGAGAAGGCCCTCTGGTTCCCTGTCACCTCACTTCTCGCAATGAGGGAACCGCCAGAAGGCCCTCGGTGCTGGATCTCAGTGTCCGGGCTGAACGATGGGGGTGGAGACGCTCCTTAAGCAAAGGAAGGGACACAGAGCCCCCATTTCCTCTCCCCACCCCGCCCACCCAAATCAGCAAACATCTCCAAGGTGGTCCCTACTCTCCAAGAGAGCCAATGAGGTGGAGTGGTAGGACTAGAGCCTGACAGAGACCAGGGTTCAAATCCCAATGCTGATAGGAAGCTCATTGGGTGACCCTGTCTCTGTCTCTTCGCCTAGCCTACACCAGAGGGTTGTTGTGAGGATAAAAAGAGAGGGAAAACCATGTGCACCACCTTGATCTCCTGGGAGGAAAAGTGGGAAAGAAACAAATACATAAACAAACTAGACAAAAATATTTCTCTGCAACGTTGGAGAAATTGTGGGAATGAAGGAACATTTATACACATGTAGTGGAAATGCCCATTGATTAAAAACTTCTGATTAAAAATATTTCAGGAAATGGAACAAATTACCGTATTTTTCGCAGTATAGGACGCACTTTCCCCCCTCCAAAAATGAAGGGGAAATGTGTGTGCGTCCTATGGGGCGAATGCAGGCTTTCGCTGAAGCCTGGAGAGCGAGAGGGGTCGGTGCGCACCGACCCCTCTCGCTCTCCAGGCTTCGCGCAGCTCTCCGCAAGCCGTGGGAGCCCAGCGCTGGGCTCCTGCGGCTTGTGGAGAGTTTCCTGCATGCTGAAGCCTGGGCCCGCTGAGCTCAGCGTGCCCAGACTTCGCGCAGCTCTCCGCAAGGCGCGGGGCCCGGTGCTGGGCTCCCACGGCTTGCAGAGAGTTGCCTGTTCTGGGGTCGGGGGAAGCTCGGGCTTCCCCAGCCCCGCGCCTGGGGGGGAAATAATATTTTTTTCCTTTATTTCCCCCCCAAAAAACTAGGTGCGCCTTATGGGACGGTGCATCCTATAGGGCGAAAAATACAGTACATCTCAATCGATCAATTTAGATCCCCAAATAGCATTTCTTTCTATTTTTGCAGATGAAGCACAAAATCTTAGAGACAGAGACTTAATTGTGCATCTTATAACTGCAACACATCTTGCTGTTGCTAGACACTGGAGGACATTAAACGTGAACCTATATGAAGTTTGGTTTGCTTATGTCTGGGAATTAATTTTGATGGAAAAGTTAACAGAAAGGGTACATGAAAGAAAACAACGTGAGAAACTACATAACTTTTACATAACGTAGTCCTCCTTTATTACATATGCATCAAAGAAAGAACATGCATATAAGCCACGTACATGCATTTAAACCACATTTAAGCCTACGTACTTCTCTTCCTCTCCCATTTTATCACTCACAACAATTCTGCGAGATAGGTTAGGCTGAGAGATCACCAAGTTTCTTGGCTGAGTGGGGATTCGAACCCTGGCCTCCCAGGTCCTAGTCCAGCACCACTCTAAATGTATGGCGCAAACGGCGCCCCAGAGTCCTTGATTCAGCCCTGCCAGTTTCCTGAATCCCTTGAATTGTTTTTGAAACCTCCCCAGCCACCCTCTGCCCAGAGCACGTACCTGGCGCGGTGCCCGGGATCTGCAGTGTGGTCATGCCCACGTTGGCGTTGATGAGGTGCACGTTGCTCTGGCCAAGGCTTCCTCCCGCCGACACGGCCACCTGTGGTGCCCCTGCCATGGCCCCCACTTTGATGGGCGTGCCGCCGGTGGTCAGGATTTGGATGGGGCTGCCCATGCCCTGCTGCAGGGTGACCACCTGGGAAGTGGGCACAACTTGGGGCAGAGAGATAATCTGGGAGCCCTGGGCCACTTGGGGGAGTGAGACGAGCTGGGGGGCAGATGCCCCCTGCGGGACGGCGTAGATCTGCGTCGGGGACATGGGCACCATTTGGGACGGGGAGAGCACCTGGGTCCCAGAGACGGGCTGGGAGAGTGGCACCACCTGGGAAGGGGGTGAGACTTGAGTGATGGGGACCAGGGATGGGGCAGGGACGTGGAGAACAGCGGCCTGGGGCGGCGAGGGGCCTGGCATGGAAAGCAGCGGCGTGGCTGTGGTAGTCTGGGAAGACTGGGCCACCTGCCCACCGACTGTGGCTGCGGTCACCTGGGGAGCTGGCAGGGCTTGGGCACCGGGGGCCAACTTGGCTAGAGGAACCATCTGAGGACTAGATGTGGCTGATGGCTGAGGCGCTGAGGGCAGCTGCTGCGCAGCCGTGGGGGTCTCATCGTTTGATGGGACCACTTGAGACATGGCAACAGCCGCCAGCAGGGGCCCCTTGTGGTTGGAGAGGAGCGTGGCGGCGTCGGGGACGGGCAACAGGGGTGGGGCGGACACCTGCCCCTCTTCCAGCTTGACCTCGACACCAAACGCCAGGGCCTCTGCCGCTTCCGACTTCACTTCCCCCTGAAGCGTGGCAGCCGGGCTGAGAATGACGGTGGCTGGGGCAAGGTGCTCCTGGAGAGCCTTGGAGGCCTCCTGGCCGCCGGGTGGGCCTGGGGGTTTGCCGCCCAGCAGGGGGCTGGATCCGTTGAGGAGGATGGGTGGGCTGGGCGCTGCCACCGGGCTGAGAGTGATGGTCTGGTTGTCGCCCAGAGCCAAGCCGTTCAGGATGACGCCTCCGCCGGGGGTCTGGATGACGGAGCCGCCATTCAGCAGCATGGTCGGGGAGCTAGCGGTGATAAAGTTGCCGTTGAGGAGAATGGAAGAGGCGCTGGAGCAAGCGGCTGGCAGGAACAGGCTGTTGGGGGTGGGCATCCCTTCGGGGGTCGCGGAAATCCCCATGGACGTTTCGGTTTCTTCGGTGCCGTGGCTGGACTCGTCCTCCGTGCTGGGGTTCCCGTCAGACTCACTGTAAAGGAGAAGAGGTTGAGGATGTAGTAGTAGTAGTAATAATAATAATTAATAATAAATTTTATTTATACCCCGCCCTGCCTGGCCAGAGTCGGGATCAGGGCGGCTAACACCAGTAAAATGACAGTAAAAACATAATTGGGGGGGGGGGGGCAATTTAAAATACTGGTTAAAATGCAATTTAAAATGCAGCCTCATTTTCAAAGTCAAAACCATAAGGGGAGGGAAACATAAGGGTCAGACTGAGTCCAAACCAAAGGCCAGGCGGAACAGCTCCATCTTGCAGGCCCTGCGGAAAGATGTCAAGTCCCGCAGGGCCCTGGTCTCTTGTGACAGAGCGTTCCACCAAGTCGGGGCCAGTACTGAAAAGGCCCTGGCCCTAGTTGAGACCAATCTAACCACCTTGCAACCTCCAAAATGTTGTCATTTGTGGACCTTAAGATCCTCCGCGGGGCATACCAGGAGAGGCGGTCCCGTAGGTACATGGGTCCTTGGCCGTGGTTGCCACAGTGCACTGTCTCTGAATAACAGTTGTTGGGAATCTCAGGGATGTGGGGAGAAGTGCTCTTGCGCTCAAATTCCGCGCATGGTCACCTGATCAGCCACCGTTAGAACAGGATGTTGGCCTAGATGGGCCACTGAGTTTCTCCTCTATAAACTGGTCTAATCCACAACAACTGTTTATTACTTATGCCCTGCCCAACTGACCAGGTTGCCCCAGCCACTCTGTTCAAACAGAATATAAAAAAAACTCACAACAAAACACCACACAATAAAAACTTTCTCTTTTACAGGGCTGCCTTCAGATGTCTTCTAAAATTTGTATGGTTCTTTATCTCTTTGACATCTGATTGGAGGGCATTCCACAGGGCGGGCGCCACCACCGAGAAGGCCCTCTGCCTGATTCCCTGTAATTTCACTTCTCGCAGTGAGGGAACCACCAGAAGGCCCTCGGATCTGGACCTCAGGGTGGAGATGCTCCTTCAGGTATACACGGTCAAAGCCATTTAGGGCTTTAAAGGCCAGCACCAACACTTTGAATTGTACTCGGAAACCTACCGGGAGCAGTCATCGTTATAGCCTGTGGCAGGGAATCCCGCAGGTTATTTAAGCATTGCATGAAATACTTCCTTGTATCTGCCCTGAATCTCTGAAAACCTCCAGTGGTGCAGATTCCCTGCACAAAAATGCTGGTATTGTCTGGAGGCAGTGTTAGAAATTAGCCGGGTGCCGGGTGCATTTTGCACCCGGCTATTGGTCGCTAGTGACCAAGTGAAGATACCTGGGTACCAGGATGGCATCTGGCGTCTCCGCCATCTGGAGGTACATGCCGAAGGATCATTGGATCTGGACTGTTTTCGCACACTAGCAACACATCCTGTAGAATTCTATCAGTTATATTTTTATCTGCACAATCGGAATGAATTTCAGGAACCAAAATGCGTTCTCCGTGCAGCTTGACCAGGAGCAGGGAACAACCTTCTAGTTACTGTATTTTTCGCTCTATAAGACGCACCAGACCACAAGACGCACCTAGTTTTTGGAGGAGGAAAACAAGGGAAAAAAATATTCTGAATCTCAGAAGCCAGAACAGCAAGAGGGATCGCTGCACAGTGAAATCAGCAATCCCTCTTGCTGTTCTGGCTTCTGGGATAGCTGCGCAGCCTGCATTCGCTCCATAAGACGTGCACACATTTCCCCTTTCTTTTTTTTGGGGGGGGGGGAGGAGTGAGTCTTATAGAGTAAAAAATACGGTAATTGTCGTCACCTGTCTTAACTTACCCCACTCCATGGCCCTGCTTATGGTTGTGCAAAATATTCCTGCGTTATGAATGGTCCGTGTCGTCATTAAGAAAAAGAGGTTGGAATAGGCCAGTATATATGTGGACTATCTCTGGATCAAGTGACTTTTCTTATTTAAGTTCTCCCAAGTTCTTAATCTAGCTCAAGGCGGTCATCTGAACTAGTAAAATGCAGTCACATGTTGAACATACAACATAAAAACAAGATTATGAGGAATCTCTTGGACTTCCCTCCTCTCCTTTGTAGGTCCTATTTTTAATCATTTCCTCCTCCATCTTTTTAGAATAATCCAAATCTTTTCTCTCTCCACTGTATCCAAAATTCCCCATTAAACTAAAAGTGATATTCCAATCCTCCTAATGATTTTAACTGTTTACAGTGGTCTTTAAGATAATTTATAAATTTCTCCCATTCCTTATTAAAATTTTGGTCTTCCTGATTTCTGATTCTTCCGGTCATTTTAGCCATTTCGGCATAATCCATCAACTTGACCCTGCCATTCTTCTCTAGCAAAATGTTTAACTGAGAATCAATCACAGTCCATCATTTGAAAAAGAAAACTTTGGAGATGCCCGGCCCCCAAATGGCAGCTAGGCGTTCCGTTTTGAAAACTGGTTTAAAAAGCAATTTGGCGCCTAGCTTATATGTCTGAGTTTCTAACCCTGGCCAGGGGGGAAGCCTCTTTGAATTATTTCCTTTGAACGGATTGTGGGAGCCCCCACCTGCAGCGTAACAAGCCCCAACCCCCGATTTACTGTGGGGAAGGGTTGTAGCTCAGTGCTAGAGCACTTCTCTTGCAAGCAGAAGGTCGCAGGTTCAAATCCAGTTAAAAAGACCAGGAAAGTCCCTGGAGAGCCGGTGGTATTCAGTGTACAGTATATGTTTCAACAACCTCAGATATGCAGATGACACAACCTTGATGGCAGAAAGTGAGGAGGAATTAAAGAACCTTTTAATGAGGGTGAAAGAGGAGAGCACAAAATATGGTCTGAAGCTCAACATCAAAAAAACGAAGATCATGGCCACTGGGCCCATCACCTCCTGGCAAATAGAAGGGGAAGAAATGGAGGCAGTGAGAGATTTTACTTTCTTGGGCTCAATGATCACTGCAGATGGTGACAGCAGCCACGAAATTAAAAGACGCCTGCTTCTTGGGAGAAGGGCAATGACAGGCCTAGACAGCATCTTGAGAAGTAGAGACGTCACCTTGCCAACAAAGGTCCGTATAGTTCAAGCTATGGTTTTCCCAGTAGTGATGTATGGAAGTGAGAGCTGGACCATAAAGAAGGCTGATCGCCGAAGAATTGATGCTTTTGAATTACGGTGCTGGAGGAGACTCTTGAGAGTCCCATGGACTGCAAGAAGATCAAACACATCCATTGTTAAGGAAATTAGCCCTGAGTGCTCACTGGAAGGACAGATCTTGAAGCTGAGGCTCCAGTACTTTGGCCACCTCATGAGAAGAGAAGACTCCCTGGAGAAGACACTGATGCTGGGAAAGATGGAGGGCACAAGGAGAAGGGGTCGACAGAGGACGAGATGGTTGGATAGTGTTTTTGAGGTTGCCAGCATGAGTTTGACCAAACTGCGGGAGGTAGTGGAGGACAGAGGTGCCTGGCGTGCTCTGGTCCAGGGGGTCACGAAGAGTCGGACACGACTAAACAACAACAACAACATATGTTTCTGTGGTAGAAAGGACTGAGAAATAGACCTTTAGTTGGAGAGTGAAGGCAGGAGTCTGGGCTCCTTGGGCAAGGTAATTTCCACCCTCAGCCGCAGGAAATTCAAAGCCAAGGGATTAACATTTCACAACAAAGGGGATGAGCTTGGCGCCTTCCACGTTGCTGCACTTTGCAGCTAACTGGAGGCAAAGTTTTTCTCCCAGGAGGGAAGGGGGGGAGAGGAGAGTGAGCGCCAGCTGCAGGAACATCTGGAGTAGCCAGCTTGGCTGTTCCCCACCCCCTGAACAGTCTGCAGTAGAAGAATGAACTAGAACTTTCTCAAACTCAAGTGGTTTCTCCCTTTTGTTTGCAGAGGGGAAGGCAAAGGCAGACACACAAAAAATCCTCCGTGCCCAGGAACAGCTAGAAGGGAAAAGCCCTCTTCACTCTACTGGGTGCACCCTGCTCTGGAAGCACCCAAAACGTGGTTGCGGGGGGAGGAAGGAGAGAGAAACCAGGGAGGGGAAAAGCTCTGTCTGCAGGGTTCAGGTCTCCCACCTCCTCATTCCTTCCTTACAGCCCCATCCAATGCAAATTTATTCGAAAGTATGGTAGCCAAAGCAGGGAGGGGGATTATCTAGGGGGCAGTAAGAGGCCAGGGGGTGGCAGGGGGGCACTGGAGGTGTAAATGGCTATCAGACTCTTAATGACTGTTTGGAATTTTATTGCATTATTATCTTCCCTTTTCTGGGTCATGCAAATCACTATTCTGAATAATGCTTTTTACAGGGAATGATTATCATCATCATCACCACCACCACCATCACTATTTATTTATTTATTTATTTATTTCCCGTCCATCTAGCTGGGTTTCTCCTAAATATACATTAAAACATCAGTCATAAAAAACTTCGCTAGGGCTTGCCCATCAGAAGGTCAGCGGTTCGAATCCCCGCGATGGGGTGAGCTCCCATTGCTGGGTCCCTGCTCCTGCCAATCCAGCAGTTCAAAAGCATGTCAAAGTGCAAGTAGATAAATAGGTACCGCTCCGGTGGGAAGGTAAACGGTGTTTCTGTGCGCTGCTCTGGTTTGCCAGAAGCGGCTTAGCCATGCTGGCCACATGACCCGGAAGCTGTACGCCGGCTCCCTCAGCCAATAAAGCGAGATGAGCGGCACAACCCCAGAGTCGTCCGCGACTGGACCTAATGGTCAGCGGTCCCTTTACCTTTATGGAAGTGAGAGCTGGACCACAAAGAACGGTCAGGGGTCCCTTTACCTTTTAAGCAGGGGTAGCGGGCAGGATTAAGCCCTCCGTAGCCCACTTTGTGGACTCTGCAAATACAAGGCTGTGCCTGTGTGTCTGAGGCAGCCTGTCTCAGCACTCTCTCACAAAAGAAAAGTGTTGAAATTTAGGGTAGCTTGTGGGTTTTGCAAAGCCTTGGCCATACCTCGCTCTTCTTGGTTTGGCTAGAAATGGAGAGGATGTAACTGATGTTACCCCTCTTTCTTAGTACCCAGAGTTTAGGAATTCTTTACAATATGCCCCAGTACATTTATATCCCAGCCTCTGTAAAAATGGTTGTTCCTTTTGCTGGAAGTTACTTTTGAAAAACTTTTTTTCCAGGCAGTGGGAAAGGAGTTTGTAATGTGTGTGACAGAAATTGGGTGTCTCCCAATCTGCCAATGGTCAGGCATGATGGGTATTGTAGTCCAGTATCTGGAAAGCCCTATGACAATACCCATCATGCTGGCTGAGACGGATTGAAGCCAGAATCCCAAAACATATGGAAGGCACCAGCCTGGCTACCCCTGCCCTAGAAGGACAAGAACTTTGTAAAGGGTCCATTAGAGACCTATAAAACTTAGAGAGGGGTTTCCCCGCAGGCTCATTCTCTCTTCCTAGGAGTGCTTACTATAAACTGAGAAGCACATGTAATTCAGGAATTTCTCCATCACCCTAGACTTTTTCTGAAACTTGGGAGGACCTTGAACTACGAATAGGTGGCATCAATGTCCCCCAAAACCCATCCAGAGGAAATAGGTATTCTATGGTGGGTTGGAGTCAAGTGTCGCTAGGATGCTGGGTTTTCTATGAAGACCCCAAAGTCCCCTTCAGAACTTCAAGATCTCTTTCAGGAGAGTTGGGGGTCTGCCCCCTAATGATCAGTACGAGGTCTTTAAGAATATTAGAAAAGCCCATCTGGTTCTGACCCACATCCAGGTCCAATCCTAAACCCATTTCATCAAGAGTAAGCTCCGCCAACTTTAATGGGACTTACTTGGGGTCTGCTGCAGTCCTAGTTGGGCTGCATCCTGCTTCCCAACAGACTGCGGAGAGAATAACTGAGTGCACTCTTCCCACCTTGGATCAAATCTATGCTTCCAGGTGCCATAAGAAAACTGCAGTTAGTGCAGGATAGCACACACCCCAGAAATGATCTCTTTCAGCTTCTGCCTTCTGGAAGAAGGTACAGGGTTATAAAGACTAGGACTAGCCACCTGAGAAACAGTTTCCATCCAAATGCGATGTTGGTTTTAAACGCAGTGTAAGGTAGTCTCTGAATGGGTAGTGCTGTGGTCTAAACCACTGAGCCTAGAGCTTGCCGATCAGAAGGTCGGCGGTTTGAATCCCCGCGACGGGGTGAGCTCCCGTTGCTCGGTCCCTGCTCCTGCCCACCTAGCAGTTCGAAAGCACGTCAAAGTGCAAGTGGATAAATAGGTACCGCTGTGGCGGGAAGGTAAACGGCATTTCCATGCGCTGCTCTGGTTTGCCAGAAGCGGCTTAGTCCTGCTGGCCACATGACCCGGAAGCTGTACACCGGCTCCCTTGGCCAGTAAAGCGAGATGAGCGCCGCAACCCCAGAGTCGGCCACGACTGGACCTAATGGTCAGGGGTCCCTTTACCTTTACCCTAAGGTAGTCTCTGTGGGAGTATATTGTATTTAATTATGGGGTATCAGAGTTTTTAGGGGGCCAACCAGGCTGGGATAGCAGGCTTGTTGGTTTTTGAATTTCTGATGTAGATTTTTTCAATTTCGTTGTTCTGTGTGGGACAACGACAATAAAGATTATCGTATGGTATCTGGCAAGGCTAAGACTCAGGCCAGAGAGACAGCAGTCACCCCACTCCCTCCCCGCAACCGGTAGGCTGCTCTTGCCCATGCAGGTTCCACTCCGCTCTCTTTCCTGCGCAGCAGTGCGCGCGCGATTGCGCCCCGAGAGAGTGTGGCGCTGCGCTCTGCCCATGCCCCGGGGCCGCTCACCTCTTGCTGGGCGTGCCGGCGCCTCCTCCCCCGGCTCCGCCTCCTCCTCCGCTGCGGTCGCGCTGCCGTCGGTTCTTGAACCAGTTGCTGACCTGGGTGAGCGACAGGCCGGTGTCCTGGGCCAGGCGCCGCTTCTGCTCGGGGCTCGGGTAGCGGCTGCGCCCGTACGAGTCGCGCAGGGCTGCCCGCGAGCGCCGCTTGAAGCAGTACACCGTCTCCTCGCCGTCCCAGATGGTGCTGGGCAGCGGGAACTTCTTGCGCAGCCGGTACTTGTCGACGGCGCCCAGAGCCCGGCCCCGGGCAGCTTCGGCCTCCCGGTAGCGGGCGCGCAGGTACAGGTCCTGCAGGAACGGGTGGTGCGGCGCGCCGAAGGGCCGGCTCTGCACCAGGCGGTACAGCTCGGCGAAGTCGCCGCGCTGGAAGGCCAGCAGCGCGCGCGCCTTGGCCAGGCTCTCGCCCGCCTGCGCCTCCAGGCACGGCGCCTCGGCGTCGGGCGGCAGCGAGCCCAGGAAGCGGCCCAGCCGGCCGGGGTCGCCCGCCTGCAGCAGCGCCTCGCACACGCACGAGACCTGCTCCGCCGAGAAGCGCGGCGAGCGCGGAGGATCGGGCGCGGCGGAGGCCAGCCTCGCGCTTGGAGAGGACGCAGCAGCAGCCGTCTCCAAACCCGATCCTCCTCCTCCTCCTGCTGCTCCGCCGCCGTCCTCTGGCTCTCGGCCGGGAGGAGCCTGCGGCGGCGGCGGGGCGGGCGCCGAAGTTGGCAGAAGTTGGCGCGCCTCCTCGGCGGCGCCCTCCTCCTCCTCCTCCTGCCTCTGCTCTCCTCCGGCGGCGGGGGCGCGTCGGCCGGGGGGCTCGGCGGGGCCCGCGGGGAAGGAGGCCATGTTCGCGGCGCGCGGGATCGCGGCCCCCCTCGCCCGCCTCCGGCCCGCTCCCCTCCCCCTGCGCGCTGCCCTAGCCGTGCGGGTCTCCTCCCCCTGCGCCGCCGTCCCCTTTCCACATCCTAGGAGCCGCGGTCCGCCTCCCGCCCCCGGGCCGCGGCGCGGCTCCCAGCCCGGGCTGGCCTCCGCCTCCTGGGACGCGCGCCCACCCCCCGCGGCCCCCCAAACTTCGGAGCAACTCTCCAGGCGCTTCTCCCCCGCCTCGCTCTCCCTCCTTTCCACTTTTCTTCCCCCCCCTTCCTTCCCTCTTTCTTTCTCTTTCTCTCCCACCCGCCTTTCCCTCTATTAACTTTCCTTTCCCCTCCCTTCGTCCTTCCTACTTTTACTCCTGGGCTCCTCCTCCCTCTGCGCAGCCACAAATCAATCTCTCTCTCTTTTTCCCCCCCTCTCTCTTCCTCGCTCAGACGCAAAATGCGCCGCTTTTTGGAAATCCGGGCTGCCGTCCCCGCAGAAACAAAACTTTGAAAAAGGAAGGAGAACCCACCGGCACTCATTTCTGTTCATAGCAGTAGATCCCGAACTCTTTTGGCCCGCTGCCCCCTTGGTTCCACAAACACACCCCCCAGTGTCCCCTATGCTTACTCTGCAGAAAGCATTACAGGGGTTAACGCGGCTCGCTAAGGAAGATATTAATAGAATTGTGCAGTTGGGAGGGAGCCTAACGGTCATCTAGTCTAACCCCATGCAATGCAGGAATTTCAACTATACAGTGGTACCTCGGGTTAAGAACTTAATTCGTTCCAGAGGTTTGTTCTTAATCTGAAACTGTTCTTAACCCGAAGCACCACTTTAGCTGATGGGGCCTCCCGCTGCTGCCGCGCCACTGGAGCACAATTTCTGTTCTCATCCTGAAGCAAAGTTCTTAACCCGAGGTAATATTTCTGGGTTAGCGGAGTCTGTAACCTGAAGCGTATGTAACCAGAGGTACCACTGTAAAGCATCGGGGACAGTTGCAACAATAAAATTCCAAACTGTAGCGATTAGTTGCACATTCATTCAAAATCCGTGTAAAACTACTCAGTTTAATTCAGGGGTTGGTAAACCATGGTCCGGGGGCCAGATGCGGCCCCCCAGGCTCGTAGATCCGGCCCGCGGACCCTGCCGCCTGCTTGGTCAGTCCCCGCAATCTATGGACACCTCGCTGCGTGGGAACTGACTTCCACGATGCTGGCATGGCTTCTGGGTGGGTGGCGAAGCTGGCGTGGCTTCATATTGGCTGCAGGAATTTCCTGCAGCCAATCCGAAGCCTCACTGCCCACGCACTGAGGTAAACCTGGCGTGGCCATGGATGGAGAGGGTGGGTGGTGGGTCTGGGCCGTGCCACGGGCATCGTGACGGCTGCATTGCGGGGCTTCAGCCAGAGCTTGGCAGGCCTGCTGGCCCCGCGCCTGGTGCCCGACGCAGCGCTGCTACTGGTGGCGCGCTTGGTGGCATAGCTGTCAATGTTTCCCTTTTTAAAAGGGAAATTCCCTTATTCCGAATAGGATTCCTCGCAAGAAAAGGGAAAAGTTGACAGCTATCCGTGGCTACACTGCAGCAGTTGGAGGGCCAGCTGCGCACCGCCAGCACAGTGCTCTGCCTGCGCGGCCTACCCGCCGACCTTGGCACCAAATGACGGGCCATAGCGAGTGGTGCACACTGCCTGGAAGCTCTGCAGGGACAGGCCGGTGGAGTGGCTGCTGCCCATCAACAACGCCGGTGAGCAGGCAGCGCCAAGATGTGCTCCTGAACGCGTGCAGAGTGCGTTCCTCCTGCAGGTCTGGAGGCAGCTGTGGGACTGGCTTGCAGGGTACAGTGGTACCTCGGGTTACAGACGCTTCAGGTTACAGACTCCGCTAACCCAGAAATAGTACCTCGGGTTAAGAACTTTGCTTCAGGATGGGAACAGAAATCGCGCGGCGGCGGTGCAGCGGCACCGTGAGGCCCCATGAGCTAAAGTGGTACCTCAGGTTAAGAACAGTTTCAGGTTAAGAACGGACCTCCAGAACGATTATGTTCTTAACCCGAGGTACCGCTGTATTTATATATTTTTCAAAATATACTCCGGCCCCCCACAAGGTCTGAGGGACAGTGGACCGGCCCCCTGATGAAAAAGTTTGCTGACACCTGGTTTAATTCAACAAAACTAATGAACTTGAGCTTGGGCTGCCCGGGACCTCCATACACACTGCCCAGACTAGAGTCCTGGGGATGTCACTTTGGCCAACAACCAAGAAGATACCAGCTTTTCAAAGTCTGAAAGTCATTTCCATTTTTAGCAGTCCCCTGATGCCCCAAGCATGCTCACCTGAGGTTTGGAATTGCCCAAGAAAGATGTTAAATTATTTTTGTATGCCACTACGGCGGCTCGAAACTTACTAGCTAAGAATTGGAAAACACAAGAAATACCAACAGTGGAAGATTGGCAGATGAAGATGAATGACTTTTCGGACTAGCTGACCTGACTGGAAGAATCCGCGACCAGAAAGAAGAGGAATATCAAAAAGGCTGGAAGAAATTCAAGGACTATTTGAATAAATAGTGCAATATAAAAAATTAGAAACTACTTGAAAGGACCAAATAGGCCTAGGATTAAATTAAGATTTAATAAAATAAATGGGATTTAGAACTGTAAGAAAAGTGAATAAGTTAGATTATAATTGGAAATATTTTTGTCTAATAATGATATTGGAAAGCTGTTACATCCAGATACAAGGAAGCTCAGAAGGGAGGGACTAGATGAAGGTCAACTAATATGTACATAAGTTTGGATATTTAAAGAATTAAGTTTGTTTTATTTTTTTATTGTTTATTGTTTTCTTCTTTGATGTTTCTTTTTTTCGTTTGTTATTCTGTTATGTGATATTTGTTATAATTGTGGAAAACCATATATATATATATATATATATATATATATATATATATATATAGTATGCTCACTTGAGTGGTCCTCCCCACTTTTGGAACCACTGGGAAAGAGATTGCTTGTTTCCAAGTGGATAGCTCAATTGGTGAGAGGGTGGTGCTGGTAACGCCAAGGTTGCAGGTTCAATCCCTGTATGGGGCAGCTGCCTATTCCTGCGTGGCAGGGGGTTGGGCTAGATGACCCTTAGGGTCCCTTCTGACTCTACGATTCTGTGAATCTGGCAGAGAGAATCCACTGCTGCCGTTTATAGACCCTCTTGTGTTGCTGCCTCCTTGTGATGATGTGGATGAAAAATGTGGGGGGTGGGGGGTGGGTGGAAACGGCATACACAAGACACCTCCTCTGCTACTTCGCACTGTTAAACTATGGAACTCACTGCCACTGGAGGCAGCGATGACCACCCACTTGGATAGGGCTCTGAGAGAGGGTTGGACAAGTTCGTGGAAGATAAAGCTAGCAATGGTTACTAGCCAGGATGCCTAAGCTCTGCCTCCATGCTCAGAGGCAGCAATGAATCCCAGTTAGTTGCTGGAAACCCCAGGAGAGCAGATTAGCTCTTGAACTCGGGTCCTGTTTGCAAGTTTCCCACAGGCATCTGGTTGGTCCCTGTGAGGACATGATGCTGGACTAGGTGGGACGCAGGCCTTTAGCACCAAGCTATTGTTTGGTTCTCATCATTTGGATGGATGGCGGATAATGGATTGAGGTTGAATCCTGACAAGACAGAAGTACTCTTTTTGGGGGATGGGGTGGGTGGGTGTGGAGGACTCCCTGATCCTGAATGAAGAAGAAGAAGAAGAGTTTGGATTTGATATCCCGCCTTTCACTCCCCTTCAGGAGTCTCAAAGCGGCGAACATTCTCCTTTCCCTTCCTCCCCCACAACAAACACTCTGTGGGGTGAGTGGGGCTGAGAGACTTCAAAGAAGTGTGACTGGCCCAAGGTCACCCA
Source organism: Podarcis muralis (assembly GCF_964188315.1). NCBI lineage: Eukaryota > Metazoa > Chordata > Lepidosauria > Squamata > Lacertidae > Podarcis > Podarcis muralis. Next base: position 84,570,998 of record NC_135661.1, read on the forward strand.
GCAGCTGCAGGTGGAGGAGCGGGGAAGCGAACCCAGTTCCCCAGATTACGAGACTACCGCTCTTAACCACTACACTACCCTGGGGTAACTGTGCCCCTGAAGGACCAGGTGCGCAGCCTGGGAGTCATTTTGGACTCACAGCTGTCCATGGAGGCACAGGTCAATTCTGTATCCAGGGCAGCTGTTTACCAGCTCCATCTGGTACGCAGTCTAAGACCCTCCCTGCTCGCAGACTGCCTGGCCAGAGTGGTACATGCTCTGGTTATCTCCCACTTGGACTACTGCAATGCGCTCTACGTGGGCCTACCTTTGAAGGTGACCCAGAAACTGCAACCAATCCAGAATACGGCAGCTAGACTGGTGACTGGGGGCTGCCGCCGAGACCTACATTGGCTCCCAGTACATTTCCAAGCACAATTCAAAGTGTTGGTGTTGACCTTTAAAGCCCTAAATGGCCTCGGTCCAGTAGACCTGAAGGAGCATCTCCACCCCCATCGTTCTGCCCGGATGCTGAGGTCCAGCTCTGAGGGCCTTCTGGCGGTTCCCTTATTGCGAGAAGTGAGGTTACAGGGAACCAGACAGAGGGCCTTCTCGGTAGTGGCTCCCGCCCTGTGGAAAGCCCTCCCATCAGATGTCAAAGAGATCAACAACTACCTGACATTCAGAAGACATCTTAAGACAGCCCTGTTCAGGGAAGTTTTTAATGTGTGACATTTTAGTGTGACATTTTGTCGGAAGCCGCCCAGAGTGGCTGGGGAAACCAAGCCAGATGGGCGGGGTACAAATAATAAATTATTATTATTATTATCCACCCTGCCTTTGCCTGACTTTAGGAGTTCCCAAACGCCTCCCCACCCAGGAAAATTGCTGGACCGCTTAATGCTCTCCCCCTTTTTTTTTTTTGCCCACTGTTTCAATGGTAATGCTCTTTACTAATGTTAATATATGTTGAATTTTTATTAACACTGGAAAGAACAAAGATAAGAACAGCATACAGAAATAAACATCAAATATCAAGCATTTTTAAAACAAAAAAATGAAGAGAAAGAGAAGGACCACAGCAATCCACTGAGGCAGGCATCTCTTGAAAGTGCTGCGGTGGAATCGTGGCCCCACTTTGGGAATCCCTGATCCTTGGCCATATTAAGGTAAAGGTAAAGGTACCCCTGCCCGTACGGGCCAGTCCTGACAGACTCTAGGGTTGTGCGCTCATCTCACTCTAGAGGCCGGGAGCCAGCGCTGTCCGCAGACACTTCCGCGTCACGTGGCCAGCGTGACAAGCTGCATCTGGCGAGCCAGAGCCGCACACGGAAACGCCATTTACCTTCCCGCCTGAGCGGTCCCTATTTATCTACTTGCACCCGGGGGTGCTTTCGAACTGCTAGGTTGGCAGGCGCTGGGACCGAGCAGCGGGAGCACACCCCGCTGCGGGGATTTGAACCGCCGACCTGACAAGTCCTAGGCGCTGAGGTTTTACCCACAGCACCACCCGCGTCCCTTTGGCCATATTACAGAGGACTAGAAACCGTGGCCTCCCTGGTTCCTGTCACCCTTCCCTATGTCAGGCATTGTCAACCGTTCTGGGGCCTGCGAGTGCCTTTGCAAAATGGAGAAACTCGTGGGCATCACACAAGCCCTGCAGCCAGCCACATACCAAACCTGGTGCAGGGGTCAGCAAACTTTTTCAGCAGGGGGCTGGTCCACTGTCCCTCAGACCTTGTAGGGGGCCGGAGTATATTTTTTTTGGAGGCGGGGAATGAACGAATTCCTATACCCCACAAATAACCCAGAGATGCATTTTAAATAAAAACCACACATTCTACTCATGTAAAAACACCATGTTGTTCTTGTTTAGTTGTGTCCGCCTCTTCGTGACCCCCCCTGGACCAGAGCATGCCAGGCACTCCTGTCTTCCACTGCCTCCCGCAGTTTGGTCAAACTCATGCTGGTAGCTTCAAGAACACTGTCCCACCATCTCGTCCTCTGTCGTCCCCTTCTCCTTGTGCCCTCCATCTTTCCCAACATCAGGGTCTTTTCCAGGGAGCCTTCTCTTCTCATGAGGTGGCCAAAGTATTGGAGCCTCAGCTTCACGATCTGTCGTTCCAGTGAGCACTCAGAGCTGATTTCCTTAAGAATGGAGAGGTTTGATCTTCTTGCAGTCCATGGGACTCTCCAGAGTCTCCTCCAGCATCATAATTCAAAAGCATCCATTCTTCGGCGATCAGCCTTCTTTATGGTCCAGCTCTCACTTCCATACACTATGTAGGCCCCACAAATAACCCAGAGATGCATTTTAAATAAAAGGACGCAGTCTACTCATGTAAAAACACGCTGATTCCCGGACCATCTGCGGGCCGGATTTAGAAGGCGATTGGGCCGGATCCGGCCCCCGGGCCTTAGTTTGCCTACCCACAACCTAGTCTGTTAGCTACAATAGAACGCTTTTTTTAAGCCTAATTTCAGTGGGGCAGGGCTGCCGAGAGCAGGTTGGGGCCCAGTGAGAAAAAATATTTGAGCCCTTCCCCGCAGTAAGGGCAAACCAGCTAAAGATCTTCGCACGGGAAATAAAATATGTAAATGCATTGTCTCATTTTTATGTTGACGATAAATAGGCGCTCGCTTTGGCAGCACATATACTAAAATTGAAACGATACAGAGAAGATTAGCGATAAATAGGGATAATCTTTGAACCTGTTGCAAGTATTAATCTCCTAATGACTAATATCAATAAGCACCCACACAATCATCCCTGAGCTAAGCGTAGACTGCAAATGTCAAGCTTGCATGTGCATCACGACACAAATGTGTATCAGACAACGGTCTCAAAGTTTTTAATGTTTGATGTTTTATTGTGTTTTTAATATTCTGTTATGGGACGCGGGTGACGTTGTGGGTTAAACCACAGAGCCTAGGACTTGCCGATCATAAGGTCGGCGGTTCGAATCCTGTGATGGGGTGAGCTCCCGTTGCTCGGTCCCTGCTCCTGCCAATGTAGCAGTTCGAAAGCACATCAAAGTGCAAATAGATAAATAGGTACCGCTCCGGTGGGAAGGTAAACGATGTTTCCGTGCGCTGCTCTGGTTCGCCAGAAGCGGCATAGTCATGCTGGCCACATGACCCAGAAGCTGTACGCCGGCTCCCTCAGCCAATAAAGCGAGATGAGCGCCGCAACCCCAGAGTCGGTCACGACTGGACCTAATGGTCAGGGGTCCCTTTACCTTTACCTTTACCTTTAATATTCTGTTGGGATCCACCCAGAGTGGCTGGGGAAACCCAGCCAGATGGGCAGGATATAAAATTATTATTATTATTATTATTATTATTATTATTATTATTATTATTATTATTATCATCCACATCAAACATCAACATCATCACAAAAACAGGGAATGGAGACTGCACAGAATAAGATGTGTTGCCTTGCCTTCAAAGTACAAGAGTGAATGTTCGAATAGAGTAGCACAATGCTTGGTTCACAGCACAAGTCCGCGAGCTGTTTCTTTCAGAATTGTGTGTGCATTGAACACGATACCTATACGGTTAAGAACGGACCTCCGGAACAAATTAAGCTTGCAACTAGAGGTACCACTGTATATTGTTAAGAATTAAATAAAGCATGTGCAAAATAGTCAGGGCCCCTTCTAGACTGCTGGGCGCAGAAATTTGTACCGGCTTCCCTTTCCCCTTTGCCATCTGCCTGGAGGGAGGCAGTTGCGAGTGCCAGCCAAGACCTCTATGGGCATGAGTACACAGGTGCCACGTTGGCGATGGCCTGGCCTACGTCCTTGCGCGCTTTCCAGCTCCTGAATCGGTCTTGCGATGGAGCGCCAGAAAAAGCTAACAGGTCCACTCTGGAGAGAAACGGGGGGTTTAGCTTCCAGGAAAATGTGCGGCGGGTGGGTAGCTTAAGTGATGCAACTCAGTAATTTTAGACTCTGGGCTTTAATGCTCTCGCAGGGAGGGGAGGCGGCCTCTGCAGTTGTGTGTGTTCACTTACAAAATGTGGAGAACTAGTCCTGCTGTTGTCTTTGTCCATGGAGTTTTCTTGGCAGGGATACTGGAGTGGCTTGCCGGTTCCTCCTCCAGGTGGATCACGTTTGGTCAAAACTCTCCACTATGACCTCTTCATCTTGGGTGCCCTGTTCGGTAGTTCATAGCTTCTCTGAGTTATTCAAGCCCCTTCGCCACAGCAAGGCAGTGATTGAATTCTGGTGCTGGAGGAGACTCTTGAGAGTCCCATGGACTGCAAGAAGATCAAACCTCTCCATTCTTAAGGAAATCAGCCCTGAGTGCTCACTGGAAGGACAGATCCTGAAGCTGAGGCTCCAATACTTTGGCCACCTCATGAGAAGAGAAGACTCTCTGATGTTGGGAAAGATGGAGGGCACAAGGAGAAGGGGACGATAGAGGACGAGATGGTTGGATAGTGTTCTCGAAGCTACCAGCATGAGTCTGACCAAACTGCAGAAGCAGTGGAAGACAGGAGTGCCTGGCATGCTCTGGTTCATGGGGTCACAAAGAGTCGGACACGACTAAACGACTTAACAACAAGTCCTGCTGCGTCTGTGAGGAGGGGAACTTGCTCGTTCTGCAGAGTGGGGCTCTGGACGTCTGCCTTAAAGTCCTGGCTAAGCGTTGCTGTTGTTAATTACCCCATTTCTTCCTTGCTACCTGGGCCCACCCTCTACCCGCTTTGCGATCACTCTGTGGACTAATTTGCAGGCTAGGCACAAGAGGTCACTGTTGTACATGGAAACTGGACCGGTTAACCAAGGGCTCAAACCTCTCCTGGCTTACTTACAGAATGAAGTGGGGCTACTCCCCAAGAGTTGTTACCCCAGGGTAACAAACCCATGTTCACTCAAATAAGAGTGTTTTGGTCACCCCCACCAAGCCACTGCTACTGGGATAATTTGCAGAGTGCTGAGTTTCTTTAGGGAGGGAATGACGATCAGCCCCATATGTACACACACTGGAGGTTGGGAAAACCACAACTTTTCTTACAATGAAACGAAAGTGAAATAGAGGCCTCTGATCTTGCCTTGCACATGTCAACTCCATGTGGACCAGTGCCGGATTTACGTATAAGCTAAACAAGCTATAGCTTAGGGCCCCGCTCTGTTGGGGGCCCCCCAAAAAATCTAAAGGGAAAAAACCCCAGGATGTACATTTCCAAAACATAAGATAAAAAACAAATAAAAGAAAACTGACATAAAGGTAAAGGTACCCCTGCCCGTACGGGCCAGTCTTGCCAGACTCTAGGGTTGTGCACCCATCTCACTCTATAGGCCGAGGGCCAGCGCTGTCCGCAGACACTTCCGGGTCACGTGGCCAGCGTGACAAGCTGCATCTGGCGAGCCAGCGCAGCACACGGAACGCCGTTTACCTTCCCGCTAGTAAGCGGTCCCTATTTATCTACTTGCACCCGGGGGTGCTTTCGAACTGCTAGGTTGGCAGGCGCTGGGACCGAGCAACGGGAGCGCACCCCGCCGCGGGGATTCGAACCACCGACCTTTCGATCGGTAAGTCCTAGGCGCTGAGGCTTTAACCCACAGCGCCACCCGCTGTGCATACAGCAACAGTATTTTGTGTTGCAGAGACATCACCTTGCCAACAAAGGTCCATATAGTAAAAGCTATGTTTTTCCCAGTAGTGATGTATGGAAGTGAGAGCTGGACCATAAAGAAGGCTGATCGCCGAAGAATTGATGCTTTTGAATTATGGTGCGGGAGGAGACTCTTGAGAGTCCCATGGACTGCAAGAAGATCAAACGTATCCATTCTGAAGGAAATCAGCCCTGAGGGCTCACTGGAAGGACAGATCCTGAAGCTGAGGCTCCAGGACTTTGTCCACCTCATGAGAAGAGAAGACTCCCTGGAAAAGACCCTGATGTTGGGAAAGATGGAGGGCACAAGGAGAAGGGGACGACAGAGGACGAGATGGTTGGACAGTGTTCTCGAAGCTACCAGCATGAGTTTGACCAAACTGCGGGAGGCAGTGGAAGGCAGGAGGGCCTGGCATGCTCTGGTCCAGGGGGTCACGAAGAGTCGGACACGACTAAACAACAACAACATATATTCAACACAAAAAAGCAGTGCCAATTTGTTGTGGACAAAGGACAGCTGGACATGTAAAGGGCCCCATTACCTTCAGTAGCTGAGGGCCTCATCAAACCTAAATCTGGCCCTGATGTGGACTCTGATGCACACCTCCCCACCTGACACAAAAGTAAGCCAGCTGGAATAGCTCATTTGGTAGAGCATGAGACTTAAATCTTGAGATCGTGGGTTTGAGCCCCACATTGGGAGAAAGGGGGTGCATTGAAGGGGGTTGGACTAGATGACCCTCGTGGTCCCTTCCAATTCTACGATTCTAACCCTGCTCTTCCTCATCCCTACTGCTGCCTCCAGAAAGAAGAAGAAGAAGAAGAGTTTGGATTTGATATCCCGCCTTTCACTCCCTTTAAGGAGTCTCAAAGCGGCCAACATTCTCCTTTCCCTTCCTCCCCCACAACAAACACTCTGTGAGGTGAGTGGGGCTGAGAGACTTCAGAGAAGTGTGACTGGCCCAAGGCCACCCAGCAGCTGCATGTGGAGGAGTGGAGCCGTGAACCCGGTTCCCCAGATTACGAGACTACCGCTCTTAACCACTACACCACACTGGCTCTCAATGGAAAGCCAGGCCACTGCTGGGAAGGGATTGCTGCCTCTTGTCTTTGCTTCTGACAAGAGCACCTTCCATTCTTCTAGAACATGGGTAGGCAAACTAAGACCTGGGGGCCGGATCTGGCCCAATCACCTTCTACGGGACCGCCTCTCCTGGTAGGAGAGGAACTTATGATCTTCAAACAAAAACATCCTGGAGGTCCCAGGCCACAGGGAGGTTAGGCTGGCCTCAACCAGAGGCAGGGCTTTTTCGGCTGTGGCTCCGATCTGGTGGAATGCGCTGTCACAAAAGACTAGGGCCCTGCGGGACTTGATATCTTTCCGCAGGGCCTGCAAGACAGAGCTGTTCCGCCAAGCCTTTGGCCAGGGCACAGCCTGACTCCCTCCTTTGGCAATCTTCACAGAACTCTACCCAATGGTTGCCATCAATTTGATTTGAAGTAATTTTTTAATGAAATGATTTTAAAATGTTGTCTTATTTTATTGTTGTTAGCCGCCCTGAGCCCGGCTTCGGCTGGGGAGGGCGGGATATAAATATAAATTTATTATTATTATTATTATTAAATCCAGTCCAATGATGGTCCGGGAATCAGCATGTTTTTACATGAGTAGAATGTGTCCTTTTATTTAAAATGCATCCCTGGGTTATTTGTGGGGCCTGCCTGGTGTTTTTACATGAGTAGAATGTGTGCTTTTATTTGTGGGGCACAGGAATTTGTTCATTTCCCCACCCCCAATATAGTCCGGCTCCCCACAAGGTCTGAGGAACAGTGGACCGGCCCCCTGCTGAAAAAGTTTGCTGGCCGCTGTTCTAGAACTACAAATCCTCTGTAAGATGGCCTTTAGGGGAAGGGTTGCAGACGGACCCTGGTTTGATTCCCAACATCTCCAGTTAGTCTGCCACTGGTCCTTTGCAGGCTCTCCTCTCCCAACTCCCTCCAAGGCATGCAAAGTTTTTTGGAAAGGGGACCCCTCGGGAGAAAGAGGGTTTGCAAAGGACTGGGTTGGAGCGAGTCTCTGTGGGCCTGGCCCAATATCATCCCGAAAGGGAGGGCGCCAGCTGCCTTCATGCAGCCAAAAGTCCGGCTTGCTCCGTCCCTCGTCCCTCGATTTAGGCTCCAGGAATGTCTCTGTTGTTCTAAACTTAGCTCGGTGGAGACTGGCCAGTGAAACGGGGGGGCGCTTCGGGCAGCAGAGCCTGTGGCCCCGATCCCAGCATACCGCTCCTACTATATACATTTATATTATTTGTTTTTTAACATAATTTTCAACAGTAATTAAACATACTTTTACATATTACTCAATTTTTTTGACTTCCATCTGTCCTGTCTGAAAATTTCCCAATCTAATCTCTTGGTATGCATTTCTTATTTTCCCTATTACATTTCAAACTCGTAACCAATATCTCTATCTTTTCCTACTTTGTAACACTTCGTATATTTCTCCTTACAAAACTGGCAGAGGCTGCCAGGCAGATAAGACCATGGTGCCAATGGCAAGTGCTATATGGCTAAGTTTACTGTATGCAGGCTGAGACCCTATCTAACAGATAGAAGTTGAATCCTGACAAGACAGAAGTACTGTTTTTGGGGGACAGGAGGCGAGCAGGTGTGGAGGATTCCCTGGTCCTGAATGGGATAACTGTGCCCCTGAAGGACCAGGTGCGCAGCCTGGGAGTCATTTTGGACTCACAGCTGCCCATGGAGGCACAGGTCAAATCTGTATCCAGGGCAGCTGTTTACCAGCTCCATCTGGTACGCAGGCTAAGACCCTCCCTGCCCGCAGACTGTCTTGCCAGAGTGGTGCATGCTCTGGTTATCTCCCGCTTGGACTACTGCAATGTGCTCTATATGGGGCTACCTTTGAAGGTGTCCCGGAAACTACAACTAATCCAGAATGCGGCAGCTAGACTGGTGACTGGGAGCGGCCGCCGAGACCACATAACACCGGTCTTGAAAGACCTACATTGGCTCCCAGTACGTTTCCGAGCACAATTCAAAGTGTTGGTGCTGACCTTTAAAGCCCTAAACGGCCTCAAATGCCCAGTATACCTGAAGGAGCGTCTCCACCTCCATCGTTCTGACAGGACACTGAGGTCCAGCGCCGAGGGCCTTCTGGTGGTTCCCTCACTGCAAGAAGCCAAGTTACAGGGAACCAGGCAGAGGGACTTCTCGGTGGTGGCACCCATCCTGTTGAACGCCCTCCCACCAGATGTCAAAGAGAACACCAACTACCAGACTTTTAGAAGACATCTGAAGGCAGCCCTGTTTAGGGAAGCTTTTAATGTTTGATGCATTACTGTATTTTAATATTTTGTTGAAAGCCGCCCAGAGTGGCTGGGGAAGCCCAGCCAGATGGGTGGGGTATAAGTAATAAATTATTATTATTATTATTATTATTATTATTATTATTATTATTATTATTTGCACCTCTAAACCCGCTCAGTGGCTCTATGGGTAGCTGATGTGGGGTCATCTGGAGGACTCCAGTTCCCATCATTCCCAGCCAGCATGCTCAGTGGTGAGAGTGTTGGGTACCCCTGCCCTAGATGTTTAGCACAATTGTAGTGTCGTCAGAACTTGCGGCATTTGGGAGCTATGGGGGCATTTGGGAGCTATGTTTCGTATCTGACATGTTCATTACATTTAAATGCTGTAAACCGCCTGTGGTCTTTTGAAGAAGGGCAGTATCTAAATTTAAGAATAATCTCCCCACAAATTTAGGTGAAACAAATCAGAACAAGTGCTCCAGGCATCGGAAGTCGTTTTAACAGGAATGCCCAGTTCTGAGCCTACTCGGTTTGGAAGAAAGTTCTGTTCCCAGTTTGTGGGGAGGGAACAGTCAAAAGAACTGGGGGTGCCTGTCACAAAAAACGGAGCTTTCCTTGCCCTTTCAGGGTCCAGGGTGGGGAATCAGGTGGAGTAAAGAGGTTATTAAAAGGGCCAAGCTGTGTAATCCTGCTTGCCTGACACCATCAGCTGTCACGTTATAATGGAGCCTGGGTTCTAGGGAGACTGTAGTGGAGCTCTGTGGCTGAGAAAAGGGAGAGAGGGAGAGAGAGCAGGAGAGAGAGAGAGCTGAGAAGGGGTTAAAGAGGAGTCCAGCCTCTTGGCCTCGAACTCCATTCCTGGGGCCTTTAAATGGGCATGGGGTTGTTTGTGCCTGCGGCTGCTGCTGCAAGTCCCTGGCACACAGGCATCCCAGGCTGGGCTGGGCTGGGCAGGAAGGGCAGGGTGTGGTCAGGAGACGGGGGTAGGGGGCTTTTTCTGGGGTAAACTGAGCCAGGGGAGGCGGAGGGAGAGACAGGACTTTGCAAGTTGGCTCAGGAGAGCCACTGCCAAAATTTGCGCAAGGTTTCTTTTTGCAGTGCGCAAAAGCGAAGGGAGAAGGGAGACCCGGGTCTCGCACGTTTGTGGGGCCTGGACGCTAGGGGGGAAAGGTTGGGTGTGCTTGTGTGATTCAAGGGGAGAGCTGCTAGTGAGAGGGAGGGGCGAGGGGTGTTTGTCCATGTGAGAGAGAGAGTGGGGGCAGGGGAGGAGCGTGGGTGTGTTTTCGGACCACAGAAAAGGAGGGACAACCGTGCGCAAGGCAGCATAAAGGACGGGGACAGTGGCGTGCGCGAGGGACGAGAGCGCACAAGTCCGTGTGTGCCCGGCGAGGAAGACTGGCAGTTCGGACAGCCTGAGAGAGGAGAAAGTCTGGGAAAGTTTGTGCGGGGAGAAGGCTGAATGTGAGACAGAGAGAAAGAGTCACGCGCATCTCCAGCAGCTGCCAGAAAGCTGCTCTCTCCATTCTGGACCACCCTGTGGACTTCTAGAAGCCGGGTTGATCGCCCAGGAAGGAGAAGACTGTGCCCCCCATGGGGCAGGGGGGTGCCCGCCTGGCATAGAGGACCCAAGCCAGGGCGGCTCCTGCCAGCCGTCCCTGGATGTGGCTGGAGGCACGGCAGCTGCTGGGGTGCCTCCCGCCCCCGCCATGGCTGCCGAGGTGCGACTGAAGAAACTGGAGGAGCTGGTCCTGGACCGGAGCGCTGTGGGTCTGGAGACCTTGGTGGACCTTCTGCTCTGCGTGCACCACGAGCTGAGCACGTCGCCCCTCGCCCAGGAGAAATACATAATGGAGTTTTTACAGTGGGGTGAGTCTGCCAGATCATTGCTGGAACCCTTCCTAGCCAGGCTTGCAAATAGCCACTGGCCCGGTAGCCAGACAGGGAAGCCTTTTCAAAGTAAAAGAAAAAAAGAGGGAGATATTCTCCTTCTTTTTTCTGTTGTTGTGCCACAGCCAACCTCCTTAGAGCTAGTAAAAATGGGCTTGTGGCTTTTTTGGGGGACATAGTAGCCCAGCTTTCTTTACCTGTGCCCAGATCCCACAAGCTGCCCTTTAATACTGGAATCTGAGGCCCCCTTCTCTCTCCCAGTGACTATTTTACATTGTGCTTCCTGAATGTTCTCCTAAAGTTGCCTTGTCGGTCTTTAGCAATGATCTTATAAGGTAGGCTTTTCCCCTGTTGCTTGTCTCCAGCTAGAGTGATAGACTGCCTCTGTTCCTGGATGTTCCACTTAGCTATTATTATCAATAGCAGTGGCGTAGCGTGGGTTGTCAGCACCCGGGGCAAGGCAAGTAATTTGCGCCCCCTAACCTGTGGATTTGCGCCCCCTAACCCGTGGATTTGCGCCCCCTAACCTGTGGATTTGTCCTAACCCCAGATGTTGCGCCCGGTGCGGCCGGCCCCCCCTGCACCCCCCACGCTACGCCACTGATCAATAGCCATCGATCAATGGGTTTGTTAAACCCCATAAAGTCATTCCACCTTAGTGTTCCGGTTTTGCAAAATGGGGGAAACCGAGGCCCTGGAATCACGCGATTTGCAGATTGGGCTGCAAAACCAGTGTCTCCTATATTCTCGGCAGTGACACACCCACCCATGTCCATCTAAACTTGATTTGTTCTCTTGCCGCCCTGCCCGATTTAGAAACCTGTTTAACTCTTGCACACTCTGTGCTGCTTCCTTTCCCCGCCTCCCCCAAACAGAGCTTTCCTCTGTGCCTTGGTTTCCCTCTTGTCCCTACAGCTTCCCTCCTTCTTTGTAGAATCATAGAATCATAGAGTTGGAATAGACCACAAGGGCCATCGAGTCCAACCCCCTGCCAAGCAGGAAACACCATCAGAGCACTCCTGACATATGGTTGTCAAGCCTCTGCTTAAAGACCTCCAAAGAAGGAGACTCCACCACACTCCTTGCCAGCAAATTCCACTGTTGAACAGCTCTTACTGTCAGGAAGTTCTTCCTAATGTTTAGGTGGAATCTTCTTTCTTGTAGTTTGGATCCATTGCTCCGTGTCCGCTTCTCTGGAGCAGCAGAAAACAACCTTTCTCTCTCCTCTATATGACATCCTTTTATATATTTGAACATGGCTATCATATCACCCCTTAACCTCCTCTTCTCCAGGCTAAACATGCCCAGCTCCCTTAGCCGTTCCTCATAAGGCATCGTTTCCAGGCCTTTGACCATTTTGTGATGATCTCATCTTTGCTCCGCTGGGTTTGCCAGTGATTAGAGCCGCAGCTCATACTTTTAAGAACCTCCTGCAAGGAGTGGCCTCTGTATAGACCTGTTATTGATACTAGTAACCCTTGCCTGGCCCCTCACATCCCACCCTAGGCTGGTGGTCGTCCTGCCGTCCAGGACCTCAAAACCTTGTGAATCAGGTCCAACAGGATAGCTCAGCTGGTTAGAGCGTGGTGCTGATAATCCCAAGGTTGCAGTTTCGATCCCCTGTTGGGACAGCCGCAAATTCCTGTATTGCAGGGGGTTGGACTAGATGACCCCCTGGGTCCCTTCCAACTCTGTTATTCTATGAAAACAGGCTAGCCCCTACCCCTGCTAGCGTAAATTAAAAAGAGTTGGACTAGGATTTGGGAATCAAGGGTTCACATCTCAACTTGGCCCAAGAAGCTTGTTGGGAAATATTGGCTAGTGTCTCTCTCTGGATGGATCTACACACAGGAAGAAAAACCCGCTATAAATAAGTCATAAATTAAATCGTTACAACGAAAGGAAAAAAACCCCTATGTAAAAGCTCATTAAAAAGTTTTGTGCTCTACAGCACCATCTGGTGTAGAATGTTTATAATGCATTTAAAACACTGTTGTTGTAGCTGATGGTTTTTTTTTTACTATTGTAGCTGAGTCCTCTCAGCCTAGCCTACCTCACAAGGTTGTTTTTGAGGATAAATTGAGAGCTATGTAAGCCAGTTTAAATTCCTTGGACGAAAGGCAGGATATAAATTTAAGAATACTGCCCCAGGCTCTTTCGGGAGGAATATCAATTGAATGAGTAATATAAAAGAAATCCTGTAATAAATGAAATAGCATGTTGAAGACTCCAAAAGGAAAGAAATTCTTTTGCGGTTGACAAGCTTTTCCTGGCTGGTTGCTTGCAGTTCCTCTCGTTGGTGGTGTTGGTGGGGTTGAGGAGTGGGGAGCCCCACGTTGATAAAAGAAAGATCAACAAATTGCACCCAGAAAGTTTGGTTCCATTGCTGGGGGTTGGGCTAGTTGACCGTTTGGGTCCCTTCCAGCTGTACAGATTCTGTGATGGGAATCTCCTTTACACCAAACGGGGCATGTTCCCCCTGGGTGCCATCTATGCAGGGGCCTTTTTTAGAAAATAAAAAGAGAAAGAGAGAAAAGGGTTTGGTGTGACTGAGAGGCTGGGGACAGGCGTTTGTGCAAAGTGGTAGCCTCTTTGCCTTCAGTTCACAAGGAGATCTTCTTCTTTGGTGATCGCTTGTAGCCAAGTAAGATTGTCTTCCATAAACACGGTTTTAACAATGAGTCCGTAGGTGACTGTGGAGGCCAATTCTGGATCCATACATCCTTCCACAGTGGGAACATTGGTTTCTGGGCGGGAGTTGATCACGGTGTGGATTTGCCAAGCATGCCTTCCTCTTAGCACGTTTCTCCCTTGCGTCCTGAGTTCGAGTGTCTTCAAAGTCCATGACACCTTTGGTAAAGGCTGTTCTCCTATGGAGCGCTCACAGGCCAGTGTTTCCCAGTTGTCAGTGTTTATACTACATTTTTTAAGATTTGCCTTGAGACTCATCGTGTCCCTTGATTCTCATCAGCCTCGCTGTGGCCAAAGATTAGTCCAGGAGGCAGGATCTCTAAGAATCACAGATTTGGAATTGGAAGGGACCTCCGATGATCATCTAGTCACTTTGAACTTCCCAGGTTTTTCAGGCAGTGGATGCTTGCATCTCATGTTTCTTGGCGCTTGGTTGGCTTGCTAGTTGCATTTTAGAGAACGGGCAAATTCCCTGCTTGTTTCCCACCCCACATTTGGTGTTTCATTTAAGGCGCTTTAACCCCATTGCCAACTGCTTAGAGTTGCGTTTCAGCAGGAGCGGCAGAGAAGCTGCCCGCAGAAATAAATAAATATAGAAATAGAAGCATTCGAGAGGACAGGGAATGCAAGGCGCTGAGCTCGCAGCCGAACACACAAAAAGCCCACACCGTAATCCTGCCTACAGTTCGCCTGCTGGGGAGAAACCAAGATATTCCAGCTCCCTTTGCTCAGATCTGTTTGTTGTTTGAGTGCCGGCCGGCAGCCCTTGAACAGCTGCGAATAACGTACAGTAATGGGATTTTCGCCTTTCTTTCCTTTGAAGTGTACAGAAGCTGGGGATAGGATGCTGTCGTCGTCTTCATCTTCTTTAAATAGAAGCAGGTTTAATACCAGTCTTATTCAGGGTGACGTCCCTTTTTAGAGTTTAGTTCTGGAAATCGGGTCAGTTCTTGGTGGATATCAGCACCCTGCAAACTGTTGCAGCTGGATGTTGTGGGGAACGCATTTGTGCGCCAAGAAGAAACCATGAACTGCCCCCACCCCTTCCTGTGGCCACTTCTGCCATGTGCGAATAAATTTGAAAGCGGTTAGCCAGTGCGGTGTAGCAGTTTGGGTGTCAGACTAGGACCTGGGCCAGTCTTCTCTCAGACCGGCCTACCTCGCAAGGCTGCAGTGGGGGTTACTTGAGGAGGGGGAGATTCGTGTACATCACGCTTTGAGCTCCTGGGAGAAAAAAATGTGGGATATAATGGCAAATAATGAATCTTCAGGGCTCAGTCTAAAAGTTATTGCAGTTCAAGCATGCCTGGAATTTAAGTGTTTTGATCCAGGCACCCCCCCCCCTTTCTGCTGAACTCAGGCAGGTAGAACTTAAGTGCGAAGGAGGTTCTAATTACTGAATAGCGAGAGAGGCACTTTGCACATGTCTAGGAGTCATCTTGCTCCTGTTTGGACAATTCCAGAGCTGAGTCCTGGCACTGAAGCACGTCTGCGTGCGTGGAACAGAGCCCTCAAATTCCTTGCTTTCATTTTACGAACGTATAAAAAGCCCTTTCAATAGCACGTGCCAGCGATCAGGAGTTCCCGGCTACATGTTTGTGTGTGTTTTGTGTTTTAAAATAAGGGACTCTAGCCTTTGGGACTGCAAAGGGAACTTCCTGGAAAACGGCGAGCCGCCTTTGCAAAGAGGACCTCTGGGCACCACGGTGGCCGTATTATTTGTTGTCCCTGTTCCGTTCTCTCGCAGTCTCTCGCAAGCTTTGTGTTAGCTTCAGCAGAAAGGGAGAGAGCGGACAAGGGAGGGTTGTGCAGACTGTTCTGGCAGCTTCCTTTTCAACACCGCCGCCACAGCAAAGCACGCACGCCATCCCACCCCCTTGGCGGTGCACAGACTGCCTTTTGTGGACAAGATGGCATAGCCCTACCCCCTTTACCAGGGAGATCCGGCCGTGCGTGTTCCTGTGACGGCCGGGGCTTGTGTGAGATGTTGCTTGGGCCGCGGAGACTTTGCAAAACGCCATAAAAGGTTGCCTGCTATGGACACGCACTCTCCATGTGCCCGTTTGGCTCCCTCGCGTCGTCTTCCTCGCCCCCTCCTCCTTCTCTCCCCCCCCTCTCCCTGCTCCCCCCTCCAACACCATGCTATTGGTGGGGGGCGCTCAGTTCCAGGCCTAACACATGCTTGCAATCTCTGCTCATTTCTGTGCCATTAATTTCCTATCGTCGAGAGAATGGCACCAAACGGAGAGGGGTAGCTCATGCTGCAGAAGACAGAATCGGGATTCAAAATGACCTTAAGGGATTGGAGAACTGGGCTCACCCGAGCTAATAAAATGAATTTCAGTAGAAACAAATGTAAGGTTCTGCACTTGGGCAGGAAGAACCAGATGCACAAATATAAGACACGGGACATTTGGCTTACTAGCAGTTCATGTGAAAAGGATCTAGGGGTCTTGGTGGATATGAGTCAACAGCATGATGCAGCAGCAAAAAAAGCTAATGCTATTCTAGGCTGTGGCATCAACAGAAGTCTAGTGTCTAGAGATCAAGGGAAGTAATAAAGGTAAAGGTAAAGGACTCCTGACAGTTAAGTCTAGTCGCGAACAACTCTGGGGTTGTGGCGCTCATCTCGCTTTATTGGCCAAGGGAGCCGGCGTACATGTGGCTAGCATGACTAAGCTGCTTCTGGCAAACCAGAGCAGCACACGGAAATGCCGTTACCTTCCCGCCAGAGCGTTACCTATTTATCTACTTGCACTGGTGTGCTTTCGAATTGCTAGGTTGGCAGGAGCATGGACTGAGCAACGAGAGCTCACCCTATAGTGGGGATTCGAACCGCCAATCTTCTGATTGGCAAGCCCTAGGCTCTGTGGTTTAGACCACAGCGCCACCCGCGTCCCACAAGGGAAGTAATAGTGCCACTCTATTCTGCCATGGTCAGACCACACCTGGAATACTGTGTCCAATTCTGGGCACCACAGTTTAAGAAGGATGTTGACAAGCTGGAAGGTGGCCAGAGGAGGGCAACCAAGATGATCAGGAGTCTGGAAACCAAGCCTGATGAGGAATGGTTGAGGGAGTTGGGCATGCTTAGCCTGGAAAAGAGGAGACTGAGAGGAGATATGAGAGCCATCTTCACATACAGTGGTACCTCGAGTTAAGTACTTAATTCGTTCCGGAGGTCCGTTCTTAACCTGAAACTGTTCTTAACCTGAGGTACCACTTTAGCTCATGGGGCCTCCCGCTGCTGCCACCATCGTGCGATTTCTGTTCTCATCCTGAAGCAAAGTTCTCAACCCGAGGTACTATTTCTGGGTTAGTGGAGTCTGTAACCTGAAGCGTCTGTAACCTGAAGCGCCTGTAAGCCGAGGTACCACTGTATAGCGAGTGCTTTTAAAGCCCAGCGGGGCCTCCCGCTGCCGCCGCCATGCGATTTCTGTTCTCATCCTGAAGCAAAGTTCTCAACCCGAGGTACTATTTCTGGGTTAACAGAGTCTGTAACCTGAAGCGTCTGTAGCCCGAGGTACTACTGTATCTCAAGGACTGTCATATGGAAGAGGGAACAAGTTTGTTTTCTCCGGGTCTGGAGGGTAGGACTTGAACAAGATTCTGGCTAAACATCAGGAAGAACTTTCTGACAGTAAGAGCTGTTTGATAGTAGGTCTCTGTCGAGAGGCGGTGGACCTTCCTTGGTGGTTTTTAAGCAGAGGTTAGATAGATTAGGCAGGACAGTCTCTTACGCAGAGTTATCAGCCCTCTGGAACACAGGGAGCTTCCCTATACAGTGGTACCTCGGGTTACAGACGCTTCAGGTTACAGACGCTTCAGGTTACAGACTCCGCTAACCAAGAAATAGTGCTTCAGGTTAAGAACTTTGCTTCAGGATGAGAACAGAAATCGTGGTGTGGCGGCAGCAGGAGGCCCCATTAGCTAAAGTGATGCTTCAGGTTAAGAACAGTTTCAGGTTAAGAATGAACCTCCAGAATGAATTAAGTACTTAACCCGAGGTACCACTGTAGCATGGGACGCGGGTGGCGCTGTGGGTAAAAGCCTCAGCGCCTAGGGCTTGCTGATTGAAAGGTTGGCGGTTCGAATCCCCGTGGCGGGGTGAGCTCCCGTTGCTCGGTCCCAGCGCCTGCCAACCTAGCAGTTCGAAAGCACCCCCGGGTGCAAGTAGATAAATAGGGACCGCTTACAAGCGGGAAGGTAAACGGTGTTTCCGTGTGCGGCTCTGGCTCGCCAGATGCAGCTTTGTCACGCTGGCTACGTGACCCGGAAGTGTCTTCAGACAGCGCTGGCCCCCGGCCTCTTGAGTGAGATGGGCGCACAACCCTAGAGTTGGACACGACTGGCCCATACGGGCAGGGGTACCTTTACCTTTACCACTGTAGCATAATCCCAGTGCTTTTTTTCTTAAAAAAATGTTTAGGGGTACTCTCATTTTAAAAAAATGTTTAGGGGTACTTTTTTTTTCTTTAAACGGTTTCTGAGTGCAAGCCCCACCTTTGGGCTTCGGCAGGCTTGCGTCCTGGAAAAGTTTCCATGCACAGGAATTCCACACACACACACACACACACACACCCTCTGTTCTCCCGCGCTAGTATGCAAGAGAGTCTCCGAGGGCCCTGCTTGGAATCTGAGAATTGCTGCAAGCCCAGATTCCCAACCCATCATCTCCTGCCCGAAATAGGAAGCCACCGAAAGGGGGGCAAGGCAGCTGGTTTTGGACAGAATCTGACAAATGCCCCAGGGCAGCTTGGAAGGAAGCCCCTCTCTCTTTCTCACCCCCCCCCCCACCGCCCTCCTAAATGGAGGATTGGGGTTTGTTTTGGAGGGGGGCTCTTTTTTTAAGTACCCAAAAATATCAAGCCATCGGATCTGTTGTGTGTGCAGCTTTCCACTGTAGGAGACTGAGCGAGGCCTTTGTAGGTCGCAGCTAACAGATTCACTGACACTGCATCCACCCATCCAATACTCTGGGGGCTGCTCAGCTGTTTGTGTGAAACCATTCTTCCAGTTTCCAGTTGGAACTCCTTGCCTCTTGATTTCAGGTCGGGCTCTTTCGCCGTTCTCTTTTTGGGGCACCTGCGAGAAACACTTTGGTTTGGACTTCCCAGATGTTTAGAAAGTCAATGCGAGTTTTCATCTTTTTTTGTTGTTGTTTAGTCATTTAGTCGTGTCCGACTCTTCGTGACCCCCTGGACCAGAGCACGCCAGGCACTCCTGTCTTCCACTGCCTCCCGCAGTTTGGTCAAACTCATGTTCGTAGCTTCGAGAACACTGTCCCACCATCTCGTCCTCTGTCGCCCCCTTCTCCTTGTGCCCTCCATCTTTCCCAGCATCAGGGTCTTTTCCAGGGAGTCTTCTCTTCTCATGAGGTGGCCCAAGTCTTGGAGCCTCAGCTTCACGATCTGTCCTTCCAGTGAGCACTCAGGGCTGATTTCCTTCAGAATGGATACGTTTGATCTTCTTGCAGTCCGTGGGACTCTCAAGAGTCTCCTCCAGCACCAACTGTTTTTAGTCCCTTGTTATTTTGGCTTTTCGAACATCTCATGCTATTGCTGCTAGTTCTTCCGAATGATAAATTTTATCGTTTTTGTAAACCTGCCTTGAGGTTTTTTTGGTTTTCTTTTGGTTTTACAGCCAAGCAGCGTATAATAATAATAATAATAATAATAATAATAATAATAATAATTTATACCCCGCCCATCTGGCTGAGTTTCCCCAGCCACTCTGGGCAGCTCCCAATCAAGTGTTAAAAACAGTACAGCGTTAAATATTAAAAACTTCCCTGAACAGGGCTGCCTTCAGATGTCTTTTAAAGAGAAGATAGCTGCTTATTTCTTTCACATCTGGTGGGAGGGCGTTCCACAAGGCGGGCGCCACTACCGAGAAGGCCCTCTGTCTGGATCCCTGTAACCTCACTTCTCGCAATGAGGGAACCGCCAGAAGGCCCTCGGCGGTATACATTTTATGGAAGAAAATACAAATAAACATAGCACCCCAGGCTCAGTCTGGGCCTGAGATAAGAATCCCTGTCTGGAAACTTGGAGAGCAGCTGCCAATCAGTGCTGGCAATGCTGAACCAAATGGACCAATGGTCTGATTTCTCTCCCCCCCCCCCACGAGCCATTGCCAACCTGGTGCCCTCCAGGTTCTCAAAGCTGGTCATGGCTCAGTTCCAGGGTGCGATTCCTGGCACCCATAGCCATAAAGGATCTCAGGTAACAGGCAACACGAAAGACCTGTACAAGGGACTGCGTGGAAAGCTGCCGGCCAGAGTCCGTAATCCTGGCTAGATGAATAATAGACTCATAGAACTGCAATGTTGGAAGAGACCACTAGGGTCATTTGGCCAAACACACAGCAGTGCAGGAATCACAGGTAATTGTTGTCATTTAGTCGTGTCCGACTTTTCGTGACCCCCTGGGCCAGAGCACGCCAGGCACTCCTGTCTTCCACTGCCTCCCGCAGTTTGGTCAAACTCATGCTGGTAGCTTCGAGAACACTGTCAACCATCTCGTCCTCTGTCGTCCCCTTCTCCTTGTGCCCTCCATCTTTCCCAACATCAGGGTCTTCTCCAGGGAGTCTTCTCTTCTCATGAGGTGGCCAAAGTACTGGAGCCTCAGCTTCACGATCTGTCCTTCCAATTGAGCACTCAGGGCTGATTTCCTTCAGAATGGAGAGGTTTGATCTTCTTGCAGTCCATGGGACTCTCAAGAGTCTCCTCCAGCACCAGAATTCAAAAGCATCAATTCTGAGGACTGCAAACTTTCATTTGTTGATCAGTACAATAAAGCTGATTGGCTTTTTTAAACTGCCTAGAAAGACCTGGTTCCTCGGGTCATTAATTTCAACATCAACAGAAGTATAGTGTCCAGATCAAGGGAAGTAATAGTGCCACTGTATTCTGTCTTGGTCAGACCACACATGGAAGACTGTGTCCAGTTTGGGGCGCCACAATCTAAGAAGGATATTGACAAGCTGAAAGGTGTGCAGAGGAGGGCGACCAAGATGAACAAGGGTCTGGAAACCAAACCTTATGAAAAACAGTTGAGGAACTTGGGTCCTTTTAGCCTGGGAAAAAGGAGACCGGGAGGAAATATGACAGCCGTCTCCAAATATCTTGAGGGCTGTCACATGGGAAATGGAACAAGTTTGCTTGTATGTGGTGTATAGCCAGTGTGGTGTAGTGGTTAAGAGCGGTAGTCTCGTAATCTGGGGGACCGGGTTCGCTTCCCCGCTCCTCCACATGCAGCTGCTGGGTGACCTTGGGCCAGTCACACATCTTTGAAGTCTCTCAGCCCCACTCACCTCACAGAGTGTTTGTTGTGGGGGAGGAAGGGAAAGGAGAATGTTAGCCGCTTTGGGGCTCCTTAGGGTAGTGATAAAGCAGGATATCAAATCCAAACTCCCTCCTCCTCCTCCTCCTCCTCCTCCTCCTCTTCTTCTTCTTCTTCTTCTTCTTCTTCTTCTTCTTCTTTCTCCTGCTTGGGAGGGTAGGACTTGAACCAAAGGTTTCAGGCTACAAGAAAGGAGATTCTGACTAAACATCAGGCATAACTTTCTGAAAACAAGAGCCGTTAGACAGGGAAACGGACTCCCTTGGGAGGTCCCCTTCCTTGGTGGTTACGTGTGTGTGTGTGTGTGTGTAATTAGTTTTTTAGCATACCATTTTCAACAATTATTAAACATACTTTTATATCTTATACAATTTTTTTTGACTTCCATCAATCACATCTGAAAATTTTCCAAACTTATCACTTAATTGACATTTCTTACTTTCACTATAGGGACGCGGGTGGCACTGTGGGTTAAACCACAGAGCTTGCCGATCAGAAGGTCAGTGGTTCGAATCCCTGCCACGGGGTGAGCTCCCGTTGCTCGGTCCCTGCTCCTGCCAACCTAGCAGTTCGAAAGCACCTCAAAGTGCAAGTAGATAAATAGGTACCACTCCGGCGGGAAGGTAAACGGCGTTTCCGTGCGCTGCTCTGGTTTGGCAGAAGCGGCTTAGTCATGCTGGCCACGACCTGGAAGCTGTACGCCGGCTCCCTCGGCCAATAAAGCGAGATGAGCGCCGCAACCCCAGAGTCGGTCACGACTGGACCTAATGGTCAGGGGTCCCTTTACCTTTTTACTTTCACTATTACATATATCATAACTAATATCTCTCTTCTTTCTCTTCTTTGCAATATTTCATATATTTCTCCTTACAAAACTTCTAGCGTAATTTGTTCATTACAGTTGCTCTTCAAGTAATTTGTATATTTCTTCCAATCTTCTGTAAATCTCTGGTCCAGCAGGTTTCGAATCCTTCCTGTCGTTTTATCCAATTCTGCGTAGCCCATTAATTTTGTCTGCCATTCTTCTTTCGTCGGTATTCCTTGGAGGTTTCTAAGCAGAGTTTGGACAGCCATCTGTCATGGATGCTTTAGCTGAGATTCCCGCATTGCAGGGGGTTGGACTAGATGACCCTCGGGGTCCCTTCCATGAATCTATGATTTTTTGAAGTAGATTAATCCTGGGCCATTTGTTCTCAAAGGGGGTTGTCCATCCCACCCCCAACGTCACTGGGCAAGGTTGGCTTGGCAGGAGGATATGCCAGTTGGGCCCTTGGCCTGGTGCCACGAGGCAGTTGGCCATGCCTGGAATTTGACAGTGCTTCTCCTCACAGAGCATGGAAAGGAAAAAGTGGCGGTCGATGCTTCAGCATGACAGGGATGTAAAACATCCTAACAAATTTTAGAAGCCTGAATTTGTTTTCAAGCTGACAGCATCCAAGAGAACCTTACAGTAAAACGAATCAAGCCGTTAATAATAGATTGAAAGTTGACATCGTTCGTTGTAAAGAATGAATGGAAACAGTCGTCTAAAAAGCCCTTTACATTCAGAATGCTATTTTGTTCATTCCGTCTACTTTCTAACGTTATCTCAGGGCTCACTTCTGTTGGGTCCAGGATTTGTTCTGTTTGCCCCACGTTTGCTAGGCATGGGTCTGAGAGGTTTTTCTTCCATCCTGCCTCTCCCCCCAGGAAAACCTGCTCTTTACCGCTGAATCAGAACAAACATCAATCCCTGATTGACATGTCTTCCATCATCAGTGGGTTTTCCCATTGAAAGTGGCAGGATGAAAGAAAAAACCTCTACAACCCGCGCCTAGGACAAATGGAAATGTGGATGATCCCTAAGTCAAGTTTTGTTTTTGTTTTTTTAAAGAAGAAGATACAACTAAAAAACTTCAAAACTATTTTGAGATTGCAAGAGGTAGTAATTCTCTGGACAACATTGTATAGGGACCCTAGTGTTCACAGAAAGTGTTCCTATAATAAGTTGGTGCTTTTGCTCTGAAATAAGACGTTATTTTTGCCATTTCAGTGGTACCTCGGTTTAATCTATTCCGGAAGCCCGTTCTTAAACCGAAACCGTTCTTAAACTGAGGCACGTTTTTCCTAATGAGGCCTCCTGCCACCGGTAAAGTTCGCAAACTTCCGGTTTTGCAGAGTTCGTAAACCGAATAGTTCATAAACAGGGCTGTACTTAAACCGAGGTACCACTATATAGCAAAAAAAACAACAACCTTTTATTTTTCACTTGTTGGATTTCCCCCTGAAAGGGACAAGGCCAGATGAAATTGAGCTGGGATGTAGAAACCGGCATTTTTACATCAGGTCTGCAAAACAAAACTGTGCTGGGCCCGGGGCTAACCCGAGTAGCGTGGTCCAGGTCCAGTCCCACATCCAGAGGCGAGGAGTCAGTCTGACAGGGCCAAGACAGGACACGAGGCAGAAAACCAGGCAAGGTCAGGCTGGATCACAAGCAGGTTCTGGCAAACAGAAATGTTGCTCCCGCAACCTGGGGCGGGGTCCGACAGCCTTTTCTCTTTGTCGGGGTAATGGCCAGTCTTGATCCCCTGACGACTCACCTCCCTGTTTCGCCCGAAGGCGAGCACTCCTCCTGCGAGTACTCGGGTCTCTCCTTCTCTCAGACCTCAGTCTTTGCAGCTCGGGAGACGTCGGTGGGTTACTAGACCC
The DNA here is from genome assembly GCF_964188315.1 of Podarcis muralis. Taxonomy (NCBI): domain Eukaryota; kingdom Metazoa; phylum Chordata; class Lepidosauria; order Squamata; family Lacertidae; genus Podarcis; species Podarcis muralis. The sequence goes on from NC_135661.1 coordinate 84,594,541, forward strand.
AGAGGCCGCCTCAGCCTCCCCTGACCCAACCGGTAGTGGAGCAGCTGTAAGTAATGGCCCAGCTGAAGGCAATGAGGTAATCCCCGCATCTGGAGCCAGGGCAGGCTCAGGCCCCTGACTCGGCCCAGCTGGTGCTTGTTGCAGGGGAACCTGTGCAGACTGGGGCTCTTCAGAATCAGGCGCCAGACTTGGTTCAGATAGAATCATAGAATCATAGAGTTGGAATAGACCACAAGGGCCATCGAGTCCAACCCCCTGCCAAGCAGGAAACACCATCAGAGCACTCCTGACATATGGTTGTCAAGCCTCTGCTTAAAGACCTCCAAAGAAGGAGACTCCACCACACTCCTTGGCAGCAAATTCCACTGTCAAACAGCTCTCACTGTCAGGAAGTTCTTCCTAATGTTTAGGTGGAATCTTCTTTCTTGTAGTTTGGATCCATTGCTCCGTGTCCGCTTCTCTGGAGCAGCAAAAAACAACCTTTCTCCCTCCTCTATGTGATATCCTTTTATATATTTGAACATGGCTATCATATCACCCCTTAACCTCCTCTTCTCCAGGCTAAACATGCCCAGCTCCCTTAGCCGTTCCTCATAAGGCATCGTTTCCAGGCCTTTGACCATTTTGGTTGCCCTCCTCTGGACACGTTCCAGTTTGTCAGTGTCCTTCTTGAACTGTGGTGCCCAGAACTGGACACAGTACTCCAGGTGAGGTCTGACCAGAGCAGAATACAGTGGCACCTGAGGCAAAGGATCCGCTGTGGACTGAGACTCCTCTGGTTCCGAGTCTGAGCCCGAGTCCCAGGCCATCACACAAAACAGAAAACCTTGCATGCTTGAGAAGTCCCCCTCTCGCAATAAGCACCTGCCTGGGCGATGCTTCCTAACAGGCTGCCAGGCAGGTAAGACTGGGGTGAAGGGAGAGTTTGCTTCTTTTCTGGGGAACTCTTGAAATATCCTGGTCCAAGAAAGGCCCCTTCCGGCATATGGGGCACTGGGGGCAGAAGTGAGGGCAGAGTCAGTGACGGAAGCGACGAAGGTGGATTCACAAAAGGGGGTTTCTCAGAATAGCTGTCAACTTACAGATTTGAAAATAAGGGACCGGCAGCCTCGAAAATAAGGGATCAACAGCCAAAATAAGGGATTTTGCTTAGCTTATGCATAAATCCGGCACTGATGGAGCCATGCTGCTTTTACTGCGACTGACCGTGTTTTGCAGGGGGTTGGACTAGATGATCCTAAGGGTCTACAACTCCCACCAAAGAAGAGGGGCAGACAAAACCGATGAACGACGTCAAGATGGCAAAGCTTACAGGCAGAATTAGAAACCAGGAAGAGGACCTCTTTAATAAAGAAGGGGGAAAGTTTATAATTTAGTTGAAAAGCTATTGTCAAGAGTTACATACATTGGTAGGATTGACAGAAAACTTGTAGTAAAAATTTGAACTATGGATGGACAAATGATTTATAAAAATAGAGTTATGAAAGGGATGCAGAAGGAGAAATCATTACATTAAGATGCTGCACTGGTTCGAAGGGATGCTAAGCAGCACGTCGGCGCTGCCGTCGTCCTGGCGCGAGGAGTTCCATCGGCCCTTCCCCGCCCAAGGGCGGGGGGAGAGAGAGATTCACCTACGCCGCCCCGAGCCCGGCATGAGGCGGCTGCGGCGCCGCTGAAGCGCCGCCCTTCTGCGTCCCTCCCCATCCCCTCCTCTTCCTCTCTTCCTCCTCCCTCAGGCCACCTCCTCAGCCGCCACCGCTGCTGCCGCCTCCGGCTTCCCCTGGCAGCGCGACAGAAGTCTCGCAAGAGAGGGGCTGCCTGCCGACCCGCTGCCACCTGTCTCCTCACAATGCGCCCCTGGGGGGGGGGGGAAGGGAGAGACGGAGACGCGGCAGCTCATGCGCGCTCTCTCTCGAGGTAGAGGACCCCGAGCCGCTGCTTCCCTCCCGAGCCGGGCGAGCATGAAACCCGGGAAATTTAAGGGACATCATCAATAAGGGACAGCAGCGGGACACGGCGCTGGGATAAGGGAGTTTCCCGCCAAATAAGGGACGGTTGACAGTTATGGTTTCTCAGACACCCCAGACTGTAGGGTTTGCACCGCCCAGATGCAAAGGACGCTGAACAACAGCTGAGAGGGGGCTGCTGGTTCTTTCTTGGCAGACCCCCGAACAGGGCCAGGTGTCCCAGCCATCGCTCTGCTCTGCCAACTTCTGGTACCAGACACAAAAGTCAAAAGCAGGTTGCTGAAAGACAGCCGAAGCGCGTTGGAAGTGGGGTAAGACCGGGACTTTTGTGGTGGCAGTTCCTGGGGTCTGTCTCTCTCTCTCGGCTCCTGAAAGGCAGAGAGGATAAACAGGTGGTGCTTGTTCACCAGCATATAAATCTGCGCCCTTTTTTAAAAGCTTGCCCGCAAACTCTAACAAATGCAACCAGCCTCGCCATCTTGCTGCTGCCGTTTGCAGGCTTGAAAAGAAGTCAAGCTTTTGCAAGAGCTGGCAAATGTGCTGCAGCAACTCAGCTGACAGGTTGTCCTCAGGAGACACGGCTGGCTCTGGTGGATTTTTCCATGAGGCTTTTAAGAAAAAAAACCACCCAAAAAACAACATTGTTGCTTTCTTGCGCTGTGTGCAGGAGGGAACTCGGGAAATGTACTAATATTAAGCCTTGGCCTCGCTGGCTTGCCTTGTGTGGCGTGTTCTCTTGAAGAAGAAAGCCTGCCCTGTTCTCCATCAGCAGCGTCTGAAAGCAGACGGGATTGCGAGGAAGCACAGAAAGATGGAGAAAGATACCCCGCCACACACACACAGTGCAGGCTCTTATTTTCATAGTAGAATCATATAATGATAGAGATGGACGGGACCCCCAAGGGCCATCTAGCCTGACCCCCTGAAATCAGAGGCGTAGGAAGGGGGGCAGGGGGGCGGACCGCCCCGGGTGTCATCACTAAGGGGGTGACATTTGATGTGCCACCTGCCCGCGACTCCCAAGCCTATCCTGAGCCGTCAATGGGGGGGGGGGAGGTTGACAAAATAAATTCGCACCCGGTACCACCTGACCTTGCTACGCCTCTGCCTGCAATGCAGGAATCTCAGCTGAAGCCTCCCTGACAGATGGCCACCCAACCTCTGCAAGGAAGGAGAGTCCACAACCTCCAGTGGGGGACAGTTCCACCGTCAAGCAGCTCTTACTGTCTGAAAATTCCACCTTTTTATTCGGAATCTCCTTTCTTGAATCTCTTGGTCCGATTCTCCCCTTTGGAGCAGCTTGTTCCACTTCCATGTGGCAGCAATTGGAAGATGGCTCTGAGCCTCCTCTTCTCCAGGCTAAACATGCCCAGCTCCTTCAACCGTTCCTCATCAGGCTTTGTTTCCAGACTCTTGGTTGTTGTCCTCTGCACAGCTTCCGGCTTGTTAATAATAATAATAGAAGAAGAAGAAGAAGAAGAGTTTGGATTTGATATCCCGCTTTATCACTACCCGAAGGAGTCTCAAAGTGGCAAACATTCTCCTTTCCCTTCCTCCCCCACAACAAACACTCTGTGAGGTGAGTGGGGCTGAGAGACTTCAAAGAAGTGTGACTGGCCCAAGGTCGCCCAGCAGCTGCATGTGGAGGAGCGGGGAAGCGAACCCGGTTCACCAGATTACGAGACTACCGCTCTTAACCACTACACCACACTGGCGCTAATTATAATAATTTATTATTTGTACCCCGCCCATCTGGCTGGGTTTCCCCAGCCACTCTGGGCGGCGTCCAACAAAGATTAAAAATACATCAAAATGTCACACATTAAAAACTTCCCTAAACAGGGCTGCTTTCAGATGTCTTCTAAAAGTTTGGTATTTGTTTTTGACATCTGGTGGGAGGGCATTCCACAGGGCGGGTGCCACTACTGAGAAGGCCCTCTGCCTGGTTCCCTGTAGCTTTGCTTCTCGCAATGAGGGAACCGCCAGAAGGCCCTCGGCGCTGGACCTCAGTGTCCGGGCAGAATGATGGGAGTGGAGATGCTCCTTCAGGTATCCTGGGCCAAGGCCGTTTAGGGCTTTAAAGGTCAGCACCAACACTTTGAATTGTGCTCAGAAACGTACTGGGAGCCAATGTAGGTTTTTCAAGACTGGTGTTATGTGGTCTCATCGGCCACTCCCAGTCACCAGTCTAGCTGCTGCATTCTGGATTAATTGCAGTTTCCGGGTTACCTTCAAAGGTAGCCCTACGTAGAGCGCATTGCAGTAGTCCAAGCGGGAGATAACTAGAGCATGCGCCACTCTGAAGTGCTCAGAACTGGACACAGGACTTCCAACCAACCCACCCCTCCCGCTTTTTATTTTAACCTTCTCATATCTTACTTCTTTTGTTGTTGTGGAGGTCGGATGATCGGCAGCTGTCAGCTATTTCTTGTCCGAGCAAAGCATTTTGCAAGAGATCCGCTGTTTAAGATGCCAGTTAAAGCCTCTTCAAATGCCCTTTTATTGTGCGTTCGCAGTTATTTGTACTATCAGGGCAATCATACTATGACTCCTTTTTCAATGTCGTGTGCACCCTGCAGAAATTTTGGGGTGCCCCCACTACTTCATTTCCGACCAGTGTGTAACTTCCTGCTGAAATATTTCTCATTCCACAAATGTGGGTTTTTTTGCAGGGGAACGGTGTGGGGTTTGACCCACTTTTGTTGGGCTATTAGTAATTTGTAGACCTCTTATCCTTTGTGAATTCCCCTGCTCTGTGTGTTTTTCTTTAAAGCCTTCTAAGCCCTTGCCTATGAATACATCTTGTGGCAGGGAGTTCCAGAAGGTAACTGTGCATTGTGCAAAGTAGTCCTTTCTTTTTTCTGGCTTGAACCTATTGCCCGCCTAATATGATGCGAGAGGGAGAAAAACTATGCTCTCTACTTTCTCCTCACCAGATATCATCTTATAAGCTTCTTCTTCTTCTGTTCTTTCTTTTTTCGATATTCTATTCTATTTATTTATTTATTTATACTTTTCAAGTTTATGCATTTCACTAATTTTATACATTTCACTAATTGTACATTCATTTTATAATAATAATTTATTATTTATACCCCGCCCATCTGGCTGGGCCTCCCCAGCCACTCTGGGCAGCTTCCAACAAAGTATTAAAATACAATCGTCTGTTAAACATTAAAAGCTTCCCTCAACAGGGCTGCCTTCAGATGTCTTCTAAAAGTCTGGTAGTTGTTCTTCTCTTTCACATCTGGTGGGAGGGCGTTCCACAGGGCGGGTGCCACTACCGAGAAGGCCCTCAGCCTTTGACATTTCCAAACTTGACTTCCACCCCTCTCTTTCTGCGGTTCCTTAAATTTGTTTTTTAATATCTTCTGCATATCCACATTAACTTAATTTGCTCATTTATTTCATCTTCTTTAAGTATATACTCTTCTGAAACTGCAGGTTGTTACAAAAATCCTGAAAATGTTTTTACCTGTTTGTAATTTACCTGTAAATATTCAATAAACCATTTCCATTCATTCATATATATATATATAATTCATCTTATAAGCTTCTATCATGTCCCACCCCACCTTGCACACTGAAACATCGTGGGCACACGAACCTCTTTCCTGGTTCAATATCTTGCAAGTCTAGCAGCTGCCAGAGAGCAAATTAACCTCTCCACCCCACGCCACCTGCAACCTGGCTCCAGTCCTGCTCCTTAAACAATGCCTCAAAGGCAAATAAATATATTTACCCAAGCAAATATATTTAACTCCCTCTCGAAAATCCGCTGGAACAGGGCCAGTCTCGGACGGAGAGGGCCGAGGCGTTAAAAGGCAGCCGCTCTCCCCCCCCATTGCAACCAAGGTCAAGGCCCCCTGCGCCTTTCGAGAGTCCATCTCGTGCAATATTTCGGCAGGTCCAGAGGGAAGAGAGGAGGAACAGCTGCTCAGGGTGTGAGCCTGACCTTCTTCTCTGCCTCGGCGGCGCAGGGACTGCGAAATCCCCTCTGCTGCTGAATGGCTAAAGATCCACAAATCCCTTTGAGCTGGAAGCAGCCCACCAGGCAGGCAGCAGAACACCGCAAACCACAAGGCTCAATGCGCCTCTGATGGGCCACCATGCGCGGCTGGGGGAGGTCCATGCGCCACAACATCTGCAGGTTCAAGAGATGGTGACAGGTTGAGCTAGCTCGGGTGGGCTTTAAAAGCGCTCGCTATACAGTGGTACCTCGGCTTACAGGCGCTTCAGGTTACAGACGCTTCAGGTTACAGACTCCGCTAACCCAGAAATTAGAACTTTGCTTCAGGATGAGAACAGAAATCGCGCGACGGTGGCAGCAGGAGGCCCCATTAGCTAAAGTGGTACCTCAGGTTAAGAACGGACAGTTTCAGGTTAAGAACGGACCTCTGGAATGAATTAAGTTCTTAACCCGAGGTACCACTGTACAGGGCCTGCAAGGCAGAGCTGTTCCACCTGGCCTTTGGTTTGGCCTCAGTTCCTCCCTTTATGGTTTTGATCTATGGGCTACTTTTAAAATGAGGCTGCATTTTAAACTGCATCTTAACCTGTATTTTAAATTGTTTTTTTGTTTTTTTCCTATTATGTTTTTACTGTAATTTTACTGGTGTTAGCCGCCCTGAGCCCAGCACCACCCGCGTCCCTATCCATCAATAGCTACGAGTCACGAAAACTCCAAAGTGGAACCTTCAGCTTTTGAATCCTGGATTCTGGGGAGCGAGGAACACATTCAGGTGGTTCTTGCCTTCCTGCTCTGGTTCTGCGCCTACCCCAGAGGTATTTTATGGAGGGCAGGATCTTAGATTAGATGGGACTCTCTGGTCTGATCCACTAAGGCTCCTTTGCCCCCGATTCCTGCCCTTCTGGCTGCCTTGGTAGAGTTGCCAATGTCACACACACACACTCTCTCCTTTTCTGCCCTGGCAGTAGTAGGAGGTACACAGAAAATCTGCTGGTGATTATGCCTTCCCCATCATTCCTCCCAGCTGAAAACAAACAGCCCCGGCTTGTCTGCATGTTGGGTCATTGTCAAAGCCGATGGAGCATTAATTCATTTTTTTTTTTAATGTGGCAAACACAGGGATCAAAGATGCCCTTTGTGCTTGCATGAGAGTGGCGGAAAATCTTCCCTGTGTGACAGAGAGCCTCTCCACAGTGGTTTTTTTTTTTTTTTTTTAATTGTGGGTGTAATTCTGAAGCATGTTTTTAATGCAGTTACTGCTGCAATCATGGTAGACATTATGGATTGTTGTTATTATTATTTACAGTGGTACCTCGGGTTACATACGCTTCAGGTTGCAGACTCTGTTAACCCAGAAATAGTGCTTCAGGTTAAGCACTTTGCTTCAGGATGAGAACAGAAATCGTGCTCCGGTGGCGTGTCAGCAGCGGGAGGCCCCATTAGCTAAAGTGGTGCTTCAGGTTAAGAACAGTTTCAGGTTAAGTACAAATCTCCGGAATGAATTAAGTACTTAACCTGAGGTACCACTGTATTGCATTTATATGCTGCCCTATACCCCGTGGTCTCAGCATATGTTGTTCTGCTGTTCTACCCCAGTGCTGCCACACATTTAGCAGAAGACCCCTAAGGTAAAGGACCCCTGGACGGTTAAGTCCACTCAAAGGCGACTATGGGGTTGCGGCGCTCATCTCGCATTCAGGCCGACGGAGCCGGCGTTTGTCCGCAGACATCTTTCCAGGTCATGTGTTCAACATGACTAAACCGCTTCTGGCCCAATGGGACACAGTGATGGAAACCAGAGCGCACGGAAACACAGTTTACCTTCCCGCCAGAGTGGTACCTATTTATCTACTTGCACTGGTGTGCTTTCGAGCTGCTAGGTTGGCAGGAGCTGGGACAGAGCAACGGGAGCTCGTCCTGTTGCCGGGATTCGAACCGCCAACCTTCCAATCGGAAAGCCCAAGAGCAGGGGTCAGCAACCCGGAGCCGCATGTGGCTCTTTTACACATTTGCCACTGTTACCGGAAAAATCCGAGGGCTCCCTTGGACAAAACAAAGACACCAACCAGAGCAAATTGGAAGCAAATCAGCAGCCTGTAGGCCTGGTCTTTATTGAAGAAAAGACAGTCGCGACAGGGTGCTCCCCTCACTAGCAGGTGAGAGGAAGGACCCAGAAAAATAGTGTGCCAGGTCTTATAAAAACTTTTGAAATTCCCCTCCTCTAGGTCAAGCCCACCCCCAGAAACATCATGCATACATTACAGAAAGGAGGGGTTGAGGGAGGAGTTGGTGGTAACCTGAGTGTCTTGTCACCTGGCTGGTTCCTCCTTTCCCCCCTACCCCTTGAGTCACTTCCAGGAGACAAAGGGGAGTTTGCAGTTTCCTGCCCCCTGAGGGAAGATCTGATTATTGTCCTTTGTTTCAGTCCATGCTGAATCCACTCCCATATGCAAGTTCTTTGTGATCTTGATTGTCTTCTGTCTGGGATCATCAGGGTCGGCACAGCCACTGGGCAGAGCTCCTGCAGATGTGCTGAGACAGTGAAGGGATTATGGCTGACCAGGGCCAAGCCACCCCCCTTTGTTAGTTCTTGTCATATGGAGTAAAATAAAATGGAACAGTGCAAATCCAATGTATGGTTGATTTTCTATGAATTTATAACAGAAATGTGGCGTATGTAGTGTGTGAGTGTGTGTGTGTGAAGTTTGTACAAACAGAATGATTGGGGTGGGGGGTTCCTGCTACACCACGGCTCCGGGGCGGATACTAGCGAGGGGAGGAGGCGCATTGTACACCCCGACACTCCCCACTGTGGCAGGTGCTGTACTGGCTGTGACGTCGCATGTTAAGTCACGCACCGTCCCGACATCACCTTCCCGCCCGCTGTCAGATCGCGGCTCCGGAGATATATTTTTTTTAAATGTCGCAATGGTTTTGCGGCTCCCAGTTGTTGTTTTCTTCGGAAACAGGTCCAAGTGGCTCTTTTTGTCTTAAAGGTTGCAGACCCCTGCCCAAGAGGCTCGGTGGTTAAGACCACAGCGCCACCCGCGTCTCTGTGGAGGACTGCTATTCTTCCAGAGCTACGATTCCCAAAGCCCCTGGGAAGAGGAATGGTTTGTTAAACCGCTCTTCGAATAGGGGTGTCTCTCAGCACCCTTAACACACTACAGCTCCCAGTATATTTTTGGGGGGGAATCCATCGCTGTTTAAAGTGGCATCGCAGCACCCTAAGAAGGATGAAAAGGCGCCATTTTGGCTGGATCCTTTACCTTTAGGAACACGGGTGGTGCTGTGGGTTAAACCACAGAGCCTAGGACTTGCCGATCAGAAGGTTGGCGGTTCGAATCCCCGTGACGAGGTGAGCTCCCATTGCTCGGTCCCTACTCCTGCCAACCTAGCAGTTCGAAAGCACACCAGTGCAAGTAGATAAATAGATACTGCTCTGGCGGGAAGGTAAACGGCGTTTCCGTGCGCTGCTCTGGTTCGCCAGAAGCGGCTTAGTCATGCTGGCCACATGACCCGGAAGCTGTACACCGGCTCTCTTGGCCAATAAAGCAAGATGAGCGCTGCAACCCCAGAGTCGGCCACGACTGGACCTAACGGTCAGGGGGCCCTTTACCTTTAGGAAGGCTCTTTTTAGCGCGTGTGACAATCGGGAGAGCCAAGCAAGCCATGCTTTCCCTCCTGCCTCTCCCCCTAAGTCTTTTGCAATCTCCTCCCCAAACAAACCCCATTCCATCCTCCTGGGTCACATCCTTGAGCTATTTATAAGCTCCTTCTCTCTCTCTCTCTCTCCCTGCCTCGAGACTTCCAGCTGTCGCTCTGCCAAGGCGGCGGCGATTGCATCTCTCCCTGAGCATCTCTTTGCTTCATCTTTCCGCCGCCATGTGAGGAAATCGCTTTCGAGATCCTCGGAGGCTATCTGTTTCCCCAAACACCAAATCTCTGAGACGTCGCCGTTGCCGCCGGTTGAGTCACCCGGTTGACGCCAAGTGCTGAGGTCACCTGACCCCCCTCGCTGGGTCACGTGACCTCCACACCCCACCAGTTGGCTGCACAGTTTATTTTAAGCCATGCGCTCAGGCCTCTGGTGGTGCACAGGGCCTTCTCTGAGAAACCTCTGAGTCATGCTACCCCTGCCCAGAGTTGGCGTTGCTGTATAAGGGAAGCTCTGGCCCGCTATTAATATGACCGAGGCCAACGCCTAGGCGGTCCAGAGGCCATAGCAGGTGGGCTCGAAAATGCCACATTATTTCCCCGCTTCTTGCTCATCCGAAGGACCATCTGCCAGAGGGTAGCTAAGGCATGGAAATAAACGTGAGCGCATCTGCCTGCGTTATGTGGGGTTGATGAGCCTCTGCCAACCTGGTGCCCTCCATATTTTAGTTTATTTTTGGACGGCAATGCCCACAGAACCAGACTTTCCTAAAGGAACGGAAGACGTTTTCGACTGGAAAACAGTTGCAAACCATTGACATCGCTCGTAAGGTTAAAATAAGTTTCGTGAGGAGTAATTTATAAATTATCGCGAGGAGAATTAAGAATAGATGTGTCGGAAATGAGAGTTTATAGCCGTAACTATAGTAACAAAACGCATAATTAGAAAGGCTTTAGAAAACCGTCAGTCGAGGTTTAAGGAAGTCTCAGGCGGTGAGAGCGAAAAAATTCGAAATGATGCTTAAAAGGATGTTATTTTGGAAAATATGTGTAAAAATGAATAAAAATTATTTATTAGATAATGCCCATCTGACCTCGGCCAGGGCACTGGGTTTATTTTATTTTTGTTTATTGTGTTTATATCTCACCTTTTTCTCCAAGGACCTCAAGGTGGTGGTGGGGGGCGTGTTTCTCCCCCTCCTCATTTTCTCCCCACAACAACCCTGTGACGTAGGTTAGGCGAAGAGATGCAAGGTCCAAAGTCTCCCCCAGTGAGCTTCACGACCAAGTGGGGGGATTCGAACCCTGGTCTCCCAGGTTGTAGTGTGACGCTCCAGCCACTACACCCCATGGGCTCTCTTTCCCCCCAATTATTATTATTATTATTATTTTGCATTTTCAAATAGCTGTTGATCTAGATTCTCTGGCTTTTCAGCAGCTGTGCCACACAGAGCCGGCCCTATCGTTAGGCAAAGTGAGGCAGGGGAGAGGCAGAAGGAAGGAGAGGGGTGGCAAAGTGCGGATGTGAGCCTTTATTTATTGTATTTATTTATTTATTTAGTACAAATTAGAAAACATACATATTTACAACAAAAGAAAATACAAAAGAAAAAGAAAACACATATAACCAAGGGAAAAAAATAGAGAATACTTTGTCTCTTTTCCTATTTACAGTTATTTATACCTCTATAAAATGCTATTCACAATAAAGGAGTGAAATGAAAGGTACGATATCAGAAAAAAGAACAAAGAAAAAATAAAGAAGTAGAAGAAAAAGATCATAGGTGAAATTTTTTTAAAGTAGATAAGTATTCACTATACATAGCCGTTTCCCATCTATATTTATATTCAATTGTATAATTTCATCTTGTCCTTATCTACCTTAAATAAAGTGTTGTTGTTTTTTTAAAGACTTCCACCATTTACCTCACGCGTTTTTAATAATCCGTTCGTCAGGTCCTCTGTTCTTCATATTTTCCCTTTGGCTTTCCTTAATGTCTCCACTTTGTGTTTTTTATATTACGCACAAGATTATTCTAAACACAACTATTATTATTATTAATTAGATTTATATGCTGCCCTTCATCAAAAGATCTCAGGGTGTTTCACAAGATAAAAACACAAGATAAAAGCACACATAAATAGTTAAAACAGAAACGATGAAACAATAACCTCCCTCGCCCCCCAAAAAAACAAATTTTAAAGGCTGTAGAATATTAATCAGCCAAAGGTCTTGTTGGAGAGGAATGTTTTTGCCTGGCGCCTAAAGAAATGTAATGAAGATTTGAAATTTTGAAATGTAGATTTGAAATGTACAGACTGTTCTCTTTTGAAAGAAAACACTATGAAAATGATGTACAGATGGTAAAAATGTATAAAACCGGGTCAAACAAATGTTGGAAATGTAAAGAAAAAGAAGGGACTTTTTATCATATGTGGTGGGAATGCAGAGAAGTTTAAAAAAAATGGGAAATGATATACAATGAATTGAAAAAAATGTTTAAAATGACATTTGTTAAAAAGACAGAAGCAGTTTTGTTAGGGATTGTAGGACAAGACCTGCTAAGAAAAACAAATAATCTACTTATTTATGCTACAAAAGTGGCAAGAGTCTTGATAGCACAAGGATGGAAGAATGAGGAAATCCCAACGAAAGAAGAGGCGCAAGAAAAATTGATGAGCCACGCAGAGTTGGCTAAAAACTATGTGATAAGGACAACTGTGACTTTAAGGAAGATTGGGAACTTTTTCAAATTATCTAAAAACAACAACAACAAAATGAACTGGACTCCTTGGCAGGTTTTGAACAAACATCCACAAATTTATTGGTTGATTATATGATAGATAAGGCAAGGATATGTATAATTTTATAACATGCAGAGAATAATATGTGCAGAGAAATCAGAGAGAGGAGCTGAGGGAAGTCCCTTTTTTTGGGAGAAGGGAGGTATGGAAGGGGGGGAAAGGGGAAAAAATAATGTGTGTGATTATATGGTCTGATAATTTGTAGTAGTAGTAATAATAATAATAATAATAATAATAATAATAATAATAATAATTTATTATTTGTACCCCGCCCATCTGGCTGCGTTTCCCCAGCCACTCTGGGCGGCTTCCATAGAAACAAAAAATACACTAAAATATCACACATTAAAAACCAGGGACGCGGACTTATAAAAAATATTGGGGGGGCCCGGGAAAGCTCATGAATAATAAATAAGCTCATGAATATGCAAATAAAGTGGCGCCGCCTCCTCGTGAGCGAATAGGGGAGAGCGTGCTGCGCCTATTAATCAGCTCCAAAGGAAATTGGGTGGAGCTTTTGCTCGGGAGGGAGGGCAGGAGGCATGCAGCCCGCCCCTCCCTGTGCATTTTGGGCTGGGGGAGGGGCGGCGATGGCGCTCTGCTGGAGGGGCGCCGGAGATTATTGGGGGGGCGGAGCCCCCCCAAACGAATTTTTGAGGGGGCTCGGGCCCCCTCAAGCCCCATGGAGTCGGCGCCTATGTTAAAAACTTCCCTGAACAGGGCTGCCTTAAGAAGTCTTCTGAATGTCAGGTAGTTGTTTATTGTTATGTTGAAATTGCTTAATAAAAATATATTTTTTTAAAAAATTAAATGTAATGAAGGCACCAGGCGAGACTCCTTGGGGAGAGCATTCCACAGACAGGGAGCCACTGCAGAAAAGGCCCTGTTCTTGTTTTGCCACCCTGTGGACCTCACACAGAGGAGGCACACAGAGACGGGCCTCAGATCATAGAATTGTAGACTTGGCAGGTATCCCAAAGTCATCTAGTCCAACCCGCTGCAATGCAGGTGTCTTGGCTAAAGCAGGTGGCCACCCAGTCTCTCCTTTAAAACCCTCCAAGCTGCCCTTCTGGACGTCACTTCTTTCCCCTCCCTGCCCCCCCCCCCCAAATAATTTGCTTTTCTGTCCCACCAGCGGAGCCAGTCACCTCCAGGCTGAAAGCGCTGCGGCTGCAACGGGACGATTTCGAGATCCTCAAAGTGATTGGACGGGGAGCCTTCAGCGAGGTGAGAAGGGCTGGGGGTTTTTTGGGGGGGGGGCTCTCTCTGCTACCAGGTGCCCTCGGTACCAGATGGCCAGTGGGGCAAACTTTGCAATAGTCCAGGCGAAAACAACGCTGAAATATCGGGGCCTTCCTGGTGACCCTAGGGCAGCCTCGGCCAACCTGGTGCCCTCAGATATAATAACAATATAATAATAATTTATTATTTATACCCCGCCCATCTGGCTGAGTTTCCCCAGCCACTCTGGGCAGCTCCCAATCAAGTGTTAAAAACAGTGCGGCATTAAATATTAAAAACTTCCCTGAACCTTCAGGGTTCTTTTAAAGATAGGATAGCTGCTTATTTCCTTCACATCTGAAGGGAGGGTGTTCCACAGGGCGGGCGCCACTACCGAGAAGGCCCTCTGCCTGGTTCCCTGTAACCTCACTTCTCGCAATGAGGGAACCGCCAGAAGGCCCTCAGCGCTGGATCTCAGTGTCTGGGCAGAACGATGGAGGTGGAGATGCTCCTTCAAGTATACAGGACCGATGCCGTTTAGGGCTTTAAAGGTCAGCACCAACACTTTGAATTGTGCTCAGAAACGTACTGGGAGCCAATGCAGATCTCTCAGGACCAGTGTTATGTGGTCCTGGCGGCCACTCCCAGTCACCAGTCTAGCTGCCGCATTCTGGATTAGTTGCAGTTTCTGGGTCACCTTCAAAGGTAGCCCCACATAGAGCGCATTGCAGTAGTCCAAGCGGGAGATAACTAGAGCATGCACCACTCTGGCGAGACAGTCTGCGGGCAGGGAGGGTCTTAGCCTGAGTACTATAACTCCCATCAGCCAGCCTGGGTAAGGCTGGCTTGGGGCAAAGTTCTGGCAGAGACGGCTCCTCACAGCGCTACAATTCCCAGAGCGGTTTAACAATCCGTCCCTCTTCATGGGTCGCCCTGGGAACTATAGCTCTGCAAAGGGAATAGAGGCCCCTTGACAGCGCTCTGCACCCTCAGCAAACTAAAGCTCCCATAATTCTTTGGGGGAAGCCATGACTGTTTTTGAGTGGCTCCCCCAGATGGGCTGCCTATAAATAAAATAATATTACAGTGGTACCTCAGGTTACATACGCTTCAGGTTACAGACTCCGCTAACCCAGAAATAGTGCTTCAGGTTAAGAACTTTGCTTCAGGATGAGAACATAAATCGTGCTGCGGCGGGGCGGCAGCAGCAGGAGGCCCCATTAGCTAAAGTGGTGCTTCAGGTTAAGAACAGTTTCAGGTTAAGAACGGACCTCCGAAACGAATTAAGTACTTAACCCGAGGTACCACTGTAATAATGATGATGATGATGATGATGATGATGTATGGTGCAACTGTGGCCCAGGTATGTCAGTCCAGCCCCTTCTTTAACACACAGACTCCCACCTCCTATTTTACCTGCACAGGTAGCAGTCGTGAAGCTGAAGAGGACATCCCAGGTGTACGCCATGAAGATAATGAATAAATGGGACATGCTGAAGCGGGTTGAGGTGGGTATGGCAAGGTGCACCCTTCAGGCCCTGTGGGTGGTTTGGCTTTTATAGGTCAACACCAGCTCTTTGGATGGTACCCGAAAAGAGTGGGATTCTCAGGTGACTTGTCATGGACTGGTTGGACACAAAGGAATGGTGAGACAAACCAGTTGAGGAACCCCCAAGGGAAGAAGGCTCAGAGCCAGGGGATTGGTGGTGGGGCGACAATGAGCAGTCAGAGAGAGAAGAGGGAGCAGACTGGGAGGAGAAGGTGTCGGAAGCTGAAGAGAGGACAGGGCTTAGTGAGCAGGGAGAGTCTGGGGCAGAGAGCAGTTCAGCATCAGAGGCAGAAGCAGAGGCCAAGAGGCAGAGATGAGTCTGGCTGGGGAAAAGTCATGGGTGTCTCCCTCTCTTGCTGCAACCAGCTCCCCCCCTTTACTCACAGAACCAGAAGAGAGATGAAAAGGGTGGAGGGGAGGTTGGCTGCATGCAGACACAGTCTCCCATTGCTTGGGAAAACCCTGGAGAGGAGGCGATTTACGCTGGTAGCCAAAATTGTGGAAGCCTTTTAGGGAAAGTATTTCCAAGGTTTGATGAGCCATCAAACACCTGGTTGCCTCTCTAAACACTCACTCTCATTGGCTACATTCAGATGAAAGGAAGTACTGCACATCAACCTAATCAAGTTGTGCTTCCTTTTTGTTGTTATTTGGCTAAAACTTTTGATTGAATACAGTGGTGCCTCGCAAGACAAAATTAATCCGTTCCGCGTCTTGCGGTTTTTTCGTCTTGCGAAGCACGGCTATTAGCGGCTTAGCGGCTATTAACGGCTTAGCGGCTATTAGCGGCTTAGCGGCTATTAGTGGCTTAGCGGCTATTAACGGCTTAGCGGCTTTAAGAAAAAGGAAACAAACTTGCAAGAACTCGCAAGACGTTTTGTCTTGCGAAGCAAGCCCATAGGGAAATTTGTCCTGCGGAACGACTAAAAAAACGGAAAACCCTTTCGTCTAGCGAGTTTTTCGTCTTGCGAGGCATTCGTCTTGCGGGGCACCACTGTACAGATAATTGAACAGACTTTGTTGCATCACATTCTTCATTAAATCATCCTTCTATTGATGTATAATTTTATGGTATTACTCCAATAAAAAAATGGTGTTATGAGCCATCAAACCGCAGAAAGACACTTTTCCCCAAAGGTTTCCACTATTTTGGCCGCTGTGGGGAGGCAGGACTTTCAGTGTTGGACACTGATCCATAGGGCGAGACCTACCGTGAATGAACCACTATGTTCTGTAGGCCTGACCCCCCGAACAAGTCAGTGCAGATCATGTTCTTGCCAATAAGGAGTTAACTCCGCCTGGCACAGTGTGATTTAAAGCTGGTTCGCTCCTGGCCTGACCCACAGATGTGCAGCACTTTCACAGCAGGGATTATTTCATTTCACATTGGGGTGTCATTTTATACTGCTCTATGCTTAGCTACCCAGAGAAGATCTGAAATTAGATGGTATAACAAATAATTGTGAACTGAATTGAGAAAATAAATTGATTTCGATGCTACACCCATCAGGTTTCCTGCTTCCGAGAGGAGCGGGACGTGTTGGTCAACGGAGACAAGCGCTGGATTACGCAGCTGCACTTTGCTTTCCAAGACGAGAATTACCTGGTGAGTGATCATCATCGTTTATCTGTAGGCCGCCTTTCCATGGATAAAGCCACACTCAGGGCTGCTTACAACACGAAAAGACTTACAAAAATACATCATAAGCAGTATGTAAAAATGATTTGAAACATGCACGAACAAAACTAAGTGCCGCATTTTTCGCTCTATAAGACATACCCGACCATAAAGCGCACCTAGTTTTAGAGGAGCAGAACAAGAGAGAAAAAATCTCTCCCTCTCTGCTCAGCGCCTCTCCAGCAAAGCAGGAGGAGAAACGGAAGGGACTGGACTCCGTTTCTCCTCCCGCTTCGCTGAAGGGGCGCTGCGCAGAGAGGGAAAGCTGTGCAGTGCCTCTCCAGCGAAGCGACGCCAGGAGAGCAAGAGGGATCGGTGTGCACCGACCCCTCTCGCTCTCCAGGCTTCAGCAAAAGGAACGCGAAGCCTCCTGGAACTAATGGTCAGGGGTCCCTCTACCTTTACATTGATTATTGCCTTCATTTTATGGATCAATGGTCTCGTTAGACAGTAAAATCTGTGTTAAATTGCTGTTTTAGGGGGTGTTTTTCACCGTCTGGAACGGATCAATCCATTTTGCATTACTTTCAATGGGAAAGTCCGCTTCAGGTTAAGAACGCTTCAGGTTAAGAACGGACTTCCGGAACCAATTAAGTACTTAACCTGAGGTACCATTGTATTGGCGAAACAAATAACCCAAAGCAATACCCAACCCCAATAACCTGTAGGCATCCTGAGCCCCAAACTGGCAAACGATTCTTCCATTGCAGAGTTGGTCTAGATGATCCCTTTTGTCCCCTCCAAGTCTACGTTTCTGTGACACAACCAAAACAGTCCCTTGCGCAGCCTCAGCTTTTGTAGCTGGAGTCAGTCCGCTGGTCTGCCAGTCAGCCAGTGAGGGCTCCGCCCTCTCCAGTCAGGTGGGAAGAGGCTAGCAAATCAGGGAGCGGGTCTTGCACGACTCACAGCCAATATGGGGCTGCTGAGTATGACCTATTCATAAGAACTGAAGGAGATCCATTTGGCCCAGTGCTCTGTCTCTGACAGTGGGCAGCCGGGACTCCGGCGGAAGATCACTGGCAGGACACGGGAGCCCGGGCTCAGTTCCGGAATCCAGTTTCTCAACGAGAAAGTCAGAACAGAAGCAACAAAAGGAAAGGGAGATCTGGACATGGGTGCCTTTCCTTCCTCGCTGGATTATGTCCAGCCCACACAGGTCTGGAATTAAGAGCCTCTACATCAAAAGGCAAGCCGTCCTCCGGTTTCGAAACAAAGCGCTGACGTTTGCCATCCCTTCTAGTTTGCCAGCTGACCACCGGTATTCTGCCCCCAAATGACCACCACCGACAAATTTGTTCTCTCTGGAGTTTAGCCTTTTAGGGTGTTGGTGGGCATGCAAGTTAGCAGGGAGTCGTCGCTTTGTGGTTTAGGGATGACCTGGATTTTGGAGTGAGTCAAGACATTTTGTTTTTTAATTCGGAGGGGAAAGGGAGGAGTGGTGATAGACGGCCCCTGTGGCGGCTACATCGCTTTCGCCGAGAGCTGTGAGGCAAAGAAGCTTTTCGCAGACCGAAGGCTTATCAAATGCCTCACCTTATCCTCATGATGGCTAACCTGATACCCCATATAGGAAACCCACAAGGAATAATAATAATAATAATTTATTATTTATACCCGCCCACCTGGCTGGGCTTCCCCAGCCACTCTGGGCAGCTTTCAACAAAATATTAAAATGCAGTAATGCATCAAACATTAAAAGCTTCCCTAAACAGGGCTGCCTTCAGATGTCTTCTAAAAGTAAGATAGTTGTTTATATCCTTGACATCTGAAGGGAGGGCGTTCCACAGGGCGGGTGCCACTACCGAGAAGGCCCTCTGCCTGCTTCCCTGTAACTTGGCTTCTCGCAGTGAGGGAACCGCCAGAAGGAAAACCTGAGCACAACAGCCCTCTCCTCGGAAAATTGTATTCAGAGGCATATTTTGCCCCCCTCGGTGGAGGCAGTACATAGTTTCAGTTTAGTAAAACTGTAGCCTGCCCTGAGCTTTCAGGTAACAAAGGCTAAACAGAGAACGGCGTATTCTACAAATGAAGAACGGAGCCCTTCAAATTCGCACGCCAGCCTTCACTAAGTCGGTATAGTTAGCATTTACCTCAGCTTCTCCATCTGCAGTATGGGGATAATAATAATAATAATACTATCTTGCCTCGTAGGGTTGTTTAAAGACAGCTGGGGAAAATAGTAGTATATAAAATAAAATAAAAATAATAACTAGGGTCGGACAGAACTTCTTTACTGACTCCAGGTGTGGGCATCAGTCTGACACAGAGTGTAAGCACCAGCCCACTCGCCAGAGTTTTTTCGGGCTTCATAGAATTATATAGCTGGAAGGGACCTTAAGGCTCATCTAGCCCACCCCCTGCAATGCAGGAATATGCAGGGGCCCCATACTGGGGGATCGAACCTGCAACCTTGGTGTTATCAGCACCACGCTCTAACCAACTGAGCTATCCTGAGATTCAAAACCCTGGACTCAGCTACATTAATAATAATAATAATAATAATAATAATAATAATAATAATAATAATTTTATTTATATCCCGCCCTCCACAGCCGAAGACAGGTTCAGGGCGGCTAACAACAATAAAATAATTTTGTTGTTGTTTAGTCGTGTCCGACTCTTCATGACCCCATGGACCAGAGCACGCCAGGCACCTCTGTCCTCCACTACCTCCCGCAGTTTGGTCAAATTCATGCTGGTAACCTCGAAAACAATAAAACAAAATAATACAACATTCTAAAATCATTTCATTATAAAATTATTAAAATCAAATTGATGGCAACCATTGGGCTAGAGTTCTGTGAAGATTGCCAAAGGAGGGAGTCAGGCTGTGCCCTGGCCAAAGGCCAGGCGGAACAGCTCTGTCTTGCAGGCCCTGCGGAAAGATGTCAAGTCCCGCAGGGCCCTAATCTCTTGTGACAGAGCGTTCCACCAGATCGGGGCCATGGCCGAAAAAGCCCTGGCTCTGGTTGAGGCCAGCCTAACCTCCCTGGGGCCCGGGATCTCCGAGATGTTTTTGTTTGAAGACCGTAAGTTCCTTTGTGGGACATACCAGGAGAGGCGGTCCCGTAGGTACGAGGGTCCTAGGCCGTATAGTAAAAAATAAAACGTTATAAATGCGTTATAATACCGTGACACCAGATGGCGCTATAGAGCTAAAATCGGAACTCTATGAAATTTTCCATTGTGGGCTTAAAAATGTGTTTTTCCCCCCAGAGCATTTTTTTTAATAACTTTGTAGATGCAGCCCCTGTCTCTGGTTGTGGCAGCCTGTGAGGGGAAATGTTGTGGGTTGAAGGACGCAAGGAGGCAGAACACTTTGAGTTTTCGGGGTTCCAAACAGCAGTTGGCGTTGCGACAAATGATACCCCAGTCTTTGCCAAACTGGTGCCCTCTGGCTGTTTTGGACTACAATTCCCATCAGCCAGAGGTTGTCTGGTTGGAAAACACTGGCCTATGAGAACACGGTTGCCTAAAAAGGAGGATTTGGTGCTGTTTCTTAACCTTTCTCAACTCCATCCATCTGTAGTATCTGGTGATGGACTACTATGTTGGGGGAGACCTCTTGACGCTGCTGAGCAAATTTGGGGACCGCATCCCGATGGAGATGGCTCGCTTCTACCTGGCCGAGATGGTGATGGCCATAGACTCAATACACCGGATAGGTTATGTACACAGGTAGGTGGAGCAGGCGGGCGGGGGTCTCGTGGGGGGAAGGGCCAAGAAAGAGCACTCTAGGCTAGGCCCGGGGAAACTCTGGCCCGGGGTCTGATTGTGGCCCTCTAGCCCTCTTTATGTGGCCCTCAGGACTCTCCCTAGGCCTCACCGTAACCAGCTCAGCTTTGCACCCAGAAAGCTTTTGACTGTCTAGACTGGTGTTTGCCAAAATGGGTGATACCGTCCCCTGGGGGGCGCTGGAACGACCCAGGGGGCAGTCGTCGTCTCAGGTGCAATTGGGGGAGGGGCATTAAACAAAAATAAGTGGAAACACAAAGGAAGAAAAGGAGAGAGGAAAAAATTGAAAACCCATTTAATCTATTGTGTAATGACACTTCTTCTTTTCCTTTGGCGATCATTCGTAGCCTATTAATATTGTCTTCCAAAAACACGGTTTTAACAGTGAGTCCGTAAGTGACTGTGGAGGCCTATTCTGGATCCACACGTCCTTCCACAGTGGGGACATTGGTTTCCGGGCTGGAGTTGATCACAGTGTGGATTTGCCAAGCGTGCCTTCCTCCTAGCACGTTTCTCCCTTGCGTCCTGAGTTCGAGTGTCTTCAAAGTCCATGACACCTTTGGTAAAGGCTGTTCTCCAACTGGAGCTCTCTCAGGCCAGTGTTTCCCAGTTGTCAGTGTTTATACTACATTTTTTTAGCTTTGCCTTGAGAGAGTCTTTAAACCTCTTTTGTTGAGGTTTTTTCCTGGGCTCGGGGAAACCCTTTTTGGCTTCAGCCTGGCCTGGGAAATGGATCACAGCTTGCCTGCCTCTTTGGCCAATGGCAGGCGGACTATGGCGACCACCCAGGCCCTGGGGCAGACCGGACTATGCGTAGGATTAAGCTACTTGTCAACTTATTTTTCAAGACGTCGTAGGTAGAAATATAGATAAGTAAAAGAAGGTAGATTTGTCATGGCTCAAAGAAGGTAGATTTCCAAGAGATTTTGGGGAACCTCTGGGCTAGAATATGCCCTCGATCTCTGCTCATGCATCTTACTTGCCTAGATAGAGGATAGAGCAGGGGTCTCCAAACTAAGGCCCGCGGGCAGGATAAGGCCCAAGGGACTCGTTTATCGGGCCTGCGATGACCTCCGCTGCCCGCTCTTACCGGTGCTATGCGGCTGCCCACTTCTGGGTCGGAGAAGCACCGGAAATAGCTTGTGCGCATGTGTTATTTCCGGTGCACATCCGGGTCAGAGGAGGCCCGTGCACATGCGCACAAGCTATTTCCGGTGCTCCTCCGACCCGGAAGTGCACCAGAAATAGCGTTTGCACACACGTATGGCCACGCGCTCCCATGCCCTTCAGCCCGACGCGCGATCGGTGCTGGAGACACCGGTCCGAGGCGCGGTAAGTTTGCTGACCCCTGGGATAGAGGGTTCGAGTCTACATCCTATTGCCCGCTCCCTGCACCCATCCACTCACCTCCCCCCCCCCGCCCAATCAGTCACCCTAAATCCCAGCTCTGCGTTCCAGAATGGGCAGAACTCGAACCCGGCACTGGGGCTTTCTCCTTGGAGTTCCACGCCGATTTGCCGCCAGCTCCTCAAACCCCCAAATCCCTTCTCCTTTGCCCATCGCAGTGTTCGAAGAAGCAGAATATTGGAGGCAGAGTGTGTGGGGTGTGTGTTGGGGGGAGAGATCAACCCCCTCCCACTTTCTTGCTTTTCCCTCTGGAATCTCTGGGCTATAATCCCCTTGCAAAGCAAACTCTCCCCCCCCCCTTCCTGACTCTGCAGCCTGCTCCAGAGGGGGCAGAGGAACGTCTATGGGGTCAGGAGGGGTTGTGGGGGGTGGGGAGGACCAGGCGAGAATTCCAGAGTCTTTGTGACTCGCCCGCCTCCCCGCCCCCAGCTGCTGGGTCCATGAGGCCGGCCGGCGCCCCCCTCGCACACAGAGCTCCTCCACGAGCCAAAACAGCCATAAATGTTGTCCTAGATTCATAATCGCCTAATTCATCTCAGGCTGTGCAAGACAAGCTGGGCTTCTCTCCAAACCACATGAGCGGCCGAGGCTTGGGAATGCAGAGGGGCCTGCCAGTGGGGTGGGGGCAGAGCAAGGGAGGGGCGCTGGGGGGGTGTTGAAAGCGGAGTGGCTTTCAAAGGAGGAATCCCCCAAGCAACGGAAACCCCGACAGAGGCTTCTAAGGACCCAGTTAGATCCTGGGACCCCAACGGAGAATGCCCCACATTGTAGACAGGGTCTTTCCAGTGGTGACCTCCGGAACTCCCTCCCCAGGAAGTTCCTGTGCCTCCACTTTGTCCGTTTTGGGGAGAAATCTTGAGATGCTTTTCTTCTTTGGAATCCCAATCTTTGTTTTATTCATTGCGACAGGGAACTGACTGCCACTGCTCATGTTTTTGGGGAGAGGAGGTGGTCAGGAAAGACCCCCAAAGAACCACCTCCTGTGTGCCTTTCCTCTCACCTAAATAGCCCCAAATGCTGCTGATGAAACAAAGCAGGAGGTCTTAATTTGGGCCCCATAAATGCCCTGTGGTGCGTCGGATGGCACTGCCTCTGAGCATGTGCAGAGCTTGCTTCCTTTGCTGTTCAGTAACCATGAGCAGTTCCGTATAGTTAAACCCATAGCTGTCAACTTTTCCCTTTTCTTGCGAGGAATCCTATTCAGAATAAGAGAATTTCCCTTTAAAAAAGGGAAATGTTGACAGCTATGGTTAAAGCTATGGCTTTCCCAGTAGTGATGTATGGAAGTGAGAGCTGGACCATAAAGAAGGCTGGTCGCCGAAGAACTGATGCTTTTGAATTATGGTGCTGGAGGAGACTCTTGAGAGTCCCATGGACTGCAAGAAGATCAAACCTCTCCATTCCGAAGGAAATCAGCCCTGAGTGCTCACTGGAAGGACAGATCCTGAAGCTGAGGCTCCAAGACTTTGGCCACCTCATGAGAAGAGAAGACTCCCTGGAGAAGACCCTGATGTTGGGAAAGATGGAGGGCACAAGGAGAAGGGGACGACAGAGGACGAGATGGTTGGACAGTGTTCTCGAAGCTACCAGCATGAGTTTGACCAAAATGCGGGAGGCAGTGGAGGACAGGAGTGCCTGGCGTGCTCTGGTCCAGGGGGTCACGAAGAGTCAGACACGACTAAACAACAACAGCAAACCATGAGCAGCTATCTTGCTGCCTTGCCAGAGGGGTCAGCCCCTCTCTACTTCCCCAGGACTGCTTGTTTCAGTTTCCCAGTCTCCAGACTTTCTCACTTATCTCTTTCCACTCCCCAACAGAGACATCAAACCAGACAACATCCTCCTGGACCGATGTGGACATATCCGGCTGGGGGACTTTGGCTCCTGCCTCAAGCTCCGCAAAGACGGGACGGTAAGACTTGAATTGGGGGTAGGGGTGATTAGGGACAGGAAACCAGGCACAGGGCCTTTTTGGTAGTGGCACCCGCCCTGTGGAACACCCACCTGTCAGATGTCAAACAGATGAATAGCTACACAACTTTTTGAAGACATCTGAAGGCAGCCCTGTATAAGGAAGTTGTTTGATGTGTTTTCATTATATTGAAAGCTGCTCAGTGTGGCTGAGGCAACCCGACCAGATGGGCGGTGTGTTGTTGCTGTTGCTGTTGCTGTTGTTGTTGTTGTTGTTGTTGTTGTTGTTGTTGTTGTTGTTGTTGTTGTTGTTGTCTTCTGCTTCTTCTTCTTCAGCCTGCCTTTAGAGGCAAACTGACATAATTAATTTGCCCTTTCTGAAACAATACGAACACTGAAACACGGACATCCTCCGAAATTCGCACTTCGAATTTTTCACAGCAGTTCTCCAGCCAATAATAATAATAATAATAATAATAATAATAATAATAATTTATTATTCATACCCCACCCATCTGGCTGGGTTTCCCCAGCCACTCTGGGCGGCTTCCAACAAAATATTATAAACACAATAAAACATCAAACATTAAAACTTTCCGAAACAGGGCTGCCTTCAGATGTAGTTGTTTATTTCCTTGACATCTGATGGGATGGCGTTCCACAGGGCGGGTGCCACAACCGAGAAGGCCCTCTGTCTGGTTCCCTGTAAGCTCACTTCTCGCAGTGAGGGAACCGCCAGAAGGCCCTTGGCGCTGGACCTCAGTGTCTGGGCTGAATGATGGGGGGTGGAGACACTCCTTCAGGTATACTGGGCCTTTGAGGCCGTTTAGGGCTTTAACAAGTCAGCACCAACACTTTGAATTGTGCTTGGAAACATGTGCCAAAATGTACATAGCTAGGGCAAAGTGTGTATGGGAAAACATCTACTCCAGCAAAAAAAAACCCACACAAATCCAGCAAACAAATACGTGTTCTGTGTGTGGCAGGTCTGCTCAACGATAGCCGTCGGCACCCCAGATTACCTCTCCCCCGAGATTTTGCAAGCGGTGGAAGACGGCGCTCACTCCTACGGCACAGAGTGCGACTGGTGGTCCCTCGGCGTCTTCGCCTACGAGATGTTCTTTGGCCACACTCCTTTCTTTGCCGACTCCGTGGTGGAGACGTACGGAAAGATAATCCATTTCAAAGTAAGCGAGGGGCGGAGGTCTGCGGGTCTGTGTGGGTTTGCCTCTCCCGATGGAGAATCGGGGTCCAGATCTCTCCCTGGGCGCCCTTTCCGATTGTCAAAACTCTCCCTTCCGAAGGAGCACTTCCGGTTCCCTCCGTCGGTTCCCGACGTCCCTCCCGAAGCTCTGGCCTTGATCGAAGGGCTCATCTGCCCCCGGGAGATGCGACTGGGGCGCAACGGAGTCCGGGACTTCCAGGAGCACCCCTTCTTTGTGGGCGTGGACTGGGACTCGCTGCGGGACTGCGTGCCGTCCTTCGTGCCCGAATTTGCTAACGCCACGGACACCTGCAACTTCGACGTGGTGGATGACTGTCTCACTGACATGGTGAGCGGGGGAGGGGTACGTGACTTTTTATTTGTCCCCCTCCACTCCCAATTCCTCTCCCCCCAGTGCCAGTTCATCTGAGAAACACCGTTTGGGTAACTGTGGACTCCATGGGTGAGATAGTTTTACAGAGGTGTCCCTTCCTTGTCCTGCTCTTTGGACAATAATTCCTATTGCTTCGCTCGTTTCAAAATGTGGCGAGCCAGCCCTACTGGCTATGGGGCAGTGGGGGGTGGGTTCATGTTCATTCTCCTAGGTGGGGCCCCAGGGAACCACCTCAGAGTCCTGCCCTGAACTTGGCAGTTTACGACAGCTAAAACACAATCTTCACACACTTGGCTGAGTTTCAGACCTAATGACTACAGCAGCTCATCCCCAGTAGGTCTTAGAAAAGTTTGGATTTTTTTCTTACCCCTTGAATCAGTTGCCGAAACTAAAATTAGGGTTGCCATATGTCTGGAAAAATCTGTACGTAGGGCAACCCATGTTGGCAGTGTCGTTTTTGCCGTTTTCCCTGAAAAATCGCTCAAAAACGTCATTTTTTTGTGTGATTTCCGCCAGAAAAGTTCAACAACTTTGTCCCCCTGCCACAAAGCTTTTGTGTCCAGATATTTTTGAAATATGGCAACCCTACTCAAAGTTCCTATCTCACCACTGCTATCTAAATCACCTCCTCTCCAGAGCTTTCCCCAAGCAATCAGAGACTGTGCCTCCGCGAAGCCAACCTCTCCTCTGCTCTTTTCGTGCCTCTCCTGGTTCTGGGAGACAAGTGGGGAGAGGAGCTTGACGCCGGAGGGGCGGGAAACACCTGCGATACTTCGCCAGCCGGTCTCATCTCTGCCTCTTGACCCCCTTCCTCTCCTGCCTCCGATTCTGGACTGCTCTCTGCCACAGACTCACCCCGCTCACTGAGCCCTGTTCCCTCTTCCACTTTCAACACCTCCTCTTCCCCATCTTCTCCCTCTGACTACTCTTTTTATTATTATTATTATTATTATTGGTTTTCACATATTACATTACAATATAGATGTACCAAAGCCGTGAACACCATTTCCTCCCCATACATTTACATTTCTATTTCCCCAATCAATCATATTATTCTTTTCTCCTTCCTCTCACTTCCCTCCGCCCCCACTCGATTTCCTCCGCATTATACCATTTACAATAATCTTTGCATTCCACAATCTTCTCAGATCATCTATATATTCTTAATATCTTTCCTTACTAATTTTTCTTCCATCCAGTACATCATATTAGCACATATATATATCTACGGGGTGAGCATCAAAAGTGCAAGTAGATAAATAGGTACCACTCCGGCGGGAAGGTAAACAGCGTTTCCGTGCGCTGCTCTGGTTCTCCGGAAGCGGCTTAGTCCTGCTGGCCACATGACCCGGAAGCTGTACGCCGGCTCCCTCGGCCAATAAAGCGAGATGAGCGCCGCAACCCCAGACTTGTCCACAACTGGACCTAATGGTCAGGGGTCCCCTTTACCTTTACCTTTAATAGGTATCTAAAACTATTTGCACATAACAAAATATGTATTTTATCAAAGTAATGGTTGAACTGAAATACAATTTTAGGTAGCAGGCTAGCAGACGGGGCCCATGACTTATATCATAGGAGCCTACACAACACAAAACACTGTTGCTGTATGTAGGTTTTATTTTATTTGTTTTTTATCTTATATTTTGGAAATATACATCCAGTTTTTTCCCCTTTAAATTTATTGGGGGGCCCCAAGAGAGGGATGAAAATGTCAAATCTTCACGAAGGCCAGAAGGTCCTACATGGGCCAGAAAAAAAGCCAAGGAAGTCTCCAAATAGGAGATCCATCACAGAAGGAGAAAGGAAAAAGGAAGAGGGAGAGGGAGAGGGGATGAAGTTGATTCCAAGCCAAAGGCCAGGCGGAACAACTCTGTCTTACAGGCCCTGCGGAAAGAAATCAGATCCTGCAGGGCCCTGGTCTCATGAGGCAGAGCGTTCCACCAGGCCGGGGCCAGTGTTGAAAAGGCCCTGGCTCTGGTTGAAGCTACCGTATTTTTCGCTCTATAACATGCACCTGACCATAACACGCACATCGTTTTTAGAGGAGGAAAACAAGGGAAAAAACATTCTGAATGAAACAGTGGATGTATCATTTTTGTGCTTCATGCTGTGGCCACAGACATGTGATCTGATGGTGAATTTGGGGTGACCCAATGCAAAAATCCTGAGGATCCATGTGGATCCATGCTTTTTAACCACGTGTTTGCACCATTGCAGCCCCAGGCAACAGTGGGTGCGTGATTTTTTGGGTGCAGGCTGTAGCCATGGACATGCTATGTGATCTGATGGTGAATTTGGGGTGACCCAATGCAAAGATCCTGAGGATACATGTGGATCCATGCTTTTTAACCACATTTTTGCACCATTGCAGCCCCAGGCAACAGTGGGTGCGTGATTTTTTTTGGTGCAGGCTGTAGCCATGGACATGCTATGTGATCTGATGGTGAATTTGGGGTGACCCAATGCAAAGATCCTGAGGATCCATGTTGATCTATGCTTTGTAACCACATTTTAAGTGGGGAGCGAAGGAAAAACAAAGAAGGGACATGAGAGGGGTGTGCAGAGAAGCAGCTGGCTAAGAATGCAGGAGAGGGATTTAACGGGTGGGAGGCAAAAGTTCCCCCCCAAGCCAGCCATCTCTCTCTCTCTCTCTCTCTCTCTCTCTCTCTCTCCCTCCCCCCCCTCTCCCTCTCCCTCCCCCACTCTCTCTTCCTCTCCCCCAGCAGTACCGGAGCACAGAGACGACACTTTCCCCTCTGCTTGCCTGGAGGGGAGGGGCTTTCCCTGCTCTTTGTTCCGTTTCAGCAATCACAGCAACGAAACAGAGGAGGGTGGGCAGTAAGACCCTGAGGCAGAATACAGGAAAGCTGCCACTTCCTCTTTTCAGGTTTCCCTTCTCCGTGAAGAGCGATTTGACTTTTGCTTGATTTTTTGGCTCCAGGGACCACACATTCGCTCCATAACACGCACAGACATTTCCCCTTCCTTTTTAGGAGAAAAAATCTGCGTGTTATAGAGGGAAAAATACGGTAATCTGACTTCCTTAGGGCCTGGGACCACTAGGGTGTTATTATTTATGGACCTTAAGGTCCTCCGTGGGGCATACCGGGAGAGGCGGTCTGTAGGTACGAGGGTCCTAGGCCGTGAAGGGCTTTAAAGGTAAAAACCAGCACCTTAAATCTGACCCCGTACTCCACTGGGAGCCAGTGCAGCTGGAAAAGAACTGGGTGAATATGCCAGGTCGGGGCGGGAAAGGTAACCACTGTATGTAAATCTGGCACTGCCAGTAGGGGGCGCTATGCCCAGCCTGCTGCTGCTGCTGCTGCTGCTGCTCTGGTTAGAACTGACCCCCCCCCCAAACACCCACCCACCCTCTGTGTGCTTGTGTCTCCCTTTTCCTAGGAAACCTTGTCGGATGTGATGGAGAGCTCTCCGCTCGGGGTGCACCTGCCCTTCGTGGGGTATTCGTACACCTACACGGCAGCAGCAAAGTAAGACGCCTTTGGGGGTGTGGGGGGCGCTTGGGTTGGGAACCCCAAGGCTGGTGTCAGAAGCCAGTTGCAGGCCCTGGAATTGTGCAGGTTAAACCACAGAGCCAGTTGCAGGCCCCGGACTCCAGGAAAGGAGAGGGGTCCTGTTACCTGTGCAGAAGGTAGTAGGTGTACACATAGGCTGAATCTAGACCTGTATAGAAAAAAATGCTTTTAAAAAAAAACCACCGTTTTAAAATATATATTGAATTTTGCATTAGCTCACCATCGCCATCTGGTGTCATGTTTGTGTAATGCGCTTAAAACACACTTAAGACGTTACATTTGCACCTGCGTAGCTGAGTCCCTGAGGGACACAGGTGGCGCTGTGGGTTAAACCACAGAGCCTAGGACTTGCTGATCAGAAGGTCGGCGGTTCGAATCCCTGCAATGACGGGGTGAGCTCCCGTTGCTCGGTCCCTGCTCCTGCCCACCTAGCAGTTCAAAAGCATACAGTGCAAGTAGATAAATAGGTACCGCTTCAGCGGGAAGGTAAATGGCGTTTCTGTGCGCTGCTCTGGTTTGCCAGAAGCGGCTTAGTCATGCTGGCCACATGACCCGAAAGCTGTACGCCGGCTCCCTCAGCCAATAAAGTGAGATGAGTGCCGCAACCCCAGATTCGGTCACGACTGGACCTAATGGTCAGGGGTCCCTTTACCTTTACCTAGCTGAGTCCCTGGTCCCAAGTTGACCCCTGGGCAAAACCGTCTTGTGGCAACGCAGAGACCCTGCCAGGATCGGGTCCGTGAGGCTCTCCCTTTCTCTCAGACAGAATGAGGCGGAGGAAAGAGGCCGCGGGGACGTCAGCATGGAGGTCGATGGCAGCCAGAGGACTTTGCCCCCAGAGCAGACCCCCAAGCAAACCCCGGAGGAGCTGGTAGGTTGGGGGACCAATTGGAGCCAAGATGGGGCGGTGGAGAGCCTGACCTGGTACCCGAGAGGCACCTCAGTGTCCGAGGTTTCACAGACACCTCCGTCTTGCTCCCTACCAGGCATGCAAACTCCCAGATGGACAGAAACTCGACGTGGCCACTTTCCTAGAGTTGCAGTCGGCGCTCGAGGAGGAGCTGAGGAGCCGGGAGATGCTGTGTCAAGAGCTCAGCATGGTCAAGGTGGCCAACCAGACGTTTGCCAGGTGAAGGTTATGGATGTTAGGATATTGATGTTCCGTTTCACCTTAAGAATGGGCATGTGTAGCATAGTTGTCAACCGTCCCTTATTTGGTGGGAAAGTTCCTTATCCCAGCGCCGTGTCAAGCTGCTGCCCCTTATTGATGATGTCCTTTAAATTTCCCGGGTTTCAAGGAAGCAGCTCCTCTCCCTCCCTCCCTGCTGGCCAGGGAAGAGGGAGGCTCCAACTGTGTTGCTTGGCTGCGTTGCTCACCCAATAAGGAGTCTAAGAACGACTGGGGGGTGGAGCTTGCATGCCTTGTGCCGATCAAATCGGCCGCCTTGCCTGGGGACTCGCCTTTGCTCAGCGCTTCCCAGCGGAGAGGTGACGGTGGTTTTCCTTGCTGCATCCCCTTTGCTGGGTTTCTGCGCTGTGGGAACCACCGCTTGAGGCTTCGTTTGGCTGCTGGCTGGGCTTTCTGCCTTTGGCTCGGAGGGCTCAGAAGTTGAATATAGCTGTGCTCTGAAAATCCCTTATTTTGGCTGCTCATCCCTTATTTTTGAGGCTGCTGGTCCCTTATTTTCAAATCTGTAAGTTGACAGCTATGATGTGGAGTTGTTGCGTGAACGATGGGGGTGGGAAGGCAGGAATTTGGAGGAGAACCTCCTATGATCAACGAAGAATGAATGGAGTTCGAGGAAGCTGGACTTTCCACGTTAGATGGCAGACAGGGTGAATGGGCCCAATCCCCTCAGGCACTTGAAGGCTGAAAGTCATTGAAATGATTAGCTACAAGGCCATGAAAAACAAACCTAGTTTAGTTGTTATTAACCGTTTTTCAGTGGGATTTCTTTCTTTTTAATTGTACTGTTTTACTGCTTTGTGTTTGCCGCTCCTGGGCTCTGTTGGCAGGAAGAACGGCTTGGAGCTTTAATAAAGTTAAATAACACGAGTCGCTTCAGGGTAAGAACAGCAGCTAAACTTAGATCTGAAAACAGTGTGGAGAAGATCAGGTACGGAATAACTAGAATATGCAGCATTCATTGGGAAACTGGGGAAAGCAAGGAGGGGTGGGATCCCAAAGTTACTGGATTATTTGATAGGAATTTCGAACGTGTTGTAAATTCTGTGGAAAATATATACCGTATACAGTGGTACCTCTGGTTGCGAATGGGATCCGTTCTGGAGGCCCGTTCGCGACATGAAAAGAGCGCAACCCACAGCGGCATGTCTGCGCACACGCAGGTTGCAATTCGCTGCTTCTGCGCATGCGCGTGACGTCATTTTGCGCTTCTGCGCATGCGCGAGCGGCGAAACCCGGAAGTAACCCTTTCCGGTACTTCCGGGTCGCCGCAGGACGTAACCTGAAAGAACGTAACATGAAGCGGACGTAACATGAGGTATGACTGTATATAAAATAATAATATTAAATAACGAGTAGATCAGTCCTTCTCCCTGGCTTCCCACTTTCCTCGCATCAAACACTGATTGTCTCGCCTTTTCCTGCCCAGCCAACTCAAGGAAGCCGAGAGCCGCAATTTGGAACTGGAAGCTCAGATCAAACGCCTAGAGGAGCAGATCGAAGGGATGAGGCCGATGGCCGAGGAAGGCAAGTTTCACCGGAGGCCCTTCCCTCCTGCTGCCTGCAGCCCCTCGCCCAGCTTGCGTTCCTGGCAGACTCCGCCCTGCGCTGCGACCCCTTCAGCTTGCTGACCACTCCCTTCGGTTCCAGCTCTTTCACCCCCTTCCCTTCCACGGTTTGGAAGAAGCACGTGCCTCAATGCCAGCGCTGCGCCCAGAAGCAAGCCAGGGAGCTCGGCCCCAGCCGCACGCACGGACTGAGTGCTTTGGACTACAACTCCCATCATCCGCAGCCAGCATG
This sequence comes from Podarcis muralis, assembly GCF_964188315.1. Taxonomy (NCBI): domain Eukaryota; kingdom Metazoa; phylum Chordata; class Lepidosauria; order Squamata; family Lacertidae; genus Podarcis; species Podarcis muralis. The sequence goes on from NC_135661.1 coordinate 84,626,564, forward strand.
GCCAACAGTCGGGATGGTGGGAGTCGCAGTTTGAAACGTCTGGAGGGAACCGGATTGGTAAAGGCTGGCAGTTGAAAGGAAGTGTGTGCGCGAAGAATTACTTTTTTCACACCACACGTCCAAAGCACTGTGGTACCACTTTAAAACGTCATGGCTTCCCCCAGAGGATTCTGGGAGCTGTGGCTTGTTCAGGCTGCTGCTAGACCTGTCGTCGTTTTTATTTTGATTACGTATTTTGTGGTTTTTATATTTTTATTTTGTTATGTGAACTGCCTTGAGACCTCTGGGCTATAGGGCGGTAAATAATTTCAAATAATAATAATAATAATAATAGACCTACATTGAATGCTCGGGTTGCGAACATGATCCATGCGGGATGCATGTTCGCAACCCGCAGCGTTTGCAACCCACAGTGGCACGTCTGTGCATGCATGGGTTGCGATTCAGCGCTTCTGCGCATGCACAAAGCGTTTCTGCGCATGCGTGACCTCCAAAACCCAGAGGTAACCCATTCCGTTACTTCCGGGTTTCGGCATGTCTGTAACCTGAGAAAACGCAACCTGAAGCCTCTGTAACCCGAGGTATAACTGTATTTTCCTCCAAGAGCTACGATTTCCAGAGTAGTTTATCCATCTATCCCTCTTCACAGGGAACCCTGAGAACTGTAGTTTAGGGGGGGGGGGATAGTGAGGTTTCCGAACAACACTCTGCAACCTGAACCATCTACAGGATTCCTTTGGAGGAAGCCGTGACTTTATAAAGTGGTCTCTTGGCTCTTTGGGTTTATGGTGCGTACTCAGAGCAGACAGACTCCTTGGCCAACTTGAGTCCACTGATTCTGAGGCTATGTGCACATGAGTTGCTTAAAACTCAGTGGGGCCACCCCCCGCCTCCTGCCTTTCCAGGGAGGAGCCGCATTTCCAGAGAGACGACTGGGCTGTCTTTGCCCGATGTTCATCGCCAGATTCACCAGCAGGCTGAATGCTTGAATCTATAGGCCCAGCACCCCGCTGACTGGGTTTGCGGTGAGGAGGGAGCCTCCACCTGCCCTCCGGCCCCGTCTAGCAGTAGCCTAGAATGGAAGGGCATAACCTGGAAAGCTGTAGGAGAACCATTGCCTTCCCTGAAGGTTCTCTATCGTTGACGCACTGAGCCCTGTTCCTTTCGCTTCCCCTTCTGGGTGCTGGGCAGGTGCTTTAACTCTTGAAAATTCTCCTTCACGGACTCCCGCTCCACCCTGCCTCTTGCCCATCAGAAGGGCGGGTGCACGACTGGTCAGTTTGAGCTCTGTCAATGGCTACCAGCATAATAATAATAATAATTTATTATTTATCCCCCGCCCATCTGGCTGGGTTTACCCAGCCACTCTGGGCAGCTTCCAACAGAATATTAAAATACAATAACTTATTAAACATTAAAAGCTTCCCTAAACAGGGCTGCCTTCAGATGTCTTCTAAAAGTCTGGTAGTTGTTTATCTCTTTGACATCTGGTGGGAGGGCGTTTCACACGGTAGGCGCTAACACCGAGAAGGCCCTCTGTTTGGTTCCCTGTAACTTGGCTCCTCGCAGTGAGGGAACCGTCAGAAGGCCCTGGACCTCAGTGTCCAGGCAGAACAAAGGGGGTGGAGACGCTCCTTCAGGTATCCAGGCATGCCCTCCGAGTCTCAAAACCAGGACACACACCTTTCCGTCTGTGTTGCCTGCACAAGTGACATGCAAGATCACGGAGCCCCAAATACACTATTTTTCTCAGAGCTGTGCTCTTGCACAATGGCACGGCACCCCAAAATATGTTTGGGGGGCGCACCATGCGAGATTGCGGCCCTGAGAAAAGCACAAGGGCTGGGCGCAAATTCACGTGAGGTCACGGCACCAGAAATGGCCCCTGTGCTCTTGCTGGGGCAGGGAATGAAATGTGCCGGTTTTTCTGGGGCACTTGCAGGGTCTGTTCTATGCTCTGCCTCGGCTGTTGTGTCTCAAGTGGGGAAGAGTTGTTCATGCACTCAAGTCCTGCTTGGGGCAACTGGTTGGCCAATTTAAGAACAGGGTGTTGAACCAAATGGAGACTTCGTTGTCCTGGTGCATCATGCCTCTTCCTAGGTTCTTAGATGTGCTTCAGGTCCGTACACAGAGCTGTCTTAGGCATATCCGGCGCCGTGGTGCAAAGATCCCTCCAGCGCTCCACCCCGTTTCCCAGAGTTGTCAACCTTTCCCCAAGCCTCTGCAAGGATTGCTCTCCTACCGCAGAGGCTTGGGAGGCAAGCTGCATGCCCGTCAGCCATATAGTTGACGGGGCGCAGCTGGCGGGCATGCAAGAATCATAGAATCATAGAATCATAGAGTTGGAAGGGCCACCGAGTCCAACCCCCTGCCAAGCAGGAAACACCATCAGAGCACTCCTGACATATGGTTGTCAAGCCTCTGCTTAAAGACCTCCAAAGAAGGAGACTCCACCACACCACAGAGGCAAAGGGGAGGCCGCCGGCAAAGCCGCGCAGCTCCCCCACTTGCTGGGGTGCCCCAAGAGGCCTGGGCCCTGACGCAACACACCACTAAGCCCTATGGGAAAGACGGCTCTGTCGGTACGTGAGTGTGCTGGTCCCGTGGGTTACCCGAGAGGCGAGGTCCAAGTCCGGTCCGTGGTCAAAGGTGCAATGTGGAGGCAGTCCGTAGTAGCTGAAGCTGGGTGCAGGGCAGGGAGCCGGGTGAAGTCAGGGACAGGCTTGCAAGCAGGGAGCCAGGGCAGGTCAGGCAGAAAAGCAGAACAGGGTTCAGGCAGGAACTAGCAACCAACAATGTTGCTCCCGCAACCTGGGACTGGGCTGGCTGGCTTTTATCTGCCCCGAGGAATAGGGCAGCCCTGATCCTCTGGTGCCTCGCCTCTCCTGGCCTGGAGGCAAGCACTCCTCCTGCGGGAACTTAGTTCCCTCCGCCTCTCTGCCCTGAGCCTCTGCAGCTCAGGAGAGGCTGGAGGGTTACCAGACCCAGAGGCAACCTCAGCTTCCCCTGACGGGGCTGAGAGTGGAGCACCTGCAGGCAATGGGTCCTCCATCACCTCAGGAGCCAGAGCAGACTCAGCTGGTGCCTGCACCTGAGGATCCAGCACAGGTGAGGACCCTTCAGGCTCAAGCCCCAGCCCTGGCTCAGCTGGTTCTGGAGGCGGGGAATCCTGTGCAGGCTGGGATCCCTCCGGTTCAGCATCCGAGTCCGAATCCCAGGCCATCACAGTGAGCCACAACAGCACATGAGAGCTGTCAGTCGCCAAGGGTCGAGTGAGAAGCCTGCTGGCCTTTGTGCACCAAGGGAAGCATAGCATGCGATGTGCGGCGCATGGCAACGGGCCGCTTCTTTTGCCCAGCACGCCTGCCGGCTTGTTCCCGCATGCCTTGTAGGCTAGTCTCTTTCTCTCTACATTGCCCTCCCCTTCCCCACCCGTTCACCATCAACACCCCGCCCCCCCCCCCACAAAGGAAACTCGCCCCCACGTTTCTCTTTTCCTTCCAGCTGCTCTGGGCTGGAGCCCCCGCTGGCCCCCCAACCACACCCACCCTTTCTTGTGTCGCGTGGAGCGCCTGGCAAATGTAAGCCTGACTCTGCAGGTTGCCGTACCTCATGGAGGAGGTGGGGGAGGGAAAGGGATGTGTGTGTCCCCCCCTCGCCCCACAAGCTTAGGCTACCTTCTGGGTTAGGAGGGGAGATGACGCTTTCTAGTCTGCCCAGTATTGGGGTCCTCTGACTCTGGGGCGCTGTGGGTCCTGCATCAACCTTCCACGCACCCCAAGTTCTGCATGCAGAATGTATTTTGCATTTTATTTTCGGAAGGCGGGTGGGTGCAGCTTATTCACATTCTCTTATGCAACTTTTGTGCTTCAAATATTAGACTTCCTGGTTCGTTGCGTTTTTTCTTGAAAAGGCGAAAGATGGGAAAGGTTTCATTCCAAGAGGACTAGGAACTTGGTTCCATAAAGACAAGGGGCAGTGGCTGTCACAACCCACAGCCCAAATGGCAGCCGGGGGGTGTGGGGGTTTCTGGCTGGGTGTGCAAGCAGCTGTGCTTTGATCTGGTCTCTCCCCCCCAACCCACCCACTCGCCGCCGCCCCTCCCAATTGCCTGGCACTCTGCCTCGCTGACTTCTGCTTTCTCTTTCCAGCAAGGCGGCACCATGGCATCTCGGCTTTGTGAATACCCGCTTGTGGTACCCCTGTACCGGCACTTGCTGCTCTTTTCTAGGGTACGTCGGCTGCCATCATCGCGCATGTGCGAACACACCGACCTCTCTCTCTCTCTCTCCCCCTCTTCTCTGCTTACCTGAAGCCAGTGCTTGCTTGGCCTGAGAGCGGCCTTCCGCTCCCAGCTCTTCTGGTATCGTGTTCTTTTACACACACACCCCGACTGACGGAAAGCCATCGAGGGCAAAAAACAGGCCCTGTGTAGAGACGGGGCAACACAGCCCGATTGGAAGGTGGTTGGGGCAGAGCACTGATTGCAGAAGAGGGATTAAAATACCCCCAAAACTACCTCCTTCCCTACAGGTCTTCTTGGGCTCTGCGCTTGGTTGTCCCTATGCCCTCAGAGGCTTGGGGGTGGGGTGGGCCTTCTCTGTGGTGGCCCCTAAAGTGTGGAACTCCCCCCTCCATTATGCAGCTTAGGGATGATGCTCTTGCACCTTGGCCTTTGACAGCTGAAGTGTATATTTTTAGGGCCTACTTAATTTTGGGGACTGGAAGTCGTTTTGAACTGTTTTTAATGCAGCGTTTTAATCGGGTAACCCCCCCCCCCCTGCCCGGGACCTCGGGGTGAAATAAATAAATAAATAAATAAATATAACGGCAATAAAAACTGCCATTTATTTAATAGCCTTTCTTGTGGCACACGGTTTTGGAATAATATGGCGCCAACGGGCCTGTCCGCTTAGGCTGAAGAGTTTCCCTGTTTTCTTACGCCTAAAAGTCAGGCCGAAGGCCCAGCTTGCCAAGAACCAGAGCACACCGTCTCGTTTTGCCGCCCCCAACAAACCCTCCCTTCCTGGAGTCACACAGCCTTGGCTTCTGGCGGTATCGTGCAAGAGGTGCCAGAAGTCTCCGTACAATTTCGCGGGGCTCTCGCAAGATCTTGCCAGAAGCCAGGAGCCGCTGCAACCACTTCTCTGGCGGTAGGAGACACGCCTGGAGAGTGCTCCTTGGATTCTGTCGCCTGTGGCAGCTGCCTCGGCCTGCCTCACGGACGGGCCGGCCCAGAACTGTCTGCTCCAGTTCTCTCCAGCCATTTTGTCCTCTTGAGCCCATTGTAGGCAACCTCGTGGGAGCCTGGCTGCTCCGTCTCTCCGTGAGTGCCAGTTCTTCACAGTTTGTTCTCCGCCAGCCTCTGCTGAGCACCACCAAGGACCAATCCATTCCTGAAGAAATCTAGTGTGCCAGGGAGAAAGGCAGTAGCCTACTTCAACATGCTAGCTTCTCATGGCCAGGAACCTTTTAATTTTATGGCAGAATACTCAGTTGTGAGGACACCCGGCTTTCAGTGGTATACCCAGGCATGGCTTGTGTGAGAGTAGGAGTGATTGAGCACAGAGAAAGCAGGATCCCTCGTACCTACGGGACCACCTCTCCCGGTATGCCCCGCAGAGGACCTTAAGGTCCATAAATAGCAACACCCTAGTGGTCCCGGGCCCTAAGGAGGTTAGATTAGCTTCAACCAGAGCCAGGGCCTTTTCAACACTGGCCCCGGCCTGGTGGAACGCTCTGCCTCAAGAGACCAGGGTCCTGTGGGATCTGATTTCTTTCCGCAGGGCCTGTAAGACAGAGTTGTTCCGCCTGGCCTTTGGCTTGGAGCCAATTTGATTCCCTCCCCTCCCCCTTTCTTTTTTCTTTTCCTTCTCCTGCTGCGATGAGGCTACATTTTAATATTTTAATGTTTCAATATTTTAATGTTGTTTTTAAGTTGTATTCATTCAACTTGTTTTTGTTATTGCTTGTAAGCTGCCCTGAGCCCGGCCTTGGCTGGGGAGGGTGGGGTATAAATAAAAATTATTACTACTATTATTATACCTGAAAGCAAACCTTCCCAGGGGTTTAGGGCACCTCCCAAGTTTTATTTCAAACAAGTGTCCTTCGGCTGAGGTTTCTGGGAAGGCAGGGCCTTTTTGGAGTGGCCCCGTCTGCCCAGAAGCTCAGCCCATTATTACTGTTACTTGCACGGGACGCGGCAAGCCAGGGACTCTCGCAACAAGCGGGATGACTTATGGTCCCTTGTGGTTTCAGCAGCAGGGATCCGCTGGGTCTCAAACCCACTGGCTCCCCCTCCTCCCCCAAACCCAAGGGCTTCCTTCTTCTGTCTTGACCAGCCTGTTTTCCCTTCCCAGGTACATAGGCCCTGCATCGTCAAGGTGGGATACCTGCTCTTATGCACTGGCAGATTTGCCCTGGACGCCTCTCCTCGGAGCCTGGTGGAGGTGGCATGAAGGCCATCGGCGAGGGGGGAGACCCTTGTGCCCAACAGCTGCTGCTCAGCCCTTGCCAGGTGCCTGGGAAAACCTCCTTTATCACTTGCCAGCTGCCCCCAGAAGGGAGATTAGGGCCCAGAGGGCTGAAAGCCCCCTTCTCCTTCTGCCCTGGCAAGGAAGAGGACCCTTTGCGATCCAGATGCTGCCTGAACCAACTGCCGAGCCCACGCCACTCCCTGGGGCCTCGCTTCCCTAAACTCTTGAGCCCTGCCTCTGAACTTGCCTCGCTTTGCGAAGACAGCACTGGTCTCCCCAGCTCACATCACTGTTAGCAGCCGGGGAGGAATTTCCTAAAGGGCCACAAGCGGCCGAAGAGAACCCTGCAGAGATCCCCAAGACCTCTCGACTCCCAGCTCCTTCCCACTTTTTATGCTCCGGCTGCTCCGCCTCGAACGCGAGGGGCAAAATTTGGGAGCTGCTGTAGGATCCAGCAACCCCAGCATCCTCAGTTGAACCCCTTAAATTCCTATAGGGGAAGGAGCCCAGGAGTCCTGTCTCCCAGCCCTTCTAGTCAGCCCCCCATCTCTGACTCCCCGGTCACTGATTCCGACATGGCTGTTTCCAAGAGGTGAAGGCTGGGGGGGAATTCCTTTGTGGCAAGTGTCTTCCTGGGGACGCAGCTTCCGCTTACCCCTTGCCGACGCTCCCCCCTCGGATCACGACTGCCGCCCCAATGACCCATGGCTGCTTTGCACCAGCTCCCACCCACCCCCTTGGGAGTTTGGCGCAAGGGAAGTCGGCGGAGGGGCGGCTGATGGAAGAGGACTGGACTTGGATTCCGGTTTTGCTTGGAGAACGCTCTGTTATCGGCGGAATCTGCGCAAGCAGATGTTGTACACGGTGCTTCCGAGTCACGCTTTGCACTTGGGATTTGCTGGGCTAAGACTAGGACGGTCCTCTGGGTAGCTGCCCCAAGGCCCAGGCGGGACCTTGGAGAAGACTGCAGAGCTAGGCATGTCTCAAGTTCGCTTGATGGGAAGCGGCAACAGAAAAATGACTTATACCTGCACTTCTACACTTCTGGCACCTGGGGGCAGCACCAAGCCTTTCTTGCTCCACAATGCCGCACATACACAAGGTTGTTGGTAATTCATTTGGGATTGTGGTGTTTAGCTGTAAATCTTATTTCCCCCTCCAGCAGGTGGCGGACCTCTGCTCCCTGCCTCTTCCAAAAGGTGTGCGCGCACTCGTCTCTAACGAAGGGAAGCGCACAGGAGAACGTTTAGCTTGAAGTGGGGGGGGGGGGAACTGTGCTAGTTTTAAGGTTTTGCACTATGCTCTCCTCTTGGTCGCTGGTCACCTTCCTTTCTCCCCATATTTATTATTCCGTCTCCCCTCCTTTGTGTAATAATATGGCACACGGGGGGCTGGATGCATGAGAACACTGTACATTTGTGACAATGTGTGTTAAGGATGTTGCTGCTCCCTCTTCAGAGATGAAATAAAATTGGATTCTTCCGTAGCCTTTTGCTGCACTGCAATGTAGGGATTTTGCAACTAAGGGCCAAGACAAAACAGGGGAGGGGAAGGAACTGGGGCAGGTGGCAAGACACACTCACGGAACTACCACAAGCAACTCCACGCTTTCACACGTGACAAGGAAAACGACTGTCTCACGCACTGATTTTTGCAGAACAGAGCTCTCTCTGTTTCCTTAGAGCAGTGTTTCCCAACCTTGGGCCTCCAGCTGTTTTTGGACTACAACTCCCATCATCCCTAGCTAGCAAGACCAGTGGTCAGGGATGATGGGAATTGTAGTTCAAAAACAGCTGGAGGCCCAAGGTTGGGAAACACTGCCTTAGAGCACCCGCCGTGGTGGGTTTTTTTTACTGGCACCAGAATTTATGCTCCACAAGCTTCCGTTCCTCCTCCTCCTCCTCCTCCTCCCCCCTCGAGCCCCCCACCCCACCCCCAAAACCACCAACATTTAGCAGGGGAGGCTGTGGTGTGAAAACTGTCTCTTTAGTATAAATAGGAGTTCACGATTCTATAATTTAAACACTCTTCAGACACAACAGTAACAAACGTTTAGAGAGCAGGTAGTAAAGTGACGAAGGCACAGGGGGGGCGTCATCGTCGCAGCTTCCGGGCGTGTTCTTCTGCGGACTTTGGGGGGGGGGAGTTTGGGGGTCTCAGCTGCCAGACACCAGCTGGCAGGCAAAGGCCGCAGGACCGGGAGGGGAGGGAGGCAGACAAGAGTGCGAGGGCAACATGCATTTGGGAGGCCGGGGGGGAGGGGGGGGGAGAGCAAAAGTAATACTGTCCGCCAAGGTCTCTGCGAAGGATCCAAGCAGACCCCCGGGGGGGGGGGGCAAGGCAGAGTCCCTCCTCTGCTCCCCACGTTCCTCTGACCAGGCTGGGATGAAGCGGGTGTGAAGATTGTGTGAAGTGGCTCGGCACCCAGTATGGCTTTTTTTCCTGGGGGAGGGGAGCCAGTCCCGTGGTGGTCAGTCCTCTGAGAGAGGGGGTTTTTTCACCCACCCACCCGTCCCAGTTGGTTTCTCTGGCAGCTGGGCCGCGTTTTGCAAAGATGCAGAGCTGACGATGGGTTCACAGTGAGCATAGCGTGACGTACAAGACGGGTCCTCTTGCCAGGCTGGCGTCCATCCGCCCACCTTTGAGCCTTTGCCGGGCAGCTGATAGGCGGTCCCCAAGGTGAAGACTTGTGGCGAACGCGGGTGGTTGGGCTCGAGGCGGGCAGAGTCTCCTGGATGCGTCTCGAATGCTAAGGGCCCAACCCCAGGATGTGTGCAGGTATTACCAACAAGAGCGTGGGTGCCTCTGGGCATGCGCAGGTGGCCACCGTAAAATGACAGCCGGCTCCCCTGGGAAGTTCCTAATGCCCTCTTGTGTTAGAAACCAGGCATGGCAGGCAGGCAGCCCTGCCCTTAGAGCAACTCAGCCAAGCCCTGCTCCTGCCCAGGTTTGGCTCCGCTGGAAACGCTATGAAACAAGAGCTGCTTTTGAATCCACTGGGCAGCGCCAGTCCTCAATCAATTCTACTGGTGAGTTTGGAGACTGTTACAGGCACAAATCCTGGCCCCCACGATACACTCGGGGAAACAGGCAAACTGGTAGGACATGGGATGCTTCTGCAGAAACCAGCATCCTTTATCCTGACTCTTGCTGGAAGCTCAGATGTGCAGGGCGAGGAGCTGCAAACGGAATACTACTCCCCACAGAGAAAACTGCTCCTAGTGCATGAAGCCCAGGGGTTCCCTCTAAGCCTGTCGGTGCTAAAGCAAAAGCAGCGAGAGGGAGAAGTCCAGGGATCCTCTTGGAAGTTTGCGGGAAGTTTTTAAGCCCAGGTTAATGGGGATTTTTTGCCCAGCACCCCCTCCCCAAACTGCACCCTCCCAGGTGCTTTGGGCTTCAACTCCCCACGGCTGCGCAGGCTGGGCCTCGTGGGAGTTGTAGTCCCAAACGCCCGGAGGGCACCGGGTTGGCGAAGGCTGCTCTGCCCGTACTCCAGGGTGTAAGATGAACCGCACAAGCGTGGCACTGTGTACATAAATGCAGGTGTGGTAACGAGAGGCTCAAAGCTGCCCCAAATTATACTTTTAACGCTTATGAAGCAATAAATAAAATAGAACACACTTACAGAAAACTCTGCGTGTGTCTCTTAAGACTGCCCTCAATCGCCAAAGGATGTTAGGAATATTTTAAATGGCCACATACTGCATGAAACACGTGTATCTCTTTGAATCCGTTTTGGAGCAGCTGTTTTCCGCGACAGGAGGGGTTGTAGCTGGCGCTAAGCCCTACTTCGAGTAGACCCACTTAAATTACCCAGCCTAACTTAGGCCCACTTATTCCAATGGGTCTACTCTGCGTAGGGTCTAGCATCAGGTGCAACCCAGAATCCTCAAGCAGATCAAAGCCTGGCCCAGAATAGACACATATTCCTGTAATTTTTTCTGTGGACAGAATACAGATAGGCAGTTGAAATGTCTAGAGATCAGCTCTACTGGGATCCAGGCCATGCCCCAACAAAGACCTACTATGGCATCCCCAAGGCTCTCTTAAGGCTCTGCGCAAGGTTATGCACCAGAACGGCTGCCCAGCCTGAATTTCTGCCCATGCTGCTCTTTACTCCAGCCCTCGACTCTTGTCTCTGGCCAAGGGGCTTGGGGAGAAAGGAAAGCAGACGGTTTTCTCTGCCGCCGGCAGCAGCCGACGACATCACAAGAATTGGCTCCACCTAAAATATTTGCCCTCTCCTCCTAAGCCACATCCACAGTAGGAAAACCGCCGAGCCCAAGCAACCATCTACGGAGACAGATGAACTTCCAGTTACTGCACGGATAATCCCGCTTCAGTATCCTGTTCTCTTAAACATCTTCCACTAGTGCCCAGATTTATTCTTTTGAAAACAAGATGGCAGCTGCTCTTCCTGTAAATGCAACCCTTCAAAGTCGAGGGTTTGAGACTCTGGGCTTCCGAGCGGCTGAAACATCCCATCGATTTCCTTGCACCTGCCTGAGGTTGGCAGCCCGTGCTCGACATTAGGAGGGCTGGCTATTTAAAATGTGCATTGACAGACTGGGCGCACATATGGCGATCAAACTAGGGTGGGGAAAGCCATGTGGTACAAACAGGCCCGAGCAGTTGAGGGCAGAGAGCATTTCGCTGGCCCAGAGACGAGATCGAATCCAGAGGAAGATCCGTGGAGAAGAGAAAGAGCTGAGAAACCGAGCCACCTGTCAGCTCAGTTCAGAGGAAAAGGTCCGTTTTGCTTCTGAAAGGACCACAGAGAAGGTCGTGAGGATGGGCAGCTGTCTAGGCCCCAAGGCTGGGAGACGGGACGTTGGCAAGAGGACCCGGGCAGTATCTCGCTGGATCTCAAACACCTGGCAACGTGTGTCTGTGGACCAGTTGGTTACACTGGGAGGAGGAGAAGGAGGGAGAGTTGGGGAGATAGACCTGCTGTTAAAGACTGAAAAGACCCTGATGGCGGAGGGGAGGGTCGTGGGTCCCGCAAGAAACCGGGACGCATTGTGCAAAACACACGTAAATTTAAAACAAAGAGATGAAGAGGAGGGGAGGTGTTCTTCCTTCGGGGCTGGGTCGTCCTCCCCCTGTGCAAAAGGGATTCCTTCCGCTTTCTCCGAGGAGCTGGGTTAGGGCGGGTGAAGATCGCAGACGGGTCCTATCCAGTCCAGAGCAGCAGGGCAGCTGGAAGGCAGTGAGGAATCCCCGCCTGGGAGACGAGGGGCAAGGAAGCAAGGTGGGGTGGAGGCAGCTCAGTTCACCCTTGTGCAAAATCTGCCCCGGCAGCAGCCTGTGCTAAGATCTTAGCTTTAAATATGGTTCATATTAATACTTTTTTTTTCTTTAAATAGCTGAGAAGGAGTGCAAAGGGTCCTGTGCTACATAGGTCTCAATATATTAACTCTGTTAGTCTCTCTCTTTTTCCATACAGTTAAGTGTCACAGGCGAAGGAGGAAGGGAATAACCTGTACATACTCAGAAGCTGCTGGAGAGGCGGAGAGCTTCGCCATCTTGGCCAAGGGGCCTCGGCAGGGCAAAGAGTCACAGACACCTGTGAGGAGGAGGTCAGCCAAAGGAGGGGGGGCGCCGCCCGGTTATACCACCGTGCCACTGGGAGAGCCGCCGTTCTGGGAGTTCAGGGTCTGAAAAGGAAACAGGGTGGGGGAGAGAAGAGTTTTAAGCGCCGAGAAGAAAAATAGCAGGTCAGGAAGGGCTGCTGGGCTCCTTCTCCCTGAGATGCTACTTTTCTAAGTACAGGGCGGTTTGGAACTTTTATCTATACAGTTTATATACTGCTTAGTAAAAATAAAAATAAATCTCCAAGAGGTTTATTTAAAATAACATGGGATTAAAACTAAAGCCATCTAATACATGCCTTCTGAAAGGTAAGTAAGGTAAAGGTAAAGGGACTCCTGACCACTAGGTCCAGTCGTGGCCGACTCTGAGGTTGCGGCGCTCATCTCGCTTTATTGGCTGAGGGAGCCAGCGTACACCTTCCAGGTCACGTGGCCAGCAGGACTAAGCCGCTTCTGGCGAACCAGAGCAGCGCATTGAAACGCCGTTTACCTTCCTGCCAGAGCGGTGCCTATTTATCTACTTGCACTTTGATGTGCTTTTGAACTGCTAGGTCGGCAGGAGCTGGGACTGAACAATGGGAGCTCACCCCGTCGCGGGGATTCGAACCGCCAACCTTCCGATCGGCAAGTCCTAGGCTCTGGGGTTAATATATATATTTTATATATTATATGTATATAACATAATATATTATATATATAAAGGTGAATAAATATATATATTTAATTATTATAGAAAAAAATGAGCAAAGAAAAGGAAAAGAAGGTTTAAGATTTAAGTATCAGGCTCCTGAAAGCTTGGGTAAGAATGCATGTCTTTAAGACAGGGGCCATCCAAATACTCCCAACATGCAGCATGGCCAGGGATCAGGGATGATGGGAGTTGTAGTCCAACAACGTCTGCAGAGCTGCAGGTTCCCCACACCTGCTTCCAGTGGAATTTAAATCAGGTTGCAGAGGCTTGACAACCATATGTCAGGAGTGCTCTGATGGTGTTTCCTGCTTGGCAGGGGGTTGGACTCGGCGGCCCTTGTGGTCTCTTCCAACTCTATGATTCTATGAGTCTATGTTACTGTCCCTGCCTCTCGGGCCACCTGGGGAGGGTGTTTCAAAGGGCCACCACTGACAGAGCCCCCATGAAGCAAGCCAGGTCTCCTCAGAAACTGTTAAGCTTTGCTGGTGGCTTATGCCCTGACTGGTACTTTGCTTTCCCAGCTGGAGAAACCAGGCATCTGCCTGTCTGCCCACTCAGAATTAAAGTCAGGAGGGAAAGAAGGAGAGGCAGGCAAGCAGGCAGGTATCAGCCGCTGCCCTGAAGGCCCAGCGCTGGGTTTTCTCCAACTAGACTGGAGCAAACAGTACTGGGAAATGGTAGCATCTGTTGGGAGGGTGGCGGTGAGGAGTTGTGCGGTAGGCCGGAAACACTGAGAGAATTGCTACAGGAAGCTGTTTAATGGCCGGCTGGGATTGGCTCCCCAGTGAAATCGGGGGAGAAGAGACCCTCTCACTTGCCCTCCCGGATCTTGCCCTCTTAACTCCACCCAAAGCCATTTCACAGCAGTGCCGCTCCTCTTTTTGTGTGTAGCAGTGCTTAAAAGAGTGTCTGGCCAGGACCCAAATCCCAACTCAGGCAGGGACTTCACACTGGGCAACCCCAGGGGCCGGCCACTATTTCTTAAGCCCAGCCCACCTCACAGGGTTGTTGTGAGGACGAGAAGAGGCAGGGTGGGGAAGAGAGCCACGTACGCCGCCTTCTGCTCCTTGGAGGAAAAGGTGGAATATAAAAGTAATAGACAAAAAAAGGAGACCACCTCGTCTCTCTCGATGGCGTTCTGAGAGCATGCAATGCAGCTCCCGCCTTGCTTGTTCTCCTGGGCCTCCGCTAAGCTGATCTTCCGTATTTGTGCCTGGGCTTCAACAAGGAATGAAGCATTCAGCCGGTTTGGTGGATAGATTTTGCTTCATCACTGATGGAAGCATTTCACCACTGCAGTGTTTGGGGCCAGGGCTGGGCAGGGCTCCCCCAACCCACTCTCTTTCCTCCTAGCCTGTGGTTTCGCTTAATGGCCTGCGCCATCGGAGGCGCCACGCCGCACGAGCAGCAACGCCCTGCTCCCGTTCTGGACTTGCAGCTCTGGGGGATAAACCAGGGCGGATTCGCGGGATACCGCCTGGGTTGCTGGACTCAGGGACTTCCTTTGCAACTGAAGTGAAAGGAAGGATGAAGGAACCAAGAGGAAACTGGCACAGGGAAGAACAACACTGGGATGAAGAGTCCTGCGAGCTTGCGAGATCCCCGCTGATCAAGCTAATGGAAGCCAAGCCGACATTCTGCTGGGAACAGTTCATTATTCCAGGGCGGTTTCACATGCAGCCTTCCGGAATCCGAGTAACTGAAGCTCTGGGCTTTGGGAAGGCGGCATGAGGGCTCTGACAGGGTCCTAGAGCCCTCCATCCTGCTTCCCAAAGCCTAGTTCAGCGGTTCTCAACCTGTGGGTCCCCAGATGAGTCTACAACTCCCATCATCCCTGAGCTCTGGCCTTGCTAGCTAGGGGTGATGGGAGTTGTAGTTCAACATCATCTGGGGACCCACAGGTTGAGAAAGGATGGCCTAGATGGTGCTTTTCCAGCTTTGGGAAGGAAGTGGGAGGGCTCTAGGACCCTGCCACAGCCTCGTCCCTCTTTCCCAAAGCCCAGGGCCATGCTTAGCAGGCGCTGGGAAGGCAGCACGAAGGCTGTGGGTCCCCGTCTCTACCCACCCCCAAATTTTGGCCTCTCCTCCACATGCGACAAAGCAGTGAGCAGCCCACAGGTTCCATGTTGAAGTACTCTTGTGGCCCACTTGGTGTGAAAAGTTGGCCTGCCCTGCTCTAGATCTGTCCCACTCACTGTTACCTCCTCCTGGTTGGTGACCAGCAGTTCTCCAGGGTCCCAGGCCAGAGCCTTTCCCAGCAGATGCTGCCAGGACTGAACCAACGCTAAATAAGTTGGAGTTCTTGTTATTAAATATATCAAGAAAAAAGCACACCAAGAACTCTGGGTCAATATAAATTTCAATATTGGGAGTGGTCAATCTGACTATGGACTAACATGAACTAATCTCGACTCATAAACTTTTATCTTTAACACTGTAACGGATTATTGTGTTACACATATCCTTATGAGTTTGAGTTTGTAATCCTTGTCAGAATACATACTTTTGAATGGATTAGTTTTTGTTATAATTGACTATTGATTTGCAAAGAGGGACCACTCCCACTACTGAAATTTATACTGGCCAGAGTTCTTGGTGTGCTTTTTTTCTTTGCCAGGACTGAACCAGCCTGCTGGTCGCATGCCCTACCGTGAGCCACGCCCCTTTCCCAGGACTGCTTCCCCCTAGATCAGAAGCGGCCACTTCCTAGGGCAACCCAAGCTCTGAAGCCCCCCTGCCAGCGACAAGGGGCTGCCCCACTCACCGCCTTCCCCGGCCTGGCCCACGTGCAGATGAGGCCCTCCTGGCAGGCGGTGATGATGCAGTCCTCCAGGAAGAGCAGCACCGTCAGCCGCTCGTGGGCAATCTTCTTGCAGACGAGGGGCTCCAGGAGGGGCACTTCGTTGATGCGGGGGCACAGCGCCGTGCCCAGGACCTTGGCCGTGTCCAGCTTGCTCCGGGGCACCACGTTGAGCTTGTCATTGCTTTTGCTGATGTTGCCTAGGCTGTGGTAGCGCTTGTGCTCCTTTTCGGCGTTCTTGTCCTTCCGCTCCTGCAGGGTGAGCGTGGCGAACTTCCCGATGCTGAAGGGCACTGCGCCGTCCGCCACGTGGCTCTTGGCGGCGCTGGTGACGGCTGGGTGCGGCAGGCTGTTGGAGCGGGACAGCGAGCGCGGCAGGGCCCCCCCGCCGGCCTCGGCCGCCAGGTTGCTCCCGCCGCTTCCCGAGGGGGGGATGCCGGCGCTGAAGGTGTTGGTGAGCGTTCTGGCCCGGGAGAGCGGGTGGTGGGGGTACAGGACGTCCTCCGTCAGGTCCCAAAGGCAGAACTGGGTGTCCTGGCCGGCAGACCCAAACCGGTAAGTCACCGTCGGGGTGCTTTTGGTGCTGTGCTTAGAGAGGTGGGACAGCGTGCTGCTGGTCCGCACCCTGCAGAAATTGGCAGAGTCCTGGATGTCCTCGTCGCTGCCGCTGAACTCGCCGCTCTCGTCGTCCTCCGTGCTGGTGGTGAAGGGGTCAAAGGCCACCGCGTTGACCCACGACTTGTGGCCGTGGCCCCTGGCGATGACCCGGCCCTCGGCGAAGGACCAGACCGTCACCAGGTCGTCCTCGCCGCCCGTCACGATGTACCGCCCGTCAGGGCTCCAGCACACGCACAGCAGCCCCCCAAAATAGCTCTTCATCATCCCCTGCAGGAGCATGGAGTCGAAGTGGAAGACGCGGAGGCAGCCGTCTTGGCTGACGCAGGCCAGGTAGCGGCCGTCGGGCGAGAAGGCAAACTCGTTCAGCGCTCCTTCGCCCACCGCCCACTTCAGCAGCGGGTTGCGGGCGCTCTTGCTCTTGCAGGCGTAGACCGTGAAGCCCTCGCCCTGCTTGAGGAGGGTGTACTGGGGCGAGGCGGAGCCGCAGGGGTGCTCCACGTTGTACAGGTACAGGTGGCCGCTGGCGTGGGAAGCCAGGAAGAGGCTCTCCGTCTCGGGGATCCACTTCACAAAGGTGACCTTTGTCTTGTCAATCAGCCTCTGTCGGGTGGGAGGCAAGGAGAAAGGTGAGGAGGGCCCATGGAGTTCCACCAGCCATTCAGTGCAGCCCTCCCTGCTTGAACTTGATGGGAACAGGCCCACAAATGTGCACCACACTCTCACTATAAAATATTTAACAGGAACGAGTCTCTTAACTGCCCTTACTGATCTCTAGGCAGAGATCATCAGCGCAGGCCAGGGAGAGTCAACGAGAGGTTATGCAGAACTAGCCTTGGGCCAAACTCCTGTGCCAACTTTGGCTTGAAGTACTTCTTCTTCCAAGGCATCGTTTCTGGGGCACAGCTCTGTGGCTACGAACTGGCAACATTTCCCAGCTGCCGTTCTGAAAAATCTCTCAGGGCGACTTAAGAATACAATCGACAAGCAGTCACATTAAACCACCCTTTGATTGTTTAAGCCAACTGAAACTTGTAGCCCTACACGTTATAAGCAATTAACAGCAGCAATTAAGGGAAGAGCGACATTTAAACAGAGGCTCTAACCCAAGCCCATTGACCTGGGAGGAATGAAATAAGAGCCTCCAATTGATCTGTATCGACTCTGAGTCACTGCTTCTGCAGAACACTTTGGACTCACCTCCTCGTTGAAGAGCTTACTAGTATCCTTCTTGATGAGATCCAGGTACTGCACTTGCCCAGCCGAGAAGCCAACCAGCAGCGAGATGCTCTCGGAAGCAGCTGTGAACTGGTTGAAGTCGTGGCAAGTGGGCTGCGTCCCCTTATAGATCCGCTTATCAATGGGCTTCTTCAGGTCGATAGACTGGAAAGCCAACAAGAACAGAGCGGGTGGGAAGTTAGACTGCAGGAATTAAGCACTGGAACGGAATCTGACATGGAAGGAAGAGACGGCAAAGCCACCTGCCGACACTTCCCTCACTTTGCATAAGAGAAACACAGGGAGTGCCTACAGCTGTGTGTGGAGCACAGAAATGGCCTCGGAGCACACAGAGCCCTCTCTGGAGACACATTTCTTGGCCTTTCAGCAACTGCTGTTCTCCACCCATTTCGTATCGGCTACCTGCATCAGCATTGCAAGCAAGGCTATGAAAGTCACTCGCTTCACACCGACCTAAAAGCTGCTGGTGGGAAAGAGCCTTTATTAAGCTCTCCTGCCTGGTTACGCTGAAGCGATTCTCAGTTGCCACAGGAGACCACAGCTCCAAGTTAAGCAACAGCATCCTTTTGTCATTTTGCATTCCTGCTTTCCTTGGCCATCAGGACCGGCAATTGCCTCTGCAAGCAACCGATTCTCCCTCTTGCGAAGAAGTGAATCCACACTCCTCCGGCTTCTGGGATTAGCCACCGACCAGCCCGTTTCCTTACCAACCCCTGGCCATTTCGGAGCCCTGTTCTCCTGCCACCGTAGCCTCCTCTTCCACATCACCCCAACGCCTTTCCACCTGCTTCTGCCCATCTCCCGGCAACGTGACTGCTCCTTCCCTCCCCGCACCCTCAGTTGCCCTTTCAGCATCCTCCTCCTTGCACGCCCTTCCTCGGCTTGGCTACAAAACACACGCACAGAACACCCCGATACTGGGACAGCTCTGCCGGTAGAGGCTCTCAATCCCAGGGCTGTGGGTTCGAGTCCCGAAAGATCCTTGGTCGGACTAAAAGACCCTCCTGGTAGCTACAACAACTCTCAAACTGTCTCCTTATTTTCTGGTCCTACCCCCCCCCCACCAACCACACCCTAAACCTCCCTCTTCTGCATACCTGCGCACCCCCACTCCCTCCCGCTCCTCACCTGGGCCAGCCCCACCCCACCCATCGCCCCCTCCCTCTGACCTCCCCCCACCCCACCCCAAGCTCGGCGGGCGCTCACCCTGCGTCCCCGCCCCGGCGCGCCCCCGGAGCCCGAGTAGAAGTACAGCTCTCGGCCCAGGTTGAAGCAGACGCGGCTGCGCTCGGCGGCCAGGCCCCCCGGGTCCCCCTCCCCGCACGGGTCTCCTCCTCCGCCGCCTCCTCCTCCCCCTGCGCCCCCCGAGGCCGGGCTGAGGCGCACCAGCGAGAGGCGCACGGGGGGCAGCGAGGGGGCGGGCGGCGCGGGGGCTCCGACGGGGACCCCGGAGGGCGGCGGGGGTTGCGGCGGGGCGGCGTTGGCCGAGGCGGAGGCGGCGGCGGGCGGGGCGGGCCTGGCGCGGGGCTCGGGGGCCCCCAGCAGCCGGTAGGAGCCCTCTCGGGTGCGGAACTGGCTCTTGATCTCGTGCGGCGGCTGCGGCGGGGACGGGCCTCCGTCGGGGACCGGCGCCGCCGCCGCGGCTGGGGCCGGGGGAGCCAGCGCCGCCGCCATCTTCCCGCCGGGCCGCGGCCGCCGCCTCCTCCTCCTGCCTGCCTGCCTGCCGGAAGTCGCGACCCGCGGCTCACCTCGCCGCGCCCGGAAGCTGCGCCGCGGCGCCTTGGCAACGCCGGAGGGGGGGCGGCCGGAAGGGAGGTTGCTGGGCGACGGGGGAGCCCCGCCTCGCTGGAACGGCGGCCGCCTGGAGCGGGGGCGGGGCTTGGGGGAGAGGGCGAGGCCCTTAGCAACCGAGGGAGGATGCGGGCCTTGGCAACGGGGCCTGCGCTTAACAGGCCTGCCTGGGGAGCGGAGAGGATGGAGGGCCTTTGGAAGCGGGGAGCCTCAGGGTGGCAACACAAGGGCCTTCTCTGCAGTGGCTCCCTGTCTGTGCAATGCTCTCCCCAGGGAGGTTCACCTGGCGCCTTCCAATACAGGGGTACCTCGGGTTACAGACGCTTCAGGTTACAGACGCTTCAGGTTACAGACTCCGCTAACCCAGGAATAGTACCTCGGGTTAAGAACTTTGCTTCAGGATGAGAACAGAAATCATGCTGCGGCGGTGCAGTGGCAGCAGGAGGCCCCATTAGCTAAAGTGGTGCTTCAGGTTAAGAACAGTTTCAGGTTAAGAACGGACCTCCGGAATGAATTAAGTACTTACCCCGAAGTACCACTGTATACAGTTTTAGGCGCCAGGCAAAAACATTCCTTTTTAACCAGGCGTTTGATCTGATTTACATACAATGCCCTTTTAAAATGTGGGTTTTTTAGGGTGGGGTGGGGTTATTGGGATGTTTCTTTTATTTTGATTATATAATTTGTGGTTTTGTGTTTTGTGAACCACCCTGAGACCTCCGGGTATAGGGCAGTATATAAATTCAATTTTTAAAAGTCCTTCCAGTAGCACCTTAAAAAGGTAAAGGTACCCCTGCCCGTACGGGCCAGTCTTGACAGACTCTAGGGTTGTGCGCCCATCTCACTTAAGAGGCCGGGGCCAGCGCTGTCCGGAGACACTTCCGGGTCACGTGGCCAGAGTGACATCGCTGCTCTGGCGAGCCAGAGCCGCACACGGAAACGCCGTTTACCTTCCCGCTTGTAAGCGGTCCCTATTTATCTACTTGCACCCGGGGGTGCTTTGGAACTGCTAGGTTGGCAGGCGCTGGGACCGAACGACGGGAGTGCACCCCGCCGCGGGGATTCGAACCGCCGACCTTTCGATCGGCAAGCCCTAGGCGCTGAGGCTTTTACCCACAGCGCCACCCGTGTCCCAGTAGCACCTTAGAGACCAACTAAGTTTGTTACTGGTATGAGACAAATTCAGTTGGTCTCTAAGGTGCTACTGGAAGGAATTTTTTTATTTTGTTTCGACTACGGCAGACCAACACGGCTACCTACCTGTCAATAAAAAAATGTTTGACAGCACCAGGCTTTTCTAAGCCATCTCCTTCCTCCTCCTCCTCCTCCTCCTCCTCCTCTCAGCCCCACCCAAAAAACCAACCATATTAACTACCTCCAAGGCACATGAAGTTCAAGGCAATTTACATATAGCATCAGCTGTATTTACCCAACTAACAGATTATCTCTTTTTTATAATTAAGAACTACGGCACCCCACTTTACGCCAGCAGGATAAAAAACAACAACTCCAGTACAGACAGAAAAGCAGTTGAGACCCGAGATTCTTTATTTAGAAATCTAATCCACTTTATTCTTATTTTCCTGGTTCCTTTCCCAGTTAACCCCTTTCCCCCCAATCTTCTTTTCCTGAATCATCAGCTGTCCGCTTTCTCATCTTGCTCCACAACGGGGTCCGGCAGCTCCTCTGCTGGGCTGGGAGAGTTTGCAGCCAGAGCAGCGGAAGGGGCAGGAGGTGGTGCCCCACCGTCTGCGGCCGGCTCCTCTTCCTCGAGGGAGAGGGTGGCTTGCTTGGCTGTGGGTGGCTTGCTTGAGGATCCCTCATCCGAGCTGCCGCTGCTGCTGCTACTACTGCTGCTACTGCTGCTGCTGCTGCTACTACTGCTGCTGCTGGCTGCTCCTTCCTTGCTCTGCAGCTCCTGGAGAAGAGACCAAGAAACCACCATCAGTGTGCAGAAGAGCCAAGCTCTGCCTGGCTCATCTCAGAACTCGAAAGGCAGAGAAGCTCAACATCACTTGTGTCAAAGGCTGCTGTCTTCGGAAATTAATCCGGCTTTCAAGTGGATGCCTGCCTGAACCAGATACGGTTTCGGCGGCTTGCGCCGCGTCTATAATCCTCTCGGCAGGGAATGTCAGAAATCCAAGACACAGCCGAGGTGCTTTCATAGGTGGAACTACAGGAGGTTTGATGGCCACTTCACTGACAAGCAAGCAAAAAAGAAAGTTGCGGTACCTTGGGTGGCCAGGGGCCCTCTAAACTGGAATCCAGCTGGGAGCTGTCTCCTCCAAAGCTCTCGTCTTCCTCCTGCATGCTGATGAAGATGGTGGGAGTCTCCGCTTCAGGCACCTCCTCCTGCAAGTCCGCAGATTCCTCGGAAGGGAGTGGGGTCTGGGGGGCTGCCGGGCGGGGAGGCTGCTGCTGCTGCTTCAGTTTCTGCTCCTCTTCCAGCTGGCGCTTGAGGGCCTTCTCCTGCGCCAAGCGCAGGGCAATCATATCCTGGGACACGCGAGGCAGGAGGGGCTGAGGCTCCATTTCTTCCTAGGATTGGCAATGAGCTGTGTTAGGCCCTGCAAAGTGTCCACTCCTTTTTCAAACCCTTTTCTAGTTGGGGGGGGGGGGGGAATGAGCGCACCACGCTCCTGGCACTGGGTCCAAATTCCCAACACTGTTCTGTGGTGAATCCCTCCCTCCCCACGCTGGGCCTCTATTTCTATGTCTAATACAGGGAAGCAAGGTAGCCTGGCTTCCCTTCTGTGAAAGTGTTCCCAAACATGCAGAAATAAAAGAACACTACGCAAAACTTAGGGACGCAGGTGGCGCTGTGGGTTGAACCACAAAGCCTAGGACTTGCCAATCAGAAGGTCGGCGGTTCGAATCCCCGCCACGGGGTGAGCTCCTGTTGCTGGGTCCCTGCTCCTGCCAACCTAGCAGTTTGAAAGCAGGTAGAGCAAGTAGATAAATAGGTACCGCTCCGGCGGGAAGGTAAACTGCGTTTCCGTGCGCTGCTCTGGTTCGCCAGAAGCGGCTTAGTCCTGCTGGCCACATGACCCGAAAGCTGGATGCCGGCTCCCTCGGCCAGTAAAGCGAGATGAGCGCCGCAACCCCAGAGTTGGTCATGACTGGACCTAATGGTCAGGGGCCCCTTTACCTTTACGCAAAACTTGTTTGCATCAAGGTCTCCAAGTTCGGGCTAAGCTGCGCTGTCTCCAAACATTGCGATCACGTATCTGCAGTGCTGCAGGCTTGCAAAAATAAAAACCATTGCACTTCTGCTCCCATTTGCAAACTCTGACTTGCTCCCATTTGCAAACTCTGACTGGACATCACTGAAATGGTTCTCTCTACCCTCCAAGGCCCTTTTGAGTCTCTCCACAGTGCTTTGCTCCTTCTACCATCAACCACTCAAGCTGCGCTCCTATGTATGCTCACACAGGAGCATAAGCTCCACTGAACACAGTGGGACCAACTGCCAAGGTTCACTGTGAAGGTCACAGAAACAGAAATCCAAAGACAGATGAATTGTCCTTCACAGTTCCCTTCTCCCCACCCTCCGTTTCTGGCAATCCCAACACACTGAATGCTCACTATGCATGTTACTGTAACCTGGCAAAACCCGCATTTGTTCAACGCTATGAACGCCGCCCCCTCCCTGCCCACCGTGTGCTCTGACCTCTTTCTCTCTTCTCAGCTCCTTGGTCCTGGGCGGGGCTGAGCCCCTCGCCTCCTCCAGAGGCTGCAACTCCTTCCCTTCAATGTCTTGCTTGTTGCTGGCTTCTAGGATGGCCATGGTGGAATTGGGAACATGAGCTTGCTGGTGGAGAAAAAACAGAAGGGGTTGCCTCATCCAGATGTGTGCCAATCATTGCATTTGAAAGTATTCTCTCAAACAGTATTCTCTCCGATACTTTCACACATACCCTGTCTTGGTTAAAATCCTACTGGGCTGGTTGAACAGAAGTTCATTAGTACGCTTTGCAAGAAAACCTGTTTTAGACTTTGTGGTCTTATTTAAAATGACTGTTCTGGACTGGAGATGCGTGCATGTGAGTATTACTGATGTAGTACTGGGTTTTCTTGTGTCTTCTGACCTATCCCAACCTGTAAGGACTGAGTTTCAAGTAGGACTTCTAGGTCTGCCATGCCCCACTCTTTAGACCAGGGCTGGGGAGCCCCTCCCTTTCTGACGCCAGCTCCCTTCATCTCCAGCCAGGGTGCCCAATGGTCTGGGGTGATGGGAGTTGTAGTCCAACAACATCTGGAGGGCCACAGGCTCCCCAGCCCTGATTTAGATAGGAAAGGTCTGCATGTGTGGGATCTTTGTCTTCAGCAGTGCCTGTCCAGGGGAGAGCCCAGCACAGACAAGGAGCAGGAACCAAAAGACTGTAATAAATGTCTGTGTATCTTAATATATCATGGCTTTCAGTGGGTTTTTAATCGTGGGCTGCTTTGGGAGCCAATCCTAGCTAAAAATGGGATATGAATATAATACAGTAAAATGAACCAACAAGTTACCTCTTAGGATTCTTTAAATCAGAGCTTTCCAAACTGTGTGTCGTGACACATTAATGCGTTGGCTGCAGTGTGTCATGCGAACGCTCCCCATGCTCCTCCTGGGGCTGGAAAGGGGTTAGTTTAACCTCCGATTTGCTACCAGCAGCACCTTAGAGATCAACTAAGTTTGTTATTGGTACAGTGGTGCCCCGGAAGACGAAATTAATTTGTTCCGCGAGTTTTGTCGTCTTGCGATTTTTTTCGTCTTGCGAAGCACGGTGTCGGGAAAGTTTTGGAAAAGCTTCAAAAATCACCAAAGTCTTTAAAAACCTCAAAAAAGGCTACCACACCGCGTTCTATGAGTTGCTCCTCGAAGTCAAGTCGCAACTGTATTAACGGTGTTAAGAAAAAGGAAACAAACTTGCAAGACGTTTCCGTCTTGCAAAGCAAGCCCATAGGGAAAATCGTCTTGCGAAGCAGCTCAAAAAACAAAAAACCCTTTCATCTAGCGAGTTTTTTGTCTTGCGAGGCATTCGTCTTGCGAGGTACCACTGTATGAACTTTTGCGTGCATGCACACGAAAGCTCATACCAATAACCAACTTAGTTGTTCTCTAAGGTGCTACTGGGGGGGGGGGGATTTAATTTTGTTTTGACTACAGCAGACCAACATGGCTACCTACCTGTAACTCCGATTTGCTAGTAAAACTGAATTAATATGTCACAAAATGAGGCGAGTCTAAAAAGTGTGTCAGCAACTTGATAAGTTTGGAAAGCTGCACTTTAAACAATGCCCTTCAAACTTCGAACCTTGATTTAAAAAGGCACCCTGGATTTTGTTTTGACTCGAATAACCTCTCCCCCAGCTCACTGCAGGACCATCTGCTCTGCAGCTGCAGCTTTGTTTGGGGCAGTACCTGATGCGGGGTGAAGGAGCGGACATGGGCCAGCAGAGGCTCCCGCAGCTCTGGGCACTTCTCGAAGACAGCGGTGAGCTGCTGAGGAGGCAACTGGAGGATGACTTGGAAGGACTGGGGCTTGGTCCGCTGGCAGCACTTGATGAAGCCCTCCCAGACCTTGGGGTACTTCCACACCTGGGGGAGGAAGGGGAAGAGTTAAAATGCGGCACCAGCAGCCAGAGCCTGCTCTGTGTCTCACCCCAGTGGCCTACGGTTCATCAGGCTGAATGGCCTGTTTCCAGCAGTGGCCGCCAGCCAGATGCCTCTGGACAGGTCACAAGCCAGGCATGAAAGCACTGGATTTCCCCTATAGGCCAACCAGTATGCAGAGGTATAGGAGGCACCTGTACACAGAGGTTGCATTTCTCTATCGTGCCATCATCGTGGGCACCCACAGGCCTACGCTGCATGAGTCTGTCCAATCTTTTTAAAAAGCCATCTATAGCAGTGTCCTTTGCTACTCAAGTTTTTCTCCCTCTTATAACACTAGAACTCATGGACATGCTATGAAGCTGAACGGTGGAAGATTCAGGACTGACAAAAGAAAGCTCTTAGTTTAGGGAAGTTTTTAATGTTTATTGCTGTATTGTGTGTGTATTGTTTGGTTGGAAGCCACCCAGATGGGTGGAGTATAAATAATAAATTATTACTACTACTACTACTATTACTATTATTATTCATAAAAAGGTAAAGGGACCCCTGACCGTTAGGTCCAGTCGTGGCCGACTCTGGGGTTGTGGCGCTCATCTCGCTTTACTGGCCGAGGGAGCCGGCGTACAGCTTCCGGGTCATGTGGCCAGCATGACTAAGCCGCTTCTGGCAAACCAGAGCAGCACACGGAATCGCTGTTTACCTTCCCGCCGGAGCGGTACCTATTTATCTACTTGCACTTTGACGTGCTTTGGAACTGCTAGGCTGGCAGGAGCAGGGACCGAGCAACGGGAGCTCACCCCATCGCGGGGATTCGAACCGCCGACCTTCTGATCGGCAAGTCCTAGGCTCTGTGGTTTAACTATTATGTAAATAGATTAGCCAAAATGCTGAGTTGCTGAGGTCTGTTAAGCGAGATGCGCAAACTCTGCAGATCCCCAAGTGTGCCAGTGTCGGTTGGCATCGGTCGCTGTGATGTTTGGGCAGAAGAAAGCTTTTGAAGCTCCCGAACGATCGACCAGGAGGGAGGGAACATGCCAGTCGGGCATGTGTCTCTGCCAGGGTCCTACTCGAGTGTAGACTGAGCTCCTGACACTTCTCACCTGCTTCAAGATGAGTCGGGAGAGGATGTTCATGACGAAGCCGCCCAGGCGTGGGTACATCGTCAGTGACTGGATCACGGTCCGCATAAGGAGCATGGGCAGCGGGTTTTGCTCCATGAGCTGCTGCATCACCACGGCCAGCACCTCGGACGTGTACACGTTGCGCTCAGCAAAGCACATGTTGGTGGCTGCAAGCAGGGAAGTGGAAAAGATCAGCTGCTGCTGCTGCAAACTCAGAGCAGCTGCCACAAGGTAACAGGGCAGGGGAACACCAGAGGTCAGAAGCTGCCCGTTCTTTTACGGCTGGAGTGGGGAAGCCTTTGGCTCTGCAGGTGTTGCTGAACTACAGTTCCCATGAGCCCCAGCAAGCAAGAAATGGGAGTTATAGTTCAGCAACATCTAGAGGGCCAAAGGTTCGCCACATCTGCTTAAGGGGAGAAGCAGGGCTCCATACTTCCAAATAGATGTACAGTGGTACCTCTAGATACGCACACGTCTGGTTGCATATCTTTCAGGGTGTGAATGCGGCAAACCAGGAAGTATTTTTCCGGGTTTCGCCACATGCGCAGAAGCAGCACCTCCGGTTGTGAATTCCTCGGGATGTGGCCGGACTTCTGAAACGGATCCCATTCGCAACCGGAGATACCACTGTACAGGATTGGGATACTAAATAAACTCCAGCACTCGCAGCCAGTTCAAGTGTATGAATTTCCTCTATGGATGCACAGTCATACTTCATGTTACAATTGCTTTAGGTTGTGCATTTTCAGGTTGTGTCCCGCGGCGACCCAGAAGTACGGAAAGGGTTACTTCCGGGGTTTCGCTGCTCGCGCAGATGCGCAAAATGATGTCACGCACATGCGCAGAAGCAGCGACCCGCGCGTGCGCAGATGCGGGTTACGTTCTTTTCAGGTTGCGAACGGGCCTCCGGAACGGATCCCGTTCGCAACCAGAGGTACCACTGTAATTTCACGAATGGAAAAATGTAATGGGGAAATTTAACCTATGTGTCTTGAAAGGGTGGGGTGTTTTTTTGCAGCTATGGCAGCCCAAAATAGTGAACACAGAGAACGGGAGAAATACTAGGAGGATTCTAAACAAGCAACTGAATTCTCCCTTACCTTTGATGATGGACTTCATGTCGCACTTGGTGGAGTCGATGTTGTGGAGGGCAATCAACAACTCCCCAGGATTCAGAGGAGAAACTGCCGAGTTGCCTTCACCTGTCGGAATCGATGCCAATGAAGAGATCAGCCACTGACGGAGCAGACAGTAAAGCCAGCCAGTCCACTGATCCCTTCCAAACCAAGCAAACCTCTCTCCCCACAGCCTCGGGAGACCCTTTTGAGCAGACCCGCCGGAAGCCACAGAAAACTCAAGGTTCCCATGTGGCCAAGATCCTTACCGTGTTGCGTTCCCAACAGGCGGTTGAAAACCTCCTTCACAACAATGGGATTCAGCTTGATGAGCTTCGGCAGGGCCTGGATCACCTCTTTCTGGAAAGGAAATGCAAGAATGCACATCATACTTGACCACACCCCCAGAGGAGAGAGCCCCCCCCAAAAAAAATGGGTATGAGGCACCACAAACAGAAGGGGCATACTCAGGGATACTTAATGGAAGCGGCGGGGACATGGAATCCTTCCTGCAAATCGCTAGAGAGCACACAGAATCTGTCTCCTCCATTGCTAATCTCCGGGGTCCTCTTCCCTCACTCCCATCCTTGTGCCATCTTCCCCACTGCTCCCCTCATCTCTGTCACTCAAGCAGGGCTCCCTCTCGTCCTTTAAGCCTCTTCTCAATCCCCACGTCTTATGAAGTTTCCCCCTGGATTAACTCCTCCACATCAGCACCCAAGGGAGAGGAGACTTAACCGTAAACCTCTAAGCTCTCTCATTTGCACAATCCTTGCTTCCCCAACTTCTGTTCCACCAACTTTTAAGTCTGCACTGGATTCACCTAAAGTGCACACATCGGTAAGAAGGAAGAGCGGTTTTAAATCCCGACATGTGTTGGCTGTCCCTCCTTCATCTACCGTACTTTTAGGGAAGTTGTTTGCTATGTGCTTGGACACCTCTTGAGATATAGTGCCCCATTTCCCATGGCGGCTCCCAAAATCAAGAAGCAGATTTTCTTCTGTGTCTGGATACAATGGCAGGCCATTTTGAATCCAGACGGCAGGCTAGGCTTTTCAAAACTGCTTTTAATTGGGAGGTTTCTTTGAATTCCTGAGCCAAGTTCCAAATAACCTGCTTATTGAAAATGTCAACTAAAAAGGCTCAAGACCAAGATAATATTGGCAGGGAAAGGGGGCAGGGGGGAGGAGTATTGCAGATCATCAGCAAGCCCCCAAGTGAGCCTCAGAAAATACCTTCTCCAAACCGTTGAGGACAGGGATAAGGAACCGGACATCCGGGAGCCTCTTGTTGTACAGATCTCGAACTCGCTTCACAAGCTCTGGAGAGGGGGGAACTAAGAGGAGAAAATCACATTAGATTGTGTGACTGAACAGCAGCTCTCAAGCTTGGACTGCTTTGCATAGCCCATATCCCAGTTCCACAGCATTTATCAGAAGCAACTACTTGTGTGACGTTGCCATGAGCCACCGTGAGGCCTTTGTATCGGACAGCACCTAAATATAAACGCTGAAGTAACTGTACCTTTGTCCGTCAGGCTGTGCAGGCAGCGGGTCACCAGGGTCTCTGCACCTTTGGGGCAGTTTTTAACCAGCTTGAGCAGCTCCCGGGAATTCATCCCCATCCCACGGATCTGGAAGCGATAGGAAAAGATCAACAAAAGGATGGTTTTTAGGGAGGGGTGGGGGATGAGAAGGTGAGGAAAGGAGAGCCATCTACTGTATTGGCCCGAATATAAGCCACACTTTCTTTTTCCAAATTCCATTCGTGAAAAGTTAAATTGCGGTTTATATTCGTGACCTTATGCCGCCAGCAAAGCGGTGCGGCTCCCCCCTCCCAGGAAGCAGCCCAGGAGCGTGGGGAGGGAAGGAGCATGGGGCAATGGCACCCAGCCTGCCTGCCGCTCCCAAGCCTCCCCTGAGCTGTCGGAATGAAGGGGGGAAGGCCGCCGGCACAGTGGCGCGGCTCCCCCTCCCCTGAGAGCAGCCCGGAGTGTGGGACAACGGCACCCGTCCTGTGCGCAGTTCCCAAGCTGCCAAATTTTAAACGTACAGCATATTTGTGGGTGTGGCTCATATTCAGGCCAATACAGTACAGTGGTGCCTCGCAAGACGAAATTAATTCGTTCCGCAAGTTTTTTCTTCTTGCGAGTTTTTCGTCTTGCGAAGCACGATTTCCCATAGGAATGCATTGAAAATCAATTAATGCGTTCCTATAGAAACCGCTTGCCAGGCTGGCGGTGCGGAGAAGGGCTTTTCTCCCCACCGCAAGCCTTCAGGACAGGTACGGGAACAGAGGGGAAGGCGCGCAGCGCTTCTCTGTTCCCGGGCTTGCGGTGGGAGGAGGGTTTTTCCTCCCCACTGCCAACATTCAGAACAGCCTTCCGAAGCCTGGCGGCGGGGCGGAGAGACCTCCTCCCCGCCGCAGGCTTCGGAGCCCCGCTGCCAGCCTTCGGAGGAGGTCCGAGGACAGTGGGGAAGACGTGCTGCACTTCCCCGCTGTCCCGGAGATTTCCCTATGGGCTTTTGTCTTGCGAAGGAAGCCCATAGAGAAATTCGTTTTGCGAAGCGCCTCCAAAACGGAAAACCCTTTCGTCTAGCGGGTTTTCCGTCTTGCGAGGCACCACTGTATAAAGAACGATGGTGGACCAGTGGCGTCGCAACGGGGGGGGGGCAGGTGCCATGTCTGGGGGGTGACAAGAAAGCACCCTGTGGCGGCTCGCAGTGGCGTGAGCAGCCATTGTGCAGTTGCACGTGGAGCATCCTCTGTTCGTGGCTGCAGCCGCGAGCAGAGGACCCCGGCGCCGGTGACAAACCGCTATGTACAGCGCATGTGTGGCATCACATTCATGCGCTGTACGTAATAACGACACACATGTGCCGTACATAGCGGTTTGCCGCCCCAGGTGTCACGACGCCTTCGTTCGCCCCTGTGGTGGACCACCCAGTACCCCTCTCTAGCCGACTCACAGGCTGCTCAATAACCCTGAGGACAGTGCGCTTGATGTCGGCAATGGCCTCCGTGTATACAGACGCCAGTTCATGGATCAGTTTGTGGTTCTGGGGAAGGAGGGCCAAGTAGAGATAGAGGCATTGCTTGATGGTCTCTTCTGTCCAGGGAGCAGCCACCTCTGCAAGGCAAAAAGAGGGTTGGGAAGAAAGAGACCGGGTGCCAAGGATTATGCAGAGTGCCAGATGCCACAGGAACAGGCTCCTTGCCATTCACAACTAGGGAAACAGAGCTGTGAAACGGGAAAGATCTCCTTGTGGAGATCTTGTTGTATAGGTTTAACTTAAAAGGGGGAAAGCCATAAACCTAGAAAAGCTTCTTTTACATGGGACGCCATTTGAGCACGGGGGAAAGCGAACGCCATCACCCGTCACGTATATAACCAGAGAACTGTAGAGTTGGAAGGAAACACCAGGGTCATCTAGTCCAAACACCTACAACCAGGAATCTTTGCCCAACGCGGGACTCGAACCCACAACCCTGAGATCAAGGGTCTCGTGCTCTGCGGACTGAACTATCCCAGAGGTTCACAACACATGCACTGTTTTGCCTCACAGTGAAGGCTCCATGCAGGAAGCAGTTTAACACGAGTGAGCAGTTTCTAAGTGGTGATGGGGATTTTTTCACCTCTACCATTATTTTTTGGCCAAGCCACCTGCTCACGGACACAACTGGACATGGTGCGGTCCAGTTACCTGTATCTTTGTCTGCGCCAAAGAGAACAGAGGGTGGATTGGGGTGGACCAGGAGCTGCAAGTAATTCAGTGCAAACTTCTCCACATATTCCCGCAGCTGGTCCTTCTCGTACATCCGCTTGATGAATAGCAGCGCTTGCTGGCGAACCTGAGATGGGTGGCAAAAGATGGGTCGTTTGCCAGCGCATTAGAAAGCTTCAGGAATCCCGAGGATTTTTTAAAAACCATCTCCAAATTTGAGATTATTTTTAAGGGCTCTTCCACACCTACTTTCTGCCCCGCCTCCAGGGACTTTCCCTGCAAAAAGCTACTCTTTCGTGCTGAACAGGAACAAAGAGCAACTTGGGTTTTCTGCAGATTGCCTTTTGCTCTGATTCAATGGTAAAGAGCAGGTTTTTGCAGAGAAAGGGTGCGGCGGAGAGCACTCTGACATGATGCTTTAAAGTATGGACTGGTGCCTAGAAATGCAGCAAAAAAAGGAAGCCTGGATGAGCCCTAGTGTTCTTTGGTTCTTGTTCCCACTGTGAGGAAGTTCCAGAGCAGACATTTCCCCAAAAGGAGAGCAAAGGCAAGAATTTGAAGAGGGTTGGAGACAGAAAATGTACAGGCATCACCAAGGCTCTCAGTCTCCTTGATCAGCTAGGGATGTAGCCTTTTTCTAAGGGCACGATGCCCCCAAAGCGGTTCAAAGTACCACCAAGTCCACTCTCTGTTGCCCAGCACTGGTCCACTCCCAGATGACCATAACACCATTGTAAAATCCATTCAGCAAATCACAGCAAGCAGTTACAAAAAGCGTGCAACAAAATTTAAAAGGCCTGTTGCACTGGTGTCCTGCCTGCATGCTTCCCAGGTGCATCTCAGTGGTCACTGAGGACTGTCGACATGCAGAGGCCTGGGAGGCCAGCTGGCTAGCCCTGGCTGGGTCGTCTCCTTCCAGCCGCCCAGCTGCGAAGGCCCATCGGCCTCTGCTCCGATGTAAATCAGCGACCCAGGCTTGAGAGCCAAGGCACACTATCAGCAGATCGAACTGCACACACAGAATAGGTGTGAGGCTTGTGGAAGCATACTACAACTACAGATTTATTAATCATAAATCAGGACAAAAACATGTCGTCTCTCTCTCATGTTGTCTCAGAGACAGCAGCTAAAAGCAAAAGCTATACACAACGGAAGTTCCCAGCATACTGTGCTGGAATGTAAACAGACATGTGACACGTAACAATCCCATGTCTGTTCCTTAAGGTGGAATGGAAATGTCAACAAGGACGTGATGCTGGGCTAGATTAACCTCTTACCCCACCCCACCCCAGTCTCTTCTTTCGGCAGGAACCCAAGTGAATAAAGATGGCACCAGGCCATCTCTTCAAGAGGTTCCAAAGTCAAGGTGCCACAGCTGAAAAGGCCCTCCAGTCACCACCCAGCTTACTTCGTATAAGCAGGAGGACACAGAGCCATGCCTCTGAGGGTGGTCTTAGTAGCTAGGCAGGTTCGTGTAAGAGCAGGCAGTCCTGCAGGCACCCTGGTCAGTTAGGAGCGACTTGCAAGCTTATTTCAGCTGCATTGCTCGGACCACACCAGAGAGACAGGCTCCAGGCTCACCTTGTCCTTCTCGTGGGAGCTGAGATCCAAGAGAACATGCAGATACTGGAACTGCCTCGACGGGCGCTTGAAGATCAGGTCCCGAAGCGTCGACATGCCCAGGTACGTCCGGCTCTGTAAGAGAGTTGCAAAAGAAGCTCAGAGCATGTGCAGTTAATGTTTTGGGCGGTGTCTGTGTGTGTGTGTGTGTGTGTGTGTGTACAGTGGTACCTTGGTTGTCGAATGGCTTGGCTCCCAAACAAATCGGCTCCCGGACGCCGCAAACCCGGAAGTGTTCCGGTTTGTGAATGTTTTTTGGAAGTCTAACGTACAACACAGCTCCCGCAGCTTCTGATTGAGTGCAGGAAGCTCCTGCAGCCAGTAGGAAGCCGTGCCTTGGTTTTCAAACAGTTCTGGGAGTCAAACAAACACCCAGAACACATTCCCAGGGAGGCTGTCAGTTTGGGGGAAGAGTAACAGTGTAAAATGTTTAAACTTTTAAACTGTGCCCGGGGGGTGGGGAACCCACACGCTGTTTCCAACAAGCCATAACTATGCACCAACCTTCAGACAACTTTGCAGGGATGCTTTTGTGAAACAGGAGCGAGTTGGAAGGAGGAGGCAAGGTCAGAATAGCCAATCCAGCAGCCTATTTTTGTAGGTCCCAGAAGATTTCATTGCATTTCTTCTAGTTTGGGGTAGGATTACTGATAGGAATGCCTTTTATAATTGCCCTAAAACGTGTCAAGCATACTTTGCTGGCCAGACCCCGGTGTATAAGCAGAGTTTCCTTCCCTGCAATCTTGTAAGGCTATGGAGGGAGCTCTAAGATGAACCCCAGCTGGTATCTGATTAGGGACGCACCTCATCTTCGCAGTACTTCCGAATCACTTCCAGGGCACTCTCGGTGATCAGTGGGGCCTCAAGTACCACCTTGGTAAAGATCCTGTGTAAGGAAAACAACAACAGAAAAAGCTTTGGTCACAGCCAGGAGCTTAGAAAAAAATAATCAGAAATAACTTTATTATTTTATAACCAGGGATGCAACATTTTAAGTTGGTGGCCTTTACAGTCCTGTGCCATGCCAACGTGCTCCATCTCAGAACAAAGTATGCATGCTTTTCTCCCTTCTTTAGCCTTAATCTTATTCCTCTGCATATTAGAAATTGATTAAAACTTGTACGGGAGAATTCGTTCTTTGAACAAACCCCGATTTAAAAGAGCAGATTTTGATGTTTCAGATTCTTCTGTGTTTCACTGGCTCCACCAGAATAATCCGCAACCGTAAGGAATTTCTGTCCACAGGCCTGTCTTGTAGGAGCTGTGGGGCAAGGACTGAGCCAATGAGGAAAGGAGGGGTGGGAAGTTAAGAAGAAAATTTGTATGTTTAAAAAATGTTTATGATGATAAATGCTTGAAATATTCTTGTGGGGGGGGACTTTACCTTGGGTCACCATAGCTTATATTGGGGTGCGTTTAGTAGCTTACCCCTCTTGCTCTCAAAATGTCTGGCAGACGTGGGGTTAAAGGGGAGACCAAATAATCAAAGGGGAGGTTTTGTGTCCCTGAACCTCACCCCGCCACACACCTCTACAAGGCCCCAAGTACCCACCCATCTTTTTGGTCCGGCTTCTCCTGCAGACCGGAGAGCAGGCCGATGAGACACTCGTCGTAGTTGTCGAGCGAGCCAGAGGGGTATTGGCTCAGGTAGGCATTGTACTCCTGGTACAACCAGGCGAAGGCGAGGTCCAGGCGGTTGCGGATGTCGTCCAGGATGAAGGTCAGGACTTCGCTCTTGAGAGGGACCTCGAACTGGGTCACCAGAGAAGAGAGGATCTTCACCCGGGCCTGCGAAAGAAGGAAGCTGGCGAAGGTGAGGTGGAGTTGCTGGACCCAACCAGGATCCCACCACGACAAGGCTGTGGGAGACACTTACGTGGGCGGCCCCGCTGCAGGCCACGGCCTTCTCGGAGCGCAGGATCCGCTTCACGGCCGCCAGCTTCAGCTTGTCCATCTGCACGTCCGTGAGTGGCTTGATCACGTCGCTCAGGCGGAAAATTTTCTTGCGGCCGGTGGCACCAGCCAACCTGGGAGAAAGGAAAACACATCAGCCTCTGAAGGGCAGGCAGAGAAGAAGCTCAAGCGAAGAGGGTGCTTTATCCAACCAATGCCCCATGTCTTCTTTGCAAGGATTTGGGGAAACCCTTTGCAATTATGCAGGGGAATTGGAAATAGGGTAAGGACACAAGTTCACGAAAGCGGGGGATCTTCCAGCAGCTGAGCGGCCACTCGGGAAGGGATTTGCAAAAAAGGAGACTGTTCCTGCAAGAGCTGGTTGCTCCAAGCACATGCCTTCTTGCGTACAACCAGCCCAGGAGAGCAGCAGGGAGACCACAGTGGCCACCAGTCAGAGAGGTTACGTTAGTTTTCTATGTAGCTCCATCCACATACAGGGTGCTTTTAAATAGAGACAAAGCGAGAGGCCAGTTCCTGGTCCCCACAGGGCTTACAATCTAGATAGACGAGGAAGGATATGACAGCCGAGGTGAATGGGAAGAAATCATCCCAACTTTTTCTGACAGGTCTCCCGTTTTCGTAGACTTATCTATAACTAGATAGTCTCATAACTTTAGGACCATGCTGCAGCCTTGATAAACTCATATACATTTATTTTATGTTCTGTGTTTGGCCCTTTTCCAAATGGTGTTTATCATTTGTCTCACGAGCTGCCTGTTAATTGTTCTTTAACTGAACTCCCTCCCCCCCCAACCTTAAAGGACAAAGAGGTGTTGCTCTCACCTGGGCTGAGTGGAAGGGATGATTGGTTCTGGGCGCCGCTTGGTCTGCGGCACCCCAGGCTCAGTAGAGGGGACAGAGCCCTGGGATCCCAACACAGAAATGGCCTGGCCTGTACTGAGAGCAGAGAAGCGCCGCTTGATCAGCACGCTTTCCGGTTTGAGCATTTTCTCTTCTTTCAGCGACTCCTTGACCTGCTTGGTTTGCTCCACACCTGCAGGAGAGAGGGAGAGGGAATTAATCATCTGGCAAAACCCACTTCATCCTCTGCCCCTAACTTGTGACTTTTTAAACTTCTCTTCTGTCTTATAGGTAGAGAGAGACCGCTCCCAGACCCCTTAAATAAATAAATAGCAAGAACTGAAATACAGTGCTGCAAATGTGTATACCCGATACCTCAGTATGTGGCTCAGCTTTACTGTTTGGGCTTGGTAATCATGTATGACAGTTAGCCTCAATAACAAGCATTCTGAGGATCGGAATCAGGGATCAGGAACCTCAGTCCCATGGTCAAAAGCAGCCCTCTTTGGGATGTCTGAAAACTGCCGTTTGTGTGGATGGAGTGAAGCCTGCTATAGAACAGTCACACCCATTATTCTGCCTGCTTTGGGCTCTGGTCCCACTCACTGACTGGCATGCGACCCCTGAAAGGGTGCCTACGAGGGAAAGGAAGACTCCCCTACCCCTAAATTAAACCCATTCAGCTGTGTCTATGAAACAGTTGGCAAAATCACACCCACAAAACATCGCATCGCAGTTAGTTTTTCTTTATGGGCCCGTGCAAAAACAAAGCAAAACCTTTGCAAATACAAAGACCACTGTATTGCTCAAACACCCAGAGGTTGGGACAATCTGTGCTAGAGGTTCATAGCAACTCCCCCCAAAGTTCCTCTTAGGGGCATACCTGGCCCTAGCCCAGCTGCCGTCATCTGGGTGGCCATGAGGCGGGCAAGGTGCTTGATCTGGACCTCAGTGCCGGCAGATTCCACCGGGGTATAGGTGGCTTGGAAGGAAGCAGGCATGTTTTCAGGCAGGTACACCATGCTGATGAGCACCTGGGGGGCAGAAAGATGGTGAGAGGGCCTGGTGTGCCACAGACAAGCAGGAAAACACTTCTGTTCCTAAGAAAAAGCCCGTCTTGCCCTACAAGATTGTAGGGCAGAGAGCCAGTGTGGTGTAGTGGTTAAGAGCGGTAGTCTTGTAATCTGGTGAACCGGGTTCGCTTCCCCGCTCCTCCACATGCAGCTGCTGGGTGACCTTGGGCCAGTCACACTTCTCTGAAGTCTCTCAGCCCCACTCACCTCACAGAGTGTTTGTTGTGGGGGAGGAAGGGAAAGGACAATGTTAGCTGCTTTGAGACTCCTTAAAGGGAGTGAAAGGCGGGCTATCAAGTCCAAACTCTTCTTCTTCTTCTTCTACACCTCCACTCATCCAGCTTTCACAATGACGAGGCGCGCCAGGCTAACTTTATGCAAAGGGACATGTGCCTCTCCGGCTTTTCCAGAAAGATCACCCTTCGGTCAAGCTGAGGTTGTGTCTCCTGCCATCCCGTCTGCTTTCTAGACCCCTTGGCAAAAGGTTCTCCCCTCCCGGCACTCAAGCGAGGAGCAGCCAAGGGCCACTTTCATCAGCTAAACCTACCAGGTTGGCCACGTTATCTGGAGTCAGAAGGGGCTGTAGAAACTCAGCGGTGATGTCCGTGTCCGACTGCGTGCTGACTTGGATGGAGGGCTTGGGGACTGGGGCTGCCACCTGCTCCAGGTCTTTATCCTCATCATCCTCCCCAAGATTTGGCTCTGCAGCAGAGAAAGAGAAAGTCTTTGTGTGTTTTATGTGGTGGGGCAGGTGCTGCACGGTTGGTGGATCATCACAGCGTTTGGAGAAGAGCCTGTCCCTCCCCACGGACCACTCCTGCCCCTCCTTTGCCCGCTCACCCATCTTCATCTTCTTCATGGCAGGGTCGCTATCATCCCGCGGGCGCTTGCGGAGCTCCTTCAGGTTAGGCATGTTGCGGGTGATCTCGGCCTGCTGCGTGCCCAGGTCCATCAGCAGGGTGGTGATCTGGGCCTGGAACTCCACGGAGGCCGGGTGCTTGAGGACGCTCAACAGGTGCAGCTTGAGGTTCTTCCGCACGCTGCTCACCTGGGACTTGGCCAGCGTCGGGGGGAGGTTGGCTGTCGGCAGGAGGGCAGAGGAAACGAATCAAGCAAGCGACAACATTAGAGTGGAACCCAGATCCCGGGCCCAAGGAGGAACATCCTGTGGAACACCCTCCCTTCAGATGTCAAGGAAATAAGCAGCTATCCTATTTTTAAAAGACATCTGAAGGCAGCCCTGTTCAGGGAAGTTTTTAATATTTAACGCTGTATTGTTTTTAACACTTGATTGGGAGCTGCCCAGAGTGGCTGGGGAAACTCAGCCAGATGGGCGGGGTATAAATAATAAATTTATGATGATGATGATGAAATTGAGTGGAAATATGAAATATGCAGCCTCCCTCTGTTCTCACTTCCACAGCACCTCACCATTGGGCCCGCTTAATTTAGCTGATTAAGCCTATATAGTGGTACCTCGGATTAAGAACTTAATTAGTTCTGGAGGTCTGTTCTTAACCTGAAACTGTTCTTAACCTGAAGCACCACTTTTGCTCATGGGGCCTCCTGCTGCCGCTGCACCGCTGGAGCACAATTTCTGTTCTCATCCTGAAGCAAAGTTCTTAACCCGAGGTAATATTTCTGGGTTAGCGGAGTCTGTAACCTGAAGTGTCTGTAACCTGAGGTTCCACTGTATGTCCAAACAGCTCAGGACCTCAATACCTTAAGGATCACCTGTTGTGGTTCTGGACAGCCAAGAGTTAACACTCCAGGAAGCGTTCTGATTCACTGGGTGCATCGCCCGCATGACTCGGGCATTTTCCTTTGATCTGTGCTCTGTGGGGGCTGAGCTCTCTCTGGAGAGCAGTCTGTTTGAGAACGTGAGCAAGGTAGTTTCGTTTTTGTTAGAGACAGAAAGCTGCAAGCATGCAGCTAGATTCTGTAGGTTTTTCTTTTCTGTTGTGAATGCTTCTAAATAAAGAGGGTTAGAATAGAAGCACTGGTGTCGAGCTGAGTTATTGAAGACACCACATTGACACAGACAAGCCATTTTACGCTGCGTGTGAACTCTGCTATTATCCGGCAACTGAGAAGCGTGGCAGGGCGTGAGTGGAAGCGTGTGGGCGCCACTGGAGTTTGTCGGAGTGGCAATAAATCAAATTTACTGCAGGGCTGTTGCAGCAGACTCACATGGGTCAAAGGATTTACGACCCACAAACCTGTAACATCACCTCTCCCCGTATGAACTGACCCAGACCCGGCGCTTGTCACCTGAGGCCCTTCTCTATGTCCCGCACTCCAGAGAGGTGGCTCCCTGTTTGTGGAATGTTCTCCCCAGAGAGGCACACCTGGCGCCATCACTACATGTCTTTAGGGAACACCTCAAGGTGATAGGAAGATTTCTGATTTTTTAAAAAGACTGGGGCAGCCCCAATAATGAAGGCCAGATCGATCTTAATAGGTATACGCGGGGTCCCAGATACTGTGAGCTTGGCAGGCTTACCATGCAGTGTCTCATAGGCCTGGATCACCTCTGACATGAACATGGGCCGCTGGCGGGCGATGGAGGCCAAGGAGCCCAGCGCGGCGGTCAGGTTGATGCTGGAGATGGCTGGGTGGACCATGAACTTCAACAGCTGGTCCAGCGCTGTCTTCCCTTCTTCCCACAGAACGTCTGAGAGGGAGAGGCAAAAAGCAGCTGTGAGGAAAGGCTGGTGGAGATCTCTATGCATTCTGCAGCCGCCGCCACCTTTGCAAGCACCTTGCCATGTTGCACCTGCAGCAGGTGACCCAGGCGAGACAGGAGGGGGCTCGGAGCAGACATTTGTGATCAAAGGGTTGGAGCAGGCAATGTTTGGTCCCTTCCCAGGATGACCAAGACACCTGATACCCCTTCCTGGGCTCTGCACTTATCCATCCTTATCCAGACCAGGACTGTTTTCAAAGGAGCCCTGCCGCCTCCCTTGGCTTCACCAGCTTACTGTATATATATATTTTTTTAATTAAAGATTTTCTTGACTTACAAAAGTGTGTGCAATGTCTCTCTCTCATATTATTTTTCCCCGTGTAACATTTTTACAAATCAGTTTCATTTGTTGAGATATTAGGAAGAAAAGGGGGAAAGAGGTGGGGGGTGGGAAAGATGGGTGGGGTCAGGTGGCGATGTTTCTATTATACTTAACATACGTGGGGGTTTTTGTCAGCATCACTTGTGCAGGTTCTCTGCTATTCACTTGTGTTCCTTTGGTGGTGAGAGAGGTTGGGGTTGACCTAGGGTGTGGCTGTTCATTTGTGGTGGTCTATGTTTTCATGTTTTAAAAAGTAGAGACATCACCTTGCCAACAAAGGTCCGTATAGTAAAAGCTATGGTTTTCCCAGCAGTGATGTATGGAAGTGAGAGCTGAGGCTGATCGCCGAAGAATTGATGCTTTTGAATTCTGGTGCTGGAGGAGACTCTTGAGAGTCCCATGGACTGCAAGAAGATCAAACCTCTCCATTCTGAAGGAAATCAGCCCTGAGTGCTCACTGGAAGGACAGATCCTGAAGCTGAGGCTCCAAGACTTTGGCCACCTCATGAGAAGAGAAGACTCCCTGGAAAAGACCCTGATGTTGGGAAAGATGGAGGGCACAAGGAGAAGGGGACGACAGAGGATGAGATGGTTGGACAGTGTTCTCGAAGTTACGAACATGAGTTTGACCAAACTGCGGGAGGCAGTGGAAGACAGGAGTGCCTGGCGTGCTCTGGTCCATGGGGTCACGAAGAGTCGGACACGACTAAACGGCTAAACAACAACAACAAAAAGTTTCCATGTGTGAGTGGGGTGGGTGAATGTTTTGGATCAGGTTAGCCATACTGATTCGTATGCTGTTGGTGGATTTTTGTGGTTGTCTTGTTGGGCTGTGTGTGTGATAAAGGGGAGCCATATACCCGCTTACTGTATTTGATGTAGGGGTGGTCCTCAGGGACCCGGTCGAGGCTGATGTCGTTCTCGTGGCGCTTGGGCACCTCCGACTCCGGCATCCGGGGAGAGAGGGTGATGATCAGCGCCTCCACGAACTTGATGGCGTGGGTGCGTATGCCGTCGTTGTCCGAGTCCAGCAGCTGGATGATTTCACTGGCCATGGCAGACACCATCTCCCAGCAGGCCTCCTGCATGTCGTTGATCACTCTGGATTTCACCATCCACTGTTGGCGGGGAGCATTATTAGCAGCCTCAGGTTTGAGAGAGAGAGGCAGAAAACAAGAGGCAGGGACCAGGCAGGCAAAGCGGCCCCAAAGAGGAAGCTCAGCTGCCCCCAAACCCACCCTGGGGGAGCAGCTCACCTGCAGCGCCACCTTATACAACTGAGTCATGGCAAGGATGGCTTTCTTCACCACATTGACGTTCTCATCCCTCAACAGCATGTTGAGGTTGGCAATAAGCTTGAGCAGCAGCTCGGTGTCCCGTTTGCTGGAGGCGAGAGGCAGCAGTTTGGGAGAAAAAGGAAGCAATGAAAGAAATGGGACCACGCAGGGGTCTATTAGTCAGCCGTGGTACAAACCCTCTCTCTCTAGATATATACGCTGCCCATCTGACTGGGTTGCCCCAGCCATTCTGGGCAGCTCCCAACAAAAAATAGGAAAAGCACAATACCACATCATTGTGGCGTTTGCCCTCCTAGCTGTGTGACATCATACTGGGTTCATAAGGAAAGGGTTAACTAATTGTAAAATGACTAACCAATGGGAACCCAAGGGGCAGAGTTAACGGTGTATAAGGTTTAAGCACAGAGGGTTTTTTAGAGGAGTTAGGATGGTTGAGAAGACAGTCTGGAGTTAGAAGAGACAGAGAAGATAAGTCTGTGGTTTGGGCTAGTCTGGTGTGAGAGAGTGAGAGACTTTGTTAAGAGGAGTCAGTCAAACAGTTGAGATAATCAGTCAAAAGGTATTAGGAAGGTATAGGCCGGTAAAGAAACGAAAGTTAAGATACTGACAGGAATATTATCTGAGAAACCA
This sequence comes from Podarcis muralis, assembly GCF_964188315.1. NCBI lineage: Eukaryota > Metazoa > Chordata > Lepidosauria > Squamata > Lacertidae > Podarcis > Podarcis muralis. The sequence goes on from NC_135661.1 coordinate 84,667,776, forward strand.
TAAACTTGTTAATGTTTGTAAAATAACTTGGGGTTTTTTTGGTTCACTTTTAACAACTGTCTGGACTCAGTGTTTTACCAGAGAGTAACGGGTTGGTGGCAGCGGGGAAGCGAGCACAGTGGTGGCACAGGGATCAATAGACCATTAAATGTCCGGGGACCCTGTGTGATCACCACAATCACACACTAAAAACTTCCCTGGGATGGGCAGTATACACACATACCCCAAAGACCCACAGAAACAGCTAAGGGGATGCCGATTGCTAGGATGGCATAACAACATCTGACTTACCAGGCTTCCTCTATGAACCCGATGACAAACTTCCGAACCTCAACAGATTTGTCTGCCTGGAAAGCAATGATCTCCTGTGGTGCAAGGATAAGGAGAAGGTCAGAGGCGGCCACCTGTCTCTCAGGCCTGCCAACAACAGGCCAAAAAGCCCCACCCACTTTTGAGCTGGGCCAAGCCAGAACAGAACACACATGGAACAGAACCAAGCAAGACCAGCAGTGGCTGTTCCAAGTCCATGGACAGCAGAGGTGGTGGAGGGAAGGTTGTTTCTAGCACAAGCAATACTCACATCCAGGAAATTATCCAACAGCGTGGGATCTTTGTTTATTATCAATTCCTGGACCTAGGAAACAAAAAGAATAGGTAACATAGCCAAGTAGAGAAGGTAAACCAGAAGAAAGCTTATGGTGTATCATCAGGCGATCAGACGACTCCCTACTTGCCGGTCACTAAATCAGGTATTGGCAAACCCCACCCTCCAGATGTTTTGAGACTACAATTCCCATCATCCCTGACCACTGGTCCTGTTAGCTAGGGATGATGGGAGTTGTAGTCCCAAAACATCTGGAGGGCCGAGTTTGTCTACGCCTGCACTAAATCTTACCAGCCAGACCCACACAACTCCTCTTCCCAACAGTCATCTTGGAAGAGAGGTGGGGAACGTTACATGATACAGAGCCCCTAATGAGGCAGAGGCAGATTAACTCATCAGATCCTGAATTCAGAAACACTTCCTTCCCACGCCCAGCACAAACCCTGTTCCAAAGTGTTCAGTATGCAACTGCACATAAAACACATATACTTGAGGATAACATCCGTTTAAGGCCGCCTTGCACACAACATCGTCATTTTTACAAGATGGTGAGTTTAATGGAAAGTAACGTCAGTTGTGGGGCTCCTGATCTTAAGATGTTTCAAGGGAGGAGGAGCTGACTCACTTGGCTACAACTGTAGAAGGACATGAGCGGATCACACAGAAATTTCGTCCCACCTAACTCCACCCCCAGCCCCCACTGGACAGGATAGGGACTATTTTCTGAGAATCATTACTGCCAGTCATTCCCAGACCAAGGTTAGGTCATGCAGGTCCTGGAACTGGGAAGTATATTTCAATACTCTTTCTAATTCGTTAGCCTCACGTGAACCTACAGGTCTTAAGGCAGCCCAGGTACACGTGGCCCTGTGGAAACAAGACCGTTTAACCACAAAGCGTTCCCAGTTTACACCTAAGATCTTATCAATGCAAAGGCAGCGATGCCACTCACCTGTTTGAGGATTGTGATTTTGGAATCGTTGCTGATTAAGGCGGCTTGATTTAGCAAATCCACCACCTGTTTTTTGAAAAGGAAGGGAAAGAAGGCTTTTCAGAAAATGTTCTCGGAAACTGCTTATCACAACCTATCCACATTTACCGTATTTTTCGCTCTATAGGACACACTTTTCCCCCTCCAAAAATGAAGGGGAAATGTTGGTGCGTCCTATGGAGCGAATGCAGGCTCCTTGGCTTCAGCGAAAGCAATGCGAAGCCTCCAAAGCGCAGAGGGAGCGCTCCCTCCACGCTCCGGAGGCTAGGAGTTGCTTTCGCTGGAGCCTGGAGAGCGAGAGGGGTCGGTGCGCACCCCGCTGCCCTGCGGAGGCTTGAAAGGCTGTCCCCGAAGCCAGAACAGTGAGACGGAGCGCTGCGCAGCGTCTCGCTGTTCTAGCTTGGGGATGCCGGGGCTTTATGGGCAAACCCCAGGCTTCCCCCTTCAGCCCCGACACTGATTTGATTCAGAATATTTTTTACTTGTTTTCCTCCTCTAAAAACTAGGTGCGTCCTTTGCTCGGGTGCGTCCTATAGAGCGAAAAATATGGTAGACCCAGATCCTGGGAATCTTACCCTCTCCGAGGTAGTCATGGTGTCTATGCCAGACGTCTCCTCCCCGGCAAAGAACTGGGAGGCGATGCTCATGCGGGACAGGCCAGAGTCGCCCATGTTGCTTACGCCAGCCATGGCTGTCCACGCTGTTCAGTGGGCAAAATCAGTCAGGGTGAGGTCTAGAAAGGAAGCATGCAGGGAGACATTAGGAACCTCAGGATGGAGAGCAAAATGTGGTCCTCTCTAGCCGGCCCTCAAGATTCTCCAGAGGCTGTTCGTTCTATTCATTTTTGATAATCTATCTGGAGCCAAATACCATCTGTGGCGGATCTTCACGTAGTTCATGTAGAACAAACAGTAACAAATGTTGGAGATGCAATAGGATGAAGGGTACCCTATACCCTTTTTGGGATATGATTCATGAAGAGTTTAAAAAATTGATAAAGGTTTCACACAGCAAAAGGGCAGAAGCATACTTATTAGGAATCTTAAGTAAAGATATCCCTAAAGACAAAATCAATATATTTTTATATGCAACAATAGCAGTGAGAATATTGATAGCCAGCCATTGGAAAGGAAATAATATTCCAACAAAAGAGACTATGTGAGTACCTGGAGTTAGCTAAATTGGCGGACTTAATAAGGCAAAAACCCAAAACTATGGTACAGAAACAGTGGAATTGTTTAAATGAATATTTACATAAACAGGGCTCAAATACGAACATTTGTGTTTAGATCAACCTTGTGAAGAATATAAAGAATACAAAGATTTAATGGATTAGGAAAGAACTTAAGGGAAGGAAGTGAAGAACAGAGGTAAAGGCGAACTAGATAATAAAAGACATGTGGTGAAGGCGGTGGAAGTCTTTTAAAATATTTTAACTAAGATTTTTATTCTGTAATGTGTGTAAGTATAAATTTGGTATTATGGTTTATGGAAAGTATTTTATGTGGACATGTTTGAAATTTGTTTTGATATTCTTGTATTATTCAATAAAATTTAATAATAATAATAATAAAGATTCTCCAGAGGCCATTCCCTCTCCCCAGCCCTGCTTTGCATCCTCAAGTGTTTTTTGCCCGGCTGGAATGTGTCATTGAACAAGGCTTCCTGTTTTCCTACTCTACAAAGGTACACCAAGAAAAAATTTCCCTCCTATTTTTGTCCAGTTTCTGAAAATACTTACCGCAAACCATCTCTATACACCCCCAAAGACCTTGAATCTAATGAACCCAAAGACCACCTTGAATCTGTGTGCGAGAGGCTTTACTCAATATACTGGAAATGGCAATGTAGTCTCCCCACTACCGGTTACCAGTGTTGCTTTCAACATGTAGTTTTAACACAGGAGGCTAAGCTCCCAGCCAGGAAATCCGTGGAACAGATCACTTTGGCTGGGGAAAGCAAGGGTCATCCACTCTTTGAAAACAGGTCTAAATGGACCATTGGCTTGAACCAGCCGGAGGGCTCTCTTGCCAGGTCCACCTTGCCGTTCTGCCCCCACACCAGCAGTTCCACCCTTGCCATAGCAGAAAGCGGTGGGCTCTCTCCTTTGTTGGGGTTATTTTACACAAGAGGTTGAGTGGCCACCCTTCCTGCAGTATTATAATTATTATTTTATTTGCACCGCACTCATCTGACTGGGTCGCCCCAGTCACTCTGGGTGGCTTCCAGCGTAGTACCTCGGGTTAAGTACTTAATTCGTTCTGGAGGTCCGTATTTAACCTGAAGCACCACTTTAGCTAATGGGGCCTCCTGCTGCCGCCACGCCGCCGGAACACGATTTCTGTTCTCATCCTGAAGCAAAGTTCTTAACCTGAAGCACAATTTCTGGGTTAGCAGAGTCTGTAACCTGAAGCGTATTTAACCTGAAGCGTATGTAACCTGAGGTACCACTGTATCCTCATCATCCATCTTTCAGTTGTAAGTTCTGCAGGGCAGGAGCCTGTGCTTTCTGGTTGCTATGGGCTCTTCGTTTCAGTACAGCTGAGATACCTCAGTAATAGTGCGCTTTTATGCCACAGATTCATGATGACAGCCCTATAGAAATTGCAGGTTGCGCCCAACCAAATTCTTCTCTAGACCCCCTGAAATTAATCAGTGGGTCAACCTGGAATACAACTAGCATTGGAAACAGCCCTATATAGAAAATTTAACAGGAAGTATATAAAGGGCAGAGCTTGAACGACCGTTTAATATATATATATGGCATGATTTTATTTCTTATACAAATATTGAGGCACATGGTCATTCCATGTCACTGGTATATGCAAATGTCTGGCTCATTGAAGAACCTTTCCTCTCAAGAAGGATGAACTCACAGGTGGAGAATGCTTGTATTTGAATCAATTTTTATTACAGTGGTACCTCAGGTTAAGTACTTAATTCGTTCTGGAGGTCCGTTCTTAACCTGAAACGGTTCTTGACCTGAAGCACCACTTTAGCTAATGGGGCCTCCTGCTGCTGCCGCTGCGCCACCGGAGCACGATTTCTGTTCTCATCCTGAAGCAAAGTTCTTAACCTGAAGCACAATTTCTGGGTTAGCGGAGTCTGTAACCTGAAGCGTATGTAACCCGAGGTACCACTGTATATAAAAACATACTGCCGCAGGGGGTTGGGCTAGATGACCCCTGGGGGTCCCTCCCAACCCCATCAGCTCCCCCAGCGGCCAGGCTTCAACCCCCCCCCCCCCCGCTGCACAATTCACTTGGGCGCCCTGGGCGGGGGGAGTGGCCAGCCTCCCTCCCTCTCAGCCCGGCCTACCTCGCAGGGCTGCTGCGAGGATAAAACGGGGAGGGGGGGGGGGGATAACTGCGCCTTCTGGAACTCCCCGGAGAAAACCGTGGCGCATAAATATAACTCAATTAATAAAAACGACTAAATCCCCATCTTTGCGCGGGGGGGGGGGCCTTCCGCACTCCAACGGCCCTTTCCGTTGTCATGACAACGCCTAGGCCCCAAAGCCTGCCTCTCCGTTTCAAACCGTACCGGCCTCCGAGCCGCACCGAGCGAAGGGAACCAGGCGGCTTTCCTTTTCTTTTTTTTAGCCGGCCCTCTTCAAAGCCTCCATGTTCGCGGAACCAGATTTCTCTCGAGAGATAAATAGGTATTAAATTATTAACTAGTGCGCTTGCGCGTGGAGCAAAGCCTCTTGGGTAGCGTAGTCTGCTTCCTTCAAAAAGGCGCTCTCTGCTCGGTCCCCACCCCGCCCCTTTTAATAGGAGGACGCGGACGCGGACCGTGCTGCATTCTGGGTACGTGGCTCCCGGGGGAGGGCACATCCCGCTTTCAACCTATCAAAGAAGAAGAGGGGCTGTTTGCAGGGGTTTATGGGTAATGTAGTTTTCTCTCGCTCAAAGTGAGGGTGTTTTATTGTTAGTCACTGCGGAATTGTGCTACTCCAGAGGTCCGCGAGGAATTCTGGGAAATAGAGTCCAATAGGCCCCTCCCATCCAATGGGGGTTCCTAAAATGTGGGTGGGGTCACCCGCATTTGTTCAACCCACACTTGATAATTAGGATGAGAATTGAATATACTGGGTCTCACATTCTGAGAAGACCTGCCTGTGTGCTCCATATTCATAGGTGTAGAAGAGGCCTCACAGCCACATGGCATTTTGCTTCCTTCGAAAAAAGGCTTCGTCTTTTTGTAATCAGCCCTTTTTTATTTAAAGTGTCTTAACCTTCTCGATAGTTGACCATTGTGAGAACAGGATGCTGTACTAGAAGGGCCACTGGCTAAATCCAGCAGCAAGGTTCCTCCATGTCCTTATGACCTTACAAAAAAAAATATGGAATTTACATTTACGTTTAAGGTCCGTATAGTTCATGCTCTGGTTTTCCCAGTAGTGATGTATGGAAGTGAGAGCTGGACCATAAAGAAGGCTGATCGCCAAAGAATTGATGCTTTTGAATTCTGGTGCTGGAGGAGACTCTTGAGAGTCCCATGGACTGCAAGAAGATCAAACCGATCCATTCTGAAGGAAATCAGCCCTGAGTGCTCACTGGAAGGAGAGATCCTGAAGCTGAGGCCCCAAGACTTTGGCCACCTCATGAGAAGAAAAGACTCCCTGGAAAAGATGGAGGGCACAAGAAGAAGGGACGACAGAGGACAAGATGGTTGGACAGTGTTCTCGAAGCTACCAGCATGAGTTTGACCAAACTGCGGGAGGCAGTGGAAGACAGGAGTGCCTGGCGTGCTCTGGTCCGTGGGGTCACGAAGAATCGGACATGACTAGACAACAACAACATATGAGGAAGGAAAAGGGATGTGGGTGGCACTGTGGGTTAAACCACAGAGCCTATGTCTTGCCTATCAGAAGGTCGGCGGTTCAAGTCCCCGTGACGTTGTGAGCTCCCATTGCTCAGTCCCTGCTCCTGCCAACCTAGCAGTTCGAAAGCACGTCAAATTGCAAGTAGAAAAATAGGTACCGCTCTGGCGGGAAGGTAAACGGCGTTTCCGTGCGCTGCTCTGGTTTTGCCAGAAGCGGTTAATCATGCTGGCCACATGACCCGGAAAAACTGTCTGCGGTGTCATAAGAGAATCAGGGTCAGAGAGGGGAATAAAGGAAAAATGATCCTAATGATATCATCCTACCCAAAAGTCCCACAACAATAATAAACTGTGCCTTAAATAACGCATTGTTGGGAATATGCCATCTTACTGTGTCTTTTCACATATCATTGAATTTAATATAATGTGTGCCTTTTAATGCATCATCTTAATGTAACGTGCCTGTTGCCATTCCTGTGTACCTCTTTCTCCATGAAGATATCCTTTTAAAATGTATTCGTGGATGTATCTTTAATGAAATGCCGTAATATGCTGTAGTTTTGTGGGCTATTGGATAGCTGTTGGACTGGAGCCTGGCACACTTCCGCTGCGCCGCTCTGCTCTCCGTCAGCTACTTGTAGCAGAGTAAACGCAGCAGTAGAAACTGAAGCCCACCTGAGCACAACTTTTCTGAATGTATCCAAAATGTAGTTTTAAAGAATGTAACAATCTAAATATTTCAAAATGTATATACTTGACTCAATACTGTATCCAAAAGGCTGTCAAAACTCAATCCACCACACTGCCTCCTACTGGGTCTGCAAACCATACCATGAATACACACAGATATGAGCTCAGAATAAAGCAGTCTTATTTTCCAAAAAGTATGCAAACATCAGGCTATCACACCCGAATTGATGGCAGTGCAGAATAGGATTTCACATTAACATTTAAGTCATTTCCTGAACATCTTCTCAAACATCCAGCCTCACATCTGCATGCTGATCGACACATATCACCTGAGCCCTTCAGGTGTCACCGGAAATCACCCCCCCCCCCTTGTACACTCGTGTCGCATAAGCACCACACTCACACCTACACGCACCCCCCCTTTACTCAACCAGGGATGACCCTTTAGAGGGCTGTCTCCTAAAAGCCTTCCGTAGATAAGGAAGCGCTAACCTGTCATTTTCCCTTCGACTCTCCGTGCCGCCCTATCTTTATTATGGGTAGACCGGACGACTGAACTCCACGTCAACCAGCAACCGCGTTAACCAATCAGCGTTACCGAACAGCGCCCCTTGCGGCGGCTACGCTGGTACTGCAGGCTGCAAGCGTCTGCTCCCTCACCTTTTGACAGCTCTCAATCGATTGTTTCCGAGTTCACTGAACCGTGACTGACCTGATCAAAATGTTACAAGTTGTTTCCGAAAAGGAAAAGGGCTTTGAACTTCAGTGACTGTGTTCTTTATAAATTCACCAAAAATCAGCCGTACTATGGATTCTCACCGGACCACTTTTATTACGCTCCATATGACAAGGACTATCAAAGGGGGGTGGACTGGGGTTGGCCGGCCATAATCCCTGAACCGTGCAGTCACGTACCAAGCTGCCCTTCTCCGGATGGCGGGGCAGCCTTGATGGCCCTCGGGAGGGCCCAGACGGTATGCCATCAGAAACACAATAAACTGCTTATGGGAGTGTATTCCACCCGACTCCTAATAAAGGACCCTGGCCGGATCCCCCCTCAGGGGGTAGGAAGACTTCGCCCTTTCCTTTGTTTCTGTAAATGACTTGTGAGGAGGGGGCAGAGGAGGTCACTGCCAGGTGACCGGCTGCTCAGATTACCTAGGAAACTCCTCCTCGACTCCTCCTGTTCATTAATAAAATTATGATGTAGATATGATGTAATTCTGTGGGTGTGGTCAAGGGGATTAGTGGTTAATAAAAGTTAGGGTCTTCCATTGTTCGGGGCTTCCATCTTGCTTCACTTCGTGGACGGTGGGAGCCCTGTCGCGACAGTTTTTCCTTAATAAAGACCAAGCCTACTGGCTGCTGTTTTGCTCTAACTTGCTCTGGTCGGTGTCTTCGTTTGTCCAAGAGAGCCCTCGGATTGTCCGGTAACAGTTTTTGGCGACCACGAAGGGACGCTTGGTTCTCCTACAGAGGTGAGGGGGGAGATAGAGGGGATCGGGCGCCACCGGGTAACCTTAGCCCGGGGATCCCTTTCTTCCTCTCCCTGCCTCCTCTTTGTGGGCGGTAATCAACTGTCACCAAAAGCCCAACCAGAGAGAGCAAAGGCGAGGTAAAGCCGGCTAAAGAAAGGATCCCGGGATCTACGAGGGACATCTTCGAGCGTGAGTATGGTTTGAAGACAAATACATTGGGAGGGGGGTGGGAAAGTAACGTCCTCACGACAGCCAGACTTTCCTTCTGTCTTTTCCGACGTTCCCCGCGGGGTCGTCCAGGAACGTCCTTCTACTATCCTTTTCTCCCAATCCTCCCCTTTCGGAAAGTGGCCAGGGAGATTGCAGAACTATACTGTCTGACGTTCCCCCTCGGGGTCGTCCAGGAACGTCGAAACCTTTCCCTTTCTCTTCCCCAAGTTCTTACGCGGTCTGTGACCGGGGAAATTGTGGTGCTTTACTGTTTTCCGACGTTCCCCCTCGGGGTCGTCCAGGAACGTCTTAATCTCTCTATCCCTTTTCTCCCCCGTTTTCCGTCTTGGAAATAGGTCCGGGAAAGCGTGACTCTTTACTGTCTTTCTCTGACGCCCATCCCTCGGAGTCGTCTGGAGGCGTCCCTCAAAGCTCTCTCTCTTCTTCCCTGTCCTTCTATCCGCTAATTATGCAAACGAAGCCGCCCCTCCTGCCCGGCGACCTTTGTTAGGGATGACCCGGGTACGTGAGAAAGCAAGGTCGTTTGTTTCCTTTCCATACTTGACTTTTCTCGGATCCCGATCTGGCATTGCACTGCGCAAGCGTCCAGTAGGAGATTTCGAACTTAGTCCCAAAGGCTAGGCAGGAGGCTGTCGTGAAGGGAGAAGGGGCGGAACCCGGGTTGGGGCCCCACACTAGGGACAGTTGTGTAAACTGTGGTGTAAGGATCCGCTGTTGTGTGACGGGTGGAGTGAGAGACCCGTGGAATAAGGTTTGGTGTCTAAGGTTGCAAAGGTCTAAGTTGAGAAATCCAGCCAAAGGATAGGCAGGTCTAAGTTCAAGTAGAGATAATAGAGATACCTCATTTACTGAAAGAATATTATTTTCTCCTTTTTTTTCCCCCCTTGTGTATGTGTGTGTGTGTATTGTAGTCTTGTCCTCGCCCTTCCCCTGTTTGTGCTCTTTCCCTAACTATAGTAAGCAGTAGAGCGATGGGTGCCCACGCATCCCAGCACTCTGACTGGGCTCCTCCCGGTGACCAGGCATCTATGAAGCCTTGCCGCCCTGGAGAGGACTCCGATACCCCTCTACAATTTGTTCTCCTTAGTTGGAAGGAATTAAGAGGGAGAAAGGGACTCTCAAAGTCGAAACTGAGGGATCTCTGTAACATCTCGTGGGTCGCATTCACCCACCATTTAGAACCGACCTCAAGGTGGCCCCCCCACGGGTCCTTTAACATCGAGAGGATACGAGCACTTAAGACGTACTTGGCTGATGAAAAACCCCGCCAACTCTATTACCTAAATGCTTTCGTCGAAGCCCGGGATTTGTTTCAACAAAAGCAGGCTCAAGTCGTCCGACAAATGGCCGTCCTTAAGACGACCAGACCCCCCCCTTATGATGAGATTAGAGCCCAGGAGGAGCAATTGGACAGAAGTCTCATCCCCTTCTACTACTCTGGGCCACGTGCTCCCCAACCATCGGGATCAGGGACAGGAGCAGGCGGAGGAAGTGGAAGGCAAAGGGAAAGCGCAGCCAATAATACCACTGCCCCGTCCCAAGCCTTGCCAAATGCACAACCACCTAACCCCAACAACAGCCCGCCAAGCTCCAGGGGAGACGAACCGGACCTAGATCTAGGGCCCTTACTCAATGGCCAATTACTGAACGAAGGTAGAGAGGGTCCCGTCTCCAGCAGGACCCGAAACCGAGACGTTCCGTTAAACGGAGAGGTGGAAGGTGCCTACCCCTTGCGAGCTCTGCCCATACCGCCAGTCAGAGCTGGAGACCCACCCCGCATGGTCTTCACCCATCAACCTTTCCTCACTTCGGATTTGATGAATTGGTCGGACAAAATGCCCTCCTTAAGAGACGACCCCGATAAATGTCACCGCCAGATAGCCACCATTTTCTCGACTCATAATCCTACGTGGGCGGATGTGCACATGCTACTTGGGGCCCTCTTTAACGAGGCAGAAAAAAGGGAGATACTGGCAAAGGCGGGGGAAGCCCTGACCCGGGAAGGTTACCAACCAAATCGTCCCGCCACCATGACCCCACTGACTGCTCAAACTATACTTAATGACCCGGACTGGGACTATAACACAGATAATGGAATATGGGGTCTAAAGATCTTCAAAAAGGCCATCCTAGATGGAATCAAAGCTGCTGGTCAGCGAACTGTAAACTGGACTAAAGTCCAGACCGTCCTTCAAGGACCAGAGGAACACCCGTCTGACTATTACACCCGACTAGTTTCGGCAATCAAAACCTGGGGTGGGATAGACCCAGAAAATACCCAACATGAAGTTATAGTCAAGGGCTTTTTCAAGGATCAGGCTACAGCGGATATACGGAAAGCCTTGAATTCCCACCTGGGGTACGATGGGAAAACTATAACTGAAATACTCTCCATCGCCAAATCAGTGTTCAATTCTAGGGACGAACGAAGGAAAAGGGATCAAAAACCTGACTCACCACGAGTACTGGCTTATGCGGGAGGGGTTCCCCCTTACAAGGATAAACAATGGGGACCCGACCCAAGGGAAACTCGTATTTGCTACAAATGCGAACGAAAGGGACATATCAGGAAGTTTTGCCCCTACCTTACTGGCGCGGCAGAACCAGAGTTCGGCGATAGAAAACTATCCAGAACAGACCCACCTTATGGACATAATTCAACAGTGACCCAACCACAACACCGCACCGGTCCTCCCCCTCCTCAACCTAGACCCAGGAACCACCCTCAAGACCCGACAAACCCCTTTAAACCAGCCAATCGCACTACAAATCCGGCTCACGAAATGGTAATGGACGAGTATCAATCGTACTGACAACTAAAAGCAGGTCCCGACCCTTTCCCATATCTCTGCCCCGTCTTGCAACTCTCGTCCTCTGACCCAATATGTACCCTGCAAATCGATGGACAAACCTACAATTGCCTTTTGGACACTGGGGCCACCTACTCCACCCTTACTGGTAGCCACCTAACCCCAGGGGAAGATACCCGAACCGTAATGGGACTGGACGGAATTCCCCGAAACTGCCCTCTTTCTAAACCTGCGAACGTTTCGGTTGGACCCCTATCTGTAAACCATACTTTCCTACTAACCTCTAGCCCGGTAAACCTCTTGGGAAGGGACCTGCTCTGCAAACTGAATGCCACTATACAGTGTGGCCAGGAAGGCATTTACTTACACATGCCGGATGAATCGATCTTTAATTTCCAGGGAGTCCTGCAAGAAGCCCAGACTCAAATTATTGACCTCCCGCCTGAACTTCTGAATAATGTCTCTCCAACCCTATGGGGAACAGAGTCAACCTCCGTAGGGCTCCTAAAATCTGCAACTCCAGTGATAGTCAACTACAGGCAAGATCTACCCTTTCCTTGCACTAAACAATACCCTCTCCCTCCCGAAGCGATACAGGGATTAACTCCGATGATTGAAGAATTTTTAAAAATGGGAGTTCTGGTCCCATGTGCATCCCCTTGCAATACCCCTCTCCTCCCCGTCAAAAAGCCCAATACAAGCCCGGTCAAATGGCGTTTAGTACAAGACCTTAGGCTCGTGAACTCTTTCGTCATTCCCCGACATGCCGTAGTCGCTAATCCACACCATCTCTTAAGCACCATACCGGAGGGAACTGTAGTTTACTCGGTCATAGATCTATGCTCTGCCTTTTTCAGTATCCCAGTAGATCCTAAGAGCCAATTTCTTTTTGCCTTCACGTGGCAGACCGGGCAACTAACTTGGACTCGGCTGCCCCAAGGGTATGTGGAATCCCCAGCAATTTTTTCATCAATCCTGCACCAAGATTTAGCAGATGTGACCCTACCGGGAGGCTCTGCTCTGAGGCTTTACGTCGACGACATCTTGCTCTGCGGGCGGGACTTAGACTCGTGCAAAAATGATACCATTGCCCTCCTGAACATATTAGCAGATAAGGGGCATAAGGTGTCCCCGAAAAAGATACAGTATTGTAAAGAGGAAGTCAAGTATCTAGGTCACATCTTGGGGAAAGGCACCCGCGCCCTGACCGCAGATCGGATCGAAACAATCACAAAACTCCCGTTACCAAAGACAAAGAGACAACTTAGAGGGTTTATTGGGATGAGTGGATTCTGCCGAGCCTGGATTCCCCGCTACGGAGAATTCACCCGTCCCCTTACAGCAATGACACATGAAGACGCCCCAGACCAATTGCAATGGTCTGCAGAGGCACTTGAAGCGTTTGAATCTATAAAGAGGGAGCTGAGATCGGCACCCGCCCTTGGACTCCCAGACTACAGATTACCCTTTACTTTATACGTGCATGAGAACAGGGGAGTAGCTTCTGGAGTTCTTACACAACCATTCCAAGGGAAAAACAGACCCGTTGCTTACTATAGCCTCCAACTTGACACTACAGTCCTAGGGAATGTGGGATGCCTCAGAGCCGTAGCAGCGGCAGCCCTGCTCCTTGAAAAGGCACAAGAAACAGTTTTAGGACACGACCTCACCGTAAACGTTCCCCATGCGGTCGCTACCCTACTCAGCCTGCAAGGATGCCAGCGATTCACTATCCAACGCCTAAACAAATACGAAGCTATTCTCCTCAGCCCATCCAACGTTACTATAAAACGAGTAAACTCCCTAAACCCTGCTACCCTCCTTCCCCTCCCCGACGACGGGACCCCACATCATGACTGCTCCCAAATAGTCCGGCACCTAGAGAAACCCAGAGAGGACCTTGATTACCTCCCCCTTACCGACCCTGACCTCGTTCTGTACACAGACGGGAGCTCCAAAGTTGTGGGAGGGGAACGCAAAAGCGGATATGCCGTGGTCACTGACGAAGGAACCCTTGAGGCACGGCCCGTTAACGCGCGATACAGCGCACAGGCTGCTGAACTCATTGCACTAATTAGAGCCTGTGAGTTAGGAGCAGGACAGAAGATCACCATATACACAGACTCAAAATATTGCTTTGGACTGGTACATGCAACTGGCCAGATCTGGTTACAGAGGGGTTTCTTGACTTCAGCAGGCACCCAAATTGCACATGCCCCCTTAGTACAACGCCTCATGGACTCTATCCATCTCCCCGAAGCTATCGCAGTAGTCCATTGTAAAGCGCATACCAAAGGGAAGGACCCCATCTCGATAGGAAATAGATGTGCTGACCGCGCGGCACAAGAAGCCGCCCTTCAACCTCTCTCCACCGACAATGAATTCCAGGGACCCCAAATTCCATCAGATGTAAACTTCAATGAGATGTATCAAACCGCCACCAAAGAGGAGATTAAGGGGTGGGAAGAACAAGGCGCTCATTTTGACAAAGGGATCTGGTATTTCCCAGATAAAAGACTTATTATGCCAAGACTGTGGGTACCTAAACATTTAAGAGTTCTCCACCAACTCACCCACTGGGGAAGAGAGAAACTTATAGACACTATGCAACGCTGCTGGTATGCCCCGGGCTTGGCTCTTGCTGCCAAAACTGTTGTGAAAAACTGTCACACATGTCAGAGCTTTAATCCGAAGCATACCGCCAGGTGTCCCTCAGGAGCAAGACCATGGGCTTTCGTCCCATTCGAAAGCCTCCAGATAGATTTCATAGACCTACCCCCGTGTCAAGGCTATAGGCATGCTCTGGTAATCATTGATCAATTGACCGGGTGGATAGAATGCTTCCCTACCCGCAGGGCCACGGCACACGCCGTCGCAAAAAACCTCATCCAAGAAATCATACCCCGATTCGGAGTGCCTAGGCACATAGACAGCGACAGGGGTTCACATTTTACTTCAGACATAATCCGACAAGTTGCCGGTGCCTTAGGGATCAAATGGAAATTACATACCCCATACCACCCTCCCTCCTCGGGGCAAGTCGAACGGATGAACCAGCAGCTTAAAATGCAGCTAGGAAAACTTTGCAAGGACTCTGGCATGAAATGGGTTAATGCCCTTCCATTAGTTTTGCATAATCTAAGAGCCTGCCCACGCGAGAACCTAAAACTATCTCCCTATGAATTGCTATTCGGCCGACCCTCCCCTGTGTATAATACCCAATTTCCAACCTCAGAACTAGAGGTGGGCGAGTCAGAATTAACCAAATACGTAATACAACTCCAAAAACAACTCGTAACCCTCCACAAATACGCAGCCTCAGGCCAAAACATTCCCCTAGATGAAAACATCCACCCATACAAACCAGGCGACTGGATACTAGCAAAAACTTACCATAAGGTACCCCTACAGCCCACGTGGGAAGGCCCTTATCAAGTACTTTTAACCACTCCAACTTCCGTTAAGGTAGCAGAAAAAACAGCCTGGTTGCACCACACCCGCTGCAAACCTGCTCTACCACCTGAACCAGACACAGAGGAAACACCATACTGCACCCCGCCTCGCCCGCCACACCTCGACCACGTTGCAGAGGACGCCCAACAGACCGGACCAGATCGGGGCACGAATCGAGCCCAACAGACCGGACCAGATCGGGGCACGAATCGAGCCCAACAGACCGGACCAGATCGGGGCACGAATCGAGCCCAACAGACCGGACCAGATCGGGGCACGAATCGGGCCCAACAGACCGGACCAGCTCAACCACTTGCACCAACCCACTGGACCTCCGAACTTGTTCCGCCAACCGACCAGACCGACCAACCCCCGATTCGTCTAAGACTCCGTAAAACAACTCCGCTTTTGACAGCTCGGCAGTTTGACAGCTCCGCTTTTGACAGCTCGGCAGTTTGACAGCTCCGCTTTTGACAGCCCGGCAGTTTGACAGCTCCGCTTTTGACAGCCCGGCAGTTTGACAGCTCCGCTTTTGACAGCCTCACAGTTTGACAGCACCGCTTTAGACTACGTTGAAACCTCATCACGATGACAACCGCCATACTCATTTTCTCCATCCTGACCACAACCTCAGCCCTTTCTCGACACGCCATAACCACTCATGCCTCCTGCCCAGGATTACAAATGGAATACAAATACCTTGACTATGGGATTGTGGATATGGTAAAAAAGGGTACTCCAGACCGCATCGGAGATTTCGACTTCTGCTTACCCGAGACCCGCGTTCTCCTTCGCCATTGCATACTACCAACCCTTACCAATCACCAAACCTGGGAACTTTTTATCCGCTCACCCTCTTACACACCACTAGGCAAATTCGTCCTCACCAAAGATGACGCGTGGAACCGTGCCCATTGCTTCAATGGTTCATATGTGCTCTTCTCTGATGGCACCCCTCAAAGGACCCTAAACTGGACATTCCTAGACAATGGTGGCGCTGAGTCCGTTTACACGGACAAGAATCACGCCACAAACCAAATAATACACGGATTCTACTGCCAACGAGTGGACTCTGCTCCTCGTCAGACCATCCTGCAAGGAATTTGCCTCCGAAGGTACTGCTGCGTCTGGGACATCGGACTCGCTTCCGATTGGGACGGGAAAGCGTACCTTGAAGGCTGGCACCACTCAGTTCCTCCACCGACAGAATGGGACACTACCGGACCCCAAAGGTGCGGAGGACTCACCACAAACCTCACCTATCTGATGCGACAAGATCCGCTTCACCCCGCTGGCACGGCACCACGGCAAAGGGGGGAACTGTCAGTATCCGAAAACCCCCAGAATAATGACCTTTTATCTACCTGGCACTCAAACACCTACGTTAAATTAATTTCTCAAATCGCACAACAAACAACAACCAACGAATGCTGGATCTGCGCCAATGCTCCCGCACATCTTCACAGTGGCATACCATTTCTGGGAGTGCCCCTCACCCTACAACAACATCTCTCTGCGGACGTGCGATCCTGGAACCTCACCGCCGTGAACCTGACCCACCAGTACATCTACCTGACTGGACCCACTACAGGTGATCTCTGCCGAAGGTTCAGCGGAAGCGACAAAGTCATTGGCGAAAGCACCTGTAAGTACACCATTGACATTGCTTTAAATGGCAGGATCACCCTGTGGCACCAAGGCAACCCCTCCATCCACCCCAGTTTGGTAGCTGCTTGGAGGCGCGTTATGACTTTACCCACCTCCTGGACCCCCTCCCCGGTCTCCCAATGCTTTTTCCGCACCTTCCTTACCGGTCGCATTGACTCATGTTTACAAGGGTTGTTCTGGGTTTGTGGCCACCGTGGCTACGTCTGGGCTAGCCCCCACTCCCGTGGCGCTTGTTACCTCGGCCTCATCCTCCCAGGAATCCGGGTCACCCAAGAACTGCCCCTCGGGAGAAGGCGAAATAAGAGGGCAAAGGACTTGTCACAGCTCTCCGATGTAGCTGCCAATAGCGAAACATACGGCCGGGCTCTTTTTCCCGCATACGGAGCCGGCTCTAACCATGTCGATATACTCAAATTAACGGACATCTTGTTAAATTTCATGGAGGAGTCTAACGCAGCTACTCAGTCTATCCTGACGGAACTTACGGAGGTCCGTCAGACTGCGATACAGAACCGCCTTGCTTTGGACTATGTTCTCGCCTCGACTGGAGGCGTATGTGCCCTCGTCGGAACCGAGTGTTGCACACACGTATCCGACCAAACCCTTAACATCACCGGACACTTAAACAATATCCATAAACTGGCCGACGGACTCAAGGACATTCAGCACGAAGGGCTTTCAGACATACAGCTGTGGAACTGGCTGCCTGGGTCAGGCTGGATAAAACAACTCCTAGGGAACGGACTCCTGATCCTCATCACTGTAACCATCTGCATCGCTGTTTTCTGCTGCGCAATCCACTGCTTCCCAGTGTGCTGTCAGACCTGCGGACCTTGCCTTCCCACCCCTCGTCAGCGGTCGGCTACCACTTATGGATTACCAACACCAGGAACTCGGCCACCCCTCGTTGAACTGACACCCCTGGAAAACCACTGCAATCTGGACACTAGGTATGACATGTCGAACTTTTATTGACTTATGCGGAGAGAAGGATTGCGCGGTCTGCCTACCTTCGCAATCTTATCTCCGAAGGGGGGAACTGTCACCGGAAATCACCCCCCCCCCCTTGTACACTCGTGTCGCATAAGCACCACACTCACACCTACACGCACCCCCCCTTTACTCAACCAGGGATGACCCTTTAGAGGGCTGTCTCCTAAAAGCCTTCCGTAGATAAGGAAGCGCTAACCTGTCATTTTCCCTTCGACTCTCCGTGCCGCCCTATCTTTATTATGGGTAGACCGGACGACTGAACTCCACGTCAACCAGCAACCGCGTTAACCAATCAGCGTTACCGAACAGCGCCCCTTGCGGCGGCTACGCTGGTACTGCAGGCTGCAAGCGTCTGCTCCCTCACCTTTTGACAGCTCTCAATCGATTGTTTCCGAGTTCACTGAACCGTGACTGACCTGATCAAAATGTTACAAGTTGTTTCCGAAAAGGAAAAGGGCTTTGAACTTCAGTGACTGTGTTCTTTATAAATTCACCAAAAATCAGCCGTACTATGGATTCTCACCGGACCACTTTTATTACGCTCCATATGACAAGGACTATCAAAGGGGGGTGGACTGGGGTTGGCCGGCCATAATCCCTGAACCGTGCAGTCACGTACCAAGCTGCCCTTCTCCGGATGGCGGGGCAGCCTTGATGGCCCTCGGGAGGGCCCAGACGGTATGCCATCAGAAACACAATAAACTGCTTATGGGAGTGTATTCCACCCGACTCCTAATAAAGGACCCTGGCCGGATCCCCCCTCAGGGGGTAGGAAGACTTCGCCCTTTCCTTTGTTTCTGTAAATGACTTGTGAGGAGGGGGCAGAGGAGGTCACTGCCAGGTGACCGGCTGCTCAGATTACCTAGGAAACTCCTCCTCGACTCCTCCTGTTCATTAATAAAATTATGATGTAGATATGATGTAATTCTGTGGGTGTGGTCAAGGGGATTAGTGGTTAATAAAAGTTAGGGTCTTCCATTGTTCGGGGCTTCCATCTTGCTTCACTTCGTGGACGGTGGGAGCCCTGTCGCGACAGTTTTTCCTTAATAAAGACCAAGCCTACTGGCTGCTGTTTTGCTCTAACTTGCTCTGGTCGGTGTCTTCGTTTGTCCAAGAGAGCCCTCGGATTGTCCGGTAACACAGGAAATTGACACCTCCAGAAAGTCTTTCAACATCCTGCTCACCTTATGCTAATCCACTCTTCACACCCCTCATATTGCTTCCCCCCATCTCCTGCTATTGATCTGAATGAAAATCAAAAGGTATAAGAATCAAGGCGCTCCTTTTGTTCGGGGTCTCTGACTCTGTTTCATTGCGCGAGCAGGGACCCTGTTGCAACAGTTTTTTTGTGTTGTTTTTTTCTGTTCTTTCAATAAAGATCAGGCTTTGCTTTTTCCAAATCCTGGTGTGGTCTCTGTCTTTTCCCGACCGGTACAGAGCCTTCATTTGCGCTCCTTCCAAGGTCCTGGTCCTCCTTCTGAGGCAGGGGCCCCTTGGGGAGGCAATTAAATATTTATTTCAGCGGACAAACGTCAGCTCCCTTGGCCAATAAAGTGAGATGAGCACCGCAACCCCAGAGTCATCTACGACTGGACTTAACTGTCAGGGGTCCTTTACCTTTACTGTATATGAGGAGGGAGGGACCTTTGGCACTTCAACAGCTGTTGGGGTACAAGCCCTGCCAGCCTTGTCTGTCTCGAGGGAGAATGGAGTGTGCCTGGGGTGGGGGGTGAAGTCAAACCGCAAGCCTGGGCAGTGTGTCTGGAGGTCCTGGGCTTTCCAGACGACAAAAAAACCCACAACCCTCTTGGCCTTGCTGGTCCAAGGGAAAGCAGAGCAATGTGTTTGGCACCAGCTTGGCTGCAGGAGTTGCCGGAAGGAGGCGTACAAGGCGCCGTCCAACCGTGTTAGGGACTCTACTCTGGATTTGTGTAGGGTCTCCCAAAGATATCTTACAAGGAGGTTTTGCTCCTCTTAGAGGGGCTCCCTTCTCAGCAAATCTTAAAAAATGTAATATAAACACCGACCACTGAGAAACACTGGCCTGTGAGTGCTCCAGTTGGAGAACCTTTACCAAAGGTGTCATGGGCTTTGAAGACGCTAGAACTCAGGACGCAAGGGAGAAACGCGCTAAGAGGAAGTCACACTTGGCAAACCCCTCACCGTGATCAACTCCCGCCCAGAAACCAATGTCCCCACTGTGGAAGGACGTGTGGATCCAGAATTGGCCTCCACAGTCATGGACTCACTGTTAAGGCTGTGTTCATGAAAGACAATCTTACTTGGCTACAAGTGATCGCCAATGAAGACTCCTCAACCTTCTCCCCCCCCCCCCCAATATATCTCACAATGAGGTTTAGCTTCCTAGAGCAGGGGTCAGCAAACTTTTTCAGCAGGGGGGCCAGTCCACTGTCCCTCAGACCTTGTGGGGGCCGGACTATATTTTTTTTTGGGGGGGGGGAATGAACGAATTCCTGTGCCCCACAAATAACCCAGAGATGCATCTTAAATAAAAGCACACATTCTACTCATGTAAAAACATGCTGATTCCCGGACCGTCCGCGGACCAGATTGAGAAGGTGATTGGGCCGGATCTGACCCCCAGGCCTTAGTTTGCCTACCCATGTCCAGAGGGTCTCGCTTCCCAGATGGGTGAGTCCCATCTGCCCCTCACTTCAACAGCACGTGCAGAAGCTGCCTTCTTGATCGCTGGACCCACTCTCGATCTCGACTCTTTGCAACGTGGCTCTCCCTCTAAAACGTAGTATGGAAATGCACATGCTGTTTTTCAGTCTGCGGTTTTTACTGTTTTGCATAAATTAATCTTCTATTAGTCACACAGTGCGAGGTGAGGTCAGAGCTACGAAGGATATGAAACCCATCATTTTAAAAACTGCCGATCTCATTCAGCCTTTCTTTATGTCTTCTAGGACTCGGTTGGCCTGCTTCCAATAATATCTGCAACTACAAGGCCTAGAAACACCCTCTGTGTTTTTTTAAGTGAAAGCTAAGATACTCAGGGAAGCTCAATTATGTAGCCAATGTTGCGTTCTGCAGCTTTCCCCCCATAATTCCATGATGTGATGAGTTCAGACCGAGAGAGGAAAAACTTGCAGAAGAAAGGGGATTTTCTTCAGAAAAGAAAATGTCTTCCACGTGGTCGAATTGGGGGTTAATTCAATCACTTAAATTCAAGTCTGCCTTCTCCCTCTGCTTCTTATTCTCAAATTTCTGAAATTTCCATTTTGTTGTGTGCCAGCGTTCAGCTGGGGTTTCCCCCCTTCTGCCAGTCTTTTTCTGCCCATTTTTCTGCCAGTCAGATGGACTTCTAACACAGATGTTTACCTGGTTTTAGCTGGTTTCCCGGGAGCTTAATTGTGTAACCAGGGTGCAACTAAGATTGGGTTACCCGCCGCTCCTTAACTAGGGATTAGGAGGAGGGGAGGTAATTAGTTAATTGTGCTCTTTTCCTGGTTTCCTTTTGTTTCCCTTCTGGATCCTTAATCCTAGAACCGGAGGCTGGATCAGGCTTTCTCCTGACAACGCCTTGGGAACCAGGGAACCGGCGGAGGTAACGGGAGCCTCTTTGGAAATATGATTCAGGGTGACAAGGACACTATGGGTAAGGGAGGAGGGAAGCACTGAGAAGAGGGAGTAAGAGATACGGGGTCAAAGAAGAACAGCTATAACCCCCTGGGCTCTTACAAAGGCGACATTTTTTCATCTCCGCCAAGCTAAGCAGTTGGCTCCTTACCCCTCTCGCCCTGACCTAGCCACTGTGATCCACGCGACGGTCACCTCCAGGCTTGATTATTGTAACTCGCTCTACGTGGGGCTGCCCTTGAAGCTGACCCAGAAACTCCAGCAGGTGCAGAATGCCACGGCGAGGCTCTTTACGGAGTCTTTGCCACGGGATCACATTCATCCAGTGCTATACCAGCTGCAGGGACGCGGGTGGCGCTGTGGGTAAAAGCCTCAGTGCCTAGGGCTTGCCGATCGAAAGGTCGGCGGTTCGAATCCCCGCGGCGGGGTGCGCTCCCGTTGCTCGGTCCCAGCGCCTGCCAACCTAGCAGTTCGAAAGCACCCCCGGGTGCAAGTAGATAAATAAAGACCGCTTACCAGCGGGAAGGTAAACGGCGTTTCCGTGTGCTGCGCTGGCTCGCCAGATGCAGCTTTGTCACGCTGGCCATGTGACCCGGAAGTGTCTCCGGACAGCGCTGGCCCCCGGCCTCTTGAGTGAGATGGACGCACAACCCCAGAGTCTGTCAAGACTGGCCCGTACGGGCAGGGGTACCTTTACCTTTTTATACCAGCTGCACTGGCTCCTGGTGGAGTACAGGATCAGGTTTAAGGTGCTGGTTTTAACCTTTAAAGCCCTATACGGCCTAGGACCCTCGTACCTACAGGACCGCCTCTCCTTGTATGTCCCACAGAGAACCTTACAGTCTTCAAATAAAAACATCTTGGAGGTCCTGGGCCACAGGGAGGTTAGGCTGGCCTCGACCAGAGCCAGGACTTTTTCGGCCGTGGCCCCGATCTGGTGGAACGCTCTGTCACAAGAGACTAGGGCCCTGCAGGACTTGACATCTTTCCGCAGGGCCTGCGAGACAGAGCTGTTCCACCAGGCCTTTGGCCAAGGCACAGCCTGACCCCCTCCTTCGGCAATCCTCACAGAACTCTAGCCCAATGGTTGCCATCAATTTGATTTTGAATTGATTTTAGAATGAATTGATTTTAGAATGTATTTCAATTCATTGATGGTGATTTTATGTAAACAGTGTTATTTTTACTGTTGTTAGCCGCTCTGAGCCTGGCTTCGGCTGGGGTGGACGGGATATAAATAAATCATCATCATCATCATCATCATCATCATTATTATTATTATTATTATTATTATTACCTGCTTCTGTTTGGTAAGGAAACATCCGTGAAATAAACCAGGTGGAAACGGGGTGCTCTTTGCAACTTCTGCAAGTGGCTTGAGTAGGGCTGTAGCTGGGTGGTAGAGCAGCTGTTTTGTCCAGGGTTCAATCCCCGGCTTCCCCTGGTAGGACTCGGAGAGAGCTCTGTCAGAAACCCTCAATAGCTGCTGCCAGTCAGTGTAGACAGCACTGGACTAGATGGACCAATAGGTCTGACTTAGGAGAAGGCACCTTTCTGTGCACAGAGGAGAGTGTGTGCGCACATGGAGATTCCTTGCCGTGGTTGCTCTGTGGTGGTGCCACTGCGCACAAGCGGATCTTGCTTCTGTTACGACATCCAGACCATAGCTGTCAACCGTCCCTTATTTGGTGGGACAGTCCCTTATCCCAGCGCTGTGTCCCGCTGCTGTCCCTTATTGATGATGTCCCTTAAATTTCCCGGGTTTCAAAGGAAGCAGCTCCTCTCCCTCCCTCCCTGCCGGCCAGGGAGGAGGGAGGCTCCAACTGTGTTGCTTGGCTGCATTGCTCAACCAATAAGGAGTCTAAGAACGACTGGGGGGTGGAGCTTGCATGCCTTGTGCCGATCAAATCGGCCGCGTTGCCTGGGGACTCGCCTTTGCTCAGCGCTTCCCAGCGGAGAGGTGACGGTGGTTTTCCTTGCTGCATCCCCTTTGCCGGGTTGCTGCGCTGTGGGAACCACCGCTTGAGGCTTCGTTTGGCTGCTGGCTGGGCTTTCTGCCTTTGGCTTGGAGGGGCTCAGAAGTTGAACATACCTGTGCTTGGAAAATCCCTTATTTTGGCTGCTGATCCCTTATTTTCGAGGCTGCTGGTCCCTTATTTTCAAATCTGTAAGTTGACAGCTTTGATCCAGACTGGGGCTGGAATCGTCACCCTACTCACCTGGAAGGAAGCCCCTCTGAACTCGATAGGACTCGCTCAGAAGTGAGTGGAATGGACCACGTTCGCACCATGCATTTAAAGCACTTTGCCCCAAAGAATTCTGGGAGCTCTGGTTTCCGAAGGTGCTGAGAGTTGTTGGGAGACACCCCCCCCCCCGTTCCCCTCCCAGAGCTACAATCCCCACAGTTTCCCATGAAGAGGGCTTGATTGTTAAACCACTCTGCAAACTGTAGCTCTGGGAGGAGAATTGGGGCCTCCTACCGACTCTCAGGGGACGCAGGTGGCACTGTGGGTTAAACCACAGAGCCTAGGACTTGCTGATCAGAAGTTCGGCGGTTCGAATCCCCGCGACGGGGTGAGCTCCCGTTGCTCGGTCCCTGCTCCTGCCAACCTAGCAGTTCGAAAGCACGTCGAAGTGCAAGTAGATAAATAGGTACCGCTCTGGCGGGAAGGTAAATGGCATTTCCGTGTGCTGCTCTGGTTCGCCAGAAGCGGCTTAGTCATGCTGGCCACATGACCCGGAAGCTGTACGCTGGCTCCTTTGGTCAATAAAGCGAGATGAGCGCTGCAACCCCAGAGTCAGTCAGGACTGGACCTAATGGTCAGGGGTCCCTTTACCTTTACCTTACCAACTCTCAGTACCCTCCACGAACTACAGCTCCCAGAATTCTTTGCGGGGAAACCACAGGTGGCGCTGTGGGTTAACCCCCAGAGCCTAGGACTTGCCGATCGGAAGGTCGGCGGTTCGAATCCCCACGACGGGGTGAGCTCCCGTTGATCGGTCCCTGCTCCTGCCCACCTAGCAGTTTGAAAGCACATCAAAGTGCAAGTAGATAAATAGGTACCGCTCCGGCGGGAAGGTAAATGGTGTTTCCATGCGCAGCTCTGGTTCGCCAGAAGCGGCTTAGTCAGGCTGGCCACATGACCCAGAAAACTGTTTGCAAAAGTTGGCTCCCTCAGCCAGTAAAGCGAGATGAGCGCCGCAACCCCAGAGTCGTTCGCGACTGGACTTAACTGTCAGGGGTCCTTTACCTTTTTTAAACAACTCTTAGCACCCTCCACAAACTACAGCTCCCAGAATTCTTTGGGGGAAAGCCATGACTGTTTGAAGTCAGATGAGCAGAGCTTGGGTGGCCATCTGTCATGGATGCTTTAGCTGAGATTCCTGCATTGATTGATTGATTGATTGATTGATTGATTGATTCTGTTAGCTGAGATTCCGGCATTGATTGATTGATTGATTGATTGATTCCGTTAGCAGAGATTCCTGCATTGCAGGGGGTTGGACTAGATGACCCCTGGGTCCCTTTCCAATTCTAAGATTCTGTGATTCATATTCCTTTAAGTGTAGGTGTGGCCATGGTTAGGGTTACTCTGTAAGATATTACAGCTCGCTCCACATTGGAAACTTTCAGCTGGCCCAGAGAGGGCTGCTGTGCTGGGGTCAGGCATTCTGAAGGAAGGTGAGGACAGGTGACCCCACCTGGGCCTGAAGTAAACCCCCCCCCTCAATAATCACCCCAGGCCTCAAAACTGTCCAAAATTCCTTTTGCCTTCTAAAAATCCAAGACAGCTTTTCTCTGCTCTTCTCTGCTTTTCTCACAAGATGCTGTGCTAGGCAAAATGTTACTTCAAAAAGCTAATGAATAGACTCTGTCAGAGCAGGCCTGGGAACTGAATCTTATCTCATTCGGTTGCAACATTTTGGACATGCTGAACCACCAGGGCTCCGCGACCCCTTGGCTCTCACCCCCCTTTCCTGGGAAGGGCGCCAAGAGTCCAAAAGAGTCCCAAGACAGGGGAGCTTTCTGTTCATGCTCAGAGGAACTCATGGCAGTGGCGTAGCGTGGGTTGTCAGCACCCGGGGCAAGGCAAGTAATTTGTGCCCCCTAACCCGTGGATTTGCACCCCCAACCCGTGGATTTGCGCCCCCTAGCCCTAACCCCCAGATGTTGCGCCCGGTGCGGCCGGCCCCCCTGCACCCCCCACGCTACGCCACTGACTCATGGGCAGGACTCCTGAGGGAGGAGAAAGGGGAGGGAACTAGAAGGGGAATATATACTCTGTGCACATGACTGTGAACCTGTGCACGTTTTTGTGAACTATCACACTTGCTCCTTCTACCAGTTCACGGATGGTAGAAATAAAGCTTTTTCTCCGAAACTATTCCTTGAGTGTCTGTGAATGCCCGTTTTCCCTTTCCCGGGCGCAATATTTTTCCCACCCGAGGGCAAAGCCTCATAAGGCTACATTCGAAACTCCCGCATTGTTGCTCTGGTTGCCAATTAATTACTGGACCCAGTTCAAAATATTGTCCCCTGATGGAAAGATCACGAGGCTCCGAACATAACAGACTGGCAAATCTAATTACAGGAGATTGGCAAATCTAATTACAGGAGATGGCTCAATTGACTAGCAAACTCGGAGGAAACTCAAAGCAAAAATTTGCGGGGAAATGGGATGGTTATAGAAGATATGTTCAAAAATACAATAATAGTTTTGACTCCGTGCTAGCATTCGAATGATAAAGCGAGTAAAAGGAGGTGGATAACAATTAAGGATTGATTATGTTTTCAGGATGTATTGGAAAATTTATATAGAAAGGTTTATTGTTTTGGGTACATTCGATTGTAAGATAAAAACATATGCGAAGGGACTTGACAGGAAGTCAAAACTGAAGAAAATTTTTTGTAAGATAAAAGGGGGGGAAATATTTACTTTCATTATTATCGTTTATTTTGTGTGTGTGTGTCTGTACATATGTGTGTTTTTGTATGGAATGTTTGGGAGGAAATAAGACGGTAAATAACAAATAACAAACTAAATATTGACGTATGTAATTTTTATTTCTCAATTATATTTAGTGGTAGTATGGTTGTAATGTTCTTTGTAACATAAAATCATTCAGTAAAAAATTATTTTAAAAACAAAATATTGTCCCCTGTATATATTGGCTGCCAGTTTTATCCAAAGGATTCACAGTCTCCATTACACCTCTCCTGAAATACACCTCAGAAATAGACTGGAAAGAGAAGCTGCTGAATTGCAACTCATTACCAAACTTAAAACCATGGAGAGACCTGGTCTGAACAAAGACATTGGATTCTTATCTCATTATACATGACAAAGCCATTTTTCACCTTCTCACCCCTTGCTTTTTCCTGTAAGACCTATTGCAGTCGTTAAGAGTCGTCAACAGGCTCATCACAGCTATCTGCCAATCACCCGTTCCCACCACCCTTCTGAGTAATACCCCTCCCCACCTTCTCACTATATAGAAGGATCTGGCAACTTCTGTTTCAGTGTATCTGAAGAAGTGTGCATGCACACGAAAGCTCATACCAAGAACTAACTTAGTTGGTCTTTAAGGTGCTACTGGAAGGAATTTTTTTTGTTTTGACCTCTCCTGAAGGCTTTGTCTCAGTGCTTTTAAAACTCCATTGAGGCATCCCTGAGCGATCCATGTCAGGGCCAGATTCATATTCCTGCATTGCAGGGGGTTGGACAAGATGGTGTCTGTGGGTCCCTTCTGTGATTCTTCCTCAGCTTCACAGGCCACATGAGGAAAACCTGTCTTGAACACAAGCCCTGGGTTCTGGGCTCCAGAACCTTTCCTGGGTGCCAAGACTTGGCTGTGGTCCCCCAGAGGCAATCGAAGTGCCTATCTTGTTGCACCACAAAGAACACATAACCCACCTACTTTCAGCAGCTATAAACATCATAACCAGACACTGGAGAGACCTGTCAGGAGTAAGCATGGACCAAGGGTACCAAATAGTATGAGAAACAGCCCTACTAGAAAAATTAACCAATAAACTGAAACTGACATGGGGACAAACAGAAGAAGACGCCTTCGCTCCCCTTTATCACATACACAGCCCAACAAGACAACGACAAAAATCCACCAACAGCATACAGATCAGTATGGCTAACCTGATCCAAAACACCCACCCACCCCACTCACACACGAAAACAAAGACCACCACAGCCAACCACAAATGAACAACCACACCCTAGTCCAACCCCAACCTCTCTCACCACCAAAGGAACACATGCGAACAGCAGAGAACCTGCACAAGTGATGCTGACACAAAACCCCACATATATTAAATATAATAGAAACATCGCCACCCCCACCCATCTCCCCCCCCAACCTCTTTCCCCCTCTTCTTCCTAATGTCTCGACAAATGAAACTGATCCATGTTACTTGGAGAAAAAGAGAGAGAGAGAGATATTGCACATACTTTTGTAAACCAAGGAAATCTTTAATAAAAATACATTTTAAAAAAAGAAGTGGCTATCTTGGAGCATGTGGAGAGTGCTGTTTGCTGCACTACTGAAAGAGCACAAGAAAAGCCAACTGGATCAGGCCAAGGGCCCAAGGGCCCAGCATCCTGTTCTCACAGTGGTCAACCATATGCGTGCAGAATTCGAACACAAGACCAACTCTCCCTTCCTGTGGTTTCCAGCAACTGGTGTTCAGAAGCACAACTGTTTCTCCCGATAGCCTTTGAAATAAAAAATAGAAAGATAAATGTTCATAACGGCATATATAAACCACCTGTCTGAAACCCCACAGAAAAGTCCTGAAACCATTTTGTCCCTCCTAAATTGACCTCAAATATTTCTCTGCAGGGTCGAAGGAAAATGGAAAAGCCTTCCCATTGTCTTTTCGTTCACAAATCCTGTCTTAAGGGTATGTCTGTGTATGAATAGGGTGAGCCTGTGACCTGGCTCAGGAACTAAGTATTTATCACTACAAAAGACTGTCCTGGTAATCCAATCAAGTGAACATTAACAGGTAACCTGCCAGACAGAAGATAAACAATGCACTCAGATTTCTGTTGTAGACAGCTCTTTCTGTGATGTAGGTATGATGTATCTGGGGTGGTGGTCTTGAGCTACATCCCTTCTGTGGTGTATGTATGATGTTTCTGGGGGTGGTCTTGGACTGCAGGGCGGTCAATTTAAAATGTCTATATAAGGGGGGGGGGGCACACCTTTGTTCGGGGTCCTCCTTTCCTGCATGTGAAGGGGAGCACATCTCAATAAAGATCAGGCTTACGAGCTGCTTTGCTTCTCAGTATTCTCTGGTTGGCCTCTTGTTATTTTCTCTGACCAATGGAGAACCTACAAAGGACTCTATAAGGGCTCTTGTGTCCCCCCATAAGGGAATAAGGGCAGATTTTCATTTATTACACCTTCATGAATTTGTCCAATCCCCTTTTTAAGCCAGGTGGCCGTCTCCTGCAGCAGCGAGTTCCATAGATCAACCGTGTCGAATAATTATTTTCTTTTTATTTAATTTTTTGTTCCTGAATCTTTCGACGGCAGCAGATTCAGGAGAAGGGCTTCCAGGTCCAGATCTCTCCCCCCCACCCCCGCTCCTAAATGAATGGCAAAAGAAAGCTGAGGGCGGTGAGGATTTGTCACTGATTGCAACAAACTTCTTTTTGACCTAGAAGATCAGGTGTCCCATTCAACGCCTCCGCCTGTAACAGGAGACTTTGGCAACTGGTTCGGTGCCTTCCATCCCCGACAGATTGGGCTCCCGTCAGGTGATCTTATCCCTCCGGAGCAGGCCTCTGGATTGGTCCCAGGTAAATCCCTCGCAAATCTCCCTCTGTCTCTCTGCACCAGCCCCTGGCTCTTAAATAGAGGGGGGTCCAGGCAGTGGCAGCTCTTTCCACGCCTCGCCTCTCCCCCAGAAGCCGCCGGCTTTGAGCGCACCCAGGAAGGCGCCATCGGAGCTTTGAGACGAATGGCCAACACCAGCTTGGACGGTCCCGAGAGGCGTCCCCTGTCCCTCTTGGTCAGCAGAGAGGGGGCTGCCACTTTGGCCCCTCAGACCCAGCCTCTGTGGCATCATCCGAGCCGCTGGGACCTCCTTGTTCCGCAGAGGACCAAGCCTACCCAGCGAGTGGCGGATTTCTCCATCCGTTCCATTCTGGCCCAGGATGGCTCCGAAGGGGAAGGGGAGACACAACAGGAGCCGGCAGAAGGAGCAAGATGGGGCAGCCCCTCTCAAGGCTACACCTGGATGCACTGCAACCACTTCAAGCCCACTTCCGTTCCAAGTAAGGCCTCAGCACCAAAAAGGTGCCTCCTTCGCCTCCCAGGGCTGCACTGAAGGAGCCAGGATAAAACATGGGTGTTGTTTTGAGCTCCTCCGGGTGAACCGTTTAGTCAATATTTATCCTGATTCGCTTATGCAAAGCTTACGCGGTGGTTAGACTGTGGCCTGTCATGACTAAGCATTTGTTAGGGTTTGTTGGCATGGATAACTACCATATTTTTTGCTCTATAAGACTCACTTTTTCCCTCCTAAAAAGTAAGGGGAAATGTGTGTGCGTCTTACGGAGCGAATGCAGGCTGCGCAGCTATCCCAGAAGCCAGAACAGCAAGAGGGATCGCTGCTTTCACTGCGCAGCGATCCCTCTTGCTGTTCTGGCTTCTGAGATTCAGAATATTTTTTTTTCTTCTTTTCCTCCTCCAAAAACTAGGTGCGTCTTGTGGTCTGGTGCGTCTTATAGAGCGAAAAATACGTAATATTTGTGCCCGCTTACTGTATGCATGAAAGGGACGCGGGTGGTGCTGTGGGTTAAACCACAGAGCCTAGGACTTGCCGATCAGAAGGTTGGCGGTTCGAATCCCCGTGACGGGGTGAGCTCCCGTTGCTCGGTCCCTGCTCCTGGCAACCTAGCAGTTCAAAAGCACATCAAAGTGCAATTAGATAAATAGGTACCACTCCAGTGGGAAGGTAAACGGCGTTTCCGTGCGCTGCTCTGGTTCACCAGAAGCGGCTTGGTCATGCTGGCCACATGACCTGGAAGCTGTACGCCGGCTCCCTCGGCCAGTAAAGCAAGATGAGCGCCGCAACCCCAGAGTCAGTCACGACTGGACCTAATGGTCAGGGGTCCCTTTACCTTTACTGCATGCATATAGCTGCCTGCATTATCTGTCTGCAGAGGTATTGTTAACCAAGAGGTCTAGAAACTTAAGTTGGCAGATAGTTTTGCCAGGAATGGGCCAAAGGCAGGCATGGGGAACTACTGGCCCTTCAGGCATTGTTGTTGTTTAGTCGTTTAGTTGTGTCCGACTCTTTGTGACCCCCTGGACCAGAGCACGCCAGGCCCTCCTGTCTTCCACTGCCTCCCGCAGTTTGGTCAGGCTCATGTTGGTAGCTTCGAGAACACTGTCCCACCATCTCGTCCTCTGTCGTCCCCTTCTCCTTGTGCCCTCCATCTTTCCCAACATCAGAGTCTTTTCCAGGGAGTCTTCTCTTCTCATGAGGTGGCCAAAGTCTTGGAGCCTCAGCTTCAGGATCTGTCCTTCCAGGGAGCACTCAGGGCTGATTTCCTTCAGAATGGAGAGGTTTGATCTTCTTGCAGTCCGTGGGACTCTCAAGAGTCTCCTCCAGCACCATAATTCAAAAGCATCCATTCTTCGGCGATCAGCTTTCTTTATGGTCCAGCTCTCACTTCCATACATTACTATATGGAATTCAGGCATTACTGAACTACAACTCGCATCTTCCCTGGCTATTGGCTGTGCTTTCTCAGGCTAATGGGAGTTGTAGCTTGGCAGGGCTCAATGAGCTTCTTAATCTCAGGGACCTGGGTTCGAGTGCCGCATTGGGCGAAAGGTTCTTCCATTGCAGGGGGATTGGGGTCTCTTCCGACTCTACAATTCTGTGAACATCTGGAGGGCCTTTAAAGGTACAGGTATCCATAATTAGAGAGTGGGATGGAGTGAAGGAATACATGAAAAAATTGAAATATTAATAGAGAATGTGTAAAACGTGCAGGGGTAAGCAAGGAAATAATAAAAGAATCAATTGAATAATTATTAAATTATAACAACGCAACAAGATGGAAGAAGCAAAATATTGAGATCACACCTGGGAGTGGGGGGTTTACGGGAACCTATAATATCATTTATAATATAATTTGTTACATCCTTGTTATAATTTGTTATATAAGTTAAGTGATGAATTAATATATGTAATTTCAAAATGAAAAGATTTAAGGATGTTAATCTTCAAGTTAAATTTTATAAGAACTGTGATTTGGAAAACCGTTAAAATGATATACACTGAAATTCAGCGAGGAAGTCACTTAACAATGTTAATAACTGTAATTTTTAATAAGGTTATGCTTTATGTTTGTGTTTGTTTATAATTATGTGAAAATCAATTTTAAAAAATTGAATTTTTTTAAACAAAAATATATATACTATAATTTGTTAATTGCGTTGTATTTACATATAGCAAAGGGAAGCCTAGAGCAATTAGATATATTTTAATTTAGGTAATCTATGTCATAGGCTTCTGTTAAAAAATGAATGTGGATTTTGAATTTGAGATTTGTAATTTTTGGGGGGGGGGTTTGAAATAAAAATTAGAAAATAAATAAAAATAAAATAAAGGTACAGGTATCCCAGGAAATTGGCACAGGTGCTTCCTGTGCCAATTCTCCCAGCGCTCGAGGTCCTGACCTGGGTTTTCTCCCTTCCCTGCAGAGATGAAGCAGACGGGCTGCGGCCCCCGGCCCCCCTACCGAAGCCCCCGGGTCCCCTTCTCTGCCTCTCAGCTGGGGGCCCTGGAGAGCAGCTTCCAACAAACGCATTATCTGAGCACCGAGCAGATGAAGGAGGTGGCACTGCTGCTGGGCCTCACGGAGAACAGGGTAAGAAAGAACCCCAGTCCTCCAACCCCGTGGGCACCTCTGCATTCTGTAGCTCTGCCACCTCCTGCACGGCAGCGGTTTGGGCTGGATGACCCTCGGGATCCCTTCCAGCCCAACAGTGCTATGAACTCTATGATTCCTGGGCCACCGAGCTGCTCCTGGAGTGGCCCTTGCCCCTCAGCTTTGTGACAGTGCCTCCTGGTGGAGCAAAGCGAAGTTGCTCTTGGGACTGGGAATTTGCATGCCCTCTTGACGTCCTTGGACTCCGACTCCCATTAGGCAGCGCGGCAACGGCAAGGCATCATGGGAGTTGTAGTCCAACAAGCTCTGGAGGGCTGCCAGTTTCCAATAATAATAATTTATTATTTATGCCCCGCCCATCTGTCTGGGTTTCCCCAGCCACTCTGGGCACCTTCCAACAAAACACCAAAATACAACAACCTATTAAACAGTAAAAGCTTCCCTAAACAGGGCTGTTTTCAGATGTCTTCTAAAAGTAGCTATTTTTCTCTTTGACATCTGGTGGGAGGGCGTTCCACAGGGCGGGTGCCACTACCGAGAAGGCCCTCTGCCTGGTTCCCTGTAACTTGGCTTCTCGCAGCGAGGGAACCGCCAGAAGGCCCTCGGCGCTGGATCTCAGTGTCTGGGCAGAATGATGGAGGTGGAGACGCTCCTTCAGGTATACTGGGCCAAGGGCGTTTAGGGCTTTAAAGGTCAGCACCAACACTTTGAATTGGGCTCGGAAATGTACTGGGAGCCAGTGTAGGTCTTTCAAGACGGGTGTTATGTGGTCTCGGCGGCCGCTCCAAGTCAGCAGTCTAGCTGCCGCATTCTGGATTAGTTGTAGTTTCCTTCAAAGGCAGCGGCCAATAAAGCGAGATGAGCGCAGCAACCCCAGAGTCGGTCACAACTGGACCTAATGGTCAGGGGTCCCTTTGCCTTTGCCTATATATAAAGAGAGGCAGACGGGGGCTGGCCC
This sequence comes from Podarcis muralis, assembly GCF_964188315.1. Taxonomy (NCBI): domain Eukaryota; kingdom Metazoa; phylum Chordata; class Lepidosauria; order Squamata; family Lacertidae; genus Podarcis; species Podarcis muralis. The sequence continues at coordinate 84,701,010 of NC_135661.1, forward strand.
AAGCATTTGGGCCCAAGTGGGGATTTGAACCCTGGTCCCCAGGGTCCTAGTAGTCTAGTCCACCACACTAGCTTGTGGGAGAAGGCACCGACCCATTTCCAGTTTTCGAACCCATTTCTCTCTACTGTATTTTCGTAGAAACTGACCAGGGGCTGAGCATTCCAAGTGGGTCAAATCTGGGCGACGGGTGACTGACCTCCTCTTTTTCTCTTTCTTCCTCCCTCCAAGGTGAAGATTTGGTTCCAGAATCGGAGAGCCCGAGAAAGGCGGGACTTCCTGAAGCACCATGGCTGTGCAGCTGCCACCCCCAGCGCCAAGGAGACCCCTCTGCAAGGCCACCCCCCCTTAGGTTGGCACTAACACCAGGGGGGAGTCAGGGTGGATGGGGAGGAGGGGAATTGGGGTCAGGCAGTTTCTAAACCCACCCCAAAAACCCTGCTGCCTGATCCAGAAGGTTTGGACTACAACTCCCATCAGCCCTTGCCCGCACTGATGGGAACGGTAGTCAAAAACACCCGAGGGCACCAGATTGGGGCATAGCTGTCAACCGTCCCTTATTTGGCGGGAAAGTCCCTTATCCCAGCGCTGTGTCCCGCTGCTGTCCCTTATTGATGATGTCCCTTAAATTTCCCGGGTTTCAAGGAAGCAGCTCCTCTCCCTCCCTCCCTGCCGGCCAGGGAGGAGGGAGGCTCCAGCTGTGTTGCTTGGATGCGTTGCTCACCCAATAAGGAGTCTGAGAACGACTGGGAGGTGGAGCTTGCATGCCTTGTGCCAATCAAATCGGCCGCGTTGCCTGGGGACTTGCCTTTGCTCAGCACTTCCCAGCGGAGAGGTGACGGTGGTTTTCCTTGCTGCATCCCCTTTGCCGGGTTGCTGCGCTGTGGGAACCACTGCTTGAGACTTTGTTTGGCTGCCGGCTGGGCTTTCTGCCTTTGGCTTAGAGGGGCTCAGAAGTTGAACATACCTGTGTTTGGAAAATCCCTTATTTTGGCTGCTGAGCCCTTATTTTCGAGGCTGCTGGTCCCTTATTTTCAAATCTGTAAGTTGACAGCTATGTTCCAAACCCACCCCAAAAACCCTGCTGCCTGATCCAAAAGGTTTGGACTACAACTCCCATCAGTCCTTGCCCACACTGATGGGAGCGGTAGTCACAAACACCCGAGGGCACCAGATTGGGGAAGGCTGGTGCAAACCTTTCAAGGCCTGCATCCCTGAATTCTGCGGCTGTCAGGGAGCCAGCAAACTGGTCCATTTATTTTCGGTCAGGCTTCGCCTGTAGCCCATCAGATTTCGCCCTGTGTGACCAGTGGTCTGGCGTCGTGCCATTGATGCAATATTTCTGCCGCTGGAGCGTCCCTGCCTCCAGCGTCTCAGAGCCGCTCAATCAGCAAAAAAGGGAGAGCGTTTTAGCCACCGCATGCTCCAAAACCGGGCCTTTAGGGACGCTGGAGGTTTTGAGGGAATCGTGTGCAAGTTCTGTGATGTAAAATGGAAAACACAGCTTGGGTCACAGAACGTACTGTGTTTTTAGCTCCATAAGACGCACCAGACCATAAGGCGCACCTAAGTTTTTGGAGGAGGAAAACAAGGAAAAAAATATTCTGAATCCCAGAAGCCAGAACAGCAAGAGGGATCTGGCTTCTGGGATAGCCTCTGGCTGTTCTGGCTTCTGGGATAGTCACGCAAAGCCTCTTCAGGGCAGCGGGATGAAGGCTCCCCCTGTCCGAAGAGGCTGCGCAGAAGCCAGGAGAGGCCCTTTGCTGAAGGGGCGCTGCACAGCTCTCCCTCTCTGCGCAGCGCCATTCGCCCCATAAGACGCACTCACATTCCCCCTTACTTTTTAGGAGGAAAAAAGTGTGTCTTATGGAGCGAAAAACACGGTAGTAGATCTAGCTGAAATGCAGCACATACGGAACATTGATTGTGGCAATGCACCCCTGCTATTGTATAATTGCAAGATTGCATCGTTGTAAGATTCAGAATTGTGCGAGGCGCTACTAACTGGCCGTCACCTAGTGTCAAATTGCACCTTGCCAAAATCTGCTCCAACTTTGCCGGTCTTACTGTACCCTTGGCCCAATTCAGATACCTGCATTTTTTTGCAATTTAAAAATTGGCAACTATGCTCCCCAAAGAGTTCGCTCTGTTTATTCCTTATCCGCTTTTTCTTTTCTTTTTTTTTAAAGTACCGGACGGCTCAGAATAGTGGCTGTGCCAACTGAGCTCCTTTTGAGACAAAAGCGGGCTATAAATGCGATGAACGAAAGATTGGGTAATTAAAGAAAGGGCCACAGTTAATCACGGTCAATCATTTAAACGTGTCTACACTGCGAACGACTGATGTTGGGCACAGAAACCCCGATATATTTGTTTAAGACATTCCTAGACCGCCCTTCGTAATATCTACCGCAGAGCAGTTTATAACGCACCGCTCCATAAAAGGGGTAATGATAAGTAATAAAAAACCAAAACACAAATAGATTATTCCTCTTTTGAATAAAGCCCTGTAGACTCTTCCCCTGTGACTGCCTCTCTGACCTTCTTCAGCTCCCAACGCTTTTTCTTAACTGGAATATTTATTTATTTTATTATTAACATATTAACTGAATTTATATAGCCGCCCTGTAACAAGAAGTTCTATTCGCATCAACTTTTAATTGAATTTACAGGAAGGTCTGAGTCAGGGACTCCACTTCTGTCACTGTAGCTCCCCCTTGTGGCCAATGGCAATATAACTGGTAAAGGGACCCCTGACCGTTAAGTCCAGTTGCAAACGACTCTGGGGTTGCGCGCTCATCTCGCTCTGTAGGCCGAGGCAGCAGCTCTCCAGGCAGGGGGCATTCCCAGCCTCACCTTCTATCCTTCCCTTAAGCAGGGCATCTCTACAGCCAGGCAGGGGAATTGTGCCAAAAGTTGACCGCAGTCAGCCAATTAATGCTCCCATTTTACAGGTGTGGAACACTGACAGCTCATCCAGACTTCCTTTTCTGCCACATTTCTGGACACAGGTCCAGGCTGTAAAAGTTCATGTCCGAGTAGTTTTGTTTTGTTTTTGTCTTGGCGCTGGGAAAAACGTGTTGTCGTTGTTATCCCATACGCATAGCTGTCAACGTTTCCTGTTTTTTTAAGGGGAATTCCCTTATTCCCAATAGGATTCCTCGCAAGAAAGTGGAAAAGTTGACAGCTACCGTATTTTTCGCTCTATAGGACACACCGGACCATAGGATGCACCGGACCATAGGAGGGGGAGAACGGGGGGGGGGGGGAGGAATTCTCCCCCTCTCTGCTCAGCGCCCCTTCAGCGAAGCGGCAGGAGAAACGGAGCCCTTTCCATTTCTCCTCCCACTTCACTGAAGGGGTGCTGCGCAGAGATGGAAAGCTGCGCAGCGCCTCTCCAGCGAAGCGAAGCCAGGAGAGCAAGAGGGATCGGTGTGCACCGACCCCTCTCACTCTCCAGGCTTCAGGCGGCTATCCGCAAGCCTTCGGAGTGCAGCGGGAACTCCTGCTGTACTCCGAAGGCTTGCGGATAACTGCCTGAAGCCCCCGGAGCGCAGCAGGAACTCCCGCTGCGCTCCGGGGGCTTCAGGCGGCTTCAGCGAAAGCAACGCGAAGCCTCCGGAGCGCGGGGGGAGCTCTCCCTCTGCGCTTTGGAGGCTTTGGGTTGCTATCGCTGAAGCCAAGGAGCCTGCATTCGCTCCATAAGACGCACACACATTTCCCCTTAATTTTTGAAGGGGAAAAAGTGCGTCTTATAAAGCGAAAAATACGGTGTGTCCATACGGTGAATCAAACTTGTAGCCTTGGCATTATCAGCACTGCACTCTAACCGGCTGAGCTATCCAGGCATGCTAAAATTCAAGTTTTCCCAGGGAAAGCACCAGGACAAAACAAACAAACCCCAATGCTTGGGCACAGAGCTTTAAAATGCCTGGAAACACAGCGCAAAACGAAGTCTGGATGAGCCCTGAGGCTGAGAGAGAGAAGCAACTGTTGCACCAAGCTGACCACAACCCACAGCAGAGAATAATTTTCAGCAACCCTCTCCCGGACATCTACTCCCATCCGTAGATTCCCCAATTACCCTCTTCCTGCCCCTGTGTTAAGGGTTAACCTGCTCCGAGTATTCAGTTACCTGGAGGTGTGCAATGCAAACAGCTCCCACCCCCTGCTGCAGGGAGACCCCTTCTGTCCAGGGGGCTGCCTCTCCCCACTGAGTCTTTTACCCTGACCCCCCAAGAGCCCCCCTTCAGCCTCCAGAGCTAGGGTAAACACTGAGCAGGCCAAAAGCCCTACAGTTGTGGGTCCAAAGTCTATGCTCGCCTGATCAGCTTCCAGCTGGTTGTGCAGAATCGGCCTTTCTCGCTGCCCGAACCTTTCCCCCCACTGCTAAATCTTTTTTTCCCGTTTCGGCGCTTTGTTCTGCATCCCGCATCCGTTTTGTCTGGAACAGCTTGCCCCGCCGCACTGATTAAAGAAGCAAAGAGGGAGTTTGTTCTGTCAGTTAAAAATATCCTTGAAAGAAGCGTAACTGCCTTGGAAAGAGACAATTGCCAGCTACAAGGGGATGTCGCCGGCTGCTGCAGCGAATTAAATGCATTGCAGCCCATCTTAATGCTGTTGCCAGTTAAACACATGCCCCCTAAAGCTAAGATGGCGATCTCCCAGACCCTGCACTCGCCATCTGAGACCCTTCTTTCCGGGCCTCCTCCACGAGAGGTCTGCATGGTGTCAACATGAGAGCGGGGACTTTTTTGCAGTGGCTCCCCGTTTGTGGAATGCTCTCCCCAGGGAGGCTCACCTGGCGCCTTCATTACATATCTTTGGGTACCAGGCAAAAACGTTCTTCATCAACCCAGCCTTTGGCTTACTAACATTCGATGTCCTTTTAAGTGTGTTTGTGGGACAGGAGTTATGGGTTTGTTTGTTTGTTCTTTGTTCTTTGTTATGTGTTTTTATTTTTGTATTTTTATGCTGTGAACTGACCCGAGATCTTCAGGTGGAAGGCGGTATATTTAATAAAATAAATAAATGGTCTTCAAAACGACAGAGAGTCTTTGTGATACCTTAAAGACTGAGGGTTGGCGCCAGCGAAGGGTCAATTTCAAGCCATTTATTTAAAGCGCTGTGATGTCGCTTTAAACAGGCATACACACGCCAATAATTCTGGGAGTTGTAGTTCGTTCAGGGTGCTGGGAGTTGATAGAAGACACCCCCCATTCCCCTCCCAGAACTACAATTCCCAATGAAGAGGGGCTGAGAGCTAAACCACTCTGAGAATTATAGCTCTGTGAGGAGACCAGGGTTCCTCCTAACAACTGTCACCGCCCATCACAAACTACAACTCCCAGGATTCTCTGAGGGAAGCCATGATTGTTTAAAGTGGTAACACAGCTCTTTAAATGTATGGTGCAAATGTGGCCTACATCATACTGAACTTCGCTGCGAGAAGCCAAGTTACAGGGAACCAGGCAGAGGGCCTTCTCGGTAGTGGCACCCGCCCTGTGGAACGCCCTCCCACCAGATTTCAAAGGGAAAAACAACTACCAGACTTTTAGAAGACATCTGAAGGCAGCCCTGTTTAGGGAAGCTTTTAATGTTTAATAGGTTATTGCATTTTAGTGTTTTTTTGGATGCCACCCAGAGTGGCTGGGGAAACACAGCCGGACGGGCAGGGTATAAATAATAAATTATTATTATTATTATTATTATTATTATTATTATTATTATTATTTGCATTTCTGCTTACTGGGCACACCCGAGAGAGGACTGAGATGTCTTCACCTGACGCTCATTTCCTGCAAGCACACCAAAACTCCTCTCCAAAAAGAATGTATATTATGTGAATAAAATAATAATATATATATATATTTTAAAAACTCTGATCCAATGAAGCCATCATCTCTGCAGGTGTTGTCATCTGAGCATGTGCAATGGCTGTCTGAACTGTACACACCTCGGATAAACCAGGGCTTGTATACTGAAATCGGAGGGAAGCTGGTTTGAGGGGAAACGCGTCAAACAGAAGAATTTTTCACGAAACCCCAAAAGAGAGATGGATTGTGGCTAACGCCTCTCTGCAATGGGAATGTGGTGGAGATGGAATAAAACATACACAGCCTGGGTTGGACACATAAAACAACCCTGACACATAATATTATGTTATAAGCTTTCATAGACCACAGTCACTGTATTCCACAAATGCCCCGGTACGTTTGGAAATCTTTAAGGTACGGTGATACCTAGGAATTCGAATGTAATCCATTCCAGAAGACGGTTTGACTTCTGAAATGTCCGAGTACTGAGGTGCGGCTTCCGATTGGCCGACAGCTAGGTTTTTGCACAGCGGAAGCTGCGTTGGACGTTTGTGTTCCAAGGAACGTCCGCAAACCGGAGCGCTTCCTTCCGGGTTTTCGGCATTTGGCAGCCTAAACATTCGAGAACGGAGCCGTTCAAGTTCTGAGGTACAGTGGTACCTCAGGTTACATACGCTTCAGGTTACATACGCTTCAGCTTAAAGACTCCGCTAACCCAGAAATAGTGCTTCAGGTTAAGAACTTTGCTTCAGGATGAGAACAGAAATCGTGCTCCGGCGGCGCGGCAGCAGCGGGAGGCCCCATTAGCTAAAGTGGTGCTTCAGGTTAAGAACAGTTTCAGGTTAAGAACGGACCTCTGGAATGAATTAAGTACTTAACCTGAGGTACCACTGTACAACTGTACCACAATTCTCTTTGCTGCTTTTGCAATGGCAGGCTGTTCCTGAAAGGCTGTTTTGCTTTTTTATAAAACACGTTATGTCCTGCATGTACGTTCCAAAATCCACAGTTGGGTAATACCTTTAGGTGGACCAAGCAAAATGTCACAAAACCATGGCCCGTTTTCAAGTTCCCCAGAACCCGACCATCTGATAAGGAGTCGCACAAAGTTGTTTTCCTTCTCGGAAGGAACTGGCAATGCCCATCGCTCGATGCAAATGAACCGATGGACTGATTAACTGAGAAGGCACCTCTAGGAGGTACAGAGATACACACACACACACACAAACACACAACTTTGTGATTTTTGCCAGGAACAGAGAGCGGAAACCGGGATTGTTCCCGAAACAGAGGAACAGTTAGACCGTCCGTCGTTGGGTAATCGCCACTGAACTGGCAACCTCTGCGATTGTGAACAGAACGTCCAGGTCAGGAAATGTGACTTTTCTGAGCACCGTTCTTCCTCGCAGCGTAAGCTCTGAACTGCTTGTGTTCTAGCCAGTATTCATAGAATCGCAGAGTTGGGACCCCTGTGGTCATCTAGTCCAACCCCCCCAAATGCAGGAATCTCAGCGAAAGCATCCATGATAGATACCATCCAACCTCTGCTTAAAAACCTCCAAATAATAATAATAATAATAATAATAATAATAATAATAATAATTTATTTATACCCCGCCCTTCCCGGTTCAGAAAACTGGGCTCAGGGCGGCTAACAACAAATTTAAAACAATTGATGCAACAAAAAACAGCATAAAATACAGTATAAAACGTTAATAATAAATTCAGAATTCAAAAATCAATTTAGGGGGGAAATCCATCCAATAAACATTAGATGATCACCAGGGCTAGCTGGCTAAATATTTGGGCCAGCGAGGAGACCAGGGGAGAATTAGCTGTGGGATCCCAGAGCGGGTAATCTTCATAAAAGGGGGGGGGGGAGAAGGGGAATAAAAGATCAGGCTAAGTTCAAAGATCAGGCTAAGTTTGTCTGCAGGTAGCGTATGGTAAATAAATCAGAAAAGGTTATTTTGTGGGGCTTCCCGGTGTTCGTTTATTTGTTTCTTTTAAATGGCAAAGCCCATGGGAGAAAATGACCCACTGAGCCCACTAGAGGGCAATAGACCTCCACTGGGCTGGGTGATTATCCCAGGGATATCAAAAGAGGTTGAGGATGTTCCTATTTGGGTACCAGCCCCGAAGGATTGGTTGGTTGGTTGGTTGGCCTGCACGCAGACAAGATCGTAAAGGAGATTAAGGATCCAACCTCCCCTTTTAAAAACCTCCCCGAGCTCTGCCCTTTCTTCAGTCAGGTCTCAAGGTTTCCCAAAGTGGGAACTTAAATTCACGAGAGATAATCCTGCGAAAGTTTAACTGGGCCATGAGGCATGTGCAGAGTGCACGTCCCTTGCTAATGAGGAACAGCTGCATTTAACCATTCCACAAGGCCAACGCATTCTCAGGCCGTGCTGCCTTGCCACTAAAACATCATATACAGTGGTACCTCGGGTTACATACGCTTCAGGTTACAGACTCCACTAACCCAGAAATAGTACCTCGGGTTAAGAACTTTGCTTCAGGATGAGAACAGAAATCGTGCTCCGGCGGCACGGCAGCAGCAGGAGGCCCCATTAGCTAAAGTGGTGCTTCAGGTTAAGAACAGTTTCAGGTTAAGAACGGACCTCCGGAAAAAATTAAGTACTTAACCCGAGGTACCACTGTACTGGCACGGAGCTTTGCTTTTCGAAACAATTGTTTTTACAGCATCAGAAGAACCATTCTAACGTCTTTATTTCCCTCCCCAAAAAGGTACGACACAACTTAACTGCCTTTTGCCAAACCACAAGGGGCTTTTGGAAAGGCGTTGGAGCGAGGCTTTGGAGCTGCAACCTCCCTCCCCGCCCTCTTTAATGCTCCAATTTAAGACGTCCACGACTCCAGAATTTGGGTCAGGGTTGACGGCAGCTTTATAGTGAACAGGTGAGTTTTAGGAGTCCTGGTCTGCTAAGGCAGTGTTTCCCAACCTTTTTTGGGCAAAGGCACACTTGTTTCATGAAAAAAATCTCGAGGCACACCACCATTACAGCCCCGTGACGTCAGCGCGCAGCGTCACGCCGGGAGGGACGCACGAAAGTGTAAGTTTCAATTTTTTCCCCTCCCCCTTGCCTTCCTTCTGTGCCAACCGCCAAAAAGCCAAGAAAAAAGCCAAGACTTTAGGGCAGCAGGTCGACACGGAAGAAGCTCCTACCTAAGGACAGGTGCGACGGCCGTGTCCTCTTCTGCCACACTTGGCAGCCCTGCCTCACGGTCGTGACTCCCACCCTGATTTCTCCCCGCAGGTCGAGCGGCACAGGCAGCCCAATGTGTCCAGCCCAGACACAAGCCCCGCTTCCCCACTCTAGATCCTGAATGCGACCAAGTGCTCTGGACTCCCGAGCAGGGTGGGAAAGAGGACTCGCATCTGGTAGCCTCCGGGCTCCTCGCCTGCTCTAGGGATGGCATTGCAGGCAAGCTGCCGGCCGTCGCCATCGCCGCCCCCTCATGCGAGTGGACCTGCCCGGAGTGGTGGGCCGGGGGAGGCTCGCTCTCTGTGGGGATGTGGCCCGCACGCGCGGCCCCGCTTCCTCCTGCCCAGGGCTGAGCTCCTTACCCGCAATCTCGGTCTCGTGCACGCGGATCCCACTTATTCTGAAGCTCGCGCCACTAGCCAGGGCTCTCACACCATGCCAGGGCGAGGCGGCGCGGCCCACTGACGTCATCGCGGCTCGCCGCCGCCCTCGACTTCCCTGTTCCCTCCCCTCCCTCGGGTCGCCGTGGTTACCGAGGACTGCAAGCTGCTCGGGCGAGCGTGGGGCATTAAGTGGGAGAAGGAAAATTAAAATTAAAACTCGCCTGAAGGCCGCCTCTCCGGATACAGTGGTGCCTCGCAAGACGAAATTAATTCGTTCCGCAAGTCTCTTCGTCTTGCGAGTTTTTCGTCTTGCGATGCACGGTTTCCCATAGGAATGCATTGAAAATCAATTAATGCGTTCCTAGGGAAACCGCCTTCAGACCAGGTCCGGGGACAGTCTGTCCCCCGACCTCTTCTGAAGGCTGGGGGGGGGGGGGGACAAGGGCTTTTCTTCCCACCCCCAGCATTTTAAAAAACCCCGGGACAGCGGAGGACTTCTCCGCTGTCCGGGGCGATTTAAAAGCCCCTGGGAAGGCAGGCAGGGGGGACAAAGATTTTCGCCCCCCCGCCCGCCTTCAGAAGAGGTCCTGGACCTCTTCTGAAGGCCGGCGGGGGTCAAAAGTCTTTGCTCCCCCCTGCCTGCCTTCCTGGGAGAGCGGAGAAAGGCAGTGCGTTTCTCCGCTCTCCCGGGAAGGCAGGCAGGGGTGAAAGTCTTTGCTCCCCCCCGCCTGCCTTCAAAAGCCGTCGGGGACAGCGGAGAAACGCGCTGCCTTTCTCCGCTCTCCCGGGAAGGCAGGCAGGGGGGAGCAAAGACTTTTGCCCCCCGCCGGCCTTCAGAAGAGGTCCAGGACCTCTTCTGAAGGCGGGCGGGGGGGCGAAAATCTTTGCTCCCCCCTGCCTGCCTTCCCGGGAGAGCGGAGAAAGGCAGCGCGTTTCTCCGCTGTCCCCGACGGCTTTTGAAGGCAGGCTTTTGAAAGCCGTCCGGGACAGCGGAGAAACCCAGCGCGCCCTTCCCGCTGCCCCCCGACTTGGCTGGAAGGCTGGCGGGGGGAGAAGCCTGCTCCTCCCCATCGCCAGCCCTGCAAACTCGGGGGACAGCGGGAGAGGCGCAGCGCGCCATCCCGCTGTCTCCCGACATGGTTTGGAGGCTGGCGGAGGGCTTCCTCCTCCCCCAGCCCCGCAAGCTCCCAGAGCGATGCCAAAGCTGCGCGCAGCTTCGGCATGGCTCTGGGTCCCGTTCTGGGGGAGGGGGAAGCTCGGGCTTCCCCCGCCCCAGCCCCACGCCTGGCGGTGGGGGAATAATTTTTTCCCCCTTTATTCCCCCCCCCCCAATTTTTCCCGCGGCACACCAGGCAACGTATCGCGGCACACTAGTGTGCCGCGGAACACCGGTTGGGAAACACTGTGCTAAGGTTCCAGTTTTGAGAGTTCTTGAGTCTGGCTTCTAGCTCTTAGCGGATGCTTAGCCAGGATGCCAGCAAGGCTGGACGACCCGGGCCGCCTCTCGTTCCTCTTTTCCATTTCTTCGTTCCCTCGCCCTTCTCTAACTACCTGGTCCCTTCTGCCATGCTACAGCCACAAACAGGAAGTCCTGGTTAATGATCAACCGGACCGCATCACCGGTGACAGGTGTGGGCCAAGGCCGCAAGAGATAAGGGAACAGACGGTAGGGGTAGCGATGGAAGGGACCCACCCCACAGATAACACGTAGCCGCCGCGGCTTAACCGTTTCCATCCCGCAGCACGCTCCACATGCACCGCCACCAAAAACCAGCGTTCATAAGGAATCAGCAGGGTTATCTGTGGCACAGCCTGATAGCACAAAATTGGTTTCCCCTGACAATCAATCCCAGTGAGTTTCATGGGGTTTTATTCCTGCGTTCGATGCAGTCAGCTCCAGTTCTCCAGGGGAAGCAGGGCAGTACAATCTATGACATGCTGCTGTTGGAGTGTCTGGAGGCGGTTGGAGGATGGATGGCGGCTAACGGATTGAGGTTGAATCCTGACAAGACACAAGTACTGTTTTGGGGGGACAGAAGGCGGGCAGGTGTGGAGGATTCCCTGGCCCTGAATGGGGTAACTGTGCCCCTGAAGGACAAGGGGCGCAGCCTGGGAGTCATTTTGGACTCACAGCTGTCCATGGAGGCACAGGTCAAATCTGTGTCCAGGGCAGCTGTTTACCAGCTCCATCTGGTACGTAGGCTGAGACCCTATCTGCCCGCAGACTGTCTCGCCTGAGTGGTGCATGCTCTAGTTATCTCCCGCTTGGACTACTGCAATGCGCTCTACGTGGGGCTACCTTTGAAGGTGACCCAGAAACTACAACTAATCCAGAATGCGGCAGCTAGACTGGTGACTGGGAGCGGCCACCGAGACCATATAACACTGGTCTTGAAATTCAAAGTGTTGGTGCTGACCTTTAAAGCCCTAAACGGCCTCGGTCCAGTATACCTGAAGGAGTGTCTCCACCCCCATCGTTCTACCCGGACACTGAGGTCCAGCACCGAGGGCCTTCTGGCGGTTCCCTCACTGCAAGAAGCCAAGTTACAGGGAACCAGGCAGAGGGCCTTCTCGGTAGTGGCACCTGCCCTGTGGAACGCCCTCCCACCAGATGTCAGAGAGAAGAACAACTACTAGACTTTTAGAAGACCTGTTTAGGGAAGCTTTTAATGTTTGATGTATTACAGTATTTTAATATTTTTTGGGGAAGCCACCCAGAGTGGCTGGGGAAGCCCAGCCAGATGGGCGGGGTATAAATAAATTATTATTATTATTATTAGACTGCATTTGATGCACCGGAAGATGAAATATTGAGATATCTGTGTTCAGAAGCAGATGGGAGAAACCACGACTAGGAAGCTGGAACTGGGGTTGGGGGCCTTTTTGGGGACACTCTCTGCCAAGCTAAGGCCACCTTACAGGATTGTTCTGAGATGAATGAGATAGACAGAGACAGGATTTATGTTAGAGAGAAGCAAGGAGGCCCACCTGTCATCTTCCTCTGTCTGGCTCTGTCTAGCAGATTCGGAATGAAATGTCTCAACAACAGTTGTTTTAAATTACTTTTCTTTTGACCCGAGTGTTCTGAAAAATCTGCCACAATCTTTCCACAATTTCTACTTTTAGTTAAGTATTTTTATTTATTGACGTGATTGGGGGCAGCAGCTGCCCCCCTGCCTATGCCCAGGGATAGGCAGCGTGGCATAGTGGTTAGAGGGTCAGACGAGGACCTGGAAGACCGGGGTTTCAAATTCCCCAATCAGATGTCATGTTCACAAGGGGGACCTTGAGCCAGACGCTGCTTCCCTGCCTAACCTACCTCACAAAGTTGTCGTGGGGATTAAATGAGGAGGGGGAGAGCCCTGTACACCACGTGGAGCTCCTGGGAGGAAAAAGTGAGCTATAAATGCAGTTAATTCAGTTCATCCAATATGCTGGGATGTTGGCCTCGTCGTCCATAACATCTGGAACATCTTAGGTTAGGGATAGCTGGGTTTGGCAGAGATTTGGCCCCCAGTTCCCCAACGCTATAGCTGAGCAAAGGTTCAAACCTACATCTCCATGATCCAATAAAACAGATCCACTACACTAGAGGGTAGGGACACGGGTGGCGCTGTGCGTTAAACCACAGAGCCTAGGGCTTGCCGATCAGAAGGTCGGCAGTTCGAATCCCCGCGACGGGGTGAGCTCCCGTTGCTCGGTCCCAGCTCCTGCCAACCTAGCAGTTCGAAAGAACATCAAGGTGCAAGTAGATAAATAGGTACCACTCCGGCGGGAAGGTAAACGGCGTTTCCGTTCGCTGCTCTGGTTCGCCAGAAGCAGCTTGGTCATGCTGGCCACATGACCCGGAAGCTGTACGCCGGCTCCCTCGGCCAATAAAGCGAGATGAGCGCCGTAACCCCAGAGTCGGTCACAACTGGGCCTAATGGTTAGGGGTCCCTTTACCTTTACTTACACTAGAGGGTAGCCAACATGGGGTATTCTGGATGTTGTCGGACTACAACTCCCATCAGCCCCAGCCAGTATGATGGGAGTTGTAGTCCTGCAAAATCTGGAGGGCGCCATGTTCGTTCCCCCTCAACTCTACATCACTGTGGTTCGCTCTTGGGTTTAGCAATCACCAACGTGGCTTCCTTATCACCCTGTCCAACACCCCTGCCCTCCATAAAGGCGACCGAGAACAATGCTCAATCTTTTCTTCTCTACTCCTGCCAGAGATTCGCCTTTGGCCCATTTGCTGCTGTGAGGAGTGGCTTTTGAAGCTGCCTCCAAGCAGAACTTTCCCATTCTGTCCTGTATATTTGCAGACGGCTGAAATGAGCAGAAAAAACAACAACACAACACCCTGATGCGCAACACATTTTTTGTGTGTGTACACAAATAATCAGGGGTTTTCTTTCCTTTTGGTTTTGCTCCGTCACAAATATGACTTGCCGCCGGATGGGCTGAAAAGCTTCTCTTTTCCCCCTGTGACACAGGGAGTCCCTCCATCGCCCGCCCCCTCCCAAACCTGGGTTCTCCCAACACATCAGATTTTGGCCCTGCACCAGTTTTGCTGAGAGGCAGCTTAGTCATCAGTGTTGATTCACGACAGTTTTTATCATGAAAGCCTTTTCCTTATCGTGAGGAGGGAGCTACACAGGCTCGGCTGAGAAAGAAACCGAGGCTAGAAGTTGCGGACACCAGGCTCTTAAGACCCGAAACTGATTGTGAAAAAAGACAAGGGGTTTATGGGCTGGACCAATAAAAATGAGAGCTTTTGCTGGCCGGCTACCAAAAGCTACATAACGTTGGGTGCCAACTGGGAGAGCCCTCCAGACTGGATTTTTTTTTGTAGGTGCACTCGGAAACTTTGCATGTTTACTTATTTATTTATTGCCCGCCCTTCACCCGAAGGTGCCTGGAAAACAAAATGGCGGCCGGCTGCGCCATGAGATTGCCGTGCAGCCGATTGCTTAAAAAAACACACTGGCTCCCTCCCAGGGGTTGTCTGGGATACCAAAGTAGGGATTAAAAAAAAGTAGGCCTTTAAAACTAAAGTGTGTGTTTCTTTAGACAGCATCTTAAAAAGCAGAGACATCACCTGACCAACAAAGGTCCGTATAGTTAAAGCCATGGTTTTCCCAGTAGTGATGTATGGAAGCGAGAGCTGGACCATAAAGAAGGCTGATCGCCGAAGAATGGATGCTTTTGAATTCTGGTGCTGGAGGAGACTCTTGAGAGTCCCATGGACTGCAAGAAGATCAAACCTCTCCATTCTGAAGGAAATCAGCCCTGAGTGCTCACTGGAAGGACAGATCCTGAAGCTGAGGCTCCAATACTTTGGCCACCTCATGAGAAGAGAAGACTCCCTGGAAAAGACCCTGATGCTGGGAAAGGAGAAGGGGACGACAGAGGACGAGATGGTTGGACAGTGTTCTCGAAGCTACCAGCATGAGTGTGACCAAACTGCGGGAGGCAGTGGAAGACAGGAATGCCTGGCGTGCTCTGGTCCAGGGGGTCACAAAGAGTCGGACACGACTAAACGACTAAACAACAACAACAAAATCTTTGCTGGAAGACTGATACTCTAAGGATGGATGGATGAAGCCAGGGGTCGCCAAGGTTTAATCCAGTGGAGATTCCCCCGTGGGCCGGATCGTGCGCTTGCTTGCGATTTCCAGTGTCTGCGTCTGCGCAGATGCGAACTCCAGCGCCGTGGAAGCGAGTCTCTGCGCCACACTGCACCGGTTTAGCGCAGCACGCGGGGACTTGCTGAGCGGGCGGCTCGGTTTGGGGGCGGCTCGTGGGCCGGTTAAATGACCCCCCCCATGGACCGCTTGTGGCCCATAGGCCTTAGGTTGCTGACCCCTGGATGAAGCCCTCACTAACAACCGGATATCTCAGATCCTGAGGGGACACTTAATCGTTTGAGGCGGGATATAGATTTCACAGAATCTTAGCGCTGGAAGGGACCCCGAGGACGCTCTAGTGCAACCCCCTGCGACACAGGAATCTTTCGCCCAACATGGGTCTCGAACCCACGACCTTCGGATCAAGAGTCTCCTGCTCTTCCGACAGAGCTATTCACTAAACATTACAAATAATGAAATTGTCAAAAAAATGGATGTACCGTGCTATATTCGAAGCAAAAAAGCTTGTTTTGATGAATTGGAAGAGACGCAAAAAGATTCCATTGAGCAACCGGATTGATAATATGGACAGATGAGCTACATACGAACGAATTGCATGTCGACGCAAATTAGGAATGGATAAATATGAAGAAATCTGGGAGGAATATTTAAGCAATAAGGCGGATAGTGGGGGGAAGTAGGAGGAGGAGAGAGAGGTGGGAAAATATTGTTAAAAGGGTGCAGCCACAGATATATCAGTGTATTTAAATCTGAATGGTCAAATTGTGTTATTGTTTTTATGGTTTTTGTTGTAGTGTCTTTTGCGGTTGTCGTTTGTATAAAAAAATGATTAAATAAATTTTAAAATTAAAAATTAAAAAAACAAATAATGAAATCATTGTTGTTGTTATTATTATTATTATTATTATTATTATTATTAGAGCCTGAGGCGACGGCGGACTCCAGGCTCATCATTGGCAATGGTGCCCCTGGCATCTTCTCCGGAAGGTTCCGTGTCCACACTCGTCCATTGAAGGGCTGGTGTGCGAAACCTGACCTGGCGGGGGACTAGCCCTGAGGTAATCCCTCATGGCAAACACAGAATGTGTGCTCAAGATACAGCCCTCATGATAGACTCTTAACCCTCCTGCCTGAAGCAGCAGGGCCTCTCCCACCGCGCCGCCACCCAAGGGCAGAGCTAATCCATCAAACTGGGGCAGGCAACCCATTAAACATTAACCCGGGCGCTGTTCTCGCCGCTGCCCTCCGGTCGGTGCCAGGGAGGCGGTGCCAGATGGGTGGGGCCTGGAGGCTTGCTCCCGCCCCGCACCTTCTCTTGCCGCCTTGAGGGTGCCCCGCATGGGCACGATTCCTCTGCCGTCCGGGAAGTCCTTGGGGGGCAGCCGCCCGGGAGCCCCACTGGGCAGAAGGAACCGCTTGCACCCCCAAAATAGAGTGAAACCCCAAACACTCCACCCTGCAGCAGGCCTGGTTTAGGCTTGCCACATTTTCGAACAAGTGAAGTACAGTCATACCTCATGTTACATTTGCTTCAGGTTGAGCGTTTTCAGCTTGCGTTCCGCGGTGACTCAGAAGTACTGGAAAGGGTTACTTCCGGGTTTCGACGCTCGCGCATGCGCAGACGCGCAAAATGACGTCACACGCATGCGCAGAAGCGGCGAATCACGACCCGCACACGCGCAGACGCGGGTTGCATTCTGCTCATAATAATAATAATAATTTATTATTTATACCCCGCCCATCTGGCTGGGTTTCCCCAGCCACTCTGGGCGGCTTCCAACAAAACACTGATATATAATAACCTATTAAACATTAAAAGCTTCCCTAAACAGGGCTGCCTTCAGATGTCTTCTAAATAATAATAATCCCGTTCACAACCAGAGGTACCACTGTAATGCAAGGGGCCCTTGAGACCATTCAGTCCAGAGTCTAACTGAGCACATTGCCCAAGTCTATGTTATAAGAAAGTAGGGACGCGGGTGGTGCTGTGGGTAAAAGCCTCAGCGCCTAGGGCTTGCCGATCGAAAGGTCGGCGGTTCGAATCCCCACGGCGGGGTGCGCTCCCGTTGCTCGGTCCCAGCACCTGCCAACCTAGCAGTTCGAAAGCACGTCAAAGTGCAAGTAGATAAATAGGGACCGCTTACTAGCGGGAAGGTAAACGGCGTTTCTGTGTGCGGCTTTGGCTCGCCAGAGCAGCGATGTCACGCTGGCCACGTGACCCGGAAGTGTCTCCGGACAGTGCTGGCCCCTGGCCTCTTAAGTGAGATGGGCGCACAACCCTAGAGTCTGGCAAGACTGGCCCGTATGGGCAGGGGTACCTTTACCTTTACCTTTATGTTATAAGAAAAGTACTGCTCCTTTTCCCTTATGGGGTATCCAAGAGCCCCTATAGAGTCCTTAAGTAGGTCCCCTATCAGAAGGAGAAAATAACAGAGGCCAGCCCAGAGAATATTGAGAAGCAAGGCAGCTAGTAAGCCTGATCTATTAAACTGTTGTAACAGGGTTCTCACTCACCGCACGCAGGAGGGAGGAGGAACCCAGAACATTGGTGTGCAAGCCCTTATATAAAGGTAAAGGGGACCCCTGACCATTAGGTCCAGTTGCGGCCGACTCTGGGGTTGCGGCGCTCATCTCGCTTTATTGGCCGAGGGAGCCGGCGTACAGCTTCCGGGTCATGTGGCCAGCATGACTAAGCCGCTTCTGGTGAACCAGAGCAGCGCACGGAAACGCCGTTTAGCTTCCCGCCACAGCGGTACCTATTTATCTACTTGCACTTTGACATGCTTTCGAACTGCTAGGTTGGCAGGAGCAGGGACCGAGCAACGGGAGCTCACCCCGTCGCGGGGATTCGAACCGCCGACCTTCTGATCGGCAAGCCGTAGGCTCTGTGATGTGTGTGCGCACCTGCTGAACCTGTTTAATGCAGGATGCAGGGCAGAGAGTAGGAAAAACCAACGAACAGGTCATCTTCTTCTTTGGCGATCACTCGTAGCCAAGTAAGATTGTCTCTCAGGCCAGTGTTTCCCAGTTGTCAGTGTTTATACTACATTTTTAAAGATTTCCCTTGGCAGAGTCTTTAAACCTCTTTTGTTGCATTACGCTTTCCATTTTTAAGTTTGGAATAGAGTAATTGCTTTGGAAGACGATCACCAGGCATCCGCACAACATGACCAGTCCACCGAAGCTGATGTTGAAGAATCATTGCTTCAACACTGGTGATTTTTGCTTCTTCCAGATATTGACAATATGAGGAATCCAGCTGCTCTCAAAACACTTTAGATTCTCCTGAAACCAGACTGCCAACCTGCTTCTGGGTTGCTGTAATCAGGTTGTTTAAATAACAGGTTGTAGGCAACAGGTTTTTCCTTTTAATTTACCAGATCCCCCCCTGGAAATCAAAGAATCATAGAATCCTAGAGTTGGAAGAGACCACAAGGGCCATCGAGTCCAACCCCCTGCCAAGCAGGAAACACCATCAGAGCACTCCTGACATATGGTTGTCAAGCCTCTGCTTAAAGACCTCCAAAGAAGGAGACTCCACCACACTCCTTGGCAGCAAATTCCACTGTCGAACAGCTCTTACTGTCAGGAAGTTCTTCCTAAGGTTTAGGTGGAATCTTCTTTCTTGTAGTTTGGATCCATTGATCCGTGTCCGCTTCTCTGGAGCAGCAGAAAACAACCTTTCTCCCTCCTCTATATGACATCCTTTTATATATTTGAACATGGCTATCATATCACCCCTTAACCTCCTCTTCTCCAGGCTAAACATGCCCAGCTCCCTTAGCCGTTCCTCATAAGGCATCGTTTCCAGGCCTTTGACCATTTTGGTTGCCCTCCTCTGGACACGTTCCAGTTTGTCAGTGTCCTTCTTGAACTGTGGTGCCCAGAACTGGACACAGTACTCCAGGTGAGGTCTGACCAGAGCAGAATACAGTGACACTATTACTTCCCTTGATCTAGATGCTATACTCCTATTGATGCAGCCCAGAATTGCATTGGCTTTTTTAGCTGCCGTGTCACACTGTTGGCTCATGTCAAGTTTGTGGTCAACCAAGACTCCTAGATCCTTTTCACATGTACTGCTCTCAAGCCAGGTGTCACCCATCTTGTATTTGTGCCTCTCATATTTTTTCCCCCAAGTGCAATACTTTACATTTCTCCCTTTTAAAGTTCATCTTGTTATGCTAAATCTGGATTAAGCAGGGAGGGGGGCATACAGACTGGCACTTTGATGCCAATTATGCCATGTACCCATCTCACAATAAAAGCCTTTCATGATGCCCCCTCAGCCACTAGTCTACCAGGTGCCATATTTTTCGCTCTATAAGACGCACCAGGCCATAAGACACACCTAGTTTTTGGAGGAGGAAAACAAGAAAAAAATCTCAGAAGCCAGAACAATAAGAGGGATCGCTGCACAGCGAAAGCAGTGATCCCTCTTGCTGTTCTGGCTTCTGTGATTAGCTGCACAGCCTGCATTCGCTCCATTAGACGCACACACATTTCCCCTTACTTTTTAGGAGGGAAAAAGTGAGTCTTATAGAGCAAAAAATACGGTATTTGTTTTCAGTTGGCCCACCTCTGATAGGCTAGTCTGATCCAGAATCACTATATATTCCTCCCCATTCCTGAGCACACAACCCCAGGAAACTGAATTTCATTTGTTTTTCAATAGCACTAGTATTTCAGTTTCTTACTCGCCCTTCGCCGTAAGGTCCCGAGGCATAAAATGCAACATTAAAAGCAGTTTCCCAACAATTGCAGTCACTGGAACAAGGTGGATCCTAAAAAATATACAGCAAGCCCTCGATTTACATTTTGGGCATATAGTCAAAACGCAATGGGTTCAATGGTGGGTGGGATTGCCAAAGTCTTCCCACCCCCAGATACCCACCCCCTTTTATTTATTTATTTTCCTGGCAAAGCCCCGGATTTACAAAAGCCGTCCCAGTTTCTGATTTGATCCCGGAATCTCCCGCTTTTCCTTAGGATGTCCCCATTTTCATCGGATAAATTTAGGACGGTATGGAGTTATGCAACCCCCAAGACAAGGAGGTAAATAACTATACAGCCTTTAGAAGACACCTGAAGGCAGCCCTGCGTAGGGAAGTTATCTAATGTTCATATTTTTATTATGTTTTTATATATCCTGTAAGCCATTGAGAGGGGCTGGGGCAACCCAGTTAGATGGACGGGGTATTAATAATAATAATAATAATAATAATAATAATAATAATAATATCATTATGACCCTGAAGTGAAAATATGTTGGCTATTATCTGACTGTGACCCGCTTGTCACATGTGAAACAGCCTTATTTGCAAAAGTATTTGTGCTAGACACCTAAAAGACAACGTTGTAGATTGTGCAGGGGGTTCATTAATTTTATTTATTATTTCTGGCATGTATAAAAACATAATGAAACATTCAACATTTAAAAAGCCCTTCCTTATACAGGATTGACTTCAGACTGCTTGGGGGCCGGATAACTCCATACCCGCTGTCAGAGATTTAACAAACCTGGTTCCTTAAGGCTTAAAAGTCTCAGGATCCTTTAAATAAAATGATCTGGGCAAAACTGGTGAAACGGTAAAATGTTATTTAAAGAAAAACATCATTGTGCAAGGATGGGTGACCAATGCAGGAAAAACACAGTTAAAGGATCCTGGGACTTAAGAGTCTTAAGGAACCAGGTTTTTTGTTATGTTATGTTTTGTTTTTTTAAATCTCTAACACCCTCCAACATTTCTCCAGTGAAAATTGGGACGTCCTAAGGAAAAGCGGGACATTCAGGGATCAAATCAAAAACTGGGACGGCTTCTCTAAATCAGGGACGTCCCTGGAAAATAGGGACACCTGGAGGGTCTGGTCCCGTTGGTGTAATTCAGTGGAAATGCTCTGTGGGGCCGGAGGAGGAAAAATGGGGGGTCGAGGAGGGTCAGTAGGCGGGGAGCTTGAAATGTCCCTATCTTCATCGGAGAAATGTTGGAGGGTATGTCCACAGTCAGGACCAGATTTAGGTTTGATGAGGCCCTAAGCTACTGAAGGTAATGGGGCCCTTTATATGTCCAGCTGTCCTTTGTCAACAAATTGTCGCTGTTTTTTGTGTTGAATATATGCTATATGGTAATTTATGGACCTAATAGGTAAATAAAGCCTTTTGCACATGTTGCCATGCAACCAGTCCATGCAGAAAGTAGGCACCCTATATATAGAAAGGAGCAAACCCGTGATATTTTAGGGAGCAGGCTAGCAGGCGAGGCCCATGACTTACTGTATTTTTCGCTCTATAAGACTCAAAAGACCATAAGACGCACCTAGTTTATGGAGGAGGAAAACAAGGAAAAAAATATTCTGAATCCCAGAAGCCAGAACAGCAAGAGGGATCGCTGCGCAGTGAAAGCAGCAATCCCTCTTGCTGTTCTGGCTTCTGGGATAGCTGATCAGCCTCCATTCGCTCCATAAGACGCACACACATTTCCCCTTACTTTTTAGGAAGGAAAAGGTGCGTCTTATAGAGCGAAAAATACGGTACATCATAGGAGCCGACACAACACAAAACACCATTGCCGTATGTAGGTTTCATTTTATTTGTTTTTGTACATTTTAGAAATGTACATCCAGGGTTTTTTTTCCCCCTTAATTTTTTTGGGGGCCCCCAAGAGCCTAGGTCCCTAAGCATAACTGTCAACTTTCAGATTTGAAAATAAGGGATCAGCAGCCTCGAAAATAAGGGACCAGCAGCCTCACCTGTCCTGGGGACAGTCTACGGGATATCTAACAATCTGGGATAGCAGTGGGAAACGGTGCTGGAATAAGGGAATTTCCCGCAAAAAAAAAAGGGAAGGTTGACAGCTATGTCCCTAAGTTATAGCTTGTTCAGCTTATATAGTGGTGCCCCGCAAGACGAATGCCTCGCAAGACGAAAAACTCGCTCTTTCCGTTTTTTGAGTCGTTCCGCAAGACAAATTTCCCTATGGGCTTGCTTCGCAAGACGAAACGTCTTGCGAGTTCTTGCGAGTTTGTTTCCTTTTTCTTAAAGCCGCTAAGCCGTTAATAGCCGCTAAGCCGCTAAGCCGTTAATAGCCGCTAAGCCGTTAATAGCCGCTAAGCCGCTAATAGCCGTGTGCTTTGCAAGACGAAAAAACCGCAAGACGAAGAGACTCGCGGAACGGATTAATTTCGTCTTGCGAGGCACCACTGTACGTAAATCCTGCAGTGCCCGGTCATCCTGGAGCAGACGGCAGGTTTTCCACCTGGTTCCGAGGGCATCGGAAAAACTCTCCCGCAACCATCGCTCCAATAACTTGAGAGAGAGATGGCTGGTCCCTTCACGAGCGAAGGGGGGGGAACGGACGTGAGTTTAACTTTCCCTCGTGCCTGTTTTTGGGAACGGACCTTCTTCCACATCAACTGCGACCTTCTTCTCCCGAGAAGCCCCCTCCTTCGCGGCCGCCCTCCGCCCGATGTCCATTTCCACCCCGGCTCTGTCCGTCTGAGTTGTCCTCGTGTCTTGCACCTTGGAAGGAAACTGGCAGCCCGGACAGGATCATCTTTATGCTCTTAGCCTGGAAGCCGAGGTCTCTGCACCCAGCCCACCCAGCCGGATACAAAGGCCCGAGTGTTTGGTGTCTCCCCCCCTGTCCAGTTCTCCGAGGCCCAACGGCCTGGAAGAGACACAGGCCTCGGTGTTGATTTAATAATGTATGGATATATATAAAGCCGCTCCAAGCAACCCGGGCCAGGAGGCGGATGTTTTCAGGGAAACCGAGCGAGGATGTGAGGAAGACTGGGCAGCCAAGGGACCAGCAACGCCGACGGGGTACACCGTCTGCTTTGCAAAAAATAAAAATATTTCTCGCCATGTGGTTTCCCCCCCACTCCAGACGCCCGAGACGGTCTGCCTCCTAGGTTGCGGCGTTCCCAGGAACGAATCACAGACGGAGCTGAATTCCAACACTCAAAGGGGGCGCAGAAAAAAAATCGCCCGCCGTTCCCACCTGCCAAACTCCAATTGCCACCTTGGCAATCCCTTGCTGCCCGCCACCTGTCTGTAGTCCATCTTGCCCGCTCTCCTCCTGTTCCCACAATCGCTGTCTCAGGGTCGGGTATTCAGTGTGAATCTTATATTTAAACGCAAGCCGTTGGCGCAGTTGCGTATTCTTACACAAGCAGCTATGGGTGTCGCGTAAGCTGCTGGGTGCTGGGTTCAAATGTCGCCTCAGCCACAAGCTTAGGGCAACCTCTGCTGTTTTGCTGCTGCTGCTTACACACCATACATTTACAGCACATTGAAAGCACAGTGTTTTCACCGCCTCTTTCCATATGAACCTACCCGGACCCTGAGATCATCTTCCGAGGCCCTCCTTCATGTGCCTCCACCTCAAGAGGTCCGGAGGGTGACAACACGAGAACGGGGCCTTCTCTGCAGTGGCTCCCCATCTGTGGAATGCTCTCCCCAGGGAAGTTTGCCTGGCACCTTCATTATACACCTTTAGGCACCAGGCAAAAACGTTCCTTTTTAAGCAGGCCTTTGGTTGATCTGATTTACATCCTTTTAAAATGTGCTTTGTTGGGGGGGGGGTTATTGGGTTGTCATTTATATTTTTATTAGGTATTTTATGGTTTTATATCTAGATTTATTTCGTGAACTGCTCTGAGACCCCCGGGTATAGGAAGGTATAAAAGGTAAAGGGGACCCCTGACCATTAGGTCCAGTCGTGACCGACTCTGGGGTTGCGGCGCTCATCTCGCTTTGTGGGCCGAGGGAGCCGGCATACAGCTTCCGGGTCATGTGGCCAGCATGACTAAGCCGCTTCTGGCGAACCAGAGCAGTGCGCGGAAACGCCATTTACCTTCCCGCCGGAGCGGTACCTATTTATCTACTTGCACTTTGATGTGCTTTCGAACTGCTAGGTGGGCAGGAGCAGGGACCGAGCAACGGGAGCTCACCCTGTCGCGGGGATTCGAACCGCCGACCTTCTGATCGGCAAGTCCTAGGCTCTGTGGTTTAACCCACAGCGCCACCCACGTCCCATATAGGAAGGTATATAAATACAATACAATACAATACAATACAATACAATACAATACAATACAATACAATACTTTGTCCCTCACAGAGCTACAACCCCTGGCATGCTGGACAAACTACAGTTTCCAGGGTTACGCAGCAGAAATTGTTGGCATCCATCTGTCTCTGGAAACAATAGAGTGCGCCTTTGGGGATCTGGTTTATCACACAGGTGGATAAACAAATATGTGCTCTCCCAAGCCCAAATTCCCAGTACGGAGGAGAAATAATGTGCATTAAATGCATGATTTGTACACAACCCCTGGGTTCCTTCAGACCACCTGTTCATCCAGCATCTATCCTGATGTACTTACTCAACACTAACATGGTTATTAGACCACGGGCTCCTCTGACAAAATTTCCCGCATACAGATAATCTTACTTTTTCTTATACACAATTGTGTTTGTTTATTCAAACCCTGCCAGTGAGTCCAATTCTTTATGTTGCTTCTTCATATATGCTATAAACGGTTCCCATTCTCTTTTAAAGTCTTTGTTATCCTTTTCATGCAATTTATCTGTTCATTTTGCCAGTTTTGCATATTCCATACGATTCCCTTGCCATTGTTCTTTCGTTTTGTATTTCCTCTCTCTTCCAAGTTTGTGCTAGTATAATTCTTGCCACTGTTGTTGCATACATAATTTCCAATTTTCTTTTTTTTTAAATCTAAAATTCCTGATTTGCTTGCACATAATTTACGCCGTGGTTAGATTATATCCCACCCTTATAGAGCTTTCATTCTGATTTGTTTGTGGGGCGTCTATACGTCAATGAGCATTCATACTGATCTATTTGCATGGTAGTGTTTCCCAAGCTGGAATTAAGATTGCCGGAAGAAATATCAACAACCTCAGATATGCAGATGATACAACCTTGATAGCAGAAAGTGGGGAGGAATTAAAGAACCTTTTAATAAGGGTGAAAGAGGAGAGTACAAAATATGGTCTGAAGCTCAACATCAAAAAAACGAAGATCATGGCCACTGGTCCCATCACCTCCTGGCAAATAGAAGGGGAAGAAATGGAGGCAGTGAGAGATTTTACTTTCTTGGGCTCCATGATCACTGCAGATGGTGACAGCAGCCACGAAATTAAAAGACACCTGCTTCTTGGGAGGAAAGCAATGGCAAAGCTAGACAGCATCTTAAAAAGCAGTGACATCACCTTGCCAACAAAGGTCCGTATAGTTGAAGCTCTGGTTTTCCCAGTAGTGATGTATGGAAGTGAGAGCTGGACCATAAAGAAGGCTGATCGCCGAAGAATTGATGCTTTTGAATTCTGGTGCTGGAGGAGACTCTTGAGAGTCCCATGGACTGCAAGAAGATCAAACCTCTCCATTCTGAAGGAAATCAGCCCTGAGTGCTCACCAGAAGGACAGATCCTGAAGCTGAGGCTCCAATACTTTGGCCACCTCATGAGAAGAGAAGACTCCCTGGAAAAGACCCTGATGCTGGGAAAGATGGAGTCACCCTTAGTTTCTCCTTGTCAAGTCCGAAATGTCGAGATAATAATAATGTCCTACCTTATTGGGCTGTTGTAAGGAATTCCAAGAGAATGTATAATGTAGGGCTGCCACACGTCCGGATTTTCCCGGACATTGCTGGGATTTCAAAGGCGGAATTGATGTCCAGGGAGGATTTCCATAAGAAGGCTGGATCTTAGGCATTCAATCAGAAAATCATGTTTTTCTGGTGTTTTTGTAATATATGGCAACCCTAGCATAACATGAAGCGCTCACTCTTGAATATTTTAGCAGTGGAATCCTGAGCTGGCTTACTCTGAAGTAAGAGTGTACAATGGTGTACAATGGGACTTGCTCCCTATAAATGGGCTTAGCATTTCAGCTTGGTAAAGTACTATATGGGGACGTGGGTGGCGCTGTGGGTTAAACCACAGAGCCCAGGACTTGCCAGTCAGAAGGTCGGCAGTTCGAATCCCCGTGACGGGGTGAGCTCCCGTTGCTTGGTCCCTGCTCCTGCCAACCTAGCAGTTCGAAAGCACGTCAAAGTGCAAGTAGATAAATAGGTACCGCTCCGGCGGGAAGGTAAACGGCGTTTCCGTGCGCTGCTCTGGTTCGCCAGAAGCGGCTTAGTCATGCTGGCCACATGACCCGGAAGCTGTACACCGGCTCCCTTGGCCAATAAAGCGAGATGAGCCCTGCAACCACAGAATCGGCCACGACTGGACCTAATGGTCAGGGGTCCCTTTACCTTTAAAGGTAAAGGTAAAGGTACCCCTGCCCGTATGGGCCAGTCTTGACAGACTCTGGGGTTGTGCGCCCATCTCACTCAAGAGGCCGGGGGCCAGCGTGGTCCGGAGACACTTCCAGGTCAAATGGCCAGCGTGACAAAGCTGCATCTGGTGAGCCAGCGCAGCACATGGAACGCCGTTTACCTTCCCGCTGGTAAGCGGTCCCTATTTATCTACTTGCACCCGGGGGTGCTTTCGAACTGCTAGGTTGGCAGGCGCTGGGACCGAACAACGGGAGCGCACCCCGCCGCGGGGATTCGAACCGCCGACCTTTCGATCGGCAAGTCCTAGGCGCTGAGGCTTTTACCCACAGCGCCACCCGCGTCCCTTATATAAAAGTACTATATAAAAAAGTACTATATAAAATCTAACTACAGTATTTTGTTGCTATATGCAGATATTAGGTGCAAGAAGGTTTTGCCTCAAGCTGCAAAATGTCCTGGCCCTGTTCCCAGGGTACTCTGAGGTTTGTACCTCTATGAGGGGAAGAGGGCGGGGGTCTTCGAACCCTTAACAAACCACAGTTCTCAGCCATACTGTGACCTGTCTCCCTTCTCACAGATACAGCACTCGTCTCTCCCTCCTGCCTCTTTTAGCATTTTCCTTCCTTCATGACCTCCTCTCCGCCCCCCTTCCCCAAACCCTTTTAGGGATTCTCCCAAACGGATTTGACTCCAAATTTCCCGCCGTCAGAATTTCGTCTGCATGCATTCATTTTTTCACATAAAAAGCAATATTTTCATCTCGTCGACTTGACCCGAAACAAAGACGAAGAAAGAAGTAAAAAAAAAAAAGTTCCAGCCGTTGTTGACGCAGCTTTATTTGGCTTCGGGCTTCATCTGCGGGCCTCGGTTCCGCTGTTTGGAGTTGCCCCACGCTCTCTGGGCGCAAATTTTAATGACACAGGTTTTTTAATGTAGCCTGCCTTGAGTTTTTGCTCGGAGAAAGGCGGGGTGTGGAAAAGGAAGGGAAGGGAAGGAAGCTGGCATGCCTCCGATTCCCTCAGCTCGGTGGGCAAGTGGGGCAGGCCTATGCCAACATTGGGGTGGGCGTGTGGAACTGCCTGAACAACAGACCCAGCTGTGCTGGATGTGACGGGGGCAGCCCCAGGGCTGGTCTCTGGCTGGTGCGATGGCGGTGGCAGAAGCAGCAGCAGCAGTAGCAGCCCATGTGTGGGAGCATGAAAGGAGCCTTTGTAGTCTCTGGCTACAGGAGCCAGGAGAAAGGGCAGGGTGCCGCTGTGCCCTCATACCTTCCCTCCCTCCGTCCCGCCTGCCAGTTATTTATAACTGCGAGCCAGCAGCAGGTATTCCACGTCCCCACCCAGGCCACGGCCAGACCCAAGGCAAACTCACCTGATCCTCCCAGAGCCTCTGGATCGCCGGGTGCCCAAAATGAGGTTGGCACATCAGCTACCACCTCCTACTGGGGTCAGGTGTGCATGGAAGAAAGGTGGCCGCACACCAGAGCATGATCCTGGCTCGCACAGTGCTATTCTCGGTGTCAGGAATTGGGACACACACACACCGCCGGGGAAGAGCTGTGGTGTATGTGCATCGATGGCGGCTAAAAGATTGAGGTTGAATCTTGACAAGATAGAAGTACTGTTTTTGGGGGACAAGAGGCGGGCAGGTGTGGAGGATTCCCTGGTCCTGAATGGGGTAACTGTGCCCCCGAAGGACCAGGTGCGCAGCCTGGGAGTCATTCTGGACTCACAGCTGTCCATGGAGGCGCAGGTCAATTCTGTGTCCAGGGCGGCTGTCTCCCAGCTCCATCTGGTACGCAGGCTGAGACCCTACCTGCCTGCGAACTGTCTTGCCAGAGTGGTGCATGCTCTGGTTATCTCTCGCTTGGACTACTGCAATGCGCTCTATGTGGGGCTACCTTTGAAGGTGACCCGGAAACTACAACTAATCCAGAACGCGGCAGCTAGACTGGTGACTGGGAGCAGCCGCCGAGACCATATAACACCGGTCTTGAAAGACTTACACTGGCTCCCAGTACGTTTCTGAGCACAATTCAAAGTGTTGGTGCTGACCTTTAAAGCCCTAAATGGCCTCAAAGGCCCAGCATACCTGAAGGAGCGTCTCCAGCCCCATCGTTCTGCCCGGACACTGAGGTCCAGCTCCGAGGGCCTTCTGGTGGTTCCCTTGCTGCAAGAAGCCAAGTTACAGGGAACCAGGCAGAGGGCCTTCTCGGTAGTGGCACCCGCACTTTGACGTGCTTTCGAACTGCTAGGTTGGCAGGAGCAGGGACCGAGCAACAGGAGCTTACCCCATAGCGTGGATTCGAACCACCAGACTTCTGTTTAGACCACAGCGCCACCCGTGTCCCTTCCTTGGAGGTTTTTGAGCAGACGTTGGGTGGCCATCTGTCATGGATGCTTTAACTGAGATTCCTGCACTGCAGGGGGTTAGTTTGGATGACCCCAAGGGTCCCTTCCAGCTCTATGGTTCTGTTATTCTTTGGACCATAGCTTAAGCCTTCCCAATCTTTTCATGTTTGGTGACACACTTTGTAGACATACATCATTTCGCGACACAGTAATTCAGTTTTACTAGCAAACCCGAAGGTTAAACTAACCCCTTTCTCGCCCTGGGAGAAGTGCAGGGAGCATTTTTTTGTGACACACCTACTTTTATTTATTTCTTTGGCGATCCCTCGTAGCTGAGTAAGATTGTCTTCCATAAACACGGTTTTAACAGTGAGCCTGTAAGTGACTGTGGAGGCCGATTCTGGACCCACACGTCCTTCCACAGTGGGGATGGAAGTTTCCAGGCGGGAGTTGATCACGGTGTGGATTTGCCAAGCGTGCCTTCCTCCTAGCACGTTTCTCCCTTTTGTCCCGAGTTCGAGTGTCTTCAAAGCCCACGACACCTTTGGCAAAGGCTGTTCTCTGCAGTTGACACACAAACGTGTCGTGATGTACAGTTTGGAAAGCTCTGAAGGAAGGTTTTGCAGAAGGGGCCCTTGGAATCCAAAAAACCTTGTATAATAATAATAATAATAATAATAATAATAATAATAATAATAATACATAATGTTTTTCTTCCCAAGAAAATGGACTCCTGGCATGAACCCCTGTGTAAACGATGCCTCGCTGCAGACAAGGATCAAGGAAGGCACATTCGTCATCGCTTGCTCTGGTTGAAGGTTTTGAAAAGGGGCCCTTGGAATCCAAAAAACTTTGTATAATAATAATAATAATAAGAAGAAGAAGAAGAAGAAGAAGAAGAAGCAGAAGAAGACATGCTTTTCCTCCCAAGAAAATGGACTCCTGGCATGAACCTCCATGTACAGTGGTGCCCCGCAAGACGCATGCCTCGCTAGACGAAAGGGTTTTCCGTTTTTTGAGTCGTTCCGCAAGACGAATTTCCCTATGGGCTTGCTTCGCAAGACGAAACGTCTTGCGAGTTCTTGCGAGTTTGTTTCCTTTTTCTTAAAGCCGCTAAGCCGTTAATAGCCGCTAAGCCGCTAATAGCCGTGCTTCACAAGACGAAAAAACTGCAAGACGAAGAGACTCGCGGAATGGATTAATTTCGTCTTGCGAGGCACCACCGCATACGATGACTAGCTTCAGCTCTGGCTGAAGGTTTTGCAAAAGGAGCCCTTGGAATCCGAAAAACCTCGTATTATAATAATAATACAGTGGTACCTCGGGTTACCAGCGGGAAGGTAAACGGCGTTCCGTGTGCTGCGCTGGCTCGCCAGATGCAGCTTCGTCACGCTGGCCACGTGACCCGGAAGTGTCTGCGGACAGCGCTGGCTCCCGGCCTATAGAGTGAGATGAGCGCACAACCCTAGAGTCTGGCAAGACTGGCCCGTACGGGCAGGCGTACCTTTACTTTTACCTTTACCTCGGGTTACATACGCTTCAGGTTACATAAGCTTTAGGTTACGGATTCCACAAACCCAGAAACAGTACTTCAGGTTAAGAACTTTGCTTCAGGATAAGAACAGAAATCGTGCTCCAGCAGCGTGGCGGCAGCGGGAGGCCCCATTAGCTAAAGTGGTGCTTCAGGTTAAGAACAGTTTCAGGTTAAGAACAAACCTCCAGAACGAATTAAGTACATAACCCGAGGTACCACTGTAATAATAATAAGAAGAAGACATAATGTTTTTCCTCCCAAGAAAACGGACTCCGGGCATGAACCCCCATGTAAATGATGACTAGCTGCAGACAAGGATCAAGGAAGGCTCATTCGTCATCGCTCCATTCATGAGCTGGGCGGTTCCCCACTTTTCCCACAGCCCAGAGCAAGAGGGCCATATCCGGCTAGCCAAGGCGTCGCACCTGCCGTGTTTGGGCTCTGTTTGCCCTTGTAACGCATGGATGGGAAGGAAGAAGGAATCACCATCGTGGCAAAGCAAACAGATTAAATTACACGGATGAAGGAGGCCACAGCCATGGGGGAGAGTGTGTCACTCATCGCCTCCGAGGCTCAACAAAAGGCCCAGGGGGCGTGGATCAGGATCTGGTGGATCCTGGTGGGAGTGGGTGGGTGCCTGGGATTTCCACCCAGTCACTTGAAAGCTTTCCAGCCCGTAAGCCTCACAAATACTTTTGTGGGAGGCGTGTGTGAACTGCCTCCCTGGGTTACCCTGAGGGCAAAAGGAGAGGGAGGGAAGGTTTGTCGAAATCTAGCTCAGGGGAACGCTTGTTGAATTGTGCGGTTGTGGCTCCTGATGTTATTCAAGGGGGGAATGGTGGGGAATTCTCACTCTGGAGGATTGCAATTTGTTCATTCATTCATTTATATGATTGTTGTTGTTGTTGTTTAGTCGTTTAGTCGTGTCCGACTCTTTGTGACCCCGTGGACCAGAGCATGCCAGGCACTCTTGTCTTCCACTGCCTCCCGCAGTTTGGTCAAACTCATGCTGGTAGCTTCGAGAACACTGTCCAACCATCTCATCCTCTGTCGTCCCCTTCTCCTTGTGCCCTCCATCTTTCCCAACATCAGGGTCTTTTCCAGGGAGTCTTCTCTTCTCATGAGGTGGCCAAAGTCTTGGAGCCTCAGCTTCACGATCTGTCCTTCCAGTGAGCACTCAGGGCTGATTTCCTTCAGAATGGAGAGGTTTGATCTTCTTGCAGTCCATGGGACTCTCAAGAGTCTTCTCCAGCACCAGAATTCAAAAGCATCACTTCTTCGGCGATCAGCCTTCTTTATGGTCCAGCTCTCACTTCCATACATCACTACTGGGAAATCCATAGCTTTAACTATACGGAACTTTGTTGGCAAGGTGATGTCTCTGCTTTTTAATTTATATGATGCTTTGCCACAAAAATGCACAAAACAGTAATGTTGTCTAATTAAGTTGTAGACCATACTGACTTTGAATAAGTGTGACTTCCTGCTTCACAAACCCATGTTTTAAATTCTCATGTGTGAGCAAAACTCACCTATTTTACATCTTCATTTTAAAAACAGACAATGCTGTATGCACAAACATAGTTGTGTTTTTTGAACCCCATTTATAATTTCACAATTGTGTTCATTCACTCCCAAGTTTTGTTTTTCCTTCTCACTTTGTTGCCAAAAGCTCCCTTGTGCTGAATTTCTGTTCTTTGGTTGTTAACGTTTGTTTTTCTCTTTGTGTATATTGCATTTTTGTTCGGTAAAATATAAAAACTCATCTACTTGTTTCTTCTTCTTCTTCTTCTTCTTCAGATGCACACTTCTTCAGATGAACTGAAACAGAAGTTCTGTTTCAGTGTATGTGCAGAAGTGTGCACCCACATGAAATTTGCTACTGGACAGTTTTTAATTTCTTTTATTTATTTCGACTGCGTCGAACCTGAACCTGACATTTAGGTTACATTGGGGACTATACTTAAATGTAGCGTCCCCCAACTCCCAGCCACTGTCACAATTTTGAAGGAACATTTTATGAGTCCCTTAATTGTGTATAGCTGGCTGGGGCTCGCGACTCACGGGTCGTAAAGAATTCTTCTTGTCCCAAGCTTCCTGGGAGAAGACCGCTGTTGACCACTGAATCATAACAAACATCGAGTCGGGTTTTCTGAGGACTGATGTTTGGTCTGATTTAGCTGTAAACAGCAGGTTTTCCTGGGGAAAGTGGCAGGAGTAAAATCAAAACCTCTCAGACCCATGCCTAAAAAGCGCGGGAGAAACAGTGGTACCTCAGGTTACAGACGCTTCAGGTTACATACGCTTCAGGTTACAGACTCTGCTAACCCAGAAATATTACCTCGGGTTAAGAACTTTGCTTCAGGATAAGAACAGAAATCGTGCGGCGGTGGCACAGTGGCAGCGGGAGGCCCCATTAGCTAAAGTGGTACCTCAGGTTAAGAACAGTTTCAGGTTAAGAACGGACCTCCGGAATGAATTAAGTACTTAACCCGAGGTACCACTGTATGGCTGAGTCCTAACTCTCTTCCCAATTAAGGAAATTAATAAAGTCACTCCAAGTTGTTGAGAGTGAGTCTGTTGCCTTTGAGCTTCTTAGTGAATTTAGGTTGTATCTTAGTTAATCCTTGGTTGGCAAGTCCCCCAAAATTGGGTGCACAAATTCTGGATATTCCTCCCCGAACCATTTCCCCATTGCTACGTGATAATCAAATCCATAGATAACCCTAATCTCTAGAAGGTGCTTCCACATTACACCAGAACATATGGATAACAAGCCATTTAATATGGATAACAAGTCTTTAATCACGGAGGAGCAGATAACGAGACTTATCTCGCTAATAACATCAGTCCAAAACACATCTGCCAGAGGACATGACGACCCCAGATGAAAAGAGGAGTCTCTAAACCAGGTATGGGGAACATCTGAGCCTCCAGGGGTTGATGAACTACAATTCCCATCCGCCCCAGCGACCATGACCAGTGGCCAGGGATAATGGGAGTTGTAGCACAATGATGTACGGAGGGCGACAGGTTCCCCATTCCTGCTCTAAAGCCACATTTTCTCCAGCAGTCTGCTGACGCCTACTCCCTGAAACTCACCCAATTTTTGAATTTGTAATATGCCGACAAACACTGCTGCATTAAAACACTGTTTGCTGTGACATAGTGTTATGTATTAAGTGGCCCAAGACCCAGTGTACGCAAAGAATTTTGGGGCAGGCCCAGCATGGGTACCCGCCACAGTCACCAGGGTCACTGGCCCCGTGTCGTACGAGGTGCTAACGGATGGGGGGCAATGCTGGCGCCGCCACTGCGATCAGATACGGCGACGATTCCCGGAAGAAAACCAGGAGGAGGACAAGTCAGAGGAGTCCCAAGGGAACAGTGGGGCAGTGAGGCCCGTAGGGCAGGAGGGGCCAGCAGGAGAGGCAGAATCAGTAAATACAGAGAGGACCTGCGAGGCCGAAAGGACACCGGAACCAGAGCCACGACTGAGCGAGCCGGTTGCGCCAGACCAAATGACCCCATCGCAGCCAGCATCCTTGGAACATGAGCCAGAACCCAAACCCCTGACCACACGTAGGCAGCCGGCGTACCTTGAGGACCATGAATGCAACCTCTCAGGCAGGACTGGAACTTAGAGGGGAGCACAATTCAAAGTGTTGGTGCTGACCTTTAAAGCCCTAAACGGCCTCTGCCCAGTATACCTGAAGGAGCGTCTCCACCCCCATCGCTCAGCCTGGACACTGAGGTCCAGCGCCGAGGGCCTTTTGGCGGTTCGCTCACTGCAAGGAGCAAATCTACAGGGAACCAGGCAGAGGGCCTTCTCGGTGGTGGCGCCCGCCCTGTGGAACGCCCTCCCATCAGATGTCAAATAGATAAACAACTACCTGACATTTAGAAGACATCTGAAGGCAGCCCTGTTTAGAGAAGCTTTCAATGTGTGACATTTTAATGTACTTTTAAACTTTGTTGGAAGCCGCCCAGAGTGGCTGGGGAAACCTAGCCAGATAGGCAGGGCAATAATAATAATAATAATAATAATAATAATAATAATAATAATTGTCGTTGTTGTTGTTGTTGTCAAGGCCTCGCATGGTCTACTCTGAGGGGCCCCAGCTCTCCCCAAAAAAAAACCAGGCAGAAGTATTTTCTAATGTCTTCCGCGTCCCAAGATCTTTTAAAACCGGAGACCTCAAGCTCTGCTTTTGAACTACGGTCCCTAAGAAAGTGTGTGGGTTGGGTTTTGTTGTTGCTCATTCCCTTCAGGTTTAATGCTCTTATCTATGCACAAATGTGCGTCTTTCAAACTGTCTGATTGGTTCCTGGATTAAAACTGACTCAACTCCTCAGCTACGATTGTTTTAAGTGCTGCTGGCTCCTAGGGTGACGTTATCTATTCTGGCCAAAGAGTCCGTCTGCTGGCTTGTCTGTCTGTCTACCTTCCTGTCTGTCTTGAAGCAAAGGGGTCCCGGCCTTCGAAGGTGCTGTGTTCCTAAAACATCGGCCGATTTAGTTATTTATGGCAATGCTAACTCGGTGGGGCAAATCTGCGAGTCAAGCAGAAAGGCAGGTGCTTCTGATAACACGCCGTAGTGTTGCAGAGTGCAGATAAAAGGGGGTGCGCCCCCCGCTTTAAAGGTCCAATGCTACCATCTCCCAGCAAATCTCTCCAGTTTGTGTTTCTGCCTCAGACCTGAATGACAGGTGTGTTGGTGATGAATGTACATGCTAAAAACACCTCTGCTCAGAAACTAGGGCAGCCTTATTTGGTTTAACTAATTCAGCCAGGAGGAAGCGTCTTGCCAAAATTAATAACTTAAAAAAAAGTCTTGTTGATTTCAGTCATCGTAGGGCATACGCCTAACCCTTTCCCGCAGACTTGAACCTTCTGCTCTTCCTTGGGCTGGATCATGACCTTTATATGTTGCTTGTTGTTGTTGTTTAGTCGTTTAGTCGTGTCTGACTCTTCGTGCCCCCCTGGACCAGAGCACGCCAGGCCCTCCTGTCTTCCACTGCCTCCCGCAGTTTGGTCAAACTCATGCTGGTAGCTTCGAGAACACTGTCCAACCATCTCGTCCTCTGTCATCCCCTTCTCCTTGTGCCCTCCATCTTTCCCAACATCAGGGTCTTTTCCAGGGAGTCTTCTCTTCTCATGAGGTTGCCAAAGGATTGGAGCCTCAGCTTCACGATCTGTCCTTCCAGAGAGCACTCAGGGCTGATTTCCTTAAGAATGGAGAGGTTTGATCTTCTTGCAGTCCATGGGACTCTCAAAAGTCTCCTCCAGCACCAGAATTCAAAAGCATCAATTCTTCGGCGATGAGCCTTCTATATGTTGCTAGCAAGATGTCAATTCTTTTGAATCCGTCTGTGTGCGTGAAAGGGAGGGAGGGAGCTTGTAGAAATGGCTTTAGGTTCAAGTTCATGGAGGGGGGGTCAATCTATCCGTGATTAGAAGCCATTATGGACTATATCAGGGCGGGGTTATGTCCAAGGGCTGAATGTGGCCCTCTTGACCTCGCTATGTGGCCCTTGGAACTCTCTCTAGGCCCCACCCCTTATCCCAGGCCCCACCCCTTATCCTCAAGACACGCCCCTCAGTGGCCCTTTGCACCGTGTTTCTGCATGGCAGGAATGTGTCTATGGACTCTTGCAGAAACTGGCCTACTGTACAAAGGCTAAAATTTAAATGTGTGTCTCTGCAACAATGAACGTGCAGGGCTCTCAGGGCCCTTCATGTATTGTGTATTCATGATTTGGGCTTTTGATGCTATGGGGGTGTGTGTATGTGTGTGTGTGTCACACGTGTATCCGCTTTCAAAACCGTGCCTGCAAACGTTTCGGGGCAGTCATGCTACTCAGTGCCGGATTTATGTGTAGGCTAAGTAGGCTGAAAGGGACACGGATGGTGCTGTGGGTTAAACCACAGAGCCTAGGACTTGCCGATAAGAAGGTCGGCGGTTCGAATCCCCGCGACAGGGTGAGCTCCCATTGCTCAGTCCCTGCTCCTGCCAACCTAGCCGTTCGAAAACACAAAGTGCAAGTAGATAAATAGGTACCACTCCGGCGGGAAGGTAAACAGCGTTTCCGTGCGCTGCTCTGGTTCGCCAGAAGTGGCTTAGTCATGCTGGCCACATGACCCGGAAGCTGTACGCCGGCTCCCTTGGCCAGTAGAGCGAGATGAGCGCCGCAACCCCAGAGTCGGTCAGGACCCATAGCGTCACCCGCATCCCTTACTTTTCCTTAGGATGTCCCTATTTTCATTGAGGAAATGTTGGAGGGTATGGAGTTATCCAACCCCCGAGCCATCTGAAGGCAATCCTGTAAAGGGAAGCTTTTTTAAAAAAAATGTTTAATGCTTTATTATTATTTTTATATATGTTGAAAGCTGCCCAGAGTGGCTGGGGCAACCCCATGAGATGCGTGGGGTATAAGCAGTCAAATTATCATTATGGAATGGAACATCCCTATTTTCATCGGAGAATTATTGGAGGTTATGGATGACCCTGGCTTCCCTACAATTCTATGATTCTTCTTCTTCAATATTAATACATTCCTATGTAGCGATGGGTCAGAATTTACATCAGAATGAGCTGCGAGAATATTGCTAGCGGAGAATTGGAAGAAACAAGATTTACCAACTATCGAAGAACGGCAGATGAAGATGATGGACTATATGGAACTTGCCGAACTGACCGGGAGACTCCGAGACCAGAGAGAAGAGATGGTGGAAGAAGACTGGAAGAAGCTTAAGGAATATTTGAAAAAAATATGTTAATATTTCAATCTTAGAAGAGCTTTGGAAGTGGATATCGGCTGTAGGGTTAGAAGTTGAAGACAGTGTATTTTAAAATAATATTATTTGTAAGCGATAAAATGTGAAGTTATTTTAAATGTGATAAAAAAAAGATGGTTAGAAACTATGATATATGTAACTATGAAACTATGATATATGAAAATCAGATAGGTGGGACTTGGGGAAGCCCATTTAACAATGTTTAGGAAAATAAGGATATGACAAGAATTTGCTTGTATTGTTTGTTTTTCTGTTTGTGTTCTTTATTTGTGTTATAAAATGAATAATTTTTTTTTTGGGGGGGGGGAGAATTTACCTTTGAAGGGGCTACCTTTGTAGGTGACCCGGAAACTACAACTAATCCAGAACGCGGCAGCTAGACTGGTGACTGGGAGCGGCCGCAGAGACCACATAACACCGGTCTTGAAAGACCTACACTGGCTCCCAGGACGTTTCCGAGCACAATTCAAAGTGTTGGTGCTGACCTTTAAAGCCCTAAACGGCCTCAAAGGCCCAGTAGACCTGAAGGAGCGTCTCCACCCCCATCATTCTGCCCGGACACTGAGGTCCAGCACCGAGGGCCTTCCGGCGGTTCCCTCCCTGCAAGAAGCCAAGTTACAGGGAACCAGGCAGAGGGCCTTCTTGGTAGTGGCACCTGCCCTGTGGAACACCCTCCCACCAGATGTCAAAGAGAAAAACAACTACCAGACTTTTAGAAGACATCTGAAGGCAGCCCTCTTTAGGGAAGCTTTTAATGTTTGATGTATTTTAATATTCTTTTGGAAGCCGCCCAGAGTAGCTGGGGAAGCCCAGCCAGATGGGCAGGGTATAAATAATAAATTATTATTATTATTATATTAGAATGGAATCAGATCGAAAACCATCAGCAAGAAACATAAAATACGAAAACAATCAGATGGTTGGGGAAGAGGACAATCTGAAACATGTCTAACGCCAGGCAGAAGGAGAATCCATCAAGACTGGTGACTGGGAGCAGCCACCAGGACCACATAACACCGGTCTTGAAAGACCTACATTGGCTCCCAGTACATTTCTGAGCACACCACGTCCCCACCCAGGCCACAGCCAGACCCAAAGCAAACTCACCTGATCCTCCCAGAGCTTCTGGATCGCCGGGTGCCCAAAATGAGGTTGGCACATCACCTACAATTCAAAGTGTTGGTGCTGACCTTTAAAGCCCTAAATGGCCTCGGTCCAGTATACCTGAAGGAGCGTCTCCACCCACATCGTTCAGCCTGGACACTGAGGTCCAGCGCCGAGGGCCTTCTGGCGGTTCCCTCACTGCGAGAAGTGAGGTTGCAGGGAACCAGGCAGAGGGCCTTCTCGGTAGTGGCACCCGCCCTGTGGAACGCCCTCCCACCAGATGTCAAAGAGAAAAATAACTACCAGGCTTTTAGAAGACATCTGAAGGCAGCCCTGTTTAGGGAAGCTTTAATAGAAGCTTTAATGTTTAATAGGTTATTGTATTTTAGTGTTCTGTTGGAAGCCCCTCAGAGTGGCTGGGGAAACCCAGCCAGATGGGTGGTGGGGTATAAATAATAAATTATTATTATTATTATTATTATTATTATTATTATTATTATTATTATTATTATCATCATCCATAGTGCGGCTCAAGCCCTTGGAAGTTTCCATGATGCACTATTGTCAGTAATAAAAGTTACGAATGGAAAGCAGACGATGTCGAAAGGAACTCCCTTAGCCAAAGCTTGGACGACTCTGCGATGGTAAGTCAGATGTTCTGACAATGCGATTTCCCATAATTATTTGGGGCAAGACATGCGTTTTCAAATGTCTGGTGCGAGCAGAACACACAACCGAGAGTATTATGGAGTAGAGAAGATATTGCAGAACGCACTCGCAATATAAGACCAGTCTGGAGGGGCTCCCAGCGTTTCTGAAGCGTTCAGCCAGCCTCTCCCTTCCAAACCCTGAATATTTCTCTGCCTGCTCTTTCTCAGACGCTTTCGTCTTGCCACCTGAAATCCTCTGCCTACCTGATTCTGTTCTCTGTACTTTTCCACCCGCGCTCCTACGCTGTTTTCCCCCTCTCCAGCCTCCTTCTCTCTCCCATTCCTCTCTCCACACAGTGCCCACTTATGCCTGAGCATCGGTGCCAGGCTGTGCCCAGTGGCTCACTTTGAGATTTTATTTGCAGGTTCCACACGGGCGCTGTGGTCAACCCCGGCGGGTACGGTGGGCCTCAGAATAAACGGTGCTTTGCTCAGAAGGGGCACATTGGAGAGAAAAAAAACAGACAGGAGTGTTTCTCGGTTTTGGATGGCGATGGAGGGTGAAGCCAGGTCGTGGGCTCTGGCAGATAAATTTAGATCCTATTGGAATCCACGTGGCTGGGGTTTTTTTTCCGGCCCAGCCAAAAATCCCCTTGAAAAAGGGCATTGAAAAAGCTTTTCACCTGGGCCTTGTGCCTCCTGCTGCCCTTGCGTTCGGATGAAAGCGCTTGCAAACCCGGACAGGATGTTTATTAAACCTGTGGATAGCTCCAAGGCTGCTGGGTGCAAGCTTTTGAGTGCCACAGGTCTCTTCTCCAAGCAGAGAGGTTGGGAGCAAAAAGAGTGATGTTTTTTTTTTTTTTTTAAATTAAATTTTTATTAGAATTTTAACAAACATCATAACAAAAAAACAGAAAAAAGAAAAACAAAAACAAGAAAAAAGAACATAACATAGAAATACAAAAAATAAAACACATATAAGCTCAATTGTAACTTTCTTTAAGCTTACTTTCGCGACTTCCTCATACCTTCCCTTTCTGTATTCTAATTTCATACTCAATTTTCAGCAAATCTTTTCCCTATTCTTAAAGTAATTTCAATATCAGTTGTTTTCTTCTAATTATCCCTTGCTGCTTTTAACCCCTTAATATCCAATCCAACATTTTTCTAAACTTCAATTATCTTACAATATTTTTTAAGATACTCTTTAAACTTTTTCCAATCTTCCTGCGCCGTATCTTTTCCCTGGTCACGGATTCTGCTCGTCATTTCCGCCAGTCCCATATAATCAATCACCTTCAGTTGCCATTCTTCCACGGTGGGTAGTTCTTGCGTCTTCCAGTGCTTTGCGATGAGTATTCTTGCTGCTGTTGTAGCGTACATAAAAAATGTTCTATCTTTCTTTAACACCAATTGGCCGACAATGCCCAGGAGGAAGGCCTCTGGTTTCTTAGAGAAGGTGTACCTAAGTACTTTCTTCATTTCATTATAGATCATTTCCCAGAAGGCCTTGATCTTTGGGCACGTCCACCAAAGGTGAAAGAATGTTCCTTCAATTTCTTTACATTTCCAGCATTTGTTGTCGGGCAAATGGTAAATTTTTACAAGCTTGACTGGGGTCATGTACCATCTATATATCATTTTCATAATATTCTCTCTTAAGGCATTACACGCCGTAAATTTCATACCTGTGGTCCACAACCTTTCCCAGTCAGCAAACAAAATATTATGACCAATGTCCTGTGCCCACTTAATCATTGCAGACTTAACCATTTCATCTTGTGTGTTCCATTCCAACAGCAAACTATACATTCTTGACAAATTCTTAGTACTGGGTTCTAACAATTCAGTTTCTAGCTTTGATTTCCCCACCTGGAAGCCAATTTTTCTATCTGTTTTAAACACTTCCATTATTTGATGATAATGAAGCCAATCTCTCACTTTCCCTTCTAATTTTTCAAAACTTTGCAGTTTCCATCTGTCCCCTTCTTGTTCCAAAATTTCTCCATATCTTGGCCATTTAGCCTCCATATTAGATTTTTTGATGGCCTTGGCCTCCATTGGTGACAGCCACCTTGGAGTTTTACTTTCCAACAGATCTTTATATCTAATCCAGACATTATATAATGCTTTCCTAACAATATGGTTTTTGAACCCTTTATGCGCTTTAACCTTGTCGTACCAAAGATATGCATGCCACCCAAACATATTGTTATACCCTTCCAAATCCAAAATGTCAGTGTTCTCAAGAAGCAGCCATTCTTTCAACCAGCAGAAAGCTGCTGATTCATAGTAAAGTTTTAAATCCGGCAGGGCAAACCCCCCTCTATCTTTTGCATCAGTTAAAATCTTAAATTTTATTCTGGGCTTTTTGCCCTGCCAGATAAATTTAGATATGTCTTTCTGCCACTTCTTGAAACAGTCCATCTTGTCCAATATTTGCAAAGTTTGAAACAAAAACAACATTCTAGGCAACACATTCATCTTAATAACTGCTATTCGGCCCAACAAGGAAAGCTTCATGTTTGACCAAATTTCTAGATCTCTTTTGACTTCACTCCAACATTTCTCATAATTATCTTTAAATAAATTCAAATTTTTTGAAGTCATATTAACACCCAGGTATTTCACTTTCTTAACCACCGTTAACCCCGTCTCATTCTGAAACCTTTCTTTTTCCACTGATGTTAGGTTTTTCCCCAATACTTTCGTTTTTAATTTGTTCAGCTTAAATCCTGCAACCTGACCAAAATCTTGAATTAATTCTAAAACTTTCTTTGTACTAGATTCAGGCTCTTGCAAAGTAAGTACCAGGTCATCTGCAAATGCTTTCAGTTTATAATGTTTCGCTCCGACCTGTACACCTTTAACCAACTGGTCCTTCCTAATCATATTTAACAGCACCTCCAGGACCGATATAAAAAGCAATGGAGAGATTGGGCACCCCTGACGTGTCCCTTTTTCTATCTTTAGTTCATCTGTAACCACGTTATTTACAATAAGTTTTGCTTTTTGTTCTGAATATATC
Source organism: Podarcis muralis (assembly GCF_964188315.1). Classification (NCBI taxonomy): domain Eukaryota; kingdom Metazoa; phylum Chordata; class Lepidosauria; order Squamata; family Lacertidae; genus Podarcis; species Podarcis muralis. Next base: position 84,742,839 of record NC_135661.1, read on the forward strand.
GCACCTATACCATTTTCAAACCCTTTGCCTACCCCCATTCCCCGAAGGTTCTTCATCATAAAATTCCAAGAAATGTTGTCGAAGGCTTTCTCGGCATCCACAAATATCAAGACTGCTTTAGTGTTAATGTTCACTTCTAGCATTTCCAAAATGTCTATTATATTCCTTACATTGTCTGATAAATGTCTTTTCGGTAGAAAGCCTGCCTGCTTTTTTAAAAAAGAGTGATGTTTTTGTTAACGTTGGGATGCTTCCGGATGGAAACCTCCCAGCGCTATCTGGTTATTGTTTATTCACTTCCTAACCCCATGCAGGGGACGCGGGTGGCACTGTGGGTTAAACCACAGAGCCTAGGACTTGACCGATCAGAAGGTCGGCGGTTCGAATCCCCGCAACAGGGTGAGCTCCCATTGCTCAGTCCCTGCTCCTGCCAACCTAGCAGTTCGAAAGCACGTCAAAGTGCAAGTAGATAAATAGGTACCGCTCTGGCGGGAAGGTAAACGGTGTTTCTGTGCGCTGCTTTGGTTCGCCAGAAGCGGCTTAGTCATGCTGGCCACATGACCTGGAAGCTGTACGCCGGCTCCCTCGGCCAATAAAGCGAGATGAGTGCTGCAACCCCAGAGTCGGCCACGACTGGACCTAATGGTCAGGGGTCCCTTTACCTTTAACCCCATGCAGAATTTCAGTGGCAAGTATAGCAGCTTCGTGGATTTACAACCTGCTCTGTCCCATCCACACTGATCTCAAGAACTCTTTACAGCCTTGTGTTCATACACTGAAAATCAACAAATCTTCTTATTACAAAAGAGAGAGAGAACTCTTTATGGCCTGATCAACACATGCAGTGGAATAGAGTGGTAAGGTCCTGAGATGGAAGAAAGGCCTGTCAGAATGTTCCCTTGAATTTTTTTTCTTTTAAAAAAGCAACACCTTGCAAGCAGAAAACTAGCAGAGCAAGGAATGTGCTGAACTGCATTATTTCTCTCTGATGTGTTAGTGAAAGCTTTCAGGGAGGTGGGTTTCTGTTGTTTGTAAACGCAGGTGAGCCTTGCAAAATGGCTTTCACACGACCACGTCATTGTCCTGCATGTCTCAAACAGCCCAAGGCATAAGGTTTCAGGATGGAATCCGGTGGCCCTATTCACACAAAACATTTGTTCCACTGAGAAAACACTTCATGTTACTGAACTCCTCTAGGAAGTACAGTGGTACCTCGGGTTAAGTACTTAATTCGTTCCAGAGGTCCGTTCTTAACCTGAAACTGTTCTTAACCTGAAGCACCACTTTAGCTAATGGGGCCTCCTGCTGCTGCCGCACTGCCGGAGCACGATTTCTGTTCTCACCCTGAAGCAAAGTTCTTAACCTGAAGCACTATTTCTGGGTTAGCGGAGTCTGTAACCTGAAGCGTATGTAACCTGAAGCGTGTGTAACCTGAAGCGTATGTAACCCGAGGTACCATTGTAAAAATAAAAGAGAGAGGGCTAAAGGGAAGAGGCTGCAGGTGAGCAGATAAGCTTTCGAGGTGCCGCTCCCACTGCCTCCATTTCTTCCATTGTTTCTCCCCAGTGTTGACATTTAGACTGGAGGCTCCTTGGGGCAGGGAACTAACTTTTTTTTGGCTTACATTAAATCGTCCCCTGTGTTGATGATTAATAACAAGAAGCAGAAGTGAGCCTTCCCAGAGTAGGGTCGCCTTTTTCGGTGTCAGAGCTCCTGTCATTTTAACAGCCGCCCAGGTGGCAGAAATTCAACAGGGGAAGCTTTCCCCATGACCGCATCGCCAAGAAGCATGCCCCTTGCTGTGTCACGGAGACGCATCTCTCCATTTTAATTTCCTAACCACGAGGAGACGCACTTTTGCGTGAGCTCTGCTTAGCCACAGCTCCTTTATAAACAAAACAACTTTATCCCGCTTGGAGAAGCGGGCGCTCTGTATACACCTAGAGACAGACAGACCACTGCTAGATTTTATCATTTAGAAAAAACACACAAGACAGAGAGTCTGTGTCATGCTTTGCCCTAAACAAGTGTTTGTGTGCTTGCCTCCTTGCAGGGCAGTCTTTAGCAGATGCGGCGCTGGAGTGCAAATATCCGCTCAGCGCCCCCAAATTACAACGGATGGTGGGGGGCGAAGCTGCGAACTGCCAGCCTTGGTGTGTGTGTGTGTGTGTGTGTGTGTGTGCGCGCAACTCTCCCCCATGTCACTGCGGGAGAGCATTCCCCACAGAGGCTTGGAAGGGAAGCTGCGAGCCTGCCAGCCATATAATAATAATAATAATAATAATAATAATAATAATAATAATAATAAAATTTATTTATACCCTGCCCTCCCCGGCCAGAGCTGGGCTCAGGGCAGCTAACACCAATAAAATCATAGTAAAAACATAATAGGGGAAAGAGAGAAAGAAAGAAAAAAACCCAATTTAAAATATAGGTTAAAATGCAATTCAAAATGCAGCCTCATTTTAAAAGTCAAAACCATAAGGGGAGGGAAACTTAAGGGTCAGACTGAGTCCAAACCAAAGGCCAGGTGGAACAGCAGGCCCTGCGGAAAGATGTCAAGTCCCGCAGGGCCCTAGTCTCTTGTGACAGAGCGTTCCACCAAGTCGGGGCCAGTACTGAAAAGGCCCTGGCCCTAGTTGAGACCATCTAACCACCTTGCGACCTGGGACCTCCAAAATGTTGTCATTTGTGGACCTTAAGGTCCTCCGCGGGGCATACCAGGAGAGGCGGTCCCATGGGTACATGGGTCCTGGGCCGTTGACGGGTGCAGCTGGTGGGTGTGCAGGGAAAGGGGAGGCCGTTGGCAATGCACCACTAAGCCCTATGGGAAAGACGGCTTTGCCTCCTTGGCTGGGCCTTGCGGGGCTTAGCACTAGTGAGAGGCTTGTGTCATGCGTCACCTGTTTGGGGTATCCAGGTGGGCCTGCCCCACACGAGAGCCAGTGTGGTGTAGTGGTTAAGAGCGGTGGACTCGTAATCTGGTGAACCGGGTTCGCTTCCCCGCTCCTCCACATGCAGCTGCTGGGTGACCTTGGGCCAGTCACACTTCTCTGAAGTCTCTCAGCCCCACTCACCTCACAGAGTGTTTGTTGTGGGGGAGGAAGGGAAAGGAGAATGTTAGCCGCTTTGAGACTATTTAGGGTAGTGATAAAGCAGGATATCAAATCCAAACTCTTCTCTTCTTCTTCAGAAAGTATGCCCTCCAGCCTCCTTAGGGCTAAGGTGGAGTTGGCCTGCTGGCATCTTTCCATGCTTCTGTATAAGACAAGCATCTCCCTTTGGTGCTGAGAACTGTAAATCCCTAACCAGGAAACTGTATCCTGTTGAGCAGGGCTTTTCGCGGCCACACCTGCTTTATCACCACTGGAGGGGAAGGAGGAACCAGGAAGTCGCGATGCACACATGCGTTCTCCTCTCTGCGGTGTCATTGCTGGGGCAATACAGAGCCCTGTCAGCTCCCACAAGCCAGTTCAGTGGCAGGACCCTGGCTCGACGTATCTGGGACATAGGCCCAATCCGTGCACGACGCAGGGAGATCCAAAAGCAATTTTCCCATTGGAATAAAAGAAATTTGTGCCAACAGAAACGGAATGGCAGGATAAATTACTAAATTATATCGAATCGGCTAGATTCACAGAGGCAATCAGGGGACTTTCCCAGACAAGAATTTCAAAAAGAATGGGGGAAATGTAAAGAATACTTTACGAAACTGTGCCCTAAAATACACACCTGGACGTGTTTCGATTAATGTCCGCAGGAAACTTTGTGGTTTTTGTTTTAGTCATAATTTGAAAAAAATCGTAATAAGAATTCGTAAAGGAAACAGTTTATAAGAAGTAAATAAGGAGGCCATGTACAGGATAAAGGAAGTCTTTTATTTTGTCGTTTGTTTTATTTTATGTTATGTTTATTTTATGTTATGTTATGTTCATGTCTAATGGTGGTGGATTCGTTTATTTGAGTTGTGGTGGATTTATGTTGTAAATAAAATTAATATTTTTTTATTAAAAAAAGCAATTTCCCAATGTTTGTGGTTTACTCATTTTACTGCAATGCAGCTTCACGGCACTACGTATGAACTTGAGATACACCCTGTAGGATCAGGCTGTAGGTTCTTACAGGTTCTTACAGATGCCTCTAGGAATCCTGCAAACAGGATTTATGTGCAGCACAGGGCACCGTCCCTGCTTGCAGTTCCCTGAAACTGGTATTGAGGGAGGCACACTTTCCAACAGAGGAGGTAGAAGGCAGTCACTGGGACTGTCAGTTTGGTGGCACTAGTGGCGCTGCTGGCGAGGGGAAGATTAAACAATACGGACTCTTTGCCAAGCAACTCTCTTACCTAAGCCACCGGGGTGATTGTGAAAGCACCTTTTGTTGTTGTTGTTTAGTCGTTTAGTCGTGTCTGACTCTTTGTGACCCCATAGAGCAGAGCACGCCAGGCACTCCTGTCTTCCACTGCCTCCCGCAGTTTGGTCAAACTCATGTTAGTAGCTTCGAGAACACTGTCCCACCATCTCGCCCTCTGTCGTCCCCTTCTCCTTGTGCCCTCCATCTTTCCCAACATCAGGGTCTTTCCCAGGGAGTCTTCTCTTCTCATGAGGTGGCCAAAGTCTTGGAGCCTCAGCTTCAGGATCTGTCCTTCCAGTGAGCACTCAGGGCTGATTTCCTTCAGAATGGAGAGGTTTGGTCTTCTTGCGGTCCATGGGACTCTCAAGAGTCTCCTCCAGCACCATAATTCAAAAGCATTGATTCTTCAGCGATCAGCCGTCTTTATGGTCCAGCTCTCACTTCCATACATCACTACTGGGAAAACCATAGCTTTAACTATACGGACCTTTGTCGGCAAGGTGATGTCTCTGCTTTTTAAGATGCTGTCTAGGTTTGCCATTGCTTTTCTCCCAAGAAGCAGGCGTCTTTTAATTTCGTGACTGCTTAGGAGATCACAATGGGGCAGGAGGAAAGAGGCTTTGGCTGATAAGGGATTTGGGATATAGGTCAAAATCTGCACCCTGAATTGTGCAGGCAGAGCAGCGGGGCGAGGTGCCTGGCCTTTGCCTCCGACAGAAGCTAGTCTGAATCACATCCTCAACAGGGAAGCGAATCAGCTGGAGCTCCTGGTCAGCCATCAAGGGCAGGCCAAGGCAGATTGCGACAGTAGTCAAGCCCCAAGACATAAATGTGCTTTATCCTCGGGTTGAGAGGTCGTCTCGTACCCTGGGGGTTGCATCTGTCTTCGGAGATCTTCAGCTGCAGAGCAAACACAGATCTGCGGATCTGTAAGGAGCAAATAGAAAACACTTGGGCTGGCAGACCACAGTGGTGGTGAAAACAGGAGAAACCTCGGCTGCCTCTCGCTTTGCAGCTGCTGCCGACACCTGTTCCCTGCAAGTTGGAAGTATTATAGGGAAAGCTAAATATTGATGGGACCAATGAGGCATATCAAATATATCATGCCTTCAGTCCTCTTCCTTCTTGCTGGGCTGCAAAATTCACCCATTTGGAAAAGCGACGCTTTACAGTATTGACTAGCAATGCAGCCCTCGCTTTCCAGCTCAATAGGTAGACTTGGAAACTCTACTCACGCCCTCCCTACCCCTCCTTATCTCTTTTTCCATGGGGAAGGCGGCCTTGAGAGGCTGCGGGTCCCTGACCTTCTACCAGCAGCCTGCGGTGTTTTCATTAAGAAGGTGTTGGTGGAATGACGTTTTGACTGCCCGGCTCCATTGAATAAAGAGCCCTTTCTGGTCAAGGTTCGGCACTGGCCTGCCTTGGAAACTGTTAAAAACAGCTCAAGGAAGGAAGGGGGAGAAAGATTGGTCTGTTGGGAAGGGATGAGGCAGGAGGCAAAGGAAGACTCAGCCCATCTCCGAGCTGAGGGAAGCCTCCTTTTATTGGCTAGCAGTGGTTGCTGATTGTGACTCTGTTTTTCTCAGCTCACTGTGTACAGGTGGCCCCACTGGGCTGGGTCTGCACTGATTTGACTGTTTGTCTCCTGCCCATCCTCTTTGTGACATCTTCACTGTATGTGGGTTTGTTTGTTTTTAATTCACAACAACCTGGTTAGGCTGAAAGACAGAACTTATTCCAGGCTATTCCACGGCCGCACGGGGATTGGAGAAACCCAAGGCTTTCTCTAGTGATTCCCAACTTAGATTTCTAATTTTTATTTTTACGGGCAGAGGTGTTTTGTGTGTGTGTGTGTATGTGTTGAGCTAGTTTATCATAGTAGCCGGCAGGTGCTTGTCTGAGCTATGGACCAGGAAGGCTTGGACACACTACGTAGTTTTGGAAAGGCAGCCATTCTCTTGCCATTCCGTCTCCAGTGTTGTGGGCATTAACTTTATAACACCGGACTAGAGCCTAGGGCTTGCCGATCAGAAGGTTGGCGGTTCGAATCCCCGCAATGGGGTGAGCTCCCGTTGCTCGGTCCCTGCTCCTGCCAACCTATCAGTTTGAAAGCACACCAGTGCAAGTAGATAAATAGGTACCACTCCGACGGGAAGGTAAACGGCGTTTCCGTGCGCTGCTGTGGTTCGCCAGGAGCGGCTTAGTCATGCTGACCACATGACCCAGAAGCTGTACGCCGGCTCCCTTGGCCAATAAAGCGAGATGAGCGCCGCAACCCCAGAGTTGGCCACGACTGGACCTAATGGTCAGGGGTCCCTTTATCTTTAACCCTTGCAGGGTTGGTGTTAGGTAATGAGTGTGAAGCACTCTGGACACTTGGAAGGCCCTCTGTCAACGCTCCTTTCCGTGATTATCATTGCCTTTTTATAGCTGTGCACACGGGGGCGGGGGGAGGCAGCTGCCCGCCCTCCCATCAAGTAAATAAATAAAAATACTTAACTAAAAGTAAAAAAGATTTTGACAGGTTTTTCTGAGTGCTTGGGGTCAAAAGATAGTAATTTAAAACAACTGTTGTCGAGACATTTCATTCCAAATCTGCCAGACAGAGAATGATGACAGGTTGGGTGTCCTGCCCCTGCCCCCAAACATATACAGTGATATATCGGGTTACATATGCTTCAGGTTACATACGCTTCAGGTTACAGACTCCGCTAACCCAGAAATAGTGCTTCAGGTTAAGAACAGAAATCGTGCTCCGGCATTGCGGCGGCAGCGAGAGGCCCCATTAGCTAAAGTGGTGCTTCAGGTTAAGAACAGTTTCAGGTTAAGAACGGACCTCCAGAATGAATTTAGTTCTTAACCCGAGGTACCACGGTATCCTGGCTACGCCCATAGCTGTGCAACAGGCAGAAATCCAGATATCCTGACATGCAGATGACAGTGTTAGGAAAAGCTTCAGGGGATGAATGCTAACCCTCCCACCCCAAACAAAGCATTGGCAGTCTCCCCACCAAATCCTGGTCTCTGATAGGGAACACCATAGCACTGAGTTAAGTGGACCAAAGCGCTTGACTCACAGCATCTGGGGTTCCCCTAATCTGAACAAGAGGAAGCGTAGCAAGAACGCACCATGCAGGGTTTCCCAAACTCCCCAGCTGCTGTTGGACTACAACTCCCATCATCCCTGACCGCTGGTCCGGTTTGTTAGGGATGATGGGAGTTGTATTCCCACAACAGCTGGAGACCCACGTTTTTAGAAAGCCTGCATCTTCTTCTTTGGTGATCACTGGTAGCCGTGTAAGATTGTCTTCCATAAACATGGTTTTAACAATGAGTCCGTAAGTGACTGTGGAGGCCAGTTCTGGATCCACACGTCCTTCCACACTGGGGGCATTGGTTTCCGGGCAGGAGTTGATCACGGTGTGGATTTGCCAAGCGTGCCTTCCTCCTAGCACGTTTCTCCCTTGCGTCCTGAGTTTGAGTGTCTTCAAAGTCCATGACACCTTTGGTAAAGGCTGTTCTCCAACTGGAGCGCTGGCAGGCCAGTGTTTCCCAGTTGTCAGTGTTTATACTACATTTTTTTTACATTTGCCTTGAGACAGTCTTTAAACCTCTTTTGCTGACCAGGATAACGCTTTCCATTTGTAAGTTCGGAATAGGGTACCCCTGGCACGTGTTCCCCGCTCCCTCCCTCCCTCCAGCCAGCCAGCTAGCCCCCCCCCCGGCTCATGCGCCCCTCTAAGAGGCACCCGGCATGCAGGCAGAAATCCGTCCGGTGCTGCCGACTCTCCCGGCCGCTCCGGTTGCCAAGCTCTGCCCGTCGCAGCCCTGCAGAACCTCCCACGGCGGTGCCAACCCGGACAGAGGGAGCAGGGCGCGCGTGGTTGCGCGTTTCCATCCTCCTCCTCCTGCCAGCCGGGGGTGACTTTTAGGGGATCCTTTTTCCAGCCCGGCTGGAAGGAGGCGGGTGGCCTGGGACGACGCCCCGCAGCTCCCTGCCTCCTCTAGCCGGGCAGGGCCGGATCAGCCGGCACAGAAGGTCCCTTTTTTCTCCTCCTCCTGCAGCCCCGGCGGTGTTGTTTTTTCCAGGAATGTGCGGAATCGCACTGCGTCCGGCCCAGCCGGCGGACGCACGCACCCGCGCGCACACTGGCTCCATTCAAGCCGCCAGCCGGGAAAGGGAGCAGCCCCACCGCGGGCCTGGCTGGCACCCCTGGGCCAGCCCATCCCCGCCCCTGGAAGTGGCACTGGAAGGCAGAAGGAGAGAGAAAGGGATTTGGGGTGGGTGGCTAAGCAGGTCGGAGGAGGGAAGTGCGCGCGCGAGGTTTTGCGCTTTGGGGAGCGTTCACACGTGCACCTACTATTCTTACAACAGCCCCGAAAGGTAGGCAGGCGTGGTTAACTCCTGTTAGGGGAAGAAACCCCCTGCAAGTAGAAAGCTAGCATTAAAAAGAGAGCAGGCAGCGGTCAGGCCCTCTCTTCCTGGCATGCTAGTCCCCCTCCTGGTGTTTTGGGGCCTGGGGAAGCACTAAAAATGGTGTTCCCCTACCCACAGGGTGCAGTTTGCTCTGCCGCCACCTGGACGTTTGACTGCCTGTGTAGATCAGGGCTGAGGCCTGGGATGGTTGCAGAAGTAAGAGTGTTGCTGAGCATGGGGAAAAATAATTTCCCCTCCCGTCTCCACTGAGCAGCAGCACAGGCCGGCCGTGTGTATCTGAGGTTATGGGGAGATTAAAGGGTCTGGCCGGTGAGGAAATATTGAATCCCGATGCTTCCCTCTTTAGAAACTCTGTGTGCACTGATGTGTTAAAATAGGGCCGGCTAAGCCATTCTTTTCCTCAATTCGGATTGAAACCGGTTTGGAGAAACGCAGTATTTTGTAAGAAATGACAGGATGGATACAGGATACATACGGACTACCGATAAAGTTTCGCAGACACCGTTTCCCAAACTGGCGGAGGGAAACAGGAGTGTGTGTACACAAGCCGAAAACTTGGATAAGTAATAGATTTGAATGCGCATGGCTGGAGGCTGTTTTCCAGTGTCAAAACCTATTCCTTGGGTATGGATAGGACATGGACACCAGCCTTTGACAACCTGATAGCAGCTGTTTTGTACTACAACTCCCATCAGTCCTGGCAACCAGTATGGCTATGCTGACTAGGACTGAGGAGTACTGAAGTTATAGAATCATAGAACATTAGAGTTCATAAGGTCATCCAATCCATTCCTGCAATGCAGGAATCTTTATTTGCCCAGCATGGGCCTCGAATCCACAGCCCTGAGATTAAGAGGCTCACGCTGTACCGACGGAGCTATCCAAAACATCTGGAGGGCACCAGGTTGCCGAAGTCTGATGTGCAGAGTGATGCCTTTCCTTTACCTCAACCAATCCTCGCATTTGGCATTTGGGGAAAAGATCTTTTGGCCCATGTGGGGGAAATTCTCATTTTGGGATTTAAGCAGACTGGATGAAGAGAGCGAATTAGAAAGCGGGGAACAGAAGAGAAAAGCATCGCACAAATCTGTTATTGGATTTACGTTAGGTGGAAAGTATTTGCGAAACGAGGGCAGGGAGAAAGAAAATAAGAGGCGTAAAGAGAATTATGTGCCCAGGTAGAACTTTAGGGCAGAAGTCAAGGGCCCCTATCTGCAGTCCAGAATGTGCAGGAGTAGCCCCAAATGCTGCAAAGTTTTGAAGTGGGTGAGGTAATCCACATTATCATCTAAAGAGTAGGGAAGTCATAAGACCATTGGGTCCAAAGGGCGAAATTACCTAACTGCTGCCGCTGACCCTCTCGCCAGCCAACCCAGTGGTTTTACAAACTTTGTTGCTTCGAGACAATCCTTTCCACGTTGACTTATCTGCCGGGGAACCTTGAGTTAGGGGATGGGATGGAGCTGGGTGTGGGGGTGTAGGCCAGCTGCTTTGAATGCAGAAGGCGCCAGGTACGCTGCTCTGCATTTCCAGGCAGGGCTCGGGCAGAACCCTGGCAGAAATCCTGGACGGCTGAGTTGCTGCCAGTCCGTGTAGATAATAATAATAATAATAATAATAATAATAATAATAATAATAATTTATATCCCTGTCTATCTGGCAGGGTTTCCCCAGCCACTCAGGGTGGCTCCAAACAGAAAATTAAAAGCACAATAAAACGTCAAACTTCCCTAAACAGGGCTGCCTTCAGATGTCTTCTAAAAGTCAGATAGTTGCTTATCTCTTTGACATCTGATGGGAGGGCGTTCCACAGGGCGGGCGCCACCACCGAGAAGGCCCTCTGTCTGGTTCCCTGTAACCTCACTTCTCGCAATGAGGTAACCGCCAGAAGGCCCTCGGCGCTGGACCTCAGTGTCCAGGCTGAACGATGGGGGTGGAGACGCTCCTTCAGGTATACTGGGCCTTTGAGGCTGTTTAGGGCTTTAAAGGTCAGCACCAACACTTCGAATTGTGCTCGAAAATGTACTGGGAGCCAATGTAGGTCTTTCAGGACCAGAGTTATATGGTCTCGGCGGCTGCTCTCAGTCACCAGTCTAGCTGCCACATTCTGGATTGGTTGCAGTTTCCGGGTCACCTTCAAAAGTAGCCCCACTGTGCTAGATAGACCAGTGCTTACTGGAGTAAGGGCTCGTTCACTTCTACTTGTCCTGTGCCTAGAAAGCGGGGGATCAAGTAGTTTTCTGTTTTCTCCTGCTGCTTTCCCTGGGAAAAACCTGCTCTTCAGCGCTGAATGGGAGCAAACGTCAATCCATGGGATAGCGGTAAAGATCAGATTTCTCCAGGTTAAAGTGGTGGATCAAGCAGAAGTCCGTATGAGCCCTTCTTATATTATTATATTCCTGAGAGTGCCAAGTTGAGGTACACCTGCATTTGGGATCAATGTCTTCTGGGGCACAGCCTCAACAAATGAACGCTTAACTCCGGCCCCACAAGAATGTGCAGTTTGCTGCTTCTCTGCCTCCCCAGATTACAGGGGAAGCTTTTTTCTCAAGAACTCTCATCTGCTTTGGTGAGAGACCCCCCCTGCAAGCTTCTGAGGACCTCTGGTGTCTTTTAGGCTAGATTTGTAAACCGCTGATTAATGGAGAGGGATTTGATAGTATGCATTGCTGTGCAGAATGCCCCAAACAGATGTTGTGGGTGGCGAGTGCGTTCCAAAAGATGTGGAGAATTTGGGTGGGACCCTGAATTTCTGGACTGCAGCGTTCCAGAGAAAAGGGTTAGTTTTCCATCCCCTCTTTCGGTGGGGCCTTCCTAGCTGGCCGGATTGATGAGAGGGGATGAGACGACCATGTAGCCCTCCTGCAAAAAAACCCCTTTTAGCAGTGATCTTTGTCATGTCCCAGGGGAATTTGGAATTTTAGTGACCGGGGTCCCGCTGGGAGAGAAGCGGACTGGGGTTTGCAAGACGTGCATGCTTAGGACATGTCCCCTTGTGGTGTGCGCTTGGCCACGTGGCTCTTGTGTGACCCTGGTGCCTGGGTGTTGGGGCTTTGGCCGGTTAATGATTAATCTGCACTGCAAGGGCAGCAGGAGGTGGGATTTGAAGGCCTGGATTCTTCCACCCCCACGCCAGAGGATAAGTGTGGGCACTGTATTTGAGGAGTAAACAAACCCAGGGGTCATGGACCACTGTGGGTGGGTGGCAGTGGTGGAGGATAAAGGTTGGGGCAGTGGCCTGCAGGGAGCTGTATTCACTTCTCCCCGAAATCCTGCTCCTCCTCATCAGAATTTGTGAGGAATCTCAGGTACTCTTAAACGTCTCACACTTCTAGGTTTTAAGACTGAATCACCATTCAACTCTTGAATTCTAAAGTTAGGCCTCTTTTGCTGAGCTCGCCTGCAGATTTCAGGACATTAGATCTCAGCTATCCACAGATTCATGACCGGCAAAGTTTAACTTGCCCTTTCACAAGAACTGGAGTTGCAAAGGAGCTCTGATCCCACCTGGCAAAACCGAGGGCTTATGTAAATGTGTGCGCAAAGGAGCAGACCTGTGTTGCAAAGAGCTTTCCTTTTGTCTAGCAAATTCGGATCTCCTTTATTGCGGATGGCATTGCTTAAAGGGTAAAAGTAAAGGGACCCCTAACCATTAGGTCCAGTCGCAAACGACTCTGGGGTTGCGGCGCTCATCTCGCTTTACTGGCCGAGGGAGCCGGCGTACAGCTTCCGGGTCATGTGGCCAGCAGGACTAAGCCGCTTCTGGCGAACCAGAGCAGCGCACGGAAACGCCGTTTACCTTCCCGCCAGAGTGGTACCTATTTATCTACTTGCACTTTGACGTGCTTTGAACTGCTAGGTTGGCAGGAGCAGGGACTGAGCAATAGGAGCACACCCCATTGCGGGGATTCGAACCGCCCACCTTCTGATCAGCAAGTCCTAGGCTCTGTGGGTTAACCCACAGCACCACCCGCGTCCCTATGCCATTGCTTAGCGCACATCAAAGAAGGGGACACTTTCCAGAAATATAGGGAAGCCTGGGGACAGGGGTGTGATTTCAGATCCAAGGACTGGCAGTGGAGGCAGCAAAGTTTAATGGCCTACTCTCTTGCAAAAGGCTTGCATTTTATGGTCGCTTATTGTGGGTTTTGTATGCCTCAAAATATCTGTAGTAATATCAACAATCACTCTTATTTTAAGCAAAGGGTTTGTCCCTTCAGCATCCCTACGCAGTACACAGGCCCACTGGAATTATTTATCTTAAAAAAGGCACCGTCTAGCAACCTTCCTCAGTCTAATGCCCTCCAGATGTTTTGGACTACAACTCCCATCGGCTCCAGTGGAAAAATAAAACGGAAGGAACAAGGCACCATTGTGACTCCATCTTAGGTCCCTTGGTTCCTTCCGGTTTCTCTGGAAAGTCAAATAAGAAGCCTAAGGGGAGCCGTGAGAGATAGGATGTTCGACCAAGGAAGGACCTTCATGTCCCACTTTCTGCTCTTCCCTTTCCCCATCTTGGCTTGAAGGCTCCTTAATTTGGGGCCTTAACATTTCTGGGACGGTGTTTTTGCTCTTGTGGAGAGAGGCAAGGCCTCTGCGGTTGCTAACAGCCGCTACAGGCGATCTCCCCGCCATTTTGAATCTTGTGGAGCACTTCGTGAAAGAAGGGCCGAATCCAGCCCCCTGTGGTGGGAAAACAGGAATGGCAGGGAGATTAAAAAAACCACACACCAAAAGTGTACCATAACATTTTATTGACCCAGTGTGTTTCAGATTTAAATTCTACAGAGGCGCTTAAAAGAGCACAATGCTCTAGAGCACTCGGCTTTCTAAGCGCCCCTGAAGAAGAATGTATTTCAGCACATGTTGGACCAAAAAAAAACCCCACTTTTATTCTCGTACACCCTTGGGATTTCATCTCCTGACATTTCTTCCTCTCAAACTGCCAAAATAGGCTTGTGTACGAACAGCCAGGGTGGCAATGGGGCCTGGCAAGCTGTGTTGTTGGCCGGCCGTTTCAAAATGGCTTCCCTTTTGCTATGGGCAGGGGCTGCTAGGCCGAAGCAAAGGTCCGGCTTCCTTTGAGTTAATGACATGGTTGGCTTGTGCTGGCTGAGGCAAATATTCCCCAGACAGATGTCAATCTTGCCCATTAGTTGGTTCTTTTAAGGAAAGCGACCCATCTCTATGGCACTCCCTCCCATTAGAAACCAGGTGGGCACCATCTCTGCCAGGGTTCAGGTGCCAGGCTAAAAACAGCTGGATTTCAGGAGCCCTTTGTAACCGTAAATGAGTGTTTCAGTCCGTTTAAAGTTTTGTATATTGCATTTTTTTTTGTAAGCTGCTTTGAGACCCAGATGTGCTGAAAAGTGGGGTAGAACTTTTGATAAATACCGTATTTTTCGCTCCATAAGACACACTTTTTTCCTCCTAAAAATGTGAGTGCGTCTTATGGAGCGAATGGCGCTGTGCAGAGAGGGAGAGCTGCGCAGCGCCCCTTCAGCGACGTGCCTGTCCTGGCTTCTCCCTTAGCCGCGTGCAGCCTCTTCGGACGGGGGAGCCTTCATCCCGCTGCCCGGGAGAGGCTGCTTGCGGCTATCCCAGAAGCCAGAACAGCCAGATGCTATCCCAGAAGCCAGATCCCTCTTGCTGTTCTGGCTTCTGAGATTCAGAATATTTATTTTCTTGCTTTCCTCCTCCAAAAACGAGGTGCGCCTTATGGGCTGGTGCGTCTTATAGAACGAAAAATACGGTAAATACCTAAGGTCCTGTTGATGGGCCAGAATTAGGGTTGACCATATGTCCTCTTTTTTCCCAGGACATGCGTACTGTTTGATGGTTGGGTTTCAGTAGTTGCCCTGCGAATCTAGGAAGCTGAACGGGCTTAGAGAGGAGAAGTATAAAAACGATGGTGCAGATTTCGCCTTGCATTAAACTCAGGAGGCGGAAGCTGTTGTGCCATTCGGCCGACCTATTTAATCAGACTCTATACTGTTAACATCTAAGAACAGTAAGAGCCGTTCGACCCTGGAATGGTCTCCCTTCGGAGGTTGTGGTCACTCCTTCCTCGGAGGTTTTTAAGCAGAGGCTGGAAGGCCATCTGTCATGGATGCTTTAGCTGAGATTCCTGCATTGCAGGGGGGTTGGACTAGATGACCCCCGGGTGTCCCTTGCAATTCTATGATCTAGCCCTGTTCGCACAAGCGTGTGGTTTCCTTGGCACTTTGAAGTAAGCTGTGTCTCTTTGCAGGCGTTCGAAGGATGAAAAAGGACTACAAAGGGAGATAACGATACGGAGATACAAGCCAAGGTTTATTGGTAGTGATACCGATTCAATCCAAAATAAAATAGGTAAGTTCCATTTTCTGCAATGTAACTTCACTGTGCCTATTTCCCCCCCCCCCCCATTTTCTTCTGGGTTACGCTCTTATTTTTGTTTTGTTAATTGTACACTGTGATTGGGCTGCCTTTTCCGATTCGTCTTTGGAAGGGTGGCAGAGATCTGATTGACATAGCTGTCAAGCGTCCCTTATTTGGCGGGACAGTCCCTTATCCCAGCGCCGTGTCCCGCTGCTGTCCCTTATTGATGATGTCCCTTAAATAAGCTACTGAAAGTAATGGGGCCCTTTCTATGTCCAGCTGTGCTTTGTCAACAACAAATTGTTGCTGTTTTTTTTGTGTTGAATATATGCTATATGGTAATTTATGGACCTAATAGGTATCTAAAGCCATTTGCATGCAACAAAATATGTATTTTATCAAAGTAATTGTTGATCCCTTATTTTGGCTGCTGGTCCCTTATTTTCGAGGCTGCTGGTCCTTATTTTCAAATTTGTAAGTTGACAGCTATGCTGATTGAGTATCTGGGCACGATAGTGGCAGGTTTTATTTTTTAAGTTTACGCCCGCTATTTCTGCTCTGCAGAGGTTGTCGTTCTGCAGAAGGGTTTGTAGCAAAATGGTACAGCATTGGCATTGCATGCAAAAAAGGGGCCGGATTCAACCCCTGGGATGTCCCTGTGGGGCTCTGGGAGAAGCCTGTCCCAAATCTTGAAGAAGTGCTGTCAGTCTGTGGTGTTAGGCGAACAGTGAGCTGGGCCTGACGTAGGCAGCTTCACTCATTCCCACCCTCAGCCCTGGAAGATCGGGAGAAGTGTGTGTTAAAAATAAATAAATATTTTCGAGGTCTTAAGTACTGGGAGCCAGGAGTCTTTTGTTGGCTTGTGCCACCAGATCAGAGTTATAAATTCCTTGCTAGCGGTGGGATGGCGTTTGGGGGAGGGGAAACCCTGAATGCCGTTTTGTTTTAATTATCATTAATACCGAAAAGAAAAGGACACTTGAAACAAACACCCCCTTGAATTGTCTCTAAAGTATGATATATTAAATCAGCTCTTACCCTTTTTCCCAACAGAAAGCACAAATATTTAAATATATAAAGCCACTTTTTCTTTTCTTTTAAAAAAAGAAGATAGATGTGAACTATATTTTCCCTGCTCCTCTTCAGGCTGAGGCCTATATTGTCTTTGGGGTAACCAAACCCGTGTGTGTGTGTGTGTGTGTGTGTGTGTAACAATGGAGTCCTGCCACGTATCATTCTGACCTAAACGGGTGGGTTTGAGAATCTCAGGACAAGAGTTCAACCGTTGATTGTAACATCTGCGTTGAGACAGGAAAGTCCAATGTTCTGGGCCAAGGGGTGGTTCCCCAGCTTGCAAAT
Organism: Podarcis muralis; assembly: GCF_964188315.1. Taxonomy (NCBI): domain Eukaryota; kingdom Metazoa; phylum Chordata; class Lepidosauria; order Squamata; family Lacertidae; genus Podarcis; species Podarcis muralis. Next base: position 84,759,349 of record NC_135661.1, read on the forward strand.
TTCCATTTCTCTGCCCCTTTTCATGCATTCCTCCTGGACACCCATCCAAGCTCCACTCCTGGAGATATATCAAGCACCTTTAGTCACCGTAAAATTCAGAGTGGGATCCACCATTTTGAGGTGGTGGGGATCTGCCATGGGTGCGAACCCATGCTGAAGTTTAGATGACTCCATCCATGGCCTTTATCACCCAACTGGCCATTGGTTGGTGGCCCAAAGGTGCGTGAGCTTGTTCTTCCTTGCTTTTCCCTGGTCATGATGGGCAAGTGAGTCCATTGACACGGAAGGCCGCCAACGGAGCTCTGGACCGCTATGAGGCAATTTCGGTTTTGAGGTCTGGAAAGCGTAATGATTCGTCAGAGAGTCTAGTAGGCCAAGTCTCTGGTTGCTTTCTCTGTCCCACGGGCCACGATGCGATTGGATGGCGGTGGGAGAGAACGTCTCGTGGATGGTCTTGCTGGTGGTGGTGGCACGAGTCAGAGCTTCTCTTGTTCCTTTGGCCCCCTCCTATCTCGCAATGACAACCTTACGAGGCGTTGAGCAAGGAGCGGCTGTACAAGCTCTGATAATAGGAGCCGGTCTCGCTGAGCGAAGTGGACGCCTCATAGGGATGTTTGCTTTCCACCGCGTGCGGGGAGCTGTAGCCGCTGTAGGCCATGGCTTGCTCGTAGGACTTCAGGTCAATCTTGTGGTTCTGCTCCGTGGACATCAAGTTGGTGATGGAAAAGGGATGGTTGAAGTTGAACTGAGGGTCCATTTTGAGGTCGCTCGGGAGATCCAGGTTGGTAATCGAGGTGGCAAAGTAGTGGCTATTCATGGACTGGGAGATGGGGGCTGGCGAGGCCTCAGAAACTGGGGATGAGCCCTGACCCCCAGAACAATCGAGTTGCACCAAACCCCTTTGCTCCTCGGAGCCATGGGAGGTGTCTGAGTGGCCCGACTCTGCTCCTTCTGACCCCGTGTTGGGACTTTGGCCTTCCTGAAGACCCTCAGGCATCTTGGAGGCCTGCTCTTGGGCGTTGGAGCCTTTGGAGTTCGGCTTCTTGGCCTTGTCCTCGATTTTGAAACGCTTCTGCCTCCTCAGGTAACAGCCGTTCTCAAACATGTTGCCCGAATTCGGGTGGAGGGCCCAGTAGGAGCCTTTGCCGGGCTTGTCCGGGGAACGGGCCACCTTGACGAAGCAATCATTGAAGGAGAGGGAGTGGCGGATGGAGTTCTGCCAGCGCTGCTGGTTTTCGCGGTAGTATGGGAAGAGGTCCATGATCCACTGGTAGATCTCGTTGAGGGTCAGCATCTTGCTCGGGGCCTGCTGAATCGCCATGGTGATGAGGGAGATGTAGGAATAAGGAGGCTTAGCGTGGGTCAGCGTGCGCCGGTACGACTTGTTGATCTCCTTGGGCCTGTTCATGCCTGACGGCGAGTAGCTTAGCGGGGCCATGGACTGGCCGACATTTTGGTAAGGTGACAGAGAGTTGAGTGTGGGGGCCTGAGCTCCCAGCTGAGTCAATACTGGGCTGACAGGAGACGCCACCGACGGGAGGCCCATCGAACTGGTGGCGTTGGTCAGTCCAGTGAGAGAAGGGCTACTCAATCCGCTGTTTGGATAAGGCATGTTCATGGAGCTGGGGGAAGTGAGGGGGTTCAGCGTCACGTAGGAATTAATCGAGTTCATAGGCCCCAAGCTGGATGTCATCGTGCTCACCGAAGGAAACACCTGTGGGAGACAAAAGGAGATGGTTACAGAAGAGTCGGAGCATTCCCCAGGGAGACAAATGGCAAAGAAATGGTCCAACATTTGACGCTTTCGATGGTTACACAGCAGGCAGAAATCAAGAGGTGGAGCTTTTCCTGCCACTGAAGTACAGTAGTGCCTCGCAAGACGAAAATAATCCGTTCCGCGAGTCTCTTCGTCTAGCCGTTTTTTCGTCTTGCGAAGCAACCCTATTAGCGGCTTAGCGGATTAGTGCTATTAGCGGCTTAGCGGCTAAAAGGCTATTAGCGGCTTAGCGGCTTAGAAAAAGGGGGGGAAGCGAAAAAAATCGCAAGACATTTTCGTCTTGCGAAGCAAGCCCATAGGGAAATTCGTCTTGCGAAGCGCATCGAAAAACGGAAAACCCTTTCGTCTAGCGGGTTTTTCGTCTTGCGAGGCATTCGTCTTGCGGGGCACCACTGTACAGTAAAAGCAGACAGCTGCACCTGTTGAATTTGTCTCGTGCCACAGATGAAAAGGTGTTGATGATGGAACAACCGCTTGCCCAAAGAATGGAGGGGAAAGACCATTTTATGCTAGGAAGTATGCTAGGAAGAGGGTCCACTTGCACCACTGACACAAGTTATAAGAGAAAGGGGGACATTTCCTCACAGCGAAGCACAAGAAGGGAGGGATTGCGACCTCTCCCTTACCTTGTTCTACTAGGGAAAAAAATATACAGATGGGCCACAAATAGAAGGAAGGTCCGCCATCAGGCTTGCCACTGAAATTTTGCGGAAAGGAAAATATGAGATGCACTTGAGAGTTCCCAGGTGAAACATCCCTGGTTAGTACCATCTCACAGGGAACAGAGAGTAGAAAATGCCCTCTCAGAAAGTTTGGGCTGCCATTGCTGAAGCTTTCCTCCATTTCAGACGAGGTGGGCTGGTGGTCCATGAGCCCTGTCAATTCCCCTTGGGGGCGCCATCTTTGTTTACCAGTTCCTTTATTTGCTCAAAGCCACTGAACCAGATGCTTCAAGGCAGCGAAGCAGCGCCTGCTATTTACATAAGATAGGGACTTAATTGGCAAAACTATTGATCCTCGAGGATAAGTGAGGATCTGCTGCCAAGGGATGGGCGATACCAAGCAATACAGTTTGGTGCCAAACTGTCCTCACTGGCCATATGCCTGTCGTCTGTTGCTGTGGGTGACGGGGGCCATAAATTTTGTTCACGGAGCCTGTTCTGAAGGCCTCGAAAGGCAGCAGGAAGACATCAGTGGACCTGAACGGGGTTTTGTTTAAGAAAGGAGGCCCGCCTGAAGAAGCTAGAGTGTTGGGTTTGGCTGGTAGGAAACCCAGATTTAAATCCCAGTTGAACCAAGAATTTCACTGAGACGAGAAGGGAAGGACCACTGCTCATTTGTTATCTAAGAATCCAAAGGGGACTCTTGGTCTATCAGTGCCAACCTTTGAGAAGCAGCAGAGAAGAGAATCCTTCTTAAAAACAAAAACAAAAAAAATCCAGTCTCCTTTATAGCGATGGCGACAGGGCGCTAAGCATTTAAAAAGTGCTTTTCGGGTGCTTAAAGAGCATCACATACATGACCACAGCAATCCTTACACCAGGCCTGTAAGGCAGTTCTTTATTACTACAGATGGCCAAGGGAGGGGTGGGGCTGAGAGACAATGGGTCCCCCACACACATTTGAGCATTATTTAGCCCATGGGTAGGCAAACTAAGGCCCGGGGGCTGGATCCGGCCCAATCGCCTTCTAAATCCGGTCCGCAGACGTTCCGAAAATCAGCGTGTTTTTACATGAGTAGAATGTGCCCTTTTATTTAAAATGCATCTGTGGGTTATTTGTGGGGCATAGGGATTTGTACATTATTATTTTTTCAAAATATAGTCCGGCCCCCCACAAGGTCTGAAGGACAGTGGACCGGCCCCCTGCTGAAAAAGTTTGCTGACCCCTGATTTAGCCATTTGTCTCCTTCCCCACCCCATTCAAATTAGATTGGAATAGCCTCCACCCACATGTACAGTGGTGCCCCGCAAGACGAATGCCTCGCAAGACGAAAAACTCGCAAGACGAAATAGTTTTCCATTTTTTGAGGTGCTTCGCAAGACGAATTTCCCTATGGGCTTGCTTCGCAAGACGAAACGTCTTGTGAGTTCTTGCGAGTTTGTTTCCTTTTTCTTAAAGCCGCTAAGCCGTTAATATCCGCTAAGCCGCTAAGCCGCTAATAGCCGTGCTTTGCAAGACGAAAAAACCGCAAGCGGAACGGATTAATTTCGTCTCGCGAGGCACCACTGTATCTGAATTTATATATGAGTAACAACTTTGGTCTTTCCCATCCATACCAGCAAGCATTCCCTTTTGTTTTTGCGCCTGCTTTCTCATTGGTTGATTCAGTTATGCCAATTAAGAACTGACGAGCCACGCACGCTGCGTCGTGTGCAAAAGCACCCCGGTTGCGCAGTTATAAATTTGCTTGTGTTGCTTTCTGGTTTTGTGCAAACCTGAGGGATAAATAAACAAACAACCACCCCCCCGCCTTTTCAGGACTCAGAGCGCACCATAAATAGTTATGAGTACGACTGGAAAAGAAATGAACGCATTGAGGAAGTAGCAGGCATGGAAAAGAGAGTGGCAGAAAGCGAGGGTTGTTCTCGTGTCACCCCAAAACACGGACCCAAATCGGCTGCGACCCTGAACGGAGCAGTTTGCAGCCCGGCTTTGCTCAGCTTATCGGATCATTCCCCCTAATCGGGGAACCTGAATTTATGGAAGGAAAACATTGACGTTGGTGCTGCTTGGGGGGTGGGTAACATCATGTGGACTATGCAAATCCAATGAGAAACAGACATTAAACTCTGTTATGGGCAAGCCTGGTATGGTCCACCTAGTTAGCCGAGGTGAGATTTCAGCTGGGGATTTTCCTGGCGTGACACTGTTTGGCGCTACACTATTCAGACTTGTTCCGCCTTCCATTTCTTGGAATAAAGCAGTCCACCCAAATGTTTGCCTAACAGCCTTCTGCAACCTGTTTTATTGCTCCACCCTCCCAGTTATGGGTGGTGGAGCAGGCGGGCTGTTCTATTGGTTCACCGCCCTTAGAAAATTCCTGGTTATGCAGGGTGTGTGTTGCAGAATGTGGGGGCAGGACCACCACCACTTGAGGGGCGTTCTAGGAGAGGCAGGTGGAAGAGCCTTTTGTGGGGCTGGTGGTTTCTCCACGCTGCCCCATCATTCCCAGTCTGATTTGGGGGAAGAGGAAGTAGAGGAAGAGCCACTGTTTCGTTCTCATGAAAGCTCCTTGTGTGTGACTTGAGGACCAGGGAGGGTCAGAAATGTCCTCTTCTGCTACTCTTCTGTTGCCAACATTATGCTCCCAGTCTACAGATTCTCACATGCAACTGCATGCAACCTTACATTGAAATCTGCACATTATGTACACATAAGCCCTCCTTTTCTGTTTTGAAGCTAACTGTGGCTCAACGCTTCCGCCAGCTAGTTTCCGCTAACCATTGTTTCCACTGAGCTGTTGTTCAAAGTGGGTCGGGAAACTGTGGTTTGGGCTAACAGAAATGGCAGTGTAGATATAGCAATAATCATAATTTGTTCTGGGAGGCATGATTGACTGTGCAAGAGGGGAGGAGGATTCTAGGAGCCCATTCCTCGATCTCCTGAGCATGGTTTGAAGATGGGACAGAAAAAATGCAAGGAAATTCCCCCCCCCCCAAAAGCAATGCTACTTAAGTTTCCCAAGCAACAGCTAACCGTTTTGCAGAAAATGTAGTCTTGAAATGTTCCTAATATGTACAACACCATGCTTAGAAATGGTCAAGAGACACAACACACTGCCAATCGGGTCAAGGTATATGTAAAGTAAGAGACCTTGGAAGAACTTCTGGCCAGAGGAGCAAAAACCGCGACTGATTTTAGAACGGGGCAATTGATTCCTGAATTTCGGAGTAGCTGATTTCAGAACAGAGCTGGATGTATGCACGAATATAGGCATTTAATGGTAGGATACATTTTAATTTGGAATTTGGGGCTGTGTGGCCTTGTGCCTATAATTCATCTTCCTTCTGAAACGTCAGGAATGCCATTATTATTATTATTATTATTATTATTATTATTATTATTATTATTAGTGTCTTGGGGTTCTTGTGAACTTGCACAGGAAGTCTAAGGGCTCTTCAGTGTGGCAGTTTGAAAATGTAATCCTGTATTCTCACCGTGGCCAACCAGATAGATGCCCATGAGGGAAACCTCTGGCAGGATCAGTGCACAATAACAACTCTCTCCTCCTTTGCCTTCCAGCAACTGGGATTCAGAATCATACCGCCCCATTGAACAAGGCTGATAGCCATTGATAGCCTTTTATCCTCAACGAATTTGACTAATCCTCTTTAAAATCCATCTGAACTTGTCTGCAAGTTCCATTGTTTAACTGCATGAAAAAGCACTTTCTTTTATCTGCCCTGATCCTTCCGACATTCGGCCTTCAGAATTATGAGAGAGGGAGAAAAAGTTTCTCTACAAAAAGTGGTTCTCATTTAGCTAATTACTGAGGACCCCCTCCCTATTTTTCAAAAGCCCAGCCACAGGACCCTCTAACTTTGAAAAAAATAATAATTCTACGGTACTAGATTCAGGTAGGCTGTGTTGGTCTGACACAGTCAAAATATATACATAAAAATAAAAAAAATTGTCCAGTAGCACCTTAAAGGTAAAGGGACCCCTGACCATTAGGTCCAGTCGTGACCAACTCTGGGGTTGCGGCGCTCATCTCGCTTTATTGGCCAAGGGAGCCGGTGTACAGCTTCTGGGTCATGTGGCCAGGATGACTAAGCCACTTCTGGCGAACCAGAGCAGTGCGTGGAAATGCCGTTTAACTTCCCGCCGGAGCGGTACCTATTTATCCACTTGTACTTTGACGTGCTTTTGAACTGCTAGGTTGGCAGGAGCTGGGACAGAGCAACAGGAGCTCACCCCGTCGCGGGGATTCGAACCGCCGACCTTCTGATCGGCTCTGTGGTTTAACCCACAACGCCACCCGTGTCCCAGTAGCACCTTAGAGACCAACTAAGTTTGTTCTTGGTATCAGGTTTTGTGTGCATTACCTCTGCATATATATTTTTTTGAACAAAATATGGGGTAGCCCCTAATAAGCAAAGTATTCTAGGTATACTAAAAGAAAAAGGGAAAAAAGACTAGGGCTAAGAGATATCTGTTTTTCAACATCATGGTGTATCAGCAGCTAAACATCTTGATGTTCTGAAATTGGAGATCAGGCATGGGGATGAAGGAAGGAGCAGTCATGAAGTTTTGGCGGGTGGGAAGAGGAGAGGAAACTGAGTCACTTCCACAGCATGGTTTGAGTGGGAGGGGATGGGGATGGGGGAGTAGGCCTGGGCGATATATCAATACAGTGGTACCTTAAGTACTTAATTCATTCCAGAGGTCCGTTCTTAACCTGAAACTGTTCTTAACCCGAAGCACCACTTTAGCTAATGGGGCCTCCTGCTGCTGCCGCGCCACCGGAGCACGATTTCTGTTTCATCCTGAAGCAAAGTTCTTAACCCGAGGTAATATTTCTGGGTTAGCGGAGTCTGTAACCTGAAGCGTATGTAACCTGAGGTACCACTGTACCTTGGTTGTCGAACGGCTTGGCTCCCGAACGCCGCAAACCCAGAAGTAAGTGTTCCAGTTTGTGAATGTTTTTTGGAAGCCGAGCATGTGACGCAGCTTCCGATTGAGTGCAGGAAGCTCCTACAGCCAATCGGAAGCCGCACCTTGGTTTTCGAATGGTTCCAGGAGTCGAACGGATTAAGTTCGACAACCAAGGTACCACTGTGTATTGCCCAGGGCCGGTATGAGGGGCAGACCGCGGTGGCGGCTTCACTCGGTGGTGTATTGCTGGTGAAAATGAGGGGAGAACAAGTTGCGGCGAGGACAGTGGTGGTTCGACACCAGCTCCTTTCTGACATTGTGATATACCGCCACACCGCAGTGTTTAGCTGGCGGCCTCCTCTGCTAAAGAGAGGGGAAGGCAGCGCCTCACATTCAGCTGCCCTGGTCTCCCTCGGCGTGAGGGGAGGCAGATCAGATCAGCAGCGTTATTGGCGGAGATCATCATGCGATATCGGCGGTGCCTCAAAATCGGCTGCTCTGCCCTCCTTCGCGCGAGGAGCGATATAGGGTTAAAATTGTTATCGTGGTGTGATTTCGAAACCGATTTTGGGCCAGCACACAGTAGTATCTCGGGTTAAGTACTTAATTCGTTCCGGAGGTCCGTACTTAACCTGAAACTGTTCTTAACCTGAAGCACCACTTTAGCTAATGGGGCCTCCCGCTGCCACTGCGCCACCGGAGCCCGAGTTCTGTTCTCATCCTGAAGCAAAGTTCTAAACCTGAAGCACTATTTCTGGGTTAGCGGAGCCTGTAACCTGAAGCGTATGTAACTTAAAGCGTATGTAACCTGAGGTACCACTGTATTGAAAAATCGCACAACGCTAAAGCAGACCATAAAATTTGCGATATTACTATGCAAAAATGACAAAATTAGAGTTGGGGGCTGCAGACAAGAGATGGGGACACGGACCCCCAGGGGTCCCCAGACCCCTAATTTGAATCCACTGCTCATGCTTGCAGATTTTTCTCAGTGCCCACATTGTGTTGTCCTCGTCAAATTGCTGCCCTGTATATTTTTTTAACCCATTTAATCCAGATTTGCCTACTGTTTCCACCTTTCAATTACGAGGTTATCCAAAGAAACGGGAAATCAGGATTAAATGGGGAAGTAGGACAGCGTTTTGATGGTGACGTTGCCATGCAGACGCTGTGCAGAACTTGCGTGTGTGAGCAATCCCAGGCGTATATCCATAGGGGTGTGCCTGCAGGCGCCAGTGTGTTTGCCAGTACTTCCTATCATGCCCACAAAAGATCTCAATAAATATCCCCTCAAATATCCACAGTGCGCAAGAGACGTGTCTGCCCTTCCTGCTCAGTTGAAATTTGCCTTGGCTCATCCTCTCCTACCTTGAACAGGCCCTCTTAAACATGCCCACATTTCATACTGGGGGACAGGTTGGTGGCCCCTGCGTTCTGGGTTGCCACCCAGTGGCTTGGTTCCCCCGGTGGCACAAGCAGCAAAACTGTGTGGAGGATTCCCAGACCGTCTTCTCCCTGAACATGTAGCCACCGACTCTCTTAATAGATCATATGACCCTATTCAAAAGAAAATCAGTGCGTACATTTGGGGAAATTGGGGCATCTTATGGAGCAGGTGGCGGGTGGGACGCGGGTGGCGCTGTGGGTAAAAGCCTCAGCGCCTAGGGCTTGCCGATCGAAAGGTCGGCGGTTCGAATCCCCGCGGCGGGGTGCGCTCCCATTGTTCGGTCCCAGCGCCTGCCAACCTAGCAGTTCGAAAGCACCCCCAGGTGCAAGTAGATAAATAGGGACCGCTTACTGGCGGGAAGGTAAACGGCGTTTCCGTGTGCTGCGCTGGCTCGCCAGTTGCAGCTTTGTCACGCTGGCCACGTGACCCGGAAGTGTCTGGGGACAGCGCTGGCCCCCGGCCTCTTAAGTGAGATGGGCGCACAACCCTAGAGTCTGTCAAGACTGGCCCGTACGGGCAGGGGTACCTTTACCTTTTACCTTTATGGAGCAAATAGGATGCGGGTGGCGCTGTCGGTTAAACCACAGAGTCTAGGGCTTGCCGATCAGAAGGTCGGTGGTTCGAATCCCCGCGACGGGGTGAGCTCCCGTTGCTCGGTCCCTGCTCCTGCCAACCTAGCAGTTCGAAAGCACATCAAAGTGCAAGTAGATAACTAGGTACCACTCTGGCGGGAAGGTAAACGGCGTTTCCGTGCACTGCTCTGGTTCGACAGAAGCAGCTTACTCATGCTGGCCACATCACCTGGAAGCTGTACGCCGGCTCCCTCAGCCTATAGAGCGAGATGAGTGCCGCAACCCCAGAGTTGGTCACGACTGGACCTAACGGTCAGGGGTCCCTTTACCTTTACGGAGCAAATATTCATCTGCTGCTGTTGTTCTAATGTTATTTTCTGGTGTCTTGTGCTCTTTTATTGTTACAGTCATACCTCAGGTTACAAACACTTTGGGTTACAGACTCCGCTAACCCAGAAGTAGTACCTCGGGTTAAGAACAGAAATTAAGAACAGAAATTCTGTTCTCGGGATGAGAACAGAAATTGCGCGGTGGCGGCAGCAGTGGGAGGCCCCATTAGCTAAAGTGGTACCTCAGGTTAAGAACGGTTTCAGGTTAAGAACGGACCTCCGGAACGAATTAAGTTCGTAACCAGAGGTACCACTGTGTTTGAATTTTTTTGTCATTGAGTTTTGCTGTTGCGTCCCTCGCCAATGGCAACTCCACGTGAAGTTATGGGGTGGAGAGAGAGCTTGCTTCTGTCCTTTAAAGGTAAAGGTACCCCTGCCCGTACGGGCCAGTCTTGACAGACTCTAATAATAATAATAATAATTTATTATTTATACCCCGCCCATCTGGCTGAGTTTCCCCAGCCACTCTGGGCGGCTTTTTCGACAATATTCTAGTTCAGAAAAATACCAGAAAATGATACAAATTACAGGTACATAAAGTGCAGAATTTCCGATACAGCTTTAAAAAATGTACATGAACAGTGACAAAGATAGTCATTTTTAGGAATTAATCAGGTTTACAGCTCAAATGAAATAAAGCTCTTCAATGTATATAAAGTCTCTATGCCTAAACTGCACTTGGAAACATATCATTGAAAAAACTATACATTTCCCTACTTCTTCTTATTCAGGTTTTTACAGGTTCCTTACTAAGTCCTAACAATCATGCAGAAAGACATTACAACAGAGTAACTAATGGAAGTGTTCTACTCAGTCAGACTCTAGGGTTGTGCGCCCATCTCACTCAAGAGGCCGGGGGCCAGCGCTGTCCGGAGACACTTCCAGGTCACGTGGCCAGCGTGACATTGCTGCTCTGGCGAGCCAGAGCTGCACACGGAAACGCCGTTTACCTTCCCGCCAGTAAGCGGTCCCTATTTATCCACTTGCACCCGGGGGTGCTTTCGAACTGCTAGGTTGGCAGGCGCTGGGACCGAGTAGCGGGAGCGCACCCCGCCGCAGGGATTTGAACCGCCGACCTTTCGATCGACAAGCCCTAGGCGCTGAGGCTTTTACCCACAGCGCCACCCGCGTCCCTCTGTCCTTTAGCGTGCAGTAAAACAGCACTTCCCGAGCTTCCCGATTGGCATGCAAACGTTTGCAATGTCCACACAAACGTCATAGTCCCATATTCCCTCCACCATTAAATCCGGATCAACCCTTCCTGGGCGGAAATCCAATAATAAAAGAAAGAAGGAAATCGGATGTCAGCAGCTGATCCGCACTATGTGACCAACCCATTTACGATATGAAGTCCCCACCTGGAAGCTCCGTTTGCCCTGCTGAGCTAGTTCTGAGCTAGACACCAAAGGTATGATTCAGTAGAAGCCAAACCACGCATGAGTTTGTTTTTCCATCGCTGGAACTCCTAGCACAATTTTGCTCTTCAAAAAGCAACCACGGCGGGGAGGGGCGATTTGGGAGAGGAGGTTCCAAAGCTTTTTCCGATCACAGGAGACCAGTATATCATGTCGTTTGACTCTAAGGCACTTGCGACAACAGCCGACACAAGTTTGGCTCAGCCTTCACCACCCTGGGGCAATCCAGATGTTTTAGACTACAACTCCCAGCTGTGCTGGCTGGGGCTGGTGGGAGTTGTAGTCCTAAACATCTGCAGGTTGCCAGGCCGGCTAAGGCTGCTTTTAGATGGTTTCCTACCTGATATTTCCTCCTGCGTCTCCTTTAGACCTTCCTTGGGTGTGTCTGCCTGTAACTTATTTTCCCCCCTGAGCCAAACATTGTAAACCCTTTTCAGAAAGAGCGAAGGAGATTAGGCTGCTCCCAACCAAGGTTGCCTTCCTATTGTTTCTGAGAAGGCGAATGGCTTTTGAACCTTCTTTCATTATCTCGGATTAGAAGGAGCTATTTCAGGGCCGTCCAGCAACTCGCCTCTTCACGTGGCTGGGATTTTATTAGCCAGATGTTCCTGCGGTCCAGTAGGAAATTTCCTCCTCCTCGCTTGCCCTGGCTCCCCAGAATGGCTGCAACCCATGACTGGGCAAGATTCATTGGAAAGCATAGAATATAGGCCATAACGAAATTGCACACAAGTGGCGTTTTGACACAGCGTGTTCACACGGCGCTTGCGGATGCAAAGCGCGCCGGACAAATGAGCGTTTGTAAATAAGCGGGAAGGACACATGGTTTCACGGTATGTTTACAAATACACGACACTTTCATTGTGTTTACCATTATAGATACCATTATGTATGCAGCAAACACAACATGCCCCATAAATTGTGAGTTGGCTGGGACCCATCAGTTTGCATAGGCGGCACCAGCTGGCTCCCTTCCCCCTAACACGCCACTTGCACTTTGAGAAAAATGATTTTGGAACTTAATATATGGACGTCATGGTTTAGGTTTGAGCCCTGCACAACATCACACGCATGCTCTGTAACTGAACACATTTCCCTGCGCTGCGAATAAGTTTGACAACTCTTGCTATTAAATAGTGGGCGAGAACTTCAATACATAACACTTGCTTTTCGTTTCAGTAAGGTTTCAAGCTCGCGGGATTATAAAGAAATGTTTAGATGGTGACTTTGGGGCCTTCACGCTCTTTTCTTCCGCAACCGGGATTGAACAGAAGTTTAAATTTTATTTTTCTTCCCCCCCTGGAAAAGCTGTCCAATTGTGGGCGTGCAATTTTCTTTAGAACCCTGTTCGCTTTTTCCATCCTTTGCAACTTTCCCCGCTGCAGGTTTTGCCGGTTTTTGCTGCTCAGGAGGAGAGCGTGGGGTTTAGATTTTCCATGGCCTCTCTCATCTCCCTGATAGCCCCAAATCCTTTCTAAACAGCACAGCAGACGCTGGCGTTGTGCAAGCTGGACCGGGGCCATCACCCCCTCCTCACCCCCAGCCCCGGACAGGCAGCCTTGGACATTAGAATCTGTTGTTTGCATGCGGGGGCGGGGGGGGGCAGGTCTGGCAACCAGCCCTGGCTTGGTCTCCCCTTTCCCCAAAGGTATCTCACATCCCTCTGCACTGTGTACAAGAAGACCTTTGAAACATGGCGACAGCCACATCAAAGCCCACCCCTTTGTTGGGAAACCAGGAGTCCAATCTGCTCAGTCCCTGAAACTGAGGAGATAGGGCCGGTTTGCAAAATCTTGCTCGTTGAAGCATTAAACTGGGGTAACCAACATGCCCCCTGGTTTAGCAGCCGCACGGTGCAATCCTGACTCAGGGTTTGTCCACCCTTCCTGTTGCTGTCCCCCAGTGAAAACCCACTCTCTAGCGCTTAATCGGAGCAAACAGCAATTCGGGTTTCCCCTGGATTGACGTTTGTTCCGATTTGTCGCTAAAGAGTGGGTTTGAAAAGAGTGGAGCAAGGGGGAAAGCGCTCAGAGCTGTGCTTTCTAGAGATGGCACAAGTAGAAGTGTGGATGCCCCACTGTGTTCTGGGAGGCTCCCCTCCTAGTATATGTGGGTGGGACTGCAGCCCCAGGCACTGGGTACCCTCAAAGTGCGCCAGCGACATGGTCCTGCCTCCCACTTTGTAAAAGTGTGCCATCGCTTACCTGAAACATCAGGCCTGTGAGTAGGGACTCCTCGTTTTTGCGAGGCACCCGGCCTCCTTGTAGGCCAAGAGTGGCCCTCCAGATGTTGCTATCATCATCGCTAGCTATTGGCTATGCCAGTTTGGGCTGATGGGAGCTGGAATCCAACAATATCTGGAGGGCCAGAGATTTAGGCACTTGAAATATTTGACTTAGGGCTGCAACACTGAGTTGATTAACCGGTTAGGCGAAACAATTAAAAGCCACGTTGATCAGCTAAAAGGCGGGTCCCAATTCATGGGACTATAGGTTTATAACTTTTGAATTCAAGGAATTCAGCTTTTTAGTACAAGTTGCTTTTGTAATTGCAGGTGTCAAATGTCGTGTTAGGTGTCTTCAACACCCAAAAGCAATATCTGTCTGCAATATCCCCAAAGGAAGTACGTGTTTGTTTGTTCTTTTGCTTTAGACCTATGTGATTTTTACATGTGCAAATTTATTCCAGTGTAGTGGATCCACTTAACTGGTATCTCCCCAAGCTGTGATCCAAAATACACTTACTTGGGTGAGAACGCACCACTGAAAATAGTTAATTCTAAATAAACATGGCCTGGGTAGAGATGCATGAGATTGTGCTGCTTTCATTAGTCAAGTGAAAGCCCTAACATTACACCAGCAGTAATATATAGTTTATCTTGGTGGCATTGGAAACACGGAGCTTTGCAGGATAACAAAATTCTAAATCAACCTTCCCTAAACTGGTGCCCTTCAGATGTTTTGGACTACAACAACTCCCATCGAACATCTTTGTTTCTCAAACTTTTTGAACTGGAGCATCTTTTCTTGACTTTATTTTATGAAACACACATGCTCCCCAGGAGGAGGAAAGAAGATTTTACTTGCTAAGGTCCTTTCCTTCCTTGGAATTTTGCCCCCACGTTTTTGAGGACCAGTGTTTTGGGCGCAGATGCACTCAGCAGGGCCCCCAAAGCCAACTTTTAAAAAAAGAAAAGTCGGATCATAGATTGGTAGAGTTGGAAGAGACTCTGTGGGTCTCATCCCACAGACTGCAGAGAGAATAATTGGGTGCACTCTTCCCACCTTGGATCAAATCTATGCTTCCAGGTGCCATAAGAAAGCTGCAGAGATAGCGCAGGATCGTGCGCACCCCGGAAATGATCTCTTTCAGCTTCTGCCTTCTGGAAGAAGGTACAGGGTTATAAAGACTAGGACTAGCCGCCTGAGAAACAGTTTCTACCCAAATGGTCAGACCTCACCTGGAGTACTGTGTCCAGTTCTGGGCACCACAGTTCAAGAAGGACACTGACAAACTGGAACGTGTCCAGAGGAGGGCAACCAAAATGGTCAAAGGCCTGGAAACGATGCCTTATGAGGAACGGCTAAGGGAGCTGGGCATGTTTACCCTGGAGAAGAGGAGGTTACGGGGCGATATGATAACCATGTACAAATATATAAAAGGATGTCACATAGAGGAGGGAGAAAGGCTGTTTTCTGCTGCTCCAGAGAAGCGGACACGGAGCAATGGATCCAAACTACAAGAAAGAAGATTCCACCTAAACATTAGGAAGAACTTCCTGACAGTAAGAGCTGTTCGACAGTGGAATTTGCTGCCAAGGAGTGTGGTGGAGTCTCCTTCTTTGGAGGTCTTTAAGCAGAGGCTTGACAACCATATGTCAGGAGTGCTCTGATGGTGTTTCCTGCTTGGCAGGGGGTTGGACTCGATGGCCCTTGTGGTCTCTTCCAACTCTATGATTCTATGATTCTATGATTCTATGATTCTATTCTATGATTCTATGATCAAATGCGATTTTGGTTTTAAACTCAGTGTAAGGAGTGTCTGTGGGAGTATATTGTATTTAAAAATGGGGTATCAGAGTTTTTATGGGGCTAACCAGGCTGGGATAGCTGGGATAGCAGGCTTGTTGGGTTTTGAATGTTTCATGTAGATTTTTCAATTTTGTTGTTCTGTATGGGACAATGACAATAAAGATTATCGTCTCGTACCGTATCCAGTCCAACTTTCTGGAATGCAGGAATCCTGCCCACAGACAGGGCCATCTTACCCATAGGTGCTAGGGGTGTGGGGCACCCGGGTGCCAAGCTCTCAGGGGCGCCAGGCCGAGAGTTGAGTCCGGGGAAGAGCCCATCCATCGGTCAGAGCGCTGTGGCAGGCTCTTTTGCTGCTGGTGGCTCTGCGCCGTGAGTTTGGGAGCGACCGAGCCAGCGAGACGCTGAGGCGGCCAGCCGGCTCCACCGAGCAACCTGGGGGGGGGGAGCACCGGGCGGATCTTTGCACCCTGGCACCACATATGCTTAAGACAGCCCTGCCCACAGCCGTCCTTGGATGGGCTCGAACCACCAATGTTCTGGGTTAACTAGTCAGCCCCCTAAGCAACAGGTTGGGAAGGCAACAGGGGGAAGTGAGGGGCAGGAATAGGAAGTGATGGGTGAGATCCAAAGGCATGTATTCACATATTTGTTTTAACTGGAGATTCTATTTGGAGATTCAGAAGGATGCCACTGATGTTGACTGGCCCTGCTCCTGTGCTTGGGGGTGGGGAAAACGTCGCCTGCTAAATGTCTGCATGTAAGACTTCTGTTTAGAGCGTAGGAGCAGGGGCTGTAGAAATGCTGGAAACTCTTTTAGACCAGTTGCAGGGTAGGAAAACAGTGGGTTTTCCCATCTGTCCATACATTATACAGTGGTACCTTGGGTTACATATGCTTCAAGTTACAGACGCTTCAGGTTACAGACTCCTCTAACCCAGAAATAGTACCTTGGGTTAAGAACTTTACCTCAGGATGAGAACAGAAATTGTGTGGCAGCAGCGGGAGGCCCCATTAGCTAAAGTGGTGCTTCAGGTTAAGAACAGTTTCAGGTTAAGAACGGACCTCCAGAACGAATTAAGTACTTGACCCGAGGTACCACTGTACACTGGAGCGGGGGTTCTAATTCACATCAGCATCATATAAAGCATAATTCCATGTAGAATCACCCTTGCTCCTATCCATAAATCTACTTCTAAGTGGGGGAAACCCAGACGTTAATGCTCCCCTGACTGTGAACATGCCTGGGCGGTTTCAGCGTGTTAAGGACTGAGAAGTCAGGTCTGCATAATGCCACTAATATCCAGGAGTCACGTGTCGGGAATAACAAACCCACCCTCTTCCTAGGTCAGCTCTCCTGTGCTGGCTGGGACTGATGGGAGTTGTAGTCCAAAATATCTGGAGGGTGGGCTAGAAACGATGTCAGGTGAAAGGGTTCACCCCCCTCAAGTGCTGCAGACCTCCTCCTCCTGCTTTTGTTTTTTAAAATCATTTTTATTGATTTTCCAATAAAAACAGCCAATCAACATATCCACATCACAATCCAATTAAAAACAATAAACTAAAAAACCCACCAAATCTAAATATAAAATTTTAAAATTCTAAATTTTAAAATTTAAATTTTAAAAAACCACCAAATTGCAGTCCAAATTGTTAATTATTAATTTTTCCGTGCTCCCCATAGTCCTCTGAAGAATATCTCCAATACAGTGGTACCTCGGGTTAAGTACTTAATTAGTTCTGGAGGTCCGTTCTTAACCTGAAATAGTTCTTAACCTGAAGCACCACTTTAGCTAATGGGGCCTGCTGCTGCCGCCGCGCGATTTCTGTTCTCATCCTGAAGCAAAGTTCTTAACCCAAGGTAATATTTCTGGGTTAGCGGAGTCTGTAACCTGAAGCGTCTGTAACCTGAAGCGTATGTAGCCCGAGGTACCACTGTATCTTCGTTCCTGCCCCTTCTTTGTTTTCATATTTTCCACATTCTGATCTTAACGCTTTTAACCCACAAAAAAATGTCATAGGATCCCATCACAGAGCTCCTGTGCCACGTCCAGGTTTGTCATTATAAGGGCCTTAACTCAGTGGTAGAAAGTCTGATTTGCGTGCAGAAAGTCCCACATTCAATCCCTGACAACTCCGGCTAGGACTTGCCCACACCAGAGCGAGCAAAATGCGAATGTGTGTTAACCTGCCTCTCCGTTTCTATAGGGGTTTGTGTGTGCCCACATGACGTTGTCTCCATTTCAGGGTTGTCCCAGATCTTTCCCCCACTAACTGGGGGGTTTTCCAGTCCTTGGAAAGTGCAGAACAGCCTGGATTGAAAAACCATCCATTTAAAGGGGGCGGACGGGGAGAGAGGGACGAGTGTGGCGCTGTGGGTTAAACCACAGAGCCTAGGACTTGCCGATCAGAAGGTCGGTGGTTCGAATCCCCGCGACGGGGTGAGCTCCCGTTGCTCGGTCCCTGCTCCTGCCCACCTAGCAGTTCAAAAGCACGTCAAAGTGCAAGTAGATAAATAGGTACCGCTCCGGCGGGAAGGTAAACGGCGTTTCCTTGCGCTGCTCTGGTTTGCCAGAAGCGGCTTAGTCATGCTGGCCACATGACCCGGAAGCTGTACGCCGGCTCCCTCGGCCAATAAAGCGAGATGAGCGCTGCAACCCCAGAGTTGGCCACGACTGGACCTAATGGTCAGGGGTCCCTTTACCTTTACCTTACGGGGAGAGAAGATGTGAAACAACCCTGGGGTGCTTTGGACATTGTCCTCTGGTGTGGGCAGGCCCAGACTCAGGAGAGCCTCTGCCAGTCAGGGTAGATCATTGGTTCTTAAAGGCAGCTTCTTGGGTCTCTTGCGTAGGACTAGGAAAGACCCTTCGCGTCCCAGTCTCTCTGGCAGAGCCGCCAGTCCCTGGTCCCCAATACAGAAAAGCTCCCCATGTTTCCCAATGGACTGAAGGGAAGGCATGTGTAGCTTGCCAGTCCTTCACCCTCCTCTCTCTGACCTCCTCCCTTTGTTCTCTGCACTGTTGAAATTTAGACTGCAAGCTCCTTGGGGGCAAGGACTGTCTTATTTAGCTTAGGCCATAAAGGCTCTTTATCAGCAGCAGGACCTTGGCAATTCTCCCAAGACCGAATTTTGCCTCTTGAAAAGAGGTTCTGGAGCTCACCGTCTTGGAAACCTGGCTCAGATTAAACTCTGCTGCTGAATAGAGAACCCTGCCTTGCTCCGACGGAACGGGTCGAGCCAAAAATCACCCCCTTCCAACCATATCCTGTTGCCACCTTCCCTCTGAACGACACCCATTGGTTCTCGGGCAAAGTTTGCATCCTGCTCAGCAGGTCTCTGTTTGCTCCATTCCACGAAGACCACAGAAGGTGCTAAAATTAAGTCGGTTTTTCCTGCATGGGAAAGTTTGGACCAATTCTGAACATCTGGGGGCTGGGAGGGACGGTGGACTGGACCACTGGAGATGGGGAGGGAGGGAGAGAGGAAAAAAGAGCCGTTGTCTTAAAAATGGCTGGAAGTGCCAACTCCGTCTCGGCTTGCAGAACGTTTGGCTTTTCAACCAGATCCCAGAAGGACTTGCATGCGCAATTGCCAAAGTTGTCACTGGCCCTACTCCTGTGCAGTTAACAGCAGCCTGATGCAGAGAGATTTTTTTTTGCAAATGAAGCTTTCCCCCATCATGTTAGCTCCATGCCAGGAAAATATTCACCTGCTAAATTTGTACCAATCAACTAACTGCTTAAGGCACAGGGGCAGGACTAATTTTTAAAAGTTGGTGACCCTCTTCTCGGTTCAGACTTCTACCAAACATTTCAGATTATTTTTTGGGGGAAGGAGAGATTATAGAATACCTTTAGACCAAGGGCATAGCTGTCAAGCGTCCCTTATTTGGCGGGACAGTCCCTTATCCCAGGGCCATGTCCCGCTGCTGTCCCTTATTGATGATGTCCCTTAAATAAGCTACTGAAGGTAATGGGGCCCTTTCTATGTCCAGCTGTGCTTTGTCAACAACAAATTGTTGCTGTTTTTTTGTGTTGAATATATGCTATATGGTAATTTATAGGACCTAATAGGTATCTAAAGCCATTTGCACACAACAAAGTATGTATTTTATCAAAGTAATTGTTGATCCCTTATTTTGGCTGCTGATCCCTTATTTTCGAGGCTGCTGGTCCCTTATTTTCAAATCTGTAAGTTGACAGCTATGACCAAGGGGAGTCAACTTAGTGCCCTAGTCTAGCTGTTAACTACAAATCCCACCATGTCTGACCATGGGCCATTCTGGCTTGAATGGATGGGAGTCGGAATCCAGCAATATCTGAAGAGTACCATTAGAGCTGCCCCTGTTTTAGGTGATTTGGATATCCAGCAATAATGGTAGCAATCAGTTTTAGGTATAATCAAGGCTAAAAAGAATCCCGCTAATAATTGTCAAAGAGATTCTGATTTAAACCGTCATGAATGGGATAGGGAGATATTGTTACGACTCCCTGCTCCTATTTTGTGTCTTCGGAAGAACGGAGACTGCAGCCCTAAACGCACGTGTAGTGGCCCACTGTGAAACACATTGACTCAGAAGTAGGCCCCACGAGACTCTCCACGACTTACTCCAAAGTAAATATGTACGGGACGGCAGCCTGTTATTGTACCTTTCACCCTACAGAGGTTTAAAACACCTGGGGGCATTTCTGTAAGAGATGCCTTAGAGAACACACGCCACAGCTCTGATCCGGGTCCCTGTCCTTCTGCTATATTTACACAAACAAAACGACTTTCAGAGACCCTCTCACACATCTGCCGATGACTATAAATGAAGTTTTCTTAACCCGTTTGTTTATTTCCCGCGGTCACAGATTTGACTGCAAAGCAAAAGTTTGCTGGGATTAAAAAATGGCAGAAATTAGAATCCAACCTAAGGATGTTGAGAGGGGTAACAAAAAAAACAACCCAGACTCCTGTGGTGCGTTAAAGACTAACAGTTTTATCACGGCGTAAGCTTTTGTGGAGTCCATGAAAGGTTACGCCATGATAAATCTGTGAGTCTTTAACATGACACAGGAGTCTTGGCTGTTTTTAACCCAGTCTGCCTATCTGAAGGCAGCCCTGTATCGGGAAGATTTTAATATCTGATGTTTTGTAGTGTTTCATATTCTTTTGGAACCTGCCCTGGGTGGCTGGGGCAATCCAGTTCGAAGGGAAGGGTACAAGTAATAAATTATCATCATCATCATTGAATCAGTCCGGATGAGTTATAGCACTCAACGCTAGGTTCTTTCTTACAAAGGCTGTGTACACACTCCCGTCGACTCGGCATTCGGTGTGCGTCAACCACTGGTTTGGGAGACACACATAGGACCTTAGTCACAATTTGTATCTATCCTATTGTTTCTTAATACAGCATTTTGATGTGCTTGCCGACCCTGGAGCAGCTTCAATAGAAATTGAGAAAAAAGAACAGCGTTTCAACACAGTACTGTGTACACAACCAAAGACCCAAACTACCCAGGGCCTGTGAGATTTGTGAGCAGGTTTCCAAGAGGCATATTTAGTGATCAGTATCATTTGATTACATGTACAGTGGTACCTCGGGTTACATACGCTTCAGGTTACATACGCTTGATGCTACCGACTCCGCTTACCCAGAAATATTACCTCAGGTTAAGAACTTTGCTTCAGGATAAGAACAGAAATCGTGCTCCGGTGGCGCGGCAGCAGCAGGAGGCCCCATTCGCTAAAGTGGTGCTTCAGGTTAAGAACAGTTTCAGGTTAAGAACGGACCTCCGGAACGAATTAAGTACTTAACCCGAGGTACCACTGTATAGCAAATGTCAGCTTTCTGTTCATTGTTCAAGTACTTCCTCAATATGCATGTTAATATTGGTCATATTAGTGAGGGGACGAGTCAGTCGGTGAATTCCAAAAACCGTTATCTTCAAAATAAGTGAATACATAAGCAACATTTACAAATAAGGGATGCTTCGCTCTGAACACCTTTTAAACCTTGCTTCCTGCGTTCTGACCAGGTGTCTTTCCACATATGTCAAAGAACTTCTGCAGAATAATGAACCCTCTCACTGGTTCTATGCTTTTGTTCCTTGCGCCACCACTGTTGTGCATAACCCTGCTCCCATCTTTGATAGATTGTGACGTGGGTTGTTGTTTTTTTAAAAGCTTCCACAGCTGTGAGTAGTGCGAAATGAGACCCTTTGTCGTTTTCCAGATCCACCCTTTAAATAGTTTCATATCTAAGGTTCTGAGCAGTTCATGTACACAGAGATTCGTCATATTAGGTGTGGACGGAGCAACTTTCGCTAACACTGGTGTTTCACGTCAGCGCTGCCGAGCCTTCACAGAAATCTGGAACCTGAAGGAGGTGATAATCATGTGTTGTTCCCCTGCAGGGGCACTGAGAGCTAAAACAATCTCCCTTTTGAAAAATATATGGTTCTCGTGTAGGTCCCGCTCCCAGTATCTGGGAAGCTGAAGAATTTTTTATTTTTATTTTTATTTCTTTTTAGTGGGGGGCTTGGGTGAGGCAACATCTGGAACCACCTAGGGGGTGTGCAAACAGGAAATTCCCTCTTTGGGGTTGCACTCAAACTCCTTAGGTACTTTGTGCAAAGTGAAAATGTGCAGTTGGTAGTACCTAAAAACTGATTCAGATTAATAAAACTGGAACAGCTTTGTCTAGGGCAGACCACCTGTACCTATGAAAATAACGATTGCAATGTGGTATCTTGTTGATTAGATTGGTTTGTGTCGTTGGAATTTGCAGGCGCTGAGAACCAAAAAAACCAGCTAAGGCAGTCTGATAAATTGAGAGTCGTTCAGCTGATATCTCATTTTAACAGATTAATCGATTACTGAAACAGTGTGCTAACTTTTGTCTTATGCAAAAGTCCCGGCCAGCCTGAATGAAAGCACGTTTTTTGTCATTCCGAGGCGCACTAACAGCAAAGTTACTTATTAATCCAAGTCTTTTAAGTGACTCAGTAGAAAGTGGCCCAATTGTAACGTTTTCAGCAATAAGATAAACCTACATTAACCTGCAAGAGGGGTGACTCTAAACTGTTGCTGTGACCCACAGCCTAATTCAAACCCTTGTTTGTAGAACGGCAAATTTAAAACCATTTTAATCAATAAATGGGTAAGTCTTGCCCGAAATCCTTCTCCCATAGTGGAAAGATTCCCATCAGTCTTAATGGAGCAGAATATACCTTTTTTTTTTTTTTTAACCTTACTTGTCTGATTTTGCTGGTGGTGACTTTTATTTGTGGCGTGTCAAGTGTCACAGAGAATGAAGAAATAATGGTGGTGTTAAGGTTGCCCGTTTGCTCTGATTCTCTCATGCTTCTTTCAGCAGTTTCAAAATGTGCCTGTATTGAGGTTCTGGTTTTAGGTCCACCTATTTAAAATTGAGTTTTTGATCAACCCACTAAACGTTTAGAATGGAGTTAAGCCTAAACATCAGCAAGCAGCCCCAGTTGTTCCCAGTGGTGAGATTTTTATGGTTTTCATAATACAATAAAATAGCAAACAGAATAAGTAGAATACAGAGTCCTATCTTAAAAGTACGGTAATTCTTATCCAAGAGACCAACATTTCCCTATCCCTCACCCAGGGTCCTCCATCAACCATCTCCCACCCCCATGAGAATATAGTCTCTGGACCTTAATAAAGGTCAGAAAGCAGCCCTAGCTATTTTATTGCATTTTTTAAAATAAATGCAAATGGTTTATTGTATCCTCTGACTCAGCTATACAGCTGCAAATAAAACATGTGTTGTAAAATGCATTACACAAATATGACACTAGATGGCGACGGTGAGCTATGGCAAAGTCGATATATTTTTCAAAACTTTTTTTAAAAAAAGTTTTCACAACTTTTTTTTAATATGCGTCTAGATTCCACCCTAGTCAAGTTTTCTCTGTCCTGGCGGTTCTGAATTTCTTTAACCAAACCAAGGATGATTGCTATTGTGTAATGTGTCGGTTGCCTGTTGTGTTGAAATCTGGATTATTTTATCTCTGCTGCAGAATGAGAAGAAATCGTGAAGCAACTGCTCACACGAAGGCTCCCCCTTCCCCCTTCTTTTTGATACTGAATTGGTTCATTTGGGTATAAAACCCCTTCACACCCCTTAATAATTTGAACTAAATTTACTACATAAGACAAAGGCACAACTCAGCAGATGAGAACTACCTTGGGGGGGGGGGTTCTAGATTTTGGAAGTCGTGAAAGCAATCCCATTTTGTCTGTGCTAAAATTCCTGGTTTACCCTTATCGACCAGCTGCTAGCTTTTCAGTTTTGGTCCACTTTTATCTTGTGTGTACTAATGTTTCCGCTGACTTTTTTTTCTTTCAATTGCCTGTTTCGATCTCGTTATATAGTTGGGTTTTCCCCCCTTTAAAAATATTGAAAATGTTGGCATATATAAATCTTTAAAAATATAAATAACCAGGGGGATCTGCAGCAAAATGTCATGGAACGGAGTGATCCTGTTTAGGGTGCCAGCCAGGCTGGCGTGCCCATCTCCAGGATATTCCGTTCCGTTTCCCCTCCCCACTAGTATTCAGACAGCTTTGTGTACCAACTGAGCATGCTCAACTCTAATTGGGCTGATTGTTTATCTATCATCTATCTATCTCTATCTATCATCTATCTATCTATCTATCATCTATCTATCTATCTATCTATCTATCATCTATCTATCTATCATCTATCTATATCTATCTATCTATCATCTATCTATCTATCTATCTATCTATCTATCTATCTATCTATCATCTATCTATCATCTATCTATCTATCTATCTATCTATCTATCTATCTATCTATCATCTATCTATCTATCATCTATCTATCTATCTATCTATCTATCTATCTATCATCTATCTATCTATCTATCTATCTATCTATCTATCTATCTATCATCTATCTATATCTATCTATATCTATCTATCTATCATCTATCTATAATCTATATCTATCTATCTATCCATCTATCTATCTATCTATCTATCATCTATCATCTATCTATCTATCTATATCTACCATCTATCTATCTATCATCTATCGCCCGCCCTTCACTGTAAGATCCCAGGGCAGGTTACAGCATTAAAAACAAAATTAAAAACAATTGTGGGTGTCCCCTGCCTTTTGTTCCTCTCTCCCTAGTTCTGCAGACATTGGGGTCCCCCCAAATCTGTTGCCACCTCTCTTTGGTATCTGGATGGTGTCATTTTGGGTACATAAAAGATCCCGCTATTTACAGACTCTTCAAACGGGACAGAGGAAAAATAAAAGTGTAAGAAACTGACTATGCTGGGGCAGATCAAAAGTCACCAACCGCAGCTCCGCTGTATGTGTTCCTAGGAAGCTGGCTGTGGCAGAGATGTAACCATTCCCTGCAGTTCGTCCCCAGAAACTAGTCATCAGACAGACTCTGACGACAGAGGCTCCCTTTCTAGCTAGGTAAAGGTAAAGGGACCCCTGACCATTAGGTCCAGTCGCGGCCGACTCTGGGGTTGCGGCGCTCAACTCGCTTTATTGGCCGAGGGAGCCGGCGTATAGCTTCCGGGTCATGTGGCCAGCATGACTAAGCCGCTTCTGGCGAACCAGAGCAGCGCACGGAAACGCCGTTTACCTTCCCACCGGAGCGGTACCTATTTATCTACTTGCACTTTGACGTGCTTTCGAACTGCTAGGTTGGCAGGAGCAGGGGCGGGGCAATGGGAGCTCACCCCGTCGCGGGGATTCGAACTGCCGACCTTCTGATCTGCAAGTCCTAGGCTCTGGTTTAACCCACATCGCCACCCGGATCCCTCCTTTCTACAGCTACAACCGTTGATAAGCCTTAATCCTTCATGAAATCAGGATGCCTAAAGTTAACCGATCAGCGTCCTTTCTTCTGACAGGCATTTAAAGCACATAAATACACAAAGCTGGCAATTTTAAAATACTGTACAGAAGGAAGTGTTCTTAATGTGCTGATGCTGATTTCACCTGGTGAAACCAAATCTTCCTAGAAAGGGAAAAGATTCTGACCCTGTTTGGAGGCGTGTTGTATTTGTCCTTTTGCACATTCGTCTTATATAGAGGAGCTTTATCAGGGAGAACAAACTAATGTGTTAGAGGGGGACTAGGAGAGAGGATTGGAATCATGCGCCGTTACTCTGCCCTACTGTTCTCCATTCACAGGGCTTTAAGTTTCGCCTCCTTGCTATACAAAACAGCCACCAGCCTGGACGGCTTCAGAAAGGGCTACGAACACAGCAAATGTTTTGGGGACGGGGTTGCCTGGCATGTTTTGCAACGACGTCCCCCCTCCATTTGCATGGAAAAGTCCTTTTTGAAGCTCATAGGTGGGTTCCAGAGCAGTTTGCAACAGAGGTGTGCCTCTTCCAGCTCTCCTTGCATCTTAGAGGTGCAATTCTGACACCTAGCCAGGCCTGGATTTAGGTTTGACGAGGCCCTAAGCTACTGAAGGTCCTTTGTCCAGCTGTCCTTTGTCAACAACAAATTGTTGCTGTTTTTTGTGTTGAATATATGCTATATGGTAATTTATGGACCTCACAGGTATCTAAAGCCATTTGCACATGTTGTGTTGCAACCGGTCCATGCAGAATGTAGGCACCCTATACCGTAGAACCTCGGCTTTTGCAACTTCGGGTTGCAAAAGCAGCAAACCTGGAAGTATTTTCCCAGGTTTCGCTGCTCGTGCATGCGCAGAAGCGCTCTATGCGCCACACGCATGTGCAGAAGCACTCTATCGCGCTGCGTGCATGCGCAGAACAGGCACCTCCTGTTGCAGAAACCTCGGGATCTGGACCAGAGCTCCGGAACGGATCCCGTCTGCAACTGGAGGTACTACGGTATGTAGAAATGAGCAAACCCGTGATATTTTAGGGAACAGGCTAGCAGGTGGGGCCCATTACTTACATCATAGGAGCCTACACAACACAAAACACTGTTGCTGTATGTAGGTTTTATTTTATTTGTTTTTTATCTTATATTTTGGAAATGTACATCCAGGTTTTTTTCCCTTTAATTTTTTGGGGGGTCCCCAAGAGAGTGGGGCCCTAAGCTATAGCTTGTTTAGCTTATACGTAAATCTGGCACTGCACCCAGTTAGTAACTTCTGCCAGGTGCTTGGACCCAGTACAAGAAGTGGTGCTAATGGCAAAGTGACCCAGACTTGGTCACTCCAAATCCCACACCATAAGTGTGGTCTCTCTTGGCAGGGACTCAAATGATCCCGACACCGTCAAGTCTCGCTTGGCCCCCAAGACTAACTTGGGCTGTTCTTAGTTTTCACTGGCTGTTGCTCAGTGAGTTCCATCGTCACCCCAAACAGAACTTTTGAGGCGTCAATTTTTCACGCGTTCAGTTTTTTAAAAAAAGGATTCGTGTTTTAGTTGTTTATTACGATTATATACAGCAGGCTTCCTCAACCTCGGCCCTCCACATGTTTTTGGCCTACAACTCCCATGATCCCTAGCTAGCAGGACCAGCGGTCAGGGATGATGGGAATTGTAGTCTCAAAACATCTGGAGGGCTGAGGTTGAGGAAGCCTTTCTGCCAAGACACCCAAGGTGGTTTACAAATTATAAAAAACCAAAACAAATAAATCACATGAAATATTGTATATATGTAGATCTGTATCAATTAGCTGCTACTTAAGGTAAAGGAAAGGGAAAGGGACCCCTGACCATTAGGTCCAGTCGTGGCCGACTCTGGGGTTGCGGCGCTCATCTCGCTTTATTGGCCGAGGGAGCCGGCGTACAGCTTCCGGGTCATGTGGCCAGCATGACTAAGCCGCTTCTGGCGAACCAGAGCAGCGCATGGAAACGCCGTTTACCTTCCCGCCGGAGTGGTACCTATTTATCTACTTGCACTTTGACGTGCTTTCGAACTGCTAGGCTGGCAGGAGCAGGGACCTAGCAACAGGAGCTCACCCCGTTGTGGGGATTCGAACCACCAACCTTCTGATCGGCAAGTCCTAGGCTCTGTGGTTTAACCCAATCCATCCTTTGCTAATCATCCTGCCTTTCTTTAACTGTAAATCTAGGGGCAGACTTTAAACATCATTATTACTGTGCAATGCGTGGTCCTTAAGGCACAGTCTGGGGAAAGGGCCAAGGCTCAGGGGCAGAACATGTGCTTTGCATGCAGAAGGTCCCAAATTCAATTCCTGGCATCCCAGGAATGGTATAGTGCTGCTTCTTAAGTTCTTCTGTTCCATGTCATCTGGCTACTTTTAATTGACTTCCTTCCTTCCCTGCTTCGGTTTTCTTGAGATATATCCCCTCCTGTAGATTCTTATTCCCCTTCTATGCACATCACAGGAATTATGTTAACCCTGCCATAGTTTTTAAGCTTCTACAGTTTGTTCTTATATATGCCATAAATTTACCCCATTCTTCATCAAACTTTGTCCCTTTTTGGTCTCTTATTCTATATGTCATTTTAGCTAATTCTGTATATTCAAAAAATTTATTCTATATTTTGTAGATTGCTTAGTGATCTACGATTGCAGACAATTCGTAAATATTGCAAATTATATCTGGAAATGGCCACAAGCTCACTGGCAGAGCATCGGCTTTGCAAAAAGTGCTCAGCCACACCTGCAGGTAGACATCCCTGCCTGAAACCCATGAAGAGCTGCTGCCAGTCCGTGCAGGTAATACTGAACTAGATGGGCCTATCCTCTGCCTCGGGATCAGCCAGGTTTGTTTTTCCTTTTTGTTCTGACTGGCCCTATGCTGGAATAAGTGGACCTCGGATCTGATCTTTGGGAAGCCTGCAAACAGGACTTGGGCACTACAAGTTCTTCTCTGTCGTAAAAAAATCATAAGATTTTTATATATTATTATTATTATTATTATTATTAGTAGTAGTAGTAGTAGTAAATTTATATACTACCCTTTGTGTGTGTGTGTGTGTCTATAGGATGTGTGGATCCAGAATTGGCCTCCACAGTCACTTACGGACTCACAGTTAAAACCGTGTTCACAGAAGACAATCTTACTCGTCTACGATTGATCGCCAAAGACAGACATAGGCAAACTCGGCCCTCCAGGTGTTTTGGGACTACAACTCCCATCATCCCTAGCTAACAAGACCAGTGGTCAGGGATGATGGGCGTTGTAGTCCCAAAACAGCTGGAGGGCCAAGTTTGACTATGCCTGGCCAAAGAAGATCGATTTCTCTCTCTCTCTCTCTCTCTCTCTCTCTCTCTCTCCACACACACATACAGTTTGAGCTATCGTTACGCTACCGACGTTGCGATGGAAATCTTATCAAATAAATAAAGAGGCGTCATCAAGCGACAAGGGCGTGAGCAACCACCCGTTGCCGCCCAGGTTTGCCAAGGGCACACCGTAAGCCTGCCCTAATTTGCAGTGTTGGGTAGAAAGACTTGCTATCATCAGACGTCAAAGAAATAAACAACTATCGGACTTTTAGAAGACATCCAAAGGCAGCCCTGTTTAGGGAAGCTTTTAATATTTGAAGAATCATTGTATTTTAATATTCTTCTGGAAGCTGCCCAGAGTGGCTGGGGAAACCCAGCCAGATGGGTGGGGTATAAATAAATTATTATTATTATTATTATTATTATTATTATTATTATTATTATGCTGGCTGGGGCTGATGGGGCTGATGTTCTGATAAGAACATAAGAAGTGCTGGATCCGGCCAATGGCCCATTTAGTCCAGCATTCTGTTCTCACAGTGGCCAGCCAGATTCCTGTAGGAAACTCCAAGCAGGCTCCGATCACAAGAGCCCCTCTCCCCTCTCGTGGTTTCCAGAAGCTGGTACAGTGGTACCTCAGGTTAAGTACTTAATTCGTTCTGGAGGACCGTTCTTAACCTGAAATTGTTCTTAACCTGAAGCACCACTTTAGCTTATGGGGCCTCCTTCTGACGCCGCGCCGCTGGAGCACGATTTCTGTTCTCATCCTGAAGCAAAGTTCTTAACCCGAGGTACTATTTCTGGCTTAGTGGAGTCTGTAACCTGAAGCGTATGTAACCCGAGGTACCACTGTATTCAGAAGCTTGGCTGCCTCCAGCCGTTCCGTCGAGCATAGCCGTCACTGTAGTCCAAAACACCTTGGGGGCACCAGGTTGGGGTAGGCTGCTATAGAGGCACACCTGCTGCCTGCCTTGATGTAATTTAAAGAATCTATTTATTTTTCCACAGGCTTTTAAAAGACAATGATTTCCCAGCCTGTGTTATGCTTAACGTTGGGGCTGTTTTATTCTGACATTTCCCCAGAGTCACATGAACTGCTGCTTGTGAAACATTATTATGTACCTCAGGTTAAGTACTTAATTCGTTCCGGAGGTCCGTTCTTAACCTGAAACTGTTCTTAACCTGAAGCACCACTTTAGCTAATGGGACCTCCTGCCGCCGCTGCGCTGCCGGAGCACGATTTCTGTTCTCATCCTGAAGCAAAGTTCTTAATATTTCTGGGTTACCGGAGTCTGTAACCTGAAGTGTATGTAACCTGAAGCGTATGTAACCCGGGGTACCACTGTATTATTATTATTAAGCTTTTGTTGGTTATACCTTGATTGTTTCAGTGATGGTTTATAACACGGTGCTGTTGCTGATGTTAAAATATCGGGTAACGTCGCGCAGAGAATTGCACTGGTCGGGAGGCTGGTAGATAGGGGGAATAAAATAAATAATGACCCTTGGCAACCCGTGCGTAAGAGGCAGAGCTTAGCACCCGGCGGAAGCGACGTGGCAATATTAATATATTTTCCATTGCTTAGGTTACTGTGTGCGCTGATTGTATTGCCGGCTTGGATTCAAGCCAAAGGTCCGTGTAGCCTGCCATTTTGGAGACTCGGTGCCTCTGAGTGACCCAGCAGACGTCATCACAGAGATGCTCACCCACCCTTGTCGCTAGTCCTCAATGATTGGCTTTTAGCGGTACGGCAGGGCTTCCATTTTAGATCTCATCATGGTGACCGCAGTTTATCTGCCCCTGAGGAAATTTATCTAATCTTTCTGCAGAACTATTGATAGGAGCTCCTATGACTGCATCCTCTTTTGGGTAGTTCCACAAGTTAAGTACGAGTCACGTGAAGTGTTTCATTTTGTTAGCCAATCTTCGTGCGGCCCTCAGTTCTAGAGAGACACACAGATTTATTTTCTTATCTCAAGTTAATTTCCACTGTGTTCCGTGAGAGTTACTCCTAAGCAAGTGTCCATTGAATTGGGACCTTAGATTTTTAAAAAAGAGACTTCTGTTTGAGTACATTATGTGCAGAATGGTATAATAATAATAATAATAATAATAATAATAATAATAATAATAATAATATATTATATATACCCCCGTCCATCTGGCTGGGTTTCCCCAGCCACTCTAGGTGGTGGCTCCCAACCGAATATTAAAAACACGATACAGCATTAAACATTAAAAACTTCCCTAAACAGGGCTGCCTTCAGATGTCTTCTAAAAGTCAGATAGTTGTTTATTTCCTTGACATCTGAAGGGAGGGTGTTCCACAAGGCGGGTGCCACTACCAAGAAGGCCCTCTGCCTGGTTCCCTGTCACCTCACTTCTCACAGGGAGGGAACCTCTAGAAGGCCCTCGGACCTCAGTGTCTGAGCTGAACAATTGGGTGGAGACGCTCCTTCAGGTATACAGGACTGAGGCCATTTAGGGCTTTAAAGGTCAGCACCAACACTTTGAATTGTGCTCGGAAACGTACTGGGAGCCAATGCAGGTCTTTCAGGACCGGTGTTATATGGTCTCGGCGGCCGCTCCCAGTCCCCACCCAGTCTAGCTGCCAGAATGAGTGTTTTTTGGAGCAATCCTGGCCACCCGTGCATTGTTGAGAGAGCGCAAGGAACTACAGTGGTACCTCGGGTTACATACGCTTCAGGTTACAGACTCCACTAACCCATAAATAGTACCTTGGGTTAAGAACTTTGCTTCAGGATGAGAACAGAAATCGTGCTGCGGCGGCAGCGGGAGGCCCCATTAGCTAAAGTGGTGCTTCAGGTTAAGAACAGTTTCAGGTTAAGTACGGACCTCCGGAACGAATTAAGTACTTAACCCGAGGTACCACTGTAAGTGGACCACGTAGCAGTAGTGGACAGGGGAGAAAGCAAAAAAGGCGCGTTCGGGCGACAGAGGGCTATGCACTGCACTGCTTTTACTCCCCAACACAGGGTGTTATATATATATTTTAGGGGTGGGGGACGGACACAGGTATTGTCCCTGTCTAGAATTACAACAGGAAGCAGCAATCTCTCAAAAGGCATGAGCAACAGAGCTCAGGATCTGAAGTGCTGGCAAGTTCCTGCTAAACCCAAACCGTAGTACCTGTGTTGGCATTGAAGAAACCCAGCCAGTCCCCTCCATAAGGGCCACCTTGTGCCCTCTTTGGAGGCAGAGGGGGAATTAAACCTCAGCAGTATAGATCGCATCTGGGAAAAACTCCTCCTGAGACCCTGGGAAGCTGATGTCAGTCAGCGTAGAGTAGGCAACATGCAGCCATTTTAGAAACTGGCGCCGCGACCTAGCCGACACCTGGGGCTGAGGGGGCTGAGGAGCAACGTGTTGGGATTATAAGCTTCTTTGCTCAGTAATTAAATTTAATTAAAAACCAAAGAAATATGACACCGGGTTTTCTTTTTCTCCCACCTCCAAGACCCTGCAACCGCAGTTTTAATTTATATTGCTGCAACGGCAGGGAGGCGAGGGAGGAAGCACGGAATATGGAATCGATGGCAAAGTTTTCCAACCGCAAGAAAGGTGGCTTTGAGATTAGAAAGAGCTTGCAGGAGAAAATGGCTCTTTTTGGGATACGGGACCAAGACGATATTGGTATAATGCTGCGTCGGCTTAAGAGAAAGCTGGTTTTTTGAAAGACCCAGCTCCCGTTTTTGGAATGTAAAGTACTAAGGTGGCCTAGGCCCTTAGGTGCTGCGATCAACCTGGTTGGAGGCTTCCTTTAGAAAACTTTACAGACTGTAACCATAAAACGACGGCCATAAAAACGGCGAGGTAAACAGACATGGGGGGTTGGAGACGTCATTTGGCCCATAATCAGAGGTTGTAAATAAACGGTTGGATGCCAGGTGGTAAGAACAGAGCTGGGTGACCCATGGCTTTCATGCCCTTCCACTGGCACCTGGGATAGAGCCATGGTGACGCCGTGGCAGATCGCATGCCTTGCATGCAGAAGGTTCAATCCCCAATCTCTGGGAAGGATTCGCTATCCGAAACCTTGGAGAGGCACAACCAGTCCTCTGAGCTGGACAGGCCCATGGATTGACCAGATACAACGCAGCAAGCTTTTGTTTCATTTTGACTGGCTAGGCCAGAACTCTGGAATAATTGGGTCCGATCTAGGAAGGCAATTCTTAACATCCCTAGGAACACAAGAAGAACCTCCTGGGTCAAGCTGGTGGTGGCCCAGCAGACTGTTTTCACAGTGACCCGCCATATCCCACAAGCAGGACCTTGGTGCGAAACCTACTCTCCCCACTTGGGATTTCCCAAAAACTGGTATTATTTGGAAGTTTTACTGCCCCCAACAGTGGAAATAGAACGTAGCTACTAGTAGCTCCATGGATAGTCTTGGATCCACTCCATGGATTTGCCTAATCCTGTTTTAGAGCCATGCAATCTGGGGTCCACCACTGCCTCTTCTGAGAGCGAATTCTACATGTTACTGAATTCCACAAGGTTGAACTGCTGAACTAAATTATACCGCCTGCTATTTTTCCTTCCTTTTAAGTTGTCGACAGGTAGAATACGCCGTCTCTGTCTGCCTAGTAGAGATGCCTGGGACGGTTCCTTATAACAACAGGAGTTTTGAGCGGCATATTCTGATAAAGGAAGTATATAGCCCAACACTCTGGAAGCACACAAGAGAGTTCCCAAGATTGCAGTACAGCCAGGTCTCACAATTAACGTTATATCTCATGCGTGTCCTAAATAGAGCAGTCACAGTTGCTTCTTTTAAACCCTACTCCTTAAAAAAAGAGAAAGGCATCCATTCCCAAGTTATTCCCAAATTATTCCCAAGTTGTTGGGGGTTTTTTTGCGCTATTTGGCACTTACCTCCGTGGGTTCGTTGTAGTATGAAGTCCATTCGGAAATGTCGTGCGATTCCATCTTGACAGAGCCCAGCATTCCAAAATCCCAGTAAGAAAGGGGGGAAAGGGAATCTTGCGAGCGCACACTAATTTTAATTTTTTTTTAATCCTGGAATTGCTTTCTTTGCAAGGTTTAGTTATTACTATTCTTTGTCTTCTCAAAAAAATAAATGTGTTCTTTCTGAAATCCACCCGGCGACTGAGTCTGGTGCCGAATTAACTGTCCGCCTCCTCCTTTCGCCTCCCCTGAAAATGCACAAGGGCACTTTGGGAGCAGAGTTAAAGGAATCAACAGGCTTCCATGGTGTAGGGCAAAGTGAGACGATCCCTCCAATATTGGGGCATCGAGCCCGTTGCTTCCTCCCGCGGGGTGTTTCCGTGACACGCTTGCTGACCGCTGCCGTGTAGACCTGAACTGCTGCGTGTCCTCAGCTTGTCTCCAAGTAGATGAAGGGCTGTCCCTCTGGACAGAACCAAGTCTTTATAAAGCCAGGCATTTGCTCCCAATACTCCACCCGCTGGATGGCAATCAGAGTGTTCTTACCTGAGGTTTATCCCAGCCGGCCAGGCCAGGTTACCTCTGCCACCTTGTGGAAGAGAGGAGTTCGGCAAGAAAGCTGGCCACCAAGTGGGTATCACACAACAGAGGCTCCTGTGGGTTAAATTACACTCAGGCTGGATGGACAGGGATGGCTGAGGTTGGCGACTGAGCCTGGGCAGTAAGACAGGCAAAGGGCACAGTTCGCACCCACAGCCATCAGAAGCAGAGGGAGAACATTTGCAGTTTGTATGCTCTGCTGTTGGCAAGTTAAGAGAGCTCGCTGGGTCTCTGGTCAATTCCTTTCCCCAGTCCTGGAGCTGGTGTGTTCAAGGGAAACGTTGCGTTTTCGTTTTGAGTGGTGAGAGTATTCAGGTTGCCAACTTTAAACTAGGCGTTACAGCTGTTCCTTAAGTGTACAGAGAAAATATTTGCCTCTGTAGCGTGAAGAGCTTCAGTTGTTGTTTAGTTGTTTAGTTGTGTCCGACTCTTCGTGACCCCCTGGACCAGAGCACGCCAGGCACTCCTGTCTTCCACTGCCTCCCGCAGTTTGGTCAAACTCATGCTGGTAGCTTCGAGAACACTGTCCAACCATCTTGTCCTCTGTCGTCCCCTTCTCCTTGTGTCCTCCATCTTTCCCAACATCAGGGCCTTTTCCAGGGAGTCTTCTCTTCTCATGAGGTGGCCAAAGTATCGGAGTCTCAGCTTCAGGATTTGTCCTTCCAGGGAGCACTCAGGGCTGATTTCCTTCAGAATGGATAGGTTTGATCTTCTTGCAGTCCATGGGACTCTCAAAAGTCTCCTCCAGCACCAGAATTCAAAAGCATCAATTCTTCAGCAATCAGCCTTCTTTATGGTCCAGCTCTCACTTCCATATATCACTACTGAGAAAACTTTGTTGGCAAGGTGATGTCTCTGCTTTTTAAGATGCTGTCTAGGTTTGTCATTGCTTTTCTCCCAAGAAGCAGGCGTCTTTTAATTTCGTGGCTGCTGTCACCATCTGCAGTGATCATGGAGCCCAAGAAAGTAAAATCTCTCACTGCCTCCATTTCTTCCCCTTCTATTTGCCAGGAGGTGATGGGACCAGTGGCCATGATCTTCGTTTTTTTGATGTTGAGCTTCAGACCATATTT
The DNA here is from genome assembly GCF_964188315.1 of Podarcis muralis. Lineage (NCBI taxonomy): Eukaryota > Metazoa > Chordata > Lepidosauria > Squamata > Lacertidae > Podarcis > Podarcis muralis. The sequence goes on from NC_135661.1 coordinate 84,794,381, forward strand.
TGCGCTCTCCTCTTTCAGCCTCATTAAAAGGTTCTTTAATTCCTCCTCACTTTCTGCCATCAAGGTTGTGTCATCTGCATATCTGAGGTTGTTGATATTTCTTCCGGCAATCTTAATTCCGGCTAGGGATTCATCCAGCCCAGCCTTTCTGATGTTAAAAACACAAGGTTTCCTGCGATCGGTCGGCAATCCCATAAAAGAGTTTCTCCCTTGTTTATTTTTGGGGGGAACCACATGCAATTATTTCTCATGGGCAGCTACAGGCCCATTCCAACAAGAAAGAAAAGTGGGAGGCATTTAAAAAAAGCCAGGGTGGCTGCATAAGGAACTTACAGGTGAGCTGGTACTTAAGAAGGGCATGTATAAGAAATGGAAGAAAGGGGAAATCGCAAAGGAAGAGTATACATGCGTAGCCGACAGTTGCAGGGAGAAGGTCAGACAGGCCAAAGCTCAGAATGAGCTCAGGCTTGTTAGAGAGGTTGGAAATAAGGTTTATTTGGTTCTGTTCGAAGCAAGTGGGAGAACATGCGAGTAGTAGGTCCTCTGCGGAGAAGAAGGAGAATTGCTGTTAGGTGATGTTAGGCGGATATTATGTACTGAAGTTCTCACCCTGGGCCAGCAGGGGGATACTGTAGATAGTTTTCACTCAGGTCCACATATGCAAATAAGGGATTGAAAGTGACGTTCAGTGATTGGATAGTTACAGAAAGCTGTTACAGTTGCGTTGTACTGGAGCTCTATATAAGCAGGCTGGCTGAACACTTCAGTTCAGTTCTGTTCTGGCCTGTGAATAAGCAAGAGCTGTTTGAAGAATCGCTGTGTCGTCTGATATGTTCACCCGCAACTTAACAGCGGAACTGCTCAACACCTACTTTGCCTCTCCCTCCACTCAGAAGGAAAGCATTGCCCCGCCTGGTGATTACAGAATAAATGATGCAAGGAGGGAGCTGCAGGCCAAGACTGGTTGGGACTGAACCTGGGAGCTTCCGCATACAGAGTGATTGCTTTGCCACTGAGCTACAGTCCTGCCCCACTCCCAGCTCACTCGGGTACCCTTTACCATGAGGGGACACAGGTGGCGCTGTGGGTTAAACCACAGAGCCTAGGACTTGCCGATCAGAAGGTCGGCGGTTCGAATCCCCGCGACGGGGTCCTGTTGCTTGGTCTCTGCTCCTGCCAACCTAGCAGTTCGAAAGCACCTCAAAGTGCAAGTAGATAAATAGGTACCACTCCGGCGGGAAGGTAAACGGCGTTTCCGTGCGCTGCTCTTGTTTGCCAGAAGCGGCTTAGTCATGCTGGCCACATGACCCGGAAGCTGTATGCCGGCTCCCTCGGCCAATAAAGCAAGATGAGCACCGCAACCCCAGAGTCAGCCACGACTGGACCTAATGGTCAGGGGACCCTTTACCTTTACCTATAAGTAGGATAGCTGCACAGAGTTCAGGAGACAAGCAGGCTGTGTGTCTGGTCGAGGTGTTACTGGGCAGGGGCCGGACTGACCTGTCAGGCAATGGATGTGTTTGTGTGAAGGGAGGAGTCGGTCATGTAATGACTCCCATATCCAGCAGCGATCTGGACACAGAGGCTGCAGGGACACCCAATTGATTGAGTGTTGTTTTTTAGAGTACAATTTTTATTAATTTAAAAAGACTACTGGCTTTTGGTACAGTTCCATGCAGTAGCTTCAATACAGGTGTACAGCAACAGACAATGTCATAAAGAACAAAGTTTAGTCAGTTAAAGGGAAAGATTGCAGGGGAGGGTTGTGTTGTTGTTGTTTTTTTGCAAGAGTAAGAAGAAAGGAAGATGAACTAGGGAGTTGTTTAAATCACAGTTCTCCAGAGCTTTTGCTTCAGTTTAAACAAAATTTAGGCAACCATACATTGTGACATTGTTACAGAAAATAGGGAAAAACATTTGCTGAGAATTCTGACTGGAACCGATTGATTGAGTTGATGGACCTGTTGCATTTATCTCTCAGCTGTCTTCCACGGAGCGTAAGAAGCTGTCCATAGTTCCTGTCTTCCCCCATGTTATCCTTGCTACAATCTTGTGAGGGAGGTTAGGCTGAGAGTGAGCGTGGTGTCGTGGTTAGAGCAGAGGTTTCCAAATGGTGTGTCGTGACACATTAGTGTGTCGCGGCTCTGTTGCGTGAACGCTCTCCATACTCCTCCCAGGGCTGGAAAGGGGTTAGTTTAACCTCCGATTTGCTGGTAAAACCAAGTTAGTGTGTTGTGAAATGATGCGTGTCTAAAAAGTGTGCCATCAGCCTGAAAAAGTTGGAAAGCTCTGGATTAGAGTGTCAGACTAGGACCTGGGAGATGATGTCTAAATGATCAAGGACCATATGCAGCTACAAGTCCCCATGTGTGGAGGAGCCCAGTTTCCCCACTAAAAACACCCCAGAAGTATCGATAGCCTTATGTCCATCGACAACAAGAACTGATCTTGTAAATGCAACACCAAGCATTTGGGGAAATTTTGGCTCATCAAATTCCGGCCTGCATTGACACCCCAGGCTGCTTCTCTCTCACCCCTTAATAGCGAGCTCAAAATCCATATCTCAGCCTTCACCCGAACTAGACATCTATTCAACGACCATACAAAGTCATCCCATACAGAGGTGAGCCATTGGCCAAACAGGCTGGTATTGTCTACTCTGTGGCTGCTGGTAGCTCCAAGAGGCCACAACTGGAGGTCTTTTCCTGATCTGATAACTGAAATCCTTTAACTGGGGTGGTGTTGGGGTTCTTCTGGATGTGAAGACTTTGGCTCCCTCTCAAGATTCCATAGAGCCTGAATTGCATGCAAATCTGCATTTGCTTGCATTAATCCCTTCCTTCCATTTTCCTTTTCTACTGACCCCCTGTTCTCTTTCTCCCACCCCTGTCTAAATTTAGATTGTAAGTTCCTTGTGGCAGGGACTTGACTTTTGCCTTTGGTACCCTGTAAGGCTCCATATCAGATGGTGACAGCAGCCGTGAAATTAAAAGACGCCTGCTTCTTGGGAGAAAAGCAATGACAAACCTAGACAGCATCCTAAAAAACAGAGACATCACCTTGCCGACAAAGGTCCATATAGTTCAAGCTATGGTTCTCCCAGTAGTGATGTACGGAAGTGAGAGCTGGACCATAAAGAAGGCTGATCGCCAAAGAATGGATGCTGAGGCTCCAAGACTTTGGCCACCTCATGAGAAGAGAAGACTCCCTGGAAAAGACCCTGATGTTGGGAAAGATGGAGGGCACAAGGAGAAGGGGACGACAGAGGACGAGATGGTGGGACAGTGTTCTCGAAGCTACCAGCATGAGTTTGACCAAACTGCGGGAGGCAGTGGAAGACAGGAGTGCCTGGCGTGCTCTGGTCCAGGGGGTCACGAAGAGTTGGACACAACTAAACGACTAAACAAGGCTGCATATGCACCCATGAAACTGGCTGGTTAGTTCACAGTATGTGAAATTCTGCTTTCAGTAGGTGGAATTCTGCTTCAATCCCTTTGTTCATTCAACTTTTTATTTATTTGTTATTGTTTTTATTAAAGATTTTATTGGGTTGCAAAAGCACATACATCGTCTCGATTTTCAGATCGTGAAATCCTTCCAGCAGATCAGCCTGTAATTGATGTGAGACTTTAACGTCTCGCATTACAGCCATTGTTATCTGTGATTGTTGCTGTCATATTATCATGGAGGAGCCGAATGATGTTCAAAGAAGAAGAACAGTCACAGCGTAAGGTTGGGGGAGAAGAGAGGATTCACCTTCCTTTTCCTTCTTAAAGTGGATGAGCTCTTTAATCTACTTTAAATATTCAAATCACTTCGGGTATGCATGTGTTAATTGGCTTATCCATGCCACAATGTCTGTGTTATCATCAACTGCTTTTTTGTGTGAATGGCAGTGCTCAGGGACGGGATTATCACCACCCGACTTTTCTGCATTTTGCTTCCTCCTGATTTCCTCATAAAGAATTGTTTTGCTGGATCAGGCCTGTGACCAATCTAATCCAGCATCCTGTTTTCACAGTGGCCAACCAAATTCCTGTAGGAACCCATCAAACAGGATTTGAACACAGGACCAACTCTCCCTTCCTGTGGTTTCCAGGAACTGGGATTCTAAAACATTGGGGCCTCCATTTGCAGAGACTGAGCGCCATCATTGGGGTTCGAAGCTACCCATAGTCCTCTCCTCCATGAATTTGTCCGGTCCTGTTTTAAAACAAGGGCACTCAGGTCTGGTTTTCCTGTGTGCTTGATTGAGAAAAGAAAAAGAAAAAAAAGCCAATGCAATTCTGGGCTGCATCAATAGGAGTATAGCATCTAGATCAAGGGAAGTAATAGTGCCACTGTATTCTGCTCTGGTCAGACCTCACCTGGAGTACTGTGTCCAGTTCTGGGCACCACAGTTCAAGAAGGACACTGACAAACTGGAACGTGTCCAGAGGAGGGCAACCAAAATGGTCAAAGGCCTGGAAACGATGCCTTATGAGGAACAGCTAAGGGAGCTGGGCATGTTTAGCCTGGAGAAGAGGAGGTTAAGGGGTGATATGATAGCCATGTTCAAATATATAAAAGGATGTCACATAGAGGAGGGAGAAAGGTTGTTTTCTGCTGCTCCAGAGAAGCGTACACGGAGCAATGGATCTAAACTACAAGAAAGAAGATTCCACCTAAACATTCGGAAGAACTTCCTGACAGTAAGAGCTGTTTGACAGTGGAATTTGCTGCCAAGGAGTGTGGTGGAGTCTCCTTCTTTGGAGGTCTTTAAGCAGAGGCTTGACAACCATATGTCAGGAGTGCTCTGATGGTGTTTCCTGCTTGGCAGGGGGTTGGACTCGATGGCCCTTGTGGTCTATTCCAACTCTATGATTCTATTCTATGATTCTAGGTGGCCTCAGTAGCCTGGAGTGCCTTCCATCAGCTTCGGCTGGTGGCCCAGCTACGCCCCTATCTGGACAGAGATAGCCTCACTGCTCTGGTAACCTCGAGGTTAGATTCCTGCAACGCGTTATACGTAGGGCTGCCTCCGAAGATGGTTCAGAAACTTCAGCTGGTGCAGAATTCAGCGGCCAGGTCGCTCACCGGAGCAAGACGGTTTGAACATGACACCGATCCTGGTCCGACGGCACTGGCTGCCAATTAGTTTCCGGGCCCAATTCAAAGTGCTGGCTTTGACCTGTAAAGCCTTAAACGGCTCAGGGCCGCAATACCTCAAGGACCGCCTCTTTCCATATGAACCTCCCCTGACCCTGAGATCATCTTCTGAGGCCCTCCTTCATGTGCCTCCTCCTCGAGAGGTCCAGAGGGTGGCAACACGAGGACGGGGCCTTCTCTGCAGTGGCTCCCCGTCTGTGGAATGCTCTCCCCAGGGAAGTTCGCCTGGCGCCTTCATTATACAGTGGTACCTCAGTTTACATACACTTCAGGTTACAGACTCTGCTAACCCAGAAATAATGCTTCAGGTTAAGAACTTTGCTTCAGGATAAGAACAGAAATTGTGCTCTGGCAGCGCAGCGGCAGCAGGAGGCCCCATTAGCTAAAGTGGTACCTCAGGTTAAGAACAGTTTCAGGTTAAGAACAGACCTCCGGAACGAATTAAGTTCTTAACCAGAGGTACCACTGTACACCTTTAGGCGCCAGGCAGAAACGTTCCTTTTTAACCAGGCCTTTGGTTGATCTGATTTCCACCTATGCCCTTTTAAAATGTGTTCTTTGGGGGGGCTATTGGGTTGTTGTTTTAATTTTTATAAGGTATTTTGTGGTTTTATATCTTGATTTTATTCTGCGAACTGCCCTGAAACCTCCGGGTATAGGGCGGTATATAAACTCAATAAATAATAAACAAACAACAACAACAACAGATGCTCCCATCCACAGCAGCTGGCAGCCCTGGGTGGACTGTTTCCTTGTCGTGCTGTCCGTCTCCTCCCCATAATCCCTTGGGCATGTGCACAGGTATTTCTGTACCTGTGCCCCCCCCCCCCCCGAAGTGTCCAAGAGCAAATGCCACCAGATTGTCATTGTTTAGTTTCTGTTAAGCCGATGGTGACAGCAGCCACGAAATTAAAAGATGCCTGCTTCTTGGGAGAAAAGCAAAGACAAACCTAGACTGCATCTTAAAAAGCAGAGACATCACCTTGCCAACAAAGGTCCGTATAGTTAAAGCTATGGTTTTCCCAGTAGTGATGTACAGAAGTGAGAGCTGGACCATAAAGAAGGCTGATCGCCAAAGAATGGATGCTTTTGAATTCTGGTGCTGGAAAAGACTTTTGAGAGTCCCATGGACTGCAAGAAGATCAAACCTATCCATTCTGAAGGAAATCAGCCCTGAGTGCTCACTGGAAGGACAGATCCTGAAGCTGAGACTCCAATACTTTGGCCACCTCATGAGAAGAGAAGACTCCCTGGAAAAGACCCTGATGTTGGGAAAGATGGAGGGCACAAGGAAAAGGGGATGGCAGAGGATGAGATGGTTGGACAGGGTTCTCAAAGCTACCAGCATGAGTTTGACCAAACTGCGGGAGGCAGTGGAAGACAGGAGTGCCTGGCGTGCTCTGGTCCAGGGGTCATGAAGAGTCAGACACAGCTAAACGACTAAACAACAACAATGTATGTACAGCCTCGAAGGTAAAACCCACTCACCCCGATGCTTGCAGATCTTGAGAGAATAGCTCCTCCAAACTGGGCTGCTAAAATCCCAGGTTGCCTTGATGTGAAAGTTGGTGGAAACAGACGTTTCCTTGGTGTGGAGGCCAGCAGAGACGAAATGGCAAGGCTTGTGCTCAGGTGAGGAGCAAACCGGAGGAGGCGTGTAGAGGCCACCAACCCAAGCACCACCACACATGACAAACTGCTTCTTCCCCCCCACCCCCAAGAAGCTACTGTGCTTCCACACCAATTATGATCGTGGGTAATAGTTTGCTTTTAAAGTGTGTTTTCATAATGTCATGTGGACAGCTTGCAAAAACTTGGCCCATGTGAGCAGCACAGTATTCCACTATAAATCTGAACCTGGTGGCGCTGGCAATGCGTCTGATGAAGTTCACAAAAGCTTGTGCCGTAAGAAGTGTGTAGGAGAAGTGATCAGCATTTTCCAACGTTACACCATCGAGATGGATTTGCGGTGCTGAAGAGGGGTTATTTTGTAGTTATCTTTCCACAAGAGCCGACATTGATGCCAAAATCCAGCATCGCCAGAGCTCTGCGAACGAGGCTTTTTCCTGATTGAAGTGCAGGGAAACCAAAATGCTGGTTTACAAAGCTATTGTACAGCGGTACCTCGGGTTACAAACACCTCAGGTTACAAACACTTTGGGTTACAGACTCTGCTAACCCGGAAGTAGTACCTCGGGTTAAGAACTTTGCCCCAGGATGAGAACAGAAATCGCGCACTAGCGGCACGGCAGCAGCAGGAGGCCCCATTAGCTAAAGTGGTATCTCAGGTTAAGAATGGTTTCAGGTTAAGAACAGACCTCCAGAACGAATTAAGTTGGTAACCAGAGGTACCACTGTACTACCAACCCTACTGTATGCTTGTGAAACATGGACCACTTATAAACACCATCTCCAACTCCTCAAGACTCCATCAACGGTGTCTCCGAAAAATTTTACACATCACTTGGGAAGACAGGTGAACTAATACCAGTATACTGGGAGGAGCAAAGATCACCAGTGTGTCTTCAACATCAACTTCGTTGGACTGGACATGTTGTGTGGATACCTGATTTATCATCTTCAAAAGCAAATGCTCTATTCTGAACTTAAAAATGGAAAGCGTAATGCTGGTGGTCAGCAAAGGAGCTTTAAAGACTTGTCTCAAGGCAAATGTAAAAAAATGTAGTATAAATACTGACAACTGGGAAACACTGGCCTGCGAGCGCTCCAGTTGGAGAACAGCCTTTACCAAAGGTGTCATGGGCTTTGAAGACACTCAAACTCAGGACGAAAGGGAGAAACGTGCTAGGAGGAAGGCACGCTTGGCAAATCCACACTGTGATCAACTCCAGCCCGGAAACCAATGTCCCCACTGTGGAAGGACATGTGGATCCAGAATCGGCCTCCACAGTCACTTACGGACTCACTGTTAAAACCGTGTTTATGGAAGACAATCTTACTTGGCTACGAGGGATCGCCATAGAAATAAATAAAAGTAGGTGTGTTGCACAAATGCTCCATTTGTCCTGGATGCTTGAGTTGAGATTCCTGCATTGTAGGACCTCTTGGGTCCGCCAGCTGTTTTCAGACTACAATTCCCATCATCCCTGACCACGGGTCTTGCTAGTTAGGGATGATGGGAATTGTAGTCCCAAACATCTGGAGGGCCGGAGTTTGCCTACCAGTGTTTCCCAACCTTGGGCCTCCAGCTGTTTTTGAACTACAACTCCCATCATCCCTAGCTAGCAAGACCAGTGGTCAGGGATGATGGGAATTGTAGTTCAAAAACAGCTGGAGGCCCCCGGTTGGGAAACACTGGCCTATGCCTGGCTTAAACAGTCACCCTTAACCAACTACAGCTCCCAGAATCCTTTGGAAGAAGCCACGACTGCTTAAAGTGGTATGATACTGCTTTAAAGTCTATAGTGCAGAAGGGACCTTTGGATTATTATTTTTTAGCAGAATACGCTGCCAACACAAACACACTACGTGCAATAACCAAGAACGGTGGTAGTAGTAAATGGGAAAAAAAAGATAATCAAGTTTATTGACAGAGACGAGTAAAAGAAATACAAATAAAAAACAAATTTTAACATTCTCTCTTCCCCCTCCCCGCGGTCTTAAATGTGGGAATCCAAACTGCCCCTGTCCTCTCTGCTTCTCTCCCCCCCCCCAATTAAAAAATCATGATTGCAACACAAATACAAGGTTGGCAGAACCATCTGCCCATGAGTCAAACCGATATAAAACCAGTTAGCTTCACTGCACCTGAAGTCATATCCCGGTGGGTGCTGGCCAACCCTCCTATGAAAACTCACTGTAGGACCACCTTTCTATGGAACACAGACCCCCCCCCCCACTCCCCAAATCCCTCCATTCAGAGCTGGTCATAATCTGCTCAGGAGAATACTGCCCAATCTCTGCAATGTTTTAATCTTAGGTGGGGCTAGGAATTAAAATCCAAACAGGGTGTGTGTGTGTCACTCTGTCATTTTGCCGTTTGCCAATTCAGGGATCCCTCCTGAGTGGCCTTTTAAAAAAAAAATGTTCTTTTTTATTTTTGGTGTGCATGCTTAAAATCTTTTGGTATGAAAAAATACCCTCCGCCCTCTCCAGCAACAACAACAAAAATCTACACAAGAGGCACTTCTTCCATTTCCATCTCTCCCGATCACCCCCTAATTTTCTAGGCCACCTCCCCACCCCCTGCCATCCCCCCCAATATATGATTCCCACATTGCTTTCTGCCTCCCGCCTGCCCGCCCTGTTCCTGCCCAGAATGAGACAAGTGTCCAAACTGGCTAGTTACAGAAATCTGGGACTCTATGTAAAACTGCAGAGATTTAGAAACTGTCCTATATACACAATGTCCGGGGAGGAGGGGCACTGGAAGAAACAGATGAGCTGGTGGAGAGACCTGTGGGTGGGATGGGGTGAAAATGGGGCACGTCACCCAGGATTAAAGGACGCCCACAAAGATTTCAGGGTCGCAAGGCTGTTTGGTCCGGGAGCGAGAGGAAGAGCAGGCTATCCACCAGAGGGGAAAGTGTTTCAGTGGAGATCTGTTTTGTGTGTTGGCTGGGACACTTGGACTTCAACAAGCTCATCTTCACACCTATCCAGGCATGGGCTAAAGACCCTGACTTGGGGCTTGATTCTGGAGGGCTCAATGCTGCCTACACGGACTGGCAGTGCCAATCAGGGATTGAAACGTCAACATTCTGCATGCAAAGCAGGTGAGCTACAGCCCTTCCTGAAGGATTGCCCTTCCATGCAATCCATGCCCTCTGTGTTTTACGAACAGCCTATCTCTGAAGACCAAGTCCGGGCCTAATGCTCTCGCCTTCATGCCCGGCTTGTGAATTTCCCAGAAGCCTCTGGTGGACAGCAACAAGGTGCTAGACTAAGTGGACCACTGGCCTGAGAGTCTGGTGGCAATTTCTAGGTGCTCCAGCAATAACCGGGCAGCACAGATTCACTCGTAAGGTGGGAGATGGCGCAGGCGCCCACTAGGCGCATGCCTGGCTCCCATGCTGCCTCCTTAGCCGACAACCACACAGCCACATGCCTGAAAATTGGGTTCAGCCCTTTGCGATGTGGCTGCTCAGAGTCCTGCCTCTCTCCCTGACCCCCCCCCCCCCACAACTGTCCTGATCTCGCACTCGCCTCCTAGCGGCTGGGGAAGTCCCTGGAACACATTAATGACAAGATCCCAACTGCTGTGCGATTTGGCCCACCCCTTTCGAAGACACCCCGATTCTGACGCTGCCATATTCTTTCCCCCTGCCCTCCCGTTTAAAGAGACCCACCCCTCCCCGCAAATCAACACCCACCCCGCCCTTCCCAGACCCTCGTAGTAGGTTACATAGATGTGGCTTCATATATAAGCTTGCTATGGAAATATTATTTAAAAAATAGATTTATGTACAATGATCGCCCCAGTCCACGGCTGGCTGAAGAGGGTGTCAGGCGGGGAATAAGTTACTAATTCCAGTCACTGCCACGGCGGTTGGGAGAGGGTTTCGAAGGGTGCGCAGGCATCCCACGACCCATCGGCCGCCCCCCTCCCTTTTCAGGGATCGCGCTCCTTTTTTACTTTAACGTCTCCGGCTAAGATGGTGGCGATCTCTCCCTGCATGAAGGCCCAGGGGACGTTGGAGCCCACCAGGGGGCATTTCTCGCCGCTGGGGCAATACACCTCTCCCGCGGCTCCTTGGGCTTTAATGAAATCCCGGGAGCAAGGGAAACAGAACTTGTGCCCGGGCACCGAGGGGCACTGGACAAAGTGGGTATCCTCCAGGCGCTCGTGGCAGATGGTGCAACACAGAGGGGCGCTGCTGGCAGCCCCCGAAGAATCGGGGGCACTCTGCGTACCGCTGGGCTCAACTCCCCCGGAAGAGTGGGCCCCGGAGGAAGAGGAGGAGGAGGTGGTGGTCGCTGGACCCGGCTCGCCGTTTCGTGGAACCAGGCGGTGCTGCCCCGAGGCGGCGGGCGACGCCGGGCTGGCGCTGTTTTGTCGGGCAGTGGTGGAGTGGACCGGGTTGGCTTCTTTGGTCCCCAGGGTGTCGGCCACGTTCTTGAGGGCCGTGATGGGCGAGGGGTCGTTCCGCAAGGAGCCTTCGGGCAAGGGCCCCTGGCCGGCCGAGGCGGGCAGGTGGGCCATGCCCGATGGGTACAGGCCGCCCGACCCCTGGGGCAGCCAGTGCTGCCTCTGCTGTTGCTCCTCGCTGGTCAGCTTGCCGGCCAGCTCCCCCTCTGGCTCGGGAGAGGCCTTGCGCCTCCTCATGACAGCCCGCGACGGGGGCACGGCCCTCAGCAACAGGCTGGGCGGCATGGCGCAGTTGCCGTCCAGGAACTGCTGGGGCAGGGCGTCGTGCGCCGGGGCCTCTCGGAAAAAGCGCACGCCTTCGGTGAAGAGTTCTCCGAGGAGGCGCCAGTCTCCGGTGCCATGGCGCTTCTCGTACTCCAGGTACTTGTATCCGGACGAGATGACCTTGCCCGGGTCCTTGAGGCAGTCCTGGAACATCTGCTTGGCCACTCCGAGGACGCCGGCGTAGACACTGCCCGAGCCGCACGGGTACTCTGTGAACAGCTTCATCTCGTACTCATAGCCGGGCCGGGGCGCGGCGTCGAAGGCGAAGATCCTCCCCACCAGCGCGTGGTCCTTCTTGAAGCGCACGTTGAAGGGCGCGCAGCCGTACAGCGCCAGCAGCTGCTCACGCACCGCCTTGGGCTTGCCGTGCCACTCCTCGGCCCGCCCGCGCATGGCCTCGTTCAGCTCGGCCAGGCACTCGGCGTTGCGCTGCTTCTCCTTCTCGTAGTCTGCGTAGGCCGCCCTCGCCGGCTTGGCCAGTTCTCCCAGGATGGGCGACGCCATGGCCAGAGAGGCCGGCCGGCCCCCCAGGCCCGACACGGCGGCCAGCAGGCCTTGGGGGGCTCCCATCAACCCCTGGGGCACCAGGCTGGGCGGCACGGGGCCGATCAGTGCCCTCCTGGCCGTGGGGCTCTGCCGGCTGCCCTCGCCCTCGTCGGAGGCACGTGCCAGGCCGTTGGGCAGGCGGGGGCTGAGGGCGTAGTCGCCGCCTCCTCCTCCTCCGCCGCCCGAAAGGCGTCCCCGCTCATATCTCTCCAGGGCCCCTGCGGCGGCGCCTTCCTTGGCGTGCTTGGAGCCCTGTGGCCCCGGCGATCGCCCTTCTTGCAGGACGTGGTTCCTCTTGAGCTGCCTGGCCGTCTCGATGAGGAACTCGATGCGGTCGGCGCCTTCGAAATTGACGCAGCCGCGGCACACGGCCTCGCTGAAGTCCCAGATCATGGCCCACGGCATCTTGGGCAGGTCGCACAAGTAGCACCATTGTCTGCGGGACGTCTGCACCGAAGACATCTTGGCGCCCCTCTGTCTGGCCGCCGCGCAGCAGACCCGGGATGGCGGCCTTGCCTGCCGGGGGTGGAAAGGGGGGGCAAGGCTGGAGCTGTTGGGTGGGGGGGGGGATCGGGGCCTTGTTTGCACCTGTGCGCGCGAAGTGCAAAGGGGGAGGGCGAGGAGATCCAGTCCGGGAGGAAGAGGAGGAGGAGGGGAAGACGAAGAGAGGGGTGGAAATAAAAAAAAAAGCGGTGGTGGGGAGGGGGGAAATTCCCCTCTCTCGCCTGCCCTCTTACAGGGAGAAACTTACATAACTCCGCTGCAAGGCCTGCTGGGAGATGTAGTTTTGCAGCCCAGCGGGAAGTTTGGGGGCGGAGTGGGGGGGGGAGCGCGCGCAAGGAAGGGATCTGCGGATGAGCCGATGCATCAGCGGGGAAAGAGATCTTTGCAAGCGATGCGCATCGTGCCGACTGTTTAGGGCTGGATCTCTTCCCCGGTGGCCTCCAGGCATTTTAAAACCTCACCCTTTTAAACCATTTTAAAACCTAACCCGTTTTTCCTGGCGTGCGCGTCCGCGCGGTGGAATCCGCTTGCAAGCGCAACAGCTGCGTTTTGTGCAACAAACTTGCCGCAGAAAACCATTGCTGTTATTCGAAGCCAAGATTGAAACAACCTCATATTATTTTCATCTGGTTTATATTGCAATAAAATATCTGTCACTTTGCTAGGTCTTATTTACCGCAAAACAAAAACCCAATGCGACAGTCCCTTGGAATCTTGCCCCTTCTCTTATACAGAACTCTTCTGGATTTTTAGATCGTCCCCATGGTATCCCAGGATCTGAAAGGATTCCAGTTGTGCCATCGACGGGGTCGTTTAAGGTTAGGTTGGCAAGCTTTCAAATCGCACAGAATTCTTCTCCAGGGTGAATTCCAGGGACGTGCCTGCAATCCCCTCCAGCTATAAAGCTGCACAAATACAACCAGCTAAGTACATCCGATTCGTTCCTGGTAATATCTTTAATTGGGTTGCTCTATGGAGAAGCTACGGTCAGCAGCAAGAACAGACACACAATCGATTGAGAAAGCAGCTTTGATTATTCTGCGTGTGCAACTGGTCTGAAGTAGGAAGACTACAGGTCGCATGGAATTCTTTTTCAGGTGGAAAGGCCATAATGATGGAGAGATGCTCACTTGCCACTAGTCCACAGAGCCCCGCGGAGCTGGCACACCTACCCAGATACCCATTGGGGAGATGCGGGGTTGGACTAGATGACCCCGGGGTCCCAACTGTACAATTTTATGTTGAGCTTAGGAGAACCCAGGAGCCTGACTTTTTAATTTTTATATATATAATTTTTATTAGTTTTTTTTTAACATATCATTTTCAACAGTAATTAAACATACTTTTACATCTTATTCAAATTTTTGACTTCCATCAATCCTGTCTGAAAATTTTCCAATGTAGTCTCTTAGTATCCATTTCTTATCTTCCCTATTACATTTCAAACGCATAACCAATATCTCTTATCTTTTTCTACTTTGTAACACTTCGTATATTTCTCCTTACAAAACTTCTTGCAGTCCTACTAGCGTAATTTGTTGATTACAGTTGCTCTTCAAATAATTCATTTACTTCTTCCAACCTTCTGTAAATCTCTGGTCCCGCAGGTTTCGAATCCTTCCTGTCATTTTGTACAATTCTGCATAGTCCAACAGGCGCCTGACTTTTACCTTCACCAGAGTTTGGGAAAAGCCCAATTAATTCTACCTGCCCAAAATTTGGATAATAAAATCCAGCCACATCCATGGCCGTCTGTCCCACCCCGCACCCCACCCCCGCTCCCCTATTTCTCTTCCTACACTGTTTTCCCCCTACCGCTCTTTCATCCCAGGAAAGAGAGTAACGAGGCCCTAAAGGGTTAATTCAGCTTCTAGTGCCCAGGAAGTGGAAACTACGTTTCCCAAGATGCAGTGCGTCTCAGAAGCCCGGATGCTGTTGCGCATTTCCTGGTGGCCCCCCTCCCCGCTTTCCTGTTTCTGCTCCGCGAGTCGCACTCCCTCCTTGTGCGGAGAGGATCATAGGTCCGCTTGAGGGGGGGGGGCGCCAGAGGGGGGTTCCCGACGGACGGAGCAGAAAATAATAAATAATAATAAATTAGAAAGTTCAAAGCTCGCAGCCCAGGAGGAGGGCGTGCGCGTGAGCGGCACCTTGCAAAGCAACAGATGGGCGCGGGTGTGAAATTGGAAATAGGTGCATTGCAGGGGGTTGGGCTAGATGACCCTGGGGTCCCTTTCCAATTCCAACTCTACGATTCTGTAGGATTGCTCCCCGCTAAAAACGAAGATTATGGCCACTGGTCCCGTCACCTCCTGGCAAATAGAAGGGGAAGAAATGGAGGCAGTGAGAGATTTTACTTTCTTGGGCTCCATGATCACTGCAGATGGTGACAGAAGCCGCGAAATCAAAAGACGCCTGCTTCTTGGGAGAAAAGCAATGACAAACCTAGACAGCATCTTAAAAAGCAGAGACATCACCTTGCCAACAAAGGTCCGTATAGTTAAAGCTATGGTTTTCCCAGCAGTGATGTATGGAAGTGAGAGCTGGACCATAAAGAAGGCTGATCGCCGAAGAATGGATGGTTTTGAATTCTGGTGCTGGAGGAGACTCTTGAGAGTCCCATGGACTGCAAGAAGATCAAACCTATCCATTCTGAAGGAAATCAGCCCTGAGTGCTCACTGGAAGGACAGATCCTGAAGCTGAGGCAGGCTCCAATACTCTGGCCACCTCATGAGAAGAGAAGACTCCCTGGAAAAGACCCTGATGTTGGGAAAGATGGAGGGCACAAGGAGAAGGGGACGACAGAGGACGAGATGGTTGGATGGTGTTCTCGAAGCTACCAGCATGAGTTTGACCAAACTGCGGGAAGCAGTGGAGGACAGGAGTGCCTGGCGTGCTCTGGTCCATGGGGTCACGAAGAGTCGGACACAACTAAACAACAAATGGATTGTAAAAGCTGCAAATAATAAATTATGCACAACACAGGCAGGCTCTCCTCATATGTAAGCTCAGCAAACCCACACAGTGAGGTGGAATTTTGAAACGCCAAACGCCTTGGGGGAGAAATGAAAAGGGATGCTTGTCTATTCCAATCTAGACAGTGTCCCCAGTATGGAGAAATGCTCGAAAGTATATTTCAGGAAGCTATGGGATCCTTCACACTTTAAAAAGGATGATGGGAAATTCAGTGCAGGATTAAACCGTCTGGAGGCACCTTGAAAGTCGAGAGTGGATTTCATGCTCTTTATTCAGCTCATAGTGGTGAGGAGGAATGGAAGTTCCCCCAGAATGTCTGCTTTATATACGTTATATACAAAGTGGGCCCATGTGATTGGCTAATTCCGGGATTCACCTGTAGGCCAATCAGGTTGCGGATTCACTTCCACCTGGAGCTGGATTGGGTGGCTCCTGTGGACTAATCAGACTGCTGCATCCTGAATCCTATTGTTCTAGGACTCAGCTGTCTGCCAGCTCCATCTGGTATGCAGGCTGAGACCCTACATGCCCACAGACTGTCTTGCCAGAGTGGTGCATGCTCTGGTTATCTCCCGCTTGGACTACTGCAATGCGCTCTATGTGGGGCTACATTTGAAGATGACCTGGAAACTACAACTAATCCAGAATGCGGCAGCTAGACTGGTGACTGGGAGCGGACACCGACACCATATAACACCAGACTTGAAAGACCTACATTGGCTCCCAGTACATTTCCAAGCACAATTCAAAGTGTTGGTGCTGACCTTTAAAGCCCTAAACAGCCTTGGTCCAGTATATCTGAAGGAGCGTCTCCACCCCCATTGTCCAGGTCCAGCACCGAGGGCCTTCTGGCGGTTCCCTCACTGAGAGAAGCCAAGTTACAGGGACCCAGGCATAGGGCCTTCTCGGTAGTAGCACCCGCCCTTTGGAACGCCCTCCCACCAGATGTCAAAGAGAAAAATAACTACCAAACTTTTAGAAGACATTTGAAGGCAGCCCTGTTTAGGGAAGCTTTTAATGTTTAATAGGTTATTGTATTTTAGTGTTTTATTGGAAGCCGCCCAGAGTGGCTGAGGAAACCCAGCCAGAAGGGCGGGGTATAAACAATAAATTATTATTATTATCTGTGGTAATTTGGGAGCGCTGGGCGGATATTTGCACACTGGCGCCGCATCTGCTAAAGACGGCCCTGCTGTCAGGGGTCTTTTAGCTTTACCTTGGGGGGGGGTGTTATAGTTTTTCTTTGCTACTATATTATGTATTTTTATGTTGCAAACCGTCCTGTGATCCTCAGATGAAGGGTTTAGAAATTTAATAAATATATTAACAAAAAAGAAAAAAGAATTAATTGAAGACAACATTTCAGCCTTTGCCAACCTGTTGCCATCTAGAAGTTTTGGACTACAATTCCCATCAGCCAGTACACTTGATGGGAGTTGTAGTCCTAAACATTCAGAGGGCACCAGGTTGGGGAATGCTGTGCCAGGCAAAAAAAAATATGACTGTTTCTGTCTAATGATGCTTCCCTAGAGCTTTTACTGCCTGCCCATTACTCTTATTATCTTATTTTTCAGTTGGTTTGCGTATCTAAGTTCTGTTGTGGGAAACTTTTGTTTTTATTTAATTTTTTAAATTATAGGCTGGCATATAATTGGGGAGCTGCAGGTCAATGATGAATTATTATTATTATTATTATTATTATTATTATTATTATTATTAAACTGATAGGGGCAGGCATGTTGAAATTACCAAGTGCAGAATTCACTAGGAGTGTCCCTCTCCAATTCTTACTTTGAAGCCAGTGTTTTGTGCAAGTAATTCCTACCGTAACTCAACTTCAACATGTTTAACTGAAACAGCTGCACACTTGCTTGCTTGTCTCCAGTTTCCTCTCTTTCCTCTGTTTTCCCTGTTCTAAATTTCAGATTGTAGGCTCCTCTGGGGCAGAGACCTGCCCTCTTGGACTCTGTAAATCACTATGCCCTTTGATGAGGCCCCAGTGGTTTTCAGGTCCCAGTGGTTATTTTTTCTGAGGAATTGCAAAATATGGTCTGAAGCTCAACATCAAAAAAACGAAGATCATGGCCACTGGTCCCATTACCTCCTGGCAAATAGAAGGGGAAGAAATGGAGGCAGTGAGAGATTTTACTTTCTTGGGCTCCGTGATCACTGCAGATGGTGACAGCAGTCACGAAATTAAAAGACACCTGCTTCTTGGGAGAAAAGCAATGACAAACCTAGACAGCATCTTAAAAAGCAGAGACATCACCTGGCCGACAAAGGTCTGTATAGTTCAAGCTATGGTTTTCCCAGTAGTGATGTATGGAAGTGAGAGCTGGACCATAAAGAAGGCTGAATGCCGAATAATTGATGCTTTTGAATTTTGGTGCTGGAGGAGACTCTTGAGAGTCCCATGGACTGCAAGAAGATCAAACGTATCCATTCTTCAGGAAATCAGCCCTGAGTGCTCACTGGAAGGACAGATCCTGAAGCTGAGGCTCCAAGACTTTGGCCACCTCATGAGAAGAGAAGACTCCCTGGAAAAGACCCTGATGTTGGGAAAGATGGAGGGCACAAGGAGAAGGGGACGACAGAGGATGAGATGGTTGGATGGTGTTCTCGAAGCCACAAACATGAGTCTGACCAAACTGGGAGGCAGTGGAAGACAGGAGTGCCTGGTATGCTCTGGTCCATGGGGTCACGAAGAGTCGGACACGACTAAACAACTAAACAACAACAATCCTAGAGAAAGGAGCTGACAACATGGCCTTGCTATGTGACTTTCTGTGTTACCCTGTAAAAGAGATTTTTTGGGTGTGAGGGAGTGGGACAGGAAGCAAAATGGACTCAGATTGCCTGTTGCTGTGCGTTAGTATCAATATCCGGAGGAAAGGTGTTCACACAAACACACATGCAAGTTGTCTATGCGCCTTCCGTGGGGAGAGTGTTTCCTGTGAACGGCAGCGACTGTCTTTGTAAATGGACAGCCAACCTAACAGATGTGGAGGCTAAAGAACGAGAAGCATGTTTTTGACCACCAGGCATCTCTCTGCCGGTCGAGTGAAGAGTTCTGTGTGACTCAGAAGCTTGCAGATTTCCACACCAGCCCCAATGAGTGTGCATTATACTTAAAACCTGGCCAATAAAAGGAAGAGAAAACGTCACGTGGGTCAGTGGATGGAAAGCTGAACGTGCATTTGACAGGCCAGAATTGGGTCACGTCCACGTCGTCCGTTTAAAGCACCTGGTTTCACCCAAAGAATTCTGGGAGTTGTAGTTCCACCCCACCCAGCCACAGCTCCTGGCCCCCTTAATAAACTACAGTTCCCAGGATTCTCTGGAGGAGCAACCAGGGTGACTCTGCGACTTTGTCCGGTAAACCTCATCTCTCATACCTGCCAAGTGTCCTGGAAGAAACAGGACACCCCGTTTCCCCCCGTGCGAAATCGCACCGGTCATTTTGGGTGCCTTGATCTTGCACACTCTTGTGCTGTGCTCTCACCCCCAAAAAAGCGTTTTCAGGGCGAGATCGCAGTGCAGGTCATGTGACTTGCCTGGGAGCCCGTCCCGGAAGATGCGTATCTGGGTTTTTTATGTGAAAAAGTTGGGTCTGCATCTGGGCCAGTCTAAAACCAGAGGTTTCTACTCTCCCACATCTGTCCCAACTTCTGTTCAGTGAGACCGAGAGCTCAAGGACTGTTTCCAATAGAGGCCAAAACCAGAAGGTCTTGGGGCCTGGTCTGACATGTTGTGAACTGCCCTGAGATATATGAATGGCGGATTATAGATTTTGATGATGATGGTAATAATAATAATAATAATAATAATAATAATAATAATAATAATAATAATAATAATAATATCATTTGGTAGAGCACACACTCTTAAGGGCCATGAACAACCATAGTTTAGAAGTCCCGGGCCCCAAGGAAGTCAGATTATCCTCCACCAGGGCCAGGGCCTTTTCAGTGATGTCTCCAACCTGGTGGAATGCTCTGTCGCATGAGACTAGGGCCCTTCAGGATTGAACTTCCTTCCGCAGAGCCTGTAAGACAGAGCTATTCCGCCTCGCCTTTAATTTGAATCCAGCCTGATCTTTTATTTCTCTTCCCTTCCCCCCCCTCCCCTTTTATGAAGATCACCCTCTCCGAGACCCCACAGCTAATTCTCCCCTGACCTCCTCGCTGGTACAAGTAGGACCAATTCAGCCAGCTAGCCCTGGGGATTATCTAACACTTATTTCCCCTAAATTGATTTTTGA
Source organism: Podarcis muralis (assembly GCF_964188315.1). Lineage (NCBI taxonomy): Eukaryota > Metazoa > Chordata > Lepidosauria > Squamata > Lacertidae > Podarcis > Podarcis muralis. The sequence continues at coordinate 84,814,187 of NC_135661.1, forward strand.
ATTTTATTGTTACTCATGTTTTTATACTGTATTTTATGCTGCTTTTATAATTGTTTTAAATTTGTTTGCCACCCTGAGCCTGGTTTTTGAACCGGGAAGGGCGGAGTATAAATAAAAATTATTATTATTATTATTATTATTATTATTATTATTATTATTATTCTCAGTCATAGGTTCAAGCCCATGGTGGGCAAAGGATTCCTGCATTGCAGGGGGGTGGACTAGCTGAATCTTAGGGTCCCTTCCAAATCTATGTGGCTGGGGTGGTGCTGGGAGGGTGCTCAGCCTGGGGAGAGCCCCAGGGTCTGCATTTGGCTTGTGATGTAGTAGTTCTCCCACCCCTGGGGTGATTATGACAAAAGGACCCGACATCCACAGAGTGAAGAGAACAGCATATAACATCGTTTGCATTGTGTGTGCGCGCGCAAGTGCTTTCTAAAATATTAAGGTCGCTATTTTGTCCCCTAAATATCTCCATGGTGCCTAGGGAACAACTTGCACCTTAATATCAGCAAGACAAAGGAGATGGTGTTGGACTTTCGGAGGAAGAGAGGAGAACTAGCCCCGCTGTACATCGGGGAGGGCTGTGTGGAGAGAGTCTCTTCCTTTAAATTCCTAGGAGTTTATCTCAGTGAAGACCTTACCTGGAAAATAAAAACAGTGGTACTTCAGGTTAAGTACTTAATTTGTTCCGGAGGGCCGTTCTGAACCTGAAACTGTTCTTAACCTGAAGCACCACTTTAGCTAATGGGGCCTCCTGCTGCCGCCGTGTCGCCGGAGAACGATTTCTGTTCTTACCCCGAAGCAAAGTTCTTAACCTGAAGCACTATTTCTGGGTTAGCCGAGTCTGTAACCTGAAGTGTATGTAACCTGAAGCATATGTAACCTGAGGTACCACTGTACAACCCAGGTGGTTAAGAAAGCCCAACAGAGACTCCATCTCCTCAGAGTATTGCGGAAGAACGAAGTCAATCAACATTTGATGATCTCCTTCTACCAGTCAAAAATAGAAAGTGTCCTTTCATACTGCATCACGGTGTGGGACGCTGTTTTGACATCAACTGATAGGAAGTGCCTACAGAGGGTGCTGTATTCACCACAAGATATTATGGGCTGTCCCGTGAATCTGCTGGATGAAATAGTGGGAGAACGTTGCCTCAGGAGGGTGAGGAAAATTCACACCCTGGCCAGCACTTTCTTGATCTCCTGCCCTCGGGCAGAAGATATAGAAGCAGGATTAGTCGCACCAACAGGGTAAAGAACGGCTTCTATCCGTGGGCTGTTAGGCTGCTGAATGAAAAGATAACAACAGGGCAACTGACTTTCGGGTTTGGTGGGTGTGCGTCAGTAAACGAGGGGAATTAAGACTAAGAGAGCTGAGTGGGGGGTACTCGTGTAATCTCACTGTACAGTGGTACCTCGGGTTAAGTACTTAATTCGTTCCGGGGGTCCGTACCTAACCCGAAACTGTTCTTAACCTGAAGCACCACTTTAGCTAATGGGGCCTCCCTCTGCCGCCGCGCGATTTCTGTTCTCATCCTGAAGCAAAGTTCTTGACCTGAAGCACTATTTCTGGGTTAGCAGAGTCTGTAACCTGAATCGTATGTAACCTGAAGCGTACGTAACCCGAGGTACCACTGTATACAAGTTGTACAAGTGACAATAAAGCATTTCAATTTCAATTAAATTGGTGAGAATGAAGTCCCCTTTTCCTTGCATAAAGCTCTGCCCCAGAACTCATCTCCGCCCCCCTCCCCACACACCGTCACCGTTTCACGAACACAAGGGAGCTGTAGTACGAAAATAGTTTATTGAGCTTCCGTAGGGGACGGGGCAGAGCAAAGGGAATGGGCGGAATGGCTTCAACTTATGCCGGAATGGCCGAGAGCTGCTTTTGGGCAACCTTGCCCCTGCCCCTCCACGTTGGGGCTTTTCGGTCTTTTGGCATTTCAGGCGCTGGGAAGGGCTTCGAAGAGAGGGAAGTTGGTCTTTGTGGGACAGGGAGGCGGCAAAAACCCTCCCCATCCAAGAATGTCTTAATGCAAAAAGCAATTGGGACTGGGTGAGTTGGGGGGGGGGAGAGACACTGCCAAAGCTGGGGAGCTGGCAGAGGGTTGGGTTTTGGGGGGGGGGGGACGGTCTGTCCGATTTCCCCTTTTCTGGTTGGCTTTCCATCCTGGGTTTCAGGCGCCCGCAAAAAAATGCACGAGCCAGCAGCTGTGCGTTGCTGCTTGCAAGGACTTTGGCAAACACTCCTGGCCCCACTGCCTCATGTGGGGCTGCAAAAACCGGGTGGCGAGGGGCGTTTCTTGAGCATTGACAGGCTACCCGGCGTGGCCTGGGGGTGCGGGTGGTGGAGACCCCTTGCAACCAACACCACAGGGCCTGGGGGTGAGTCTGGACTGTGTTTTGCAAAGGAAGGAACAACCTTTGGAGATCCCTTTGGGGCAGAGCGTCGAGAGAAGTCGTTCTTCTCGCTGGGCATCTGCCCCATGTGTCTCCCCCCACCATAGGGGGCAGCGTCATCACCAGGTCCTTGGCAGCGCTCACAAGTTCTTCCAGCGCCCCCTGCGTTTCCGCGTGGGGATCCCTTTCCTCCGCTTCTGGGGCGCAGGGGACGGCCCGCTTTTGGCTGCCGGCTGGCCTTCCTCGGGCACAGGAACCCTCTCGTCCTCTCTCCTCTCCGGGGACGGCTCCTCCTTGGTGGCGAAGGTGCCCCTGGGCGGCGGGGTCTCCGAGGAAGGGGCTGGCGGCGCGGGGCTCGGGCTCTCCCCCTGCGGGGGCAGCAGGCCGTTCGCCTGGGCAGGAAGGAGGGGCAGCAAAGCCGCCACCACGTCAGTGAGCCTCTCCAGGCCTTGCCGCAGGGTGTAGGTCAGCTCGCGGACGGCCTCAGCCGTCTCCCGCTGGGCCTGCAAGAAGTCCAGAGGGGGCTCGGCGGGCAGGTCGAGGCGGGTGCGCCGGCGCCGCAGGGGTGGCGAGGCAGAGGGGCACGGGGTGCTGCCCAGCGGCTCCGTGGGAGAGTGCTCCGGGTGCGGCCTGCAGCCTAAGCTGGCCGGAGAAGGCGCCATTTGGATGATCTGCAGTGAGGCGGGCTGGGCTGAAGGGGGCGCCGGCGAGTCGCGTTCCTTGGGCCTCAGTAGACCCCCGTTCAGGGTGCAACAGGAAGTCCGTGCAGAAGTCTCTGGGCTGCAGGAGAGGTTGCCCCTGGCTGGCATATCTGCAGTGGGGGAGGGAAGCAGGAGATTGACAATGCTGGCACCCGGAATAATAATAATCATCATCATCATCATCATCATCATCATCATCATCATCATCTTATTATTTATACCCCGCCCATCTGGCTGGGTTTCCCCAGCCACTCTGGGCGGCTTCCAACAAAACACTAAAATACAATAACCTATTAAACATTAAAAGCTTCCCTAAACAGGGCTGCCTTCAGATGTCTTCTAAAAGTCTGGCAGTTGTTGTTCTCTTTGAAATCTGACAGGAGGGTGTTCCACAGGGCGGGTGCCACTACCGAGAAGGCCCTCTGCCTGGTTCCCTGTAACTTGGCTTCTCGCAGCGAGGGAACCGCCAGAAGGCCCTCGGAGCTGGACCTCAGTGTACGGGTAGAACGATGGAGGTGGAGACGCTCCTTCAGGTATACTGGGCCTTTGAGGCCGTTTAGGGCTTTAAAGGTCAGCACCAACACTTTGAATTGTGCTCAGAAACGTACAGGGAGCCAATGCAGATCTCTCAGCACCAGTGTTATGTGGTCCCGGCGGCCTCTCCCAGTCACCAGTCTAGCTGCCGCATTCTGGATTAGTTGTAGTTTCCGGGTCACCTTCAAAGGTAGACCCACATAGAGCACAAGCGAGAGATAACCAGAGGAAACGAGAGGAAACTCCTTTTCCTAGGCAGTGTTAGAAATTCAGCTATATAACCTAGGCACCATGTGGTCCCTGAACTCTAGGTTACAGTCGCCACAACGTCAGTTTACCAGTGGGTCAGACTGGATGACCCTTGGGCCCCTTAAAGGTAAAAGGACCCCTGATCATTAGGTCAAGTCGTGACCGACTCTGGGGTTGCGACGCTCATTTCGCTTTATTGGCCGAGGGAGCCGGCGTACAGCTTCCGGGTCATGTGGCCAGCATGACTAAGCCGCTTCTGGCAAACCAGAGCAGCGCACAGAAACGCCGTTTACCTTCCCGCCAGAGTGGTACCTATTTATCTACTTGCACTTTGACGTGCTTTTGAACTGCTAGGTTGGCAGGAGCAGGGACCAAGCAACGGGAGCTCACCCCGTCGCGGGGATTTGAACCGCCCATCTTCTGATCCGCAGGTCCTAGGCTCTGTGGTTTAACCCACAGCGCCACCCGCATCCCTTACAGTTCTACAATTCCACGATCTCAACTACCTTACTTGACTGTGGCTTGCTCTCGTGACAATTCACACGTATGCAAGGAGAAAGACAGGAAGGGGAAGGTATTCACTAGGGAGCAAGGCAGAGGTTTTTAAACTGTGGCCGCCAATCTATTGGCCAGAAACCACCATGTGGTCGTCATTAGACCCGCGGCAGTAGCAAAACGCGCCTGGGGAATTTCAAACACAGTTCTTGGGGCTGGCTATTCCCCCATCAGCAAGCTGCTGTTTTGCTCCAGCCAGCCCTTTCTGGGCCAGCTGTGCGTGGGCAGAGAGAGCATGTGGCCAGCAGCCCTTTGCGGTCCTTACATCTTTGGGCACAGACCTGAATTCTAACTCCGCGTTCTGAAAGATCTCTCTGCCTGCAGGATCTAGCTCCTCAGGGGAAAGGCAGGGCTAAAGCCCCTTTTCCCCACAGGCTAGCTTTCTGGGTGCAAGCTCCCTTCCGCATGGCGGAGCATTCAGGCACCCAGAAAGCTGCCAAGCCCCTGCAGGGCTGTGCTGGGTGCTAGTTCTGCCGCTGTGTTGCAAATGACTCTTTCTCTCCTGCCTCCACACCTTTCTCGGCAGCCTCAAGGTTACAACCGGGGAACGAGTTATGTAGGCATGGAGTTGGCAGCCGCAACTGGCCTCTAGCCCACCTGAGAGTGGGCACGGGCGTTTTCTCTCGGCACTTGTGCCTTGCGTCGAAAGGAGCCGTGGCAGTCGGGAGCCAAGCGTGGACTTGGATCACAGCAATAACCCAGCTTCATCCTGCTGTTTGCCTCTCCTGACCTCAAAGCACTTTGCGAGATTGGAGGCCAAGACGGTGACCTGGGGCTGAGGAAAATGCGCTCTGCACATGCACAGAGACACCTGTTTCCTGGACACTGGCTCGCATATGCCCAAACTGATTCCCAGCGTTGGAAGAAGGTTGCAGAGATAAACCACTGGCACGCCGGACGAAGCCAGGAAGCGCCAGGGAATTCCTCCATCATGGATGTGGAGCTAAAATTGTGGGGAAACCCCTCTTTCTCCCCCCTCCCCACTTTCCTCCGTCCTTCAAACCTGGAGCAGGAATTTCCCAAAGGAAAGAGAAAAGAATGTCTCTTAGGGTCATGGGTTCGAGAAAAAGATTCCTGCAAGGGTTGGACTAGATGACCCTTATGTTTCCTTACAACGCGACAATTCTGTTATTCTGTGTCTCAGTTGTATCCCTGGCCCTACTGATTTGGGGGAGACTTGAAAGGAGATTTCAGGTCAGGGGGGCGTCGAGCGCAGGACTGCCTCCCTCACCAGCAGAGTCATATTTGCTTGCCATCCTGCTTCCCCTATTCTGTGCGCTTATCATGCCAATATAACTCCCTGCCATGAATTTGAGCTTCGGCTCTGGAATCCAAAGCGTGGGTGGCGATGCGGAGATTAAAATAGCATCCCTTCGAGGCCCAAACCCTCAAATCCCTATTGGATGCCTGTCGCTCCATTCTCGAAGCAATTAGTTTCTGAGCATGTGCAGAGTGCCTTTCCTCCGCCATTTGGAGTCGCATTTGGAACTTACGAGGTTAGATTGGCGCCGGCACAGCATGCATTTAAAACCCATAGCTCCGCCCCTGTACACCAAGAATCCTGGGAATTGTAGTTTTTTATAAAGGCGCTGGGAATTTTAGTTCTGTGGGTGATAGGAGATAGGGCCGTGAGCTTCTTCTCTCTTTCTTGCCCTTCCCTGCCCAACCCCAATGGCAAAGGCATTGGCCTGTTGAGTGCCTCTTTCTTAAAAACCAGAAGTGCTGCAAATCGAAGCGAACTGACACCCTTCCCCACCCCCAATCTGAAATCGCCCCCCACCATCACTTCACACACCCCTAGACCCATGGGGGCATCTGTGAAATGGAGGTGAAATCCTTAGTCCAGACTCAAGCTCAGGCAAACACAGACCACTGAATACATAACATAATCTGCTTGCCGCTATCCGAGAGTAAGGCACTCTGCACATGCTCAGAGGCGCGCACACACACAACTTCACATTGTGCCTCGAATCAAGCCCTTCTCAGTCCTCCAGCGCCTCGTCGGTTTAGAAACCAGCTCCTGGCGGCGGCATGTGGAGTTTTCATTTTTTTACCCCACGCTGTCAGCGTGCCAACCCACATGTGGCAAGCCTCGGGCCCTTACATTCTGCCAATCTGTCCTTCCCAACGCCTTGGCAGAGCCGGGCCCTGGAGGGCACCTGCTTCGGCTGCCGGCACCTGCCCGCCGGAGGGATGGGGTGCCCGCGGGGACTCACCTGCGCCATGCTCAGCCGCCAGCCGGTAACTGGGGGTGGCGAACCCCGTCGTGTTCTGCAAGGCGCCGGGTTCCACCCCGCCCGCCCCCATCACCACGCCAGGCCCCAGGATGGCGAAGATGGTCTCTTCCTCGGCCGAGAAGCTCTCGTCGCAGGCGCTGCCGGCCCCCTGCGTGGAGTGGGGCACCCTCGCCAGCTTCTCCTTGGTGCGGCGCTTGAAGTCATTCCAGCGCTTCTGCACCTCCTGCCCGGTCCGCTTCCAGCTGGTGATGCTGTTGATCTTGGCGGCGATGCCCTCCCACACCCTCCGCCGCTCGGCCACCGTCACCCGCCGGCTCTGGGTGCCGTACAGCTTGGCGTAGTTGGCACGGACCTCCTGGATCAGGATCTGGTTCTCCTCGTAGGAGAAGCGGGGCTTGCGGAGGCGGGTGATCTCCTCGCTCTCGCCAGACATCCCGGTGCCCTTCTGCTGCTGCTGCTGCCAACCGTTCCGGTGCCCCTTCCCACTGCCGGGCTCCTTCAAGCTCTGGGGAGCGGTTCTCTCGGGGTGCCGGTGCCCAGTTGGCACCGCTGCATGGGCACCCTAGCCAGGGCGGGTGCTGGTGGTCCTGTCAGAGAAGGAGAGAGAGAGAGAGAGATGATTGGCATCGCCCAGCAAATGCACTGGGCTGGCACCTTGCAAGTTTTGGGTGGGTGGGTGCCACAGCGCCACGCTGGCTGCCCAGCAGCTCTGCTTTTCGCAGGGGGGTCCCTCTGCCACAGGACCCCCCCCCAAGCCTCCCCAGCTGGGAAGGGGGTGTCTGGGGAGGGCTCCTCCTGAAGGGGGGTCTCCTCTCCCGCTCAGCTGCTGCTTTGCTGCATTGAAATGCCTCCCCCGCTCCTCCCTCCCAGTTCCTCCTCCTCCTCCTGGTGCTGCTGCTGCTACCGGGCATGCGCCTGGCTTCGCCGCACTCCCAGCAGGCCAAGGGGCGGCCTGGATGGTTGCCCCGGGCAACCGAAGCCTGTCGCTCGCTCTTCTCGCAGGGCCTGGCAGAGCGGGGAGCAGGAGCGCCCCAAAGGCTTCTGGGAAATCAGAAGCAATTGCCCCCCCTCCCCTCCCCATGTTACCCCTAAACATTTTGTGAATCATTGTAGTTTTGTCCATATACACTGTATTTATTTCCCCCGATTTGAACTGTAAAATGGTGATTTTCTGGAGTCAAAATAAGAGAACGCCTAAACATATATTTTTTAAGAATATGTCTGTGTGAGTGTGTGTATATATATATATATATATGGGGGGGGGTGCAATTGCTGTATATGTGTATTCATAGCTGTCAACTTTTCCCTTTTCTTGCGAGGAATCCTATTTGAAATAAGGGAATTCCCCTTAAAAAAGGGGGAAAGTTGACAGCTATGATCTATACATATACAGCAATTGCACCCCCCCACACGTATACATATACATATAGAGAGAGAGAGAGAGAGAGAGAGTGCTTTTTTGTTTAAAAAAAATGTTTAGGGGTACTCTCCTTTTGACTCAAGAAAATCACCATTTTATAGTTCAAATCGGGGGAAATAAATACAGGAAATGGACAAATGGACAAAGATTCACAAAATGTTTAGGGGTATGCGTACCCCTGTGTTCCCCCAGAAAAAAAGCACTGCATACACACACACACACACACACACACACACACACACACACACACACACCGTATATATAATTAGAATGTATTTCTCTGAATGCCTAGCACCTGAGACTGGGGGAGAGGCGAGCAATAAAGGGCATCCCTGATTTCAAAGTTAACCCTTATCCCGACCCCAAAATTACACACAAAAACACACACATTACAGCTTTCAAAGCAAGCCGCATCACAAATGCGATGTGCGACCGCCTAAGTCGGAATCGGAGAGAAAGGGGCTTTCAAGGTTGCCAAGCGATCTTAAGATGGTTGTTTTTAATTTGGTTGTGCATCTGTTTTGTGTGTTAAAGCAAGCAAGGAGGGAACGGTAGCTCTCTGCCCCGAGGAGCTTACATGGTTTCAGGGCATGCACAAAGTTGCAAGTGGTTTCTTTTTTTACATGCTAAATCTTTATTGGTTTAAAATACAAACACGAATGATCATTTACAATGAAGGTAAGTCTAAAAGAATTGAATACAGGGGAAAAAACATCGAGACATAAGAATAAGAAAAAAGAAGAAAAAAGAAAAAGAACCAAAAATTTATACAGAATCATATCCATCAAATAAAAATTTATGCATAAAACTTCCAATCGTTCCTATTATGCAGTTTATATAATCATGATTTTATCGCACAGCTTTACGTTTTGTCCTTTATCGTGTATCCCACTATTTGTTTCATTCATTTTTGTTTACAGCTATCATTCCAGTTCTGCTAAGATGGTATTATTTGTACAATATAATCTTATATATTCCTCAAATATTTTCCCTTCATATATTTTCAGATTTAAAGCTGCTCTGACTTTTCCCGTCAATTTTGCTAGTTGGAAAGATTCTATCATGAATGGGGTTTCTTAGATGTGCCTTTTGAAATACTGAAAACAACCAAGCTTTCCCACGTTCATTTTCTCCGTTGTCCCCCCCCCCCCCAAAATGTGTGCATTTCCTGAAGGCATACTCTGAATTAGCTGCGATGGTTAAAACACAGAGTGGGTGGTGACAAAATGCGCAAACCATGGGTGCAGTTTGACTCTGTTCCGAGCAACACACACACGAACATTTGTGCTGTTTAGGGAAGCTTTTAATGTTTGATGCATTACTGTATTTTAATATTTTGTTGGAAGCCGCCCAGAGTGGCTGGGGAAGCCCAGCCAGATGGGCGGGGTATAAATAAATAAATTATTATTATTATTATTATTATTATTGCATTGTCAACCACAAATGGGAATCTGTTGAGTATGCCTGATTAAATCCCCCAGAACCTTGACTATGCTACCACTCAGTGGATTTGTAACTGGCTGACTGACCGAACCCAAAGGGTGCTCATCAATGGTTCCTCTTCATCCTGGGGAAGAGTGACTAGTGGGGTGCCACAGGGTTCTGTCTTGGGCCCGGTCTTATTCAACATCTTTATCAACGACTTGGATGATGGACTCAAGGGCATCCTGATCAAATTTGCAGATGACACCAAACTGGGAGGGGTGACTAACACCCCAGAGGACAGGATCACACTTCAAAATGACCTTGACAGATTAGAGAACTGGGCCAAAACAAACAAGATGAACTTTAACAGGGAGAAATGTAAAGTATTGCACTTGGGCAAAAAAAATGAGAGGCACAAATACAAGATGGGGGACACCTGGCTTGAGAGCACTACATGTGAAAAGGATCTAGGAGTCTTGGTTGACCACAAACTTGACATGAGCCAACAGTGTGACGCGGCAGCTAAAAAAGCCAATGCAATTCTGGGCTGCATCAATAGGAGTATAGCATCTAGATCAAGGGAAGTAATAGTGCCACTGTATTCTGCTCTGGTCAGACCTCACCTGGAGTACTGTGTCCAGTTCTGGGCACCACAGTTCAAGAAGGACACTGACAAACTGGAACGTGTCCAGAGGAGGGCAACCAAAATGGTCAAAGGCCTGGAAACGATGCCTTATGAGGAACGGCTAAGGGAGCTGGGCATGTTTAGCCTGGAGAAGAGGAGGTTACGGGGTGATATGATAGCCATGTTCAAATATATAAAAGGATGTCACATAGAGGAGGGAGAAAGGTTGTTTCCTGCTGCTCCAGAGAAGCGGACACGGAGCAATGGATCCAAACTACAAGAAAGAAGATTCCACCTAAACATTAGGAAGAACTTCCTGACAGTGAGAGCTGTTCGACAGTGGAACTTGCTGCCAAGGAGTGTGGTGAAGTCTCCTTCTTTGGAGGTCTTTAAGCAGAGGCTTGACAACCATATGTCAGGAGTGCTCTGATGGTGTTTCCTGCTTGGCAGGGGGTTGGACTCGATGGCCCTTGTGGTCTCTTCCAACTCTATGATTCTATGATTCTATGAACCCCCGGTACCATACCTAATGCAGATAACACCTAAAATTCAGCCATTAATCATCCCTTTTGAGTAAATGGATTCCCTCCAGCAAGAATATCCTGCCCTGACAGAAGCAAATGCCCTTCTCTTTTGCATTTCTTGAGACATTTAATCCTGTAGGATGGGGTCGCCTAATTGCAGCAAGAACTGATTTGCTAAGACACCCCAGTAACTTTGCCTTACTTACCCCTGGGGTGGATCATGGCCAGGGCTGGATTTAGGTTTGATGAGGCCCTAGGCTACGGAAGGTAATGGACCCTTTATATGTCCAGCTGTCCTTTGTCAACAACAAATTGTCACTGGTTTTTTGTTGTTGTTGTTGAATATATGCTATATGGTAATTTATGGACCTAATAATTGTTGTTTAGTCGTTTAGTTGTGTCCGACTCTTCGTGACCCCCTGGACCAGAGCACGCCAGGCACTCCTGTCTTCCACTGCCTCCCGCAGTTTGGTCATACTCATGCTGGTAGCTTCGAGAACACTGTCCAACCATCTCGTCCTCTGTCGTCCCCTTCTCCTTGTGCCCTCCATCTTTCCCAACATCAGGGTCTTTTCCAGGGAGTCTTCTCTTCTCATGAGGTGGCCAAAGTATTGGAGCCTCAGCTTCAGGATCTGTCCTTCCAGTGAGCACTCAGGGCTGATTTCCTTAAGGATGGAGAGGTTTGTTCTTCTTGCAGTCCACGGGACTCTCAAGAGTCTCCTCCAGCACCAGACTTCAAAAGCATCAATTCTTCGGCGATCAGAAGAAGAAGAAGAAGAGTTTGGATTTGATATCCCGCTTTATCACTACCCTAGGGAGTCTCAAAGCGGCTAACATTCTCCTTTCCCTTCCTCCCCCACAACAAACACTCTGTGAGGTGAGTGGGGCTGAGAGACTTCAGAGAAGTGTGACTGGCCCAAGGTCACCCAGCAGATGCATGTGGAGGAGCGGGGAAGCGAACCCGGTTCAGCAGATTACGAGACTACCGCTCTTAACCACTACACCATACTGGCTCTCTTCTTTATCAGCCTTCTTTATGGTCCAGCTCTCACTTCCATACATCACTACTGGGAAAACTATATGAACCTTTGTTGGCAAGGTGATGTCTCTGCTTTTTAGGATGCTGTCTAGGTTTGTCATTGCTTTTCTCCCAAGAAACTAATAGTTATCTAAAGCCATTTGCACATGTTACCATGCTACCAGTCCATGCAGAATGTAGGCACCCTATATACAGAAATCAGCAAACGTGATACTTTAGGGAGCAGGCTAGCAGGCGGGGGCCCATGACTTACATCATAGGAGCCTACAGAATACAAAACACTTGTTGTATGTAGCTTTTATTTTCTTTGGGTTTTTTTTAATCCTATATTTTGGAAATGTACATCCAGATTTTTATCCCTTTAATTTTTCAGGGGCCCCCAAGAGAGTGGGGCCCTAAGCTATAGCTTGTTTAGCTAATACATAATTCTGGCACTGGGTCATGGAGGTGACCTGTGACATATACCATATTTTTTGCTCTATAAGACTAACTTTTCCCCTCCAAAAAGTAAGGGGAAATGTGTGTGCGTCTTATGGAGCGAATGCAGGCTGCGCAGCTATCCCAGAAGCCAGAACAGCAAGAGGGATCGCTGTTTTCGCTGCGCAGAGATCCCTCTTGCTGTTCTGGCTTCTGAGATTCAGAATATTTTTTTTCTTGTTTTCCTCCTCCAAAAACTAGGTGCGTCTTGTGGTCTGGTGCGTCTCATAGAGCGAAAAATACGGCAAATTCAGGTCAGTGTCCATCACCAGGAGGACTATTCCTATAACAGGACACTCCTGGAATCCCAAAGTTGCCCAGTTTTTTGACACTCCGCCAGAAGGCTTCTCAGGCTCCCATCTGATTGCTGCAGGAGTCTGACTTCTTCTTTGACCATCCAGCCAATATCCTTTATCCTTTACCTTTCGTTCCTTTGCCTCTGCCTCTGGACTGGGTTGTTATTTTTTCCCTTTGGGATCCGTCAGGACAGCCTTATAGAAGCACCGGCCAGCGTCCTTCTGCAAGAGAACTCTCCTTCTGTCTCTCCCCAACCCCGTTTTAAACCCTAATTGGGTTCAAAGGAACCCCAAGGAGAAAAATATACAGTGGTACCTCGCAAGATGAATGCCTCACAAGACAAAAAACTCGCTAGACGAAAGGGTTTTTGGTTTTTTGAGCTGCTTCGCAAGACAATTTTCCCTATGGGCTTGCTTCGCAAGATGGAAACGTCTTGCAAGTCTGTTTCCTTTTTCTTAACACCGTTAATACAGTTGCGACTTGACTTCGAGGAGCAACTCATAGCACGCGGTGTGGTAGCCTTTTTTGAGGTTTTTAAAGACTTTGGTGATTTTTGAAGCTTTTCCAAAACTTTTCCGACACCGTGCTTTGCAAGGCGAAAAAAATTGCAAGACGACAAAACTCGCGGAACGAATTAATTTCGTCTTGCGAGGCACCACTGTAAAAGGAGTTGGTGTGTCAGCCGCCTCTTTGAGACCACTATTTTGACAGCTGTAATCCCTGTTGGCTCTCCGACCTGAGCTGTGCCGGTGAACCAATCTGTTTGAATCATAGAACTGCAAGCTTCTGACCCGCTTCAATGCAGGATTCAAATGTCTGTTAAAAATAAATAGGAATAATAATAATAATAATAATAATAATAATGGGCTTAATCATCATCATCATAAAAATGGGCTTAATAAAAAAAATGGGCTTAAAACAACTACAACAACAACATGGGCTTAATAATAATAATAATAATAATAATAATAATAATAATAATAATAAATGGGAATAATAATAATAAAGCCAGGGTGAATAAAAAGGCCTTCACTGATAGTGGGGACCATAGGAGCCAGCTCCTAGTGGCTGAGGTCCCTTAGGGGCCCCCAATAAAATATTTGTGGGGTTGAGCCTCCAGAAAGTTGATGGGCATTGCCATTCTAATCCATCATGTGGAATGGGGCTATCCTGTCGTCCCCCCCCCCCAGTGTTTTATTCAAGCTGGGGGGGGCAGAAAGCAGCAGAGATTCTTGCACTGCAGAGGGTTGGACTAGATGACCCTCGGGGTCCCTTCCATGAAAAACTCACCCAGAGGCCTTGGGCCAGCCGCTGTTCCCTTGGGCTCAGTTTGCTCGTCAGCGGCACGGGGGTAATTGCACAGGGAGTCTGCTGGACTGTATGAGAAAGTGCTTTAAAAGGCAGTCTATGAATTCTCCTCCTCCTCCCTATAATTTTTCCACCTTCGCCGCATCAAGCAGTTGGTCCCTTACCTTTCCCGCCCCGAACTGGCCACAGTGATCCATGCGATGCTCACCTCCAGGCTTGACTACTGTAATTCGCTCTACGCGGGGCTGCCCTTGAAGCGCTCCCAGAAACTCCAGCAGGTGCAGAATGCTGCAGCGAGGCTCCTCACGGGGTCTCTGCCATGGGAGCATATTCACCCAGTGCTTTTCCAGCTGCACTGGCTCCCGGTGGAGTACAGGGTCAGATTTAAGGTGCTGGTTTTGACCTTTAAAGCCCTTCACGGCCTAGGACCCTCGTACCTACGGGACCACCTCTCCCAGTATGCCCCATGGAGGACCTTAAGATCCATAAACAGCAACACCCTCGTGGTCCCGGGCCCTAAGGAAGTTAGATTGGCTTCAACCAGAGCCAGGGCCTTTTCAGTGATGGCTCCGGTCTGGTGGAACTCTCTGCCTCATGAGACCAGGGCCCTGCAGGATCTGATTTCTTTCCGCAGGGCCTGCAAGACAAGAGTTGTTCCGCCTGGCCTTTGGCTTGGAGCCAATTTGATTCCCTCCCTACCTCTCTTTCTTTTTCCTTTCCTTCTCCTCCTGCGATGAGGCTACATTTTAATATTTTAATGTTCCATTATTTTAATGTTGTATTTTAATTTTGTTTTTAAGTTGTAATCATTCAACTTGTTTTTATTATTATTATTATTGCTTGTAAGCCGCTCTGAGCCCGGCCTTGGCTGGGGAGGGCGGGGTATAAATAAAAAATTATTATTATTATAATTATAATTAAAAATATTGTGTGTGTGATAGGGAGCGGGCAGATTTCTCGATGTTGCAGTGCTACCTTTTGCCCACTAGAGGGAGTATGACACCTTCCTGTTATCATCTCCCGCTCCAGACTTTGAATGGCTGTACTGTATGTATATGAATGATGCTATATACAAAATGGGCCAGCAGGGGGCGCTTTCCCACCTCCCTAGTGATTCATTTCCTTGCTCTGTGTGTGTGTTTTTGTGTGTGTGTGTGTGTGTGTGTGTGTGTGTGTGTTAGAGGTCGCACAAGGATTGGCAATGGAAGGCAGGGTGTCATCCTGCAGGCAATGGCACCCCCTGCAAAAGGAGGTCAATGGGGGGGAGGTAGGGGGTTTGGCTGGCTAACCTCCCTGTGCCTTGGCTCTGGCAGGCAGCCGTGGACTCGCAGGGGTCAGCAAACATTTCCAGCAGGGGGCCGGTCCACTGCCCCCCAGACCTCATGGGGGGCCGGACTATATTTTGAAAATAATCGAAACATTAATCGATTAATGCCTGCAGGAGACTTTGTGGATATTTAAGTTATAATTACAAAAATCTTAATAATTATTCATAAAGGAATCAGCTTATAAGAAGTAAATAAGGATGCCAGAAACAGGATAAAGGAAGTCTTTTATTTGGTTGTTTGTATTGTTGTATACAGCGGTACCTCGGGTTACATACGCTTCAGGTTACATACCCTTCAGGTTACAGACTTCGCTAACCCAGAAATAGTGCTTCAGGTTAAGAACTTTGCTTCAGGATGAGAACAGAAATCGTGCTCCGGCGGCACGGCGGCAGCAGGAGGCCCCATTAGCTAAAGTGGTGCCTCAGGTTAAGAACAGTTTCAGGTTAAGAACGGACCTCCGGAACAAATTAAGTACTTAACCCAAGGTACCACTGTATTATGCTTGTTGTTTGTTATGTTTGTGTCTGATGGGGGTGGATTTCTGTGTTGGGGGGTTTGTGTTATGTTGTAAATAAAATTCCCAATAAAAAGTTATTTTTTATATATATATATAATAAAAATGAATGAATTCCTATGCCCCACAAATAACCCAGACATATTCTACTCATGTCAAAACACGCTGATTCCCGGACCGTCCGCGGGCCGGATTGAGAAGGCGATTGGGCCGGATCCGACCCCCGGACCTGAGTTTGCCTACCCGTGCCCTGGAGAGACTGTGTGGCTCAGGGAGGAGGAGGAGGAGGGTGTGTGTGGAAGAGCGAGGGAGCTGCGCAGAGTCCAGATGTGTCAGCCTTGGACAATAGGCGAGCGGGAAAAGGACAGACAGATGGGCCAGCTGGTACAATGGACCAGGCGTTTAGCATTCAGGAGCCGTTCTCGGCTGACTTGCCGCCTCCCCTCCCCCTCCGCCCTCCTCCGCTATTGAGCCAGCCAAAGGCCAGGATGAAAAGGCCTAGCCAAAGCCCATCTGCTCCCTCTTTCTCCTTCTCTCTCTCTCTCTCTCTCTCTCTCCACATTCATCCAAGGAGCAGAGAGAGAGAGAGAGAGGCATTTCTCCCCATTTTCTCCTTCCTCAGAACTGCTGGCGGGTGGGAAGGAAAGAAGGCGATTGCTGTGTTTAATTGCACCCTGATTAAAAGCGCAGCTTGATCTTTCTTTCCTTCCCTCCGTCCGTCCGGCCTCCTTCTTGCACCCATTTCACAGGTTGGAGGAACTGAGGCCGAGAAACAGACCCCCCAGCCAGCCCAAACTACGGAGCGTCAAGTTCATGGGCCAGCAGGGAGTGCGGAGGTTCATTGACTAAGAAAGAAAGAAAGAAAGAAAGAAAGAAAGAAAGAAAGAAAGAAAGAAAGAAAGCTTGATTTGGAAACAATTGGTCTTTCCCCATTCTCAGATGTGCATAAACTGGCTCTGATTGCTGTGTTGATGAGTTGCAGCAGAAAACAAGAGAAGAGGGAGTTTTGATGTGTGCTGCTTCTTTTCTGAAGCCTAGCAGGTGATAAGAGAAATCACATTTTTTCCTCACTCAAACTGGGCAGCCCTTGTGCCTTTTGCCCAAGAGGCAAAAGCGAAGCCCTTGGTTTTCATGGAGTTGCAGTGATGGGGAAACCTGCCCCTGTGAATTTCTGCCTGCGACGCAGCCGTCAAAGGCGCAGGGGGCCCAGCCAGGGAAGAAAGTTAGCAACTCTCCTTCAGGGCAGTGGGAGACCGAGCAGAGAATTTCTCAACCAGGTCCTGAGTGCGAAGGAGGAACCTATTATTTAATGTCATCCCTCAAGGTTGCAATATTTCAAATGGGGACCTCGAGGGTCGACAATCTGTAGAGAGGGCCTGGGGTCACTGGCTTGCTTGCTGTCCCGAAAGTCTGTTTCCGTTAGCAGGATCGGGGCCAAATCCATTGCCAGCCAGGATTTTTCCAAACAGCTCAGCGTTCCCTTCTCAGGCTGCGTTTCACAAGATGCTGAGCTCCTCAGGAAAAGGTTCATTTATTTTTGTGCTTATGTGGGAGCCAGAATCCACAGAGCGAGAAGAAGAGAGCAGTGGGGGGGGGGGGAGAGGGATAATTCAGCAGCTGGGTAGCACACGGGGCCACAAGCTCATCACCATGACAGGAAATTTGGGAGGGACTGCAAATATGGATCATGAGAGCCTTGAAAAAGGCTGCAAGATCTCTTGGGGGGGTGTTTGTGTGGAGGGTCTCCCTTTCTGCAACGCCCTGTCCTTTGGTCACAGGAAGATGTGATTGGGGTGGAACCTAGGAGCTGAGAGAGAGTGCTGTTTTTTCGGGAAAATACTTAAATTATTATTATTATTATTATTATCATTATCATTATTATTATTATTATTAAGGAAATCAGCCCTGAGTGCTCACTGGAAGGACAGATCGTGAAGCTGAGGCTCCAGTACAGTGGTACCTCGGGTTACATACGCTTCAGGTTACATACGCTTCAGGTTACAGACTCTGCTAACCCAGAAATAGTGCTTCAGGTTAAGAACTTTTGCTTCAGGATGAGAACAGAAATCGTGCTTTGGCGGCGCGGCGGCAGCAGGAGGCCCCATTAGCTAAAGTGGTGCTTCAGGTTAAGAACAGTTTCAGGTTAAGTACGGACCTCCGGAACGAATTAAGTACTTGACCCGAGGTACCACTCTACTTTGGCCACCTCATGAGAAGAGAAGACTCTCTGGAAAAGACCCTGATGTTGGGAAAGATGGAGGGCACAAGGAGAAGGGGACGACAGAGGACAAGATGGTGGGACAGTGTTCTCGAAGCTACCAGCATGAGTTTGACCAAACTGTGGGAGGCAGTGGAAGACAGGAGTGCCTGGCGTGCTCTGGTCCAGGGGGTCACGAAGAGTCGGACACGACTAAACGACTAAACAACAACAACAACTATTATTATTATTATTATTATTATTATTATTATTATTATTATTATTATTGGAATAAGGGCCTCTGTTTGCACTGAGTGGCACTTAACAGGAAGCATAAAAAGCTGCCCCCCCAAAAAAAAACCCCACCCCCACATTGTCACAGGAAGAGATATGTCATTTTCTGTTCCCGGACGAGTGTTGGAGCAGGGAGACCGAAATTCTGTACCAAGGAAAGCAGAATTCCATGGCCTGGGCAAATTATGCAAATGGAGGAAAAGCGTATGATTTTATACCAGTAATTTGGTTTGCTTTTTCGAAAGCATTCTCATTTATTCTGCTTCTTCTAGTTGTGGCTCCCAGTACGTTTCCGAGCACAATTCAAAGTGTTGGTGTTGACCTTTAAAGCCCTAAACGGCCTCAAAGGCCCTGTAGACCTGAAGGAGCATCTCCACCCCCATCGTTCTGCCCAGACACTGAGGTCCAGCGCCGAGGGCCTTCTGGCAGTTCCCTCATTGCGAGAAGCAAAGCTACAGGGAACCAGGCAGAGGGCCTTCTCGGTAGTGGCGCCCGCCCTGTGGAAACCATCCCATCAGACGTCAAAGAGAAAAATAACTACCAAACTTTTAGAAGACATCTGAAGGCAGCCCTGTTTAGGGAAGCTTTTAATGTTTGATGCATAATGGTATTTTAATATTTTGTTGGAAGCCACCCAGAGTGGCTGGGGAAAAATGAATTTTTTATTATTATTATTATTATTATTATTATTATTATTATTATTATTTTATTCCCGTGAGGGCCTGGTCTAGCAATCTGGCATCTCATGTCCTGACGAAAGGAGATGTGTGATCCGCAAAGCTGATGCCATCATAAATGTGTTTGCAATGCGCCACATGGCTGGCAGGGCCTGCCAAAAGGGGTATCGAATGGGTGTCACACACACACACAGACACACACACACACCATATCTTATCTCATGGCCTGTTATTTTCATGTTCATCCATCCCCAAAGAAACTGAGGCTCAGCTAGTTGTTGTTGTTGGGTTTTTTTTTAAATAATATTTATTAAAAGTTTAAAGATTACAGATAGAAGTAAAAAAAGAGAAAAAGTAAACAATACAAATCAATACATTACAATACATAAAGAGAAAGGAAAAAAACAAAAGACACAATACATCAACAAAAACAAAAGCAAAAACAATTAAAACCACATCCAATATTTCCATATCTTTGTCTTTCATTAACTTGTTTCATCGACCTCCTCACACCTCCCTTTTTTGTATTCTAGTTATTAATTATTTCAGCAAATCCTTTCCATCTTTCACTGTTTTCTGTCATTTAATTGTCTTGATTTATTTCAACCTTATCTTACCATTAAAACCCTAAAACTTATTTGAACTTAACTCCTTATAACGTTTCCACTAAAGCCATGTAATTTCATTCCAACATTTTTCAAACACTCATTAATTTTACAACATTTCTCTAAATAAATTTTAAACTTTCTTCCA
Source organism: Podarcis muralis (assembly GCF_964188315.1). Taxonomy (NCBI): domain Eukaryota; kingdom Metazoa; phylum Chordata; class Lepidosauria; order Squamata; family Lacertidae; genus Podarcis; species Podarcis muralis. The sequence goes on from NC_135661.1 coordinate 84,833,747, forward strand.
ATCTTCATCCACCGTCTCTTCTCCCTGGTCTCGGGTTCTGTCAGTCCTTTCTATCTATTCCATATGGTCCATCAACCTGGTGATCTTCTGTCCGAGGCTCTTAACTCTTTTCCATGTCCCTTCTGCAAATCTTCTTCATATTTATACATGCACTTAACTTTATCTTCTGCTGATCTTGTTCTTAATCTTCTTGTTGTTGTTGTTTGCAATGTTTTCCCCTTTCTCTTGATCAGATGCCAGCAAACTTTTTCAGCAGAGGGCCGGTCCACTGTCCCTCAGATCTTGTTGCGGGCAGGACCACTTTTTGTAAAAAAAATATGAACAAATTCCTCTGCCCCACAAATAACCCAGAGATGCATTTTAAACAAAAGCACACATTCTACTCATGTCAAAACACGCTGATTGAGGGCTGGATTGAGAAGGCGATTGGGCCGGATCTGGCCCCCAGTTTGATGCTTTCATCCTCTGCAACATGCAAGCTGGGTTTTATACTGCCTAGGTCCAAGTCTCAGTGCACCCCCCCCTTAAAATATCTCAGGTGAGGGAGCTGGAATGAGCCTCTGTCGTAAGACCTTGGAGAGCTCCTGCTGGAAGAGCCTGCAGTTCAGGGCTGCATAGATGGTTAGATGGTGACTCCTTTTTGAAACAACTCCCTCCTCATTTATCCTACAGATTTGACTTCTGTAATCAGGGCCACATGGCAGCCTATCCCTTCAGGGGGCAAAAGCACCACGACGTCTACCTAGGGAACTGCCAACGGCTTTGGCGCCATTTCTCTGCCGTCTTAAGAGATCCACAGCCAGGGGCCCCGGGGCCCTTTGCCCAGAGTGTCCCTTAACGGTGGCAATACGTGCCACCTGCTGGATTCATCACCTGGAGCAATCGTGATGCAAAGCACTCGCGTGCCTCTTGAAGTGTGCCCGGAAAAGGCCTGGGCAGCCAGTATGTGGCAGCAGGTAAAGACTTTACCTTCCTAATGGTCTTAAGAAAGCACTCAGGTTTCTAGCCCTCATGATTGCAAATGTGCTCTTTTGCAGGCGATGCCCGGTAAGTTTCGGAAGCCAGAAGAATCACGGAATAAAAGCTCCCTGTATCAGAAGACAGGGCTTTGGGTTGCTGCAAAATCCCTTATAATAATAATAATAATAATAATAATAATAATAATAATAATAATAATATCCCCCCATCTGGCTGGGTTTCCCCAGCCACTCTGGGCAGCTTCCAATGGAATATTAAAATACAATAACCTATTAAACATTAAAAGCTTCCCTAAACAGGGCTGCCTTCAGATGTCTTCTAAAAGTTTGGTAGTTATTTTTCTCTTTGACATCTGGTGGGAGGGCGTTCCACAGGGCGGGCGCCACCACCGAGAAGGCCCTCTGCCTGGTTCCCTGCAAACACACTTCTCGCAGTGAGGGAACGGTCAGAAGGCCCTCGGCACTGGACCTCAGTGTCCGGGCAGAACAATGGGGGTGGAGACGCTCCTTCAGATATACTTCCCAAATATGCGAAAGCTCAGTCACGGCCCGGAGGAATGAATAGCAGTACCATTGCATGGGCTCCGAAAGGCAGGTGAGCTTCCCGACTGGGGCTTGTGTCATTGCCCCATGGAGGGGGGGCTGTCCCTCAGTTGGTAGCGAGGCCTTCTTTGCACGTCCGGGGGGGGGGTGGTGTCCAGCCTTTCGACAGTGGAAAGGGCCTTGAGTGACAGCAGGAATGGGGGGGGGGTGTCCCTGGAGAGCTAGGCATTTCTTAAATAACCCCCGCACCATTTTATATCATCCCAAGGGACGCAGGTGGCGCTGTGGGTTCAACCACAGAGCCTAGGACTTGCTGATCAGAAGGTTGGCGGTTCGAATCCCCACAACGGGGTGAGCTCCCGTTGCTCGGTCCCTGCTCCTGCCAACCTAGCAGTTCGAAAGCACACCAGTGCAAGTAGATAAATAGGTACCACTCTGGCGGGAAGGTAAACGGCGTTTCCGTGCGCTGCTCTGGTTCGCCAGAAGCGGCTTAGTCATGCTGGCCACATGACCCAGAAGCTGTACGCCGGCTCCCTCGGCCAGTAAAGCAAGATGAGCACCGCAACCCCAGAGTCGGCCACGACTGGACCTAATGGTCAGGGGTCCCTTTCCCTTTAAGGAGCTGGAGGCAGCATTCCGGAAAGATTTCTCCCCTCTCTCCCCTTCCTCATAACAACCCTGCGAGGGAGGCCGATGGGGAGACAGAACTTGACGGCTGAGAGTGGCGCCTGGGGCCTCTCCAGTCCTGGCTCTTAAGCCCTACTGTTAGGTCTGATTCTGGCTCCAGGCAGCTTCTTGTGGCCCCCTGTGGGGGGTGGTGCGCCCGAGGCAGAAATCAGGGTGCAGAGATAACTCGGGGGCAGGGATGGGTGGATGTGATGGAAGAGGGGCAGAACCCGCCCCCCTCCGTTTCCCCTTCTCCCCTTCCTTGCTCCTCTGCCCTAGAGCGCGCAGCTGCCTCCTTTCCCCTCCCTTCCACCTGCTCCCCCCTCCCTGCTCTGTCAAAGCCCCCAAGGCAAAGAATAGCTCTTCTCTCTCTCTCTCTCTCTCTCTCTCTCTCTCTCTCTCTCTCTCTCTCCCCCCCCCCCCCCTTCTGCAAGCTTGGCCCAGCTCCTCGCAGCCAATCTGCTGGGGGGAAAGGAGGGAGGTGGGTCTCTCTCCTCCAACGTCAGGGGCTGGGTTCCTAAGCTCTGCCACCGCCACCGCCTGCCGCCCAGGACAAGCGGAAAAAGAGGGATGCTGTGAAGAAGAAGCGGGCCTGGGGGGGCTGCTTGCGCTTTCTCTCTCTCTCTCTCCCTCCCCTCAACACAAGGCGCCCCCTCCTCTTCCTCTCTCTCTCTCCTCTCTCTCTTTCTCTGTGCGTCCGTCCCCCCTCCAGCCTCTGCTTCTCCCCCTCCCTGCCCTGCTTGACCCTTTCCCCTGATCCCCCACCCACCCAAAGGGCACCTTTGGGATCTGTTTTCCAACTGGGAGCGAAGGACAGAGGGGACCTTCCTATTTTCCCAACCCCCCCCCCCCCCCGCGCGCCGCTTTCTCCCTGTCTCCAATTCTCCCCTGCTTTTTCTGGGGTGCTAGTTCCTGACTTTCTCAAGGGTTTTTGTGTTTTTTTTTCTTGGCCTGAAGGGGCGGGCGGTGGGTGGGTGGGAGGGAGAGGGTCACAGAGGAAGTCAGACAGAGAGAGAGAGAGAGAAAGGACTCGGGAAAGCTGACCTGACTGCCACCCACTCACCCACCCAAATCCATTTTGCATTCTCCTTTGTCAATTTCACCTGGCCAGCAGGTCGCAGGTCTCTTTGCTCTGCGCTCCCCCCCCCCCACTTTCTGGACACACCTCCCTCCTCCTTCTCCCAACCCCCCCTCCCTTAAAAAAAAAAAACCCGAGCATCCTTTCTTATCTCCCCCCCCCACCTCCCCCTGCTGGAGTCTCACGGGTACCGCGGAGGGGAAGTCCTCCGCGCCCTCGGCATGAAAATGATGGCAGGAGGTTCGGTGCACCAGAACGGTATCTTCCCCTCGGCAGCTCCTCAGCAGCAGCAGCAGCAAGGGGGGCCCCAGCCGCAGCAGCAGCAGCAGCCCCCCCAAGCCCCTCCGCAGTCCCACATGGATTCGGACCCTCCCGACTCTAGGAAAAGGCCGCTGGAGACCCCCACCGAAGCCATCAGCACCAAGAGGAGCAACACCGGAGGTGAGTGGACTTGGGGGGGGGGGAAGGGGCTGGCAGCCAGGGAGGCTGCCAAGGGGCAGGAAGTCAGGGGTGACCAGGGCCTCCCCCCCCAAAAACATATACACACACTCCCGGTCTACTTCGCATATGTGTGCACTGCAAGCGGGGTCATCTGGGGCGCAGGGCGGCTCTAGGGAAAACCAGGGCACCAGAAAGGCACCTCGGTCTCCCACAGGCCTCTTCCTTCAAGCTACTTGCCTGCTGCCTCCCCCCACCTCAAAATCTGCCCCGCAAAACAGCCCCCCCTCCCCATACCTCCGGACAGCCATATATCTCCATCCTTTTTAGGCGCCTCTTCCCTTAAGCAGCCCCATCCCTCCTAATGCCAACCTGAGCCAGTTTTTGCACCTCTGCGCCAAAGCTGACCCCCCATTAAAAAACCACACACCCCATGTTTGAACCCGGCTCCCTCCCCATGCTTGCATTCACCTGTCCCTTCTGCCATTCTCCCCATCCACCTCTCCATCTTCCTTTTGTGGATTTGCCCTCTTCTCTTTATTTTCATGGGGGGGGGTGTTCTTTGCCACACCCCAAAGGATACAATTTGCTCCCCTTTTAGCTATAACCCCCCTGCAATAAAAACAGGGGGTTATCTCCTCTTTTACAATGTGGAATTCAAAAAGATGGGTGTCCTTTTCTCCCAGTCCAGCACTGCCTCTCTGCCCCGTAAGGTTTTCAGGGGATATGATTTAATCTGTTCTGCACCTTTATCCCCCACAAACAGTCCCTCTTGTGATTTTTCAAGGCTAGATTTTTACAGCCCGGCCGAGGGGATCCTTTGCAATGTGTCCCCCCCCCAACTTAGAAGGCGTGTGGGAGCGGGGTGCAGAAAATATAAGCTCCCCCTAAAAACGCACATTTCTCTGCAAAGATTTTACTAGTCTATGCAGCTGGTTATGTCAAAATGGAGTCTGTTAGAATAACTGTCTGTTTCCAGGGAAGAGGGGAAAGGAGTGGAGATATTCCGCCCCCCCCCCCACCGCTCACACACATATAGACTATGGAAAACCTGTCAGCCCCCTTCCTCTCCTCCCCCCCCCCTCCATGACTGTCTGCTTGAGGAAATGAAGAAGGGAAGGATGTGAAAATCTGGACTCAAAAGAGGATGCAGGCAGCTGGGTTGTTGAAAAGGACACTGTGTGATCCAGGGATTTGTGGGGCGCTGGAGACAGAGGGAAAGGGAAAGGGGGGGTAGAATAATGTCAATAGAGTATTGGGGGGGAGAAAAAGAGAGCATTTCTTGATTTTAAAAAAATAATATGTACGCAAAAGGGCTTTAAAAATGCAAATGGTCATTCCTGGCGCCTGAATTTCGGTTGACACTAAAGCTGTGTAAAAATAGGGATTTGCAAAGCGCCTCTCTGTGTCTTTCTCTTTCTGACTCACCCATCTGGGCTCCTTTTGTGAAGGACGACTTCACTTATTCTGCTGTTTCTGAGCCGATAGCAGTAGCTGCGTGCCGGCTCTGTGCCTGCCGGACTCTTTTTTTAGTATCCCCATCATCCTCCTCATTATTATTATTTATTATGTACTAATAATTGGACCTGGTTCCGTTTTTATTGCTTGCGCGTTGATGAACCTATGAAGGCGTGCGCTCTCTCTCTCTCTCACACACACACACACACAACACCATCACCCTCCAGATGTAATTAACATTTCGGGATGCGTTTGAGCTTCAGCGTTAGGGCAAGAAGCAATAAATATTGCGTCTGAAAGAGCCCCGGGGTCCTCTGGGGAAATCGACCTCCTTTATGACAGCGTCGCTGATGGGACTAATGGAGCAACTGGAATAAATAAAATGGGGAAAGGCGCGCGCGGGGGGCGGGGGGAGCCGGACTTATTGTTTTCTGTGTGTGATTCACGTTTAAGAAAGAAGGAAGGAAATGGGGGGGTGGAGGGGAGAAGGTGAGCAAAAAAGGAGCCAATTTCTGGCGATTTTCTAAGCATGCCTTCGTAGGCGGTTTGCGTTGGAGGAGGAGGAGGCGATGGGGAAATCGCTTGGCCGGGGGGGGGGGGGGGTTGCAGCAGGAGCCTGACAGCCACATATTTCAGGCTGGCGCTTTGGCTGCCTTGCCCCCCCCCCGCACCCCTTTGCCAGCCAATCCCACCTTTGCTGCTCAGGGTGTCGCGTTTTCCCTCCCTTTCCAAGCGGTGCCCCCTACCTCTCCGCCGCCGCCCCCGTTTGGGGTTCGCTGCCCGTGATGGATTTGGGGAGGGAGGGGGGAAGAAGGAGATGCATTGATGGCATTGCAGGGGGAGTGGGGTGGGGAGGAGTGTGACGGAGATGGAGGGGGACGCCTTAGTGGTACCTAGTGTGCATCGCCAAAGGACACCGATTGCCGAGGAAATGCGCAAGAGCGAAAGTCACGCAGGCCTGGCGGCGGCGGCAGCGGCGGCCCAGCCGGGAGGTTAGCAAAGCGCCTGGGTGCTGGAGTGCCCGCTTGTGTGTGCATGTGTGTGTGTGTGTGTGTGTGTGCATGCGTGTGCGCCTCAGTGTGCCACATCTCACGCGCGGGTGAAGGTCAAACTGGGTGGGCTGTTTTGTCCTTACAAAGTTTGGGTGTCTGATTTTCAGCTTCAGCATCCTGGAGGATGGAGAGGGGGGCATGTACCCAGCAATTCTTGCGCCTACGATCTGATTCATCCCTGCTCCTGGTGGGGGAACAGGCAGGTTTTATGGAGTCCTTGGGGACTTCCACAGAGACCAGGATGTCCCCTCCACTCTCTGCTGGTGAAGCCCAGGCCTTCCCAGCTGTGGGGACGTCACCAGCCGGACTGGGCTGGCCGGCCTCTGGCTGCAGGCCTTTGTGACACACTTGACGGGTTCCCCCAGGCCTGCTTGGGTGGCTGAGAAGGGTGCCAGGCCTTGGGAGACGGGGTTTAGGGCACGATGAGGCCTAGCGGCATGCGGAAGCCTTTTCTGCCGCAATTGTTATGCGTGGCACTCTAGACAGAGCTTTCCAGCTTTGGCTTGCGATGGGCCGTGCCAGAGGTCAAGGTTAGGGCTTGGGGCGCGAGTTCAGTTCCTGCTGTCCCTGGGTGACCTTGGCAGGGAGGGTGGGTGGGTGGGTGGTGGTCAATGCGTTTCTCCTTCACGCTGCCAGCGTGGCAAAAGCTCCGCGTTCCGAGCGCCGAGCATAAAATGGGTTACGACAGCCTGATGGAGCAGGGAGGCGCGTTGCCTGTCGTACCCCCCCCCAAAAAAAAATTGGCTGCAAAAAAACAGTTCCCCCCCCCCCATCCCATGCTCTCAGCGGTGCTGCTCCGAGACCCAGTTTCTGAGACAAAAGACCCAAAGGGGTTCTGGGCCTTTTCCCCCAGGGGTGGGTCTGTGGCAATTTGGAACTGGAATTGAGAGTGGGGTGGGGAGCGGGCAAATGGCCTCAGGTCTACGAGCACGACAGACACCTGTTCGAGCTGGGTGTCAGAAACCCAGGGAAGTGGGTGCTCTTCGCAACCCCACAGCAAGTGGGAAAACAAAGCTTAGGGAACCTGGCTCAGCTCAAAACCCAAAACCCAAACACCTTAAAGGACCATGACCAAATGAAGCAAGCAGGTCGGTGGGAGCTCTCCAGCATTTTGCACCGAGCCATTAATTTAGCAGGGACACGGGTAGCGCTGTGGGTTAAACCACAGAGCCTGGGGCTTGCCGATCAGAAGGTCGGTGGTTCGAATCCCTGCGACGGGGTGAGCTCCCGTTGCTCGGTCCCTGCTCCTGCCCACCTAGCAGATCGAAAGCACGTCAAAGTGCAAGTAGATAAATAGGTACCACTCTGGCGGGAAGGTAAACAGCGTTTCTGTGCGCTGCTCTGGTTTGCCAGAAGCAGCTTAGTCATGCTGGCCACATGACCCGGAAGCTGTACGCCGGCTCCCTTGGCCAATAAAGCGAGATGAGCGCCGCAACCCCAGAGTCAGTCACGACTGGACCTAATGGTCAGGGGTCCCTTTACCTTATTTATTGAGCATTAATTCTGACTGGTTTGCAGGGAGGTTAGACGAAGCAGAGTCAAAGCAAGTGTTATATCCCACACGTATATCCCAGTGCAATTTCCCCTTCGCTTTTTTATATGGCATAAGGTCTGATCCTTTGTGAAAAGGGGGTTTGTTGATCAAGACCCGCCGGTCAACTGTCTTGTGCAACCTGAATGTGTCGGTATGTGACTGAATGTGGAGCAGGGCCAAGATTTTATTATTAAGACCACCCTTCCCCAACCTGGTGCCCCCCAGGAGTTTTGGGCTACAGGTATCTGGCACCCGTTTGGAGAAGGCCGAGTAAAGAATACCAGGAGACATGGTGGCAAAAGCTGCCAAGATGTTTCGTTCAGCAGTGAGATGCTCAAACTGAACGAGTGCAGCAAAAGCGTGGCACTTTATAGCAGGCGACAGCAGGGGATTGGCTGTTTGGGCTCATGTGATTCCCAGACTCCCCCAGGGCGGTTCTGGCTTGTGTTAGCATCGCAGTTTGTGGTGCTTGCAGTTTCCTCCTCCATTCAGGGGAGTCTCAGCGCCCAAAGTCTGGGGCTCCTTTGGCAGACCCAGTTTTGGAAATGAAGCCGCTAGTGCGTGGGAAAATTTGGTCGTGGGGAGGCAATCTGCACGTTTCCGAGTCCAATTCAAAGTGTTGGTGCTGACCTCTAAAGCCCTAAACGGCCTCAAAGGCCCAGTATACCTGAAGGAGCGTCTCCACCTCTATCGTTCAGCCCAGACACTGAGGTCCAGCACCAAGGGCCTTCTGGTGGTTCCCTCCCTGCGAGAAGCCAAGTTGCAGGGAACCAGGCAGAGGGCCTTCTTGGTGTTGGCACCCGCCCTGTGGAATGCCCTCCCACCAGATGTCAAGGAAATAAACAACTATCTGACTTTTAGAAGACACCTGAAGCCAGCCTTGTTTATGGAAGCTTTTAATGTTTGATGGACTACTGTATTTTAATATTTTGTTGGGAGCCGCCCAGAGTGGCTGGGGAAACCCAGCCAGATGAACGGGGTATAAATAAGAAATTATTATTATATTATTACTTCATGGGCTGCATCCTGCATTTGAAAATAAGCGTTTGGGTGGACCCGTGTACCATCTCGGCTGAAGCCCTGGTAAAGTGTAGGGGGCGTGTGACTCTCCAGGAAAGAGACATCATGGTTGTGAGATACAGTGGTACCTCAGGTTACATACGCTTCAGGTTACAGACTCCACTAACCCAGAAATAGTACCTCGGGTTAAGAACTTTGCTTCAGGATGAGAACACAAATCGCGCAGCAGCGGCACGGCAGCAGCGGGAAGCCCCATTGGCTAAAGTGGTGCTTCAGGTTAAGAACAGTTTCAGGTTAAGAACGGAGCTCTGGAACGAATTAAGTATGTAACCAGAGGTACCACTGTATAATAAAAAGGTGCAGGAAAAGGCAAGCAAAGTTATCTAGGTGCTCCTTACCCAACCAAGTTTGGAAACTTCAGCTGGTGCAGAATTCAGCAGCCAGGTCACTCACCGGAGCAAGACAGTTTGAGCATATTACACCAATCCTGGTCTGGCTGCACTGACTACCAATTAGTTCCCGGGCCCAATTCAAAGTGCTGGTTTTGACCTACAAAGCCTTAAACGGCTCAAGACCGCAATACCTCAAGGACCGCCTCTTTCCATATGAACCTCCCCTGACCCTGAGATCATCTTCTGAGGCCCTCCTTCGCGTGCCTCCTCCGTGAGAGGTCTAGAGGGTGGCAACACGAGAACGGGGCCTTCTCTGCAGTGGCTCCCTGTCTGTGGAATGCTCTCCCCAGGGAAGTTCGCCTGGCGCCTTCATTATACACCTTTAGGCACCAGGCGAAAACGTTCCTTTTTAAGCAGGCCTTTGGTTGATCTGATTTACACCCTTTTAAAATGTGGTTTTTGTGGTGGTGGGGCTAATGGGTTGTTGTTTTTATTTTTATTATGTATTTTGTGGTTTTATGTCTTCATAAACCCTCGGGCATAAGGTGGCATATAATTCAATAAATAATAATAATAATAATAATAATAATAATAATAATAATAATACATCTTAGACAAGGGAGGGGGAACCTGTGTTCCTGCAGATATCCCCTCAGTCCCTCCCAGCACAATGAAGGATCATGGGAGTTGTAGTCCGACGCCATCTACAGCCCCACAGATTCTCCACCTCTGTCCTAGAGTCATCGCCATGGGGTGCCCTGTAAAGATCTGTGACCCTCGATGGCACCCTAGTCCCTTCTCCTGGATTTTCAGCAGTCTGTTTTAAAAAAACTGAACTTATAAGTCCTCCTTAGGGAGGTTTAAGGAGATTTTTTGAGGCAGAATTTTAAGAAGAAATCTTGCTCTCGCCTTCCTGGCTTCTGGCTATTGAACCCCAAAGATGAGGATTAATCAGTTTATTATTATTAAAATAATAATAATAATAATAATAATAATAATAATAATAATAATAATTTATTATTTGTACCCCGCCCATCTGGCTGCGTTTCCTCAGCCACTCTGGGCGGCTTCCATAGAAACAAAAAATACACTAAAATATCACACATTAAAAACTTCCCTGAACAGGGCTGTCTTAAGATGTCTTCTGAATGTCAGGTAGTTGTTTATCGTTTTGACATCTGATGGGAGGGCGTTCGACAGGGCGGGCGCCACTACCAAAAAGGCCCTCTGCCTGGTTCCCTGTAGCTTTGCTTCTCGCAATGAGGGAACCGCCAGAAGGCCCTCGGCGCTGGACCTCAGCGTCCGGGCAGAACGATGGGGGTGCATTTCCCCCCAATAATATGCAATAAAAATGCATTTCAATAATATGCAATAAAATGCATTTCCCCCCAATAATAACCTTTAAATTAAAGTTAATCTTCAGGTCCACTGCCGCCCAACCACGTTGCATCTCCCTGCTTTTTTATGTAACCTGTTGCCTGGAACTTCTTTTGTACAAAGGGACTGTCAACCTGAGGAAGAGACTTCCCCAGATCAAATCCTTTCCTGTCCAGAGAGAGGCAGCTTTTCCTATTTAATCTTGCCGCCCGTCTACCCTGCCTGCCATGATGGCGTATTAGCGGGAGGGTGGCAGTGGAACCGGGGGTGAGCAGGAAAATAGAGGCTGCGATACTTGGCTCGTTGTTGATCTCAGGATTTGCAGTTGCAGATCAGAGGCCTTGCAGCGGTTTGCAGCTGTTCCGCGAGAGGCTTTGCTTTTTTGGAGGGGGGGGAGAGGGGGGGAAGACAATAATCATTTTAGCTTAGACGTAACCAATCTGGGGCTAAACAATTCTACTCGCCGCCCCCTCTCCGTGTCAGCTGCATCACTCTTGATTCCAGGGGCTCAGCTGCCATCAGATCAGATGGGAGAACAGTAGAGGCCAGGATTGAACCTGACCTACTTTTGCAAACCAGAGGGAGAGCGCGTTGACCCAGGAACTACCGAAAGGCCACTCCAACAGCTCCCAGTCGATGCTCACCTGCTCCTCTGCTGCCCACATCGTACTAATTTCTCCACCGTTTATCTAAACTTCTTTTCTCTTCCTCCCGTCTCTGGATTTTTAAAAAAGGGGTCTCAGCAGGAGGACTGGGAAAGCCTCCTTAACCCAACCTGGTGTCATCAAGGTGTTTTGGGTGCCCTCGCAGAGTGTCTCTGTTTTAAGCTGGGATTCAGATACAAACCAGCCACGTTGTGCTATTGGCATTGATTTGGAGCTCTTCTGCGACAAACCAGCTCCGCTCCACTTTTTGCTGTAAGGAAAGTGATGGAGAAATGTCCTGGAAAGGACAGGGTAACATTTGCTTTGGTGCGGTGCCATCAAACTTCCCCATAGATGAGTCGGAACGAGTGCTCAGTAAATCGCCATTCTCCCTGCAAACCAACAAGGATGAATGCTCAGTGGAGAGGTAGACCTTGGACTACAAATCCCATCAGACCCTGGAGATTATGGGAGTTGTATTCCAGAACCTCTGAAGGGTAGCAGGTAGGCAAAGGCCTAGATCCTTTGATGCTCCCACCATCAGTAATGGGCCAGAGGGACCAGGGATCTGACTCACTATCCAAGGCACCTTCAAGTGCTCATGTGTTACAATTATTATTATTATTATTATTATTATTATTATTATTATTATTAATACCCCATGCATCTGGCCGGGCCTCTCCAGCCACTCTGGGCGGCTTCCAACAGGATATTAAAAACACAATAAAGCATCAAACATGGAAACTTCCCTAAACAGGGCTACCTTCAGATGCCTTCTAAAAGTCAGATAGTTGTTTATTTCCTTGATATCTGATGGGAGGGCGTTCCACAGGGTGGGCGCCACTACCGAGAAGGCCCTCTGCCTGGTTCCCTGTAACCTCACTTCTCACAGTGAGGGAACCGCCAGAAGGCCCTCGGCGCTGGACCTCAGCGTCCGGGCAGAATGATGGGGGTGGAGACGCTCCTCCAGGTATACTGGGCCAAGGCCGTTTAGGTCTCTAAAGGTCAGCACCTTTAAAGGTCAAAAAAAGGTCCCAAAATGCATATTCTGAGGGAAAATGCATACCAAAATGCATGTTTTGGAGCAAAATGCCTACAGAAATATGAATTTTCACGCATTTGAACAACAGTCACAGTATGATGTAGAAACAGGGCAGGACAAAGTTAGGAATGTTGTTGTTGTTTAGTCGTTTAGTCGTGTCCGACTCTTCGTGACCGCCTGGACCAGAGCATGCCAGGCACTCCTGTCTTCCACTGCCTCCCGCAGTTTGGTCAAACTCATGCTGGTAGCTTCGAGAACACTGTCCCACCATCTCGTCCTCTGTCGTCCCCTTCTCCTTGTGCCCTCCATCTTTCCCAACATCAGGGTCTTTTCCAGGGAGTCTTCTCTTCTCATGAGGTGGCCAAAGTATTAGAGCCTCAGCTTCAGGATCTGTCCTTCCAGTGAGCACTCAGGGCTGATTTCCTTCAGAATGGAGAGGTTTGATCTTCTTGCAGTCCATGGGACTCTCAAGAGTCTCCTCCAACACCATAATTCAAAAGCATTGATTCTTCGGCGATCAGCCTTTTTTGTGGTCCAGCTCTCACTTCCATACATCAATACAGTGGTACCTCGGGTTAAGAACTTAATTCGTTCTGGAGGTCTGTTCTTAACCTGAAACTGTTCTTAACCTGAAGCACCACTTTAGCTAACGGGGCCTCCCGCTGCCGCCACCACGCAATTTCTGTTCTCATCCTGAAGCAAAGTCCTTAACCCGAGGTACTATTTCTGGGTTAGCGGAGTCTGTAACCTGAAGCGTCTTTAACCTGAAGCGCCTGTAACCCGAGGTACCACTGTACTTAGGAATAAAGACTTGCAAAACTGGCACGGACTGGACATGAAGCTCCCATCTCACCCTCAAGAGCCAATCTAGACCTGAGATCTTGCTTCTCGCCCGACTGGCAGTGGGTTTCTCCACTGCCTGAGGTTTTCTGCAGTTGTGCTCATTGGGCCTTTATGAGGCGATGTCAGGAACTGGATCTGGGACCTTCGGCAAGCAGGGCAAAAGCTCTGCCACTGAGCTAAACTGCCTGCCTGAATTTCTGAGCATCAGCGGCTGATCGCAACCAGACAACCAGATGCCCCTGTAAATCCTGCATGCAGGGCCTGAGCATAACAGCACTCTCTTGTCCTGCTGTTTCTGGCGATTGGTATTTAGGGACGCGCTACCTTCCAAACGAAGATCATGGCCACTGGTCCCATCACCTCCTGGCAAATACAAGGGGAAGAAATGGAGGCAGTGAGAGATTTTACTTTCTTGGGCTCCATGATCACTGCAGATGGTGACAGCAGCCACGAAATTAAAAGACGCCTGCTTCTTGGGAGAAAAGCAATGACAAACCTAGACAGCATCCTAAAAAGCAGAGACATCACCTTGCCAACAAAGGTCCAGATAGTTAAAGCTATGGTTTTCCCAGTAGTGATGTATGGAAGTGAGAGCTGGACCATCAAGAAGGCCGATCGCCAAAGAATTGATGCATTTGAATTATGGTGCTGGAGGAGACTCTTGAGAGTCCCATGGATGGCAAGAAGATCAAACGTATTCATTCTTAAGGAAATCAGCCCTGAGTGCTCACTGGAAGGACAGATCCTGAAGCTGAGGCTCCAATACTTTGGCCACCTCATGAGAAGAGAAGACTCCCTGGAAAAGACCCTCATGTTGGGAAAAATGGAGGGCACAAGGAGAAGGGGACGACAGAGGACGAGGTGGTTGGACAGTGTTCTTGGAGCTACCAGCATGAGTGTGACCAAACTGCGGGAGGCTGTGGAAGACAGGAATGCCTGGCGTGCTCTGGTCCAGGGGGTCACCAAGAGTCAGACACAACTAAATGACTAAACAACAGCAACCTTCCACACTGCAAGTACATAGGAAGTACACTGAAGCTATTGGGTCAGCCCATGGGTCCATCTAGCCTAGCAGTGTCTACATGGACCACTAGCAGCTGTCCAGGGTTTCAAGCTGGGAATCTTATCCCAGCCCTACCTGGGGACGGAAGTAGGTGTCCCACCTCTTCCCTCGTGACACAGAGTTAAAGGCGGAGCCATACCTGGCAGGTGGATCTTGTGCCAGACAGGCTGATCTTGCAGCTGGGGAGTCTGGCTGTTATGTACTGAGTTGAATAGGATCCAAAATGTAGTAATCTGATTGGTCCTAGAACAATAAGGTCCAGAATGCAGCAGTCTGATTGGTCCACAGGAGTCACCCAATCCAGCTCCAGGTGGAAGTGAATCCGCAACCTGATTGGCCTACAGGAGACTCCTGGAATTAGCCAATCATGTGGGGCCCATTGTGTAAATACAGTGGTACCTCAGGTTAAGTACTTAATTCATTCCGCAGGTCCGTTCTTAACCTGAAACTGTTCTTAACCTGAAGCACCACTTTAGCTAATGGGGCCTCCTGCTGCCGCCGCGCCGCCGGAGCACGATTTCTGTTCTCATCCTGAAGCAAAGTTCTTAACCTGAGGTACTATTTCTGGGTTAGTGGAGTCTGTAACCTGAAGCGTATGTAACCCGAGGTACCACTGTAATGTATATATAGCAGACATTCTGGGGGAACTTCCATTCCTCCTCACCACTATGAGCTGAATAAAGGGCATGAAATCCATTCTCGATTCCGAGTATATTTCACTGGCCCTCGCCACGTGTGAAATGTTGGCCTTGGAGTCTTGGGTTCAGATCTGTGATTTAGACACATGGCTGGTTGGATTTAATTTGCTGTTGGTGTGCTGGTTTCCCTCCCCCCCCCCCCCAATTTTCATTTTAATGGTGGGCATCACATTTAGCCTTTCTGCTGCTCCCAATTTAAGCACAGGGTGTTTTGCTATACATATGTCAAGCATTCGACAGTGACGTTTTTGAATGGCCTGCGGCTCGAGATGGGAGCTGCTTGGCCCTGGAAGTGGGGGCTAAGCTTGATCTCCCCCACCCCTTCCAGATAAAGCTTCTGCGTCCTTTTCCTGATCTGCATGGTCGCCCTGTTTTTATTGTCAGTACTTAAGCGCCCTCGCCTCACTGCTGGCCCTGGTCTGGCGCTGTCAGTGGCTCTGTTTTGCCCGTCTGTAAAATGGGTATTATAAGGTTCTGCCTAACAGAATTAAGCCTGGTGAACTTTCATCTTTTGAGAAACAGTGAGATGAATGGTTGAGACCTGTCTTGAAAGCCCTGCTCCAAAGGTGTAGAACAGGTGTGTCTAACACATGCAGCCTGGGGACCATATTTGGCCCCACCAAGACCCCACTGATTTTGCTGCCAGCGGTAAGACTTCCTTCCTTCCTTCCTTCCTTCCTTCCTTCCTTCCTTCCTTCCTTCCTTCCTTCCTTCCTTCCCTCCCTCCCTCCCTCCCTCCCTCCCTTCCTTCCTTCCTTCCTTCCTTCCTTCCTTCCTTCCTTCCTATCTTCCTCCCTCCCTCCCTCCCTCCCTTCCTTCCCTCCCTCCCTCCCTCCCTCCCTTCCTCCCTCCCTTCCTTCATCCCTCCCTCCCTCCCTCCCTCCCTCCCTCCCTCCCTCCCTTCCTTCCTTCCTTCCTTCCTTCCTTCCTTCTTCCTCCCTCCCTCCCTCCCTCCCTCCCTCCCTCCTTCCTTCCTTCCTTCCTTCCTTCCTTCCTCCCTCCCTCCCTCCCTTCATCCTTTCTTTCTTTCTTTCTTTCTTTCTTTCTTCCTTTCTTCCTTTCTTCCTTTCTTCCTTTCTTCCTTTCTTCCTTTCTTCCTTTCTTCCTTTCCTCTCTGCCAGCCCAGTTTCCTGATCGTGATGAAATCACTCTAGTCATCAGATTGGTGATTTGATGACTGTGTGTGTGTGTGTGTGTGTGTGTGTGTGTGTGTGTGTGTGACTGGAGGTGTTTAATGCCTTCTGCATGTGTTTATGTGGCCCCCAGAGGATGAGCCAAGGGTAAATGTGGCCCTCCGGCCAGAAGAGGGTTAGACACCCTGCTGCAGGGAAAGGGCATGGCTGATCCGTAAGTTTTTGGTGAGCCTGCCTCTTTCGCAAGAGCCCGCAGTATACAGGACTACAGCCTCACACTTGGCAAGAATATCCGGTTTTGACTTCTCCCTGTGACCCGCCTGATTGTCTCTGCCACATGCTGGAAGCAAACCTGGTAAAACTGGGTCAGGTATTCTAAGATTCTGATTCATGTAGGCCTTGATGTTCGAGGAGTGCTAAAAGCAGAAATAGTAAGGTATTAGATATTGGCGCTTTGGGCACACACACACACACGGGCACACACACACACACACACACACACACACACACACACACCATTTCTCAAAAAGAGAGCACAGAGCTAGAAAAAGGACAGAGAAGGGCAACAGCAATGAGCAGTCGAGGTTCCTTCCCTGCGCAGATAGTCTAACATGTTGGGGGCCTCCTAATATTTAGCGGGGCGGGAGAGCAAAAGGGAGCACGTGGAAGACAGCTGCGAATAACAAATTGTGCAGAGAGAAATCATTTTTAGAACTCGGGAGTCACCAAGTGATGGGGAGGAATTTCAGTACTTTCCCCCACAAACCAACAGAATTAACATGCCATTTACCACTGCGAAGTGCGGCCATTGCCAATAGCCTTAGATGGTTTCTTTAAAAGGATTACGCACGTTTGTGGAAATATGAGAGAGTGGTGTGCCTTATCAGCGTCCACCAGTCAATCAGATTTATTTGCTAAAAGCCATTCGGTTATCACAAGAATTGCAGACCTAATCGAGTTGAAACCTGCGTTTTGGCCCAGGTGTCCCCCCAATAACATTGAACCCCATTTTGTAATGATATGCTGGGCTGCTAGAGCAAATGTAGAAGCCTTATATGTAATGTATTAATCCTCACCAGACAAGAGATAGCAGATTTTCTCCAAAGTGCCCAGAACAGAAACTTGTCTCAGTAATCTCAGAGATATGGCACCTGTAGCCTCTAGGTTTGTTGGAATACAACTTCCATCATCCCCAGTCAGTGGTCAGGACTGATGGGAGGTGGAGTCCAGAGACAACTGGAGAGCCACTGGATCTGCAGTCCTTCCCTCAGGCAATTATGTAGGGAACAATAAGATGCACAGTGAGGAAGATCTTGCACCTCCCTCTGGCCACAGATTCTTCATCATCATCATCATCATCATCATCATCACAATTTATTTATACTCCTCCCTTTTCGGTTCAGAAAACTGGGCTCAGGGCGGCTAAAAACAAATTTAAAACACTTAATTGTAGAAGCAGCATAAAATACAGTAGAAAAACATCAAAAAATACAGTAGAATAACAATAAATTTCAAAGTTCAGAAATCAATTTAGGGGAAATCCATTTAATAAGCATTAGATAGTCACCAGGGCTAGCTGGCTGAATTAGTCCTACTTGGGCCAGTGAGGAGGTCAGGGGAGAATTAGCTGTGGGGTCTCAGAGCGGGTGATCTTCATAAAAGGGGAGGGGGAGGGAAGAGAAGGGAAATAAAAGATCAGGCTGGATTCAAATTAAAGGCCAGGCGGAATGTCTTACAGGCCCGACGGAAGGAGGTTAAATCCTGCAGGGCCCTGGTCTCATGGGACAGAGCATTCCACCAGGTCGGAGCCATCACTGAAAAGGCC
Organism: Podarcis muralis; assembly: GCF_964188315.1. Lineage (NCBI taxonomy): Eukaryota > Metazoa > Chordata > Lepidosauria > Squamata > Lacertidae > Podarcis > Podarcis muralis. Next base: position 84,851,530 of record NC_135661.1, read on the forward strand.
CTGGTGCTGGTGGAGGATAGTCTGACTTCCTTAGGGTCCGGGACCTCTAAACTATGGTTATTCATGGACCTTAAGGTCCTCTGCGGGGCATACCAGGAGAGGCGGTCCTGTAAATACGAAGCGGAGAGTTTACAGGACCTTCCTTCTAAATACACTGTGGGCAGAGTTTGAAATCTCAAATTGCTCAAATCGTTTTTCTTTTCACACCAACAGATAGTTTAAAAAATAGTTTGGGGGGGGGAGAATTGTGTACACGTGAAAACATTGGCAGCATTATGAGAAATTCAACAGTGTAAATAAGTTTTGATGGAAGTAATAATGGAATACTGAATGGTTTAGTTTATACAGTCAAACCTCGGTTCCTGAACGCCCCTGTTTTCGAACGTTTCGGCTGCTGGACAGCACAAACCCAGAAGTAAATGCTCCAGTTTTTGGACGTTTTTCGGAGGCCGAACATCCGACGCGGCTTCCGCTTGCGCCTCGGTTGTCGAACATTTTGGAATCTGAACGGGCTTCCAGAATGGATTATATTCGACAACCGAGGTTTGACTGTATAAGTCATTGATATTTTAAGATTGTCTAAATGAATATCCTAAATTGTAAAACAGAAAATGAAATAAAAATTAGATAGATAGATGATAGATAGCTAGATAGATAGATGATAGCTAGTTTGGAAGATCATAGTCAGATTTAACAGAATGAGACAATGGCGAGAATTGCATTGCTTGAAGATAACCTCTCGCGAACAAAACACTCCACTATTTTTTAACATTATATATATGTATACCGTAAACGTATATAATTTGTATACCGCCCTTCATCTCAGGGCGGTTGAGAGCATAAAAATACAAGTTAAAATTCAAAACACATAATAATAAAAACAAGAACAAAGCCAAAACAAGCCTCAGTCTCGCCGATCAACACCTCCCTCGTTTCCATGAATTTGTCTATTCCTTTTCAAATTAGACAAATCCGTGGAAACGTGGGAGGTCCTTATCAGTGGTGGTTGAAGCGAACCTCCATGTTCAAGAGCAGTAGGCTGCAGCGCGAGTTGGGGGGGGGGATGGCCGCCATACTTGTGCCCTCTGTGCTTTGTGGTGGGCAGGCTGGGGCAGAGCTCTCTGGACAGAAACAGGCAGTGAAAGTAACAGAGTTGGCGGAGGACCTTCCTGGGGATTGTGGAGCTGTTGATGGGATGGATGGTAACCGGGGAAACAGCAGGGCTTCTCTCTGCTGATCAGCTTGGGTTCCGCCGACTTCTAATGACTTAACTGGTTTAATCTACCCGAGAGGGAATTCTTTTAAGTGGATTTAGACAGAAGATCCTTCGGCTTAGAGAAAGGGTGGCGGGAAGCTCGCCACGGCAGCCGGACAGGAGGCAGAGGTGTCTCAAAAGTAGACCCCGCTGCCCACTTCTCATTTTGTAGGGTTGCCTGTCGCCTCCTGCACTTAGGAATGCCTCCGATTTCCAAGTCCCTGGGCCCGGGGAGCAGGCGCTGCGTTATAATAATAATAATAATAATAATAATAATAATAATAATAATAATAATTTATTATTTATACCCCCCCATCTGGCTGAGTTTCCCCAGCCACTCTGGGCGGCTCCCAATCGAGTGTTAAAAACAATACAGCATCAAATATTAAAAACTTCCCTAAACAGGGCTGCCTTCGGATGTCTTTTAAAAATAGGGACTAGAAACTTGCATTTGGTTGTACACTCAAATGCTTAGGGTGCTTAGTTTCTCTGCATCTGAGACCTGGTGGCACCATATAACAAACCCTAAGGGAAGGGAGCTGGAAAACGCAGAGAAGCTCTGAATTCTAGGCTTTTAGAAGACACTGTCTCTAGGACAGTATAAGAGCTGTTTGACAGTGGAACGGTCCCCCTTAAGAGATGGTGGAATCTCCTTCCTTGGAGGTTTTTAAGCAGCGTGTGGGAGTCAAAAGAGCAGGGGGTGGGACGAAAACAGCTTTTTGCAGCCCAAGCAGGTATGCCCTTGTGGGGAACATGCCAGGAGCCATTGGTGGTGAGGTGGCCCAGAAACGAGAGTAAAGCAAAGCAACACATTTATTGTTGTTAGCCACTCTGAGCCCAGCTTTGGCTGAGGAGGGCGGGATATAAATAAAAATTATTATTATTATTATTATTATTATTATTATTATTATTATTATTAATCTGGGCTGGCAAGAAGCATTGTCACAGTTCCACAGAGGGGACGTGGAGAAGGGCAGGTGAAGAGGCGTGGCCGAAAGAGGGGGCGTGGCTTCAGAAGAGCCCCCCGACGGCCAGCAAGACAGCCACCGAGGGCCGCATTTGCCACCCTCCCCAAAACCTGCTCATATTCCCCACTCCCGACTCATAAAATAGTTTCCCAAGATGCTGTGCGGTCAGAGAGGAAAAGCAATTTGAAAGCCAGGATCAAGCACATCTCTCAGCGGCTGGTAGCGTGCCAGATATTATTATTATTATTATTATTATTATTATTATTATTAATCTGGGCTGGCAAGAGGCATCGCCACAGTTCCACAGAGGGGGCGTGGAGCAGGGCAGGTGAAGGGGTGTGGCCGAAAGAGGGGGCGTGGCTTCAGAAGAGCCCCCAGGGGCCAGCAAGACAGCCACCGAGGGCCGCATTTGCCGCACCCCCCCCAAAACCTGGTCTTCTCCCCCCCACGGCTCATAAAATAGTTTCCCAAGATGCCGTGCGGTCAGAGAGGAAAAGCAATTTGAAAACCAGGATCAAGCACTTCTCTCAGCGGCTGGTAGCGTGCCAGAAATCATAGAAAAATGAATTGCTTAGCATAGACCTAAGTATGGCTTCTGTTACCCTCCATCATTTATTCAATAGCAGCATTAAATATGCCCAAGGCAGAAGGCCAGAGAGCAGAATTCCCCAGCCTGGTGCCCTCAAGATGTTTTGGGTGACCACTTCCATCAGTCCCGGGCAGCATGCACAAAAAAACAAGTTGAGGTTACAGCATAGCTGTCAACCGTCCCTTATTTGGCGGGAAAGTCCCTTATCCCAGCGCCGTGTCCCGCTGCTGTGCCTTATTGATGATGTCCCTTAAATTTCCCGGGTTTCAAAGGAAGCAGCTCCTCTCCCTCTCTCCCTGCCGGCCAGGGAGGAGGGAGGCTCCAACTGTGTTGCTTGGCTGCGTTGCTCACCCAATAAGGAGTCTAAGAACGACTGGGAGGTGGAGCTTGCATGCCTTGTGCCGATCAAATCGACTGCGTTGCCTGGGGACTCGCCTTTGCTCAGCGCTTCCCAGCAGAGAGGTGACGGTGGTTTTCCTTGCTGCATCCCCTTTGCCGGGTTGCTGCTCTGTGGGAACCACCGCTTGAGGCTTCGTTTGGCTGCTGGCTGGGCTTTCTGCCTTTGGCTCGGAGGGGCTCAGAAGTTGAACATACCCGTGCTTTGAAAATCCCTTATTTGGGCTGCCGATCCCTTATTCTCAAGGCTGCTGGCCCCTTATTTTCAAATCTGTAGGTTGACAGCTATGGGTTACAGGTTGAGGTTATTTTGCTCAGTTTGCAGTAAATGCATTGACCTGCCTCTCTATATGTTCCCCTTGTATTTTTAATCTTTGTTGGAAGCCGGCCAGAGTGGCTGGGGAGACCCAGCCAGATGGGCGGGGTACAAATCATAAATTATTATTATTATTATTATTATTATTATTATTACTACTACGACTACTACTTAGGGTTGTGCTAATGGGCTTGGGAAATCTGTATGACCCTTTCGTATTCTGTCTATATTCTGTGAAGTTCAAACAGGCTCCCACCACTCCTGACTACAGCTTTTCTTATATACCGTATTTTTTGCTCTATAAGACTCACTTTCCCCCTCCTTAAAAATAAGGGGAAATGTGTGTGCGTCTTATGGAGCGAATGCAGGCTGCACAGCTATCCCAGAAGCCAGAACATCAAGAGGGATTGCTGCTTTCGCTGCGCAGCGATCCCTCTTGCTGTTCTGGCTTCTGAGATTCAGAATATTTTTTTTCTTGTTTTCCTCCTTCAAAAACTAGATGCGACTTTTGGTCTGGTGCGCCTTATAGAGCGAAAAATATGGTATATATTATTATGCGGAATGCCCTTCCATCAGATGTCAAGGAAACAGACAACTATGTGAGTTTTAGAAGACACCTGAAGGCAGCCCTGTACAGGGAAGTTTTTAAGGTGTGATGTTTTATTGTTTTGTTAAATATTTTGTTGGGAGCCTCCCAGAGAGGCTGGGGAAACCGAGTCAGATAAGCAGCGTATAAATAAAATATTATTATTAATATTAATAATTACAGACAGATATGGATGCTTGTTTCTGTGGATATGCATACGGGCCATATTGGTCGAAATAGGAGCCACCCCAAATATCGTCAAATATGAAGTATCGTCAAATATGGCTTCAATTATAGGCTGCGCTAAAGTGTTAGATGAGCCAGATTTGGGGGTGAAAGGGCAATATAGTATATAGATAAATAGACTTGCACTCATACATGGATGGATGGTGGCTAACAGATTGAGGTTGAATCCTGACAAGACAAAAGTACTGTTTTGGGGGGACAGGGGGCGGGCAGGTGTGGGGGCTCCCTGGTCCTGAATGGGGTAACTGTGCCCCTGAAGGACCAGGTGCGCAGCCTGGGAGTCATTCTGGACTCACAGCTGCCCATGGAGGCACAGGTCAATTCTGTGTCCAGGGCGGCTGTCTACCAGCTCCATCTGGTATGCAGGCTGAGACCTTACCTGCCCACAGACTGTCTCACCAGAGTGGTGCATGCTCTGGTTATCTCCCTCATGGACAACTGCCATGTGCTGTACGTGGGCCTACCTTTGAAGGTGACCTGGAAACTGCAATTAATCCAGAATACGGCAGCCAGATTGGTGACTGGGAGTGGCTGCCGAGACCATATAACACCGGTCCTGAGAGATCTCCATTGGCTCCCAGTACGTTTCCAAGCACAAGTCAAAGTGTTGGTGCTGACCTTTAAAGCCCTAAACGGCCTTGGTCCAGTATACCTGAAGGAGTGTCTCCATCCCCATCGTTCAGCCCGGACACTGAGGTCCAGTGCCGAGGGCCTTCTGGCCGTTCCCTCACTGTGAGAAGCCAAATTACAGGGAACCAGGCAGAGGGCCTTCTCGGTGGTGGCACCCGCCCTGTGGAACGCCCTCCCACCAGATGTCAAAGAGAAAAATAACTACCAAACTTTTAGAAGACATCTGAAGGCAGCCCTGTTCAGGGAAGCTTTTAATGTTTAATAGGTTATTGTATTTTAATGTTTTATTTGAAGCCGCCCAGAGTGGCTGGGGAAACCCAGCCAGATGGGCAGGGTATAAATAATAAATTATTATTATTATTATTATTATTATTATTATTATTATTATTATTATTACAGGAAGGTGCAGGAAAAGAGCAAGAGAGAATCATAGGATTGTGGAGTCAGAACGGACTGTTAAGGTCCTCTAGCCCACCCCCGTGCAGTGCAGGAATATTTTGCCCATGGTGGGGCTCGAACCCCCGACCCTGAGATTAACAGCCTCATGCTCTGCCAACTGAGCTATCCTCGGTAGGTGGGTGGGGCCCTCCTCATGCCCTTCCACATCCCCATGTTTTCTCCTAGACGCAACTAACGCTCAACACATTAGGTCCTGCTCATTTTCCCCTGTGGGTTGAGCATACGAAGGTGGCTATCTCTGAAAAAAAGACAACACTTTGGGATGCTAGCGATTGAATTTGGGACGTTCTACGTGCAAAGCACCTGCCCTGCAACTGAGCTGCGACCCTTCCCCAGGTGGTGAATTTTGGACCACCCTAAGGGTGGCAGAGGGACGCGGGTGGCGCTGTGGGTTAAACCACAGAGCTTAGGACTTGCTGATCAGAAGGTTGGCGGTTCGAATCCCCGCGACGGGGTGAGCTCCCGTTGCTCGGTCCCTGCTCCTGCCAACCTAGCAGTTCAAAAGCACATCAAAAGTGCAAGTAGATAAATAGGTACCGCTCCGGCGGGAAGGTAAACGGCGTTTCTGTGCGCTGCTCTGGTTTGCCAGAAGCAGCTTAGTCATGCTGGCCACATGACCCGGAAGCTGTACGCCGGCTCCCTCGGCCAGTGAAGTGAGATGAGCGCCGCAACCCCAGAGTCAGTCAGGGGTCCCTTTACCTTTACCTTTACCTTTAAGGGTGGCAGAGATGGAGGCACACAGACCTGATTCATGGGGTGCCCCACCCTCCAGAATTCCCCCCCTGCACAAGTCTCACCGAGCCCATTCACCCTGATGGTGCTTGTGCCAGAGTAATGCGACACACTCAAACACCAGTGATTTGCATGCTGCATGTTAATTCGGGGAGGCGGAGGTGCCAGATGGAATTTCCGCATGAAAAGCACGATCTGGGTGTGTTTGTGTGTGTGTGTTATATGAGTGTGCACACATGCGCACACGCACACACACCTTTGCACATGCCTGGATCGCCAGACCGAAGGACGTCTCTCCCTTTGGGTCCTTCTGTTCTGGCATCTTTTTGAAAAACAAAAAGTGACGGGGAGGTGGAGTGGAGAGCGAGAGAACGAGAGCGAGAGCGAGAGAGAGACCTGTTTTCATCAAGAGAGGGCTTTGATTTAGTACCACAGGGGATCTTTGCAATCTGGACACAGCAGCGGGTCCAAATCGCTTATCACAAGGTTTCTCGCAAGCCCTGGCATTAACATCTCCCTCAGCGTGGGACTGGGAAGCAGAAGTAGGTCAGGCCTGTATCTTGGGTAAGTTCTGCGCAGGAAAGCAACACAACCCCTCCGCCAGGGCCAGATAAAAATAGGTGCTCCCATCTGAAAGTGAGGGGGCTGCTTATTATAGACGGGTAGGAAGTTTAGCTGGTTTTCTGTGGGTTTTTTGCGATCTCAGGTTGCTGATCCTCACCAAGCCGCTCCAAGGAATGGGGAGCTTTGTGCGGAATCCAGTACCGATTCCCAGTCTGAATGGGTCCAGGTTTCTTGGGAGTCTGCAATCATTATTTTTTTCAGATTTGACGGCATGCTTCAGACTGGTGGTTCAGTGAGCCCGGCATCCAGTTTCCAAAAGTTATGGGCCTCTGGAAATAGGCAAGAATGCTGTGGAGGTGATGACTGTTTGCTAAAAAAGCCCTGTTTGAAGATGGAAGGAGGGGCTGAACACGAGGCCTTCTGCAAGCAAAGCAGATGTCCTATAACTGAGCTGCAGTCCTTCCCCATTGTGTGAGAAAGGGCAGAGGAAAAAAGGTTTGAAGACAGAGAAAATATGTGAAGTTGCTTGAGGAAGCAGGAGACCTTGAGGGTGGCTGAGCGTGGGGGAGCAAAGCTCTTGCAGGAAGGGAGAGGAGAGTCAAGAGAGAAGGAAGCACAGGCCCATGGAAGACTTGAAAGACCCCTGGGATTGAATCCAGGCCCGCAAGGTGCCCTGGGATGGCATCACAACTGCCTTTTGCCTTTGCCAATGGCGCTTGGGACTGTTCCTACTCTGTGTGTGTGTAGTGGGGCAAATTCTGGCTTTGTTGTTGTTGTTTAGTCGTTTAATCATATCCGACTCTTCGTGACCCCCTGGACCAGAGCATGCCAGGCACTCCTGTCTTCCACTGCCTCCCGCAGTTTGGTCAAACTCATGCTGGTAGCTTTGAGATCACTGTCCCACCACCTCGTCCTCTGTCATCCCCTTCTCCTTCTGCCCTCCATCTTTCCCAACATCAGGGTCTTTTCCAGGGAGTCTTCTCTTCTCATGAGGGGGCCAAAGTCTTGGAGCCTCAGTTTCAGGATCTGTCCTTCCAGTGAGCACTCAGGGCTGATTTCCTTCAGAATGGAGAGGTTTGATCTTCTTGCAGTCCATGGGACTCTCAAGAGTCTCGTCCAGCACCAGAATTCAAAAGCATCAATTCTTCGGCGATCAGCCTTCTTTATGGTCCAGCTCTCACTTCCATACATCACTTCTGGGAAAACCATAGCTTTAACTATACGGACCTTTGTTGGCAAGGTGATGTCTCTGCTTTTTCAGATGCTGGGTTAATTCTGGGTTAAGAAATGTCTACTTCCGTAAATAAACAGTGCAAAGAAATGTCAGCGGTTTTGCACATATTTCTATAAATGTGCCCAGTTTGCACTCTTTACTACATACCTTTCATATATCGAAGGGATTCAGTTTGGGTTTCTTTGCTATGGCATTTTATGGGAAGAAACTGAGTGGCGGCAGGAGGCGGAGAACTATTTTAACGATGAGTCGGTGGGCTTTTGGCTCCCCCGCCGGGCATAGCTGTTCCGCTTTGAACAGTTACCTACCAGGCAGAATGCCAACATGTCTCTTCCCGCTAGGCCTGGACAGGGGCAAAAATGGCTGTGTACGTTTGGCAGCCTTGAGGACCAGAAACTTGTGTTTGGTTATCAACTCCACTGCTTAGGGTGCCTAGTTTCTCTGCATCTGAGACCTGGTGGCACCATATAACAAACCCTAAGGGAAAGAAGTTGAAAAACGCAAAGAAGCTCTGAATTCTAGGCTTTTAGAAGACACTGTCTCTAGGACAGTATAAGAGCTGTTTGACAGTGGAACAGTCTCCCTCCTTCCTTTGAGGTTTTTAAGCAGAGGGTGGATGGACATCTGTCATGTACACTTGAGATGTTTGCATTGCAGGAGGTCAACAACAACAACCCTAATAATAATTTATTATTTATATGGCACCCATCTCACTAGGTTGCCCCAGCCACTTTGGCTGGCTTCCAACAGAATATCACACATTAAACGTATCCTTACAAATTGCGAGACAAGGACAACTGTGACTTCAAGGAGGAATGGGAACTTTTTACAAAATATCTAAAAAGACAAGAAAATGAACTGGACTCCTTGGCAGGTTTCGAATAAACATACACAAATTTATTGGTTGACAACATGACGGAGAGATATGTAAGGATATGTACAATTTTATAATATGTAGAGGGACGCGGTGGCGCTGTGGTCTAAACCACAGAGCCTAGGGCTTGCCGATCAGAAGGTCGGCAGTTCGAATCCCCGCGACGGGGTGAGCTCCCGTTGCTCGGTCCCTGCTCCTGCCAACCTAGCAGTTCGAAAGCACATCAAAGTACAAGTAGATAAATAGGTACCGCTCTGGCGGGAAGGTAAACGGCGTTTCCGTGCGCTGCTCTGGTTCGCCAGAGGCAGCTTAGTCATGCTGGCCACATGACCCAGAAGCTGTCTGCAGACAAACGCCGGCTCCCTCAGCCAATAAAGCGAGATGAGCGCCACAACCCCAGAGTCGGTCACGACTGGACCTAATGGTCAGGAGTCCCTTTACCTTTATAATATGCAGAGGAAATATGTGAGGAGAAATCAGGGAGAGGAGCTGAAGGAAGTCCTTCATGGGGGGGAGGGGGGAGGGGGGCAATAATGTATGTGATTATATGGTTTGATAATTTGTTATGTGGAAATTGATCAATAAAAAAAATTATTATTATTTTAAAAAAAGCTTCCTGATAGCCTTCAGATGTCTATGGAAAGTCAGATAGTTTATCTCTTTGACATTTGATGGGAGGGCATGCCACACGGTGGGTGCCACCACCGAGAAGGCCCTCTGCCTGGTTCCCCATAACCTCACTTTTCACAGGGAGGGAACCGCCAGAAGGTCCTCGGCGCTGGACCTCAATGTCCAGGCTGGACAATGGGGTGAAGATGCTCCTTCAGGTATACAGGGTCAAAGCTGTTTAGAGCTTTAAAGGTCAGCACCAACACTTTGAATTGTGCTCAGAAACATACTGGGAGCCAATGTAGATCTTTCAAGACCAGTGTTATGTGGTCCTGACGGTCGCTCCCAGTCACCTGTCTAGCTGCCGCATTCTGGATTAGTTGTGGTTTCCACATCACCTTCAAAGGTAGCCCCACGAAAGCGACTGGAAGAGTAAGAGGTCAACCAAAACAAAAAGTCTATAAGGATTGGAGAATCCTTAAAGAATATTTAGGAAACTATGGAATAAAAGGAAACATCTTGGCAGAATTAGACTGATCCCTGTATTGTATAAATATAAGTCTGCAGGGAGGTAAAAAGAAATTATATAAGAAATATTTAACTGTGCGGTATAAACTAATGGATAAGACAAAGTACAGTGAGATTAACTGGAAGTCAGTTTTAAATTTCTTTTCTATCAATTTTATAATTGTGTTCAATACCAGCAGTATATATGATGATAATTATATTAATCTTCTTATATCTTATAGTGTGGTGCTTTGTTTGATTTTTCTGTTATTTGTTTGTTTGAGTGCATGTTTGTTTACTCGTATGTACGTCTGTTTTTCATAAATGTATTTATTTTAAATTAATAAAGATATATTTAAAAAAACAAAACAATTGTAGCCCCACGTAGACCACACTGCAGCGGTCCAAGTGGGAGATAACCAGAGCATGTACCACCTTGGTGAGACAGTGCGCAGGCAGACAGGCTGGACTAGATGACACCTGGCGCCCCCTCCAACTTTCCAGATCTGTGTTTCCGTGATCGCAGACGTAGCTGCCGTCGCTTGTCAGCCCTAGACACCTGGCTGGAGGCAGTGGGGAAGAGAGCTCAAATGAGATGGCAGGAGCGGATTTTGGTCCATGCTGGACCAGACTGCTGTGGTGTCTGCCGATGTTCTTTTGTGGATTTCGGGGAATGCATTAGGTTCTTGGCAAAGACGAAAACAGCCTGTGGCGATGCCTTGCTTAATAATAGCTACAGGGAATAGGTCACCTGTACTGGTTCCCTTTAAAAAAATAAATAATTTCATTTCATTTACAGTGGTACCTCGGGTTAAGTACTTAATTCGTTCTGGAGGTCCGTTCTTAACCTGAAACTGTTCTTAACCTGAAGCACCACTTTAGCTAATGGGGCCTCCTGCTGCTGCTGCGCAATTTCTGTTCTCATCCTGAGGTAAAGTTCTTAACCTGAGGTACTATTTCTGGGTTAGCGGAGTCTGTAACCTGAAGCGTCTGTAACCTGAAGCGTATGTAACCCGAGGTACCACTGTATTTGTTAGCATACTTATATTACATCGGTAAGCGTTGTCATATTACATTACAGGACTTACTATAATATAATTTCTAACATGTATACAACAATCATATTCAAATTTTATATACCTAGAAAGAAAATGAAACAAAAAAGAAAGAATAAAGAAGGAAAAAAACCAATTCTCCCCCCCCAAAAATCATATACATACCAACACACTAGACTTCCTGTCTATCCCGTTGTATATTCCTTTTTTTACAAATGAATGTACTCTTATTATTGTATATTTCTTTACATATGATCTAATACATTGCTATACCAATATGTGCTCTTAGTCTTATTTCTCAACTCAGTCTCACTCCAACGTCAACCAAATGCTAGCATAGATAGCGAACCTTTACTGTATTTTTGAACCCACTTTTCCGTAAATTTTTGTTTTGAATTGCCTCTCAGGGTGTTTGTCAACTGCGCCATTTCAGCAAATTCTTGTCGCTTGTAATGCCAGTCCGTTATTGTCGGGGCTTCTTGTTCCTTCCCCCCAAAATTCCCTTTGCCAGCTGCACCCTCCAAATTCCTGCCACCAAATTCCTGCACTGCCACCAAATTCCCTTTGCCAGCTGCATCCTCCTGCCCCTTTAGCAGACTTTGTGTTGCCACGCTAGAAGCCGGTCCAGGCTGAATTCTATGCAATACGCCTGTCTCCCGCGATGACGTGCCCTGCCTGGAAAGTTGGCACGGGCTCCCTTTCTTGTTGTGGCCAGAGACTGCCCGGGCTCTCGTCCGCCCTGGGATTCAGATGATGCTTCCTGACGCCTTGTTTCTGTTCCTTCCCTTGCAGAGGATGGTGAGTACTTCCTCAAGGTCCTGATCCCCAGCTATGCCGCCGGATCCATCATTGGCAAAGGAGGCCAAACGATTGTCCAGCTGCAGAAAGAAACCGGAGCCACTATCAAGCTCTCAAAATCTAAAGACTTCTACCCAGGTGAGCGCGGGCAGCTGGGAGGGTCAACAAGGTGAAAGGAATTCTCTGTACATTTGCCAATGTTGGTGGTTCATACGGTGTACATTCCTGGTGTCCCAAAACCAGGGACGGGGCAAAGCTTGTTCATACGTGTCTGTATGCAGATACAGCGTGGTATAGCGGTTAGAGCATTAGACTAGGATCTGGAAGAGCAGGATTCGAATCCGCACCCGGGCATGAAGGTCACCTCTCAACCTAACCTACCTCGCAGAGTTGTTTGTAGGCGTTAAATGCGGAGGGGGAGAACCATGGAGGCCGCTTTGAGCTCCTGGCAAAAGACGGTGGGATACAGAAGCAGGGAATAAATTTGAAAAACGTTTCCACACTGCTGTATTGTTTTTAACACTCGATTGAGAGCCGCCCAGAGTGGCTGGGGAAACTCAGCCAGATGGGTGGGGTATAAATAATAAATTATTATTATTATTATTATTATTATTATTATTATTATTATTATTATTATTATTACTGGCAGCCGAATGTATGAACTCAGTCCCCTGAAGAAAGCTGAGTCTTGGGGATATTGAGAGGAGATGCGACAGCCGTCTTCAAATATCTGAAGGGCTGTCACGAGGCAGATGGATCAAGCTTGTTTTCTCCTGCTTCGGAGGGCAGGACTCGAACCCATGGCTTCGTGTTACAAGAAAGGAGATTCTGACTAAACATCTGGAAGAACTTTCTGGCAGTAAGAGCTGTTTGACAGGGGAACAGTCTCCCACAAGAAATTGTGGACTGTCCTTCCTTGGAGGTTTTTGAGCAAAGGTTGGACGGCCATCTGTCATGGACGCTTTATCTGAGATTCCAGCATTGCAGAGGGTTAGACTAGATGATCCTTGAGGTACCTTGCAACAATTCTACAATTCGATGATAGCATTCCCGTGTGCACAACTGTCACTCGAGGGTGCAGTTGTTCAAGTGAAGAACATGCGTGTGTGAACCAGCCTCGGAGAGGGTTGCATTTGGGGTGGTGAGTGTATTTTTTTGTGGGTTTTACGGCCTCTCTGTCAAGGAAGCTTATAGATGGGCATTAAACCGTAAGACTTTGGCGTGGTTTGATTTGTGGATACAAGTCGTTTGAAAGAGCCCCTCGCCTTCCCTCAACTTGCCGTCTCCTCTTCCCCTCAGACCTCGACCTTCTCTGCCTATCATCCCCTCGGGCCTCTGTTTTTTTGTCTCCTAACCACTCCAGCCGCCGCCAGCCTGACGCCTTCCAGACATTTTGGACCACAACTCCCTTCGCCTCTGACCGTTCGTCTCATTGACTGGCTGGCTGGCTAGAGCTGCCGGGAGTTATAGTTCCAAACATCTGGAAGGCAAGAAGCTGGCCTGCTCTGTCACCACCCCGGCTTTCAGATACCCCAAATCTGAGCTCCTCCTTTCCTGAGCTGCTGTTTCACCTACAGGCCAACTTAGGACTTTTTAGGGGCCCTGTATGCGGGTCCTCCACCTCACTTTCCCAGAAAGTTGTTGTTGTTGTTTAGTCATTTAGTCGTATCCGACTCTTCGTGACCCCCTGGACCAGAGCACGCCAGGCACTCCTGTCATACACTGCCTCCCGCAGTTTGGTCAAACTCATGCTGGTAGCTTCGAGAACACTGTCCCGCCATCTCGTCCTCTGTCGCCCCCTTCTCCTTGTGCCCTCCATCTTTCCCAACATCAGGGTCTTTTCCAGGGAGTCTTCTCTTCTCATGAGGTGGCCAAAGTATTGGAGCCTCAGCTTCAGGATCTGTCCTTCCAGTGAGCACTCAGGGCTGATTTCCTTCAGAATGGAGAGGTTTGATCTTCTTGCAGTCCATGGGACTCTCCAGAGTCTCCTCCAGCACCAGAATTCAAAAGCATCCATTCTTTGGCGATCAGCCTTCTTTATGGTCCAGCTCTCACTTCCGTACATCACTACTGGGAAAACCATAGCTTGAACTATACGGACCATTGTCGGCAAGGTGATGTCTCTGCTTCCCCCCCCCCCAAGAAAGTGAACTACTTAAATTACGATTGCTCTTTCCGGTGCAAGCATGTAAGGTGGCTGGGCTGGCCGGAAAAGCACCCCCCCACCCCAATGGCAGGGGTCAGGCCGTTGAAGATCCCAGGCACCCCGCAGTTGCGGACGCTGCCCATCCTCACCACGGAGTGCCCAGGCTTGCCCCCCCCCCATCTCCCTATAATCCCAAGCTGTGATTGAAGGGCAGACAAAGCCCTGACAGGACAGCCCCTGGCTAAGCTGCTTTCCCTCCGCATCCTCCACTCTTTATTGCCGGATTATGGGATGGGCTGGCAAATCCTCGCCAGTGTAAAAAACGATGGAGGGGTGTCGTGGCGAGGGAGAGAGAGAAGGCCTCCGCTCATGTTGCCGTGGCAACAGGGAGCAGGTGCCTTGTTTGTTTGCAGCTTCCGGGAAGGACCCCCCCCCCTTCCCCTTCGAGGGAAAGGAAACCCTTTGTATTTGATGAGGTCTGGGCAGGGTGGAGATGCATCCGAAAGACAGCCCTCCTGCGTTCTGGAAAGCTGAGAGAGCTGCGGATTCTTGCCCACTGAGGGTGGTTTAGGCTCCATGCGCAAATAATAATAATAATAATACTAATAATAATAATAATAATTTATTATTTGTACCCCGCCCATCTGGCTGGGTCTCCCCAGCCACTCTGGGCGGCTTCCAACAAAGATGAATAATACACAAAAAGGTCACATATTAAAAACTTCCCTGAGATGTCTTCTAAATGCCAGGTAGTTGTTTATCGCTTTGACATCTGATGGGAGGGTGTTCCACAGGGCGGGCGCCACTACTGAGAAGGCCCTCTGCCTGCTTCCCTGTAACTTGGCCTCTCGCAGTGAGGGAACCGCCAGAAGGCCCTCGGAGCTGGACCTCAGTGTCCGGGCAGAACGATGGGGGAGGAGACATTCCTTCAGGTATACTGGACCAAGACCGTTTAGGGCTTTAAAGGTCAGCACCAACACTTTGAATTGTGCTCGGAAACGTACTGGAAGCCAATGTAGGTCTTTCAAGACCAGTGTTATGTGGTCTCGGCGGCCGCTCCCAGTCACCAGTCTAGCTGCCGCATTCTGGATTAGTTGTAGTTTCCAGGTCACCTTCAAAGGTAGCCCCACGTAGAGCGCATTGCAGTAGTCCAAGCGGGAGATAACCAGAGCATGCACCACTCTGGCAAGACAGTTCACAGGCAGGTAGGGTCTCAGCCTACGTACCAGATGGAGCTGGTAAACAGCTGCCCTGGACACAGATTTGACCTGCACCTCCATGGACAGCTGTGAGTCCAAAATGACTCCCAGGCTGCGCACCTGGTCCTTCAGGGACACAGTTACCCCATTCAGGACCAGGGAATCCTCCACACCTGCCCGCCTCCTGTCCCCCCAAAACAGTACTTCTGTCTTGTCAGGATTCAACCTCAATCTGTTAGCCGCCAAAATCCCACCTCTCTGGGCTCTCCACACGCAGTCACGCTGCAAGTTGGGACTTTGCTCTGGCAAGACTGTCTTCCGAGAGCAAGTGCGGTGTACTGGTTGGGGTGTTGTACCAGTACCCCGTGAGACCTGGGTTCAAATCCTCCCTGGGCCACGAAGCTCCCAGGGTGAGACCTTAAGGGCCGGTCACCGCCTCTCAGCCTAGCCTACCTTTTAGTGTATTTTTGGTCTTTGTTGGAAGCCGCCCAGAGTGGCTGGGGAAACCCAGCCAGATGGGCAGGGTACAAATAATAAATTATTATTATTATTACCTCACACAGGGACGTGGGTGGCGCTGTGGGTTAAACCACAGAGTCTAGGACTTGCCGATCAGAAGGTCGACGGTTCGAATCCCCGCGACGGGGTGAGCTCCCGTTGCTCGGTCCCTGCTCCTGCCAACCTAGCAGTTCGAAAGCACATCAAAGTACAAGTAGATAAATAGGTACCACTCTGGCGGGAAGGTAAACGGCGTTTCTGTGTGCTGCTCTGGTTCGCCAGAAGCGGCTTAGTCATGCTGGCCACATGACCCAGAAGCTGTACGCCGGCTCCCTCGGCCAATAAAGCGAGATGAGCGCCGCAACCCCAGAGTCGTCCGCGACTGGACCTAACGGTCAGGGGTCCCTTTACCTTTACCTCACATAGTTGTTGTGGGGATTCAGCCGGAAGGGGGAGAACCACGTATAGCCCGCCTGGAGCTCCCCGGAGAAAAAGTCGGGGTATAAATACATCTGTCTCGTCTTGGGAGACAACGAAGGAGTGCTCTTTTGTGAGTGAAGTTAAACTGCGCGAAGGTTGGAGCACCGGCTGTTTGCTGTAGAGACTGAAACGGGAAAGACATGTTTTGTTGCAGCCGGGGCAGCATGGCGTCTCTTCTCTCTGCCCTCCTCCCAGAGGTCACTTGCAGTAAATAAATAAACGCATATCTCTTTCCTCCATGCACACATGTCGAAAACCCAGGTCAGCGATCAAAGGCTTGCAGCTTGATCCTGTTTGTTTGTTTGTTTGTTTGTTTGTGTGCATGCATGCGCCAGCCCAAGTGGTGTTGGTGCAACTTTGTGGTATTATTATTATTATTATTATTATTATTATTATTATTATATCCTGAGCAACTGGCTGGGTTTGCCCTAGCCAAAACAACTACTTAAGGCAGCGGTTCTCAATTAGCTACCGTATTTTTTGCTCTATAAGACTCACTTTTTCCCTCCTAAAAGGTAAGGGGAAATGTGTGTGCGTCTTATGGAGAGAACGCAGGCTGCGCAGCTATCCCAGAAGCCAGAACAGCAAGAGGGATTGCTGCTTTCCCTGCGCAGCGATCCCTCTTGCTGTTCTGGCTTCTGAGATTCAGAATATTTTTTTCCCTTGTTTTCCTCCTCCAAAAACTAGGTGCGTCTTGGGGTCTGGTGCGTCTTGTAGAGCGAAAAATACGGTAATTACTGAG
This sequence comes from Podarcis muralis, assembly GCF_964188315.1. NCBI lineage: Eukaryota > Metazoa > Chordata > Lepidosauria > Squamata > Lacertidae > Podarcis > Podarcis muralis. The sequence continues at coordinate 84,868,413 of NC_135661.1, forward strand.
GACTCCCTATTTTTCAAAAGCCAAGCTACGGAAAAGGAACAGGAAACACAGCCTGGGTTGGCCAGCTAGGGAAGCAGATTCAATGGCAGGAAACACTCCTTCTGATAAGCCGGCCAGAGGAATGCAGGCATGGCCTTTGCGCTGCAGCCACAATGTGCGTTCGCCCAGATTTATCCAGATTTGGGAGCTGCCGTCTGATTCCCTCCCCCACACCCGGGCTCAAAAGAGGGTCAGGAAAGCACCCAACAGGAAGGGGAGCAGGAGGCGAAGGGGCAGTTTCGGAACGGGGAAGGCCTTTAAAAGGCACAGGAACAAGCAGCCGGACTAACTGATGGAAAATTCGGGAGAAATGCTGGATATAAATTTGTCCTTGAGGGGGATGCCCGAGGGCTCCCAGAGCAGGCGTGCTAGTAAGATCTCTCAAGTTCCTAGCCCACAAAGAGGTGAAGGAGCTCATCCACCTGCACATAACAAGGGGCAAACTTCAGGTTACACTAAACACACTTTTCAGAAAAGCAAGCTGGCTGATTGCGTTTTATTTTGAAGGGAAAGCAGCCGTGTGGGCCCCAGACTGTGCTCCGAGCAGCTGGAGGGACTTTCTGTAGGAAACTTGCACGAGTCCTTTGCCCGGGTTTTGGCTCCGTGGACCTGTGAAGTGGCCAGCTTAAGCGAGCTTTTAAAATACCACGTTTAAGGGAAAGCATAGTTTCACTTGGGCACATCAAAAATCCAATAAGGCATGTGGGAAGAAACAGCTCTCTTCCAGTTTGTTGTTTGTTTAGTCATTTAGTCGTGTCCGACTCTTCGTGACCCCGTGGACCAGAGCATGCCAGGCACTCCTGTCTTCCACTGCCTCCCGCAGTTTGGTCAAACTCATGCTGGTAGCTTGGAGCCTCAGCTTCAGGATCTGTCCTTCCAGTGAGCACTCAGGGCTGATTTCCTTCAGAATGGAGAGGTTTGAACTTCTTGAAGTCCATGGGACTCTCAAGAGTCTCATCCAGCACCATAATTCAAAAGCATCCATTCTTCCAGTTTACAAAAAGAAAACACACAAAAAACCCCAACCCTGGTCATTCAGAGGCCATTTTTACTCACCATAAGCGAGTGATATATTTTTTTTGCAAGCATGTCCTAGGAATACAGGATTGTTTTATACAGTAATGACAATTATTTGACTTGTTTTTCGCTTTCTGGATCTCTGTGCAGTGGACAGGGAGAAGGAGAGAGGGCTGTGAATGAGTCAGAATTTGTCCTCCCACACCTAGAGACAACTTCTGTGCCACACTGGTCCTAGTGCCATGGCTGTGGCTTCAGTCAAACAATTAGGTAAAGGTAAAGGGACCCCTGACCGTTAGTTCCAGTCGTGACTGACTCTGGGGTTGCGGCACTCATCTCGCTTTATTGGCCGAGGGAGCCGGCGTACAGCTTCCGGGTCATGTGGCCAGCATGACTAAGCCGCTTCTGGCAAACCAGAGCAGCGCTCAGAAACGCCATTTACCTTCCCGCCGGAGCAGTACCTATTTATCTACTTGCACTTTGATGTGCTTTTGAACTGCTAGGGTGGCAGGAGCAGGGACTGAGCAACGGGAGCTCACCCTGTCGTGGGGATTCGAACCACTAACCTTCTGATCAGCAAGTCCTAGGCTCTGTGGTTTAACCCACAGTGCCACCCGCGTCCCATTAAGTCCCCACAAATCCTACCCTGCAGGCGGTGGCGTAGCTGGCCGCTTGGGTGCCCGGTGCTGTGCACACATCCTGCAGCTGGGGGCGGAGCAAGCCGCCCATGGGGGCGGGGCAAACCAAGGCAGGGAGCGCTGCGGGGAGCCTCTCTGCAGCCTCCCCCTCAGCTGAGGGCGGCTGAGGCGGTGGGCAGACGTAAGCCTCGCGGTGCTTGAAAAAGCAGCATGGAGGTTGCAGGCAGTGTGCCCGTCGCCTCCCCCTCAGGAGAGACACATGGCTCAGGCACGCTGCAGGCCCCGCAATGTGGCGCCCAGTGCCCCCCACCTCACCTAGCTCCCAGTGGCGTAGGAAGGGGGGTGCCGTGCATGCGGGAGTTTTTGGGTTTTTTTAAGTGTCATGAGCCCAATTTTTAAAAAAATTATTTTAAAAACACATATTTTTGCCATTTTTGTCACCCTCCTCAGTGATGACACCTGGGGCGGACCGCACCCCTCTTCCTACGCCACTGCCTCCAGGCAGAGGCAATTGTGAATTTTATGTTGTGCTCCTGGCACCCTGTTGGCATTACACACACACACACACACACACACACACACACACAGTGGTACCTCGGGTTAAGAACTTAATTTGTTCTGGATGTCCGTTCTTAACCTGAAACTGTTCTTAACCTGAAGCAGCACTTTAGCTAATGGGGCCTCCTGCTGCCGCTGCGTGATTTCTGTTCTCATCCTGAAGCAAAGTTCTTAACCCGAGGTACTATTTCTGGGTTAGCGGAGTCTGTTACCTGAAGCGTCTGTAACCCGAGGTACCACTGTGTGTGTATGTGTGTGTGTGTGTGTGTGTGTGTGTGTGTATATATATATATATATATATATATATATATATATATATATATATATTTCTGCATTGCAAGGCGTTGGACTTCCACCTGTACAATTCCACAAGTCTATGATTCTGTAGCCATAAGGTTGCGGCCCAGATTTTGGGACTTGTTTTCTCCCATTCAGGAATATTCTTCCATGCATCTACTTCGACTCGATGCTGTTGCCATTGATTCCCACCCAGCGTAGTCCCAGCGCAATTCAAGAGCTGAATTTCCCCACGTCGCCGCAATGCCTCCCTGTTTATTGAGCATTCGTCTTGGCTTGCTTGATAAATGTTTGTGGGAGGGAGGTTATGCGACAATAGCTCTTTATGGAGCATTCGTTCTGATTTGTTTACAGGAAGGTGTATATATATATATATATATATATATATATATATATATATATATATACACACAGTGGCGTAGCGTGGGGGGTGCAGGGGGGGCCGGCCGCACCGGGCGCAACATCTGGGGTTAGGGCAAATCCACGGGTTAGGGGGCGCAAATCCACGGGTTACGGGGTGCCTTGCCCCGGGTGCTGACAACCCACGCTACGCCACTGTGTGTGTGTGTATATATATATATATATATATATATATATATATATATATATATATTTACTGCCGTTCATCCTTCATCTGTAGATCAGGGGGCGGTTCACAGGTTAGATGACATCACATCAAGCAATTTTTTTCTTTTTTTAAAAAAATGTTTTTATGAACAAATTCCACATTACAAATTGTCAAAACATATCATATTCTTTATTTCCCCCCTTTCCCCCCTTCAAACCCTCCCCCCCGACTTCCCTCAGCTCCTCTCTCTGATTTCTCAGCACATATTACTCTCTGCATGTTCTAACATTATCCACCATGTTATCAACTAACAAATTTGTGTATGTTTATTCAAAACCTGCCAAGGAGTCCAGTTCATTTAGTTGCCTTTTTAGATAAGTCGTAAAAAGCTCCCCATTCTTCCATAAAGTCACAGTTGTCCTTGCCCCGCAATTTGTATGTCAATTTAGCCAACTCTGCGTAGCTCATCAATTCTTTCTTTCGTTGGGACATCAAGCAGTTTTCATCTCACACTTTCCTCCCCTTTCTGTAATGCAGGATGTTGAATTTTATTTTATTTATTTGAAGGGGGGGAAGTGTGTTTGTTGTGCAAAAGCACTAACTCCACAAACCGTGCGGCAAAAATTTGCTGGCGTGTGAGTGAATCTGAGCGAAGTTCGGAAGTGGCTCACCTGCCGCGTGCTGGGAAAAGCTTCGGGATGTTCTTGGGGCCACGCAGCTCTGGGAGGCACAAAATTCCTGCCAGGAGTACCTTGGCAGCCCAACCTGGCCCTGCAGGGTGGCGTGGGGGGGTCACCCCCTTCTGCTTCCCCTCCCCATAATTTAGCCCTCTTCCGGCAGCTGTCTGGGTTATCCAAAGGGGCCTTGTGTGCTTTGATAGCTTAGATCCCTGTTCTATTTCTCTCTCCCTCTCAGTGGCTAAGAATGTTCCAGGTTCCCTCCACACCCCTTCCTATTTATGCAGTGCTGACTAACCCTTGGCTGGGCCAGTCCTATTGTTCCCGGGAAAGTGTAGCCCTTGTTGTTGGTAGCTTTTGTGGGATGATGGAGAAGGCAGGGGGCAGGCAGTGGGTCCTTTGGCTCACCTCTGCAGTCTCTGCTGCTCCGCAGGGCCTTGCAGAGTCATGCAGAGGAGAGGTAGATAATGTGCCCCCCCTTTTTTTTACCCTGGGGATAACTCATAGCTGTCAACCTTCCCTTTTTTGCGGGAAATTCCCTCATTCCAGCGCCATTTCCCGCTGCTATCCCAGATTGTTAGATATCCCGTAGACTGTCCCCAGGACAGGTGAGGCTGCTGATCCCTTATTTTCGAGGCTGCTGATCCCTTATTTTCAAATCTGAAAGTTGACAGCTATGGGATAACTGAAGTCTTATAAATAAGTAAGTCTATAAATAATTTTCACAAAAGTGATGCTGACAAATAATTTGATTTCAAGGCTTGAACCGTATCGGCATATAAAGACAAAATGGAAAATACAGTGGTACCTCTGGTTACGTACTTAATTCGTTCCGGAGGTCCGTTCTTAACCTGAAACTGTTCTTAACCTGAGGTACCACTTTAGCTAATGGGGCCTCCTGCTGCCGCCGCGCTGCCGGAGCACAATTTCTATTTTCATCCTGAAGCAAAGTTCTTAACCCGAGGTACTATTTCTGGGTTAGCGGAGTCTGTAACCTGAAGTGTATGTAACCTGAAGCGTATGTAACCCGAGGTACCACTATAGATAAATACGCTGACCGAGGCCCTCTTTGGAATCGGAGGTCCGGGCCAAGTGACCCATATGGCCCCCCCTCTGTCTAGGCCTGCTGCTCTGTGGTCACCCATGTTGAGCTCATAGCTGTCAACCTTCCCCTTTTTTGCGGGAAATTCCCTTATTCCAGCGCCGTTTCCCGCTGCTTCCCGCTGCTCTCCCGTGTTATGGTAAAATCTGGGTGCGAGGCTGCTCTGCCACCCAGCTCGTCGGACTAAGTCCGCGGGTCCCTGTGAAGGATAATGAGCTCAGCCGGAGACAGGAGCAAACTGCAGAAGATCCATGTTTATTGCGCAACAGGTTCAAGGCGAGATTGAACAGCGAGAAAGGGGTGACATGAACCTTTGAAACTTCCCTCCATGTCCCAGAATACAGTGCAAAATACATCCCAGTTACATCATGAATACATTAAGAAGAGGTTGGGTTACACAGATTACATCATGAATACATTAAGAAGAGGTTGGGTTACACAGGATTAACATATGGAGGAGGGAGGGGGGAATATGCAGAGCTGGAGATATGCGCAGATAAGCACATTCTGAGTACCGGTGATGAGAAGACAATGGTGCATGTATGCATATTCTGTCACCTGGTATTGCCCAGAGGAAAGGCTTGGCAGAGTGATTTGACAGGATTAGGGTCTTGACACCTTGCTTGAGGGATTATGGAGGACAGGGGAGGTGTCATGGAGTCCTAGAGAAATTGAGCAAATTGGCACGTTGATTTTCTATGAATTTTATAGATTTTAGTCCCTTTTGACATTGACAATTGGAAATAAATGGATATATTGTAGCGAAGAAGAAGGTGAAGAAGACATGCCCCCCCCTTCCGTATCACCCGGATTGTTAGATATCCCGTAGACTGTCCCCGGGACAGGTGAGGCTGCCGATCCCTTATTTTCAAATCTGAAAGTTGACAGCTATGGTTGGCCTGCTTATAAGAAAGCGAAAGAGGAGCCCTCCTCCTTTAGCATCCTGGCCAGCTGGCTAGCCGAATGCCTCCTGGAAGATCGCAAGGAAAGGTCAACAGCAGACACACCCGCCCCCCCCCCCACACCCTCCGTTTCTCTGTTCCCAGCATTGCAAGTCCTCCGAGGTAGACTGCCCTTGAACTCGGAGGCTCCATTTCCTTTAACGCAGCTACCGGCGTTCAGGAACGCGGCTGTCAACAAACAGCCGCATCGGAAGCAAGTTGAGCGGAAGCACATCCAGGTGAAAGTTGGAAACATGAGTATGGATTTAAAATAGGCGCTTAAGTTGAAAGGAAGTAGCGGCTGGGGGGGGGGGTGTCCACTGTTGAATATTCTAGAGGGTGAAATACCTAACAAAGTATCTACTTGTTGCCACACTGGGACCTGGAAGTAAAAAGGTAAAGGACCCCTGACAGTTAAATCCAGTCGCAGACGACTCTGGGGTTGCGGCGCTCATCTCGCTTTACAGGCCGAGGGAGCCGGCGTTTGTCCGCAGACAGTTTTTCCAGGTCATGTGGCCAGCATGACTAAGCCACTTCTGGCGCAATGGAACACCAAAACCAGAGCAGTGCATGGAAACACCGGTTTTGGCACTTTTTGGTGTGCTTCCGAACTGCTAGGTTGGCAGGAGCTGGGACCAAGCAACGGGAGCTCACCCCGTTGCTGGGGATTCGAACCGCCAACCTTCTGATCGGCAAGCCCAAGAGGCTCAGTGGTTTAGACCACAGTGCCACCCGCGTCCCTTAGAACCTGGAAGACCAGGGCTCAAATCCACACTCAGCCCTGAAGCTCACTGGGTGACCTCAGGCTGGTAGTTCCTATCTCAGCCTTGCCTACCTCACAGGGCTGGTGTGAAGATACAGAGGAAGAAAACCACGTTTGTCACCTTGAGCTCCCGGGAAGGAAGGCGAACTATAAATATAACCATAGATGCAGTCTAACAGAGCCTACCAGCCTTGATGTGTCTTGTTGCACAGGTTTGCTGTAAGTGGTGAGGGTAATGGAAGTATGCTCTGAATTCCTGGTGCCAACCTTCACCCAACCTGGCGCTGCCCTGGTGTTTCGAACTACAAATCCCACCAGCCCATCATTCTTGATGTGTCTGCTTTGGGGGGGGGGCAGGGAGTTTGGTGAGGGTTATCATTAAAAGTGGTGGTGGGGTTTTAATGGTGGCAGAGCTGGGGGTGGCATATGTGGCATTTGGCCTCCTAGGTGGGTCATAAGGAAAGGGTTAAATGAGTGTGATGTGATTGGCCAGTGGGAACCCAAGGGGAGGAGTTAGAGTTAGAGTTAGATTAGGGAAGCGGGTGGCGCTGTGGGTAAAACCTCAGTGCCTAGGACTTGCTGATCGTAAGGTTGGCGGTTCGAATCCCCGTGGCGGGGTGAGCTCCCGTCGTTCGGTCCGAGCTCCTGCCCACCTAGCAGTTCGAAAGCAGGCCAGTGCAAGTAGATAAATAGGTACCGCTCTGGCGGGAAGGTAAACGGCGTTTCCGTGTGCTGTGCTGGTGCTGGCTCGCCAGAGCAGCTTCGTCACGCTGGCCACGTGACCCGGAAGTGTCTTCGGACAGCGCCGGCTCCCGGCCTCTTGAGTGAGATGAGCGCGCAACCCTAGAGTCGGTCACGACTGGCCCTGTCGGGCAGGGGTACCTTTACCTTTTTAGTGTGGAAGTCAGTTGGGTGTTGGAGGAAGAGGGAGGATAAGTCTGCGGGTTGGTCTAGTTTTGATGTGAGAGTGAGTGAAATTGTTAGGAGGAGTCAGATAGGCAGTTGGGATAATCAGTTAGAAGTTAAGAGGAAGGTATAGGCCGGTATAGAAACTAAGGATAAGAAACTGACAAGAAAAATGATCTGAAACCATAAACTTGTTCATGCTTATAAAATAAACTTGATTATTTGTTTTAATGTTAGCAACTGTCTGGACTCAGTGTGTACCTGAGAGAAACGTGTTGGTGGCAGCGGGGAAGTGATCGTAGTGGTGGCACAGGCATCAATAGACCGTCAAACGTTCAGGGACCCTGTGTGATCGCCACAGCATGGCTGACTCTGCATGGAGCTTTCTGGTTGGCATTGTTCGCGTGGCATGGGGAAAGGGGCATTTCAGCGAAGCTGTTGAATCCATGTGGTGTTTTTCAAGTTTCTTATGAAGATGGGGGGAGTGGCTTGAATCTCCTGCATTCTATATTTGAGGGGTTTTAAAATACAGTGGTACCTCGGGTTACAGACGCTTCAGGTTACAGACGCTTCAGGTTACAGACTCCGCTAACCCAGAAATAGTACCTTGGGTTAAGAACTTTGCTTCAGGATGAGAACAGAAATCGCATGGTGTGGCACAGCAGCAGCAAGAGGCCCCATTAGCTAAAGTGGTACCTCAGGTTAAGAACAGTTTCAGGTTAAGAAAAGACCTCCAGAACAAATTAAGTTCTTAACCCGAGGTACCACTGTATATATACAGTATATATATATTTACGATTTTCAATTTTATACATTTCAATAATTTTACATTCATTTTAACATTTTGAAACTCGACTTCCTTCCCCCTCTTTCTGCGGTTCTTTAAATTTATTTTTAAATATTCTCTGCATACTCCAAATTAACTTACTCATTTATTCATCTACTTTAAATATATACTCTTATAAAACTGCAGGTTATTACAACAATCCTGCCAATGTTCTTATCTGTTTGTTTGTAAATACTCAATAAACCATTTCCGTTCTTTTATAAAAAGTTTGTTATCTTGGTTTCTTATCCTTCCAGTAAGTTTTGCCATTTCTGCATAGTCCGTAAATTTTTCTATCCATTCTTCCTTTACTGGGTCTTCAGCTTCTTTTGGGGTGAGTAACATTCTTGCCACTGCAACAGCATGAATAAATAAATTTCTATACATTTTAGGTAGTTCTAAATGACTTAACAACAACAACATCCCTATAATCCCAAAAGAAAAGCTTCTGGGGTTCTTATTTTAAACATCCTTTTCATTTCATTATATATCATTTCCCAGTAAGCTTTAACCTTACTACAAGACCACCGCATATGATAAAAAGAACCTTTTTTCTCTTTACATTCCCAACACTTATTTGATTGAGATTTGTACATTTTTGACAACTTACTCAGTGTTAGATACCGTTGATATATCGCTTTCATGTGATTTTCTCTTAGACCGTAACATGCTGTAAATTTTATATCCATATTCCACCATCGTTCCCATGCTTCCATATTTGAGGGTTTCGTGTCCATGTGGCAAGGCGAAGGAAAGCGGATTCTGTGAATGATGGTCCCCATTTCAAATTTTGGCTGAGCTGTGCGTTTTGCACCAGCCAAGCCCCATTGCGGATCAGGGTGCCTACACACCCATTGTGGGGGCGAGGGCACAGCCCTTTCATGGCTCGGTTCAAATCTCATCTGAGCTTCAAACTAGGGAAGTCTGTGTCTCTCAGCTCCCTTCCCTGCGGAATGAAAACACTGGCCTCGCAGGGCTGTTGTGAGGGCCGCCCGGTGAACATATTGATGAGCTGCGTACAGAATGCTTAGCTACGCGGACATTTATGTTGGACTCACCATATCATCCTCATTAGGAATCGTGTGATCTTTTGATGAATTAAATCTAAGAATTAATATTAATTCTTGTTGTCATTTAGTCGTGTCCGACTCTTCGTGACCCCCTGGACCAGAGCACGCCAGGCACTCCTGTCTTCCACTGCCTCCCGCAGTTTGGTCAAACTCATGCTGGTAGCTTCAAGAACACTGTCCAACCATCTCGTCCTCTGTTGTCCCCTTCTCCTTGTGCCCTCCATCTTTCCCAACATCAGGGTCTTTTCCAGGGAGTCTTCTCTTCTCATGAGGTGGCCAAAGTCTTGGAGCCTCAGCTTCAGGATCTGTCCTTCCAGTGAGCACTCAGGGCTGATTTCCTTCAGAATGGAGAGGTTTGATCTTCTTGCAGTCCATGGGACTCTCAAGAGTCTCCTCCAGCACCATAATTCAAAAGCATAAATTCTTTGGCGATCAGCCATCTTTATAGTCCAGCTCTCACTTCCATACATCAATACAGTGGTACCCTGGGTTAAGAACTTAATTCGTTCCGGAGGTCCGTTCTTAACCTGAAACTGTTCTTAACCTGAGGTACCACTTTAGCTAATGGGGCCTCCCGCTGCTGCCGCGCAGCCACCGCACAATTTCTGTTCTCATCCTGAAGCAAAGTTCTTAACCCGAGGTACTATTTCTGGTTTAGCGGAGTCTGTAACCTGAAACATCTGTAACCTGAAGCATATGTAACCCGAGTTACCACTGTATATGCTATATGGTGATTTATGTATGGACTTATCTCAAGCCATTTGCACATGTTGCCCTGCAACCAATCCATGCAGAATGTAGGCACCCTATATATAGAAAGGAGCAATCCCGTGATATTTTAGGGAGCAGGCTAGTAGGCGGGGGCCCATGACTTATATGACAGGAGCCTACACAACACAAAACATTGTTGCTGTATGTAGGTTTAATTTTATTTGTTTTTTATCTTATATTTTGGAAATATACATCCAGGTTTTTTTCCCTTAAATCTTTTTTTGGGGGGGCAAGAGAGTGGGGCCCCAAGCTATAGCTTGTTTAGCTTATACGTAAATCCGTCACTGATTGCGCACTCTGCACCTGCTCAGAGATAGCCTTTCTCCTTGGTAACCACCTGGGGTGAAACCCTGGCTTCCTACGCCACCCCTCCCTATCCGAAAAGAAAGGTTCTGGAGCTGAAGTCTAGGAGGGCTGGACTTTTTCTGGCTCAGTTTATTTCTGTGTTGTACGCAGACCCTCCTTGCTCAACGGAAGCCACCCTTCTTAGCAGGGGAGGGGACGACGCTTTGCTTCTGCAGACAAATTTGGCGTTTCCCATTTGCCCCGTTGCCCAGGTGACGATCTCCCTCCCTCCCCCACTGAGCGAGCTGCATTCCTCCTTTTTTTTGCAGAGGAGGGGTCTCTTCTGGTCCCTGGGAAGACAGGCCCTTGAGGCCTGCAGCAGCAGCAGCAGCAGATTGCAAGGTGGTGATGGGGGAAAGGAGGAGGAGGAGGAGGAGGCTGCTGTGGGTTGCCATGGCAACTCTGTGGCAGAGACATATTGTTGAGGCAGCAGCCATGGGGAAGGCAGGGAGGAGAAGCAGAAGATGCTGCTGGCTTTGGGATGCTGTGTGTGTGTGTGTGTGTGTGTGTGTGTGTGTGTGTGTGTTGTGTTGGAGAATGTGAGCACTCAGCCTTCTGGTATCCATGGTGCTGGCGCTTGGGCTGCTCAGGTGGCCTAAAACATTCCCTTTTTTGTTGTTCCTGTGTACAGACACACACACACACACACACACACACACACACAAACCCTCTGATACTTGCTTGCTCACTCTCTCCCCTCAGTCGATGCGATAAAAAGCCGGCTGCATTCTTATAAATAGCCTTCTAAGGACAGGAGTCCAGTCTTTGCTTTTCACGAATCGCAGCAGCCAGCACAATTTTCTAAGGACCAGCTAGTGGGGGAGATGGGACAGAACAGACTTCCGGTTGCAATCGAGGGGCCACCTCCCAGGCCCCTGTTTTTGTTATTGGGGGCTCCTGGGTACCCCTGAGCTTTTAAACCTGCGATGCGGCCAGCAGCGGCCAACTGCGGGAAACCAGCAAGCAGTATCTGAGCACAAGAGCCCTTTGTGGCTTCTGCCAATTTCAGAGGCCTCTTATTGTAGAAGCAGGGCATAGCCTCCATGGCTAGTAGCCATCAATAGCCCTCTCCTCCAGAAATCTGCCCAGTCCTCTTTCTTAAAAGAATATACGTTTCTCATAATCTTACAGTTACCATCACTTATATTATAACAACAACAACAACAGCAACAATAATAATTTATTTGTACCCCGCCCATCTGGCTGGGTTTCCCCAGCCACTCTGGGCGGCTTCCAACAAAAGATTAAAAATACATTAAAATGTCAGACATTAAAAACTTTCCTAAACAGGGCTGCCTTCAGATGTCTTCTAAATGTCAGGTAGTTGTTTATCTCTTTGACATCCGATGGGAGGGCGTTCCGCAGGGCAGGCGCCACCACCAAGAAGGCCCTCTACCAGGTTCCCTGTAACTTTGCTTCTTGCAGTGAGGGAACCGCCAGGAGGACCTCGGCGCTGGACCTCAGCGTCTGGGCAGAACGATGGGGGTGGAGACGCTCCTTCAGGTCTACTGGGCCTTTGAGGCCGTTTAGGGCTTTAAAGGTCAGCACCAACACTTTGAATTGTTGGTCTTCTAACTGCTGCTCATATATCTAGCCCTACTTGCAAATAATCTGGTTACAGTGGACTGTATTATATTTCTTTAAGCATTCACCAAAGTATTCCCACTCCTCTCTTACATCCTGATTCCGTGTCTTTGCAGTCAACATTGCTAATTCTGAATATTCTATTAACTTGTTCCGCCATTCTTCTTTTGTAGGACATTTTTTTTGTCCTTCCACCTTTGAGCATAAATAATTGTGGCCGCTGCCTTTGCGTATAGGAAGAGAAATCAAGTACTTTCTTAGGTATTTCACCCTCTATAATATTCAATAAGATCATCTCTGGGTTTTTGGTTTTGTTTTGGAATGACAGCTTTAACATCCTTTTTACCTCTGAATACATCATCTCCCAATACTCTTTAGCTTTTTTACAGCCCCACCACATGTGTACGAATGTTCCCTCTGTCTCTTCGCCTTTCCAACATAGTTTAGTTCCTTTTTAATGAATTTCTCCAGTCCTCTTTTAAAGCCATCCCAGTTGGGGGCCGTTCCTGCCGCTTCTGGGAGGGAGTCCCATAGTTTAAGAAATATTGCTTCTCCTTGGTGTCTTGTCAGTAGAAACTGACAGGAGGAGGAAGAACTCTGGCTGTGCAGCAGAGAACACACTTCGCCTGCAGAAAGTCTCAGGTTCTGAGAGAGAGCTCAGTCGGTAGAGCATGAGAAGCTTATTCTCATGGTTGTGGGTTCGAGCCCCATGTTGTGCAAGATATTCCTGAACTCCAGGGGGTTGGACTAGATGGCCGTTGTGGTCCCCTCCAGCTCTATGAGTCTGTAATTCAATAGCTGTCCAACTTTGTATAAGGCCTCCCACCCAGAGGAGTGAATGGCTGTCATTTGTCAGAGTGGACTGGAGGACATCAAGTGAACAGAGGGACTCATTGCCACAGGATGGGATGGGCCTTTCAGCTCTTTTGCTATCTCTTGCAGTGGAAGGACCCATCCCTCTCTCTCTCCCCCGCCCCCCGCCCCCCGATCTGCCCTGACTGTTGGCACAGTCTTTTCTCTGTGGGCAAATTTCCTCCATTTTTTTTATATCGCTAGCCTTTTTTTGGTCAATAGTTTTGCCTCTTTCCTCTTTTTCTGTGGTATTATTGTCTGTAGAGACTTCCTTCATTTTTTAATAGGTTCTCTTTTAGCCCCCCCCCCCCCCGGTATAAAGTGCTTTAAAACCTTTTCTTGTGTTTTCCTGCTTTCCCGGGTTTCTTCAGTAGTGAACTTTTGGTGTGTGTGCATTCTCCTTGCGCTTTCTTAATCTGGCGTGGCTGCTTGGTGGTGGCCCCTGCGATGCTTACCAAGTGCACTGCTGTTTTCCTCTCAAAGAATGTCCTTGAGGCTCTGCCCTCTGATCTTTTAGCAAGGGGGAAACATCTCAGAATCTCCTCGACAGCTCCCACCATACCTGTCAAGCGGGACCGTCGGCATTCAAACTGCATCCTCTAATTTTTCTGCCCTCGGTTTTGTCTGGGGGAACATTTTGAAGGTTTTCTCCCCTTCCTTATTTCCTCCTGCCTTTCAGGGTGTGTGCATGTGTGTTTGGGAAAAACTTCAAGAATAACTGGAGGTGCAGTAAAGCACTAAAGCCTGATGAGTTTCTGGAGTACAGGGGGGTTCAGAAAGGGGAATGGAATTTGTTGTTGTTGTTGTTTAGTTGTTTAGTCATGTCTGACTCTTTGTGACCCCCTGGACCAGAACACGCCAGGCCCTCCTGTCTTTCACTGCCTCCCGCAGTTTGGTCAAACTCATGCTGGTAGCTTCGAGAACACTATCCAACCATCTCGTCTTCTGTCATCCCTTTCTCCTTGTGCCCTCCATCTTTCCCAACATCAGGGTCTTTTCCAGGGAGTCTTCTCTTCTCATGAGGTGGCCAAAGTCTTGGAGCCTCAGCTTCAGGATCTGTCCTTCCAGTGTGCACTCAGGGCTGATTTTTTTCAGAATGGATACGTTTGATCTTCTTGCAGTCCATGGGACTCTCAAGAGTCTCCTCCAGCACCAGAATTCAAAAGCATCCATTCTTCGGCGATCAGCCTTCTTTATGGTCCAGCTTTCACTTCCATACATCACTAACAGAATATTCCAAAAGAGGGCACACCTGGCTGGAGAGAACCTGGAAGAGAAGCACTCCACACCATACCTCTCTTGCCACAGTGATCCATGCGACAGCTTGATTATTGTAACTCGCTCTATGCGGGGCTGCCCTTGAAGCTGACCCAGAAACTCCAGCGGGTGCAGAATGCCGCGGCGAGGCTCCTTATGGGGTCCTTGCCGTGGGATCACATTCACCCAGTGCTTTACCAGCTGCACTGGCTCCTGGTGGAGTACAGGGTCAGGTTTAAGGTGCTGGTTTTGACCTTTAAAGCCCTACGCGGCCTAGGACCCACGTACCTACGGGACCGCCTCTCCTGGTATGCCCCGCGGAGGACCTTAAGGTCCGCAAATGACAACATTTTGGAGGTCCCAAGGTGGTTAGATTGGTCTCAACTAGGGCCAGGGCCTTTTCAGTACTGGCCCCGACTTGGTGGAACGCTCTGTCACAAGAGACCAGGGCCCTGTGGGACTTGACATCTTTCCGCAGGGCCTGCAAGACAGAGCTGTTCCGCCTGGCCTTTGGTTTGGACTCAGTCTGACCCTTATGTTTCCCTCCCCTTACGGTTTTGATCCACAGGCTACTTTTAAAATGAGGTTGCATTTTAAATTGTATTTTAACCTGTATTTTAAATCAGTTTTACCCCCCTATTATGTTTTTATTGTAATTTTACTGGTGTTAGCCGCCCTGAGCCCGGCTCTGGCCGGGGAGGGCGGGGTATAAATAAAATTTATTATTTATTATTATTATAACATTTGCAGTCTGTTAATCTGTTAGGGATGCGGGTGGCGCTGTGGGTAAAAGCCTCAGCGCCTAGGGCTTGCTGATTGAAAGGTTGGCGGTTCGAATCCCCGCGGTGGGGTGCGCTCCCGTTGCTCGGTCCCAGCGCCTGCCAACCTAGCAGTTCGAAAGCACCCCCGGGTGCAAGTATATAAATAGGGACCACTTACTAGCAGGGAGGTAAACAGTGTTTCCGTGTGCTGCGCTGGCTCGCCAGATGCAGCTTCGTCACGCTGGCCACGTGACCCGGAAGTGTCTCCGGACAGCGCTGGCCCCCGGCCTCTAGAGTGAGATGGGCGCACAACCCTAGAGTCTGTCAAGACTGGCCCGTACGGGCAGGGGTACCTTTACCTTTTTAATATTTGTAGTGCTCAAAGCATGACACCTTTACATCATTCCCTTCCACTGGGTTCGGTTGTCTCCTTCCTTCTGCCTTCTTCCTTTGTTGTCATGATAAGGGGAGACACCATAGCCCCATGACTGAGCCATGCAGCCCTGGCAAACACCTTTCTGTGCTCACCAGAGGAGACAATACTGACCTAAAGCCTGTCCTGTGGAACTCCCTGCCTATAGATGCTCACCAGGAACCATCCCTGCCTTCTTTCGAGTGTTCTCTGAAAACTGGGCCATTTAGCCAGGCCTTCGCAAGATGATTTCGCCCTTTAAACCAGCCAGCATCTACTGATGTTTCACGGATGTTTTGAATTAGGTTTTATAGATAGTTAAAGACTGGCCTTTAAAATTGCATGTCATATGTTGTAAGAGGCCTGGTGATATTTTAAGAAAGAGCGGGTTATACATTTTCAAATAATTGTAAATAAACAAATGGACAATTAGCCCAAACTGGTATAGGGCATCTTCTGTTACTCACTTGCTCGCAGTCTTCTGCACTAAAGTGCCCTCCTCCTATTCCCTTGTCGATTTTCTCCTCCTTACCAGAACACTGTCTGTCTGTCTGTCTTACCTTCCATTCCTTGTACCCTCCTTCTTTCAGCTGAGACAATAATAATAATAATAATAATAATAATAATAATAATAATAAATATTTATACACCGCCCTTCCCGGTTTAAAAACTGGGCTCAGTTTTTAACTGACAGCTCACAGCAAATACAGTGGTACCTCGGGTTAAGTACTTAATTCGTTCTGGAGGTCTGCTCTTAACCTGAAACTGTTCTTAACCTGAAGCACCACTTTAGCTAATGGGGCCTCCCACTGCTGCTGCGCTGCCAGAGCACAATTTCTGTTCTCATCCTGAAGCAAAGTTCTTATTGCTATTTCTGGGATAGCGGAGTCTGTAACCTGAAGCGTCTGTAACCTGAAGCGTATGTAACCTGAGGTACCACTGTATAAAAGACTGATTAAAATACAACTTAAAAACAACATAAAACAGCATAGAATACAACATAAAATGCAGCATCAAGATCAATAAAATTCTAAAATTCAGGGGTTATTTTTTTTTGGGGGGGGACACAAAAAACAAACAACAAAAACCCAGTCAGTAGACACGGAATGATCACCAGGGCTAACTGCCCAAGGAGACCAGGGAGACTCAAGCCTCAGGCCAGCCCCCCCCTGTGGGGTCGTAATCCTGCAGCCCCCGCAACTCCATTTAAAAACCTCTCAATTGTTTTCTCCCCAATGCAGGGACCACGGAGCGCGTGTGTCTGGTTCAAGGCACAGCGGAAGCCCTCAACGCCGTCCACAACTTCATTGCCGAAAAGGTCCGGGAGATCCCCCAGTCTGTAGTGAAGCCGGAATCGGTCAATATCCTGCAGCCTCAGACAACTATGAATCCTGACCGAGCCAAGCAGGTGAGCGAACGCGGGAGCAAATCGCTTGTTTGTTAGAGGGGTTGGGAGCTGGGAGCTTCAGGTAAAAGGTAAAGGGACCCCTGGCCATTAGGTCCAGTCGTGGCCGACTCTGGGGTTGCAGTGCTCATCTCGCTTTATTGGCCGAGGGAGCCGACGTACAGCTTCCGGGTCATGTGGCCAGCATGACTGAGCCGCTTCTGGTCGAACCAGAGCAGCGCACGGAAACGCCGTTTACCTTCCCGCCAGAGCGGTGCCAATTTATCTACTTGCACTGGTGTGCTTTCGAACTGCTAGGTTGGCAGGAGCAGGGACGGAGCAACGGGAGCTCACCCCGTTGCGGGGATTCAAACCGCCGAACTTCCGATCGGCAAGCCCAAGAGGCTCAGTGATTTAGACCACAGCGCCACCTGCATCCCCTTTCCACTAAGTTAAAAAGGTAAAGGGACCCCTGACCATTAGGTCCAGTCGTGGCCGACTCTGGGGTTGCGGCGCTCATCTCTCTTTATTGGCCGAGGGAGCCGGCGTACAGCTTCTGGGTCATGTGGCCAGCATGGCTAAGGCGCTTCTGGCGAACCAGAGCAGCGCACGGAAACGCTGTTTACCTTCCCGCCGGAGCGGTACCTATTTATCTACTTGCACTGGTGTGCTTTCGAACTGCTAGGTTGGCAGGAGCAGGGACAGAGCAACAGGAGCTCACCCCGTCACGGGGATTCGAACCGCTGACCTTCTGATCAGCAAGCCCTAGGCTCTATGGTTTAACCCACAGCACCACCTGTGTCCTTGGGAGCTTCAGAACGCCCCTTAAAAATTATAAGGGAATCTCGGCTGGATTAGGCCAAAGGCCAGCTTGTTTCAGAGGCAGGGAACCTTAGTCCTGGGTGCCAAATGTGGCAGCCCCCTGGGATCACCAACTGAGGGTTGCCATAATTCACAAAGTGAAAATCCAGACAGAAAGTCATTGAACTTTTTCGGGCAGAGCTGTTGAGCTTTTTAGTTTAGTGATGGCTGAAGCTGACCAAATGAGCTATTTTTAAGGAAATTCATCGCAAATTTCAAGGCGTTTCAAGGAAATTCACTAGATTCCCTCTCTCCACACACCGCGCCAACTCTACTTCGCACCCCAAGTGTTTTTTGCCTGGAATGTGTCCTTCAACTCTGATAACATCCCTTGCTTGTCTGGATTAAGGAAAGAGAGTTGTTTGTGTGTGCCCAGAAATATATCTATCAATCATCTATCTATCTATCAATCATCTATCTATCAATCATCTATCTATCTGTCTATCTATCTATCCATCTATCTATCTATCATCTAGCTAGCTAGCTAGCTAGCTAGCTAGCTATCATTCTCTCTCTCTCTCTCTCTCTCTCTCTCTCTCTCTCTCCCTCTAATCTATATCTATCAATCATCTATCTATCATCTATCATCTCTCTCTCTCTCTCTAATCTATATGTATCTATCATCTATCTATCATCTAGCTAGCTAGCTAGCTAGCTATCATCTCTCTCTCTCTCTCTCTCTCTCTCTCTCTCTCTCATCTATATCTATCTATCTATCTATCTATCTATCTATCTATCTATCTATCATCTATCTATCTATTTATCTATCTATCTATCTATCTATCTATATCTATCATCTATCTATCATCTATCTATCTATCATCTATCTATCTATCTATCTATCTATCTATCTATCTATCTATCTATCATCTATCTATCTATCATCTATCTATCTATCTATCATCTATCTATCTATCTATCTATCTATCATCTATCTATCTATCTATCTCTATCATCTATCTATCTATCATCTCTCTCTCTCTCTAATCTACATCTATCATCTATCTATCTATCTATCTATCTATCTATCTATCTATCTATCATCTATCTATATCATCTATCGAGGGTGCTGATAGCATGCAGGAGGACTGCGTTTATATTTTCCCCAACAGACCCTTTCCTCTTAACCAAGGGAGGGTTTGGCTAAAAAGAGCCCGGCTGGGGGTGGGGGTGTCTTTCTCCCACTTGAGGTTGTTGTGTGTGCAAGAGGCTGCCCGTCCGACAGCTTTCCATTGTCAGTCGGTTGTGCCGTTGCTATGACACAGCGAAGGGAAGGCGGCTTTGGGCTGAAAGCTGAAAACAAGGATTATGACAGAGGGGGTGGGGAGTGTATGGAAGAGAGAGTTTATGTGGCTGGTAGAATAAGGGACAATGAAACAGGAATCCTGTCACCCCTGACAGCCGAGGAGGGGTCTTTTCTTGAGAAGCTGGGAAGGAATGCCTCTCCCCCCCCCCAAAAAAAAAAGATGTTCACATCTAGAACTGCCTTATGCCAAGTCGGGCTAGCCCAGCAAACAGAGTTGAGACTAGAAGACGCCTGCTTTTATTTGCTTATTTCATTTAAAGCATTTCATGCGCCTTTAAGAAGGTTCTCAGGGGCTTCTGACGAACACAATGATACGCGGTTTGTTTGGCGTCGAACATATAGGAAAAGAAAAGACAATGCAACAAAATGAAAATGAAAATTTTCATGCAAGATAGAAATGTGAGCTGTTTCATTCACAACCCCTAGAAAAAATGATGGCTATTACTGGTGCTGGTGGATAGTAAAATTACAGTGGTACCTCGGGTTAAGTACTTAATTCGTTCCGGAGGCCCGTACTTAACCTGAAACTGTTCTTAACCTGAAGCACCACTTAGCTAATGGGGCCTCCTGCTGCGCCTCCGGAGCATGATTTCTGTTCTCATCCTGGAGCAAAGTTCTTAACCTGAAGCACTATTTCTGGGTTAGCAGAGTCTGTAACCTGAAGCGTATGTAACCTGAAGCGTATGTAACCTGAGGTACCACTGTATTTTAAATGTTTGTTTTAAATATCAGGGTATTGTCCTTGAGGTCTTAGGATAGTCTCACTTAAAGCTGAACAAGTAACTAAGATTTTTAAAAAGAAAAGGATTGAAGGCCTTGAAAGAAATGGCGAAGGAGGGAAAATGGGTTCAGTGTCCTTTGAACACATAAAGTCCCAGGTTTAATTTCCAGCAGCACCTCACCAAGTAATAATAATAATAATAATAATAATAATAATAATAATAATAATAATAATAATTTTTATTTATATCCCGCCCTCCCCAGCTGAAGCCGGGCTCAGAGCAGCTAACAACAGTAAAACGATAAAACATCCTAAAATCATTTTATTATAAAATCAATTCAAAATCAAATTAATGGCAACCATTGGGCTAGAAGTTCTGTGAGGATTACCAAAGGAGGGAGTCAGGCTGTGCCTTGGCCAAAGGCCTGGTGGAACAGCTCCGTCTTGCAGGCCCTGTGGAAAGATGTCAAGTCCCGCAGGGCCCTAGTCTCTTGGGACAGAGCGTTCCACCAGATCAGTAGGGCTGATCATGTCTCCTTTGAAAGCCTGCAGGAGAGCTTCTGCCAGTCAGAGAAGACAGCACTGGGGTAGATGGAGCGCTGCAATTTGACATGGTCCCTAGGAGAGGTCAGCCTAATGACTGGAGCAGACGCAGCGAGGCGTCAGTCTGAACGACTACCTGCAAGGATGTCACAGCAAGGATTTCATGAGAGACTAATTTTAGCTCTAAAGTATCTGGAAATAGGACACAAATTGGGGCAGGTCGCTCAGAGTGCTTATGAGTTAAACTAGCGGATGAGGACAGATACCCTTCTGGAGGTAGAAAGGATGCTTCTGTCTGGGGGTCTACAAATTTGGCCGGGCCATTGCGGCCAACCCCAGATTACTGGTCAGCAGGACACTGCCCCCCTCCCCAAATATTTGGCAGCCTTGTTCCTGGTTACAGTCGTACCTTGGTTTCTGAACAGCTTAGTTCTCGAACGTTTTGGCTTCCGGACGCCGCAAACCCGGAAGTGAGTGTTCCGGTTTGCGAACTATTTTTGGAAGCCGAACACCTGACAGGGCTTCCGATTGGCTGCAGGAGCTTCCCATCATCCCTGACTGCTGGTCTTGTTAGCTAGGGGTGATGGGAGTTGTAGTCCCAAAACAGCTGGAGGGCTGAGTTTGGGGATGCCTGAAATATTCCATCATCTGCCTCCCCAGTTGCAAACTCCTCTTTCTTTTGCACTCATTGCATTTGTGCCTGGGGTGGGGGCAGCGGGGGGCACATACAGCGATGACCAGAACTGTGGAGCCCTGCTAATGAAATCTGGGTCAGGTTTTCTGCCCCCAGGGGTGCCCTTTGACCACAGGAGTGTCTTCAACATCTATTTTCAGAGCTGGCCGGGTCCTCCTGCCTGGAGGAGACAATTCACAGATTACATGGCTTTTCCCTGAGTTTGGGTAAAGCACCCGGCTGCCAGCAGAGAAAGACTTTCTACTCTGGTTCCCTGCTCTCTCCCGGTCCCCTTGCCACTAATCCAGCGCCCTTACTCTCTGGGTTGGACGAGGCGACGGATTTCGGGAGGTGCCTGTCGCTCGATTACATAAGAGCATTTCCTTGCTAAATCTGGACGGCTTTCTGCTTTCTCGGCGGTTATATAAAGGCATTGGGGTGGCCGGGGTTGAGGAGACCCCTCCCTCTCTGTCAGAAAGCCCCTGAAGCCATCTCTGCGAATACCCACCCTTCCACCCCCCCTCGCCCCATGTGCCAACTTTCCTCGTATCATCTTCTGCCGCTGCCTTTCAACGGTTCGGCAAAGTCTGCTGAAATCTCCAAAGCCAGAGAAGGCTCACTGGAAAGGAAGCCCAAAAACAGGGGTCAGCAAGCTTTTTCAGCAGGTCCACTGTCCCTTAGACCTTGTGGGGGGCCGGACTATATTTTTTGAGGGGGAAATGAACGAATTCCTATGCCCCACAAATAACCCAGAGGTGCATTTTTAATAAAAGGGCACATTCTACTCATGTAAAAACATGCAGATTCCCGGACCCTCAGTGGACCAGATTGAGAAGGTGATTGGGCCAGATGTGGCCCCTGGGCCTTAGTTTGCCTTTGTTGTTGTTTAGTAGTTTAGTCGTGTCCGACTCTTCGTGACCCCCTGGACCAGAGCACGCCAGGCACCCTGTCTTCCACTGCCTCCCGCAGTTTGGTCAAACTCATGCTGGTAGCTTCGAGAACACTGTCCCACCATCTCATCCTCTGTCGTCCCCTTCTCCTTGTGCCCTCCATCTTTCCCAACATCAGGGTCTTCTCCAGGGAGTCTTCTCTTCTCATGAGGTGGCCAAAGTCTTGGAGCCTCAGCTTCAGGATCTGTCCTTCCAGTGAGCACTCAGGGCTGGTTTCCTTCAGAATGGAGAGGTTGGATCTTCTTGCAGTCCATGGGACTCTCAAGAGTCTCCTCCAGCACCAGAATTCAAAAGCATCAATTCTTCGGTGATCAGCCTTCTTTATGGTCCAGCTCTCACTTCCATACCCATGCCCAAAATTCTTGTCTTAAACATGTTCCTGCACACATTTCATGGCATTTCCTCTCCTTCCTTGCCCCTCGCTCTTTATTTTGGGGTATAATTCTGCATAAGAACGGAATGCGGCATTGCCTGCACAGCTACTCAGAATTAATCTCCCTTTCGTTGTTATTATTTTAATGAGAAAAAGGGAAGTTTCTGGATCTTGTGGTTGCGAAAATCTGTTAGGTTGGTTGGGAGCAGCACCTGTAGAAATCTCAGAAGCCAGTGGAGTTACTGAATAAGATTTCGGGAGAGGGCCTTAACTCCTTGGAAGATCATATGCTTTGCATGTACATGATCCCAGGTTTTATCTCCAGCAGGCCCAGGTAGGGCTGGAAAGGTCTGAAACCCTGGAGAGCTGCTGCCAGCTAGTGTGGACAACATCAGTGCAGGCAAGATCAAGGGTCTGTGTGTATGGCAGCTCTGTAGGTTCCTATACTCCACTGACTAGGAAAGGTGGCTTCCATGTTTAGAGTAGCTCTCTTAGAGTTCCCCTTAACCAGCAAGAGCTGACTAGCCTATGCAAAGACCAAAAAAATCATGCAGATAGTAGTAATAATAATTTATTACTTATAGCCCGCCCATCTGACTGGGTTTCCCCAGCCACTCTGGGCAGCTTCCAACAAAATACTACAAACACAATAAAACATCAAGCATTAAAAACTTGCCTAAACAGGGCTGCCTTCAGATGTCTTTTAAAAGTCAAATAGTTGTTTATTTCCTTGAAATCTGATAGGAGGGCGTTCCGCAGGGCAGGTGCCACGACCAAGAAGGCCCTGTGCCTGGTTCCCTGCAACCTCACTTCTCGCAGTGAGGGAACTGCCAGAAGGCCCTCGGTGCTGGACTTCAGTGTCTGGGCTGAACGATGGGGGTGGAGACGCTCCTTCAGGTATACTGGGCCAAGGCAATTTAGGGCTTTAAACACTTTGAATTGTGCTCGGAAACGTACTGGGAGCCAATGTAGGTCTTTCAGGACAGGTGTTATATGGTCCTGGCAGCCACTTCCAGTCACCAGTCTAGCTGCCGCATTCTGGATTAGTTGCAGTTTCTGGGTCACCTTCAAAGGTAGCCCCACGTAGAGCGCATTGCAGGAGTCCAAGCAGGAGATAATTAGAGCATGCACCACTCTGGCGAGACAGTCTGAGGGCAGGGAGGATCTCAGCCTCTGTAGCAGATGGAGCTGGCAGACAGCTGCCCTGGACACAGAATTGACCTGCGCTTCCATGGACAGCTGTGAGTCCTAGGCTGCATATTTCATGTAGGTTCCAGAATTTGATTCGCAAGGGGAGTCAGAATTCTGATTCTTCTTTCCCCTCTTTTCTTCTTAGCTCAGAGCCCTGGCTGTAAGCAGAACAGGTTAAGAGCAGTGGACTCGTAATCTGGTGAACCGGGTTCGCTTCCCCGCTCCTCCACATGCAGCTGCTGGGTGACCTTGGGCCAGTCACACTTCTTTGAAGTCTCTCAGCCTCACTCACCTCACAGAGTGTTTGTTGTGGGGAAGGAGGGAAAAGGATATTGTTAGCTGCTTTGAGACTCCTTAGGGTAGTGATAAAACGGGATATCAAATCCAGACTCTTCTTCTTCTTCTTCTTCTTCTTCTTCTTCTTCTTCTTCTTCTTCTTCTTCTTCTTCATGTGTGTGCATGCCTATGTTTCTCCCAAGGCTAGGATAAAGGTAAAGGGACCCCTGACCATTAGGTCCAGTCATGGCTGACTCTGGGGTTGCCATGCTTATCTTGCTTTACTGGCCGAGGGAGCCGGCCTACAGCTTCCGGGTCATGTGGCCAGCATGACTAAGCCGCATCTGGCGAACCAGAGCAGCACACGGAAACACCGTTTACCTTCCCGCCAGAGTGGTACATATTTATCTACTTGTACTGGTGTGCTTTTGAACTGTTAGGTTGGCAGGAGCAGGGACCGAGCAATGGGAGTCCCCCCCCCCCCGTCGCAGGAATTTGAACCGCCGACCTTCTGATTGACAAGCCCTAGGCTCTGTGGTTTAACCCACAGCGCCACCCGCCGCCGGCTAGGACGCCTGGAGCCAAACCCTAGGCTGTCTCACTTTAACTCCTGGATAGCTCAGTTAGTTAGCGCATTGTGGTGATAATGCGAGTTCAATCCCCATATGGGACAGGTGTATTCTTGCATTGCGGGAGGTTGGATTCGATGATCCTTGGGGTCCCTTCCTATGAATCCTTTTACAAATATTGTTGTTGTTTAGTTGTTTAGTCGTGTCCGACTCTTCGTGACCCCTGGACCAGAGCACGCCAGGCACTCCTGTCTTCCACGGCCTCCCGCAGTTTGGTCAAACTCATGCTGGTAGCTTCGAGAACACTGTCAAACCAACTCGCCCTCTGCCGTCCCCTTCTCCTTGTGCCCTCCATCTTTCCCAACATCAGGGTCTTTTCCAGGGAGTCTTCTCTTCTCATGAGGTGGCCAAAGTATTGGAGTCTCAGCTTCAGGATCTGTCCTTCCAGTGAGCACTAAGGGCTGATTTCCCTAAGAATGGAGAGGTTTGATCTTGCAGTCCATGGGACTCTCAAGAGTCTCCTCCAGCACCAGAATTCAAAAGCATCCATTCTTCGGCGATCAGCCTTCTTTATGGTCCAGCTCTCACTTTCATACATCACTACTGGGAAAACCATAGCTTGAGCTATATGGACCTTTGTTGGCAAATATACGAACGCAATAACTCCAACTCATAAGAGCATGGGGAAAGAAACCACCAGTGACCTAGAACAGTCTCAAGCTGGGTGCTCCTGGAAGAATCTGGGGTGCCCCTCCTTCAGGAGCTATTAGGGTAGTTGGGTGAACACAACCACCCTGAACTTTCCGGATCCAACTTTTCCTGAGAGCAGATGAAGACCAGCACTTGAATGTGAAGATTGGGGGCTGTTGCTCTCCGTGGTGCTGAATAATCTCCTTCCTTTGCACTGATAGACTATATGCATTCCCCACCCACCCCCCGGATGGCAAATAAGGTTGCGGCGGGGAGAGTTCATAAATACATAAATAAGGAGGGGTGGAGTTTGTGGAATTAATGGCAGGCAGGTGAGTTAGGACTTCAGTCTTTAGGAAAGCATAGAAAACCACGATGGTGCCTTCCTTGTAGAGCTTTCATCAGATTCTGAAGGTGAATCTCTTTACTGTGGCCACTGAGGTATATTTGCAGGTTTTAAATTGCAAATTGTTTTAACTGATTTGAATATTATTATTATTATTATATTGTTGCAACCCACTCTGGGCCTCGGCCCAGTATACCTGAAGGAGCGTCTCCACCCCCATCGTTCTGCCCGGACGCTGAAGTCCAGCGCTGAGGGCCTTCTGGCAGTTCCCTCACTGAGAGAAGCCAAGTTACAGGGAACCAGGCAGAGGGCCTTCTCAGTAGTGGCACCCACCCTGTGGAATGCCCTCCCACCAGATGTCAAAGCGATAAACAACTACCTGACATTTAGAAGACATCTGAAGGCAGCCCTGTTTAGGGAAGTTTTTAATGTGTGATATTTTAGTGTATTTTTGGTCTTTGTTGGAAGCCGCCCAGAGTGGCGGGGTACAAATAATAAATTACTATTATTATTGGGACCTTACGGAGAAAGTTGGGTATGAGATCTTATAAATTAAACCGTAAAATTAATTAAATAAAAACAGCATAAGGGCGCCTTCCTCCCCTTTCCTTGCAAAGGGGGTGGACTAGGTGGCGCTCAGGATCCCTTCCAACATGACAATTCTATTATTCTGCGATTCCCTACCCCTGCCGTTGCAAAATAAAGCCCTTCAGATCCTTTTCCCGGCGCACTCTTTCAGTAATGCACCTCTTCAACGCCAAGGGAACAGAACTTGCACCTCAGTTTCGTGCAAGAGAAAAGCAGGATTCTGATGGGAGCCCACTCTCGGTTTCTGCATGCCTGTCTCACATTCCTGGGACATCACAAGATTCTCCCAAGGAGATGCTGTGCTGCTGCCAAAGACTTCCTCTTCCTGTCATGTGCTGGTCTGCAGTACATAAAGCTGTGATAAGATGGTGACTCCCAGCCCTCCTTCGAGACACAGAATTGAAAAGCCTTGCGTGGGTGGCAAGATATAAGAGTCCCTCTACCCTACCCTCCCGACTTGCTTAAAGTTCAAGGCCTCTGCTCCAGATATGTTTTTATATATATAAATTTTTATTACTTTTTTAACATATCATTTTCAACAGAAATTAAGCATACTTTTACATCTTATTCAATTCAATTCAACTTCCATCAGTCCTGTCCGAAAATTTTCCAATCTAATCTCTTAGTATGCATTTCTTATTTACCCTATTACAGTGGTACCGTGGGTTACACACACTTCAGCTTACATACGCTTCAGGTTACAGACTTCACTAACTCAGAAATATTACCTTGGGTTAAGAACTTTGCTTCAGGATGAGAACAGAAATCATGCTGCGGCGGCGCAGCAGCAGCAGGAGGCCCCATTAGCTAAAGTGGTGCTTCAGGTTAAGAACAGTTTCAGGTTAAGAACTGACCTCCGGAACGAATTAAGTACTTAACCCGAGGTACCACTGTACATTTCAAACTCATAACCAATATCTCTATCTTTTCCTACTTTGTAACACTTCGTATATTTCTCCTTACAAAACTTCTCATAGTCCTACTAGCGTAATTTGTTGATTACAGTTGCTCATCAAATAATTCCTATACTTCTTCCAATCTTCTGTAAATCTCTGGTCCCGCAGGTTTCGAATCCGTCCTGTCATTTTGTCCAATTCTGCACAGTCCATTCATTTCGTCTGCCATTCTTCTTTCGTCGGAATTTCTTCTTGCTTCCATTTCCGGGCTAACAATACTCTTGCCGCTGTTGTTGCATATAAGAACAATTTGACATCTTGTCTATTAATGTCTTGGCCTCTGCGCCAGATATTAGCTGCCCCTGCCTTGCCCCGGTTCCCCCTCAGCAGTGGCAGCGGCAGTGGCAGTCTCAGCAGCCCGGAGCCAGCCTGGTAGCGCAGTAGGAGCTGCTCGCTGCCATGGCGCCCGCCATTTTGCCTCGCCGGAAGTTCTCATATGATGTGTCTTGTGCCATTGAACCCATCACACAACATTCATTCCCTACTAATAAATCTGCAACACTTAAAATATAAATCCGGGGACATTCCAGGGACGGATGATAGATTTGTAAATCCAGGGACTGTCCTCGGGAAACGGGGACATCTGGTAACCATAATATATAGGTAAAGGTAAAGGGACCCCTGACCATTAGGTCCAGTCTTGGCCGACTCTGGGGTTGCGACGCTCATCTCGCTTTATTGGCCGAGGGAGCCGGCGTACAGCTTCCAGGTCATGTGGCCAGCATGACTAAGCCGCTTCTGGCGAACCAGAGCAGCGCACGGAAACGCCGTTTACCTTCCCACCGGAGCAGTACCTATTTATCTACTTGCACTTTGACATGCTTTCGAACTGCTAGGTTGGCAGGAGCAGGGACCGAGCAAGGGGAGCTCACCCCGTCGCAGGGATTCAAACCGCCCACCTTCTGAGTCCTAGGCTCTGTGGTTTAACCCACATCGCCACCCGTGTCCCTGTAATATATATACGTGTACATATAAATGAAACTTCAAACTCCTCCTCTTTTACTCTCGTTTCCCCCAAACGCAGGCCAAGGTGATTGTTCCCAACAGCACAGCCGGGCTGATCATCGGCAAAGGCGGGGCCACCGTCAAGGCCATCATGGAGCAGTCTGGAGCCTGGGTGCAGCTGAGCCAGAAGCCCGAGGGCATCAACCTCCAGGAACGCGTGGTGACCATCAGCGGTGAGCCCGAGCAGATCCACAAGGCGGTGGACATCATCGTGCAGAAGATCCAGGAGGACCCGCAGAGCAGCAGCTGCCTCAACATCAGCTACGCCAACATCGCTGGCCCCGTGGCCAACTCCAACCCGACCGGATCCCCTTACGCCAACTCGACGGACGTGCTGCCCGCCGCCGCGGCCGCAGCCACCGCTTCGGGCCTGCTGGGCCACACCAGCCTCGCCGGGGTGGGAGCATTCCCGGCCGCTCTGCCGGGCTTCTCTGGCAGTGACCTTTTGGCCATCAGCACGGCTCTCAACACCTTGGCGAGCTATGGATACAACACCAGCTCTCTGGGGCTCGGCCTCAACTCAGCCGCCGCCTCTGGAGTGCTGGCCGCTGTGGCCGCTGGCGCGAATCCAGCCGCTGCTGCCGCCGCCAACCTCTTGGCTTCCTACGCCAACGAAGCGTCCACCAGTACCACCACCCCAGCCGGCGCCGTGGGGGCCTTCACATTGGGTTCCCTAGCCGCTGCCACCGGGGCAGCCAATGGCTATTTGGGGACAGCCTCTCCACTGGTGGCCAGCTCCTTCTTGGCCACAGAGAAGCTGGTGGAAAGCGCCAAAGATATGGTGGAGATTGCCGTTCCGGAGAACCTAGTGGGTGCCATTTTGGGGAAAGGCGGCAAGACGTTGGTGGAATACCAGGAGCTGACGGGCGCCCGCATCCAGATTTCCAAAAAGGGGGAGTTTATCCCGGGTACTAGGAACCGTAAAGTCACCATCACAGGCACTCCAGCCGCTACGCAAGCGGCGCAGTATCTTATCAGCCAGCGAGTAACGTATGAGCAAGGAGTCCGAGCCACCAACCCGCAGAAAGTGGGATAAGAGAAGGCCGGAAGGAAGTCTGGGGGAAGGAGTAGAATTCAAGTCAATTCTTTAATCATTAAAATTGTAACCTACCCAACACCAGCCCCAGTCCAGTGTCCATCTCTCTCTCTTACACACACACACACACACACACACACACACACACACACACACACACACTTCTGCTTGGGAAGCAGCCCAGCAAACGTTTTCCTGGACCTTTATTTTGCCAATGGTGCAACCTGTTTGTGTGTGTGTGTATATATACAGATATATATACATATATACACACACATATATATGTATATATATATGGCGACATTTTCTTTTCTTTTTGAGTTGATATGGATTTTAATAGAAAAAAAAACATTTTTTAAGAAAACAAGAAATTCCTCTTTCTTTCCCTCTTTCTTTCTGAGTTTCTTAACCAAGAATCCCGATGGGGGGGGGGGAGAGATCTGTCTCGTCATGTTTCTTGCCCCCCAACTCCCCAAAGTGTAGATCAACTTCCGAATTCCTTGACGGGGAGTGGGCACCTTGTATCCCTCTTCGGGGCCCACGCAGAGCATCAATCTCTGTGGATGCTCCGTAGGCGGGGTTTTCAGAATATATAGCTCTATATCGAGGGAAGCAGAGATGGGGTTCATATCATGGCACAACGGTTCACAAAGTGACATCTGCCCCATGACCTTGAACTCTGAAATTGATGAGGCTCTATACCTAATACGCCTGCATTTTGTAGTGATGCTAAACGTGGGTTTTTCCTACCTGTAGGTAGTGTGGCTCGTTCTAAGGTGAGGTTGCGGGGTTGGACTGGAATGGGCTCTGCGTTGGGCAAACGGCTTGGTTGAGTTGATAGCCTTTCCCCCCTTTGATTTTTGCTTTATTGTTTTCGTCCGTTTGTTTGTTTTACAATTCTTCTATGCATAGTTTCATTTCGGAGGGGAGGGGAAGCGTGTACGTCCTTTCCCCCCCATTTATCAGCCCTACTAATCAGAAGAAACAAAAATTAAAAGGCAAGGCAAATTTGTTCAGAAAGTTGTAGGTGAGGGTGTCTTTATCCCTGTTTATACTGAGGATAATTTTTGGTGAGCCGTGAGTCTTGATGGAGCTCCGAGCTTGTGAGCTTGCTCCTCCTGCGAATGGATGAGCGCCGGAGTTGTAAGAGGGGGCGAGACGAATGTAGAACGGGGTCAAAGTAGCAGGGCCTCGCTTCTGCGGATGCGGAAGTCGCACTCCCATCCCCGTGACAGGTGATTCAAGCTACTTTCTCCCTGGGTGTCGCGAGGCGGCGGCCTCCTTTGATGTGCTTGGCTACTTCCTGTTGTGGCGCCTCTCAGGAACCTCGATTTCTCAGCATCGGGGAGTGGCATTTCCTGTGAGGCTACAATACCCCACACAGGCAAGGCCTCTGTTTTCTTGCGTTCTGAGAGCAAGGAGAAGGGAGCTTCCCTCGGTTTTGGGGAGCCAAAGTCTTGTTTTCTTTCCGAACGGCTGCAAAAGAAAACCACCACAGCTTTCTCAACAAGTTCACAGCCCTGTTTGATAAAAACCCAGGGGTCAGAACTAGGAAGAGAAGGGCCATTTTGACTCAGCCCTGGGTGCGGCTGTCCAGCCAGGTGTGATTGGCCGATCCCTCAAAGGTGGCACAACTTTTCCCCCTCTGCCTACACAGTGGAAGCCCGAGGGCCTCCTGAGATGCGTGGAGACAGCTGCCATTGCCAGTATTAGCTCTCTTGAGCAGCAGCTGGAGGAGAGCCAGTGTGGTGTAGTGGTTCAGAGCGGTAGACTTGTAATCTGGTGAACCGGGTTCGCTTCCCCGCTCCTCCACATGCAGCTGCTGGGTGACCTTAGGCCAGTCACACTTCTCTGAAGTCTCTCAGCTCCTCTCACCTCACAGTGTTTGTTGTGGGGCAGGAAGGGAAAGGAGAACGTTAGCCGCTTTGAGACTCCTTCGGGTAGTGATAAAGCGGGATATCAAATCCAAACTCTTCTTCTTCTTCTTCCAAAATAAACTATATGTCGACAAGGGGGCTGCTGAAGGCCTCTCTGGACCCCCTGCCCAATCGCGGCTTCCCTTCGACCCACTGCCCCTCCCGCTGGCCTTTCTATAACCAGTATTCCCAGCGGTGAGAAGGGCCTTTATTCCCAGTGACTGGGCCCGGTAGGGAACCCAGTTCCCTGCCACTTCCTGTTTCCGGCGCCCTTGGGACGGTGACAGATGCCGGGCTTGAAACCCGAGAAATGTTGGGGTACGGTTGGCTGCAGCGGCAGCGTGACTCCCCCTTTCTGGGCCCTCATCCCCCCCCCCCACAACCTGAGTGGCGGCTTTTAGTTTGGTAGCCCAAGCACAGGGCTTTCTCTGTGTTGCTCTGGCCTCTTATCCCTCCATGTTTGCCGGCCACTGAAGGTTCAATTTCCCACCCATTCACTCGCCCTCAGAAGGGCAATAAATAAATCAGGGTTATCTCCCTGCTATGTTTACATATAGGGCTCGCTGCAACCTCTTTAACTCCCGGAGAGGCTGTGACCCTATCTGCTTTTTGAAGGTGCCAGCATTTTAAATAGGAACATCCCTCACCCCGGCTTCTGTGTCGTGTGTGTGTCTGTGTCATACTCCCTTGTGGGAACCTTAGGAAGAGCCCAGGGTTTGCCAGAAGGCTGAACGAAACCTGAAGCATATGCGGTGCAATGTCAAACACTGGGTTGCATCAGGCTTTGTCTTCCTTCCTTCCTTCCTTCCTTCCTTCCTTCCTTCCTTCCTTCCTTTCTTTCTTTCTTTCTTTCTTTCTTTCTGTTTTCGATTAAAAGGTTGCTTGGAAGTTATGTTTGACGGGGGTAGGGTTCCTGCTGCCGGTTGCTCTGGTGGCGTGGCTGTTTCCCTGTCCCAGAACGGGACGACTTCCCGCGTCCAGTTCTCAAAATGTGAAGTGGATGTCTACCTCGTCACCCGGACCTCACCGCGATGCGGCGTACCTGTGGCACGGCGCACGACTTCCTTTCCGAGCCGTGCAAGGCGCGAGCAATCTTGCAGCCGTCGTGGCTAGCCTGTGGCGCGGTACTATCTGAGGGTGACCTAACTTGAGCATC
Source organism: Podarcis muralis (assembly GCF_964188315.1). NCBI lineage: Eukaryota > Metazoa > Chordata > Lepidosauria > Squamata > Lacertidae > Podarcis > Podarcis muralis. The sequence goes on from NC_135661.1 coordinate 84,900,337, forward strand.
TCTGCGTACGTTGGCTTGTTTGTCGTAAGGTTGGCGGCAGGAGATTTCTGTGCAGCCGAATTTGAGGGGAAGAGACCCGTTTGGAACGGCTGAGACGTTTCCAATTGGGTCAGGAGCCAACTGGGGCATATTTGTGAAGAATTGGGGTGGGAGCGGGGACGAGCGAGAGCAATGATTGCGCCGTCTAACCTTCTGGCGGCTTCTCAATGCGCTCGTAGCTTTTGTTAGCACAAATATTATCTCTTGCAGCCTAGACGTGCAACTCTCCTCCTGACCGCAGCTTTGAGGTGTGGACTTGTGCAATATTTCGCCCCCTGCTAGGAGGGAAACACGTCCTCCCTGGTTCTTTCTGAAGCACGGGGTAAAGTTGGGAGTCGGAGCGGTTGGGAGACTTCTGCACTTTCCTCCACTTTCTCTAGGCACCTAGGTGATTTTGCGCAAGGGACAGGCGAGGCCGGCGCTGGAGCCTACTCTGGCCGAGAGATGGGCCCAGATCAGGGGAGGCAGGGGACTCGTTGCTTATTAAGTCTCAGTTCTGTTTTCCTTCTTAGATTGAAAGGAGGGTCTTAAGGCTCTGAAACCACTAGGGAGCAAAAAAAACACAAAAACTCAAAATGTGAAACTTAAATACTAAAAAAATAAAATAAAAATAAGGAAGCAATATCTATATAGCATCTTGCACTGATTTTATGGAGCGAGGGAGAGCTGCCACAGCCAGCGTATTATCCGAGAAAGATTTTGCCAGTCAGTGAAAGAAATGGCCAGTGACCTAATGCTTCTATTGACACTGGCTGAGATTCCGGGCCGCCGGGTGGTTATTTTTCTTCTTAAACGATGAACAAAATATTGCTGCTGTTTTGCAAGTGTGTTGCATATCGAGACTTTTTGTCGGGTGGGGGCGGGGGCGGGGAGGAAGACGAGGAAATGTTTTTGTGCCAAACTCTTAGTCTGCGTCTTTTTTAATACTATGGATGTGTAAGACAAAAAGGGAAACCCCCGCCCCAGCACCCCTATCGTCCCAATGCTGCAGATATTTTGACAGTGTATTCCGAGGCTGTGATTTCTACTCCTTCCTGCTGTTTCTACCCCTCCCCTCCCACCCCTCCCTTCTACTATGGGATCTCATGAGCACTTTCATTATCCAAATTCCGTGCCAAGGAAACCCCAATTCCGCGACAGAGAAAATGTGGATTCTGCAACCTGGGTGAATTATGCTCATGAGTGAGGCCAGTTTGCATATTTTCTCATATGCTTCCCCATTTTTTGCAGAATGCCTCCTACTTCTGCTAGCGAAGGGGAGGGGCAGGACGTTTTGCACTAAAGCACCCCCACCCCCAGCCTGGGAAGCTTCCTCAAACTTCTCCGGTGCTCAGAAGCTTTCAATTGTATTTTTGAAGCCATGTGGATCAAAAAGCCCCTTCCCCCTTTTTCCCCCTTTCCTTTTCCTAAACGGAAACTGAGATTAAGGAGCTGTGGCCAGCATTTTATTCCCGTCCAGGAGTGCCAGTATGGCCCCACGATCGTGGCTGCCCGGGGCCACGGGTGCCACGCAGTGTGCATGGCCCTGACACTGAAATTTGTGGGTGCCCAGGAATTCTGTGGGTGCTTGGGCACCTAGGGCCCTAGGGAATTGTTCCCATCTTTCTACAGAATTAAAATAACTCGAGAATCTCCCAGCAAGGACAGCAAACGCCCATCTTGGCTTGTGACTGAGTTGCCCACATCGCCAAGCGAGTTGCAGAATTTTTGTTGCACCTCGGGAGACGCGGAATACAGTGCTGTCTCTGCTCTCTGAAATTGTGGAATGCAGTCCGGTCTACGGTAATCTGGATTGCAGAATTACCTGCTGCAGATTGTTATGATTCTCATTGACATTGTCTGAGGAATCAAGGCCTGCACTGTGCTAGGAGATCCATTAAGCCGAACCGTTTGGATTCCAGCACGGAGAACTCCTAGCACAAGATAAGGAATGGCCTGGAGGTTTCCATCTGCACCAGGCACTGGCTTTGATTGCAAAAAAGGCCGGTGAACAAATCTAGCTGTCGGCTCACAGTTCTCTTCCCTTCTTCCACCTAAACACCACCCTTGTGCATGAGAGAGAGCATGTATCTCCTGGCAACTGGCTCACATGCCCAAAAGTCCGTGAAGCCCTTTCCATTTTATTTTTGGGGGTCTTCTCTGCAAAGGTGAGCGTCTCCATGGGCTCACGGTGTCCTTAACTTGGGGACTCGCTTTGGCCAACAGAGCTTGCACACAGAGCTCCCTGCTGAGAATGCCCAAATCCTTTTGGTGCTGAGACCCCCCTCCTTCAGCCAAGTAGCTCTTTCTGCAAAGGTTTCCTGGACCTGGTTCTTTCCTGCCTCCCCTTCCTGCGAAAACCCTGCTGCAGGAAGCACCCACAGCGCAGGTTCCCCTGAACAGAATAGGAGCTGAGCTGTGCAAGGGCAGGGCCACTGTGCACATCTCCTGTCCATACCACAAGAGCTAGTGCAGGAGAACTTCCCCAGTAAATTCTTCGCTCCTCCCCACCCCCTTCACTCTTCCCTTTCAAATCCACAAAATTAGTTTTCGTCTTCTTTTATTTGAGACTCTGGAAGGGGTGGGGGTGGGGGGAGCAACAGGGAACCGCTTCTGGCCCCTGCAACTTGGGAATGATTAACTGCAGCCATCCTCAACCTGGTGCCCCCCAGATGTTTTAGTTGAGGTTGAAAACATCTGGAGGGCACCAGTCTGGGGGACGGATGGATTACTGTATCATACCAGAATGTCTTTTTGGTGGAACAATTAACCATCAAGAATAATACTGACATATCCTGTTTTAAAAAGATGCACTTTCCCTCACATTTTCGAAGTGCCAAACTTTTATTTATACAGAACATGCAGCTATTTAATTTTTTTCTTAAAGGGAGAATTGTTGGGAGGGGTGGGGGTGTGTGTTTTGATATTTTAAAACTTTTTTTTAAAAGCAAAGTGTAGAACTTGTCAATGGATCTGAAATCGGGATCCATAGTGGCTTTAAAAACAGAACAAAAAAAATAAATGTTTCTTTTAAAGAGAGACCTTTGAGGTCTTCTCTGCAGCTATTGGGAACCTCTATAGTTCTTCTGATGCTAATCTATAGTAGGTGGGATTCCTAAATACTTTGCAACTTCATTCACGGGGAGCCCAGTTTGTCTTCTGGCTCTTTATTTGGGGGGTGGGATATCTGCTCAGTGAAACAGTGTTTGGTTTGGTTTGATTTGGTGAAATCTGGTGAAACACCGTACTGATTTAAGAGCAGGGAAGGGTTCCTTAACTCTGCTTTAGCCGAAATCCCTACCACCTTGTAGATATTGTGGTTTTGCAGTAAGGGTGTAAAAAAATGAGAGGGAGCAGGGTGTTGGTGGGGCGGGGGGGAGACCTTGAAAAACCCATCTTATACTGTAGATTCACACCCAGCATTTTCTGAGCTCTAGCGAATGGTTGAGATCCTTCCTCCAGCAAACTGGGTCATTGTTTCAGGTTGGAAAACATCTCTCTCTCTCTCTTTGGACACCCAGTGGGAACAATCTATTAGTTGAAATTTGTGGGGTTCTGGCTTTGTCCTGCCAAAGCCCTTTCCATTGTTTTCCAGTGGAATTACTTCCTACTGAAAAGGCTTTTGATAAGGTTGAATGGGAACTTTTACCAGGCGAAACCTATTTCTTCAGAATTAGGTCTTGTGGATTTCGGTGGGACGAACTTGCGGAGTGAATTAGAGGTCCCTGTTGTGGCTGGATGTTCAGCTTGCCTGTAGCCGGTGTCTCTCTTGCTATTTTCTGTGCTGGGGTGTGATTCTGTTCCCCCTCCCGTCCCAAATCCCCTTAAGTCTGACCTGCTTGAGATACAATTCTCCTGGTGTACCTATTTTGGCCATAGCCATGACTTTGATGGCCAGGAAAGAGGTGGAGGGATCAGTGTCACCAATCAAAATGCGTATCTCTGAATGGTTGGGTTTTCTGCCTCCTCTCTCTCCACAAGATTCCACGACCAGGATTTACCAGTACTTCCTGATTCCCCTTCTTCCCTCCTAATTTTATTAAGTTTCGAAAGCACTGATTCTTGGGTGTTTCGGTCCCTCGACTCCTAATCCTCTCCACACACCCACACTGGTGCTTGTGGGAAGCGGTGGTCAGGCCTGCCGTGTCGGCAGCTGAGGTTTGCAAGCTTTCTATGTGCCAAATATGAACCAGACTTTTATGGATTCAATAATGGAAGCATTCCTGAAAAGGTCAACCATGGGGGGGGGCGGAGGCGTGGCATGGCTGGACTTTACGGCTGCCCTCCCACCCCAGTCTAAAGAGAAACTCCGCTGTCCCTGCTGCCCCGTTCTGGGATTGCCCTGTGAACCACTCGCAGCAGCTGTCTCAAGCCAAACAGGTGCAGGCAGTGCTCCATGCTTCCGAATCAAAGGAGCAGCTTTGGAAGTTGGGGCAGAAATAATAATAAAAAAAGAGGGGAGAGTTTCCTCTCTTACGAAAAATACCAGTCTCGAAGGGCCAACGTTCATGTGCATATTTCAGCATTAACATATGCACACACCCTATGCTGGAAACCCAGGAGCAGTGGAGGGGGGGAGCGAGAACAGTCTTGTTATCATCTGCTCTCCACTTACTGTTCCCCTTGCATTTACCATATCACTGTTGCTGTTTTCTTTTCTTCAGTTTCCAGGCAATTGCGTTCCATGAAGGGGGTTTGGTGACGGGATGAGAAGGGGGCAAAAAAGGGGGGGGGAGGAAAGGAACGTGAGGGAAAAGGCTTTCGATAAGGTCGAATGGGAACTTTTTCCAGGCGAAACTCCTTTCCTCCGCTTGTCTGTACATCCCAGTTTTGAGTGCCAAGCCTTCATTCCCCCCCCCCTTACGCTCCCCCACCTTCCTCAAAAGCCTTTTTTACGTTGTGTCAAGACACACTCATTATCCGGAGCATCCTTTTCATCCAGCATTTTGACGAGTTCGCACACCACAAAGTTCTATATATAAATATATATATAAGTATATATATATTATTATTAAAGAAAAACTTATCTAAAGCAGCGTGGGACTATTTATACATTGGTTGGCTACCTCCGGACTGCTTTTTTTCAAATCCACCTTCATCCTTCTCAGCATCAAGAACATTTCTAGCGTGTTGTTTTTTTCGGGGGACACAGCCTCTCACCTTTCAAAAGTTTGTTTCTTTTTTTCTTTTAAAAAAAAAGGTCAACTTTTGCTTCATCCGAATTTGGGGATATTCCATCTCGAATTCTCTCGCTGCCGGGGACAGTCACCTTGTTTCAACCCGTCTTCTGAACTTCTGAGCTTCACCCTTCCATCATTTTGAACTTTTTAACCTCCCTCCTTCTGTGTTCATCAAACCTGTGTTTTTTGGATTTTTTCCTCATCTTCCATGTTACAGGAAAAAAAATTAAAAAATTAAAAAATAAAATAAATTTTTTAAAAAGTATATAATATAAATATATAAATATTAGGAAAGAAAGGAAAAGTGCAAGAGACTGTCAAATTCTTACGATTTAAACTATTGAATGGGATGATTTGATGTCACTTTTTCCCTTTTAACTGTGAACAAAAAAGTTTCCTCACCATCGCTTCATTGTAAATACTCTTGTTTCTGTTTAAACATGTTGGTGGGGGGGCGGGGGGTGGGGAGGGAAGAGGGGGGGGAGGGAGACCATTAATTTTGTGTTTTCAAACATTCAGAGACATGTTTATGCATAAAAGTGACAGAGGATTGAAAAGGAAAAGGGAGCCACAAATTGGGGAGCAGGTATTCTTCTACATCGGGTTAGGTGTTACAGCCAGGGCGGATATTGCTACAGGGGTGCTACACTTGGAAATCCTTCTCAGAGTAAGCACCAAAAAATGGCCGTAGCTCAACCCTTCCGAGTATCTCCAAGTAAGCTGTCCAAAACCCTTAAGAGTCGCTGCCAGTTAGTGTAGACCAGGGGTCAGCAAACCTTTTCAGCAGGTGGCCAGTCCACTGTCCCTCAGACCTGGTGGGGGGGGCAGACTATATTTGAAAAAAAATAAAAATGAACAAATTCCTGTGCCCCACAAATAACCCAGAGATGCATTTTAAATTAAAGGACACATTCTACTCATGTAAAAACACGCTGATTCCCGGACCGTCCATGGGCCGGATCTAGAAGGCGATTGGGCCAGATCTGGCCCCCGGCCTTATTTGCCTACCCATGGTGTATACCAGCCTTTCTCAACCTTGGGTCCCCAGATGTTTTTGACCTACAACAACTACTACTAATAATAGCAACAATTTATTATTTATACCCCGCCCATCTGGCTGGGTTTCCCCAGCCACTCTGGGCGGCTCCCAACAAAACACTAAAATACAGTAACCTATTAAACATCAAAAGCTTCCCTAAACAGGGCTGTCTTCAGATGTCTTCTAAAAATCTGGTAGTTATTTTTCTCTTTGACATCTGGTGGGAGGGCGTTCCACAGGGCGGGTGCCACTACCAAGAAGGCCCTCTGCCTGGTTTCCTGCAACCTCGCTTCTCGCAGTGAGGGAACCGCCAGAAGGCCCTCGGCACTGGACCTCAGTGTCCGGGCAGAACGACGGGGGCGGAGACTCTCCTTCAGATATAGTGGACCGAGGCCGTTTAGGGCTTTTAAGGTCAGCACCAACACTTTGCATTGTGCTTGGAAATGTACTGGGAGCCAGTGTAGGTCTTTCAGGACCGGTGTTATATGGTCTCAGCGGCCGCTCCCAGTCACCAGTCTAGCTGCCGCATTCTGGACCACTGGTCCTGTGAGCTAGGGATCATGGGAGTTGTAGGCCAAAAACATCTGGGGACCCAAGGTTGAGAACCACTGGTGTAGACAATACTGCGCTGGATGGACCAATAAGGCAATTTCCTATTTTCTGGGCGGCCCTTGCTGTACATAATAAGTCAGGACTCTTTCCCCCTGGCTAGCAGGCCTGGGGTGCCTCAAGCTTTGGGTCTACAATTCACATGCCGTTCGGACAGAAGGGCCTCAGCAACCCTAGTTAAGGGCCATGGTCTTTCTCGCATGCAGAAAGCATCTTACCTGAAACCTTGCATATCCCCCCGACAGCCATTGCAGGCAATGTTGAGCATATTGTGGCCCCCCAACGGTCTGGGTTGCGATAAAGCTATCTCCAGATCTTCCCTAGAAATCTATACCCGTCCTTTGGGACTCAGGAAGGGCGGTGGAACAGCTGCTTTGTGCAAAGAAGTTCCCCGGTTTGATCCTGGCAACACCGGCAGGCAGAACTGGGGGAGACACCACCCTGAAAGTGGGCCGAGTCAATTGACTGATGGTCTGATTTTCAGGCCGCTTCCTCTGGTGTTGGTCTGGGAGAGAGTCAGAGCATTGCAGGACTGGACGGGTAAATCTCCGGACAGCCGTGGGGCAGGTTGGGGGGGCAGGGTGATGGCGTTCCTGCCCCCTCCATTCGCTTGACATCTGCACCAACCTCAGCTACCTTTTATGCAACTTGTCTCCAGCCATTCTGGATTTTTTTATTTTATTTATTTTTTTGTTCTCCATCCAACCTCTCCTTTTAAAGAGCGATCTTATTTATTCGCGTGGGGTGGTGCCAAAGGGGGGGGGGGAGAAACCGAGAAGGGCGGGGATACGGCTGGGTAAAAATTAAAATGTTTTTATTGTTAAAAAAAAAGGAATTAAAAAGAGAGAGAGAGAGAGTGCAACCGAGTCAGCAGCTCCATTGCCATGGCTACGTAGCAAAAAAAAAGAAAGGGAAAAAAATCAAAAACAATTCTTGAATGTCTTGGTAGGTTTGTGTGTTTAGTGTAAAGTTGTGTATTGATTTTGTGCTCAGTGGAGTCAGCATTTTTTTTAGTGCTAATACTATTAACTCATTTCTGTCATGATAAATGTCCATTCATGAGATCACTTCCGTCTTGCGTTGTCGTTTTTTCTTTACATTTCACAACAATCTCTTAACCCATTTTTACTAATGGAGTTGGGGCATGTGTCGCAGCAAGGAAGCCACATCGATAGGCCTCATCATCCCCCCTCCACACCCCTTCCTTGTCCCATGAATCGGGCACAGGGTGGCTTTTGGAGCGGCCTTCGCTAACCTGGTGCCCTACGGAAGTTATTTGGACCATGGCTCTGCCCGACGGGAGGCGACAGCGGAGGGCACCGGGTTGGGGAACGCTGCTTTAGAGACTAGGCTACAGGTACTTCCTGCCTACTGAGGGCAGGTCAGCCGTTCCCAAACCACGTGGCTGCGAGAGAACGGCTTGCGTGGCGTGAGAATGTGAGGTTGAAGAAGGCTGCCCCCACTGTCTCTCTGTATGAGTCTCCGTTCTGTGGTCTTGCCTCCCCCCAACAGCCTCTGCTTGAAGCGAGTGGTTCGACTGCATCTCAGCGTGTGATTGAACAAGCAAATCGCTCTCGGTGGGAGATGCACGCAGGACGACTCCTATCCTCCAAGGAGGTGGTCCACTGCATCTCAGCGCGAGGTGCTGATCTGAGAGACACATCTATTGGGCTGCAGGTCATTTTGCTGCGTCTCTGGTTTGCATCATTCAGTAACCCCCTAATGCACTGATGCAAGCAGATATACCAGAGGACTCTGTGTGAGTGACTGCTCTGGACTTCTTCTAATCTAAGCACGCTTTTATCAGGGACTCGTGCAGAGATGCAGTGGGCCTCCTCCTTCGAGGTTATGGGGCCATTCCTATCTACACACTAAAAGTAAACCCTTTAGTGTGCCTCCAATTTTAATTCAGGTGGGGGAAAGTTTGGCAAAAGCTGGCTTAAGACGTTTTGATCTGGAGGAAGAGGGCTGAATTGAGGAAGGGCACCCCTGTGTGTGTAGTGAGGTTTTCCGCTTCATCATGTATGTTCCCTCTGGCATGGATTTCAAAGAGAAGGGAACGACACAGCATCCTGAATCCAGCTAAGCAGATCCAAATTTCTGAAGTTTTTTGATCAGTCTACGAATTTGCTTATCTGGATTCAAGACCGGATTTCTAAATTTAAATCCTGGCTGGATTTTAGAGTGGAAGTGCTTCCCTTATATTTTTTTGGGTGTTGTAATGCCGGTATTCTGTCACTAGGGGTCAGTATTGTGTCCTGTGCTCAAGCATCTGGCTTCCACCAGCACTATCACAGTCCCTTGTAACTGAGGGGGGGGCGCAAACCAGGGCAAATAGGTGAACAGAGCAACAGCCACTGCTGTGTGTTAGAGCAGGAAACCCCTTCCCAGGCACTTGGGAGCAGACCAGATATTTTTTTTGAGCCATTAAGCAGCCATAGGGGCACCAGGCTAAGGACCATAAAAGAGAAATTGGCTACTCAAAATTATGCTGCAAGACACTCTCTTTTTTTAAATGCAATTGCTGACTCACACAGAGTACACTTAAGAGAAGCAAAATGCAGGTGGGACTTTCGGCACGTAAATTCGGCTCCCGGCGCCTTCTCACAAAAGATGAAATTAGAACACAAGACCCAAACTTTTGATCTGAAACACCCCTGTCTCAGGAACACAGCCCCACCTAGAGGCATGACCCTATGCTGTAGCCTTATTGGACTTTACCAATTGGTTGGGTGAGCGTTGCTCCCGGACAGGAGGAAGGAAGTCAAATGACACCGAGGGCTGCTTCAGAGAAAGAGTTTATTCTGCTCTCTGGATAGCAGAAGGCACTTGCGTGATCAGTCCACAGCAAGTCCAAAGAAATGAGGAATTTCATGCAGTATATATATTATCCAGGCACCCTCTCCCCGCTTCTGCAGGAATCCAACCACGTCAGCTTATACACGCAGGTTGACATCACAGATGTTCCTGCTCCGGTACTCTTAACCATAAAAGGGTGTTCCTCTTCCTGTACTCTTGACCATATAAGGGTATTCCTGTTCCGGCACTCTTATCTTGGGGTAAGAAGGTCACCAACTCTCCTGGCGCTGCTCCCAGACTAGGTTTCTGTGTCAGAGTGTGGTCAGAATGTAAGATAAGACCCAGACGTGCCATCCCTGCTCCACTGGAACAGTCAAGGCCATACATTGCCGTCACAGACTGATAAAGGAGAGAGCTTTGAGCACTTGTTTATACAGCTGGGTTTTGGCTCAAGAGCTCAAGTTAAAGCATTTTAGAAATGCTCCCTTGGAGAAGGAAAAATGAGGATTTTGGGGCCCGTTTTAGACTGACTGCCCAGTCAGGTTTTAGGTTTTGGAAACCCATTCCTTCAATGCTTCTTGGCACAGAACGATCCTAGAGGGAAATGGGCGGGTGGAAATGGAGAAGTAAACACTGCGTTGGAGAGTTATAGCCTCCAACCAATCCAGTTCCTGCATTGCTGGGGGGTTGGAATAGATGACCACTTCGCGTCCCTTCCGTCTACAATTCCATGATGCTGTGGTTCTGTCTGCAGGTGTGTGTGTGTTCTCCCACTCCCACAACCACAGGCAGTGTCGGGTGGGGGGCAGGGGAGCACGCACACCCACCCAAACAAGGGGTTCATCTCTCACTTGTCCCCCCAACTTCCACCACCCACCCGCCATTGCTGGACTCCTGTCATTAACACATACTGTCATTTTTCGTTCCGAGATCTTAACACCAGAGGCACCGCTCGCCCACCTGGAAATAAATGTAGCCCCTTTCCGGGCCAGTAGTCTAGGTGAACCACCTTTCATCAACTCAAGGAAGCGAATAGCAACAAGGTACGCAGAGGAAACCTGTAAAAGCCACCTGTGTTGCAGTGGGTACTCTGGTCCCTATATAAACCAGTTCCCAATGTTGTATCATTTACCAGAAAGGGATGCATGGATAGCGGCTGATCCTCAATGGTTTCCATTCAGTTCTATGGCTAATAATAATAATAATAATAATAATAATAATAATATATTTATACCCCGCCCATCTGGCTGGGTTTCCCCAGCCACTCTGGGCGGCTCCCAAGAGAGTATTAAAAGCACAATAAAACGTCAAACCTTAAAAACTTCCCTAAACAGGGCTGCCTTCAGATGTCTTCTAAAAGTCAGATAGTTGTTTATCTCCTTGACATGTGGTGGGAGGGCGTTCCACAGGGTGGGGGCCACCACTGAGAAGGCCCTCTGCCTGGTTCCCTGTAATTTGACTTCTCGCAGTGAGGGAACCGCCAGAAGACCCTCAGAGCTGGACCTCAGTGTCTGGGCTGAACGATGGGGGTGGAGACGCTCCTTCAGGTATACTGGGCCTTTGAGGGCATTTAGGGCTTTAAAGGTCAGCACCAACACTTTGAATTGTGCTCAGAAACGTACTGGGAGCCAATGTAGGTCTTTCAGGACTGGTTTTACATGGTCCTGGCGGCCGCTCCCAGTCACCAGTCTAGCTGCCACATTCTGGATTAGTTGTAGTTTCTGGGTGACCTTCAAAGGCAGCCCCACGTAGAGCACATTGCAGTAGTCCAAAACCATGGATGAAGAGCAGGCAGGGAGATCAGAAGCAGCCTTCCTGGGGACTGGAGTAAATAACTTTTATTTATAGAATTTGCATCTGGCTGTTTCTCTACGGAGCTCAGTACACCATCCTCCTCCCCCTGCCTCATTTTCCATCTCACAACAAAGCTGCGAGGTAGGCCAGAGGCTGTGACTGGCCCCAAGTCTCACCCTGTGAGCTTCATGGCTTGGGTGGCATATTTGAACCACAGTTTCCCAGGTCATAGCTTGACACTTGGGCCGCGAACACACATTTCTAGCACCGCCTTTCCCTCAAAGAATTCTGGGCACGATTGTTTAGTCTCAGCAACCCCAAACAAGCTACAATGCCCAGAATTCCTGTGGTGTGTGGGGAGAGATATACTTTAAATGCACGAGAGACATAGTGTAATTCCTACATTGCAGGGGGTTGGACTAGATGACCGTTGGTGGTCCCTTACAACTCGACAATTCTATGCATGCGTGTGCAGCCTCTCACCGCTTGGGAAAAGATTGACGCTCTCTCCCCACGCCCCTTCCCGCTTCACCAAACCCAACAGATCTTTATGGGATATTTATTATTTTATTTGTTTGTGAACTATCTTTCACGTAGCTTTCAAGGTGATTGCCCGACACACCATGGAAGCAACTAAAAATAGTTTTCAGAGCAGAACAAAACAACAAGTAAACATAGGCCTTTAAAAAAAACAAAACCCGAAAACATAACAAAATGAACACCCAAAGGCAAAAGAGACCTTTCCGTCATGCTGGAAAAGCTTGTCGAAACGAAGACGGAAAATGTTTCACATTTCCCCGCAAAAAGGAGGTGGCTGCTGTATGCCAACAGGGATGCTGTTTCGCAAAGTCGGGGCCACTGCACAGAAAGCCCCGCTCTGAGTTAGGGCTCATCCCAACTTCCACTTGCCCCGCTGGAAAACTGGATCTTTGCAGCCAAATTGGAGCAAACGTTAGTTGGGTTTTCAGCAGACTGACTTTTGCTCTGATTCGGCACTATAGAGTGGGTTTTCCCAGGCAAACCGCTCAGACCCATGCTTCGTAGGCACAGGAGCAGTGGAAGTGGAGTGGTATTTTAGGGCCTTCTGGTATTTTGGGGACTTCAAAGTCTCCTGCAGAACTCAGTGGCCTACTGAGTATATAATGAACAAAGCGGTCTCTATCTAGCAGGGAACTGGTGATATTCTTTAGGAGTGCAATATTTAGCCAACCAGTTAATCAATTTGTTGCAATGTGTGTGTGGGGGGGGGGACACATGCCCCTGATTACCCATATACAAGGTAAAGGGTAAAGGGATCCCTGACCATTAGGTCCAGTCGTGGCCGACTCTGGGGTTGCGGCGCTCATCTCACTTTATTGGCCGAGGGAGCCTGCATACAGCTTCCGGGTCATGTGGCCAGCATGACTAAGCCGCTTCTGGCGAACCAGAGCAGCGCACAGAAACACCGCTTACCTTCCCGCCGGAGCGGTACCTATTTATCTACTTGCACTTTGACGTGCTTTTGAACTGCTAGGTTGGCAGGAGCAGGGACCAAGCAATGGGAGCTCACCCCATCGTGGGGATTCGAACTGCCAACCTTCTGATTGGCAAGTCCTAGGCTCCGTGGTTTAACCCACAGCGCCACCCGCGTCCCTTGATTCCCCATGTAAGTATTTATAAAAGAAGGACTTGGTCATCTAAGTGCTCCTTCAAAACAAAGAAAGGCAGACATTTCTACTCTCTCCCAAAACAGCCCCTGCGGCAATGCTTGGGTGCATTAGCTAAGGACAAAGAAACTCCAATTTCGTCAGAACTGCTGTGGATCATAGTTATCGAAGAGATTTTGACCCTGCTTTTTCAGACCCAAACAACTTGTCTGCAGAGTCACCCGTAGAAACAAAAGGAGCATAACATAAAAGAAAGCTAGAAAGAGCTAATGGTTCTGTTGAGTATGCAAAATGTATTCTGATTTAACCAAGTAACTTGATTCACGCTCTAATCACCCAGGAGAGAGCTAGGCCCATCAAAGTCGCCTTAATTTAATTGATTTCCCCAAATCGGTATTGTACCTGGTAACCCGCATCACACACACCCAATTTCCCTCAAAGTCATTACCCACACAGAATCACCTGCGGGGCTTAAAGGTAAAGGTAAAGGCACCCCTGACCACTAGGTCCAGTCGTGGCCAACTCTGGGGTTGCGGCGCTCATCTTGCTTTATTGGCCAAGGGAGCCAGCGTACAGCTTCCAGGTCATGTGGCCAGCATGACTAAGCCGCTTCTGGCGAACCAGAGCAGTGCACGGAAACGCCGTTTACCTTCCCGCCAGAGTGGTACCTATTTATCTACTTGCACTTTGATGTGCTTTCGAACTGCTAGGTTGGCAGGAGCTGGGATTGAGCATTGGGAGCTCACCCTGTCACGGGGATTCAAACCGCTGACCTTCTGATCAGCAAGCCCTAGGCTCTGTGGTTTAACCCATAGCGCCACCCACGTCCTAGTATTACGTATACTAGGGCTTAGTATTACGTATTTCTTCACGGAAACCAGGACTAAGTTCTCAAACAAAGGCAGTGTTTCTCCTCTATGAGTCTTAACGGTGAATATTCTCCGAATGTTTTCTGGCTGCGCAATTCCTTGCTGGCTATTTTGCATTCAGGCTGGGTTCCTGGAACCCAGAGATTTCCACATTTAATGTTGCGGCAGTCCGTGTTTGACAGCATCTGACAAGGAGCAGCCCAAACTGGACAGCTGGATTGCAATCGGACTGAATCGATGCTTAAGATTAAGTCCAAACATTGGCCGGAGTCTGATGTCAACCTTTTCATTCTCCCGTCCAAATATCAAATGCTGACATCCACATCCGAATGGTGACATTGGGAAATCTGATGAGTGATCAAAACCTTGCAGAAATTAATTTCAGCCTTATCTCATTCGGGACAAAGATTCTGGGGTTGCATCATGTTCTATTTCGTTCCTAATTTGGACCCTGGTTAAATACCTCCACTTAGACCTTTTATTTTGCATTAATTAGCATTAGAAATCCATTTTGCTAGGATTTGAGGAGTGTGTGCAATTGATTGGCCTGATAGAAAGAAATGGGGGTTCAGCACTGGAGACTGGCAAATGACGCAATAAACCACTGCTGGGTGTATAAGTTAAAAACAACCCAAATTTTAAATCTTAATAGTCATGCTTGAAAAACTCAAAACAGAATCAAAATCTCAAAAAATGTTTTGGGGTGTCAATTTGAATGTCAAATCCAAATGAACAGATTTTCCCTTCAACCTTTAATGTGTGTCTGTTTCCCGGCTGGTAATATTCCAATTTAAATAACATTTTTTTAAAAATGCATGCCTATCAAAATGATGGTTTTTCAGGAAACTGGCTGTCCTATGAATATATAGTATAGGATATAATTGTGTCGCCACTGTTCCTGCTACCTCTGTTTCCCCGTTCACTGCTGGCAGAAGGAATCTTTCTACAAGCAAACTCCCCGTTTATTGAACGCTGACTGTTTTAATTCTAGCTTGAAAGGTACTGGATCAGGAGGAAAAAACATAACATGGTTGCATATATGTAGGCAGGGGGAATTTGCAACTTCAGAATCAAAACCTGCACAGTGTTCATCCCCTCTCATGCTTACATCCACCTACCTGTACAGGTGTATTTGCAAAGTGTGCATTGCGTGCCAGGTATCCTCTGCATACACACATCAGGAAGAACTTTCTGACGGTAAGAGCTGCTTGGCAAGGCCATCTGTCAGGGATGCTATAGCTGAAATTCCTGCATTGCAGGGGGTTGGACTAGATGACCCCTGGGGTCCCTTTCAACTCTACGATTCTGTTTTTATGACTTAAGGCCATGCTTGGAGGACAGGTCTACCTGTTAGGGCAGGCATAGGCAAACTCCGGCCCTCCAGATGTTTCGGGACTACAATCCCATCATTTAATTTCACTGCACACAGGTGGTGTAGTGACAATAAAGGTTTATTATTACAGTGGTACCTTGGGTTAAGTACCGTATTTTTCGCTCTATAAGACTCACTTTTTCCCTCCGAAAAAGTAAGGGGAAATGTTCGCACATTTTATGGAGCGAATGCAGGCTGCGCAGTTATTACCGGAAGCCAGAACACCAAGAGGGATTGCTGCTTTGGCTGTGCAGCGATCCCTCTTGCTGTTTTGGCTACTGGGATTCAGAATATTTTTTTTCTTGTTTTCCTCCTCCAAAAACTAGGTGCGTCTTGTGGTCTGGTGCATCTTATAGAGCAGGGGTCTGCAACCCGCGGCTCCGGAGCCGCATGTGGCTCTTTTACACCTTTGCCGCGGCTCCGGGGCAGATACTAGCGAGGGGAGGAGGCGCATTGTGCGCCCCGACACTCCCCACTGTGGCGGGCGCTGTACTGGCTGTGACGTCGCATGGGGGCGGTGCGTGCGTTAGTCATGCACCGTCCCAACGTCACCTTCCCGCCCGCTGTCAGATCGCGGCTCCGGAGATATATTTGTTTTAAATGTCGCAATGGTTTTGCGGCTCCCACTTTTTTCCCCTTCGGAAACGGGTCCAAGTGGCTCTTTTTTGTCTTAAAGGTTCAGACCCCTGTTATAGAGCGAAAAATACGGTACTTAATTCGTTCCGGAGGTCCGTTCTTAACCTGAAACTCTTCTTAACCTGAAGCACAACTTTAGCTAATGGGGCCTCCCGCTGCCACCGCGCCCCCAGAGCACAATTCCTGTTCTCATCCTGAAGCAAAGTTCTTAACCCGAGGTAATATTTCTGGGTTAGCGGAGTCTGTAACCTGAAGCGCATGTAACCTGAAGCGTCTGTAACCCGAGGTACCACTGTATTATTATCCCTGACCACTGGTCCTGTTAACTAGGGATGATGGGAATTGTAGTCCCAAACATCTGGAAGGCCGGAGTTTGCCTATGCCAGTGTTAGGGTGCCTGTCAGCTGTGCCACCCATCACCCCCCAGCTCCGCACCGCACCATCGCACCCCCATTCGTTACATTCCACTTGTCTCACCTGAAGCCACAACATGTGTCTGGCCAGAGTGCATCCTCCAGCTGTGTTCTTGTGACAACTTGTGTTAGTTGACAACACCTACAGGATTTGTAATGTTGCACACAGACAGAAGACCATAAACGTCCTCCTTGTATGGACATTGCCGGTTCCGCTTGCCCATCCCAGGCTTCACAACCTTGTTGCCTACCGCCAAAAATCAGAAGTACACAGCCTCTAGCAATGGAGCTTCCATTGGCCTTGATATTTTATCTTACGTATCAACTGCATTTACAATATAATAATAATAATAATTTTTATTTATACCTCACCTTCCCCAGCCAAAGCCAGGCTCAGGGCAGCTAACAAGCAATAATAAAAACAAATTGAATGAATACAACTTAAAAACAACATTAAAATACAACATTAAAATATTGAAACATTAAAATATTAAAATGTAGCCTCATCACAGGAGGAGAAAGGAAAAAGAAAGAGGGGGAGGGAATCAAATTGGCTCCAAGCCAAAGGCCAGGCGGAACAACTCTGTCTTACAGGCCCTGCGGAAAGAAATCAGTTCCTGCAGGTCCCTGGTCTCATGAGGCAGAGCATTCCACCAGGCCGGAGCCATCACTGAAAAGGCCCTGGCTCTGGTTGAGGCTAATCTGACTTCCTTAGGGCCCGGGACCACTAGGGTGTTGCTATTTATGGACCTTAAGGTCCTCTGTGGGGCATACTGGGTGAGGCGGTCCTGTAGGTACGAGGGCCCTAGGCCGTGAAGGGCTTTAAAGGTCAAAACCAGCACCTTAAATCTGACCCTGTACTCCACCGGGAGCCAGTGCAGCTTGAAAAGCACCGGGTGAATCTGCTCCCATGGCAGAGACCCCGTGAGGAGCCTCGCTGCAGCATTCTGCACCCACTGGAGTTTCTGGGTGAGCTTCAAGGGCAGCCCCATGTAGAGCGAATTACAGTAGTCAAGTAGTGGTAGCCAAGGATGAACGTACTTTTTGTAAGATATATCTCCCAGACAGCAGAAGGATATAGAGCAGGCATCCCCAAACTCGGCCCTCCAGTTGTGTGGGGACTACAGTTCCCATCATCCCTGACCACTGGTCCTGTTAGCTAGGGATGATGGGAGTTGTAGTCCCAAAACAGCTGGAGGGCCAAGTTTGGGGAAGCCTGATATATAGCCTTAAAACACAAACAAACCTGGGGTGTGTCACATTTTAGTAGGCTGTTTCACTTTGGCAGTCTAACGGATTCATAGATTAAATGTCAATACCGTATTTTTTGCTCTATAAGACTCACTTTTTCCCTCCTAAAAAGGGGAAATGTGTGTGTGTCTTATGGAGCGAATGCAGGCTGCGCAGCTATCCCAGAAGCCAGAACAGCAAGAGGGATTGCTGCTTTCACTGCGCAGCGATCCCTCTTGCTGTTCTGGCTTCTGAGATTCAGAATATATTTTTTCTTGTTTTCCTCCTCCAAAAACTAGGTGCGTCTTGTGGTCTGGTGCGTCTTATAGAGTGAAAAATACGGTATTTGTAGCTGCATAGCTTTCCACTTGCTTTTGGACTGTATCCAAGGATGAAATTGTGGTCCGGCCTTTTTGCATTTCGCCACCAACCCAGTCCCCTCTGCTGTAAGCCGGTGACTTGGACCCATGCTCCAGATGTTCTTGGTGCCGTCAATGTGCTCCCACCAGTGTTTTGTCGGTGCCACGCGGGTCCAGGTTCTGGTAAGTCCTGCCACAGACGAAGCAGCGCCCCCTCCCGCTTTTCTCACCGGGCGGGGGAACGAGGTCGTACCAGGCCTCCGTCAGAAGAGGCTCGGAGACAGAATTGGACATGACAAACCCCATCGAGGGAGAAGATGCTGTAGTGTCAGGAACCAGCCGGAGCCCCTGAATTATTCACTAAGGTGTCCCCGGAGAGGACGGTACGTGCGAGGGGGTGAGTCGGGGAACTCGCTCCAGCCAGAACAGGAGGAGGCAGTAGCAGAAGAACATCAACAGAGTCCTGCTGGATCCGACCAAAGGCCCATCTAGTCCTGTTTTCACATGGCCAAAACAGATGTCTGCAGGGTACCACTCTTCCCTTGTGCTTTCCAGCAACTGGTACTCTCTGTTGCAATGGGACAGTATACCTGGCACCAAACCACAAGACGCACCTAGTTTTTGGAGGAGGAAAACAAGAAAAAAATAATCTGAATCTCAGAAGCCAGAACAACAAGAGGGATCGCTGCGCAGCAAAAGCAGCGAACCCTCTTGCTGTTCTGGCTTCTGGGATAGCTGATCAGCCTGCATTCGCTCCATAAGAGGCACACACATTTCCCCTTACTTTTTCGGAGGGAAAAAGTGAGTCTAATAGAGCAAAAAATACAGTAGCTTCCAGCTATTTGGGGAAGGTATATTTAAGCATCTTTTTAAATTCATTATAGATTAGTTCCTCAAAAAATTTCATTTTTTCACATGCCCACCACATATGGAAAAAACCTCCATCCTTTTCTGTGCATTTCCAACAGATTTTACTACTCATCCTATACATTTTTGCTACTTTGACACGGACAGCGTACCTGGCTGTTAACCAGAAGGGTTGGTGGTTTGAGCCCACTCAGGGATGGCTGGGGGGTTGGACTAGATGACCCTCAGGGTACCTTCCAACTCTACATTTCTATGATTCCATGAGTGCAGCAGCAACACTGTCCCCACACCTGATTCCCAGGATGCCGGACGAGGTGGGCCTTTGGCCTCATCCTGCAGGGTCTTTTGCTTGTGTTCAGAGGAATACAGTCCCTGACATTGTGGGTGATACATAGTGACCCTGGCTTTTGATAATAATAATAATAATAATAATAATAATAATAATAATAATAATAATAATAATTTTATTATTTATACCCCACCCATCTGGCAGGGATTCCCCAGCCACTCTGGGCGGCTTCCAACACAATATTAAAATACAGTAACGCAGCAAACATTAAAAACTTCCCTGAAGAGGGTTGCCTTCCGATGTCTTCTAAAAGCCTGGTAGTTGTTGTTCTCTTTGACATCTGGTGGGAGGGTGTTCCACAGGGAAGGCGCCACTACTGAGAAGGCCCTCTGCCTGGTTCCCTGTAACTTGGCTTCTCACAGTGAGGGAACCGCCAGAAGGCCCTCGGTGCTGGACCTCAGTGTTCGGGTAGAACGATGGGGGTGGAGACGCTCCTTCAGGTATACTGGACCGAGGCCGTTTAGGGCTTTAAAGGTCAGCACCAACACTTTGAATTGTGCTTGGAAACGTACTTTAAGCCAATGTGGTCTCGCCGGCCGCTCCCAGTCACCAGTCTAGCCGCCGCATTCTGGATTACCGTATTTTTCGCCCCATAGGGCGCACCTAGTTTTTTTGTGGGGGGAAATAAAGGGGGGGAAATTATTTTTTCCCCAGGCACGGGGCTGGGGTGGGGGAAGCCCAAGCTTCCCCCGACCCCAGCCCCCAGAACAGGCTGCTCTCCGCAAGCCGTGGGAGCCCTCCCGCAGCTTGCGCAGAGCTACCCGAAGGCCGGGCGCGACTGCTCAGTGCGCCCAGGCTTCGGGATAGAGGCAGCTCTGCGCAAGCCATAGGAGCCTGGCAGGAACTCCCGCGGGCTCCCAAGGCTTGCGGACAGCTTCCTGAAGCCTGGAGAGCGAAAGCCTGCATTCGCCCCATAGGACACTCACACATTTCCCCTTCATTTTTGGAGGGGGAAAAGTGTGTCCTATAGGGCGAAAAATGCGGTAATAGCTGTTGAGTGATAGCTGTATTCTGCATTTGCTTGCCCAACGAATGCCATCCAGCTTCTTCCCACTCTGTTCACTTCCGCCCCATAGGGTTGCCAGGGAGATCACAGGGAGCGGCCCCTGGGAACGGAGGTTAATTGGGAGAGGGCGGCTAAGGAGGTCAGACACCACCACCCCAGGGTCTATGCTGTAACTTGCAGGCGGCTCCTGCCGGGCTGAACTCTGCAAGCTGCATGCATAGTTTTCTTCCTTAAAATAAAAACCAAGGCGCTTTCGCCCACCTGGTAAGTCGAGCCCTTCACTTGCCACCTGGCATGTCAAGGAACGTTAACAGAGGGTCTCTGAGCATATATGGAGTGCACCCTCCTTCCCCCAATACTAAATAGTCACCGCCCATCTCCAGATTCTGGAGCAACTCCTCCAAGTTTACGTCTTTCAGTCAAATGATTCCCAATATGCCCCCCCCCCCTTAAAAATAGACGCAAATAATGGTTATTTTTTTTGACCTCGTCTCACCCTGAGTAGCTTTGAAATCCATTAATGAAGCGGTAGCACCCTTCGAGACTTCTCATGTTCCCTTGTCCTAACTTCACATTCCCTGTCTGTGTGACAGCGGATATTGAATAATCCTTGGGGCAATTCCAGGCTCTCTCGCTATTTTTCTGGTGGGATTCAATCCCCTATGGGATCAAACCACAAATTTAGGTTGCACAATTACAGCCGATTGGGGGGTCTTGCACATCAAAACCCTCTTCCCCAAAAGATTGCAGACTTCTCATCTAATCTCTCTGCAAACAAACAATGATGCTCCTTAAATAGCCAAGATATCTAGGTAAAGGGTAAAGGGACCCCTGACCATTAGTTCCAGTCGTGGCCAACTCTGGGGTTGCGGCACTCATCTTGCTTTACTGGCCGAGGGAGCCGGCGTACAGCTTCCAGGTCATGTGGCCAGCATGACGAAGCCACTTCTGGCGAGCCAGAGCAGTGCACGGAAATGCCGTTTACCTTCCCGCCGGAGCGGTACCTATTTATCTACTTGCACTTTGACATGCTTTCAAACTGCTAGGTTGGCAGGAGCAGGGGCCGAGCAACGGGAGCTCACCCCGTCATGTGGATTCGAACCGCCAACCTTCTGATCGGCAAGCCCTAGGCTCTATGGGTTTAACCCACAGCGCCACCCGCGTCTAATCTCCTTGCAAACACCCTTAACAATCTATAGTTCCCAGGATTCTTTGGGAGGGGCGGGGAAAAGAAGCCATGACTGTTTAAAGTGGTACGATACTGCTTTAGACAGAGTGTGGATAGACCCATGTTATATTTGTGTTTTGTGTTAGTGAGGGGTAGCATTTATGTTTCCGGTCTCAAGTACCAAAACAGACTGGGTGGGACCTTTTTAATCGCACCCCAGAAGCAGGGTCAGGCTCTGTTGCCGAAACGCACAGGAAGATGTGGCATGGATTAGGCCTTCCTGGTGAAGCGCCCCAGAAAGCCTCTTCTCCCTCCCTCCCTCCCTCCCTCCCTCCCTCCCTCCCTCCCTCCATCTCTCTCCTTTTCTCACCTTCCTTCACATTCCAGCAGCCTTCTCCTCAAGGAGACTGGAGGGTTTTCATCTGGACCGCGTTGCCACGGCAACGGGATGCAGGCCGGGCTTAGGGGAGGCGGATGGATTTGGACAGGAAAGGGGAGAGGGAAACGAGGAAGGGCCTCCAAGCCGCAGCTGTGCCATTTTATTTCAAGGCTGCTTAGGACGAGACAATATCAAAACAGGAGGAGGGGTGCAGCACCTCGCCCACCCTCCGCCCCCCATCGCCTGCCCCACAGCCATCTCCCTGGCAAGGGCTGCAGTCATATAGTCCTTCTCTGCCTAACCCTCTTTCAAAGCCATCCAGGTTCACGGCCATCGCTCAAGTTGTCTAACTGTCTTTTGAAGCTGTCAATGATTCTTGTGGGAGGGAGTTCCACAGTCTAACTAGGTGCTGCCTGGGAAAAGTTTCATCTGTCCTGAAACTTCCAGTGTTCAGCTTCATTGAATGTCCACACATTCTAGTGTTATAAAAGAGGGAGAGAAACTTTCCTCTATCCTCTTTTTCCAAGTCATCATCATCATCATCATCATCATCATCATCATGTTTTCAGGGGACAGGGGGCGGGCGGGTGTGGAGGACTCCCTGGTCCTGAATGGGGTAACTGTGCCCCTGAAGGACCAGGTGCGCAGCCTGGGAGTCATTCTGGACTCACAGCTGTCCATGGAGGCGCAGGTTCATTCTGTGTCCAGGGCAGCTGTCTACCAGCTCCATCTGGTATGCAGGCTGAGACCCTCCCTGCCCACAGACTGTCTCACCAGAGTGGTGCATGCTCTAGTTATCTCCCGCTTGGACTACTGCAATGCGCTCTATGTGGGGCTGCCTTTGAAGGTGACCCAGAAACTACAACTAATCCAGAATGCGGCAGCTAGACTGGTGACTGGGAGCAGCCGCCGAGACCACATAACACCAATCTTGAAAGACCTACACTGGCTCCCAGTACATTTCCGAGCACAATTCAAAGTGTTGGTGCTGACCTTGAAAGCCCTAAATGGCCTCAAAGGCCCAGTATACCTGAAGGAGCGTCTCCACCCCCATCGTTCTGCCCGGACGCTGAGGTCCAACTCTAAGGGCCTTCTGGCAGTTCCCTCCCTGCGAGAAGCCAAGTTACAGGGAACCAGGCAGAGGGCCTTCTCGGTAGTGGCACCCGCCCTGTGGAACGCCCTCCTGTCAGATGTCAGAGAGAACAACAACAACCAGACTTTTAGACGACATCTGAAGGCAGCTCTGTTTAGGGAAGCTTTTAATGTTTGATGCATTATTCTATTTTAATATTGTGTTGGATGCTGCCCAGAGTGGCTGGGGAAACCCAGCCAGATGGGCGGGGTATAAATAATAAATTATTATTATTATTATTATTATTATTATTATTATTATTATTATTATTATTATTATCAGTATACCCCACCTATCTGGCTTCTGTTACATCTCCGCTTATCGTCTTGCCCCTTGCTTGCCTTTTCTCTAAACTAAAAGGTCCCAAATGCTTCAACCATTCCTCATAGGGTCACCCCTCCACCTGCTTGATTCTTTCAGTGGCCCTTTTCTGAACCTTTTCCAACTCTGGGATATCCTTTTTGAGGCAAGTCAACCAGGACTAATAACAACAACAACAACAACAACAACAACAACAACAACAACAACATCAAAATTATTTATATCCTGCCCTCCCCAGCCGAAGCTGGGCTCAGAGTGGCTAACAACAGTAAAATGATAAAACATTCTAAAATCTTTTCATTATAAAATTAATTCCAATCAAATTAATGGCAACCATTGGGCTAGAGTTCTGTGAGGATTACCGAAGGAGGAGGTCAGACTGTGCCCTGGCCAAAGGCCTGGTGGAACAGCTCTGTCTTGCAGGCCCTGTGGAAAGAGGGCCTGCAGGGCCCTTGTCTCTTGTGACAGAGCGTTCCACCAGATCGGGGCCAATGCTGAAAAAGCCCTGACTCTGGTTGAGGCCAGTCTAACCTCTCTGTGGCCTGGGACCTCCAAGATGTTTTTGTTTGAAGACCGTAAGTTTCTCTGTGGGACATACCAGGAGAGGCGGTCCCGTAGGTACGAGGGACCTAGGCCAATGTGATGTGCATGGTATTCCAAATACAGTCACGCCATAGATTTGTAAAATGACATTAGGATCTTGGGCAATTTGTTTTTTTGAATCCCTTTCCTAACGCATAGTGCATCCTCTCCCCAAGGTCCTCCTCTGAAATGGCCCGTTGAGATGGAAAGGGAGATATAGCTGAATGATAGGAATCTTGCAAACGATTTTAAGTTTCTTCCCTGCAAATCAATATGGCTGGGGCTGATGGGAGTTGTAGTCCACAGCCCTGAGATGTGCAGATGAAGGGCGGACTACAAATTCAATAAAAAACAAAACACATGGAGGGTGTCAGGTTGGCAAATTTGACCTAGCTTGTATAGTGAGGCTAGCCTTTTTTAAGCCTCTTATTCTCCGTAACTCAAATCTTCTTAGATTTCTGGGAATCTCCCTCCTGAGCTAAATGCTAGGATTCTCTCTCCTCCTCCGAAATATGAACTTAACGGGCGCAGTCTTATTTTAATTCAAAATCTGAAAGAGAACGGGCATATGGATATGCTACAAAGCACATTTATCAGCCGTTCCTAAAACGATCTCCTATTCCACCCCCTCCGCCCCAGTTCCGGCCCCGGAAGATAAGACTTAAAAACGGAAGGTTTACATGATTTCGGGATTATTTAAAGACCAGCTGTAGGTGTCTGTTTTTGCAAGGAGCATATGAAGAAGAGAAGGGCGTAGAGATGATGTCTGAACAAAATTCTGCCCAAATTTCTTCTTCCCAACCGCCCCACACTAACCCAACCCGCTAAGCTAAAGGACTTTGGTGCTCTCTAGTGGCGCTTTGAGAAAACGGCACAGCAAGGAAAAGTTGGCATCTGCGACTGTGTTTTAGTCTCACCTGACAATTGGGAGTCTCTCTGATGGTACCCGGAGGGTAGGCTGGTTGCCTAGCAACGGCAACACGAATTGCTCATCACCTGCTGGGCCAGGTTGCAAATGCCGGGTGATGCGATGTAGCTTCAGAGCTGGGGCTCCGTTAAGGAGCTAGGGTTGCCAGCTTCTTTTTCTGACACAGCTCCTCTGCTTTTCACCCTGACCTACCCTGCGAAAAGCGTTGTCGATGGGCTTCGGTGATTTGAGCTTCTGCTCACGATTGTTTTGCAGAGGACGTTCCTGTTCATCTTTCGGAGTGGAAGGCCTGGAGGTCTCCCCAAAGACCTGCCCTGGCTGGGGAAAGACTGCGGCTCAGCGACAGAGCACCTGCCTTGCGTGCAAAAGGTCCCGAGTTTGAATCCTGCCAGTGGCTCCTGGTGTTGTTGTTGTTTAGTCGTTTAGTCGTGTCCGACTCTTCATGACCCCCTGGACCAGAGCACGCCAGGCACTCCTGTCCTCCACTGCCTCCCACAGTTTGGTCAAACTCATGCTGGTAGCTTCGAGAACACTGTCCAACCATCTCGTCCTCTGTCATCCCCTTCTCCTTGTGCCCTCCATCTTTCCCAACATCAGGGTCTTTTCCAGGGAGTCTTCTCATGAGGTGGCCAAAGTATTGGAGCCTCAGCTTCACGATCTGTCCTTCCAGTGAGCACCCAGGGCCGATTTCCTTCAGAATGGATAGGTTGGATCTTCTTGCAGTCCATGGGACTCTCAAGAGTCTCCTCCAGCACCAGAATTCAAAAGCATCAATTCTTGGGAGATCAGCCTTCTTTATGGTCCAGCTCTCACTTCCATACATCACTACTGGGAAAACCATAGCTTTAACTATACGGACCTTTGCTGGCAAGGTGATGTCTCTGCTTTTTAAGATGCTGTCTAGGTTTGTCATTGCTTTTCTCCCAAGAAGCAGGCGTCTTTTAATTTCGTGGCTGCTGTCACCATCTGCAGTGATCGTGGAGCCCAAGAAAGTAAAATCTCTCACTGCCTCCATTTCTTCCCCTTCTATTTGTCAGGAGGTGATGGGCCCAGTGGCCATGATCTTCGTTTTTTTTAATTTGAGTTTCAGACCATATTTTGCGCTCTCCTCTTTCACCCTCAATAAAAGGTTCTTTAATTCCTCCTCACTTTCTGCCATCAAGGTTGTGTCATCTGCATATCTGAGGTTGTTGATATTTCTTCCAGCGATCTTAATTCCGGCTTGGGATTCATCCAGCCCAGCCTTTCGCATGATGAATTCTGCATATAAGTTAAATAAGCAGGGAGGCAATATTGTCGTACTCCTTTCCCAATTTTGAACCAATCAGTTGTTCCATATCCAGTTCTAACTGTAGCTTCTTGTCCCACATAGAGATTTCTCAGGAGACAGATGAGGTGATCAGGCACTCCCATTTCTTGAAGAACTTGCCATAGTTTGCTACGGATATCCTGTCTGAAGCCCTGGAGAGCCACTGCCAGTCAGTGTTGACAAGACTGAACTAGATGGCCAGTGGCCTGACTTGCTGTGTTACACACACCATAGGTACAAAGTGCACACGACGTCCCTCTGAGAATTCTGGGAACTGTAGTTTTACGCGTGCTGAGAATTGTAACTCTGCGAGGGGTAAACTATGGTGCCTGGGATTCTTTGGGGGCAGGCCCTGCACTTTAAATGTGAGCTGTATAAAGCACATTTAAAACACACAATTTCCCCCAAAGAACCCTGGGAAACATAGTTTAAGAGCGCTGGGAATTGTAAGCCAGTGAGGGGTAAACTACAGTTCCCAATATTCGTTTGGTATACTGATGAGCTTTAAATATCTTTCTTAAAGGTAAAGGGACCCCTGACCATCAGGTCCGGTCGTGGCCAACTCTGGGGTTGCAGCGCTTATCTCGCTTTATTGGCGTACAGCTTCCGGGTCATGTGGCCAGCATGACTAAGCCACTTCTGGCGAACCAGAGCAGCACATGGAAACGCCGTTTACCTTCCCGCCGGAGCGGTACCTATTTATCTACTTGCACTGGTGTGCTTTCGAACTGCTAGGTTGGCAGGAGCAGGGACCGAGCAACAGGAGCTCATCCCGTCAAGGGGATTCGAACCGCTGATCTTCTGATCGGCAAGTCCTAGGCTCTGTGGTTTAACCCACAGCGCCACCCACATCCTTCAAATACCTTCCTTATGTTCCTATAATTGCATCATTGGTTGTGAGGGGGTGGGAAAGGAATATCCACCCCCATCCCCAATATATGGAGTTCTGAACTTCTTGGAGGAATATTACATTGACTTTCTGGCCTTCCTACAAGACGCTCAGAGCAGTTGACCTAATTATCCCCTGCTTTTAACCTCACAACCAGAGCCTTGTGTGACTGGCTCAGAGCCAGCTTCCTGGCTTTGTGGGAATTCGAGCCTCTGTCTCCTCAGTCTTGGCCCAACAAACTAGGCTGCCCTGGTTTTGAACAAATCCACACTTTTTCAGGAAACCGAGAGCTTTTCTGAGCATGCGTTGACTGCCTCTTTATCTCCACGGAGCCTCTCAGCGGCAGAAAAAGCTGGCTTCCTAGACACTTATAGGGTGCGGCTTGCAAACCTGAGTCCCAGTAATTCAGACTCAGTTTGGAAAATGAGAACACAAAACCTCCAAGTGTCCCTATTTTCCAGGGACAGTCCCGGATTTACAGAAGCCGTCCCGGTTTCTGATTTGATCCCAGAATGTCCTGCTAAAGAGAAAAGTAACTGTTAAGTTGTGGGTGAACATATCAGATGACACAGCAATTCTTCAAACAGCTCTTGTTTATTCACAGGTCAGAACAGAACTGAACTGAAGTGTTCAGCCAGCCTGCTTATATAGAGCTCCACTACAACGCAACAGTAACAACTTTCTGTAACTAGCCAATCACTGAACATCACTTCCAATTCCTTATTTGCATATGTGGACCTGAGTGAAAACTATCTACAGTATCCCCCTGCTGGCCCAGGGTGAGAACTTCAGTACATAACAGTAACTATACAACCTTTAGAAGACATCTGAAGGCAGCCCTATATAGGGACGTTTTTAATGTTTAATGTTTATGTTTTTATATATGTTGGAAGCCACTCAGAGTGGCTGGGGCAACCCAGTGAGATGGCTGGGGTATAAATAATAAAATTCTTGTTAATATTATGGTTATGGAATAGGATTTTCATTGGGGAAACATTGGAAGCTGTGAGAACGGCTAAGTCCAAGTTGGATTCAGAGCTCCTCTTTTTCCCCTTCATCATTTCAATACTCCTCCTTCCTTCTCCCTTTCCCATGACAGGGTCTCACCCTCCATCTACTGTGCCTGGGACCCCACACCCAAATCCTATACATCTCTCCCCCCGCTGCCCCATTCCTATGGCTACGAGCGTCAGCCACACCGCAGGCCATAGCGGTTGCCATGGTGATGGAGGTTGTGGCATCTTTCTGGCCTAGGCAAACAAGGCCTCTGCCCTCTCCTGGCCTTTTCCCTATCTCCTTCCCCACTCCGTTGTTAGACAGGGAGACGGATGGGGAACCAGGGGGCGAATAATTTGGGGCGGAAGGGGTTAGCTGACTGCAAGGATTCAGGACAGGCAAAAGTCTTGAGGCAGGTTTTCGGCAGCAAGAATACTATTGGCACAAAAACGGAAGCAAGAAGAATTACCGAAGGAAGAAGAATGGCAAATGAAATTAATGGACTATGCAGAATTGGATAAACTAACAGGGAGGATTCAAAACCTGCGGGACCAGAGATTCATAGAAGACTGGAGTGAATATTTGAACTATTAGAAAAGCAATTGTAACGAACAGATGACGCTAGTAGGACTGCGAGAAGTTCTGTAAGGAGGATTATATGAAATGTTGCAAGGAAGACTATGAAGAGAATTATTAGATAATGATAATTAAAAGTAATAGAGAAATGGAGAAATGCAGAATAAGTGATAAAGAATGGAAAATCTTCAGAGGTTGTTGACGGAAGTCTAAAACATTGTATAAGATAAGAAGTTGTGTTAAATGGCTGTTGGAAATGATATGTTAAAAAATTAATAAAAGTGTGTGTGTGTATATATATATACTTGAGGCAGGTTTTGAAACCATTCCCAAATTCGAAACCTAGTGTATCGCTAAAATATATTTTGAAATATACGTGAACCTGGGTGAATGCCAGCAATGACGCAATTGCGGGGGGAGAAATTGAGAAGGCTTTTAACCGGAATTTCTCAAGACGGGCATCTCAAGATTTATTGGCGAGGTCACCTCACCTCGAGGAAAAGGATGTCGTAGAGTTGGAAAAGGTACGAAAAAGGGAAACCAAAACGGTCCATACTTTTTTGAGGCTCTGCTGTGAGGAAAGATCCCAGCATTTGGGACTTTTTCACTGAGAGAAAAGGTGTGTAAGAGGCGATATGGTAAGAAATTTGTGAGATTGTGCTGGGCCCGGGGAAATTGGACAGAGAAAATGTTTTCTCCCTCTCTCGTAAGACCAGAACTCGTGAGCAACCCAGCGAAGGTGAGTGTCGGAAGATTCGGGGCAGATAAAAGAAAGCACATTTTCATGGAGTTAAACTGCGGAACTCCCTCCCACAAGAAAAAGCAGTCGCTACCAACTTCGAAAAAGAATCAGACTGATCCATGGAGGATGGATGTCAACAATGGAGGATAAGCCCATCCATATCTTTTTTTTCTTCAAATGCTTTTTATTGAGATTTAAGAACACCAACACCAGCCAACAAAAACATCAAGTCTTATTACATATTACATATATCCTACTTTATGCTCCATAGAGCCGTTGACTTCCGTCCTTCCCTTCCGCAAGTTTTCTTATTCCAATCTATAATTCACAGTTTCATTGGTTAAAAATTACTCCGTGACATAAGATTTAATTCAATCCTGCCAACGTTTTCATATTTCTACAGTTCTCACTTATATAAACCATAAATTTACTCCATTCTTTTTGGTACTTCGTCTCCTCCTGATTGCGAATTCTGTATGTCAATTTTGCCATTTCAGCGTATTCGACCAGCTTTATCTACCATTCCCTTACAGTCGGAATCTCCTGTAACTACCACTTTTGGCCCATCAAAACTCTAGCTGCTGTTGTTGCATACAGATATAATCTTTGGTCTGTCTTCTTAATATCTTCTCCCACCAAACCTAACAGAAATTCTTCCAGCTTTTTTGGAAAAGTATATTTAAACATCTTTTTTAGCTCATTATAGATCGATTCCCAAAACTCTTTTTTGTTGTTCATAGAATCATAGAATCATAGAATCATAGAGTTGGAAGAGACCACAAGGGCCATCGAGTCCAACCCCCTGCCAAGCAGGAAACACCATCAGAGCACTCCTGACATATGGTTGTCAAGCCTCTGCTTAAAGACCTCCAAAGAAGGAGACTCCACCACACTCCTTGGCAGCAAATTCCACTGTCGAACAGCTCTTACTGTCAGGAAGTTCTTCCTAATGTTTAGGTGGAATCTTCTTTCTTGTAGTTTGGATCCATTGCTCCGTGTCCGCTTCTCTGGAGCAGCAGAAAACAGCCTTTCTCCCTCCTCTATGTGACATCCTTTTATATATTTGAACATGGCTATCATATCACCCCTTAACCTCCTCTTCTCCAGGCTAAACATGCCCAGCTCCCTTAGCCGTTCCTCATAAGGCATCATTTCCAGGCCTTTGACCATTTTGGTTGCCCTCCTCTGGACACGTTCCAGTTTGTCAGTGTCCTTCTTGAACTGTGGTGCCCAGAACTGGACACAGTACTCCAGGTGAGGTCTGACCAGAGCAGAATACAGTGGCACTATTACTTCCCTTGATCTAGATGCTATACTCCTATTGATGAGGCCCAGAATTGCATTGGCTTTTTTAGCTGCCGCGTCACACTGTTGGCTCATGTCAAGTTTGTGGTCAACCAAGACTCCTAGATCCTTTTCACATGTACTGCTCTCAAGCCAGGTGTCACCCATCTTGTATTTGTGCCTCTCATTTTTTTTGCCCAAGTGCAATACTTTACATTTCTCCCTGTTAAAATTCATCTTGTTTGTTTTGGCCCAGTTCTCTAATCTGTCAAGGTCGTTTTGAAGTGTGATCCTGTCCTCTGGGGTGTTAGCCACCCCTCCCAGTTTGGTGTCATCTGCAAATTTGATCAGGATGCCCTTGAGTCCATCATCCAAGTCGTTGATAAAGATGTTGAATAAGACCGGGCCCAGGACAGAACCCTGTGGCACCCCACTAGTCACTCTTCTCCAGGATGAAGAGGAACCATTGATGAGCACCCTTTGGGTTCGGTCAGTCAGCCAGTTACAAATCCACTGAGTGGTAGCATAGTCAAGACTGCATTTTACCAGCTTCTTTACAAGAATATCATGGGGCACCTTGTCAAATGCCTTGCTGAAATCAAGGTAGACTACATCCACTGCGTTCCCTTCATCTACCAGGCTTGTAATTCTGTCAAAAAACGAGATCAGGTTAGTCTGACATGACTTATTTTTCAGAAATCCATGCTGACTATTGGTGATCACAGCATTCCTTTCTAGGTGCTCACAGACTGTTTGCTTAATGATCTGCTCCAGAATCTTCCCTGGTATTGATGTCAGACTGACTGGGCGGTAATTATTTGGGTCCTCTCTTTTCCCCTTTTTGAAAATAGGGACAACATTTGCCCTCCTCCAGTCTGCCGGGACTTCGCCTGTTCTCCAGGAATTCTCAAAGATGACTGCCAGTGGTTCTGAAATCACATCTGCCAGTTCTTTTAATACTCTTGGATGCAGTTCATCTGGCCCTGGAGACTTGAATACATCTAGACTAGCCAAGTATTCTTGTACTATCTCCTTAGTTATTCTGGGCTGTGTTTCCTCTGCTGAATCATTTGCTCCAAATTCTTCAGGTCGGGCATTGTTTTCTTTATCGGAGAAGACTGAGGCAAAGAAGGCATTGAGGAGTTCAGCCCTTTCTGTGTCCCCTGTTTGCATTTCACCATCTTCTCCTCTGAGTGACCCCACGGTTTCTTTGTTCTTCCTTTTGCTACGAACATACCCATAAAAGCCTTTTTTGTTGCTTTTAACCTCTCTAGCAAGCCTGAGTTCATTTTGTGCTTTAGCTTTTCTGACTTTGTGTCTACACGTGCTGGCTATTTGTTTGAATTCCTCTTTGGTGGTTTCCCCCCTTTTCCATTTTTTGTACACATCCTTTTTTAATCTTAACTCAGTTAAAAGTTCTTTAGATAGCCACCCTGGCTTCTTTAGGCACCTTCCATGTTTCCGTCTCATTGGTATTGCCTGAAGTTGTGCTTTTACTATCTCCCTCTTAACAAACTCCCAGCCATCTTGAACTCCCTTTCCTTTTAGTATTACTGTCCATGGGATCTCACCCAGCACTTCCCTAAGCTTTATGAAGTCGGCTTTCTTAAAGTCGAGAAATT
This sequence comes from Podarcis muralis, assembly GCF_964188315.1. Taxonomy (NCBI): domain Eukaryota; kingdom Metazoa; phylum Chordata; class Lepidosauria; order Squamata; family Lacertidae; genus Podarcis; species Podarcis muralis. The sequence continues at coordinate 84,932,451 of NC_135661.1, forward strand.
GAGTCCTAGTATGCTTGGCTGCTCCTTTCCGCTGTATAGTAAACTTCAGAAGAGCATGATCACTCGCGCCTAATGATCCTTCCACTTCTACCCCACTAACCAGGTCATCAACATTGGTTAGGACCAGATCTAAAATGGCTGTTCCTCTTGTTGCTTCTCCCACTTTCTGGACAATGAAGTTGTCTGCAAGGGCAGTGAGGAATCTGTTTGACCTTATGCTCTTGGCTGAGTTTGACATCCAACAAATATCCGGGTAATTGAAGTCCCCCATTACTACTATCTCCCTTCCTTTTGCATGCTTGGCCATCTGTTCCAGGAAGGCATCATCTATGTCCTCCGTTTGGCTTGGGGATCTATAGTAAACTCCCACAATGAGGTCACTGTTATTCTTCTCTCCCTTAATTTTGACCCAAATGCTCTCACTTTGGCTTTGAGGTTCTAAATCTTGGATCTCTTCACAGGTATACACATCCCTGACATATAACGCCACTCCTCCTCCTTTCTTGTCTGGTCTGTTTCTTTGAAATAGATTGTATCCCTCCATTATTACATTCCAATCGTGGGATTTATCCCACCAGGTTTCAGTGATTCCTATTATGTCATATTTAGTTTGCTGTACCAGGAGCTCAAGCTCATCTTGTTTATTTCCCATGCTTTGGGCATTAGTGTACAGACATTGAAGTCCATTAATCATTCCCCCGTGTCTCTTATTTAAGGATTTTCTCCTCCCACCACTAGGTCTGCATGCTCTTTGCTCCATTCGGTCAATGACATTTGGATGATCATCTTCATCAATTGATAGACTCCTACCTTCAGGAGCACTGTCTCCCTCCCCCACATTAGTCAGTTTAAAGCCCTCCTGATGAGGTTTCTGAGATTTTTTGCAAAAACATTCCTCCCAACCGTTGTGAGGTGCAGCCCATCGCTTGCCAGAAGTCCATCTTCAAGAAACTGCATTCCGTGATCTAAGAATCCAAACCGTTCCTGTTTGCACCATTTGCGAAGCCAGTTTGTTGTTGTTACATGACCACCACATGTGGTAAAAATCGCCGTCCTTTTCCTTGCGGGAAAAGCCCATCCATATCAATGTTCCCCTGGCACTAGAAAGGTTTCCTTCCCTCTGGTTTAGCAGGCAAGTGCCAAAACATTCAGTCGTGCACCTAAGGGGAACAGAGACCATCGGTCCTTCTCGTCCCCTGCCTCTGAAGGTACCCAAAAGGCAGGTCCCTGTAGGGTGTTATATTTATTTGTCAAAAATAAACCCTCAAGTCTCCTATGACATCACGGGCACCGTCACAAGGCAAGATGGAGGGGCACTGGGTGCTGAGGGCAACAGGCACCCGCTTAGTGAGGAACTCCCAAGACCAGCCCAGATTGCTGCTACAAGTTGTGAGGAGAAAAACTGGGCCGTCTTATGGGACCGTGGCATCCTTTGCCCTTTGCTCACGGTGCTTTCTGCATGTAGCTGCCCAACATGGCGGAGCGAGGGAGAAGGCTTCTTTTACTGGAACAGAGGAATCAGAACCTGGTGAGCATCCTTCGGAGTAATAATAATAATAATAATAATAATAATGTTGTTGTTTAGTCGTTTAGTTGTTTCCGACTCTTTGTGACCCCATGGACCAGAGCACGCCAGGCACTCCCGTCTTCCACTGCCTCCCGCAGTTTGGTCAAACTCATGCTGGTAGCTTCGAGAACCCTGTCCCACCATCTCGTCCTCTGTCTTCCCCTTCTCCTTGTGCCCTCCATCTTTCCCAACATCAGGGTCTTTTCCAGGGAGTCTTCTCTTCTCATGAGGTGGCCAAAGTCTTGGAGCCTCAGCTTCAGGATCTGTCCTTCCAGTGAGCACTCAGGGCTGATTTCCTTCAGAATGGAGAGGTTTGGTCTTCTTGCAGTCCATGGGACTCTCAAGAGTCTCCTCCAGCACCAGAATTCAAAAGCATCCATTCTTCGGCGATCAGCCTTCTTGATAGTCCAGCTCTCACTTCCATACATCACTACTGGGAAAACCATGGCTTTAACTATACGGACCTTTGTTGGCAAGGTGATGTCTCTGCTTTTTAAGATGCTGAATAATAATAATAATAATAATAATAATAATAATAATCTATTATTTGTACGCCGCCCATCTGGCTGGGTTTCCCCAGCCACTCTCGGCGGCTTCCAACAAAGATAAAAAATGCATTAAAATGTCACACATTAAAAACTTCCCTGAACAGGGCTGCCTTCAGATGTCTTCAAAATGTTACGTAGTTGTTTATCTCCTTGACATTTGGTGGGAGGGCATTCCACAGGGCAGGTGCCACCACCGAGAAGGCCCTCTGCCTGGTTCCCTGTAGCTTTGCTTCTCGCAATGAGGGAACCGCCAGAAGGCCCTCGGCGCTGGACCTCAGCGTCTGGGCAGAACAATGGGGGTGGAGATGCTCCTTCAGGCTTCTAAGGCTTCGAAGGCCTCGTTGGGTGTCCTTTTTAATGTGCAATTGGGGTGATTTGTGATGATCACAAGAACGTAACGTTGCACGCCACCCCAGTCTCTGAGCGGTGAGATATCTCCAGGGGTTTCAACACTCACCCACCTTGGAAGAATGGCAGATGAAGGTGATAGACTATATGGGACTGGCGGAGATGACTGGCAGAATCCGAGACCAGGGAGAAGAGACGGCGGAAGAAGATTGGAAGAAATTTAAGGACTATCTCAGGAAACATTGCAAAATTAATGAATGTTAGAATGATGTTGGTTTAGAAATTAAGTGGTTTTCAGCTGTAATGATTAAGTAAAAAGAAAAGAAAGGTTAAAAATTAAATGAAAATCAAGGGAGAGGATTTGCTGAATCAATAATTAGAAACTGGAATACAGAAAGGGGAGGTATGAGGAGGTCGGGGAAGTAAGTTATAAGAAAATAAGGGATTGAAATTATACTTGTTTTTTGTTTGTGTTCTGTTTGTATTATTGTTTTTATTTTATATAATTTTTGAAACTTTAATAAATATCTTTTAAAAAAACAACAACACTCACCCAGAGTCCAGTTTCCTTGGAGGAAGGTCAGCGGAAACTGGGCGCCCTGAGGCTACAGGCTTTTATTTATTTACATTTTATTTTTATTCCTTTATATACAACCTAAGCATGAGAGGAGATATGATAGACATCTTCAATTATTATTATTATTATTAGTAGTAGTAGTAGTAGTAGTAGTTGTTGTTGTTGCCCAATACCCACAGGTCTCAGGGCAGTTCACAGGATAAAATCACAATATAAAAACACGAAATACATAGCCAAAATAAAAACAAGAACAACCCAATAGCAACGCGCCCCCCCCACTCAATTTTATGGAAGCAAAGACTGCTCCATATATGTTGTTCAGTGTCATCCATCAGATACAGGCAAATGCCAAGGGGTACCAATAGCCACATAAAGGTAAAGGGACCCCTGACCATTAGGTCCAGTCGTGACCAACTCTGGGGTTGCAGCGCTCATCTCGCTTTATTGGCCAAGGGAGCCGGCGTACAGCTTCCGGGTCATGTGGCCAGCATGACTAAGCCACTTCTGGAGAACCAGAGCAGCACACGGAAACGCCCTTTACCTTCCCGCCGGAGCGGTATCTATTTATCTACTTGCACTTTGACGTGCTTTCGAACTGCTAGGTTGGCAGGGGCAGGGACCGAGCAATGGGAGCTCACCCCGTCACAGGGATTCGAACTGCCAACCTTCTGATCGGCAAGTCCTAGGCTCTGTGGTTTAACCCACAGCGCCACCCGCGTCCCCCCCAATAGCCACATTCTGTCATATACAAAAGGATGCTAAATATGGACATCAGGTTTCAGCAAATGCTTGAGCATTCAAGGAATAATTGAGGGTATTCAAGGTCAGCTTTATCAGCTGAACGTTTTGGAGGGGAATCTGGAAACAAATTGATTACAGCAAAGAATCTATATATATTTGAGAAGGGTCTTATGGGATCTCATGTTTCCTCTCCTGTTCATTGTTTATTTTTTTCAATTTTCCCACAGATGGGAAAGATCAGATCCCTTCAGAAGGCCAACGCAAACTTGAGGCAAATGGTGAGCACCGTAAAACTGCTCAGAGGGATAAGGGGAGAGATAAGGGGTCTTAAGAGACGCGGGTGGCGCTGTGGGTTAAACCACAGAGCCTAGGACTTGCTGATCAGAAGGTCGGTGGTTCGAATCCCCGTGACGGGGTGAGCTCCTGTTGCTTGGTCCCTGCTCCTGCCAACCTAGCAGTTCGAAAGCACACCAGTGCAAGTAGATAAATAGGTACCACTCTGGCGGAAAGGAAAACGGCATTTCCGTGCGCTGCTCTGGTTCGCCAGAAGTGGCTCAGTCATGCTGGCCACATGACCCAGAAGCTGAACGCCGGCTCCCTCGGCCAGTAAAGCGAGATGAGTGCCACAACCCCAGAGTCGGCCACGACTGGACCTAATGGTCAGGGGTCCCTTTACCTTTAAGGGGCCTCTTGGTGTACCATGAGTGGCAGATCTATAGCTTAGCAGTGGAACATCTGCTTTGCAAGCAGAAGGTCACAGGTCTCATCCTGGCAGCATCTCTAGGCAAAGCTGGGAGAGAAGCCAGACTGTAACCCCAGAGATCTATAGACAATACAGTACCTCTGGTTACATACACTTCAGATTACAGACTCCGCTAACCCAGATATAGTACCTCAGGTTAAGAACGGTACGGTGGCAGCAGGAGGCCCCATTAGCTAAAGTGGTGCTTCAGGTTAAGAAGTTTCAGGTTAAGAACGGACCTCCGGAAGGAACCTGAGGTACCACTGTACTGAGCCAGGTGGAGCAACAGTCGGACTTGGTACAAGTCAGCTTATGGCAGAGACATTGCTTCCTGTCACTTTCTGTCACTGGGGCACATAGGAGCCACGTCCCAGGGGCCATAGGGTCTTCAGCCCCCAAAATAAAATACTTGAGGGGCCCTGGGGGGCGCAAAGTGGATGGGTAGCCCCATTAAAATGGTGTGTGTGCACTGCGTCATGTGATCGATTATATTCTGCGGAGCTTACCTGGGCCCCCACAATACTTCATTCAAGATGGCCATTCTGCTGGGGCAGCACCTCTTTGGTTGTTCCTGTTTGCAGCGGCCGCCGATACCATATAACACTGGTCCTGAAAGACCTACACTGGCTCCCAGTATATTTCCGAGCACAATTCAAAGTGTTGGTGCTGACCTTTAAAGCCCTAAACGGCCTCGGCCCAGTATACCTGAAGGAGCGTCTCCACCTCCATCGTTCAGCCCAAACACGGAGGTCCAGCTCCGAGGGTCTACTGGCGGTTGCCTCCCTGCGAGAAGTGAGGTTATAGGGGACAGGGTAGAGGGCCTTCTCGGTGGTGGCGCAAATAAGGAATGTTGCAGTTGACTGTAGCAATGGATTACATCCCACATTATCACTGTCTACCTTTCCACAGGGCCTGCAAGACAGAGCTGTTCCGCCTGGCCTTTGGTTTGGACTCAGTCTGACCCTTATGTTTCCCTCCCCTTATGGTTTTGATCTGTGGGCTACTTTTAAAATGAGGCTGCATTTTAAATTGCATTTTAACCTGTATTATACTGTAATTTTACTGGTGTTAACCACCCTGCCCCGGCTCTGGCCGGGGAGGGTGGGGTATAAACAAATTTATTATTATTATTATTATTATTATTATTATTATTATTAACCTAGTTCCTCTTCTCCTGACCTTTGCAGAACTCAAGGCTAAGGGAGGAAAATGAAGGTGAGACGTTTTGCTTCCCTGCAGGGCTGCAGTGGGAACAGAACAGGATGGGCAGGGAAGGGACCGACTTGTTTTGAGGACCAGACATGCGAAGACGCGTTGGTCCTGCCGTGGCGTCTTTCCCACAAACCCATGGAGAGGTTTGGTTCACCAGCTGAGTGGCCAGGTCCTCTCCCTTCTCATACGTCATCCAGGGCTGGACTTAACTTGAAGCTATTTGCTAGGATTCTCCCAACTCGGTTAATTCCAAGCTAGCTCTGAGTTTAGTGGGAAACATCCCGCCCACTGATGCTGTTGGACTCCAACTCCCATCAGCCCCTGGTCAAGGGAATGATGGGAGCTGTAGTCCAGCAATATCTGGAGAGCTGCTTGCTCCAGACAGATTCTGTCAGGTTCAGGTGACGGTCCTGTGTGAGTGTCTGGAGGCGGTTGGAGGATGGATGGCGGCTAACAGATTGAGGTTGAATCCTGACAAGACAGAAGTACTGTTTTTGGGGGACGGGGGGCGGGCGGGTGTGTAGGACTCCCTGGTCCTGAATGGGGTAACTGCGCCCCTGATGGACCAGTTCTGGACTCACAGCTGTCCAGGGCGGCTGTCTACCAGCTTCATCTGGTACACAGACTGAGACCCTCCCTGCCCGCAGACTGTCTTGCCAGAGTGGTGCACGCTCTAGTTATCTCACGCTTGGACTACTGCAATGCGCTCTACGTGGGGCTACCTTTGAAGGTGATCTGGAAACTGCAATTAATCCAGAATGCGGCAGCTAGACCGGTGACTGGGAGTGGCCGCCAGGACCACATAACACCGGTCCTGAAAGATCTGCATTGGCTCCCAGTACGTTTCCGAGCACGATTCAAAGTGCTGGTGCTGACCTTTAAAGCCCTAAACGGCCTCAAGGGCCCAGTATACCTGAAGGAGCGTCTCCACCCCCATTGTTCAGCCCTGACACTGAGATTCAGCGCCGAAGGCCTTCTGGCGGTTCCCTCATTGTGAGAAGTGAGGTTACAGGTAGTGGCGCCTGCGCTGTGTAACGCCCTCCCATCAGATGTCAAGGAAATAAGCAGCTATCTTCTCTTTAAAAGACATCTGAAGGCAGCCCTGTTTAGGGAAGTTTTTAATATTTAATGCTGCATTGTTTTTAACACTTGATTGGATTATTATTATTATTATTATTATTATTATTATTATTATTATTATTATTTAATAGTCACCAATCTTGTCTTAGGAGAATTTGCTTCTTCTCACTATATCGCCTTTCTCTCTTTCAGTTTTCAAGTCAACAGAAGAAATCTTACTTAGGTATTTCTGATTTATGTTTGCTTGTTTATTGAGGTGGGGCATTGTTATGTACTGAGTTGAATAGGATCCAAAATGCAGCAGTCTGATTGGTCCTAGAACAATAGGACCCAGAATGCAGCAGACTGATTGGTCCACAGGAGCCACCCAGTCCAGCTCCAGGTGGAAGTGAATCCACAACCTGATTGGCCTACAGGTGAACCCCGGAATTAGCCAATCACGTGGGGCCCATTGTGTAAATAATGTATATAAAGCAGACATTCTGGGGCAATTTCCATTCCTCCTCACCACTATGAGCTGAATAAAGAGCATGAAATCCACTCTCGGCTCCCGAGTATATTTCAGGCATCAACATAAAAACCACAATTTATATAATCAAAATAAAAACAACAACCCAACAAAAGATGCATATATTTAAAAATTCAAACTTATATGCTCTACAAATGCACTTTAAGGGTGGGGAACCATACATATGTTTATTGAAAATATGAATATATTGCTTTTCTAGTCAAAAGATTGAAAGCGGTTAGGGATGAACTTTCAAGCGACAGTGTTAATCCTAAATGTGTCTGCTGCTCTTTTGCCGTCTGTAAGCAGGTCAAGGAAAACAGCACCTACCCATTAAAAGCCTTGGATAATTCTTTTAAAAGAAGTGGGGTGGGGGAAGGAAGAGGAGGAATTGTGCTTATTATTAAGTTTGCATTTGCTTTTATCCTGAAGGTAAAGGTAAAGGGACCCCTGACCATTAGGCCAAGTCGTGGCTGACTCTGGGGTTGTGACGCTCATCTCGCTTTATTGGCCAAGGGGGCTGGCATCCAGCTTCTGGGTCATGTGGCCAGCATGACTAAGCCACTTCTGGCAAACCAGAGCAGTGCACGGAAACGCCGTTTACCTTCCCGCCAGAGCGGTACCTATTTATCTACTTGCACTGGTGTGCTTTCGAACTGCTAGGTTGGCAGGAGCAGGGACCGAGCAACGGGAGCTCACCCCGTCGCAGGGATTCAAACCGCCGACCTTCTGATCGGCAAGTCCTAGGCTCAGTGGTTTAACCCACAACGCCACCCGCTTCCCTTTATCCTGAAGAGTCCTGCCTAAATCCTCGGAGAGCCACTGCCAGCCAGTGGAGGCAGTATCAAGCTTGATGGATCAATGATCTGAACTCACACCTCTTTATCCCTGCTGCCAGCCAGTGTAAACATGGAGTGTTTATCTTGCATTTATCCTGATTGGCTTGTGGGATACTTGCATATCTTCCTGTAAATGTACTTATCAGACTTTTCAGTGCATTGCCCATCTATTTCCAGACCACAGAAAGTCTATTATTATTATTATTATTATTATTATTATTATTATTAGTTTGCTGTTTTATAGGCACTTCCAAGCTATCATTTATTTGCAGGAGTAATTCAGTCACACACTAGTCTGCTTAGATTAAGTTAAAGAGCTCTGTTGGCCTAGCACAACAAATCCACTTCTTTTTTTAATGACGTTAAGAAAGAAAGAAAGAAAGAAAGAAAGAAAGAAAGAAAGAAAGAAGGGATGGGGAAACAAATTGGAAAATGTGGGATGAACAAATGACCAAAAAAAAGGGATGACCTGTAAACACTCCACAAACAAGACAAGGTAGATGTGGAGCAATTGTTCCTTGTCATGTAACCGCCCCGTCAACAAATCAGAACAAATGTTCAATAAAAACCAGATAGAATATACCGTATTTTTTGCTCTATAAGACTCACTTTTTCCCTCCTGAAAAGTAAGGGGAAATGTGTGTGCATCTTATGGAGCGAATGCAGGCTGCGCAGCTATCCCAGAAGCCAGAACAGCAAGAGGGATTGCTGCTTTCACTGCACAGCGATCCCTCTTGCTGTTCTGGCTTTTGAGATTCAGAATATTTTTTTTCCTTGTTTTCCTCCTCCAAAAACTAGGTGTGTCTTGTGGTCTGGTGCGTCTTATAGAGCGAAATATATGATAACTTCCATGTGAAGTTAAAGCAAGCAGATCAGGATGAATGTCTGGCATAGGAGGTGTCCAAGTGTTTCAGATCAATTTGAAAGGTGGAAATCTAAAGTTCTCATATGGCCCTGAATACGGCCAGGAAAAATGCTGCCATTTGCCCACCCACTCATCCGAAACCCCCACCCTTCCTTGACTTTCAGAGACAACGACAAGATCAAGAAGAAAGTTCACCAGCTGAAGGAGCTTCAGGAATCTCTGGTGAGTCGTCCCTGGCACTGTCATTCTTCACGCAGGACCCTGGGATCTTTATGCTAGGCAAGGAGGGAGGCCAACCAAAGACACAGAAGGGAACAGGCAGAAATATGACCCGTGGCCTCATCCCTGCTGGCAGCAGCGAAGAGCAGAAATAAATCCCGGGGTGGCGTTCTAAGGCAAGCATATACATGTGAAATATACTCAGAGTCAAGTGTGGATTTCATGCTCTTTATTCAGCTTATAGTAGTGAGGAATGGAAGTTCCCCTGAAATGACTGCCTTATATAGATTATTTACACAATGGGCCCCACGTGATTGGCTAATTCTGGGGTTCTCCTGTAGGCCAATCAGGTTGTGGATTCACTTCCACCTGGAGCTGGATTGGGTGGCTCCTGCGGACCAATCAGACTGCTGCATTCTGGGTCCTATTGTTCTAGGACCAATCAGACTGCTGCCTTTTGGATCCTATTGTTCTAGGACCAATCAGACTGCTGCATTCTGGATCCTATTGTTCTAGGACCAATCAGACCACTGCATTCTGGATCCTATTGTTCTAGGACCAATCAGACTGCTGCCTTTTGGATCTTATTGTTCTAGGACCAATCAGACTGCTGCATTCTGGATCCTATTGTTCTAGGACCAATCAGACTGCTGCATTCTGGATCCTATTGTTCTAGGACCAATCAGACCGCTGCATTCTGGATCCTATTGTTCTAGGACCAATCAGACTGCTGCCTTTTGGATCTTATTGTTCTAGGGCCAATCAGACTGCTGCATTCTGGATCCTATTGTTCTAGGACCAATCCGACCGCTACATTCTGGATCCTATTGTTCTAGGACCAATCAGACCGCTACATTCTGGATCCTATTGTTCTAGGACCAATCCGACCGCTACATTCTGGATCCTATTGTTCTAGGACCAATCAGACCGCTGCATTCTGGATCCTATTGTTCTAGGACCAATCAGACTGCTGCATTCTGAATCCTATTGTTCTAGGACCAATCAGACTGCTGCATTCTGCATCCTATTGTTCTAGGACCAATCAGACTGCTGCATTCTGAATCCTATTGTTCTAGAACCAATCAGACTGCTGCATTCTGGACCCTATTGTTCTAGGACCAATCAGACTGCTGCATTCTGCATCCTATTGTTCTAGGACCAATCAGACTGCTGCCTTTTGGATCTTATTGTTCTAGGACCAATCAGACCGCTGCATTCTGGATCCTATTGTTCTAGGACCAATCAGACTGCTGCATTCTGGATCCTATTGTTCTAGGACCAATCAGACTGCTGCATTCTGGATCCTATTCAACTCAGTACATAACACCATGCTACACCTTTAAGAGCACATTATTCCCCTTGAAGAGTTCCGGGTGCCGCAGTTACTATTCCTAGCAACCGTTTAGAAGCTAGTCAGCACTGGTGTGAAGTTGTCGCTGGCATCTGTCTGTCCCGGGAGACAATGGAGGGGTGTGGCTTTTGGGTGAGTTCAAACTGCTGGAAGCTTGCCGCACCTGCTACGGCTGTTGAGACCAATACAGGAGAGACATGTTTCGTTGCAGCCGGGGCAGAGGAAGGCGTCCGGTTGTGCTGCTGCAGATGCACCAGGCATTTATTCTCTCTCTGTTCCTCCCAGCGGTCATTCCTCCCTTGGTCCCTGCTATGGCTACACAACCTAACAAAACAACAACAAACAACACAAGCAACACGATGACCAGTATACTAGATAGCACTGCACTTCTTATTGCATAATATACATGTTTTAGGACAACAAAAACAAAATGTGTACACTTGTAAATTCTCTAATATATTTGAAATCAAATGAACACACGTCTGTCAATCTTTGAAAGTCCGTAAAAGTATAATAAGTCTATAGTTGAAACAAAATAATAAGAATCTGACTGTTTCGCTGGAATCTTCTTCGGCACAACCCAAAGATTAGAAAAATTCACAAGGAGCAGTGGTCATAAGGATACGAGTGGTTACATATCCTTATGACCAGTGAAACAGTCAGATTATCCGGGATCACTGTCCTACGTTGTTATTCACTTACTACTTCCCTGAACGCCTAAAACGTTTTACCGCTCAGCCCACAGGATAGCATCTATTACTTTGTTTCAACCATAGACTTATTATACTTTTACAGACTTTCAAAGATTGACAGACGTGTTTGATTTCAAATATATTAGAGAATTTACAAGTGTACACAGTTTGTTTTTGTTTTTGTTGTACTAAAACATTTATATTATGCAATAAGAATTGCAGTGCTATCTAATATACTGGTCATCGTGTTGCTTGTGTTGTTTGTTGTATTAAGTTTGCAACACAGGGGTTTGTTAACAAAGGTCCGTATAGTTAAAGCCATGGTTTTCCCAATAGTGATGTATGGAAGTCAGAGCTGGACCATAAAGAAGGCTGATCGCTGAAGAATTGATGCTTTTGATTTATGGTGCTGGAGGAGACTCTTGAGAGTCCCGTGGACTGCAAGAAGATCCAACCGATCCATTCTGAAGGAAATCAGCCCTGAGTGCTCACTGGAAGGACAGATCCTGAAGCTGAGGCTCCAAGACTTTGTCCACCTCATGAGAAGAGAAGACTCCCTGGAAAAGACCCCGATGTTGGGAAAGATGGAGGGCACAAGGAGAAGGGGACGGCAGAGGACGAGATGGTTGGACAGTGTTCTTGAAGCTACCAGCATGAGTTTGACCAAACTGCGGGAGGCAGTGGAAGACAGGAGTGCCTGGCGTGCTCTGGTCCAGGGGGTCACGAAGAGTCGGACATGACTAAACGACTAAACAACAACAGCAAACGGATACACAACCTGACTGTCTGCAAGGGATTCCTACACAGCGAGGTTGATGCTGCCAGCCGTCATGTCATGTTTGCAGACATCTTTGCAATATGGAGTTGGTCTGCCAACGGCCCTGGGGCCTGAAGGCAGCTCCTCGTAGAGTACTTCCACAGACCCCTGGCCACCAATATTTTGGGACCCGAAGCCCCTTCTGCTCCCATAGTTGACGCCCCTGCTTCCTTGTAGTCCAGCAAAACACAGGTTCAAAACCCATGTTCTGCTGATGTGTGGTGTTGCGGGTACAGTGGTACCTCAGGTTACAAACACCTCGGGTTACAAACATTTCGGGTTACAGACTCCGCTAACCCAGAAGTAGTACCTCGGGTGAAGAACTTTACCTCAGGATGACAACAGAAATCGCGGACGCAGTGGTGGGAGGCCCCATTCGCTAAAGTGGTACCTCAGGTTAAGAACAGTTTCAGATTAAGAACGGACCTCTGGAACGAATTAAGTTCGTAACCCGAGGTACCCCTGTAGTTGTATTCCGTCTCACCATGGAATATTTTTAGAGGTCTAAAATCATAAACGCTGGCCCGGAAATCTTGGGTACGGACCTGCCTCAATACAAACCCTTAAATATTTTACTCCCTAGAGTGACTTGATTTCTACAAGCATTGAGTACACTTAGCGACCGTTTTTATGATCAACTCTTTCTCTCCTTCTTTCCAGCAAGACGATATTTATGTTCTCGAAGAGCAGCTGTGTACGTAAGTCAATTGAGAGTCCTTGGCTTGAGGCTGCGTTTTCAACCCCCTCGTCCCCTTTTCCTTTTAAGCAACCTGGTCTGAAATGGCTCTTTTTTGATATACCGTATTTTTTGCTCTATAAGACTCACTTTTTCCCTCCTAAAAAGTAAGGGGAAATGTGTGTGCATCTTATGGAGTGAATGCAGGCTGCGCAGCTATCCCAGAAGCCAGAACAGCAAGAGGGATTGCTGCTTTCACCGCACAGCGATCCCTCTTGCTGTTCTGGCTTCTGAGATTCAGAATATTTTTTTTCTTGTTTTTCTCCTCCAAAAACTAGGTGCGTCTTGTGGTCTGGTGCATCTTATAGAGCGAAAAATACAGTACTATTTTCTCATATGTTGTGAACTTGGGGCTAGGATGTGGGGAGACCAGGATTCACTGAGCGACGTTGAGCCAGTTGCTCTCTGTTGACCTAATGTACCTCGCATGCTTGTCGTCGGGATAGAATGGGGGGGGGGGGCGTGTACACCTTCCTGAGCCTTTTGCTGGAAAGGCAGGGTAGATATTTAATATATTTATTTAATATAAACAAACATATGCAAAAATGAATAAGATAATTTGGGGTTTCATTGGATATGTTTGCTCAAGCCTTTTGGGTGGGCTGGGTTTTAAATTGCAAACGGTTTATTAAATACAGTGGTACCTCGGGTTACATACGCTTCAGGTTACATACGCTTCAGGTTACAGACTCCGCTAACCCAGAAATAGTACCCTGAGTTAAGAACTTTGCTTCAGGATGAGAGCAGAAATCATGCTCTGGCGGTGCAGTGGCAGCAGGAGGCCCCATTAGCTAAAGTGGTGCTTCAGGTTAAGAACAGTTTCAGGTTAAGAACGGACCTCCGGAACGAATTAAGTACTTAACCCGAGGTACCACTGTAAAGGACTCAAAGCAAAATCTGTGTGATAGGCCATGATCCATGCCTGAAGCACATGCACATCACCGTTCCCCTTCATTTTGATGGGTGCGCATTTGTGTGTTTGCATGGGAGAATGTTCCGGAACTGGTAGCACGCGAAGGAAATGTTTCATTTTCAAATTCTTTTTTTTTATATACCTGCGACATTTCAAAAACCGTTTTGGGAACCCACCCCTTCAAATCCCCCGTCTGTGTGTGTGTGTGAGTGTGCACGTACGCAACACACATACACATGCACGCGGGGCTGGGGGAAACAGATTTGATTTTGAGATCTAATGCAACCTGGTGTCTGCTCCTCAAATACAACTCGCATTTCCAAGGAGAAGGAAGCGAAAAGGCGCCCACGGTTCAGTGATCTTCCTTATGTACTCCTTGGGTTAGCAGATGCTGAGTGGATGGAGAGAGAGAGAGAGAGAGAGAGAGAGAGAGACAGAGAGAGAGAGAGAGAGAGAGAGAGAGAATGTCCCTGGAGTGAGAGGCAGTTGCCTAGTGACTATCAAAACAAAATGGAATTTATTTATAGCTTAGGTTCCAGGGATGGAGAGGGCGTATCTGCGTCAGGAGTAGATTTAGTTTTCCATTTAAAATCGGGCTACCATATGTCTGGAAAAAGGGACGTGGGTGGCGCTGTGGGTTAAACCACAGAGCCTAGGACTTGCTGATGAGAAGGTCGGCGGTTCGAATCCCCGCAACAGAGTGAGCTCCCGTTGCTCGGTCCCTGCTCCTGCCAACCTAGCAGTTTGAAAGCACGTCAAAGTGCAAGTAGATAAATAGGTACCACTCCGGCGGGAAGGTAAACGGCATTTACGTTCACTGCCCTGGTTTGCCAGAAGCGGCTTTGTCATGCTGGCCACATGACCCGGAAGCTGTACACCGGCTCCCTCGGCCAATAAAGCGAGATGAGTGCCGCAACCCCAGTGTCGGTCATGACTGGACCTAATGGTCAGGGGTCCCTTTACCCTTTACTATGTCTGGAATATCCCGGACATTCGCCCATCGAAAATGATGTCGGGAAAAACCCAGGAGCATGGCGGCCCATATCGGAAGTGTTGGGGGTGGTTTTTTTTGGCAATTTCCTTTAAAAATAGCTCAAAAACTTCATTTTTCATGGTGGGAGGAGAGGGGGGTAAAGATTTCGCAAAAGAAAGCTCCACAACTTTTTCACTTTTTGAAATATGGCAGCCCTGTTTAAAACATTCCTTATCCACTCTCCACCATATAAGGGCCCAGGACAGGTTATAACAATATAACGTATCAAAACGGATAAAACTGTTGCAATTATTACTATTATTTTTAAGAAAAGGAAATCCGTTCCAGCCAGAACAGAACAGTATACATTTAGTGAAAGCAGCAGATATAAGTGGTCCATGTTTCACAAGCATATAGTCAGGTTGGTAGTACAATAGCTTTGTAAACAAGCATTTTGGTTTCCCTGCAAATGTCCCGGTCCTCAAACACACTGCACTTCAGCCGGGAGAAAGCCGCACTGGCAGAGGTCAGGCGGTGCTGGATTTCGGCATCAGTGTTGGCCCTTGTGGAAAGATAACTGGCTAGGTAGCAGAAGTGATCGGCTGCAGAGGGGTTGTTTTATACTTGTTGGTGCAGCACTTTGGTTTTTTGGATGTTGCATGATAGGCCAAGCTTTTCGTAAGCTTCTGCAAAGATATTTAGGATGGTTTGGAGGTCATCCTCTGAGCGTGCGCACACTGCGTTGTCATCAGCATAGTCCGGCCCACCACATGGTCTGAGGGACGGTGGACTGGTCCATGGCTGAAAAAGGTTGCTGACCCCCTGATCTATGGGGCAGTCCCTCTTCCCCCAAGAAAACGTATCTCCCAAGTTCTCCCTGCCAGGTACAGTTCTCTCCCTCTCCTTACACCTCTGGTTTCCCAACCCCTTCCTTGGGGCATTCTTATTCTCCCCCTCCCCAACTTTCCCTTTCTCTGAAAGAAACCCCCCTCCGCTTCCATCCTCTCCCCAGTCCCCTTCTATCTCATTTACTTTTTCACCTGGCGTAGCCTGTTGGGAGGACAGGCCTTTTGTCTGGGGGAGGGGCACAGAACCTCAGTTTACAGTGGTACCTTGGGTTACATACACTTCAAGTTACAGGCGCTTCAGGTTACAGACTCCACTAACCCAGAAATAGTACCTCGGGTTAAGAACTTTGCTTCAGGGTGAGAACAGAAATCGCGTGGCAGTGGCAGCAGGAGGCCCCATTAGCTAACGTGGTGCTTCAGGTTAAGAACAGTTTCAGGTTAACAACGGACCTCCTGAACGAATTAAGTACATAACCAGAGGTACCCACCCTGCCCTTCCCTGACTACACCCATGCCCCCTCCTCCAATCAAGTAAATAACTAAAAATTCTTAGCTAACATAACTCGGTTCTGTCCCCTCTGACATAAAGTCTCTCTCTCCCTGCCTCCCCAATAAATCCTGGCTACATCCATGTTTCACCCTCATTTCCCTGGCCAGATCTGTGGGTCCCGTCCCCACACAAACTCTTCTCCCACTTTGCAACCCCTTCTTAACCAACCTGACACTCTGCTCCCATTTTCCTTCTTGGGGTATATATAAGTGTGTGTGTGTGTGTGTGTGTGTGTGTGTGTGCAGGCAGGACATCCTCAATGAGACCAGCCTGTCCCCAAATTCCTACTGACATTGAGCATCTCCTCCCCTCCTTTCCTGCCTGGCAACAGCCCAGTCTGCCTTGTGTGCCCCCCCCCCCCACCCATAGCCTGGGGAAGAGGAGACTGAGGGCGCGATATGACTGCCATCTTCATAACGCTTTTGCTATTTTTTAAATTGAGCAAAGCACTGTAAAACCACGTGTGTCGTCGCGAGGGATTGCTTTGCTCTGGAGTCATTTCAGCACCACGTAATAATAATAAACAAAGGTAAAGGGACCCCTGACCATTTGGTCCAGTCATGGCCGACTCTGGGGTTGCGGCGCTCATCTCGCTTTATTGGCCGAGGGAGCCGGCCTACAGCTTCCAGGTCATGTGGCCAGCATGACTAAGCCGCTTCTGGCAAACCAGAGCAGACCACGGAAACGCCGTTTACCTTCCCGCTGGAGCGGTACCTACTTATCTACTTGCACTTTGACGTGCTTCCGAACTGCTAGGTTGGCAGGAGCAGGGACCAAGCAACGGGAGCTCACCCCATCGCGGGGATTCGAACCGCCGACCTTCTGATCGGCAAGTCCTAGGCTCTGTGGTTTGACCCACAGCGCCACAAACAAACAAACAACCCCCCACCTGACCTGTATTCTGTCTGAAGAAAGGTGGCAACCCTCGGGTGAATCGGGTTTAGTAGTAATAAATTTGCACCTCTACTCTGGTCCTAGTTTTGCAGCTGACTTCTGTTCTCTCCAAATGTCCCCCCCCCCCCAGGTTCCTGCACTTGCCAAGGGGAGAGCAAAAGGTAAGGCCGTTTCATGCCTTCTGGTGTGACTTTATCAATTACACAAATAACAAGGCATATGGTAAAACAGCACCCATAGTCTGGAGCGCGGTCTGGAGTGCGTGAAGCACATTTTATTTTTCCTTTTTTTATAAATTCTAATCGCTACTGATCCAAAATACCAGCTACCAGTCTAAGGAACACACAGTAATAGACATCATTTCATATCAGCAGCAACTGTAATAATTTTGGTATACGCACCTTGACGCAATGTGGTTAACACATTCAGAAACGTTTATTGTTTAATTTCTGTTCTGTTTCTGTTGAATTACTATTTTTATTTCTAATTGCTGTTTAATTTCTGTTTTCATGTAAACTGTTGTTATGTTGTACGCTCCAGTGCAAAGGTATATCTCAATGCCACCATGCTTAGAGTTGAAAACAATGTAAAGATGAAAATAAATAAAACCTACATTACAAAAAAAAAAAAAAGGGAAGGCACTGCCTGTTGTAGCTGGACTTCCCCTATTCTCAAATTTCTTCTTCCTGCCCCAAACCAGAGTTTTTCCCTTTCCTGGATCAGCCTGCACATGATCCTAGCACATTTGTGGCAACGCATTCCTTGGTGATTGTAACGGTGTGAAGGCTAAACTACAGTGCCCAGAATTCTCTGAGGGAAATAATGTGCTCCAAATGTGCTTTAAATTCAAATTTAGCACAATTCAAAGTGTTGGTGTTGACCTTTAAAGCCCTAAACGGCCTCAAAGGCCCTGTAGACCAGAAGGAGCATCTCCACCCCCATCGTTCAGCCCGGACACTGAGGTCCAGCACCAAGGGCCTTCTGGCGGTTCCCTCATTGGGAGAAGTGAGGTTACAGGGAACCAGGCAGAGGACCTTCTCGGTAGTGGCGCCCGCCCTGTGGAACACCCTCCCTTCAGATGTCAAAGAGATAAACAACTCCCTGACATTCAGAAGACATCTTAAGGCAGCTCTGTTCAGGGAAGTTTTTAATGTGTGACATTTTAGCGTATTTTTTGTCTCTGTGGAAGCCGCCCAGAGTGGCTGGGGAAACCCAGCCAGATGGGCGGGGTACAAATAATACATTATTATTATTATTATTATTGTTGTTGTTGTTGTTGTTGTTGTTGTTGTTAAGGTCTGACTTTGAGAACAGCTTTGCCTGGGACACAGATTCTGCTACCCAAAAGAGTTCCCTTGCTTGCAGTGTGGTGTAGTGGTTAAGAGCGGTAGTCTCGTAATCTGGTGAACCGGGTTCGCGTCTCCGCTCCTCCACATGCAGCTGCTGGGTGACCTTGGGCCAGTCACACTTCTCTGAAGTCTCTCAGCCCCACTCACCTCACAGAGTATTTGTTGTGGGGGAGGAAGGGAAAGGAGAATGTTAGCCGCTTTGAGACTCCTTAGGGTAGTGATAAAGCGGGATATCAAATCCAAACTCCTCTTCTTCTTCAATTGACTGGTGTATATTTGCACTTACTGTATTTTTTGCTCTATAAGACTCACTTTTTTCCTCCTAAAAAGTAAGGGGAAATGTGTCTTATGGAGCGAATGCAGGCTGCGCAGCTATCCCAGAAGCCAGAACAGCAAGGGGAATTGCTTTCACTGCGCAGCTATCCCTGTTGCTGTTCTGGCTTCTAAGGTTCAGAATATTTTTTTCCTTGTTTTCGCCCTCCAAAAACTAGGTGCGTCTTGTGGTCTGGTGCATCTTATAGAGCAAAAAATAGAGTATTTCCCCACCACCATCTCAATAAAATCACCGGGCACAATTTGGGTTGACAAGAGTTCTGGATTTTGCACGTTAGTGACAGATGGCGAATTTTTGGAAGCAGGGTTTCCCACGCTCGCAACCTTTGTGCGTTCTTAGAAGATGAAGAGGTTAAGCGCTAGGAACCACCCTTCTCCTCCTCCTGGAAACGCCTAGTTCAATTAATGTCACGTTTCGACCTCGGATGTCCCCACTTCCAAAAGCCTTGCACGCTGCTCCTGAAACATCCAAGACTGTTGAACTGAAAGGAGAGTGGTTGGCGTCACGAAAGACCCTGCTCTCTGTCCTACCCCATCCATTTTTCTAACTTCACAGCCGCACCATATATCTAAAGCACATTTAAGGCACGTACCTTCCCCCAAAGAATACTGGGAACGGTAAGGTAAAGGGACCCCTGACCATTAGGTCCAGTCGTGGCCGACTCTGGGTTTGCGGCGCTCATCTCGCTTTATTGGCCGAGGGAGCCGGCATACAGCTTCCGGGTCATGTGGCCAGCATGACTAAGCCGCTTCTGGCGAACCAGAGCAGCACACGGAAACACTGTTTACCTTCCCGCCGGAGTGGTACCTATTTATCTACTTGCACTGGCGTGCTTTTGAACTGCTGGGTTGGCAGGAGCAGGGACTAAGCAACAGGAGTTCACCCTGTCATGGGGATTCGAACCGCTGACCTTCTGATCGGCAAGTCCTAGGCTCTGTGGTTTAACCCACAGCGCCACCTGCGTCCCTACTGGGAATGGTAGTTTACCCCTAACAGATTTATAATTCCCGGCAATCTTAGCAAACTACATTTCCCAGAATTCTTTGGGAGGACTCATGCGCTTTAAATGCTCTTTATACACCTCACATTTAAGGTGCATGACTTCCTCCGAAGAATCCTGGGAACTGTAAAGGTAAAGGACCCCTGGACGGTTAAGTCCTGTCAAAGGCAACTATGGGGTTGCGGCACTCATCTTGCTTTCAGGCCAAGGGAGCCGACGTTTGTCCGCAGACAGCGTTCTGGGACACATGGCCAGCAGGACTAAACTGTTTCTGGCGCAAAGGAATAACATGACGGAAGCCGGAGCGCACGGAAACGCTGCTTACCTTTCCGCCACAGTGACACCTATTTATCTACATGCACTGGCGTGCTTTTGAACTGCTAGGTTGGCAGGAACTGGGACAGAGCAATGGGAGCTCACCCCATCATGGGGATTCGAACCGCCAACCTTCTGATTGGCAAGCCAAACACTATTATACTTATTTTATGATTATTAAATTTGTATGCCACCCTTCATTCAAAGATCCCAGGGCATCCCAAACCCTCGGTGGGTTAGGACCTTCCCCTGCATGCAAAGCCAGACTGGCGGATTGAGCGGTCAAGACCAAGAGTAGGTCCAGCGGTCAAGAAGGCAGTTTCTGCATGTGCTATAGAGGGGAGTGAGGGGCAGGTGGGACTCGTCCACCCGGGAAGAGAGCCCATTTCTGATCCTAAACCTCTGCTGCCTTCCGGGATAATAATAATATAATAATTTATTATTTATACCCCGCCCATCTGGCTGGGTTTCCCCACCCACTCTGGGCGGCTCCCAACAAAGTATTAAAATACAGTGGTCTGTTAAACATTAAAAGCTTCCCTAAACAGGGCTGCCTTCAGATGTCTTCTAAAAGTCTGGCAGTTGTTCTTCACTTTGACATCTGGTGGGAGGGTGTTCCACAGGGCGGGTGACACTACCGAGAAGGCCCTCTGCCTGGTTCCCTGTAACTTGGCTTCTCGCGGGGAGGGAACGGCCAGAAGGCCCTCAGCGCTGAACCTCAGTGTCCGGGCAGAATGATGGGGGTGGAGACGCTCCTTCAGGTATACAGGGCAGTAGGCGTTTAGGGCTTTAAAGGTCAGCACCAACACTTTGAATTGTGCTTGGAAACATACTGGGAGCCAATGTAGGTCTTTCAAGACCAGTGTTATGTGGTCTCGGCGGCCGCTCCCAGTCACCAGTCTAGTTGCCGCATTCTGGATTAGTTGTAGTTTCCGGGTCACCTTCAAAGGTAGCCCCACGTAGAGCGCATTGCAGTAGTCCAAGCGGGAGATAACCAGAGCATGCACCACTCCGGCAAGACAGTCTGCGGGCAGGTAGGGTCTCAGCCTACGTACCAGAGGTAGCTGGCAGACAGCCGCCCTGGACACAGAATTGACCTGCACCTCCATGGACAGCTGTGAGTCCAAAATGACTCCCAGGCTGCGCACCTGGTCCTTCAGGGACACAGTTACCCCATTCAGGACCAGGGAGTCCTCCACACCTGCCCGCCTCCTGTCCCCCAAAAACAGTACTTCTGTCTTGTCAGGATTCAACCTCAACCTGTTAGCCGCCATCCACCCTTTGGGAGAAGAAAAGGCTCAGGAGTAGACCCTACACAAATCCGGAGTCCCTAAGGCGGTTGGCTGGCGTCTTGTACACCTCCTCCCAAGCAATTCCTTCATCCCAGCTGGTGCCAAATGTCTTGCTCTGCTATCATTTGGACCACATCAGCGAGGCCGAGAGACA
This sequence comes from Podarcis muralis, assembly GCF_964188315.1. Classification (NCBI taxonomy): domain Eukaryota; kingdom Metazoa; phylum Chordata; class Lepidosauria; order Squamata; family Lacertidae; genus Podarcis; species Podarcis muralis. Next base: position 84,953,915 of record NC_135661.1, read on the forward strand.
TGGATCTTGCAGTCTGGCCTTTGCAGATTAAACCGTGGGGAATTGAGAGCGGTTGCTGCGTCTTAATGAGCACAGATGGGGGCTAATCACTCCTTTCCTTTTCGTTTCTCCTCAGACGAGAAAACACCGAGCCACTGAGCCTGTGACGAGGTCAGAGCCAGCGGAGAGATCGACCCCGGCTCTTTGCCACTGTGGGATGCAAACAGAAGCTTCCGGAATAAACTCTTGTCTTCTGTTTGCGATTTTTGGATCAGGAAGGGTCACTCTGAAGTTCTAATGTGTAAGGCTAGCCTTCTGAAGGAGGCCTGGGCAGTTTGCCCAACTGGAAGCAGGGCTCCCCTCACCCCGATCCCTGTCCAGTTTGAATCTTCTGCCAATGTGCCATGCGAACAGCCACACCCCAGTAGTAAGGACAGCTGCTTGGCAGGCAGAAGGGCTGAAATATACTCAGAGTCGAGAGTGGATTTCATGCTCTTTATTCAGCTCATAGTGGTGAGGAGGAAATGGAAGTTCCCCCAGAATGTCTGCTTTATATAGATTATTTACACGTGATTGGCTAATTCCAGGATTCACCTGTAGGCCAATCAGGTTGTGGATTCATTTCCACCTGGAGCTGGATTGGGTGGCTCCTGTGGACCAATCAGACTGCTGCATTCTGGACCCTATTGTTCTAGGACCAATCAGACTGCTGCATTCTGGACCCTATTGTTCTAGGACCAATCAGACTGCTGCATTCTGAATCCTATTGTTCTAGGACCAATCAGACTGCTGCATTCTGAATCCTATTGTTCTAGGACCAATCAGACTGCTGCATTCTGGACCCTATTGTTCTAGGACCAATCAGACTGCTGCATTCTGAATCCTATTGTTCTAGGACCAATCAGACTGCTGCATTCTGGACCCTATGTTCTAGGACCAATCAGACCGCTGCATTCTGAATCCTATTGTTCTAGGACCAATCAGACTGCTGCATTCTGGACCCTATGTTCTAGGACCAATCAGACCGCTGCATTCTGAATCCTATTGTTCTAGGACCAATCAGACTGCTGCATTCTGAATCCTATTGTTCTAGGACCAATCAGACCGCTGCCTTTTGGATCCTATTCAGCTCAGTACATAACAAGGGCCCAACCCACCTGCCTGAAATTCAGATAAGCTGCTGCCAGTCCGTGTAGGCAGTGCTAAGGTAGTTGGACCAATGGTCTAACTAGGTATAGAAGGCTCATAGAATCATGAAGGGCTGTTGGGTTGTGGTTTTTATTTTGATTATATATGTTGTGGTTTTATATTCTGATTTTGTTCTGTGAACCGCCCTGAGACCTTTGGGTATAGGGCAGTATATAAATTCATTCATTCATTCAATCAATCAATCAATCAATCAAGGAAGGGACCCTGGGGGGTCATAGCTCAACCCCCTGCAATGAAGGAATATGAAACTGTCCCCTTAACAGGGATCGAACCTGCAACCGTGGCCGTGTCAGCACCACGCTCTATCCAACTGAGTTTTCTAATATTTATCTAGCTCCTGTGTTCGTTGTTATGAAGGCGCTAAAAACTACAGTTCCAAAAAGTGTCTTTCAGTGGCAAATCCATTTTTATTTTTAAGATTTGAAAATGGCTTTGCTTTGGCATGTAGACATGTCCTAGAGCAAGGGAATCTCAGGTCTGAGGTAAAATGTGGCCCTCTAGACTTATTTACCTGGCCCTCAATATTCGCTCCAGGTCACACCCTGTTTTCCCCTGGCTAGAACGCAGCCTTGAATTCTGATAATGCCAGGAAGGAGGTTAGAGATCGTCGGGTGTGGGCGGGTGTCAAACAGCTAACTGTATAAAGGCAAAAAAATTATATTCATTGCTCCACCCACCCTTGACTCTGACCCCGCCCACTTTTTGTATGTGGCCCCTGGAAGGCAGCCCTGAATGGAATGTGGCCCTTAAGCTGATAAAGGTTCCCCATGGCTGCCCTAAAGGGATTGTCCTTCTCTTCTTCTCTGCGCTGGGCAGTTTCGCCTTCAAGGCGAAGTTGCAGTTCAGGCCTCTTCAGCCCCCATTTTCAACTGGCTGCAAAAGGGATTCCAGCTGTGTTTTGCAAACTCCACTGGGATAGCACTGCTAACCAGGGAGAAGCATCTGCACGGCTGTAATCCGTTTAAAAATAGCCACATGCACAAGAGGTACTTCCTTGTGGCTTGGGGCTGGGCGTCCATCATGCACATTTTGCAATCTGCTGCAAGGAACACTTAAGGCAACTGGTGTTTTCTGCAGCGGCTGCACCTATATGTGCACGAGAGAGGTGGGTTTTTTGGGGGGGGGTCAGCATTGCTGGAGTTCTGCCAAGGCTCACACCCCAGAAGGCGGCCCCACTGCCAGCCTCTGACCCCCCCCCCCCCCGATCTTCCTCCTCTCCCTTCTTACCTCTGGGCTCCTGTAGAAAACCTGCTTTCTGACCATTTATCCCAGTATGCTTGCAAAAAGCTTACAGGGACACTATATTGTATCCGATCCCTACTAAGCATCCCTTCTGATTTCTTCGCAGGGAGGAGTTTTCCCCCTCCATTTATTTATTTGTAATATAAATTTCCAGAAATTCCACATATAATTCCAATACATATTTTTTTTAAAAAAAATCTTTTATATTATCAACTTCCCATCCCATTTTCCATGATGTTTTTCTTATCCTCACCCCCCCCCCCTTGCTGCACCTGGTCTTCCCTTTTTTACATCATAATCATAACACAATAGTCCAGGGGTCAGCAAAGTTTTTCAGCAGGGGGCCAGTCCACTGTCCTTCAAACCTTGTGGGGGGCCGGACTATTTTTTTTGGGGGGGGGGATGAACAAATTCCTATGCCCCACAAATAACCCAGAGATGCATTTTAAATAAAAGGCCACATTCTACTCACGTAAAAATACCAGGCAGGCCCCACAAATAACCCAGAGATGCATTTTAAAATGAAAGGACACATTCTACTCTTGTAAAAACACGCTGATTCCCGGACTATCCATGGGCCAGATTGAGAAGGCAATTGGGCCGGATCCGGCCCCTGGGACTTAGTTTGCCTACCCATGCAATAGTCTCTCATTCTTTCTGTTGCTTGTAGATCAAATCCCACTCGCAGATTCTTCCTATTATATTTCTTCAAATAATCCACAAAAGGTTCAAAAGTCTTCAAAAAAAACACCCCAGTCTCCATTAGATTCTCTTATTTTAGCTGTTAGCTTTGCTGATTTGACGTCGTCCATAACTTTGCTTATCCATTCTTCCTTTTGCTGGCAGGTTCTATCACGACGAGAATTCACCCATCCCTGTTTCCTTGAAGGGTCCTTTAGATGTTTTCCCTTTGGTCCTTTACTCACCCCACACTTTTCAACGTTTCCCTCTCTCTTTCTGAACTGTTGGAGTCGCTTCTAAAGAAGTGCCTTGATTGTGCTAAGAGTGACAAAGGGTTTCAATTCAACGTAACTGTGCAAATCTTAATTCCGTTTGTACCTGAATCCCACCTGCCGTACACTAGTGATGTGGAGCCACCTAAAGAACGTAAGCTGAGCCCTGGATCATGCCCAAATCCCTTCTAATCTAGCACTCTCCTTTGCTCAAGTTGGCCAACCGGATGCCCACTTCTGTCCACCTTCTAGATGCCCTTTCCTCATCCTCAGGACTTGGGTGAAACACTGCATGTATCCAAGGCGAACGGCCAAGCCAGCTTGGGCCTGTCTAAGATGTGAGTGTGCGCCTTGCGCTCCTAGCTTGCCTTCCCCTTTTAGAGCCTGGGGTTCCAGCCTTAATTTGGGGGACGACCATTCTCTGAAGGACCTTATTCCATTTGCTTTCTCCATTTTATCATCAAAAGTGGGCCTGAGAGGCCGGATTGTGGGGGGAGCCCTTTCCACTGACCCTTGTTTCCCATCGCCCATTTCTAGAGATCAGGGCTTTCTGTCGGAGACGGTGCAAACCAGCCGTCTCCACTAAAGATACAAAATTCCTCTTTTCTGCCAGTTGCTCTGAGGGGGGGTAAAAACAGAGCGAATGGCAGCCATAACAAACTTCACAACAGGCAAAAAAAGGCCTTGTTTATATTCCAGCATGGAGACTCTTGAGAGTCCCATGGACTGCAAGAAGATCAGACCTCTCCATTCTGAAGGAAATCAGCCCTGAGTGCTCACTGGAAGGACAGATCCTGAAGCTGAGGCTCCAAGACTTTGGCCACCTCATGAGAAGAGAAGACTCCCTGGAAAAGACCCTGATGTTGGGAAAGATGGAGGGCACAGGGAGAAGGGGACGACAGAGGACGAGATGGTGGGACAGTGTTTTCGAAGCTACCAGCATGAGTCTGACCAAACTGCGGGAGGCAGTGGAAGACAGGAGTGCCTGGCGTGCTCTGGCCCAGGGGGTCACGAAGAGTCGGACACAACTAAACAACAACAACAATATTCCAGCATCCTATCGCTTCTCACATCGACGAGGGGAATGGATGCTTCTGGAACAGGTGTGGGGAAACTTTGGCCCCTTCCAGGTGTTGCTGAAACTACAACGACCATCATCCTTGCTCGTTGGCCATGCTAGCTAGAGGCTGATGGCGGGTTGCAGTTCAATGTCTGGTGGCTCAAAAGTTATCCTTTTGCAGAAGTTCAACCCTCCCTGTGTGAACAGAGGAAAAGTCGTGCTGGTTTAGGAGAACATCCTTTTCCCCACAGGGTTGCCAAGTCCAGTGTTTACATCCACATCGTTCCATCCTTGTTTCAGACATCGTGATGTATCTGTATACAGTCATACCTCGGGTTACAGGCGCTTCGGGTTGCGCGATTTCGGGTTGCGCACTGCGCAGAACCTGGAAGTACCGGAGCGGGTTACTTCCGGGTTTGGGGCGCATGCGCAGAAGTGCTAAATTGCACTTTGCGCATGCGCAGAAGCGCCGAATCGCGACCCACGCGTGCACAGACACAGCGCTGTGGATTGCGAACGCTGTGGGTTGCGAACGTGCTTCCCGCACGGATCACGTTCGCAACCTGAGCGTCCACTGTATCACGATGTTTAGCTAGTGATATATCGTGATGTTGAAAACCAGTTATCGAGGTGATAGGGAGCTTTGGTGCAAAAACTAGAATGGGGTGGGCTACCTGCTTCGCAAAGGTTCATCTGTTATGTTCTGGGTTCTGTGTGGTATTCTTTTTAATGTGAAAGGGGAGGGTTCCCATTCCTTAATCCTCCGGCTCCAGGCCACGCAAAGTGTTTTCCTCACTTTGATTAATAATGATCAGGACTTTGTGCATTCTACTATGTGGGGTGGTGGTGGGAAAACATCTACATCCAGGAAAAAAATGCATCTACCCCCACCCCAGAGGGACGCGGGTGGCGCTGTGGGTTAAACCACAGAGCCTAGGACTTGCCGATCAGAAGGTCAGCGGTTCGAATCCCCGCAACGGGGTGAGCTCCCGTTGTTCGGTCCCTGCTCCTGCCAACCTAGCAGTTCGAAAGCACGTCAAAGTGCAAGTAGATAAATAGGTACCGCTCCGGCGGGAAGGTAAACGGCGTTTCCGTGTGCTGCTTTTCTGGTTCGCCAGAAGCGGCTTAGTCATGCTGGCCACATGACCCGGAAGCCAGTAAAGCGAGATGAGCGCCGCAACCCCAGAGTCGGCCATGACTGGACCTAATGGTCAGGGGTCCCTTTACCTTTAAGGTAAAGGTAAAGGTACCCCTGCCCGTACGGGCCAGTCTTGACAGACTCTAGGGTTGTGCGCCCATCTCACTCAAGAGGCCGGGGGCCAGCGCTGTCCGGAGACACTTCCGGGTCATGTGGCCAGCGTGACATCGCTGCTCTGGCGAGCCAGAGCCGCACACGGAAACGCCGTTTACCTTCCCGCTAGTAAGCGGTCCCTATTTATCTACTTGCACCCGGGGGTGCTTTCGAACTGCTAGGTTGGCAGGCGCTGGGACCGAGCAACGGGAGCGCACCCCGCCGCGGGGATTCGAACCGCCGACCTTTTGATCGGCAAGCCCTAGGCGCTGAGGCTTTTACCCACAGCGCCACCTGCATCCCTCCCTTTACCTTTACCCCCACCCCAAAAAGAGGGGGTGAATGTGATTTGTGAATGCCAAGTGCATGTGTAATACCAAATCCCTTTTACTCAATTTCAACAGTGTCTGCAGATGCCAGGGTGCAAAATCCAGCCCTATATAGTGAGGTTTGAGAAGGGGAAAAAATTCTGTGAATTTCATGAATTCTGTGAAAGGAAAGGGAGTACACATTTTTCTTCTCCCCAAACTTAAAAAGAAGAAGTTTCTACTGCTCATGATGGCTTAAAAGTGTACAATTAATGCCTATTGAGATCTGAGAAGACAAAATGGAGACCAAGTAGGAGTTTTCACTGGTTAGTGGATATGAGGCATTGATGTCTTGCACGGTCCACACACGATAAGTGGAAGCATTAATTTTTTGCAGAGTTAAGGAAATATAGATCCCAGATTTCGGAATTTACTCGGGTCGCAGACGTTTCCAAAGCATGTTAGAACATTCAGCTGCAATTATTTAAGGATTCCCCATTTTCAACTGATGATCTTCCCAAAAAGTCTTGCTATCTAACCCAGTTAGATTCCATGTTTGTGCACAGATATATTTTATTAACAAAATACCTAGAGATTTATGCACAGACCTAGAGATATTTACAAGGCAATATGCCCCATTGGCCTAAGCAGGACCTACTACCAAGTACTGTAAACTTTCCAAGTTACGGTCAGGCTGTTGTTGCCTGAACTCTTGCAGGGAAACGCTTGAAGAAAATTCAACAGTTTGATGCAAGAACAAAACTGAGAAAGGCAATGATTTGATGCAAGAACAATAAAAACTTGTTTATTAAACAGTCTCAAACGTCACCGGAACAAAACATAATAAACTTCTCCAGTGCAAACACCACCACCCACAAGAACAAATATAGATATAAATACTTTTCTTTTTAAAATATATATAAAAATATTTCTTTTCAAAGCATATAAACTTTTCTCACATATACAAAACACACACGATATAAGAAACAAAATGGCAACTTTTGGGATTTGTTTTAGGATTCTTGGAGGGGGAAATAGCTGCTTCCATCATGCAACAAGTGGCCCTGAAAAGATTTAAGACCATTGCAGACATTGAAAAAAGCAAGAAACAAAAGTGTTATGAACTCACAGATTTTGGGAAACAAACTAGGCTGATTTCCGTTCTTCAAACTGAAAAGCAGGGTGCATTTTCATGATATCCCCTATGTGTCTTTTAAAAAAGATCACTTGTTGCAGCATCCGTCATCTTCCTGGCGTAGAAAGCAAATAATACAAAACAAATGTCTTCATTTAAATGTATTTTGAAAGGGGAGGTTGGGTAGGGGCAAAAGAAGTTGGCTTTTTTGGAGTTGCCGGTGTCAAAATTGTTGCCTGGCGATGTGTTCCGTCTTATCTCTGGTTCTTAATTACAGTAGTTGTGGGTTGGTGGTTCTTCGTTCCTGGGCAGGGAGGTCCCTCGCTTCATCTCTTCACCTTGCGCCCGGCCGAGTTGCGTCCGCACTTGCGATACAGCGACTGCTTCTCCTGGTTGAGCGGGCAATATTTGAGCGTGTGGGCCTTGCCGGCTGTGGCGCCGCAGAGCGGGCAGGTGTAGTTGCGAAGGATGGGACAGGCCACCACCCCGTCGGCCCGTTTCAGCGGGTGGGAAGTGTAGACGTTCTTGGACTCTCCGTTGTGCTTGCAGAAGTTGCAGATCATCCCCTTGGCGGCTTGCTGGGGGGGCTGCGACGCCTCGCCGTTCGCCCCACCCTCCGAGCCGCTGCTCCCGCTGCTGATGGCCCACTGAGACAGGACCCCCAAGGGGTCTTCAAGGGGTCCCAAGGGCGCATCACTGCAGTCAAGGGGGCCCCAGACCGGAAAACCAGCCTGCCCCTTCTTCCGGTCCTCAATGATCTCCAGGATGACCTTCGACAGGTTGAGATAGTCTTTAAACCTGTCGAAATACTGGCCCCCGGTCAAGGCAGGGGGATAAGATGGAATCGAGAAGGATGAAAGCATGACCAATGCTACACAGAGGCACAACTCTCAAGTGATGTGGAACTGACACCCAAAATGCTGTTTAGACAATGTTAATATTGGGGAGGTGGAGTTTGCAATTTAAAGGGCCAGGGGTATGAAAATATTCATCCCCACCTCCCCACACGTCCCCGCCATGTCCTGAATTTAACCTTTATACGTCTAGACATGCAAGGTTTTCTGCAAAGAACTCACGACTTGACCAAGCACACACACACACACAGAGAGAGAGAATTGCCCTATGTTTTAGGCACAAAATTCGCCTGAAAACGTCCAGAGCTGGTTCTGCAAGCACAACTGAAAGCTCCTTTTGTGCCATGGGGCACCCTAGACTCAGCCGCAATCTGCTCTCGGATAAAAGACCGGTTTTAGGAAAACCGAGTGGCACTTCTTGCAGAAAGACACTGGACTTTGGAAACTTTCCTGCAAAACAAGGGAATTGGTAAAGAAAAAGGAAGGAAAAAAGGAGCGTTGAAAGGGAACGCCAAGAGGGTGAAGTCTCTCCACGATGCTTAGGGGTTATTCAAAACTATAATAATAGAAGCAGAGCTAGGTATATATACCAGACATTTACTACAAGGGAAAGAAGATGTTGACATGGTTAACTAGCAAGAGTCAAAGCAGCTACGAGAAGCAACAAGGCTTTCTTCAGAAAACGGAAGATTTGCTGAAATTAGGACAAATAGGAACCTAACAATCCGGCCAAAGAAATGTTAGCAGACTGTAAAGGGCGTGGAAAATTAAAACAATCAAGGGACACATCGTTAAAATGTTAACACCAACATGTTCAAAAGTCTTTAAAAGCCTCAGGAGCAGGGAAACAGCTTGACTGTTAGGATGACAGGAGACTTAAAGGTGTGCTAGAGGAGGAGGAGATGGCAGAAAAGGAGGATCCTTTGCCTTTTGTCTTTTGGCAGAAAACGTAGACGAGATCCCTGTGCCCAAACTGACTTTTCAAAGAGGGGAGTCTGAAGAACGAGGCAAATGCTGGGGGCAAGAGATGAAATTCTAGGCCGCAATTACAAATTAAAAAGGGAGCAAAGAACCAGGTCAAGGCTGTATCCTGCCCTATCCAATTCATCAAATAAATCAAATGCCAAATTGCTGGCGTACAAAAATATGTAACCTGTCCTAAGACTGACCTCTGCTCCAGAGGACTAGAAAGTGACCATGGGGGGAGAAGGATCCCGGGAGATCCAGTTAGCCGAAGGTGCATTACATTTGTAGACGGGTGGAAAGCGTTATGAAGAATAAGATCACCAAGCATATGGAAGAAAACGAAGAATTTGCTGGAGAAGAATCAGCGTGGCTTCTGCAAAGGCGAGTCCTGTCTCACTAACCTTTTGAATGCTAGGACGCGGGTGGCGCTGTGGGTTAAACCACAGAGCCTAGGACTTGCCGATCAGAAGGTTGGCGGTTCGAATCCCCGCGACGGGGTGAGCTCCCGTTGCTCGATCCCTGCTCCTGCCAACCTAGCAGTTCGAAAGCACACCAGTGCAAGTAGATAAATAGGTACCGCTCTGGCGGGAAGGTAAACGGTGTTTCCGTGCGCTGCTCTGGTTCACCAGAAGCGGCTTAGTCATGCTGGCCACATGACCCGGAAGCTGTACGCCAGCTCCCTCGGCCAATAAAGCGAGATGAGCGCCGCAACCCCAGAGTCGGCCACGACTGGACCTAATGGTCAGGGGTCCCTTTACCTTTACCTTTAAGGGGAGCTGGCTTCAGGCACCAGGCCGCTGGCAGACCAACTCTGTGTTACATCTGCAAACATGATGTGAACGCTGGCAACATCAACTCTACCATGTGGGAATCTTTTGCAGACGACCACAAAAACAGACAGTCAGGTTGTGCATCCATAGCAGTGACCGGCGGAGGAATGACCGCTGGGAGGAGCGCAAAGAGTCGAAACGCCATGGAGCATCTTCAGCAGCACAAACAGATGCCTTCTTCTGCCCCAGCTGCAACAAAACATGTCTCTCCTGTATCGGTCTCTACAGCCATAGCTTGTGCTGCAACCTTCCAGCGGTTTGACCTCAACCCCAAAGGCGCACTCCTCTATTTCCTCCCCGAGACAGTCAAACTTCTCTGAAGTCTCTCAGCCCCACTCACCTCACAGAGTGTTTGTTGTAGGGGAGGAAGGGAAAGGAGAATGTTAGCCGCTTTGAGACTCCTGAAGGGGAGTGAAAGGCGGGATATCAAATCCAAACTCTTCTTCTTCTTCTCAGCTAAAGCATCCCTGACAGGTGGCCGTCCAACCTGTGTGGTGTAGTGGTTAAGAGTGGTAGCTCGTAATCTGGGGAACCGGGTTCGCGTCTCCGCTCCTCCACATGCAGCTGCTGGGTGACCCTGGGCCAGTCACACTTCTCTGAAGTCTCTCAGCCCCACTCAGCTCACAGAGTGTTTGTTGTGGGGGAGGAAGGGAAAGGAGAATGTTAGCCGCTTTGAGACTCCTTAAAGGGAGTGAAAGGCGGGATATCAAATCCAAACTCTTCTTCTTCTCTTCTCTCTAAGGAATGAGAGATCATCATCTCTCATGGGAGTCTGTTCCACTGCCGAACAGCTCTTGCTGTCAGAAAGTTTTCCCAAATGTGTATTCGGAATCTCATTTCTTGCCATTTGAAGCCGTTTGCCGGGGTCCTCTTGTTTGGAGCAGCAGAAAGCAAAACTTGTTCCGTTTTCCGAGTGACAGTCCTTCAGATATTGGAAGGTGGCTACCTTGCTTGTTTATTTCATAGAATTCAAAAACAAAACAAAACAAAAACCTCAAGGCAGTTTACAAGAAAGATAAAACCAGAAAAAGCATTTTTCTTCACCCCACAATAGTTTAGAAAGACCTGCATCGGCTCCCAGTATGTTTCCAAGCACAATTCAAAGTGTTGGTGCTGACCTTTAAAACCCTAAACGGCCTCAAAGGCCCAGTATACCTGAAGGAGCGTCTCCAACACCCCATCGTTCTGCCTGGACACTGAGGTCCAGCTCCAAGGGCCTTCTGGTGGTTCCCTCCCTGCGAGAAGCCAAGTTACAGGGAACCAGGCAGAGGGCCTTCATAGTAGTGGCACCTGCCCTGTTGAATGCCCTCCCACCAGATGTCAAAGAGAAAAACAACTACAAGAGTTTTAGAAAACACCTGAAGGCAGCCCTGTTTAGGGAAGCTTTTAATGTTTAACAGGTTATTGTATTTTAATATTTCGTTGGGAGCCACCCAGAGTGGCTGGGGAAATAATATACAGTGGTACCTCGGGTTACAGACGCTTCAGGTTACAGACTCCACTAACTCAGAAATAGTACCTCAGATTAAGAACTTTACCTCAGGATGTGAACAGAAATCGCACGGTGGCGGCAGTCGGAGGCCCCATTAGCTAAAGTGGTACCATTGGTTAAGAATAGTTTCAGGTTAAGAACGGACCTCCAGAACAAATTAAGTTCTTAAGGCTGGCTTAATTAGCAATTAACATTTTTAATTGGCTTTTAACACTTGCTGGGTGCAGAGGCTGGGAATGTCTGCAGCACAGCTTAGCACGCCAAGCCTTGATTAAATTCCGACACTTGCAGGATCCAGGCGTCTGGCACCCACAAACCAACAACTTCCATTACAGTAAGCCCACAATTTGCATGCATTTAACTCGCCTGCATTCAGCTTTAGGCGCTTGGCAAAAAATATATATTAAATTAGCGTCTTTTTCGCTCTATAACACGCACCCGACCATAACACGCACGTAGTTTTTAGAGGAGGGAAATCCGTAGGCATGCCACCCGTAGGCATTCCCTCCATAACACGCACAGACATTTCCCCTTACTTTCTAGGAGGGAAAAAAGTGAGTGTTATGGTGCAAAAAATACGGTAAATTAAAGGGGGCAGACCTCCCTCCAGGAAGAAAGACTTTGGCAATCCCACCCACCATTGAACTCAGTGCATTTTGACTATATGCGATTTTGGCTTTAGGCACCATCCTTAGTCTGTAACCCACATACTGGAGATGCAAAAAGGACAAAGGGTCATAATTTCATATATGGTGGAACTGTGTAGTTATTCGTGAATTTTGGAACAACATCTACATTGAACTCAAGAAACTATTTAAATTTACATTTAAAAAAAGACCAGAGATCTTCCTATTAGATATACTACCAATAGAATTTTTCAAAAAGTATAAGACCATTGTTTATGTATGCCAGCGGTCAGCAAACTTTTTCAGCAGGGGGCCAGTCCACTGTCCCTCAGACCTTGTGGGGGGCCGGACTATTTTTTTTTTGGGGGGGATGAACGAATTCCTATGCCCCACAAATAACCCAGAGATGCATTTTAAATAAAAGCACACATTCTACTCATGTAAAAACACGCTGATTCCCGCACCGTCTGTGGGCCGGATTTAGAAGGCGATTGGGCCGGATCCGGACCCCGGGCCTTAGTTTGCTCACCCATGATGTTTGCAATCAAGGCAGCTAGAATAATAGTGGCAAGAAACTGGGAAAATGAAGCACTACCAATGATTACAGAGTGGCAGACCCTCATGATAGAATACCTGCAACTAGCAAAACTGATTGGAATTGTTTCAAACCAGAAAGTGTATGGAGAATGGAAGATATTTAAGGAACATCTAAAATTGTATTGTACAAACAACAATATACTTGCAGAACTAGCTTGATACTTGCAAGCAAAAAGTGTATTAGATATCTTATCGGACTATATAAAAACAGTATGAAATAATATAAATCCGTGTGAAAAAACATAAACAATATAAGCAGTATAATGAGAATGATTGGAAGTTTTACATTCACAGCTTTTTATTTAATTGTAATACACTGTATTTTCTTTTCTTCTTTTCTCCCCCCCCCTTCTTTCTTCACTTCCGCTTTGTATGACTTGTTATCTGTATATTTTATGTAGTTTATGTTTTAAACTAATAAAGATTATATTATTTTAAAAAGTCTGTAACAACTTATATAATACCTAAAAGGTAAAGGTAAAGGGACCCCTGACCATTAGGTCCAGTCGTGACTGACTCTGGGGTTGCGGCGCTTATCTCACTTTATTGGCCGAGGGAGCCGGCGTACAGCTTCCAGGTCATGTGGCCAGCATGACTAAGCCGCTTCTGGCAAACCAGAGCAGCGCATGGAAACGCCGTTTACCTTCCCGCCGGAGTGGTACCTATTTATCTACTTGCACTTTGATGTGCTTTGGAACTGCTAGGTTGGCAGGAGCAGGGACCGAGCAACGGGAGCTCACCCCGTCACGGGGATTCGAACCGCTGACCTTCTGATCAGCAAGTCCTAGGCTCTGTGGTTTAACCCACAGCGCCACCCACGTCCCTCATGTAATACCTACTGTATACAAATCAATGGCCCTGATCCAGCAGCCAGATTCTTTGAATACTCTTCTGGCAAAACACTGAACCTGGCAGAAGAGTGGTTGCCACCCGCACCATCCATTGAAAGCCCCTGGCTTCCCTCCCTATTCCTCTCTCTCTCTCTCTCTCTCTTGCATTTAATTATATTTCTCGATACTTGTCAAAAGATATACAAAAGTTCATACCCAATACAAAGTATCCTTTTTTTATAATACACTGAAATAAAAAGGATGTCTAATCTGAAAAGGGAATTTGTCTATAATCCTCTTTTAAAGCCGACTAGGTTGGTGGCCTGTTGCACGCCACCCAAATTTTGAGATTCCAGGGGTGAGGGACCTTGGGGCGCTCCAGATGCTACTGAACTACAACTCCCATCAGCCCCTGCAAGAAAGGCCCAGGACTAGGAACGAAGGGCGCTGCAGAGGAAGTACAGTGGTGCCTCGGGTTACAGACGCTTCAGGTTACAGATGCTTCAGGTTACAGACTCCGCTAACCCAGAAATAGTAAGAACTTTGCTTCAGGATGAGAACAGAAATAGTGCTCTGGCGGCGCGGGCGCAGCAGGAGGCCTCATTAGCTAAAGTGGTGCTTCAGGTTAAGAACAGTTTCAGGTTAAGAACGGACCTCCAGAACGAATTAAGTACTTAACCCGAGGTACCACTGTATGGCCATTGACTCGGGTGAAATCTACACATATATTTAAAAAAAATGCTGTGAAAATGTCTTTAAAAAATGCTTTAAATATATATATTGAATTTGTCATTAGCTCACCAGTGCCATGTAGTGTCACATTTGTATAACGCACTTAAAACGTTATATTTGCAACTTTAAATGAGGGTTAAGACAAATTCACAGAGGATATGAACACCAGCGGCTATTGTTGTTGTTTAGTCGTTTAGTCGTGTCCGACTCTTCGTGACCCCATGGAGCACGCCAGGCACTCCTGTCTTCCACTGCCTCCCGCAGTTTAGTCAAACTCATACTGGTAGCTTCGAGAACACTGTCCAACCATCTCGTCCTCTGTCGTCCCCTTCTCCTTGTGCCCTCCATCTTTCCCAACATCAGGGTCTTTTCCAGGGAGTCTTCTCTTCTCATGAGGTGGCCAAAGTCTTGGAGCCTCAGCTTCAGGATCTGTCCTTCCAGTGAGCACTCGGGGCTGATTTCCTTCAGAATGGAGAGGTTTGATCTTCTTGCAGTCCATGGGACTCTCAAGAGTCTCCTCCAGCACTAGAATTCAAAAGCATCAATTCTTCAGTGATCAGTCTTCTTTATGGTCCAGCTCTGCCTTGTCATGACAAAGGGGCTTGAATAACTCAGAGAAGCTATGAGCTTCAGGGCCACCCAAGATGGACAAGTCATAGTGGAGAGTTTTGACCAAACGTGATCCACTTGGAGCAGGAACCGGCAAGCCACTCCAGTATCCCTGCCAAGAAAACTCCATGGACAAAGACAACAGGCTTTTCCTTAGGACGTTCCAATTATTATTATTATTATTAATCACCTTTGTTTACTGCTCTAGACCCTCAGGGTGGTTCACAACACTATCTTGCAATATAGTTTGTTCGTTCATTTTGGACTTTGCTTCAGGGGGGAAAAATCACTTGGCAATATAAGATCTTTGGCTGAAGGGCTGAATGGGGCTGTTTTGCAGCTGTATGTTGGGCCTTCATCTCACGTGTTTATAATTAACAATTGCACCGGTCTCTTGGCCTCGCTGGACTTATAGAAAATATACCTAGTTTTCAGTCACATCATGCCTTTTCAAATCCTTCCTGACTTTGCTATTGTTGTTCGATACAGCTTAAAAAAATAGAGATTCATTCATTAATTAATGTTATATAAGGCATACCTGATAGAATGATCACTTTTGATCTCTGTTTTCATCCTACCTGATTTGACTGTTCTTTCTTGGTTTTACTTTACATCACTTTCATTAAAAACCCAATAAAAGTTATTGCAAAGAAAGAAAAATCGCTTCGGCCCTAATAGGTGCGCGAGGTGCTGCTTTCACTTTCTGTTCTTATACAAGTGCAGATCCCTTCCCACCGTCTGCTCTCACCTGCCCTGGATCTCTCGCGATCCCAGCTGGAGAGCTTTCCCTCGGACCGGATCGCTTAGCCGCTATAGGAGCAACGCGCTCAACGGCCACTAGAGGGCAATAGAGCAGCGCGTTTCCGCGCCCGCCCAGCCATAGGAGGACGTTCGGTGCCTTGAGGAGTGACAAGCCGAGGCGCCAATAGCCGGCGTCGAGAGGCGGGGGCAGCTCTGGGCGGGATTCTTCCTTGACGTCCGAGGTCCCTTGGACCAATAAGCGCCGGCGGGTCGAGCTGCCCGTCTCGGATTGGGTGCTCCACGCCCCCTCCCCCGCCCACACACTCGAGGAGAGGGAGGGAGGAGAGGGGAGGGTCTTGTAGCGTTAGGGGCGGAGCCACCGCTCTGACTGACGGCGAGCGTGGCTAACGAGGGAGTCCTGGGAGGTGACTGACGTCGCCAAGAGCCAATGGCGGCGCGGGAGCGGTTGAGCGGGCGGCCAATGGGAGAGCGGCGAGGAGGCGGCTTTCGCTGGAGACGGCAGTTGAGGTGGGGGCGGCGCGCAGGTAAGTTGGCTTTTGGGGGGAGCTCCGTCCCGTATTTAAACCCACCTCATTCCTGCCTCCCTCAAAACAGTAACCCCTCCCCCGTCTCCTAATAGCCGCCTCCCCCTCATTAATGCTAATTAACCCCAGGCAATTAGCGCTAATTAACGCCCCCCCCCGCAATTAAGAACATAAGAAGAAGACTCCTTCCTCAGAGTCTAAGCAGTAGCCCCTCCTAGTCCTAATAGCCGCCTCCCCCCCATTGATGCTAATTAACCATAGGCAATTAAGACTAATTAATGCTAATTAACGCCCCCCCATTAAGGACGTGAGAAGATTCCTGCCTTAGACGATCGCTGTCAACGTTTCCCTTTTTTTAAGGGAAATTCCCTTATTCCGAATAGGAAAGGGAAAAGTTGACAGCTATGCCTCGGACCCCAAACAATAGCCCCTCCCACAATGAATGCTAATTTTTGCTAATTGACGCCCATTAAGGCCTTAAGAACCCTGATTCAGACCCCAAACAGTAGCCCTGCCCACAGTTAATGCTAATTAACACCATCCCACAATTAATGCTAATTGACACCCCTTAAAAACTTAAGAATCCTGATTCAGACCCCCAAACAGTAGCCCTGCCCACCGTTAATGCTAATTAACGCCCTCCCTATTAAGACCATAGGAAGACTGCTTTCTCGGACTCCAATGAGTAGCCCCTCCTACTCCCAGTAGTCGCCTCCCCACCATTAATGCCTAGCATCTCCTGCCCTTAAAGGTAATTATCCCCTCCTTGTTACTGCTAAATGCTAATTGAAGTCCGCACTCCCAGTTAAAAATATATGGATAGCCTGGCTGGGTCAGGCGAAGGCCAGTCAAGTCCTGCTTCCTGCTATCAGGGGGGCCACCCAGGCCTCGGACACGGGGAGCCTGCAATGATAAATTGATGCTAATTAATCCACCATTATGCTCATTATCACAGTTTCCCTATCCCTGTTGCAGATCCTCTGGGTGGAGCTTTTCTGTCCCTTGCTGCCATCCCATTTCCCCTCCCACTTGTCTCTCCTTATTTTTCTATGTTTTCCCAATCTCACTGAATCCAATACTGTCCTTCCATCAGTCTGGCTAGTCGTGGCCACACTGGGCCATGAGAAAAAATCAGGAAAATGGCACTAAGTGACTTTCGGACACTATAAAGGTAAAGGTACCCCTGCCCGTACGGGCCAGTCTTGACAGACTCTAGGGTTGTGCGCTCATCTCACTCTATAGCCCGCAGACACTTCCGGGTCACGTGGCCAGCGTGACAAGCTGCATCTGGCGAGCCAGTGCCACACACGGAAACGCCGTTTACCTTCCCGCTGGTAAGCGGTCCCTATTTATCTACTTGCACCCAGGGGTGCTTTCGAACTGCTAGGTTGGCAGGCGCTGGGACCGAACGACAGGAGCTCACCCCGCCGCAGGGATTCAAACCGCCGACCATGCAATCGGCAAGTCCTAGGCGCTGACGTTTACCCACAGCGCCACCCGCATCCCTAACTCGGACACTATGGGGGAGACAAAAAAATTAACAGTTCTCAGTTACTGGCCATTCTCTCCCAGCAGAAACATTTTTCTTAATTCTGAACCTGTGGGGTGGGAAAAACCATCATCCAAAGGACATCTGTGTGTGATTTTGTGATTGCTTCACGCCCTCCTGATAAACTTCCCTGTCCTTGTTTCCCCCTGTATAGATAACTGTGTGTGGAAGGCTGCTGTTCAAGGCTGCCCACTTCCTGCCCTGCGAGGCGGGCAGAGAGATTGCTGGTTGCAACATGGCCAAGCTGCACGGGCTGCAAGCGGACTATGTTTTCCGTGGCGTTGAGCACATTGTCCGGATGTCGGTGGACGGGAACCTTCTGGAAGTAGAAGTGGAGGACCGTCTCACCACGGACCAGTGGCGGGGGGAGTTTGATGCTGCTTGTGAGTAATGAATCTGACACTGAGGAAGCTGTGCTGATGTGAACAGCTTAGGAGGGCGAAGAGCTGTGAAATGCCCAGCTACACTGTGCTGCTAGATGGGCACATGCAGAGATGAGCCAGCTGCCCTCTGCAGTTGCCCTTCTGGCTCTGCTTTGTCCCTGCCTCTGCTGGGCACTTGAAGCCCCGTGTCTATAATAATAATAATAATAATAATAATAATAATAATAATAATAATAATTTTATTTATACCCCGCCCTTCTCGGTTCAAAAACCGGGCTCAGGGCAGCTAACAACAAACTTAAAACACTTTAAAACACTTAATTATAAAAGCAACATAAAATACAATATAAAAACATGAATAACAATAAAATTCAAAAAATCAATTAGATAATCCCCAGGGCTAGCTGGCTGAATTGGTCCTACTTGTACCAGCGAGGAGGTCAGGGGAGAATTAGCTGTGGGGTCTTAGAGCGGGTGATCTTCATAAAAGGGGAGGGGGAGGGAAGAGAAGGGAAATAAAAGATCAGGCTGAATTCAAATTAAAGGCCAGGCGGAATAGCTCTGTCTTACAGGCCCGACGGAAGGAGGTTAAATCCTGGAGGGCCCTAGTCTCCTGGACAGAGCATTCCACCAGGTCTTTTCAAACGATAAAATACTGGTTCCATTTCCCTCTTGCTCTCAAATTCCCAAGTTAAGGCATTACATGCTCCCTATTACATGCCAAAATCAGCATCCCTCATGTTTTACCTTTTCTTCCAGTCATTGAAGACCTCACTCACAAGACTGGGAATTTCAAGCAGTTTGGGATCTTCTGCAGCATGCTAGAGTCGGCCATTTCCCAGGTGAGGCTCAGCTTGGCTTTGGGGCCGCCACGGAAAAGTCTATGGAAATGTGTCTCGGGCAGAGTTCCTCAGGCTTCTTGAGTGCTGCCGCTTTCCTAGGCTTCCTCTCCCTTTGGTCCCTTCTCCCCTGCCACCAACCATCCATCCATTCCACAGGTGGACATCTGGGAGATTTCTTCGTCTATAGTCCTCTCCTGGGTGTGAACACGGCAGATAAAAGACTCAATCTTTAAAAAACAAACAAACAAACAGAAACACACATTACTATCAGGTAGGTAGCCGTGTTGGTCTGCTGTAGTCGAAACAATAAAATAAAATTAAAACAAAATAAAATATAAATATAAAAAATACCTTCCAGTAGCATGGTAAAGGGACCCCTGACCATTAGGTCCAGTCGTAACCGACTCTGGGGTTGCAGCGCTCATCTCACTTTATTGGCCGAGAGAGCCGGCGTACAGCTTCCGGGTCATGTGGCCAGCATGACTGAGCTGTTTCTGGCGAACCAGAGCAGTGCACGGAAATGCTGTATACCTTCCCGCTGGAGCGGTACCTATTTATCTACTTGCGCTTTTGACGTGCTTTCTAGCTGCTAGGTTGGCAGGAGCAGGGACCGAGCAACGGGAGCTCACCCCATAGCCGGGATTCGAACCACCAACCTTCTGATCGGCAAGCCATAGGCTCTGTGGTTTAACTCACAGCGCCTCCCGCGTCCCTTAGTAGCACGTTAAAGGTAAAGGTACCCCTGCCCGTACGGGCCAGTCTTGCCAGACTCTAGGGTTGTGCGCCCATCTCACTCAAGAGGCCGAGGGCCAGCGCTGTCCAGAGACACTTCCGGGTCACGTGGCCAGCGTGACATCGCTGCTCTGGCAAGCCAGAGCCGCACACGGAAACGCCGTTTACCTTCCCGCCAGTAAGCGGTCCCTATTTATCTACTTGCACCCAGGGGTGCTTTCGAACTGCTAGGTTGGCAGGCGCTGGGACCGAGCAACGGGAACGCACCCCGCAGCGGGGATTCGAACCGCCGACCTTTCGATCGGCAAGCCCTAGGCGCTGAGGCTTTTACCCACAGCGCCACCCGCGTCCCAATAGCACGTTACAGACCAACTAAGTTAGTTATTGGTATGAGCTTTCATGTGCATGCACACTTCTTCAGATGTGAAGAAGTGTACATGAAAGCTCATACCAATAACTAACTTAGTTGGTCTCTAACGTGCTACTGGAATGTATTTTTTTCATTTTGTTTTGTTTCGACACATTAATAAGTAAATAATGGGGGGGACCCCAATCGAATGTGGCTGCTGCTGATGGGAGTTGTAGTCTGAAACATCTGGCAGGCACCAGGTTTGAGAAGGGACCTCCAGAATGTCAGGCCTCCTTTCTGTGTTTCATCTCCCCCCCCCCCCCCCGCCTTGACGACTTACGGTGTTTCTACCACATGCCCTGCCAGGTTCTTGCATCTTAAATCCTGCCACCGTGGTCCCCTTTCTTTCTTGAATTCCTGTCCTTCCCTAGTCTGAGAGTCACTTCTTCCGGGATAAGGACTGGCTGTGTAAACGGTCCTTGATGTGGTGCTGATTGTGTGGGCTTTTCTCCTACAGAGCAGCGAGTCGGTCACTCTGGACCTCCTCACTTACACAGACCTGGAGTCGTTAAGGAACAGGAAGATTGGGGTGGGTCCCCGGCACACGGCGGCTGCCAAAACCTCCCCGCTGAGCTCCAAGCGCTACCTCATCTTGATCTACTCGGTGGAATTTGACAGGTGAAAGTTGACTGCATGACCAACAGGGAGCCTTGGGGTGACAAGGGGGCTTGGGGAAATGGAGGGCACCTCATTTGTAGCTAAACATTCACCCAAAGGCCCCATAGCCAGCCACAGATTTATTGCAGGTGCGATGGGGACAGGTGAACCTGGCCTTCTGGAAGACCCAAGTATCTTGGAAGAGCTGTGGGGCTGCCAGAGAGACTGCATAACCTTATAACTTGGAGGGAAGCAGCTAATGAAGCCAACCCTTCCCTTTGCTGTGTGGGAGGAAGGAGGAGGCGGAAGACCAGCGTCCTTTCCACTCCTTTTTTGATTCGAAAACAGCAAACAACGAGGCGGGAGCAAAGGCCCTTCCTGCCTCTTAGCCCAGGTCTGTCCAGGGAGCAGCCCCCCTTTTCCCAAAGCAAGAAGAGAGGGGAAGTCAAGGACC
Organism: Podarcis muralis; assembly: GCF_964188315.1. Taxonomy (NCBI): domain Eukaryota; kingdom Metazoa; phylum Chordata; class Lepidosauria; order Squamata; family Lacertidae; genus Podarcis; species Podarcis muralis. The sequence continues at coordinate 84,974,880 of NC_135661.1, forward strand.
ACAGCCATCTTTGCCAAGCTGGGGCCTTCCAAACGCTTTGCACTACACCCACCTGGGGCTGATGGGAATTGTAGTTCAAAGCGGCTGGAAGGCCACAGCTTGGCAAAGGCTGATATGCAGAGGAATAAGCATTCAATATTGGTAGCAGTTGGGACGCGGGTGGCGCTGTGGGTTAAACCGATCAGACTTGCTGATCAGAAGGTCAGCAGTTCGAATCCCCACGACGGGGTGAGCTCCCGTTCCTCGGTCCCTGCTCCTGCCAACCTAGCACTTCGAAAGCACGTCAAAGTGCAAGTAGATAAATAGGTACCACTCCGGCGGGAAGGTAAACGGCGTTTCCGTGCGCTGCTCTGGTTCTCCAGAAGCGGCTTAGTCATGCTGGCCACATGACCCAGAAGCTGTACGCCGGCTCCCTCGGCCAGTAAAGCGAGATGAGCGCCGCAACCCCTGAGTCGGCCACAACTAGACCTAATGGTCAGGGGTCCCTTTACCTTATTGGTAGCAGTTACAGGGAAGAAAGTCCTTGCCTTTCCCTTTCTGTGGGTTGGTTTTGGCTGTCTCTTCCGGACAGGGAGGCAGGAAGCACCAAAGGTTGCTAGCCAGTCCCCTCTTGGGAGGGGGCCTCTTCCCTCCTAGTCAAACAGAGCGTTTGCCTGGCCTGTTAAGCACCAGAGCCAACCCCTTGACATTTGCTCCTGTCTGTGGCGAGGTACAGCTGCAGGGGGTCATGACTTGTGGTTGCCTTTCCTTGTTTCCCGGCAGGATCCATTACCCGCTCCCCCTCCCTTACATGGGCAAGCCGGATCCCGTCGTTCTGCAGAAGGTGATCCGGGAGCTCAAGGAGGAGTTGGCCCTGCTGAAGGCAAAGCCAAGCAAGGATTTCAGAGATGCTGAGATCCGCCGGCTTCGTGACGAGTGAGTGGGGGAGGCGGGGGGGGGTAACCTGTGTTACGATATGGATGCAATGCGACCGCGAGCAGCAGGTGGCTTGAAAGCAAAACATAATGGGAATGTTGGAACTGTTCCGTGGGAACAGAGGGAGAGTCTATTTTCAGTGCAAAGCACCGGAATTAGCTCAGAGTGTAATATGACCTGTACAGGAAGTACAGGAGGAGGAGTTTTGTCTCTCTACTGATGGAGTCTGATGAGAGCAGACGTGTTTCTCTGTAACGCTGCAAAGACGGAAATAAAGGCATGTAAATACATTTCTGTCTATCTCTTTCCCCCTGCCTGGGAGGGGGGGAAGAGTGGTGTGTTCTTCTCACGTTGAGGAGGATCGCCGATCACGACCTAGCCTGCGTCTGCCAGGGAATGCAGACAGGGAGGTCACCAGGAGATCATGCCGGGTGCCTGGAGAGTGGCCAGTTTCTCCTGATATGGCAGATTTCCTAACAACCCGAGCCATATCAGGCAGCTTCTCTCTGCAGGAGACATCAATGCGGCCTTCTGAATTTGCTGTTCCGGCATTTAGGAACCAGGATATCTGTGGCACCAGGAAATAGGTGTTTAACGTGCTTCTTGGAAATGCTGGGTTCCTTCCCAGGGAGAGTGGAAGGTGTTGGGGTTTTTGTAAGGAGGGAGAGATACTCAAGGCAAAGCTGTCAAGGTTCCCTTTTTTTAAAGGGAAATTCCCTTATTCTGAATAGGATTCCTTGCAAGAAAAGGGAAAAGTTGACAGCTGTGACTCAAGAACTGCATCTCCCATCTTTGGGAGCTATTTGTGGTCACGGGTGTGTAAATGCTACTTTGGAGTCAGTTTTCCTCCTCAAAGCATTGGTTCTGATCTGACTGATCCCCACTGATTTAAAATACCACCCTTAAATCTACCACGTTGATCTGTTGCTTCCCTATAAAAATGTTCAAGACAGCTTACAAAGAGCAAACAATCCAAATTAAGTCTTAAATTCCTCGTCCCGAAAATCCAAACAAGGGCAAGTATTGAAATGGCAGTGAAGCAAACTCTGCAGCATCTCATGGGTTTGAGAAGGAGACTCGCTGTGCGAGGAAATGGTGCAACAGGTCTGCCCTATTACCAGGAAGCAGCAGGAGTCAGGAGAACTGTGACAGTTGTATTTATTTATGAACAGCAGATCAGCACTTCAGCATAGCAGCTAAGACTTGCTAGACAGGCAAAGCTAAGCTTCCCATTCATCCGTAGAGGGAACCACACCCAGCGAGAGGAGCTTTTATTACAGTTCTGGCGTGTCTTTTAAGGAGACAGGCCAGACATTTTACAATATCAGTCTGGAAATGCAATGCAGCAGGAGACTGGAAGTGCAGCTGCTCTCTCCTTGAAGAGATAATGCTGATTAATTCAATTTATATACTGCTCTTTATCAAAAGATCCCAGGGTGGTGTACAACATTAAAAACACATTACAGAACATCAATAACAAAAAGTATACTGACAGACGTAAAATAGTCATCATAATAACAGTCCTCTTCCCCACACTTTCACAGGCCATAGATTATTTAACAGCCATAGGCCTGGGAAAAGAGGAGCGGTTTTTTGCCAGATGTCATAATTATTATTATTATTATTATTATTATTATTATTATTATTATTATTATTTTATTTATATCCCGCCCTCCCCTGCCGAAGCCGAGCTCAGAGCAGCTAACAACAGTAAAATGATAAACCATTATAAAATCATTTCATTGTAAAATTAATTCCAACCAGATTAATGGCAACCATTGGGCTAGAATTCTGTGGCTTTGCAAACCCACCTTTTAGCGCTTAAACGACCCTTTCCAAACCTCAGCTGCAGGAAAGCTCAGGTCTCAAGCCTTGCACGGAAGAGATTCTCTCTCGGCTGCCGCTGATCCTGTCCCGGCGCTCCCTTTTTCAGGCTGCAGCACACCTTGGAGGAGAAACAGTCAGTGGAGACGGTCTTGCTGGGCCTTCAGGAGGAGCTGAAGCTCACCAACAAGAGCAGCGCCTTTAAGGAGGTCAAAATCCTCAAGAAGGTCGTGCAGAGCCTGGAGGAGGAGCTGACCAAGGAGAGGGCGAAGCACCAGCGGATCGCTAACAAGCGCCTGCAGGAGAGCCGGCAGCTTGCCGACGAGGTGGGCTGGGCCTTAATAATAATAATAATAATACAGTGGTGCCTCGCAAGACGAAATTAATTCGTTCCGCGAGTTTTGTCGTCTTGCGATTTTTTTCGTCTTGCAAAGCACGGTGTCGGGAAAGTTTTGGAAAAGCTTCAAAAATCACCAAAGTCTTCAAAAACCTCAAAAAAGGCTACCACACCGCGTGCTATGAGTTGCTCCTCGAAGTCAAGTCGCAACTGTATTAACGGTGTTAAGAAAAAGGAAACAAACTTGCAAGACGTTTCCGTCTTGCGAAGCAAGCCCATAGGGAAAATCGTCTTGCGAAGCAACTCAAAAAACCAAAAACCCTTTCATCTTGCGAGTTTTCCGTCTTGCGAGGCATTCGTCTTGCGAGGTACCACTGTAATAATAATTTTTATTTATACCCCGCCCTCCCCAGCCAAGGCCGGGCTCATGGCGGCTAACAAGCAATAATAGAAACAAGTTGAATGATTACAACTTAAAAACACAATTAAAATACAACATTAAAATATTGAAACATTAAAATGTTAAAATGTAGCCTCATCGCAGGAGGAGAAAGGAAAAGAAAAAAGAAAGAGAGGGAGGGAATCAAATTGGCTCCAAGCCAAAGGCCAGGCGGAACAACTCTGTCTTACAGGCCCTGTGGAAAGAAATCAGATCCTGCAGGGCCCTGGTCTCATGAGGCAGAGCGTTCCACCAGGCCGGAGCCAGCGTTGAAAAGGCCCTGGCTCTGGTTGAAGCCAATCTAACTTCCTTAGGGCCTGGGACCACTAGGGTGTTGCTATTTATGGACCTTGAGGCTCTCTGTGGGGCATACCGGGAGAGGCGGTCCCGTAGGTATGAGGGTCCTAGGCCGTGAAGGGCTTTAAAGGTCAAAAGCAGCACCTTAAATCTGACCCTGTACTCCACCGGGAGCCAATGCAGCTGGAAAAGCACTGGGTGAATATGCTCCCATGGCAGAGACCCTGTGAGGAGCCTCGCTGCAGCATTCTGCACCCGCTGGAGTTTGTGGGACAGCTTCAAGGGCAGCCCCGCGTAGAGCGAATTACAGTAGTCAAGCCTGGAGGTGACCGTTGCATGGATCACTGTGGCCAGGTCGGGGCGGGAAAGCTAAGGGACCAACTTACAGGATCCTCGTTCCATGGGCAGGTTGGGGAGAGGGCTATAGTAGGCTGCTGAAAGAACAAAGACCTTAGTGTGGAAGCGCTCATCCGAGCTCAGCTCTGCTACTGAAAACAAAGCCTTAGGCGTGGAATGTGCTCAGAGGCACCTCCTGGTCTTTTCTTCCCACTGCGTCCTTTCCACTTCATTTTGGGGGTCCTAGGTAGAAAAACGCCAAAGATCAAATAAGCCTGGAATCTGCCCACCCTTGGCGGAAGGGGCAAGGCTCCTCTCTTCGCTCCGACAAGAGCCGTGGGACTGGTGGGGGGGGGGGTCGTGGTGAGGAGAGAAGGAGGGACGGCCAGCCTTCCTCCAAAACTAGGAACCCCTAGAAACACCAGCTCCTTCATTTCATTCACTTTTAATTTGCACACCACCTTTCTGTATTACTCTACGCAAGGCGGTTTACAACCGAACATGCAACAAACATCACACACCTTAGAATAATCTAATCCAATACACCAAAGTTATAATAAAAACATAACTTTAAACAACTTGCAGCAAGTAATATTCAGTAATCCATTGGAACGTAATAGTACACAATAACATTGATTCTAAAAATACCAGTAAATAATAATTAAACAGAAATTCACTCTTAGCAATTACAGTGGTACCTCGGTTTTCGAATGCCTCCATAGTCGAACATTTCGGAACTCGTACGCCAAAAACCCAGAAGTAAATGCCTCGGTTTTCGAAAGCACCTTGGAAGTTGAACAGGAAATGCAGCTTCCGTTTTGAGTTTTCCATACAGTGGTAATAATAATAATAACAGCAACAACTTTTATATGTATCTCTGCCGAAACTGGGCTCAGGACAGCTAACATCAAATATATAACATTGGTATAAAATCAAACAATAATTAAATTATCTCCTAAAAACAAGTCAGAATCAAATTAAAATCTAATTAGATGGCTTTCCGCAGGATTAGGGTTGGGAACAGTAAATGCTCCCTCGTTACGAACTTAATTTGTTCTGGAGGTCCGTTCTTAACCTGAAACTGTTCTTAACCTGAGGTACCACTTTAGCTAATGGGGTCTCTCGTGCCACCGCCGCATGATTTCTGTTCTCATTCTGAGGTACTACTCCTGGGTTAGCGGAGTCTGTAACCCGAAGTGTTTGTAACCTGAGGTGTTTGTAACCCAAGGTACCACTACATTGAGGCTTCCATTTTGAGGCTTCTGCTTTCAGTTTTCGGACATTTTGGAACTCTGAATGGACATCTGGAACGGACCACATTCAAAAACTCTGGTACCACTGTACAATAAATAATTGCTAAACTATAATCAACAAAAATAGCAGCGTCACAATGCATAGAATGCCCCACCACATAAAAAAACACCATGTGAAAGGATCACATTCTGTAAATATCCACCCTGGACCAACTTTGTTTTAATATAACCCCCCCCCCCCACACACACACACAAAATTATTCAGCCTGAGCCTTAACACAAGGCCCAAAAAGAGATCTTTCTGCCCACTGCAGCTGGCGGAGATGAAAGCGACAGAGAGGAGCCTCCGGATTCGCGTGAAGAACCTGACCAACGAGCTGGCCTTGTACAAGAAAGGGTGAGCGCTCCTGACCCCTCGGCCCCTCTGCTTTGCTGCCAAAGGCAGCGGTTTCCATGCCGGACGCAAACCCACCCCTCTAGCCGCAGGCGTTCCTTTCTCTCCCCTCCCCAGGCGCTTCACCCCCTCCGGACCATCTCCCCAGAACCACCCCGCGCCCCCTCGCAATTTTGCGCACCCCACCCTGTCTCGTGGCAGCACCAAGAAGAGAGACGTCCGCCGCTCCACCTCGGAGGAGCGCTCGAACTCCCGGGAGCGCAGCGGCGCCTGGGGGCCCAGCCGGCAGAGGTCCACCTCCAGGGAGGGGCGCAGCGGGAGCCAGGGCCGCCTCCCTCGACAGTCCCCGTCTCCTACAGGTGAGAGGGGTGGGTCACCCTCACCATGCACCCCCTCTTCCCTGGCACCAGGCCTGCCTGGCGCAGTGGCTGCTGGGAAGGAGAAGCCTCCTTCGAAGGGGGTGTGCTGGGCACAGAAAGGAGCAGGCCTCATTATCCTCCCCCTGCCTGGCTCCGAGTTACCAACAGATCCAAACTCCTCCTCTTCTTCTCAGGGTGCCAGGCAACTAAAGCCGCCTTTTTCAGCACATGTTTTGTTTTATCTGCTAGATCTGAGGGGGAGGGCCGGAGTCAAGCACTGCAGCTCGTGAAACTACTCTTCTGACACCACATCTCTTGCTTCTGAGATACCGTATTTTTCGCTCTATAAGACGCACTTTTCCCCTCCTAAAAAGTAAGGGGAAATGCGTGTGCGTCTTATGGAGCGAATGCAGGCTTCACGGGCTATCCCAAAAGCCAGAACAGCGAGAGGGAGCGCTGCGCTCCCCTCCCTCTTTCTCTTTCTGGCTGTTCTAGCTTCTGGCTTAGCCGTGCGAAGCCTCCGCAGGGGAGCGGGGAGCCTTCATCCCGCTGTCCTGCAGAGGCTTCGCGCAGCTATCCCTGGCCTTTGCCGGAGGTGGGGGAAGGGACAGAGCAAGCGGCTCTGTCCCTTCCCCCACCTCCCAGAAAAGCCCCCAAGAGCCGCGCTCCCTTTAAAGAGTGCACAGCTCTTGTGGGAGGTTGGGGAAAACCAAGGAGGCTTGCTTTCTCTGAAGCCAGGAGAGCAAGCGGGATCGGTGCGCACCGATCCTGCTTCCTCTCCTGGCTTCAGAGATAGCCCTGCAAAGCCTCCTGAGCGAAGAGGGAGGAGCGCCCCCTCTTCATTCAGGAGGCTTCTTATTTCTTGTTTTCCTCCCCTAAAAACTAGGTGCCTCTTATGGTCGGGTGCGTCTTACAGAGTGAAAAATACGATACTCTGCATGTTAGAAGAGCCTTAGCTGTGGGATAGCTCAGTTGGTAGAGTGTGCGACTCTTGATCTCACGGTTGTGGGTTCAAGCCCTACCTTGGGCAAAAAAAATCCTGCATTGAAAGGGTTGGACTAGATGACCCGTGTGGTCCCTTCCAGCTCTGTGAATTTATGATCAGGTCAAAGGCCCGTCTAATCCAGCACGCTGTCCTATATGGTGGCCAGCCATAGAGTAGAGCAGAGCGCACTCCCATCAGGGATTCCCAGTAGCTCATATTCAGAGGCGTTCTTGCCGCCATCCTTGACTCTCTAACAATAGGGGCTAGAAACTTGCTTGCCAGTTTTTGAAGCCGAGAACTGTGCCAGAGTTCAAATCCCACAACCGTGGAATGGAGGACCTCAGGACCTTATCTAAGCGCGATGTCTCCAAAGCTAGAATCCACATCCCACCTTGTGCGAAGAATGACGGGCTTCGTAACTCTCCGCAGACAAGGCAAATCCTTGCCTTTTCAGCAAGGCTGCCTTTGCCTTGGGCACGAAGTCAACCCAGAACTGGGCCCTGGGAGCTTCTGCCCTGTAAACAGACCAGGTCCCTTCTGCTCTGCAGGACAGAACTGCCATAAGATGCCCTTCCTCCTTGACCACCCTTTTTCCCTCTCCTTCCCTGTAGGACCCCGGGCACCACGCTTTGACCCCACCGCCTTTGTGAAGGCCAAGGAGAGGAAACAGAAGGAAGCGGAGCAGAAAAAGTGAGTCGCTCTCCTCCAGGGTCTGCCTCTCCCTGCCGCTCCCCCAACCCCGGCGGCTGCAGGATCCAGGCAAGGGCGAACGGCGCTCTTTGGGCTAATTTGTCCTGTCTCCCTCCAGAGAGCGATGCCTGCGACGGGGGATGGGAGACACCCCGCCCAGCGGTTGGTGCCACCGCCTGCAGTCCAGGGGCCCCTCGGCTTTCAGCACCAGCGGTCTCGGGAAAAGCCGGGGCAGGAGTTCTTCAGGTGCGTCTCACTGGGACCTTGCTCCCTGTTTCGGGTGCCGCGCAGATGACGCACGCAGCTGCATGGAGGCTCCAGGTCCCTGCCTCGAGGAGCTTCCAAAACCTCAGTTGGAGGTGGAGAGGGAAGTGGGCAGGCGTACGTGGGGGGAACAGGCAATTGATTTCGCATATTTTCATACTAGGCTGGGTTACAGGGCAGAATGGGAACTAGGGGGTTGCGGCAAAGGCTTCGCTTTAAGGTGGGACTCTTACATCATCTTCATCTTCCTCTGGGTAACTCTGGAAAATTCCCACATTTCCCCCCCCCCCCCCACTTAGGATTGTACTCAACACTCTTTGTGAACCTAATGATCTTAGATTCAGTCATCCATACCCTGTATGCACCTTTTTCGTACCCCATGAACAAACCATGTGCCCCACACTTTCCAAGCTTGCTGCTCTGTGGGGTGTGTACCACACGTCAGAACCAAAGATTCTCATGTGCTTGACGTAAGGTTTCTTACCAAACATCTTCTCATAGGGAGTACAACCAATAGGTGATGACAATCTGCGATTATAAGTATAAACAAACAAGTTCAAAGACTCCCCCCCAAAACTTCTCAGGCAGATTGGCAACATGCAACAAGGTTTTTAGGCCTTGCAGCAATCCAATCTTCCAATCTCCCTTCTCAGAAGAGGAAGCTGAGGATAATGATGATGATGATCAGAGTTCAGATCTCAGCTCAGTGGGCAGCGCTGCTGCTGGTGTCAGCGACAGTGATGACAGGGACGTGGGTGAAGTAAGGTTCTCCAGAAGCAGACTGTAAGGGAGAAAACTCCAGGGGTCTTTCGGTTAGAGAGAGCCTGGGGTGCTGCACCAGTGAGAGTGTCAGACCAGGACCTGGGAGAGACCAGGGTTCAAGTCCCCCACCCGGCCATATTGAAGCTGGCCGGGTGACACTGGCCCAGTCACTGCCTCTCAACCGCATCTGCCTCACAGCATTGTTGTGGGCATAAAACGGATCTAGGCGGAGAACGATGTACGCCACCTATTTCTCTTTGGAGGGGGGAAGCCGGGCTATAAACAATGGAGCAGGGGACCTTTGGACAACTTAGGAGTAGATCTGAAGGGGGGGTAGGGACTAGGAACTTGTGCTGGATCTGGGAGCATACAGGAAGCCCGCGGAGCGTACAGGAAGCAGGGTGATCATAGGATTAGAGTAACAGGAGGTTGCCAGCTAGATTGGAGGCGATTAAAGGTGAGACAAGGGAAGGCCAGAGAAGAGGGGATTGCAGGAAGTGCAAGCTGGATTTAGAAGAGGCAGAGGAACCAGAGACCAAATTGCAAACATGCGCTGGATTATGGAGAAAGCTAGAGAGTTCCAGAAAGACATCTACTTCTGCTTCATTGACTATGCAAAAGCCTTTGACTGTGTCGACCACAGCAAACTATGGCAAGTTCTTAAAGAAATGGGAGTGCCTGATCACCTCATCTGTCTCCTGAGAAATCTCTATGTGGGACAAGAAGCTACAGTTAGAACTGGATATGGAACAACTGATTGGTTCAAAATTGGGAAAGGAGTACGACAAGGCTGTATATTGTCTCCCTGCTTATTTAACTTATATGCAGAATTCATCATGCGAAAGGCTGGGCTGGATGAATCCCAAGCTGGAATTAAGATTGCCGGAAGAAATATCAACAACCTCAGATATGCAGATGACACAACCTTGATGGCAGAAAGTGAGGAGGAATTAAAGAACCTTTTAATGCGGGTGAAAGAGGAGAGCGCAAAATATGGTCTGAAGCTCAACATCAAAAAAACGAAGATCATGGCCACTGGTCCAATCACCTGGCAAATAGAAGGGGAAGAAATGGAGGCAGTGAGAGATTTTACTTTCTTGGGCTCCATGATCACTGCAGATGGTGACAGCAGCCACGAAATTAAAAGACGCCTGCTTCTTGGGAGAAGGGCAATGACAGGCCTAGACAGCATCTTGAGAAGTAGAGACGTCACCTTGCCAACAAAGGTCCGTATAGTTAAAGCCATGGTTTTCCCAGTAGTGATGTATGGAAGTGAGAGCTGGACCATAAAGAAGGCTGATCGCCAAAGAATTGATGCTTTTGAATTCTGCTGCTGGAGGAGACTCTTGAGAGTCCCATGGACTGCAAGAAGATCAAGCCTCTCCATTCTGAAGGAAATCAGCCCTGAGTGCTCACAGGAAGGACAGATCCTGAAGCTGAGGCTCCAGTACTTTGGCCACCTCATGAGAAGAGAAGACTCCCTGGAGAAGACACTGATGCTGGGAAAGATGGAGGGCACAAGGAGAAGGGGGCGACAGAGGACGAGATGGTTGGACAGTGTTCTCGAAGATACCAGCATGAGTTTGACCAAACTGCGGGAGGTAGTGGAGGACAGAGGTGCCTGGCGTGCTCTGGTCCAGGGGGTCACGAAGAGTCGGACACGACTAAACGACTAAACAACAACAAAGCGGAGAAAGGCAGAGGGCCCAGGCCAGAGTCTTTGAGCCTTCCAAGTCCTTTCTGCGGCTGCTTCCCAAATTGAGCAAGCGATGCCTGGCTGGCGCTAAATGAATACAGCCCAAGCAAAAGTGTTACAGCCCAAGCCCAAAAAATGTTTGTCCGTTTGGGGAAATTAGCTTCTTACTTAGTTCTGAACATTCCCCGCACCCCTGTATGTGCAAACTTTCCGCCAACGGCATCCGTACCTGTCCTGCCCTCTTTCTGCACTTGTGCACAACACAGTGGTGCCTCGTAAGACGAAATTAATCCGTTCTGCGAGTCTCTTCGTCTTGCGGTTTTTTCATCTTGGGAAGCACGGCTATTAGCGGCTTAGCGGCTATTAGCGGCTTAGCGGCTTTAAGAAAAAGGAAACAAACTCGCAAGAACTCGCAAGACGTTTCGTCTTGTGAAGCAAGCCCATAGGGAAATTCGTCTTGCGGAATGACTCAAAAAACGGAAAACCCTTTCGTCTAGCGAGTTTTTCGTCTTGCGAGGCATTCGTCTTGTGGGGCACCACTGCAGTTTGAAATCACAATAAATCTTTTGAAATATAAAATAGCAGTTGAAAAAAAGAATACATGAGTTGGAGCGGACGTGCAGAGATGTTTCTGTCCTTTCTCCTCTTGCTTTCTTAGTCTTAACGGGAAATTCACTTTCCTCGCCATCGCTCCCCCCATCTCTCCTGCCTCCTCTCTGCTCCTTCCTTGTCCTCAGTTCACAGCCTGTCCTGTTCTCTTTGCCTCCCATCTTGCCTTTACAAGAGCTGCGTTCTCCTGCTGTCTGCTTTGCCCTGAACCTTCGAAATGTCTGTGAACATCCCGTGACATCATAGCAGGCTTCACTGTAGATCAGCAAGGAGAGATTCTCGTAGGTGCTTTAGTTAACGGTACTTATAGTTTGCTTTCTTTTCCCCCATTATGCCTGGTTTATATGTTCCGAAAGCCACTTTACACAGGCACGTCGCAGCGTTTGGGTGACTTGCCTGTGCGAAAGGGTCTTCGCCTCACCTGATCTCACCCTACGCTCTTTTCCTGCAGTGGAAAGCTTCCGCAGCCGGCGCTCATCCGCAAGCTCAGGGAGCGAGCTGGACGATTACTCTGAGCCTGCTGCCCCAAGGTAAGGAAGGTGGGGCAGAGGGAGGCACAGCCTGGTGCAAAGCTGTGCTGGAATGCCGAGCCGCGTCCTGCCAAAACCCCACACTTAGCTTTAAAAAGCAAGCTTTCTATGGGAGCAGAAGCGAATCTGATAAAGCTGCGGCAAAAATCCCCATTGCCAAGCAGGTCACACAACCCCTGTTCTCACGAGGAAGGTCAGGGCTAGGAATCCAGGGCAGCTGTCTACCAGTTCCATCTGGTACGCAGCCTGAGACTCTACCTGCTTGCAGACTGTCTTGCCAGAGTGGTGCATGCTCTAGTTATCTCCCACTTGGACTACTGCAATGCGCTCTACGTGGGGCTACCTTTGAAGGTGACCTGGAAAGTACAATTAATCCAGAATGCGACAGCTAGACTGGTGACTGGGAGCGGCGGCCGAGACCATATAACACCGGTCCTGAGAGATCTGCATTGGCTCCCAGTACGTTTCCGAGCACAATTCAAAGTGTTGGTGCTGACCTTTAAAGCCCTAAATGACCTTGGTCCAGTATACCTGAAGGAGCGTCTCCACCTCCACTGTTCAGCCCGGACACTGAGGTCCAGCGCCGAGGGCCTTCTGGCGGTTCCCTCATTGCAAGAAGCCAAGTTACAGGGAACCAGGCAGAGGGCCGCCTTGGTAGTGGCATCCGCCCTGTGGAACGCCCTCCCACCAGATGTCAGGGAAATAAACAACTACAGTATCTGATGCTTAGAAGACATCTGAAGGCAGCCCTGTTTAGGGAAGTTTTTAATGTTTGATGTTTTATTGTGTTTTTAATATTCTGTTGGGAGCTGCCCAGAGTGGTTGGGGAAACTTAGCCAAATGAGTGGGGTATAAATAAAAAATAAATGATGATGATGATTTATTATTAAGGGCTTTGCCTGGCTCGGACATGATTGCAATTAGCCTGATCCGGCCTGATGAGTTGTGTGTGTTGTCCCTTAGGGGGAGGAAGCGAGCAGTGAGGGGTAGGAAGCCTCTGAGTTCCTCGTCGTGGAATGGCAGTACCGTGGTAAGCAACCCGCCGCGTCGAGGTTCCTCTTTGACAGAAAAGTGCTGGGCAAACTGAGCTCGCCGTCTGCCGAGACTCCTGGGCACTGGGGGCGGGTCTTGGGTTTTCCTTAGCTATCAGAGGGGAACTGACCAGCGCCACTCGTTCTCCCTGCAGATTCCCCACACGGATGGTGGCCACAGGAAGCACCTGGCCAGCACGCCTACCACAGGCCTGCGAGCGGACAAAGGTAAATCCCCCGGGGTCTCCAGTGGCCTCTTGAGATGAGGCGGCGCAGAGACTGGAGTGGGTTGACCTCTCCGGGTAACAGTGAAGTGTAATCCCCTCTTGAGAGCCAGTGTGGCGTAGCAGTTGAGTGTCGGGAGACCAGGATCCGACTCTTCTCTTGGCCGTGAAGGGTGACCTTGGGCCAGTCCCTGGCTCTTGTCCTAACTTATCTCACAGGGTGGTTGTGAGAATCAAATAGGAGAACCATGTACAGTGGTAACTCAGGTTACATACGCTTCACGTTAAATACGCTTCAGGTTACAGACTCCGCTAACCCAGAAATAGTGCTTCAGGTTAAGAACTTTGCTTCAGGTAGAGAACAGAAATCGTGCTCCGGCGGCGCGGCGGCAGCAGGAGGCCCCATTAGCTAAAGTGGTGCTTCAGGTTAAGAACAGTTTCAGGTTAAGAACAGACCTCCAGAACGAATTAAGTACTTAACCCGAGGTACCACTGTACAGTGGTACCTCTGGATGTGAACGGGACCTGTTCCAGAGCCCCGTTCACGTCCTGAAGCGAACGCAACCTGTGCACGCATCTGCGTGGGTCGCAATCCGCCACTTCCGCGCATGCGCGTGACATCGTTTTTGTGTGCGCATGCGCGAGCGACGAAACCCGGAAGTAACGCGCTCCATTACTTCCTGGTTGCCGTGGAGCGCAACCCGAAAATGCTCAGCCTGAAGCTACTTTAACCGAGGTTTGACTGTACGCTAGTGCTTGCCAACTGGGCCCCCCAGGATATTCTAAGGGGGCCACAGATGAAAAATGCATAAATGAGAGGCCACAGCATGAGGCTAGGGGGCCACAGAGGGAAGTGAGAAGTGAAGGGGAAAAATATTTTTTAAAAATACATCTTGATTGACTATCTGCTTGGCCAATCACAAGCAGGTAAGGGGGTGGCCCACCGGAGCCCAGCGCTCCTTTTTGCCCTGGGCATTTTCTTGGAGCAGTCCTGGGTGTTTTTTTTTCTGGTGAGAGAGGGCGATCGCTGAGGCTCCCCTTTTGACCAGTAGGGCCCGCGATCTAGAAACCCCAGGTCAGGTAAGTGCGGTGGTGTACTGGCAATGAGTAGGGTTGGGTGATGGTTGTTGCTGCCACCAGTGCTGGGCCAGTTACTGCTTGCTTGCTTGCTTGCTTGCTTGCTTGCTTGCTTATTTATTTATTTAGGCCAAGCCAGCCCATTGGCTCATCTGCATTGTCCACGCTTCCTGGCAGCGGTGACTGTCCAGGGTTTCAGATAAGGGGCATTCCCAGCCCTCCCTGGAGATTTGACCTCATTTTTATTGGGCTCTGCCTCCAAGCCATAGCTAGCCCTTCCTCATTAGGCCTTGCCCACAAAGTTGCGCCCCAGCTGGAAGAAGTTTAAGGAATATTTGAAAAAATACGTTAATATTTAAGTTTTAGAAAACTTTGGAAGTGGATATAGGCTGTAGGGTTAGAAGCAGAAGATAATGTATTTCAAAATACTATTATTTGTAAGTGATAAAATGTGAAGTTTTTTATGGTTAAAGTAAGTGGGATTTTAAAAAATGGTTAGAAATCATGATATATGTAAACTGCAAAAGATGAAGTAAAATGAAAATCAGATAGGTGGGACTTGTTTAGAAAAATAAGGCTAAGACAAGAATTTGTTTGTATTGCTTGTTTTTCTGTTTGTGTTCTTTATTTCTGTTAAAAAATGAATTTTAAAAAATTGGGGGGGGGCAGAAAGTTGCGCCCCAGTCTCCCGGTCCTCTCGCATGGCAGTAACCCCGGTTGTCTTGTCCCACAGAGAACCTATACGACGAGCCATCAGCTGACCTCTCAGAGATTGACGCTCGGCTGCAGGCGCTGCAGGAATACATGAATAAACTTGAGACCAGAACGTAACCCCTGGAGTAGAACAAATTAAGAGGGCCGCTGGGCCAGAATACAGGGAGCCTCCTTCCCCCACCCACCCCGGTTTGGAGTCCTCCTTCGGGCTTCTTTAGACAGAGGCACGGGCCTGAAAGAGATGGTGGTGTGAAGCATGGGTTTGTAAACATTCATGTACAGCAAGCACACACAAAAGTGGGTGCCTTGAGGGACTAGAAGCTTCAGAGTTTTTTCCCCCCTTCTCTGATGCTGCTTAGGACCTGGTCGATGTGTAGCTTGCTCAAGATACAGGGCACTGAACCCTTTAGCCTTACTTAGCCCTTTTGTACCCAATCTTGCCTTTAAAAACGGGGAGATGGTGTCTGCTTCGGCCATCAGATCATCCTTCTTTAAGACTCCCCTCCTAATTCCAGCTGCTCTCTCGCCCCTTTAGTTCCAAGCCTTTAAGAAACCAGGGTGTGCAGCCTGAGATCAAAATCGGGTCCTCCCTCGCTGCTTGCTCCCAGGCAGGCCTCCTTCCTGGGACAAAGACAATGACTTCACTTTTGGGGAGTCGCTCCCCTTCCCTCCAGTTGCTTCCAGGCCCGTCTCTGGCCTGGAGGTGCTGGCTGCTTTGGGGGCACAAATTCAGATCTCTTCCCGGGGGCGGGGAGAAGGGTAGGAATTTCTTGGCTCAAAAGACTGGCCGAGTGAGAGATTGCAGGCTTAGCCGGAAAATCTTTGGGCTGCCTGTGAGAGATCCTAGTAGGGAATAGTTCCACTCACCAGTTTTACTTCTCAGCTAGGCACCAAAGGATAGCTGAACTGTCGCAGCCACTGGTTTTAACATTTTCCTTTTAAATAACTTCTTTTGCCCAGCCTGTTTAGACCTGGTATCTCTTCTGGGTTAGATGGTGGTGTGTTAAACAGCGTCCTTGTTCCGTCGGCTGTGCAGCGGGGAGCCTGTTCCCAGTTGTGACATATCCTTTTGGCCTGTTTTGACTGCTCGCTTGAGCCAGGCTCCTTTGCAAGGAGCAAATGCAGCTGGAGTTGTGTCGGTCTACCCTCTAGCAGGCTGGTTCGTAAACTTATGTGTGGTCTCTTCTAAACATTCCATGAAGTTCACTTGACAGCTTTTAATGGATGGTGGTCGTCTGTTTTCCCTGTCTGCCCATCTCCCAGTGTGTGTCTTGCTGTGTGGTGCTGTGTGCAGTGATCCTATTTTGTAAATAAACACTTCTTTTCTAACACACCGGTCTCCGTCTGATCCACTGGTATCTTGTCCCAGCTGTGTTCCCGTGCTAGTTGAAGAAGAACTTAACAGATTGGACACTCTGTCCCTGCTCCTGCCAGCCTAGCAGTTCGAAAGCACGTCAAAGTGCAAGTCGATAAATAGGTACCGCTCTGGCGGGAAGGTAAACGGCGTTTCCGTGCGCTGCTCTGGTTCGCCAGAAGCGGCTTCCTCATGCTGGCCACATGCCCCGGAAGCTGTACGCCGGCTCCCTCGGCCAATAAAGCGAGATGAGTGCCACAACCCCAGAGTCGGTCACGACTGGACCTAATGGCCAGGATTCCCTTTACCTTTAACAGATCGGACAAAATGTCTACCCAGCCCAGCCAGATCACTCTAGGAAATCCAAATCCAAACTCTCCAGTCACAGGCATGTTTGGGAAGCACAGCTCACATCTCCCAGGCATGGGAGAGCAAGCTGGTGGAGGGTGAAAAGCACTTTGCACATGTTCAGAGGGAAACGCTCTGAAACTGCTTTCCCCAGGATCAAGCCCCAGCCTTCAAAATAGGTTTGTTTTCTTTCTGTTGCTGCATCAGCTGGCAAAGCGAGGGTTACAGAGCATCCGTTGTTCAAGAAGAGAAGGGGGGAGTTGACAGAAAAAAGCCAGTCTCCTGAAATTCAGGCTGCGTGTATATCTGAGGGCTGGAAGGAAGCGAAGTGCAACACGGGAGCAACTTGAAGTGGAAAGTGCTAGACAATAATAATAATAATAATAGTAATATTTTTTTATTTATAGCCCGCCCTCTCCAGCCAAGGCCGGGCTCAGGACGGCTAACAAGCAATAATAAAAACAAGTTGAATAAATACAACTTAAAAACAAGATTAAAATACAATATTGAAATATTAAAATGCAGCCTCATCACAGGAGGAGAAAGGAAAAAGAAAGAGGGGGAGGGGAGGGAATCAAATTGGCTCCAAGCCAAAGGCTAGGCGGAACAGCTCTGTCTTACAGGCCCTGCGGAAAGAAATCAGATCCTGCAGGGCCCTGGTCTCAAGAGACAGAGCGTTCCACCAGGCCGGGGCCAGAGTTGAAAAGGCCCTGGCTCTGGTTGAAGCCAATCTAACTTCCTTAGGTCCTGGGACCACTAGGGTGTTGCTATTTATGGACCTTGAGGCTCTCCGTGGGGCATACCAGGAGAGGCGGTCCCGTAGGTACGAGGGTCCTAGGCCATGAAGGGCTTTAAAGGTCAAAACCAGCACCTTAAATCTGACCCCGTACTCCACCGGGAGCCAGTGCAGCTGGAAAAGACTAGGACATCTTCAGTTAGAATCTGGCACTCCCGGTGCCTGCAGAAGTTCTCCTAGCTCAGGTAAGCTATATAATGATGACTGGATCCATTATTTAAAAACTTTCTGCCGAGCGACTAAATCTGCACATCAATTCTTCGGTGCTGCTGATGTACCGATCCACCATCGCATTGTGTCACTGTGTGATGCCTGCCATTCCAGCACGTTTTCTCTTGTGTTTCTGTGATGGTGAGAACACTTAATGTCCTTTTCAAGCTCACAGACCTTGTTCTTTTCCTTCTTGTTTTTAACAATAGCTCTACAGGGTCGGACCAGAGTGGGTCTGCCTCTAGTCTAGCACGTCTGCAGGGCTTCTCAAGGTGGTCAGCTCAGATGCTTCCAGGAAGTCCTTTCCCAGCTGGCACCCCACCATCTGACCGGGTTGCCCCCGCTACTCTGGGCAGCTTTCAACATACATAATAATATAACAATACATTTTAAAACTTCCCTATACAGGGCTGCCTTCAGATGTCTTCTAAAGGTTGTAGTGTTACTTATTGTGGGAATGTTCAGGGATGCAGGAGAGGATATATTGTCTGATCATAGCCTTTCCAACTTGTGTAACAAGTTCACAATTTTAGCAGAGTAACATCCCCCTTTTTAAACTTGCCGCGGATGCATTTGCTCAGGCTTGCTAATGCCTCTATAATAACTGTTCTGGTATTTTCCCCTTATTCCCTCATCAAAGATAAGACACGACACAGTCTTCTATAAAAGTATAAAAAGGTTTACTCACACATCATTCTGTTCACAATAGGATCCCGGAAGGCAGACTTAGCTTAGAAAAGTAACATACACCTGGAAACTATCTCATAAGGAGACAGTCCCTTAGTCCTCTCTTGGCTGGAGCCAAGAGAGCATCTTTGGCTAAGCAGATGTTGCTTCTTCGATGCATGTAGTCAAAAGGAGAGAGATGTCTACCCTGCCTGTGCTTTTGTCGTTACCTGCACAGGTGAGGCCACGCCCACCTCTAGTCACATGCAGAGGAAGTCTGTCCCAGCCCAGAAGGAAGCAGGAAGTTTACCTGCTGGCTGGACAAACATTCCTCCCCATATGTAAACATGTTCACTCCAGGAATGTACTTGACTGCTCTTGTGTTTCACATCCTAAACTTATCTCCTTGACATCTGATGGGAGGACGTTCCACAGGGAGCGCACTACTGCAGAGAAGGAAGATGCTCTCTTACTGAGCCACAGTCATTGCTCCTCTGGCTCCTTTTTCACATCCTTGTGTGATGGCCTAGGAATCGGATTCAGAGGCTGAACCTGAGGAATCCCAGCCTGCACAGGAGTCCCCGCCTCCAGGACCGACTGAACCAGGGCTGGGGCTTGAACCTGAAGGGCCCTGACCAGTGCTGGATCCTCAGGAGCAGACACCAGCTGAATCTGCTCTGGCTCCGGAGGTGATCAAAGACCCATTGCCTGCAGGTGCTCCACTCTCAGCCCCATCAGAGGAAGCTGAGGTTGCCTCTGGGTCCGGTGACCCTCCAGCCTCTCCTGAGCTGCAGAGGCTCAGGGCAGAGAGGCGGAGGGAACTAAGTTCCCACAGGAGGAGTGCTCACCTCCGGGCCAGGAGAGGCGAGTCACCTGTGGACCGGGGCCGCCCTATGCCTCGGGGCAGATAAAAGCCAGCCAGCCCAGTCCCAGGTTGCGGCAGCAACGTTGTTGGTAGCCTGTTCCTGCCTGCACCCTGTCCTGCTCTTCTGCCAGAGTTCCTGACCCCACCCGACTCCCTGCCTTGGACCCCACTTCAGCCTTGACGGACAGCCTCCATACCACACCCTCGACCTCAGACCGGACTCAGACCACACCGCACAGTAACCCCCCGGGACCAGCACACCTTGCCAGCGTTAAGGATCTGTCATTGCTCTGCCCTCTTTGGCCTCCTGCCTCCACTGATAGGCGGCCCCCGAAGGGTTCTCCAAGAGGCAACGTGGCCCTCGTCTGGAACAGTTTCCCCATCCCTGCGAAGAGAGGTGCCAAAGGCTACCTAGATGCAGCCAGCAATCATCTCCCCTGTTTTTACAGCTGCCTCAAGCCCATGTGACAAACAGCCATGGATTTCCTCCCTGCTGCTTCAAGGATATAAACGGCGCTGGCAATTGAGGGCCCTGCTTCTTGCCTGATGTGAGGAAGGCAATTTCTGGCTTCGCTGACATTGATTGTTGTCTTCCACGGACCTCCTGAGGGCTGGCTCAAAAGAGGCCTGGCTGAGGACTCCAAGGAGAAAAGAGCGATGCTGTGTGAGAGAGAAAAATACCAAAATGCCACAATTAAGCTTATTTGCAGAACTGCCGTTGATATGGCAACGGATGTGACAATCAATGGTGCCTATGGTGCGATTTATCCACCACCACCACCAAGGGACACAGCGCTGTGGTCTAAACCACTGAGCCTCTTGGGTTTGCTGATCAGAAGGTCGACGGTTCAAATCCCCGCAATGGGGTGAGCTCCCGTTGCTCTGTCCCAGCTCCTGCCAAACTCACAGTTCGAAAACATGCCAGTGCAAGTAGATAAATAGGTACCACTGCAGCGGGAAGGTAAACAGCATTACTGTGGGCTCTGGTTTCTGTCACGGTATTCTGTTGTGCCAGAAGCGGTTTAGTCAGGACTAGCCGTCTGAGAAACAGTTTCTACGCTAATGCCATTCTGGTTCTAAACGCAGCATAGTGTATTTTAAAATGGGGTTTTAGAGTTTTTAGGGGTTTTTGAATGTTTGATGTAGTTTTTATGTAGTTTTATGTAGTTTTATGTAGTTTTTCAATTTCATTGTTCCGCAAGGGACAATGACAATAAAGATATCATTATCGTTATCATTATTAGTCATGCTGGCCATATGACTCGGAAAGCTGACTTGGCCTGAAAGCGAGATGATGATGATGATGATGATGATGATTTATTAATACCTCGCCCATCTGGCTGGGTTTCCCCAGCCACTCTGGGCGGCTTCCAACCAAATATTAACATACAGTAATCTATCAAACATTAAAAGCTTCCCTGAGCAGGGCTGCCTTCAGATGTCTTCTAAAAGTCTGGTAGTTGTTTTTCTCTTTGACATCTGGTGGGAGGGCATTCCACAGGGCGGGCGCCACCACCGAGAAGGCCCTCTGCCTGGTTCCCTGTAACTTGGCTTCTTGCAGGGAGGGAACCGCAACCCCATAGTCGCCTTTGACTGGACTTAACCGGCCAGGGGTCCTTTACCTTTACCTTACCTTTTATCCTCCACCCTACCACCCCTCACCCTTACTTGCTGGCCTTTTTTGGTCGGGGATGGGCAACGTCAATTCTGCCACATGCCCCCCAACTAGCAAGGGCAGCTCAAAGGCACCAAACTGGTGAAGGCTGCATTAAGGAATGTGACAGGCGAATCAGCTTCTGCTGCAACCACAATGAATCCCTGGGAAGAGCTCTGCTGGGTCTGGCCAGTGGTCCTTCCAGTCCAGCATCCTGTCCTCACAAGGGCCGATCAGGTGCCTGTGGCAAGCAGGATTCGAATACAAGAGCAACTCTCCCCTCCTGAGGTTTCCAGAAACTGGGATTCAGAAGCATTGATGTATCTAGCTGTGGGGGCGAAGCGTAGCCATCATGGCCCCAACCGTCGATAATCCAGCAATTACTGTGCTGTGGTTTGTGGCTGGGACATTGTCATTATCATTTTATTCAGTTCGTTTCTATACTGCTTTGAAATGTCAAAGCAGTTACCATATTTTTCGCTCTATAAGACGCACCAGAACACAAGATGCACCTAGTTTTTGGAGGAGGAGGAAAACAAGAAAAAAAATATTCTGAATCTCAGAAGCCAGAACAGCAAGAGGGATCGCTGCGCAGTGAAAGCAGCAACCCCTCTTGCTGTTCTGGCTTCTGGGATAGCTGCGCAGCCTGCATTCGCTCCATAAGACGGACACACATTTCCCCTTACTTTTTAGGAGGGAAAAAGTGAGTCTTACAGAGCAAAAAATACGGTATTTAAAAAATAAGTGCTGGGAAAGCAAGGTGGGAAGAGCTGTCCGAGGTGCTGAAAATGAGGGTTGCAACCACATTGCCCATCCAAGGGGCCACTTGCAAACCCTGAATCTTACCCTGCTCTCAGCAGAGGAGAGTCTGCCTTCACATTTCGACCTTCTGTTCCATCACCCCGTCCCAACAGAGGCGTACGGGGCATTCAGACACGGAGGACATTGGATTGGCTTCCCCGATTATAATGCTGGCGGTTCTATCACATTTTCTAATGTTCCTTTCTAATACGAGAGCAGCTTTTGCATCTCATTTGGAAACCAAGGACCCAGAATGGGAAGGCACACAATGCCAGATGCTTGAAGTCCAGTGTGAAGTTTCCGCAGTCCGTGTTGATTTGGGGAGCCATGTCATCAGCTGGTGTTGGTCCACTGTGCTTCATGAAGTCCAGGGTCAACGCAGCTGTCTATCAGGAGATTTTGGAGCACTTCATGCTTCCTTCCGCAGACGAGCTTTATGAGGATTCTGGCTTCATTTTCCAGCAGGACTTTGGCACCTGCCCACACTGCCAAAAGTACCAAAACCTGGTTCAATGCCCATGGGATTACTGTGCTTGATTGGCAGCAAACTCACCTGACCTGAACCCCATAGAGAATCTATGGGGCATTGCCAAGAGAAAGACGAGAGACATGAGACCAAGCAACGCAGAAGAGCTGAAGGCTGCTATTGAAGCTTCCTGGTCTTCCATAACACCTCGGCAGTGTCACAGGCTGATTGCATCCATGCTATGCCGCATTGAGGCAGTAATTGATGCAAAAGGGGCCCAAACCAAGTACTGAGTACATATGCATGCTTCTACTTCTCAGAGGTCCAATATTGCTCTATTTGGAATCCCTGTTCTGCTGATTTCATTTAATATTCTAATTTTCTGAGATTGTTAATTTGGGTTTTCATCAGCTGTACGCCATGATCATCGCAATTATAACAAATAAAGGCTTGACATATCTCGCTTTGCATGTCATGAGTCTATCTCATATATTAGTTTCACCTTTTAAGTTTAATTACTGAAATAAATGAACTTTTCCACGATATTCTAATTTTCCGTTTGGTGTCAGCATCACTTGTGCAGGTTCTCTGCTGTTCGCTTGTGTTCCTTTGGTGGTGAGAGAGGTTGGGGTTGGCCTAGGGTGTGGCTGTTCATTTGTGGTTGGCTGTGGTGGTCTTTGTTTTCATGTGTGAGTGCGGTGGGTGGGTGTTTTGGATCAGGTTAGCCATACTGATCTGTATGCTGTTGGTGGATTTTTGTCATTGTCTTGTTGGGCTGTGTATGTGATAAAGGGGAGCCATACTGGGGTGAAGGTGTCTTCTTCTATTTGTCCCTGTGTCAGTTTCAGTTTATTGGTTAATTTTTCTAGCAGGGCTGTTTCCCATACTATTTGGTACCATTGGTCCATGCTTACTCCCGACAGGTCTCTCCAGTGTCTGGGTGAAGCTGGTCTCAAAGCGATGGCCAGGAATGGGGACAGACCCAGTTGACTTTGCAACGGAACGAAATTATCCTTATGCAAAAGCAACAGCAAACACCCAAATCTCTGGAGGAAACAGCCTTCAGCATTTTACTGCCTACGCTATGTGCACAAATTCATGGCTTGGGAGAAAGTTGGTGGGACCCATCTGTAGAAACCTGGCAGAGAACTTCAGCAAAATGTTTTTGCTTCCGGCCCTCATGGGAAGAATTACTGGGCTGGTGCTGCACCCTTGTGGGAAAAGGACATTCTGCACATTTTAGCATGCAATTCTGGCCCCAGCTCTCATTTTCCTCCATTCGATCGTCTTCCATAAAGTGAGTCTGTGACTGTGGAGGCCAATTCTGGATCCACACGTCCTTCCACAGGGGTAACATAGGTTTACAGGCGGGAGTTGATCACGGTGAAGGTTTGCCAAGCATGCCTTCCTCTTAGCACGTTTCTTCCTTTCGTCCCGAGTTTGAATGTCTTCAAAACCCATTATGCCTTTGGTAAAGGAGTTCTCACAGGCCAGTATTTCCCAGTTGTCAGTGCTTACCCGTATTTTTCGCTCTATAACACGCACCCGACCATAAAACGCACCTAGTTTTTAGAGGAGGAAAACAAGAAAAAAAATATTCTAAATGAAACAGTGGATGTATGATTTTTGTGGTTCATGCTGTGGCCACAGACATGTGATCTGACGGTGAGTTTGAGGTAGCCCAATGCAAAAATCCTGAGGATCCATGTGGATCCATGCTTTGTAACCACGTTTTAAGTGGGGAGGGAAGGAAAAGCACTCAAGGGACAAGGAACACGCGTGGGGTGGGTGGAGAAGGATGCTGTTAATAATGCAGAAGAGGGGTATAAGAGGAAAAGCAAGCAGGCTCTGCTTCTCTCCTTCCTCCCCAGCTCGCTGAAAAACTTTGCTGCTATTTAGCCAGCTGAGTGAGGAGGAGAGAGGGACAGAGAGCCTGCTTGCTTTAAAGGAGCCAACCGGACAGGAGCTGTAAGCGTGTAAGCGGCTCCTCTCCTCTCCCGCTTTGCTCCTTTAAAGCAAGCAGGCTCTCTGTCCCTCTCTCCTCCCCACTCAGCGACTCTTCTCCCGCTTTGCTGTTTCAAAGCGAGCCACGGAGGAGGGAAGGAAGGGGAACCATGGATCCTCTGCTCACGACTGCAGCAGATCCCCCCGCCATCCGTAGGCATTCGCTCCATAAGACGCACAGACGTTTCCCCTTACTTTCTAGAAGGAAAAAAGTGAGTGTTATGGTGCAAAAAATACGGTATACTACATTTTTAAAGATTTGCCTTGAGATTCTTTAAACGTCGTTTGTTGGCTACCAACATTACGCTTTCCATTTTTAAGTTCAGAATAGAGTAGCTGCTTTGGAAGACAATCATCAGGCATTCACACAACATGACCAGTCCAACGAAGTTGATGTTGAAGAATCATTGCTTCAACACTGGTGATCTTTGCTTCTTCCAGTACATTGGCATTTGTTCGCCTGTCTTCCCAAGTGATGTGTAAAAAATTCCAGAAACACCATTGATGGAATCTTTTGAGGTGTTGGAGATGGCGTTTATAAGTGGTCTGTGTTTCACAAGATTCAGTAGGGTTGGTAGTACAATAGCTTTGCAAACAAGCATTTTGGTTTCCCTGCGAATGTCCCAGTCCTCAAACACTCTGCACTTCATTGTGGTGGGGATGAGGGTTGCTGTGTTGCCGGGGATGTTGCTTTTGTTCCAAACAGTGCAAGTTTTGGATGGGATGGATTGTTTCAGGAGGTGGCAAAGGGATGTTTCTGGATTTGTTTGGCAGGGCAGGAAGCCTCGAGTAAAATTTAAGATATTGACGGATGCCAAAGAAGGAGGTGGACCTGCCCTGCCAGACCCCTAAACTTTGTTGTGAACCATCTGCTTTTTGCTGGCTGAGAGAATGGCTGTCTCTTGAAAGCACTGAAGTGTTGGATAATGGCAGATGAAGTTGATGGATTAGATGGAATTGGCGGAAAAGGCTGGCAAGATCCGAGACCAGGGAGAAGAGTCGGTGGAAGAAGACTGGGAAAAGTTTAAAGACTATTTATAGAAATATTGTAAAATTAAGAAGAATGTTGGAATGAAGTTATATGACTTCAGTAGAAATGTTATAAGGATTTAAGTATAAATAGATTAATAGAGTATTAAAGGAAAATAAGGTTAAAATGTGTTAAGATAATTATAGGATAGAAAATAGGGGAAGATGGAAAGGAATTGCTGAGATAATTAATAGAAGTGGAATACAAAAAGGGAGGTGTGAGGAGGCTGTGGAAATATGTGAAAGAAAGATAAGATATTGGAAGTTTTTTCTTTTTTTCTTTTGATGTGTTTTTAAATTGTTTTGGTTTTGTTAATTTTTATGTAGTGTTTTTGTATTGTAATGTATTGTTTTTTCTTTGTTTTTTTGGTGAGTGTTTAAATTGCTGCAAAAGGAATAAATATTATTACAAAGTGAAAAAAAAAACCAACAAACTCTCTGCACTTCAATCGGGAGAAAGCCGCACTCGCAGGGCTCAGGCGATGCTGGATTTCAGCATCAGTGTTGGTCCTTGTGGAAAGATAACTGCCCATCGTGCCTCCCATCCCCTTCTCCATACTAGTGTCAAACACTGGGCTATAAGGTCCAAGGTGGAGAGAATTTGCTCCTCTCTAGCTCTGATCACAGACACTAGAGGGGAGGAACCCACTACCTTTGACTCAAACTCCCATTGGCCACAGGCTGCATGGCCAACAGTCCAGGGTGACCCCTGACATACGTGCTTACAATTGATCTTAAAGGAGGGATCTAGAAGGTGAGGGGGAAGCAAACTGAAGAGAACAGAGAGGGAGGCTGAGGGATGGGCAGATTGAGATGGCTGCTTCAAAGTTTGGAGTCATGAAAGGGCAGCAAACACTGAGGTCCAGCTCCGAGGGCCTTCTGGCGGTTCCCTCCCTGCAAGAAGTGAGTTTGCAGGGAACCAGGTAGAGGGCCTTCTTGGTGGTGGCGCCCGCCCTGTGGAACGCCCTCCCATCAGATGTCAAAGAAATAAAAACTATCTGACTTTCAGAAGACATCTGAAGGCAGCCCTGTTTAGGGAAGCTTTTAATGTCTGATGTTTTGTCGCTTTTTATTATTATTAATTCTGTTGGGAGCCCCCCGGAGTGGCTGGGGAACTCAGCCATATGTTGTTGTTTAGTCGTTTAGTCGTGTCCGACTCTTCGTGACCCCATGGACCAGAGCACACCAGGCACTCCTGTCCTCCACTGCCTCCCGCAGTTTGGTCAAACTCATGCTGGTAGCTTGGAGAACACTGTCCCACCATCTCGTCCTCTGTCGTCCCCTTCTCCTTGTGCCCTCCATCTTTCCCAGCATCAGTGTCTTCTCCAGGGAGTCTTCTCTTCTCATGAGGTGGCCAAAGTACTGGAGCCTCAGCTTCACGATCTGTCCTTCCAGTGAGCACTCAGGGCTGATTTCCTTAAGAATGGATGCGTTTGATCTTCTTGCAGTCCATGGGACTCTCAAGAGTCTTCTCCAGCACCATAATTCAAAAGCATCAATTCTTCGGCGATCAGCCTTCTTTATGGTCCAGCTCTCACTTCCATACATCACTACTGGGAAAACCATGGCTTTAACTATACGGACCTTTGTTGGCAAGGTGACATCTCTACTTCTCAAGATGCTATCTAGGCCTGTCATTGCCCTTCTCCCAAGAAGCAGGCGTCTTTTAATTTCGTGGCTGCTGTCACCATCTGCAGTGATCATGGAGCCCAAGAAAGTAAAATCTCTCACTGCCTCCATTTCTTCCCCTTCTATTTGCCAGGAGGTGATGGGACCAGTGGCCATGATCTTCGTTTTTTTGATGTTGAGCTTCAGACCATATTTTGCGCTCTCCTCTTTCACCCTCATTAAAAGGTTCTTTAATTCCTCCTCACTTTCTGCCATCAAGGTTGTGTCATCTGCATATCTGAGGTTGTTGATATTTCTTCCGGCAATCTTAATTCCAGCCTGGGATTCATCCAGCCCAGCCTTTCGCATGATGTATTCTGCATATAAATTAAATAAGCAGGGAGACAAAATACAGCCTTGCCGTACTCCTTTCCCAATTTTGAACCAATCAGTTGTTCCATATCCAGTTCTAACTGTAGCTTCGTGTCCCACATAGAGATTTCTCAGGAGACAGATGAGGTGATCAGGCACTCCCATTTCTTTAAGAACTTGCCATAGTTTGCTGTGGTCGACACAGTCAAAGGCTTTTGCATAGTCAATGAAGCAGAAGTAGATGTCTTTCTGGAACTCTCTAGCTTTCTCCATAATCCAGCGCATGTTTGCAATTTGGTCTCTGGTTCCTCTGCCTCTTCTAAATCCAGCTTGCACTTCTGGGAGTTCTCGGTCCACATACTGCTTAAGCCTGCCTTGTAGAATTTTAAGCATAACCTTGCTAGCGTGTGAAATGAGTGCAATTGTGCGGTAGTTGGAAAATTCTTTGGCACTGCCCTTCTTTGGGATTGGGGTGTAGACTGATCTTCTCCAATCTTCTGGCCACTGCTGTCAGCCATATGAGCGGGGTATAAATAAATTATTATTACTATTATTATTACTTGTTTTAACCCTTTTTTAATACTGTGAGGGGGGATCTTATGTTGAAGGATAACGATAAAGAAACATACTTTTATTATTAATAAGATTGGTATCAAAAATAATAGATTGTTATTATTACTTTTACTGCCAGAGAGAGGGGGTTGTAGGATTGCTTTCCCCCTTTTTTTTTTGCCTCACGTGCCGAATGTAACTTGGGTGCTGAGCTGCTTTTAAATTTTGCATTTTAAACTGTTGCAACCTGCCCCGGGACCTTAAGGTAAATTAAAATGATGACGTTCTGTGCCTTCAAAGGGCGCTCCGTTTTCTGCTTCACCTCAAAATGTCTCAGGGAGCCCTTTTGAGAAAACACCTTGAAAGAGGTAGGAAAACCAGATGCCAAAGATCAGGAAGTCCACTGAATTTTATCACGGTGCTAAGTTTGCATTCTGGTTATCCTAACAGGCAAAAATAAAAACCACACACACAAATAGATGAAAGAGCAGAAAGTTGCCAGAAACCTTTATTGTAATACTTGTCAACGAACCATTTGAGGGAGGGGACATAGTCTGAGATGGAATAATGGACTGTAACGCTTCAGATTGTTCCCCAACTTTTACTTTTTTTAAAAGTCCTTGCAAGTAGAAAGCTAGAGCACCAGGAAGAGGGCTGAACTGGAATCTCTCATTGATTTGCTAGCTTTTTACTTGCAGGTATGCTTTAGAAAGGTGAGGACGCATTCAGAAGTGGTATCCCACTCTCCTAACTCAGGATTTTGTCGTGTGTCCAAACCAGGCCTCGGAGTCACTTTGGAATAAGGAAGGTGCGTAACCCAGATTTAGCTTGAATGTGAAATGAGAATTCCTCCCTCCCACCCAAGCTTTTTCCACATAGCAGAGCTGCCATAAGGCTCAACAATAAATAAAACAGAGTAAAAACCCGTTTTTGCTTGGTGCAGGACGGAATAGGTTGGGGGGCAGAGGTAAGATGTCTCTGGGCATCTTGGACATTGTTTTGCACCCCCCAGCACGGACTAAACAGCTGCCTCAGGGGAAAAGAAAATTGCATTTTAAGTACCTAGGACCAGTGTGCAAACGCTTCTCCCTGAATCGTGTCTCTGTCACGTGTCAACAGCCACATTCCGTGGAACCGACAGATCGAGGGAGCCTGGACACTTCGAAAAACCAGGCCTCAGTTTCCAAAATGGCTCAAAAGCAGAACTTGGATTCAAGACTATTATTAATAACAAGAGTACACATTGTAGGGTTGGTGATCACGGATGGGTCAGGGGTCGTCCCCCCCCCCCCCCGAAACTACAGCCATACCTCAGGTTACAGACGCTTCAGGTTGTGCGATTTCGGGTTGCGCACCGCGCCGAACCCAGAGGTACCGGAACGGTTACTTCCGGGTTTTGGCACTTGCGCAGAAGTGCTAAATCGCGCTTTGCGCATGCTCAGAAGCGCCAAATCACGACACATGCGGGTCGCAGACGTGCCTCCCGCATGGATGTTCGCAACCCGTGCGTCCACTGTACTACAATCCCCTGGGAAGAAAGGAAGTTTTTTTATTGTTATTATTCTCTCTACCGCCACTCCAATTTGGTTTCTCTGATCTGTGCCATCTTGGAGACCAGACGGGGGTACTCTTGCCTGGCCAGCCACATTCCCTGAGGGGCCTGAAGGCTTAATACCCCAAGACACAAGGTCTGAGACCCTTCCGTTCCCCAGCCTGTCTCTCCCCACATCCCTTTGGACCACGAGCGCAGCTTCTGCGAGGGCCGCAGACGGAGTCCCTGGCAAGCGACCGTGCTGTTTCTTAAACGTGGCGCATCCTCCAGCCGTTCCACATCTCGGTTGACCAAAAACCAAAGGGCTCAGCAGGAGAGTCTGTTCCCCCTAAAGCCACAGATATTCCGCCAGGAAAGCTGCCAAGATCTTACAGAGGTTGAGCACCGTGGGCGGGTGCAGGTTCTCTTCTGTGTCCTCAAAGGTGTGCCAGACTGCAGGGAAAGGTGTGGTGATGAGGTGAAGGACTGGAACACCTTCGGCAAATAAAGAGAGAGAGAAGGAATCAAAAGCTGTGAGCCCTGCGTTGTCTGAAAACCACGCGGTGCAGTACATTTTCTACTGAGGACATCGTTCAAACACAGGTGTTTTTTCTTTCTTTCTTTAAAAGAAGAAGAAGAGGAGTTTGGATTTGATATCCTGCTTTATCACTACCCTAGGGAGTCTCAAAGCAGCTAACATTCTCCTTTCCCCTCCTTCCCCACAACAAACACTCTGTGAGGTGAGTGGGGCTGAGAGACTTCAGAGAAGTGTGACTGGCCCAAGGTCACCCAGCAGCTGCATGTGGAGGAGCGGGGAAGCGAACCCGGTTCACCAGATTACGAGTCCACCGCTCTTAACCACAGCGCCTCTCCAGCGAAGCGAAGCCAGGAGAGCGAGAGGGGTCGATCCCTCTCGCTCTCCTGGCTTCAGCGAAAGCTGCGCAGCCTGCATTCGCTCCATAAGACGCATACACATTTCCCCTTACCTTTTAGGAGGGGGAAAGTGCGTCTTATAGAGCAAAAAATTTCCCCAGGTCCTTTAAACTCGCAGCTGCTTTAGAAATCTGCTTGACCCCTGCAGGTTCACTCTGCGAGCTTTCGGTCTCTGCTTTCAAGCTTGCAGCACACTGCGTTGCGAGACTTTCCCCTGCCATTCTGAAAGCTCTTGCTCTATTCCTCAAGACGACCATTTTATAGATTTGTAGAGCTGCAGGGACCCCCCCCCCAGGGTCATCTAAGATACAATAATCAATTGTCATTGTCCCATACAGATCAACGAAATTGAAAAAATCTAAATCAGACATTCAAAAACCCACAAGCCTGCTATCCCAGCCTCGTTGACCCCCTAAAAACTCTCATACCCCATAATTGAATACAATATACTCACATAGAGACTACCTTAAAAGGTAAAGGGACCCCTGACCATTAGGTCCAGTCATGGCTGACTCTGGGGTTGCAGCGCTCATCTCGTTTATTGGCCGAGGGAGCTGGCGTACAGCTTCCAGGTCATGTGGCCAGCATGACTAAGCCGCTTCTGGCGAACCAGAGCAGTGCACGGAAACGCCGTTTACCTTCCCGCCGGAGCGGTACCTATTTATCTACTTGTACTTTGACGTGCTTTCGAACTGCTAGGTTGGCAGGAGCAGGGACCGAGCAACAGGAGCTCACCCCGTCGCGCGGATTTGAACCACCCACCTTCTGATCGGCAAGTCCTAGGCTCTGTGGTTTAACCCACAGCGCCACCCGCGTCCCTTGAGACTACCTTACGCTGCATTTAAAACCAAAATCACATTTGGATAGAAAGTGTTTCTCAGGTGGCTAGTCCTAGTCTTTATAACCCTGTACAGTGGTACCTCACAAGATGAATGCCTCGCAAGACAAAAAACTCGCTAGACGAAAGGGTTTTTTGTTTTTTGAACTGCTTCGCAAGGCGATTTTCCCTATGGGCTTGCTTCGCAAGACGGAAACGTCTTGCAAGTTTGTTTCCTTTTTCTTAACACCGTTAATACAGTTGCGACTTGACTTCGAGGAGCAACTCATAGAACGCAGTGTGGTAGCCTTTTTTGAGGTTTTTAAAGACTTTGGTGATTTTTGAAGCTTTTCCAAAACTTTCCCGACACCGTGCTTCGCAAGACGAAAAAAATCGCAAGACGACAAAACTCGCGGAATGAATTTATTTCGTCTTGCGAGGCACCACTGTACCTTCTTCCAGAAGGCAAAAGCTGAAACTTTTCTGGTTTCATTTCTGCCGAGATCATTTCTAGGGTGCGCACTATCCTGCAGCTTTCTTACGGCGCCTGGAAGCCTAGATTTGATCCAAGGTGGGAAGAGTGCACCCAATTATTCTCTCTGCAGTTTTTACAACATTGGACAGCATTGACCGTGCACCTCCCAAACCACACACAGAGACCGTAAGTTAATACACTCTCAACAGTGCAATGGTAAAATGCCACCAACAGCTCCTTTGAGAGATTATTTTTCCGGATGATTCTCAGAAAATATAACCTCTGCTGTGCTCTCTTCATCAGGTCTTTGCTGTTTTCTCCCCAGGTTAGCGGATCTAGCCCTGCTAAGGGAGCAGACTACAAACAGCAAACACCGGATCGAACCAGCAACGAAAAGACCTCAGGGCAACTGGGGGAAAGCAGGAGAGAAGTACCTCTCCGGAGGAAGGGAGCGTGGTCGTCTTCGATGGGGTCATAGTAGGAGCGTTGCTGGAAATAGAGTTGTTCCTTTGCGTGAGACTCCAGAAGGCCGAGCCGGTGCAGTCGCTTCTCTAGAGAACAAAAGAGTGGGATTAGGCGCAACGTACGAGCTATGGTCCGACTGAGAATTACCGCATTTTTCGCCCTATGGGACGCACTTTTCCCCCTCCAAAAATTAAGGGGAAATGTGTGTGCATCCTATAGAGCGAATGCAGGCTGCGCGGCTAAGCCCAAAGCCAGAACAGGGAGATGGAGCGCTGTACAGCGCTCCGTCTCGCTGTTCTAGCTTGGGGATGGCTGCGCAAAGCACCCCGCTGCTCTGCGGAGGCTTCAAAGGCTGCTCCGGGGGCTTCAGGTGGCTATCCGCAAGCCTTCGAAGCGCAGCAGGAGTTCCCGCTGCACTCTGAAGGCTTGCGGATAGCCGCCTGAAGCCTGGAGAGCGAGAGGGGTGGGTGCGCACCGATCCCTCGTGCTCTCCTGGCTTCGCTTCGCTGGAGAGGCGCTGCACAGTTTTCCCTCTCTGCGCAGCGCCCCTTCAGCAAAGCGGGAGGAGAAATGGAAGGGGCACTAAGCAGACGGGGGGAATTCCCCCCCCCCCCCCCCCGTTCTCCCTCTCCTATGGTCCGGTGCATCCTATAGAGCGAAAAATACGGTATCTTCAGGCTCCCTAAGCGCTTCCAGCAAATACTGGAGGAAAACACCAGCCCAAATGTAGGATTGCAAATACAGTGGTGCCTCGCAAGACGAAAAGAATCCGTTCCGCGATTCTCTTCGTCTAGCGGTTTTTTCGTCTTGCGAAGCAACCCTATTAGCGGCTAAGCGGATTAGCGATATTAGCGGTTTAGCGGCTATTAAAGGCTTAGCGGCTTAGCTGCTAAAAGGCTATTAGCGGCTTAGCGGCTTAGAAAAAGGGGGGGGGAGCGGGGAAAAAACGCAAGACTTGCAAGACGTTTTGGTCTTGCGAAGCAAGCCCATAGGGAAAATCGTCTTGCGAAGCAGCTCAAAAACGGAAAACCCTTTCGTCTAGCGGGTTTTCCGTCTTGCGAGGCATTCGTCTTGCGGGGCACCACTGTATCCAGTGTGTGAGAATCAGATGGGGTTACTATGAGGAATTATAAAATATGCATCAAGCCATTGTGTCCGCTATGAAAGCATGGCATTGACCGGGTTCGATTCATTGACAATAATTTCTGATCAAATCCCACAAGCCTCTGCATTTCTGGACATTTTCTCTACTGCCCATTTCTCTCTGTCTCACAAGCAGATATAAGCACCATAGGACACAGTTGCCAGTTGCTTCGCCAGGCATGTATCCTGGGTCATAAAATAACACCGTATTTTTCGCTCTATAAGACGCACCTGACCACAAGACGCACCTAGTTTTTGGAGGAGGAAAACAAGAAAAAAAATATTCTGAATCTCAGAAGCCAGAACAGCAAGAGGGATCGCTGCGCAGTGAAAGCAGCAATCCCTCTTGCTGTTCTGGCTTCTGGGATAGCTGCGCAGCTTGCATTCGCTCCATAAGACGCACACACATTTCCCCTTGCTTTTTAGGAGGGAAAAAGTGAGTCTTATAAAGCAAAAAATATGGTAGTTTCTTTGATGTACCATTCCTTGGTTTTGTTCATCTTAGGGCCTGGAAATAGTTTCACAGGAAGGTGATAAAGATCCCTATCTCCTTGCCATCCTTCCTCTCCTGTTTACCGCTTGTTTACGACCTCTGGGTTTTCCTAAAAGCATTGCTTCCTATTTTATTTACTTTGAACAGCATATGCATGGTCAAGTAGGAAATTAGCTCTTTGTAGTTTTAATCTTTAACTTTGTCCCACGTGGGGTTTTTCGAAATGCGCAGAGGAAATCTGATTGGTTCTTACGGACGCTGTGTAAAAAGTTCTTTTGCGAATAAAACGACCTGGGCCGAGGGGTGGACAGGAATTATTATAATACGCACCCCTCCCAGAGTCTTGCTGGTCAAGCCTCTGTGTGTATCAGAGTCCAATCCTTCCTTTGCTTTAGGGACGCTTCACCCCACATCTGTGGCACAGGTAGAAGAAAGTTCTAAAGCAGGGATGGATGGGGCACACGTGGACCCCCCCCCCAAATTGATGGACTTCAACTTAAAAGGATGCAGGAACTTGTCAGATCATGGGTCCATCCACCTCAGTACTGCAGCTGTTCTGCTGGGTTTCGGGCAGCGGAACTGCAGTCCACTTGGAGGGCGCCGGGTTGGCGAAGGCGGATCTATCGGACAGAACTTTACATCCCAAGCCCCCCACTGGCTGCTCATCCCTGGGAGGCGGGGTCTGAAATGGAGGCGGGGTCTGAAATGCCGATCAACCCCGGAGCCCCGCCCCCTCCTTTCCCGATTGGCTCCCCGGCGCGAAGAGTGACGCTCACCAAGGCCAACGAGCCTTTCGAACCAGAGGGCTGTGTTGCGGAAATGGTTCTGAATGGTCGGCTGGCGGGCGCCCAAAAGGTCCAGGAGAACAAAGAGAGACTGAAACAGGAAAATGCAGAGTCAAAAACACAGGGGCTCCCACAACAGCAGCAAGAGTCTTGATTGCACAAGGATGGAAGAATGAGGAAATCCCAACGAAAGAACAACGGCAAGAAAAATTGATGAACTATGCAGAGTTGGCTAGATTGACATACAAACTGCGGGACAAGGACAACTGTGACTTTAAGGAAGAATGGGAGCTTTTTGCAAATTATCAAAAACGACAACCAAATGAACGGGACTCCTTGGCAGGTTTTGAATAAACACTCACAAATTTATTAGGTGAACATATGTACAATTTTTGGGGATGCGGGTGGCGCTGTGGGTTAAACGACAGAGCCTAGGACTTGCTGATCAGAAGGTCGGCGGTTCGAATCCCCGCAACGGGCTGAGCTCCCGTTGCTCGGCCCCTGCTCCTGCCAACCTAGCAGTTCGAAAGCACGTCAAAGTGCAAGTAGATAAATAGGTACCGCTCCGGCGGGAAGGTAAACGGCGTTTCCGTGCGCTGCTCTGGTTCGCAAGAAGCGGCTTAGTCATGCTGGCCACATGACCCGGAAGCTGTACGCCGGCTCCCTCGGCCAGTAAAGTGAGATGAGCGCCGCAACCCCAGAGTCGGCCACGACTGGACCTAATGGTCAGGGGTCCCTTTACCTTTTTATGTACAATTTTATGATATGCAGAGAATGATATATGTAAAGAAATCAGAGAGTGGAGCTGAGAGAAGTCTTTGGTGTGGGGAGAGAGGGAGGGATGGGGGGAAGGGGGGAAAATATTGTAATTGATTAAATGGACTGATAATTTGTTATGTTGAAATTGTTTAATAAAAAGTTAAAAAACCACATACACAGGTACTCCCAGGTCCTCTGCAGTCGTTTGAGGCTCAGGTGGTCTCAGGAGTGCCTTGTTTCACAGGGACTTAGAAAGCTGCCTTCTCTAGATTATTGTTCCATCTAGCCCAGTACTGTCTACAGTAACGTTGGAAAATGTCGATCACTTCTCCTACCTGGGCAGTTATCTTTCCACAAGGGCCGACATTGATGCCAAAATCCAGCATCGCCTGAGCTCTGTGAGTGCGGCTTTCTCCCGATTGAAGTGCAGAGTGTTTGAGGACTGGGACATTCGCAGGGAAACCAAAATGCTATTGTACTACCAACCCTACTGAATCTTGTGAAACACAGACCACTTATAAACGCCATCTCCAACACCTCAAAAGATTCCATCAATGGTGTTTCTGGAATTTTTTACACATCACTTGGGAAGACAGGCGAACAAATGCCAATGTACTGGAAGAAGCAAAGATCACCAGTGTTGAAGCGATGATTCTTCAACATCAACTTTGTTGGACTGGTCATGTTGTTCGGGTGCCTGATTATCGTCTTTCAAAGCAACTCTATTCTGAACTTAAAAATGGAAAGTGTAATGCTGGTGGTCAACGAAGCAGTTTAAAGACTCGATCTCAAGGCAAATCTAAAAAATTGTAGTATCGACACCAACAACTGGGAAACACTGGCCTGCAAGCGCTCTAATTGGAGAACAGTCTTTACCAAAGGTGTCATGGGCTTTGAAGACACTCAAACTCAGGACTAAAGGGAGAAACACGCTAAGAGGAAGGCACGCTTAGCAAACCCTCACCGTGATCAACTCCTACCCAGAAATCTATGTCCCCACTGTGGAAGGACGTGTGGATCCAGAATCGGCCTCCACAGTCACTTACAGACTCACTGTTAAAACCGTGTTTATGGAAGACAATCTTACTCGGCTACGAGTCCATATATAGAAGCACCCTAGAGGTCCCGGGCCCTAAGGAAGTTAAATTAGCCTCAACCAGGGGCAGGGCCTTTTTAACACTGGCTCCGGCCTGGTGGAACGCTCTGTCTCATGAAACCAGGGCCCTGCGGGATCTGATTTCTTTCCGCAGGGCCTGTAAGACAGAGCTGTTCCGCCTGGCCTTTGGCTTGGAGTCAGTTTGATTGCCTCCCTTTCTTTTTTCCTTTCTCCTCCTGTGATGAGGCTGCATTTTAATGTTTTAATGTGGTATTTCAATCTTGTTTTTAAGTTGTATTCATTCAACTTGTTTTTATTATTGCTTGTTAGCCGCCCTGAGCCCGGGCTTGGCTGGGGAGGGCGGGATATTATTATTATTATTATTATTATTATTATTATTATTATTATTATTACGAGTGATCGCCAAGGAAGAAGAAGACATTGATTGGCAGTGGCTCTCCAGGGCATTCCCAGATCCCACTGGAAGACTGAACCAGGAACCTTCTTGCGCACGGGGCAGCATGCTTTTACACTGAGCTCCGGCTGCTCCCGTGGCGCTTAATGTGGTTTCAAACCGAACAGGGGGCGATCAGAGAGGAAGCCTCCACCCTTTCAATGTGGCAAAGGCCTGCACTTCCCTTTCTGCAAGGAAAAGCCAGCCGTTCCTCAGGCGGCTGGCTCAGAGGAGCACTCACGATAGCCTGGAGCTGGCTGAGGCCCGGGCGATGTGGCGCCTTCGCCATGCGATCAGCCAAATGTCGTGCGCCATACAAGGAGTCCTGATCCGTCCACTCCCGGAAGGCCTCCTCCCCGTCGAAGAACAGCAGCTGCAACGTCACCTTGGAGCCCTAAAACACAGAGACGTGCTGTTTTAGACCTCTTTCAGTTGTTCAATTTCAAAACAGGTTGCAATGTTGCCGTTGATGCATTAGAAGACGATGGCACTATTGATAACAGACTTGGATAACTTCGCACGCACGCACGCACGCACGCACACACACACACACGCCACACTTCTGTTATAAATTCATAGAAAATCAACCATACATCGGATCTGCACCGTTCCACTTTTATTTTACTCCATGAAGGAAGGACTACAAAATGGGGAAGGTTTGATACAGGGCAGCCATAATCCCTTGAGCACACCAGCACATACACAGGAGCCCTGCCCAGTTGCTATGCCAACCCTGATGGTCCTAGACAGAAGACCATCAAGATCACAAAGAACTTGCATATGGGAGTGGATTCAGCATGGACTGAAACAAAGGACAATGATCAGATCTTCCCTCTGGGGGCAGAAAACTGCCAGCTCCCCTTTGTCCTCTACAAATGACTCATGGGGAGGGGGAAAGGAGGAACCAGCCAGGTGACAGGACACTCAGGTTACCTCCACAACTCCTCCCTCAACCCCTCCTTTTTGTGATGTAGTCTTAGGGGTGTAGTTTGGGGGATTAGTAACTAACAAAAGTTGGGGGCTTCTTTGGTTCGGGGCTTCCATCTTGTTCCACCTGGTGGCAGGTGGGAGTCCTGTCGCGACAGCATTCAATAAAGGCCAAGCCTACAGGCTGCTGTTTTGCTCCAAGTTATCCTGGTTGGTGTCTTTGTTTTTGTCCAAGGGAGCCCTCGGATTTTTCCGTTAACAGAAGCCACGCCGGTAAAAAGGCAGTTGGAAAAATATATACATACAAATAAAGCTGTATTCGACAGATGAAAGGATAGATGAAGTTTGACATGATTGAGAATCGTGGAACCAGGGACGGAGAATTTTAAAGCGATAAAATCGAGACGTGGAAATATGGAAACAAGGAGGAGAGGCAGGACTGAGATGTGGAGATATGCTTCAGAGGTCCAGACCGTGGGGAGCTCCGAAAAATCAATAATTATAATTTGGATTATAATTTGGTCTTTTTTATTTGAATTGGAATATTATGATTGGATATATTAATTGGATGTTTTTATTGGAAAATTAATAAAAATGATTAAAAAAGAAGATAACAACACTATTACAGCTGTCGCATTCCTAAAATGGGTAATGAAGACAACAAGTTGATCATGCTCCACGTTGACAACCTCAAGGCAATTACAGCCATGCGCTTGATTGGCGGTTCCTCTTTTTGTCATAGATTAATATTTATTTTTGGATGATAGTGATGTTGTCGAAAGAACTGGTCTTCTGCATGAATTTGACAGCTCAAACAGCAACTGCCACCAGGATTTTGGCTGGCTAACATCCTATATCCTTTAAAATGTGTTTGTAGATGGGAGAGGGGGTTATTGTTTTGTTCTCTTCTTGTTTTCATTGTTTATTTTGTGTGTTTTTTATCTTGCATTTTTACGCTGTGAACTGCCCTGAGATCTATGGATGAAGGCAAGCATACACATTTAATTAATAATAATAATCTCACTAGTGGGAAAACCAGTAGTGATGTATGGATGTGAGAGCTGGGCCATAAAGAAGGCTGATCGCCGAAGAATTGATGCTTTTGAATTCTGGCGCTGGAGAAGACTCTTGAGAGTCCCATGGACTGCAAGAAGATCAAACCTCTCCATTCTGAAGGAAATCAGCCCTGAGTGCTCCCTGGAAGGACAGATCCTGAAGCTGAGGCTCCAAGACTTTGGCCACCTCATGAGAAGAGAAGACTCCCTGGAAAAGACCCTGATGTTGGGAAAAATGGAGGGCACAAGGAGAAGGGGACAACAGAGGACGAGGTGGTGGGACAGTGTTCTCGAAGCTACCAGCATGAGTTTGACCAAACTGCGGGAGGCCGTGGAAGACAGGAGTGCCTGGCGTGCTCTGGTCCAGGGGGTCACGAAGAGTTGGACACGACTAAACGACTAAACAACAACAACACTTTTAGACAAATGAAACATTAAAAAGTTCCCCACCGGCCGCTCTAACCACTAGCCCTTACTCCCCCTTTCTGCAAGAGGTGCAAAAGGAAACCTGGACATTTCTGCCCAGGAAAGGCCACCCGCTCACCCTCTCCTTCGATTTCTTCAGCTCCTCGTCCAGCGCCGTCACCAGCTCCATCAGGATGGCACAGGGCACAGCCGAGTCCGTCGCCCCCAGGAAGGCCCGGCCACGCTTGTCGTGGGGAAAGTATTTGGAGTCATAGTGGCAGGCAAACACCAGGCGCCAGGTGGCTTCGGGGTCCAGCGTAGCCACCACATTGGCGAAGCCGACAACGCCGTGCGGCGCCCGCTCTTTGAAGGCATCCACCTCTATGTGCCAGGAAGCGCCCAGTTCCCTCAGCTTTTCCACAATGAACTAGGAAGGAAGAAGAGAAGGAAAAGAACTTGAGTTGCTCACGCAAGGTTCTAGTCCTCAGTTTTTCACCCTCGTAAAACTCGAGGACTTCCAAGGAGACGGAGCGCTGGAAGACTCAGGACGGATATAAAATGAATTTATTTTTCGACACGACTACTGCAGCAGCGAGAGCATTCCTTGTCCCCCAACCATAGCTGTCAAGCGTCCCTTATTTGGCGGGACAGCCCCTTATCCCAGCACCGTGTCCCGCTGATGTCCCTTACTGATGATGTCCCTTAAATTTCCCGGGTTTCAAAGGAAGCAGCTCCTCTCCCTCCCTCCCTGCTGGCCAGGGAGGAGGGAGGCTCCAACTGTGTTGCTTGGCTGCGTTGCTCACCCAATAAGGAGTCTAAGAACGACTGGGGGATGGAGCTTGCATGCCTTGTGCCGATCAAATCGGCCGCGTTGCCTGGGGACTCGCCTTTGCTCAGCGCTTCCCAGCGGAGAGGTGACGGTGGTTTTCCTTGCTGCATCCCCTTTGCCGGGTTGCTGCGCTGTAGGAACCACTGCTTGAGGCTTCGTTTGGCTGCTGGCTGGGCTTTCTGCCTTTAGCTCGGAGGGGCTCAGAAGTCGAACATACCTGTGCTCCGAAAATCCCTTATTTTGGCTGCTGATCCCTTATTATCAAGGCTGCCGGTCCCTTATTTTCAAATCTGTAAGTTGACAGCTATGCCCCCAACAGTGAGACGATGCAGCGATTACAAAGGAGGACCGTAACCTGAAGTTTACGGCTCGCCGTGACGTGTTTGGTCAGCCGCCGCAAGATTAGAGCTTCGACTCACCTGCCGGACTTTTTCGTTGCCAGGGCTTCCAGAGTACCTCTCGATCAGGATGGGCTGCAGGTAGCTACGCCAAAGGCGCTGAAGTTGGACCTGCGATGCCAGGTCTTTCAGCTGACCGCTAGTCAGGTTTTGGGGCTTGTGCTTCAGCTGCCAAGAAGGCGAGAGAAAAGCCTCGTCAGAAAACAACCCCAGCAGCACCAGATTTAGGACGGCGCAGGCAGTTGCGCTGCACAGGGTGCAGAGTCGAGGAGGTGCAAAATAACAACAACATTTATATGGGTACCCTCTGAGACGATACATAAAAAAGCCAATGTACCAAAATTAATTACAGTCATACCTCATGTTACGTTTGCTTCATGTTACATTCTTTCAGGTTACGTCCCGCAGCAACCCGGAAGAACCGGAAAGGGTTACTTTTGGGTTTCGCCACTCGCGCACGCGCGGAAGCGGCAGCCGGCGAATGTGCAGGTGCGCCACTGCAGTTTGCGCTCTTTTCATGTTGCAAATGGGCCTCCGGAAAGGATCCCGTTCACAACCAGAGGTACCACTGTATTGTGAAAATAAGAATTATTGGGGGGAGGGCAATTTTTGTCCTTGCTCTGGGCACCATATTATCCAAGTCCAGCCGCACTGAAAGAAATTCTGGCAAGCTCAGACCATCTCTCCTGCTCTCTCCCCCTCAATAAAATCTAAATTCCCCATAGCTGAGGCCTTGTGGCAAGGCTCCCTCCAGGTGAATATTTTTCCCACATATCCAGCAGCTTTGGACTACAATTGCCATCAGCCCCACGCAACACAGCCATCTTGGACTACAACTCCCACCAGCCCCAGCTAGCACGGCCATCTTGGACTACAACTCCCACCAGCCCCAGCCAGCACGGCCATCTTGGACTACAACTCCCACCAGCCCCAGCCAGCACAGCCATCTTGGACTACATCTCCCACCAGCCCGGTCATCTTGGACTACAACTCCCACTAGCCCCAGCCAGCACGGCCATCTTGGACTACAACTCCCACCAGCCCCAGCCAGCACGGCCATCTTGGACTACATCTCCCACCAGCCCGGCCATCTTGGACTACAACTCCCACCAGCCCCAGCCAGCACGGCCATCTTGAACTACATCTCCCACCAGCCCGGCCATCTTGGACTACAACTCCCACCAGCCCCAGCCAGCACGCCCATCTTGGACTACAACTCCCACCAGCCCCAGCCAGCACAGCCATCTTGGACTACAACTCCCACCAGCCCCAGCCAGCACAGCCATCTTGGACTACAACTCCCACCAGCCCAGCCAGCACAGTCCTGCTTGCATATGGTCTGGACTAGTAGGTTTACCTGGTCCTCTCCAGCCTAAATTCTATGGCTGAAAGGAAGAAAGCTTTGGGTAACTAGGAGAGGAT
This sequence comes from Podarcis muralis, assembly GCF_964188315.1. Taxonomy (NCBI): domain Eukaryota; kingdom Metazoa; phylum Chordata; class Lepidosauria; order Squamata; family Lacertidae; genus Podarcis; species Podarcis muralis. Next base: position 85,016,328 of record NC_135661.1, read on the forward strand.
TTTTGTGTGTTGAAGGGGAATGACTAGGTGCCATAGCTGTCAATGTTTTCCTTTTCTTAAGGGAAATTCCCTTATTCTGAATAGGATTCCTCACAAGAAAAGGGAAAAGTTGACAGCTATGCTAGGTGCCCCTTTGAATTCTGCCGGTCATAAGGCTCTGAGGCGGATTCTGTGAACTGCCCTGAGACCACCGGGGAACAGGGCGGTATAAAAATTCAGTAAATAAAAATAAAAGTCATTGCAAAGCCTTTGCAGGAAGATCCCATGGTGGGGACCCAGTCTGGCCTGTATCCAACAAACCACAAACCTGAAAACAAACCGCGTTGCACAGTAGCACGGATGCACTTACTTCCTAAAATTTATATGTGCAGCAATACTCACTTGTACGGTGGAGGGGAACCTCAGAGCGGTTTGCAAAATAAAATGATAAAGCAGCCCAACCAACTTGCAGCCAAAAAGAAAAATGGTGGTACGACTCATGCAACACGTTGGCGACTAATATACACACAATAATTACCAAAATGATTATACATTCTTTATCAATCTTCTGAGAAAAAGGCAAAACCTTGTTCAAAGCCACAGAGACTTGCGAACTACCAAAAAATGAGATGAACTTACAATGTCTGATTTCAATGGATTTTTCAAGTGCTTTCAGTCAGTCTTCTGTTTTCTTTATTTTTCTACTGTGTGGGATATTAGTCGCCAACGTGTTGCATGAGTCGTACTACTTCTATGAGCAGCACAAGTTGCATTTTTCTAGCATAATTAAAAACGTGCAGTTAGTTGACACCGCAGCAGCGCAGAGAAACCCCTCGCAAGCTCTCTAAACCCTTTGCCTAAACAAGAACTAGCAGGCGCCAGAAAGGATCCATGGTGTGCAGCCTGGGAGTCATTTTGGACTCACAGCTGTCCATGGAGGCACAGGTTAATTCTGTGTCCAGGGAAGCTGTTTACCAGCTCCATCTGGTGCACAGGCTGAGACCCTTATCTGCCCACAGAATCATAGAATCATAGAGTTGGAAGAGACCACAAGGGCCATCGAGTCCAACCCCCTGCCAAGCAGGAAACAAACAGACTGTCTCGGCAGGGTGGTGCATGCTCTGGTTATCTCCCACTTGGACTACTGCAATGTGCTCTACGTGGGGCTACCTTTGAAGGTGACCCGGAAACTACAACTAATCCAGAATGCTGCAGCTGGACTGGTGACTGGGATTGGCTGCTGGGACCACATAACACCGGTCCTGAGAGATCTGCATTGGCTCCCAGTACTTTTCCAAGCACAATTCAAAGTGTTGGTGCTGACCTTGAAAGCCCTAAACGGCCTCAAAGGCCCAGTATACCTGAAGGAGCATCTCCACCCCCATCGTTCAGCCTGGACACTGAGGTCCAGCGCCGAGGGCCTTCTGGCAGTTCCCTCATTGCGAGAAGCGAGGTTACAGGGAACCAGACAGAGGGCCTTCTCGGTGGTGGCGCCCACCCTGTGGAACGCCCTCCCTTCAGATGTGAAGGAAATAATCAGCTATCCTATCTTTAAAAGACATCTGAAGGCAGCCCTGTTCAGGGAAGTTTTTAATATTTAACACTGTACTGGTGGAACACTCTGTCACAAGAGACCAGGGCCCTGCGGGACTTGACATCTTTCCGCAGGGCCTGCAAGACAGAGCTGTTCCACCAGGCCTTTGGCCAGGGCACAGCCTGACTCCCTCCCTCGGCAATCTTCGCGGAGCTCTGGCCCAATGGTTGCCAGTGGCTTGACTTAATTAATTTTATAATGAATGATTTTAGAATGTTGTTTATGCTGTACTTTTGTACTGTTTTATTGTTGTTAGCCGCCCTGAGCCCGGCTAAGGCTGGGGAGGGCGGGATATAAATAAAATTTATTATAATATTATTATTATTACTGTTTTTAGCACTTGATTGGGAGCTGCCCAGAGTGGCTGGGGAGACTCAGCCAGATGGGTGGGGTATAAATAATAAATTGTTGTTGTTGTTGTTGTTGCTTACGTGCTTACAATTGATCTTAAAGGAGGGATCTAGAAGGTGAGGGGGAAGCAAACTGAAGAGAACAGAGAGGGAGGCTGAGGGATGGGCAGATTGAGATGGCTGCTTCAAAGTTTGGAGTCATGAAAGGGCAGCAAACACTGAGGTCCAGCTCCGAGGGCCTTCTGGCGGTTTCCCTGTGCAAGAAGTGAGTTTGCAGGGAACCAGACAGAGGGCCTTCTCGGTGGTGGCGCCCGCCCTGTGGAACGCCCTCCCACCAGATGTGAAGGAAATAAGCAGCTATCCTATCTTTAAAAGACATCTGAAGGCAGCCCTGTTCAGGGAAGTTTTTGATATTTAATGCTGTACTGTTTTTAACATTTGATTGGGAGTGGCTGGGCCAGATGGGTGGGGTATAAATAAATTATTATTATTATTATTATTATTATTATTATTATTATTATTATTATTATTATTATTATTGTGGTACCTCAGGTTAAGTACTTAATTCGTTCCGGAGGTCCGTACTTAACCTGAAACTGTTCTTGACCTGAAGCACCACTTTAGCTAATGGGGCCTCCTGCCGCCTCTGCACCGCCGGAGCACGATTTCTGTTCTCATCCTGAAGCAAAGTTCTCAACCTGAAGCACTATTTCTAGGTCAGCGGAGTCTGTAACCTGAAGCGTCTGTAACCAGAGGTACCACTGTATTATTATTATTATTATTATTATTATTATTATTATTATTATTACTGGAAGCGGGGGATGCGCACATCAAGAGGCAGGGAGTTCCACAGCGCCTTGGAGGGCGGCGATCTGGAAGCGACCCCCTCTCCCCCCCCCCGGTAACTCACGCGCGTGCACCAGACCCCCAACCCCCCCCCTACCTGTAGGTACCTGGGCGCCGGGGATCAGCTCCTCCTGCGCCGCCTCCCGGGGCTGGACGGCCGGGTCCTCGCCCACCTGCCAGAGCAGGTAAAGCCCCGCCAGGGAGCCGGCGGCCAGGGCCAGCAGCCCGCCCAGCCAGAGGCGGCGGCTGCTCCCCAGGCTCCGCTTCCGCGCGGCGGGGGAGCCTCCGGGCTCCAGGCCGCCCTGCGGGACCCCCATCCCCGCGCGGCCCCGGCGAGGCCCTTTCCGCATGGCGCCTCCGCTCCGACTGGGGACCCGGGGCTCCTGCCGGCCACGCCCCCTCTCGGGGGAGGGCCAATGGGGCGAGGCCGCGCCGGGCATGAATGGAAGGAGGCGGAGTCAGGCGCTCCACCTTCCGCGTTCGGGCCGCGCCTCCGAGCCCCCAGCCTATCAGACGCGCCCGCGCCAAGGGGGCGGGGCGACGCGGGGCCACGCCCGCTGGCTGGTTAAGGACACGCGGCGCTTTCGGAAAGGAAAAGAGGAGGAAGAGGGAAGAGGAAGGCGAAGGGCACGCGGGGAGGAAAGGGGAAGGTGGCGGGCGGTTGGTTTATTACGGAAGGAGGTTTGATGCAGTAATTATGGGTTGTTAGCCGCCCTGAACCCGGCCTTGGCTGGGGAGGGCGGGGTATAAATAATTTTTTTAATTCTTATTATTTAAAAATATATATCACACAACCGAAATCTGCACCTGAGCAGTGAATGCCTTTATTAGGAACAGCCGAAAGGTCCACAATCTATGGGCAAGCTTTAGTATTAATAATAATAATCATCATCAGAGCTTTCTTTGTAAAAAAAAAAAATGTTTAGGGGTACTCTCATTTTCCTACTCATATTGAAATACTGCCTCTCAATGAGGCCAAACAGATTCAAAAAATGTTTAGGAGTATGCGAACCTCTGCACCCCCCAGAAAAAAGCAATAATAATAAAAAATTATTTATACCCCACCCATCTGGCTGCGTTTCCCAGCCACTCCCAACAGAATATTACAAACATGATAAAACATTGAACATTAGAAACTTCCCTGGGCTGCCTTCAGATGTCTTCTAAAAGTCAGATACAGTGTTACCTCTGGATACAAACGGGATCCGTTCCGGATCCCTGTTCTCATCCTGAAGCGAACGCAACCCGCGTCTGCGCGTGCGCGGGTCGCGATTAGCTGCTTCTGTGCATGTGCATGGTGTCGTTTTGACCATCTGCGCATGCGTGAGCGATGAAACCCAGAAGTGACACATTCCATTACTTTTGGGTCGCTGCGGAGCGCAACCAGAAAACACTCAACCTGAAGCAACTTCAAACCAGGGTATGACTGTAGTTGTTTATTTCCTTGACATCTGGTGGGAAGGTGGACGCTACTACCGAGAAGGCCGTCTGCCTGGCTCCCTGTAACCTCACTTCTCGCAGTGAGGAAACCGCCAGAAGGCCCTTAGAGCTGGACCTCAGTGTTTGGGCTGAATGATGGGGGTGGAGATGCTCCTTCAGGTATACTGGAATTATGCAGAACTCTTCACCAGCCTAGAAGATGCGCAAATGGGGGGGGGGGGGTGGCTACAGTAATTCGGCTACATGTTGAAGCCATGAATACCTTCATTTTATATTATTCCTTACTCACCTTCATAAGGTCCCATACTGCTTCACAATTTCTTCGGAGGCTAAGCGAAGGGCCTTTACCTGTGCCCGTCTCAACTGTTTTCCTACAGCAGTTCTGTCGGGTCGTTATTCCAGACTTCCCATCGCAAATAGAACATGCACCTGCAACGACACGGCTCTGGAGACTATGGAACATGTAATGCTCTTCTGTCCCAACTGGACAGATGAAAGATCTCGGTTTTTAACTCCTCTCGTGAACAAGCTTCATCTCCCAATCCAGCCTTGGATAGTGTCCCTTTTTTTGCAGGATTCTGATTCTTGGATTACCGAGATGACAGCTAACTTCCTGCTCAGTGTGATGAAGAGGAAAGCGGCACTAACTTCTTCTTTAACACCACAGCTGCAGTCGATACGCTGCACAATCAAACGAAGTTCCAAGTAGCCTTATTGTACAAGGACAATGGAGCTAGGACAAATCTGAGGAGCTGAAGGACCCTTTAACGATCCTCCTCCAGCCTCAGCAGTTTTTTATTTTTTTGTTTTTGTACTATCTGTCACTCGATGTTTTAAATCCCCTGTCGCTTTTGTTATCCCTTTTTTTTTTCCTTTAAGTATTCGCCCAGGACGATATCTACCTTTACCTCCCCACCCCCATTTTATGTTGTTATTTCTATGTATATCATGCTATGGCCACACGGCTAATGCAATAAAATCTATATATATAAGGTCCCAGGTGTGTTATGGCCCAGGCATCTGGTTGGCTGCAATGAGAATAACATTGCTGGACATGGAGAGTCACTGGCCTAAGCCAGCAAGGCTTTATTTATGTTTTCAGCTCTAGTGTTTTTAATACATAAAACGCTTCCAAAACGTTCTGTTCCAAATGCAGCGGAATTCAGCAAGAGAGGTGGATCCCAGAAAACAATACCGTAAGTGCCAAAGACCTTTAAAAACAAATGTGAGCACCTTGAATTTAGGCCTGGGAACAAACGGGGCAAGCAGTCTGGCAGCTTCAGAACAGGTTGTGCGAGTTCTAAATGGGACTCTGGCCAGCAATCTGGCTGCAGCATTTTGGACCAACTGAAGTTCAGACAGTTCCAAGTAGGAGACTGCAGACTGAATTAGTCTTTGCTAGGTGCTGGGACGTGGGTGGCACTATGGGTTAAACCACAGAGCCTAGGACTTGCTGATCAGAAGGTCAGCGGTTTGAATCCCCACGACAGGGTGAGCTCCCGTTGCTCAGTCCCTGCTCCTGCCAACCTAGCATTTCGAAAGCACACCAGTGCAAGTAGATAAATAGGTACCTCTCCAGCGGGAAGGTAAATGGCGTTTCCGTCATTGCTCTGGTTCGCCAGAAGCGGCTTAGTCATGCTGGCCACATGACTGTACGCCGGCTCCCTTGGCCAATTAAGCGAGATGAGCACCGCAACCCCAGAGTCGGCCATGACTGGACCTAACGCTCAGGGGTCCCTTTACCTTTTTAGTTGCTGCAACTATCAGGTTGTAGCTTGGCATTTGGGACAGAGAAGGAATCAATGGCTGGCCTCCATTTTAAAAAATACGAAGACCAGCTGTTACCCAGATCTGTCCCGTTCAGCTTTAATTTAAGAGACTGTTCATTTTGCCAGCCAACCCAACCTTTTACATTTCCCCCCCTTCTACATATGGCTAGATAAGACTCTAGTCCACCAATGCTTATATTATAATGAATTTGTTAAATCTGTAAGGTGCCACAAAAAACTTCTGGAAGTTACTGGCATCAAACTTTTGTTCTAGTTGTTATGAATTCAATTCGCCTCTGCCCATCTGCAGATCTGCTTGCCATCTGGTCGGCTGAACTAGTTCACATGTGCAGCTGGAACATGCACATGTGAACCCACCCCCTGTTAACACTCATATGGAGGGACAAAGCCATTTGACTGGAAGTGAGGGAGATCCAATGTCATGGACTGGTTGGGGGCAGAGGAATGGTGGAAGGAACCAGATGGGGAGCCACCAAGCAAAGAATGGTCATGAATGGTCAGAGGGAGAAGAGGGAGCAGACTGGGAGGATGAGGTGTTGGAAGCTGAAGAGAGGACAGGGCTTAGTGAGCTGGGAGAGTCTGTGGCAGAGAGCAGTCCACAATTGGAGGCAGAAGCTGGCGAATGGGAGGTTGGTCAAGAAGCAGAGATGAGTAAAGCCCTATACGGCCTAGGACCCTCGTACCTACGGGACCGCCTCTCCTGGTATGTCCCATGGAGGACTTTACGGTCTTCAAACAAAAACATCTCAGAGATCCCGGGCCCCAGGGAGGTTAGGCTGGCCTCAACCAGAGCCAGGGCTTTTTCGGCTGTGGCCCCGATCTGGTGGAACGCTCTGTCACAAGAGACTAGGGCCCTGCGGGACTTGACGTCTTTCCGCAGGGCCTGCAAGACGGAGCTGTTCCACCAGGCCTTTGGCCAAGGCACAGCCTGACTCCCTCCTTTGGCAATCTCCACAGAACTCTAGCCCAATGGTTGCCATCAATTTGATTTGAATTAATTTTATAATGAAATGATTTTAGAATGTTGTATTATTTTATTGTTGTTAGCCGTCCTGAGCCCGGCTTTGGCCGGGGAGTGCAGGATATAAATAAAAAAATTATTATTATTATTAGTAGTAGTAGTAGTAGTAGTAAGGCTGTTGAAGAGATACAGGTCTCTCTCTCTCCTGCTGCAACAAGCTCCCCTTTGTCTCCCAGAACCACAAGAGTCATGAAGAAGAAGAAGAAGAGTTTGGATTTGATATCCCGCTTTATCACTACCCGAAGGAGTCTCAAAGCGGCTAACAATCTTCTTTCCCTTCCTCCCCCACAATAAACACTCTGTGAGGTGAGTGGGGCTGAGAGACTTCAGAGAAGTGTGACTGGCCCAAGGTCACCCAGCAGCTGCATGTGGAGGAGCGGAGACGCGAACCCGGTTCCCCAGATTACGAGTCTATCGCTCTTAACCACTACACCACACTGGCTCTGAATAGGGTGGAGGAGAGATTGGTGACTTGTAGATGCAGTCTCCGGTTGCTTGGGGGAGGGGAATCCTGGAGAGGAGGGGACCTAGTCAGCTGTGGGGAAGTGAAGACCTTAAGTCTCAGCAACTGCTTCATGAGGGCAAGACCCACCGGAGATGAGTTGCTGTGCTCATTAGCCCTGACACTCCTGTCCTACTAAAGAGTTAACTCCAACTTGCACGGTGTGATTGACTGCTGGCTTGCTCCTGTCACTCATTTTCCAACCGCCTCTGGGCCATTAATGTAAGCCAGTCACTCTCAGTCTAACCTTCCTGTTTGTTTTGAGGACAGAGAGAGAACACCTTGGGCTTTTTGGAGGAAGGTAGGGGAGAAACGTGACAAATAGCCAGAGCCCAAATAAAACCCTTGCAGGCATGAAAAACGGCTTCTTCAGGGGAAAAAAGTATTGGGTTGCATCAAATGTAGGGCTAAGTACCTTGTTCTTTCCGTGCCAGGATTTTTGCTTGTGCAACAGAACTTTGTCCTTCCCTCCTCCCTGGCCCCTCTTTTCTGGGGTTTCCCAACCCTCTGGAACAGATTTGGGGAGGTTATGGGGTGTGCCTTGAAGTGAGTCGGGGGAGAGAAGTTATAATTGCACGTGCAGCAATCCTTGCACTGGCAGATTCGTTTGATGCTGCCGAGTTAATGGACTATGCAGAACTAGATAAACTAACAGGAAGGATTCGAAACCGGCGGGACCAGAAATTCACGGAAGACTGGAGTAAATTTACGGACTATTTGAAAAGTATTTGTGAAGATCAGACGACGTTTGTAGGTTTGCAAGAGGTTTTGTGAGGAGTATGATTGGAAGTATTGCAAAAATGGAGAAGGGGGAGGATGATTTGTTAAGAGATGTAAAGGCAATATAAAGTTAAGAAATGCATAAGAAGCGGTTAAAACGGTGCTGACGGAAGTCTAAAAAGATTGTGTAAGTATTAATGAATGTTAGAAGGATGCTGGAATGAAGTTACATGCTTTTAGTAGAAAGGTTATAAAGAACTAAGTAAAAATGTATTGTGAATGGGTCAAAGTGTAGAATTTAAGGCCAAATTGTGTTAAGATAAATTATAGAACAAAAATTGAGAAAGATGGAAAGGATTTGCTGAAATAGCTATTTGAACTAGAATACAAAAAAGGAAGGTGTGAGGAGGTCGATGAAACAAGTAAATGAAAGATAAAGATATGGAAATACTGGATATGTTTTTAAATGTTTTCGTTTTTAAATGTTTTTGTTTTTCTTATTGCTTTGTTGTACTGTTTTTTTATTGTGCTTTTTATTTTTGAAGTATTGTAATTTTTTATGGTCTTTTTTTCTTTTTTCTGTAACTGTTAAACCTTTAATAAATATCATTTTTTTAAAAATAAAATAAAAAGATTGTGTAAGTGATAAGTTTTATGGTACATTTTATATGTTAAAATCAATAAAAATCATATATATAAAAAAAGATTTGTTCGATGCTGCCAAAATGGTGCGGAATAGCAAACTCGACTGCCTTACTCATCTTTTTGAACAGACTCACATGTGCTTGTTTTTGTAAAGCGCAGAGCGTGATGCTCAGCTCTGACAATCCATCAGGTTCTGTTGCAGAAAGAACCTCTTCTCTCTCTGGCTCCTGTCCCAAAAGAACTTAACATTGGGCCGGAATGCCCTAGACCTCAGAGAGATGTTTTTTTTAGCTGGGAGATGGGATACTCAAGGTAAGCTGTGTTCCAAATGAGCTGAAAGGAGGAGGCTCTCGGATGCTCCAGCTGGGCGCCTGCCACGGCTAAAGAGATAATCACAAAGCATAAATGTGGTTATGTAAAAGGCCAGCATTCTGCAGCAGGGGAGGCTCTGCTGAGGGCGGCCAGGATGGGATTGGTGTCGTCTCTCGAACGGTGGGCTTGCTGGCAGGAGGACCAATGGGATCGTCCGAGCCAGAGACTGCCCAGTGCTTACAAAAACAAATAAATCCGATCTCATTCCAAAGATGAGTAATGCAACCAAGTTTGTGCACGGTTGCACGTTCTGCACCACCCCTACCCCCTCTGTCGCCAGGAGCGGTGCAGAGCTTGGCAGGAGTAATTAAACCTCCCCTCCCATCAAAAAAGTCTGAAGTTCATGTTGCAAGAGGATGCGAAAATGAAGCCCAAACTGGACTCAATGTTAAATGTGCCTAATGCATTTAACTAAGTTGAGTTTTGTTTGTTTTTAAGGAATGCTAATATCATCAGCTAGGGAGGGGGATTATTGGGTTTTCAGCAACAGTGGAGGGGGGGTTACCTTATTCTTCTTTGGTGTTCACTCGTAGCCAAGTAAGATTGTCTTCCATAAACACGGTTTTAACAATGAGTCCGTAAGTGACTGTGGAGGCCAATTCTGGATCCACACGTCCTTCCACAGTGGGGATATTGGTTCCCGGGCGGGAGTTGATCATGGTGAGGGTTTGCCAAGCGTGCCTTCCTCTTAGCACGTTTCTCCCTTGCGTCCTGAGTTCGAGTGTCTTCAAAGCCCATGACACCTTTGGTAAAGGCTGTTCTCCAACTGGAGCACCCGCAGGCCAGTGTTTCCTAGTTGTCAGTGTTTATACTACATTTTTTTAGATTATACCTAGATAATTTTACGTATTATCTCCTCTGCTGCAGTCCTGAGGAAGACCCAAGTGTTTGTTTGTGCAGAGGGTGGGGGAATTCCCCACACACAACTGGCACAAATGTGGGAATTTACTCCCAATGCAAAGACTGGCTTCAGAAGTGGGGTTTTCCTCCGACTGGGGGCGGGAGAGGAAAGAGTTAATCTTTCCAAAAAATCCAAAAACCCAGAATTTTATTGGTTTTTAAACAAATACATACGGTAATTATACAGAAAGAGTTGGTTAAATTTCTCCTGCACACTTGCTGTGATCCAGAAAACCTTCAGAAAAACCACAAGTGAACCACACAGATATTTGATATTTTCCTTTGTAAACAATTCAGAGATCCATCTCACGTCAAGCCTAGTTAGGCCCAAATTCGGCCACCCTCTCTGCTTTATGGACTTCTTAAGAGCAGATTGCAGATGGACTTGTTAAGAGCAGGTTTATATTTGAAATCGTAAGGTCTAGAAAATGGTGTGCTGTTTGTTTTTATCGGGACGCAGGTGGCGCTGTGGGTTAAAGCCTCAGCGCCTAGGACTTGCCGATCGAAAGGTCGGCGGTTCGAATCCCTGCGGCGGGGTGCGCTCCTGTTGTTCGGTCCCAGCGCCTGCCAACCTAGCAGTTCGAAAGCACCTTCGGGTGCAAGTAGATAAATAGGGACCGCTTACTAGCGGGAAGGTAAACGGTGTTCCGTGTGCTGCGCTGGCTTGCCAGAGCAGCGATGTCACGCTGGCCACGTGACCCGGAAGTGTCTGCGGACAGCACTGGCTCCCGGCCTATAGAGTGAGATGAGCGCACAACCCTAGAGTCTGGCAAGACTGGCCCGTACGGGCAGGGGTACCTTTACCTTTTACCTTGTTTTTATCATGAAAATGGATTCTCAGACCAGGGCATTTAAAAGCCTCCCCTTTCTCACATGACCCTGCCATCTCTTAATGGAGAGGGAATCTTTAGTGATGGGGAACCCCATCTGTGGGGAACCTTCCGCTGGCATCGCCCCCAACATCTTTTAACACCCGTTTAACACACCTGAGGTGCTCAGAACAATTCCATCTGGCTGTGGCTGCTTTGCAAAAAACACTATTTGTATTAGGATCGCTGTGTTCTACCTAAGAGAGTTGAAAAGGTGGCCATGTTTGCCCGAAAGAAAAATGCCAAAGTAGTCCGTAATTGGGCGATGCCTTTATTAAGCTGACCAAAACGTCCAGAAAACAAGAGTGCAAGGTTTCGGATCACCCAGACCTCTCCACCAGGCTACATGTTCAAAACATGGGAGTGGGAGGGAGAGAGGTTGGTGTTTGTCAAGGCATCCATGGCTGCTACACCTGTTAAGTTTTAAGATGAAGGCCGGAAGTTGCTAGCAGGCATTCAGATCAGGTACTTTCAGGTGCTTGCAGGTTTCGTGTTGCACCGCAGCCGCCTCTAGAGGGGAAACACATAGCGGCTGGACCTCTGTGAAGACAGCTGCCAGCTGTTCCTTCTTCGCACAGAAAGAATGTCTTAATGCAGTGTCGTTAAACTGTGGAACTCATTGCTGCAGGAAGCAGTGACGGCGATCGACCTGGATGGCTTTAAAGGAGGACTGGGCAAATCGATGGAAGGGGATAAGGCTATCGATGTCTACTAGACCTGAGGCTGTGTCTTCACAGTTGGAGGCCATCAGCAATGTCTAGGCAACACAATGACCACATGTACATACGCAATAGACCATCTTTTATAGATTCCTTCAAACCATAACAAGTCCAAAATGAAATCTTTAGTCTCAAAGCCTCTGGAAATCTTTAAATGAAGAAAGGTACCAGACTTTGTACGATGAAAAACAAGCCGTGAAGCTTTGTGTATTCAGCAAATGATGTCCAATGAATGTAAATATATCGAATGAATGTGTGTGACTACATTACAGTGGTACCTCGCAAGACGAATGCCTCGCAAGACAAAAAACTCGCTAGATGAAAGGGTTTTGTTTTTTGAGCTGCTTCGCAAGACGATTTTCCCTATGGGCTTGCTTCGCAAGACGGAAACGTCTTGCAAGTTTGTTTCCTTTTTCTTAACACCGTTAATACAGTTGCGACTTGACTTCAAGGAGCAACTCAGAGAACGCGGTGTGGTAGCCTTTTTTGAGGTTTTTAAAGACTTTGGTGATTTTTGAAGCTTTTCCAAAACTTTCCCGACACCGTGCTTCGCAAGACGAAAAAAAATCGCAAGACGACAAAACTCGCGGAACGTATTAATTTCGTCTTGCGAGGCACCACTGTATTACATGAGCACTGTTCCGCAGCATTTTATATTTTCATTTACATACATTCACTCGATATGTATGTTTGGGTTTATGAAGCAATTTTATATCGTCCCACCATGCTGGCAAAGAATTCTACAAAACAGTAGTCAATATCCGGATTCACTGTTCAGTGTTGGACATGATATTTGCTGTATACACAAAGCTTCACAGCTTGTCTTTCATCGTACAAAGTCTGGTACCTCGCTTCATTTAAAGAATTTCAGAGGCTTTGAGACTAAAGATTGCATTTTGGACTTGCTATGGTTTGAAGGAATTCTATAAAGATTGTCTATTGAGTCTGTACATGGTCATCGAGTTGCCTAGACATTGCTGACGTTCTCTTTGCAACACAGAGGTTTGTTTGGTTACTTATTGCTGTACCATGGCCAAATGGGCTCATACCTTAGCCTTCACAGTTGGAGGCAGCAATGCTTCCCAGTTTCAGTTCTCGTCTCTGCCTCCCTTTTTAGATCATGGAATCATAGAATTGCAGAGTTGGAAGGGACCCCAAGGATCATCTAGACAAACCCCCTGCAATGCAGGAATACACATTGTCCCCCACGGGGATCAAACCTGGAACATTGGTGTTATTAGCACCATGCTCTAACCAACTGGGGATGCGGGTGGCGCTGTGGGTTAAACCAGAGAGCCTAGGACTTGCCGATCAGAAGGTCGGCGGTTTGAATCCCCGCGACGGGGTGAGCTCCCGTTGCTCGGTCCCTGCTCCTGCCCACCTAGCAGTTCAAAAGCACGTCAAAGTGCAAGTAGATAAATAGGTACCGCTCCAGCGGGAAGGTAAACGGCGTTTCCATGCGCTGCTCTGGTTCGCCAGAAGCGGCTTAGTCATGCTGGCCTCATGACCCGGAAGCTGTACGCCGGCTCCCTCGGCCAGTAAAGTGAGATGAGTGCCGCAACCTCAGAGACGTCCACGACTGGACCTAATGGTAAGGGGTCCCTTTACCTTTTACCTAAACAACTGAGCTATGTGACCATGAAACAAGAGGTGGGAGGTGGAGAAGAGGAAGAAAAAGAAAGCTAGGAAGATACTGATTTTAGCTGCTGTGCTAGGTAAAAGGACTTCCTAGTTTTCCTTTCATTCCTTGTTCTAGGGACACCAGGTGAAACCAGTTTCAAAGACAATAACAATCTTTGGGGCTTTTAAGAGCTGTTCTAGTATGGTGGCAAGAGAGGCTGAACTATGAATCAGGTCCCAGTTTTATTCTCTTCTCTGCTGCAAACTCACTATGTAGTCTTAGGCGAGCCATGACCGCCTCCGCCTCTATTATCCCATCTGTACAATGGGTGTAATGAAAGCAACCCACTTCATTCTGCCCCTCGTTCTCCATTTTTCTTTTTCAACCAACGCTCAACATTCCGCCGCTCCTGAGCATGCTCAGTCCTTATCGGGCTTTGCAATTTAACTCCGGTTTGTGCAAAGAACGCCCAAACGACTCGCTTATGAACCCCTCGGTCAGCAAATAAAAACGAGCGCAGAACCACTGTCAGAAATCAAGCCTTATTTCTTTTCTCTTTTCTTTTTCCTGCTGTTTAATTTTTTTCTCTCTCTCTCTCTCCCCTCCACTCAAAAGTCATTTTTGAAAATCTCACACATGTACAGAGACAAACAAGCATATAAATATCAGTGTGAACAGGACTGGAGGAGATGAGGGAGGCACTCCACTTCGCCAGCGGAGCAGTGCGGGTGGCAAGACTTTTCGACCGAAGTGTGAGGTTGGGGAAGACTGCGGAGCGAGCCCTGATTGAGTTCTGGGTGGGAGGAGAGAAATGAGCAAGGTTTTTTCGGTGGGCGGCGGGTAGGATGAGATAGATGGCTAAAAACCGCCCAAAATTTAGGGCAGGTGTATATAGGGTTGGGTTGTAGTGTGTGTGGACACATTTGGAGGGTGGGGGTGTGTGTGCACATATTTTAAGAGGGTGACATTCTTAAAAGGCGGCATGTGGAAGGACGAATCTTTAGGGCCCCTTAAGGATGGCTGTGTCTAGGGAGGGCAGCGAAGCGCTTGCGTGGATTCCAGGTTGACACAGAATCCGTAAAGTGGCAGAGCTGCGCAGGAGAATTTTCATAGCTGCACCTTCTGCTGGGCCAGCCTTGGGGACAAGCGACAGCTTTTGAGACTGCCTCCCCTGCGGAAATATTAAAAGCGGCAAGAACTGTCCTGTATGGAATCTGGGAAGAGGACAGTCTGGGGGAAATTTACGGGAGCCAACAGCCCAGCTGAGACTTTCAAAAGAGGACTAGGGAGGCGCATGGAAGTCTTTTGTTTTCTGTGGACTGGACAGCTCAGTGGAAACCGCCAGCTTTTCTCCAGAAAATCCAAGCTGATCTATTGAACAACGGGATCAGAGTGGGAGTCTCAGGACAATTCTTGGTCTCTAGCTGGACAGAGCTGTGGGGTGCAGGACAGAGAGCGCTGCTCCCCAGCAGAGATCAAATCTCCTTGCACAGACGAGTATAAACTCCTCAATGGGGGTTTCCTGTATTCAGGGAGGTTGGGAAAATTCCTTTGCTGCAGAATGGGTTCTCTCCGTCCCATTACGGTGGCTGGGGACGAGGGGAAGGGGCCACGTAAAAAGTCAGGTGGAAGCCCTCTCTTTGGTACGGAAGGGGGTCTGACCTACCTGCCCAGGGCCCTGGCAGAGAACAAGGTCCCCCAAACCCGGTGGAGCCCCAGAAGTCATAAACAGAGCCCTTAAGACAACGTGAGAGTTTGTAGCCCTAAGACGATGCACTGGGCATCAAAGGCAGATGGAGGTGATATGTCTCGGCGATGAAACCCTCTCCTGATTATTATTTTTTTTGGGGGGGGGGAGAAGCACACTGCCATGGAGCCGTCAGACATGCAGCGGATTGCCGGCAAACCTAAACCACAGTAGCAAGGTGTGGGGCCCTTCCTCTTCCGTCGTCCTTCCCCACTGCTGGGCTTGACTGTTAGGCAAAGCAACATACCGCCCCCCTTTGCTTGCTAGCGCAATTCAGCGGGCAGACGGCGATATGTTTTCTCCTAGCGCTAGCAGACCTCACTCTGGAAATTCCAGTTAAAACAAACCCCTTTTCCCGGTGCCGTTTTGGGTTTTTTTTGCAGCTCACAAGCAGGTGTCTGGGACTGGGAACCTCCCTCTATGCCACAAAGGTAACTCTGTTTTTTAAAGTGGTTCCCTGGCTTTTTGGGGGGTGTGTGTGAAGGGAACCCTCAGATTGGTTCAAACAAGGATGCAGAGGGTTTTCTGGCAGAGACTCCCTTTGCCCTCTTCCTAGAACGATGCAATTTCAGCGCCGTTCCTCTCCAACTCGTAAAAAGGACTCGGGATTATTTGGTGGCTGTTCTATCCACCCGCCCTGAGGTCCCTTGCAAACAGAGCGAGCAGCCAGGTAGCAGAATGGAGGTCTGATCTGTGGGATCCGGAAGGGTTGAATGCGATCCCAGAGCACAGAGTGTCCGGAAGGGTTTCAAAATGGCAGGGATCTGGGGATAAAGGAGGGTCTCTCTCTAACGGAGCAGGGGCACGAGGTTCCCCTTGCGAGGCGACAAGTTTGCAGAGGGCACAGGCAGACCCAGGAGAGGCGATTCGGCTGTAGAAGGTTCGGCAGGAAGGAGGGAAGAGAACCGCAGCCAAAGCCAAGAGGTCTAAATCAGTGTTTCCCAAAACAGCTTGGGTCTCCAACCTGTTTTGGAACTACAGTTCCCATCACCCTTGACCACTGGGTCCTGCTGGCTAGGGATGATGGGAGTTGTAGTCCAATAACCCAAGATCGCTGGGAAACACTGGTCTAAATGACCCTCAAAACAGGGAAGCAGGGTCCTGTTTGCTCTTAACACGGACTTAAGAAGGCATAGGCAAACTTTGGCCCTCCAGATGCTTTCGCCTACAACTCCCATGATCCCTACCTAACAGGACCAGTGGTCAGGGATGATGGGAATTGTAGTCCAAAACATCTGCAGGGCCGAAGTTTGCCTATGCCTGGACTTGAGGAGCAAAGGGCCCGGATTGGGGGCGTGGAGGAAGAAGGAAGCAAAGCCAAGATTTGCAACTTGGGAAATCAAGGTTTATTCATTGCAAGGAAACAGCTGTGTCTTAAAAGCAGTCTTCCTCCAATAGGGGGTCCCCTCCAGCTGTTTTTGGACTACAGCGGCAGCTGATGGGAGTTGTAGTCCAAAATGTCCGGCAGGTACTAGGTTGGGGAAGCATGCTTTAAAGATACAAGCACAGTTTTCCCGTGGCAATGGGGAAACGGGACCGGTTTTGCTCTCTGGGCTGCCTCAGAATACCCTCCCTAGGAATGAGTTCTTGCAAGGGCACAGAGGAAATCCCTCTGCTGCCCTAAAGGGTTTGAGTAGCTGGTTTTTGAAAAGGACAGCGCAGGTATGCCACCAGGAAACCGCAGCGCACTTTGCCTCTGGTTCCTACAGTCAGCCGTGAGGCTGCATCCTCGATTGACACAAGGATGGACACAAATGGTTCTGCGAGCCTTGCATGGGTACCACCAGCGACGTCATGTCAGGAGAGCAAATATCCCCAGATATCTGGAAGCTCAGGAAAGGTCCTATTTTTCAAAAACGGGGCTGGGGCAGAGGCAACTCGAGGGTTTTTCACATCATCTCCCTACACCAGTGACCAGAAACTTGCTGCCCTCCAGCGAGAGCCAAGGGCATGATGGGAGTTCGGAGTTGGACAATGCCTGGAGGTCTGCAGGTTAACCCTTCCCCTCCCTTAAACCTGGAGATGAGCTGCAATGGCTGGAAGAGAAGACAGGTGCTCATTTTAATCCCCGCCACCCACGATTTCCCTTTTCATTTCTAGGGGCCCTGTGCCTCCTTAGACGTAGATTTTAGTTTCTACTTTTCCATACGTTGGCTTTTAGGCACCCCACCCCCCCTCTGTAATGGGGGCAGGCAAGAAATCAAACCCAAACGGGGAAACGCAACCAAATGCAATTTTTTTTTTTTTTGGAAAAAAACAAACCCTCAACACAACAAAAATCCTGTAAAACACAATCACACCACACCCTCTTGCACACCCGAGGAGAGTGGAGAAGAGGGGGAGGCGCTCCTTCTTCTTCGCCTCGTCCCCCGTCCCCGCCGGGCTCTGCCCCTCACCTCCCGTCCTCCCTGCGAGCCGCCCTCTCCCTCAGCATGTCGCAAGGCTGCACCCAGTTGTTGTCGTGCAGTCCCACCCGGCAGCCGGGCGTGTCCTTGTCCGTCCGCCGGCAGCACATCCAGTAGGAGCGTCCGTAAGGCAGGTCGTGATGGTAGGGCTTGGGGTGCCAGCGGCAGAGGGAGACGTCCCCTTTCTCGTAGTGCTTCTTGCACTGCTTGCAGGGGTCGTCGCGGTACAGGGGGTCCCGGGTCCAGCGCGAGTCCGTGGCCTGCACGCCAAACGTCTCGATGATGTACTTGAAGTAGTGGCAGGAGCACTTTAAGGCGGCCAGCGACTGCGTCGGCAGGTAGCTGAAGATCTTCACCATGATATGGTCCGGGAGGAGAAGCATGTACTGCCGGGGCTCCAGCAGACGCTGGATCTTGAAGCGGATCTCGAGGAAGTCGTGCGAGACGTGGCGGTAGAGGCGGCAGAGCGAGGTGTCCGCGGACGTCGGCTCCAGGCCGGGCCCGTCGGCTCTCTCCAGGCCGCCCTCGCTGCCGCTGGCAGGGTCCAGAAAAGCGCCGTCCACGTCCCGGCCGTCCTCCTGCCGAGGCACCTGGGCGTGCAGGAAGAAGAGCTGGCCCGGCGGCGGGTCGTCGCACGCCGAGCACAGCCCCTCTTGCGTGGGCGAGCCCACCGTCAGGCAGACCGTCTCCTCCTTCATATTCTTGGTGCTGTCCTTGCCGAAGAAGACGCACTGGTCCACCACGCCGGTGACCACCACGTCGACGTGGAAGCCAGAGACGCAGTCGCGAGCCACCGAGGCGGCGGGGCCTCCCGCCTTCTCTCCGCCGCCCCGGCCACCCTCCGCAATGGCGTCCAGCTTGCCGGAGCCGACGGAGCTCTCCCGGCAAGTCATCTCCACGTCCGGGGGCTCGCTGGCGGCCCCGTCGGCCCCTTTCGGGGAGGCGTTGGCCAGCAGGAAGTCCACATTGTTGGGGAGTGTGTCCCGCGAGGGGCTGATGAGCTGGTAGAGGTCGCATGTGATCTTGTCCTTAGCGCGGGCGGCGCTGCCCGTGGGCGACCCGCCGCAGCTCATGAACATGCAGTTGGGGCGGGCGCCCTGGCCGCCCTCGGTGGGCGAGCGCGGGTCGCGGCTGCTGGAGATGCGGAAGGCGATGCGCACCTCGCCGGGGCTGTGCTGCGAGTTGGCCACGCATTCCGGAGACTCCCGGCACAGGCCGTTGGGGCGCAGGACGCTCCTCTCCCGCTGCTGCGACTCAAAGTGGGCCACCGCCTCTGCCACCCGGCTGCAGTCTGAGCCGCCGCCTGGAGAAGGCGCCCTCTTCTCCTCGCCCTCCTGCTCCGCCGACACGAAAACCATGGGGGACGGCGGCGCGGCCGGCACGCTCGGCCTGGGGTAGTTCTGCAACGCCAGGGCGGTGCGCTGCTCCACCAAGGCCACCATCTCCGCCACCGAGAGCAGGTCGGTGGAGTCTGCGCCTGCCGGCTCGGCGTGGGACTCCGGACAAAGGCACACATCCTCCGCTTCCTTGCTGCTGCTGCTGCCGGCGTCCTTCGCCTTGACCGGGCAGGCCTTGCTCTTACCGGGGTCGTGGGACCTCCGCCGCCGCTTGGCCTTGGAGCTGTCACTCCCCCAGTTACCCTTGACCTTCATGGCGCTGGCTCGGCTGCCGCTGCTGCACTGATGGGCCACAAAGAAGGCAATCTTCTCCTTGGTGTTTCCAGGTTTGATCACGTACCACGTGTCCAAGAGCACCCGGCCCTCCTCCACCTGGCTGGGGCTGGGGGAGACCGTGGGGGGCGGCGGGGGCGGAGGCGGCGGGGCAGGGGGCGTGTTTTCGGAGCAGGCCTCGCCTCCGCCTTCTTCTTCTTCCTTGGCTTTGCAGGCAAAGTCCCCAAAGGTCTTCTTCACCTGGCCTCCAGGGCACTGCTTGTTCTGGGAGTAGGTGCCGAAAGGCCGCGGGCACCATAGCTGGATGTGGGAGAAGGTGTTCTGATCCATCACTGTCTCATGGCAAGGGGGCAGGGGGGAAGGCGGCCCTTCCTTTCCCCTAGCTCATGGATGCGCAGCTCGTGGGGCCTCCGAGGTGCCTGGGGGAAGAGGAAAAGAAGAGAAATCAGCCGGCTTGCAATCGCAACAGGCGTGTGCTTTATTTCCGCGCAAGGATGTCACGAGGGGCGCAGAATTCAGCTTTCCGGCAGGCGGGAGAGGAAATAAGCTTTCCGGTTTTGAAAAGGCACCCTCAGGTTTCTAGCCCTCATGGTGTGAAAGCAAAAGGGCAACCGTTAGCAGTATGTCAGGAGCCACACAATAGACCGCTGCATTGTTCCTTACCTAGTACCAAATTGTGGGACAGCGTAATAAGAATACACCATGCCTGGATAGCTCAGTTGGTTAGAGCATGGAGCTGATAATGCCAAGGTTGCAGGTTCGATCCCTGTGTGGGATAGCTGAATATGCCTGCCTTGCAGGGGGTTAGACTAGATTATCCTCAGGTCCCTTCCAACTCTGCAATTCTATTATTATTGACTGTTATTTTAATCACACATCGTATTTCAGACCCATAGTATATCTATCTACCTAGCTAGCTAGCTAGCTACCTAGCTACCTAGATCCATCACAGAACGGGGTGTGGCACCAGAAATGGTGATTTCTCAAAGGTTATTAATTATTATTATTATTAATATTATTATTATTATTTTGTTAATCATATTTGCATACCGTCCTATACCCGTAGATCTTGGGGCGGTTCGTGACATAAAACTGCAATATGAAAAACCCGGCGTACGAAATACAAATACCACCCCTCCCCTTCCACGACACATCGGATCTCAACCAACCAAAGGCCTGGTTGAAGAGGAACCTTTTCGACTGGTGCCTAACGAAGGTACCAGGTGAGCATCCCACAAGTGGGGAGCCACTGCGGAAAAGGCCCCGTTCTGGGGGGGGGGGCCATACATACGGGGGCCATTCCCTCAACCCCGGCAAATTGAAAATCAACGCTTTGGTTTCAGGTCTCAGAATCTCATGATTGGAGCAAAGAAAGGCGACGAACTGGCAAAGGTTGCAGAAGCGTTTGTGGGGGGGGGGAGGCGTCGGGAGGCCTGAATCGCTCTCTCGGAGCCCCTCCACCCACTGCGTTCATACACCAGCGACTACCTGCTCTAGTTATCTCCCGCTTGGACTACTGCAACACGCTCTACGTGGGGCTACCTTTGAAGGTGACCTGGAAACTGCAGTTAATCCAGAATGTGGCAGCTAGACTGGTGACTGGGAGTGGCCGCCAAGACCACATAACACCGGTCCTGAGAGATCTGCATTGGCTCCCAGTACATTTCTGAGCACAATTCAAAGTGTTGGTGCTGACCTTTAAAGCCCTAAACGGCCCCAATCCTGTATACCTGAAGGAGCGTCTCCACCCCCATCGTTCAGCTGAGATCCAGCACCGAGGGCTTTCTGGCGGTTCCCTCACTGCGAGAAGTGAGGTTACAGGGAACCAGACAGAGGGCCTTCTCGGTAGTGGCGCCTGCCCTGTGGAATGCCCTCCCATCAGATGCCAAGGAAATAAGCAGCTATCCTATCTTTAAAAGACATCTGAAGTTTTTAATATTTAATGCTGTACAGTGGTACCTCGGGTTACATACACTTCTGGTTACACACGCTTCAGGTTACAGACTCCGCTAACCCAGAAATAGTGCTTCAGGTTAAGAACTTTGCTTCAGGATGAGAACAGAAATCGTGCTCCGGCGGCCCGGTGGCAGCAGCAGGAGGCCCCGTTAGCTAAAGTGGTGCTTCAGGTTAAGAACAGTTTCAGGTGAAGTACGGACCTCCGGAACGAATTAAGTACTTAACCCGAGGTACCACTGTACTGTTTTTAACATTTGATTGAGAGCCGCTCAGAGTGGCTGGGGAAACCCAGCCAGATGGGCGGGGTATAAATAATAATTATTATTATACCTGAGCCCCTCACCCCATGCACACCTTTGTCCCTGGCTTCCTCACCCGCTTCCCCACCCCACAGTCTGACCAGCTGTGGGCGACGCAGGCTGTTCCCCACCCACCCCAGAGAGCCTGCTCTCTGGCTGGCCAGCTCAGGTTCTTCTGGCCTCCTGCTGCATAATTTACTCCAGGCTTACAAGGGAAGAAGGGAGGATCCTATTACAGTGTTGTAAAGGGCAGGACAGAGGCAGCCGCTGGGGCACAGATGGGGCTGGCTGGCTGGGGAGGCAGCTGAAGGGCCAGCTGTCTGGGCAGGAGCTATGGGGCAGAGAGGCTCGACAGCAGGGGCAAGGACAGAGGTTCAGTGTTTCAGGGAAGGTGCCCCCTGTTACCGCCTGCCTTCTTCGGGCGGGGGATTTTTAATTTTCGCTTTGCATTTGTACCCCACTTTCCCAACAACGAAAGCTGAGCTCAGAGCTCACAGTCGCGTCGGGAAACAAGCGTTGCAATTCCCACTATAAGACTCCGGGGTTCCTCGCACAAATGCTTTGAGAAAGCAGTGGGCTGGACCCAAAAACTGGGTCCAAAAAATGATCGTTTATGCTGAATTAAGATAGCCTATCCAAAAAATTAGGGATGCGGGTGGCGCTGTGGGTTAAACCACAGAACCTAGGACTTGCCGATCAGAGGGTCGGCGGTTCGAATCCCCGCCACGGGGTGAGCTCCCGTTGCTCGGTCCCTGCTCCTGCCAAGTGCAAGTAGATAAATAGGTACCGCTCCGGCGGGAAGGTAAACGGCGTTTCCGTGCGCTGCTCTAGTTTGCCAGAAGCGGCTTAGTCATGCTGGCCACATGACCCGGAAGCTGTACGCCAGCTCCCTCGGCCAATGGAGCGAGATGAGTGCCGCAACCCCAGAGTCGGCCACGACTGGACCTAATGGTCAGGGGTCCCTTTACCTTTACTATCCAAAAAACTAAAGAACAAACCAAGGAAAGAATTCATTTCAAAATGGGAAGTATTTAAAATATACTTGAAAATGAATGATACTGACCTAAAATCCGTAGCAGCATTTGAATAACTCCAGCAATATCGTTTACTAGTTATACGACTTAACATATTTTGAACATGTTTTGAGATGACAGTAATAAAATGTACTGGCAGTAAAGAATGGTAATTTGATTTATGGAGTAGATGGGAAGTCAGGTTTCAAAAGAAGAGACCATGACAGTGTAAGGATTATGAAATTTATATTAATTCTCTATGTATGGCGCGACTGATGGTACTTTCACTTTGGTTAATTTTGTCCTTTTTTCTTGTGTGTTGAGCAAATAAATTAAAAAAGGGAGAGAGAAAGCTGTGGGCTAGGACAGGGCTCCCCCAAACTTTGGGGGATGTATGGCACTTCTGGAAATCTGGGTCAAAGGAGGAGGGAGGGAGAACCACGCACGGCACCTTGAGCTCACCAGAGGAGAAGATGGGATAGAAATTCAATAAGCAAACAAATCAAAATAAAAATATGTTATCAGTGCCCACCTAGGAAATTTGCATGTGGTGGGGGGAGCCTTCCAGCCCCAGAGATGCAAGGCTGCAGACACGGGCTCATATTAGTTAGTTAGTTCCTTCTTTCTTTGAAACCTTGCCAGAGCTTTAAAGGGAGGTCCGCAAAGCAAGCTCACCCTGGCCACCCACTTCGTGTGGGTTGGGGCCGCCTCCCAATACCGGAGCGATCAGAGGCATGAAACAGGATTAAAGGCCTCTGGGTTCTCCTATTAAAGCTCACAATCATCCCCTTGCCCAGAGAGTCAGGAGCGACAGATTCATTTGCACAGAGGAAACTACAAAGGTTTGTGCAGAGTGCAGTATAGTGTCTTCCTTTACCCCCATCTTAATTAAAGCGGGTGGCGCTGTGGTCTAAAACTACAGAGCTTGCCGATCAGAAGGTCGGCAGTTTGAATCCCCGCGACGGGGTGGGCTCCCGTTGCTCGGTCCCTGCTCCTGCCCACCTAGCAGTTCGAAAGCACGTCAAAGTGCAAGTAGATAAATAGGTACCACTCCGGCGGGAAGGTAAACGGCGTTTCCGTGCGCTGCTCTGGTTCGCCAGAAGCGGCTTAGTCGTGCTGGCCACATGACCTGGAAGCTGTATGCCGGCTCCCTCGGCCAGTAAAGCGAGATGAGCGCTGCAACCCCGGAGTTGGCCACGACTGGACTTAATGGTCAGGGGTCCCTTTCCCTGTACATATTTGCTCCTCTTCAGCCAGTTAACTGAAGGAGAGCAATAGATGAGAGGAGGGAGAAACCAAATTCAAAGTGGATCCACTCCTTTGCCAATTTGGAAGTGCTTTTTTTCGGGAAGAGAAGAATCATAGAATCATAGAGTTGGAAGAGACCACAAGGGCCATCGAGTCCAACCCCCTGCCAAGCAGGAAACACCATCAGAGCACTCCTGACATATGGTTGTCAAGCCTCTGCTTAAAGACCTCCAAAGAAGGAGACTCCACCACACTCCTTGGCAGCAAATTCCACTGTCGAACAGCTCTTACTGTCAGGAAGTTCTTCCTCATGTTTAGGTGGAATCTTCTTTCTTGTAGTTTGGATCCATTGCTCCGTGTCCGCTTCTCTGGAGCAGCAGAAAACAACCATTCTCCCTCCTCTATATGACATCCTTTCATATATTTGAACATGGCTATCATATCACCCCTTAACCTCCTCTTCTCCAGGCTAAACAAGCCCAGCTCCCTTAGCCGTTCCTCATAAGGCATCGTTTCCAGGCTTTTGACCATTTTGGTTGCCCTCCTCTGGACACGTTCCAGTTTGTCAGTGTCCTTCTTGAACTGTGGTGCCCAGAACTGGACACAGTATTCCAGGTGAGGTCTGACCAGAGCAGAATACAGTGGCACTATTACTTCCCTTGATCTAGATGCTATACTCCTATTGATGCAGCCCAGAATTGCATTGGCTTTTTTAGCTGCCGCGTCACACTGTTGGCTCATGTCAAGTTTGTGGTCAACCAAGACTCCTAGATCCTTTTCACATGTACTGCTCTCAAGCCAGGTGTCCCCCATCTTGTATTTGTGCCTCTCATTTTTTTTGCCCAAGTGCAATACTTTACATTTCTCCCTGTGGTGCCAGACTAGCATAGGGGCAGATAACTCCAGATGTGTCCCAGGGCCAATGGTCTGGGGTGATGGGAACTCTAGTCCAAAACATCTGGAGGGTGGTAACCACAGGACTAGGAAACCAACCTGCAAATATCAGGAAAGATTCTGCAGCAGCTGCAGTGGCTGTTGCCCGTCTCTGTTCTGTCCACCTTTAGGGCTGAGCGATATCTGGTTTCCAACATCACGATATATCGCCAGCTAAACATCGTGATATGTATCACGATGTCTGTACAGTAGTACCTCCGGTTACGTAACCCTCTGGTTACGTAAACTTCGGAATGCATGCGCAGCAAACCTGGAAGTATTTTACCGGGTTTTGATGCGCGCACATGCACAGAAGCGACCCCCCCCGGTTGCAAAAACCTCGGGATCCAGCCAGACGTCCGGAATGGATCCCGCCCACACCGGAGGTACCACTGTAATAAGCTATGGAGAGGTCTTGCCTGGCTTCACGGCTTTCCCCACATTGTGGTTTTTGCAACGCACACACAAAAACATTACGATTCAAAATACAATGCCGGGTCAAAAGTTATGAAACCAGTGTCATGATATGGGCTTGAAACCGGTTTGGGACAATATATCGCCCAGCCCTAACACACATCCTGATTCGTGATGTATTGACAAGTCGAAAGCAATGAAACTGTTATCACAATACAATGGTACCTTGGAATGAGAATGGGATCCGTTCCGGAGCCCCGTTCACATCCTGAACAGAACGTAAGACGCGTCTGCGGGTCGTGTGTCGATGCTTCCGCGCATGACATCATTTTGACCATCTGCGCATGCGCGAGCCGCGAAACCTAGAAGTAACGCGCCCCGTTACTTCCGGGTCGCCGCGGAGCGCAACCCGAAAATACTTATCCTGAAGCGTATTTATCCCAAGATATGACTGTATGGACTTCAAACTGGTTTTGGACAATACAGCGGTACCTCGGGTTACATATGCTTCAGGTTACAGACTCCGCTAACCCAGAAATAGTGCTTCAGGTTAAGAACTTTGCTTCAGGATGAGAACAGAAATCGTGTTCCGGCGGCGCGGCGGCAGCAGGAGGCCCCATTAGCTAAAGTGGTGCTTCAGGTTAAGAACAGTTTCAGGTTAAGTACGGACCTCCGGAAGGAATTAAGTACTTAACCCGAGGTACCACTGTATATCAATACACTGACCAGCACTTTAACCCTCAATCCGTTTTGCTTCTGAGCTTTTGACACACGGAGGTGGTTGCTGGTCATGCAAATAGGTCTGACATGAGGACGGGGATGGGTGCAATGGCCACTGAGGTCAAAAGCAATGATGTTTATCCATGTGAGATGTCCCCCCCCCCCCAACCTGGTGCCCTCTGTATGTTTTGGATGAGAACTCCTGCCAGCCTCAGTCAGCACTGCCCAGGAGAGCCAGGTGGGTGAAGACTGATGTCTGCAGTCCCTAGAGGCACTTTGAGACTAGGAGGGGCCTGTCAGCTGAAAGCCTGCAGGTTCCTCCAAGACCACCTATCACTTTTCCCTTCCTCCTAAGCTTTTTGGTGGCGCCGGCCACACTTACGGAGTAACAGCGACTCCAGAGGAGAAAACGGGCAGGCAAAATTGCACCGGAGCAGGATGCTAATAAGAGCGGTAGTCTCGTAATCTGGTGAACCGTGTTCGCTTCCCCGCTTCTCCACATGCAGCTGCTGGGTGACCTTGGGCCAGTCACACTTCTCTGAAGTCTCTCAGCCCCACTCACCTCACAGAGTGTTTGTTGTGGGGGAGGAAGGGAAAGGAGAATGTTAGCCGCTTTGAGACTCCTTAGGGTAGTGATAAAGCGGGATATCAAATCCAAACTCTTCTTCTTCCTCAACCTCGGCCATCCAGATGTTTTGAGACTACAATTCCCAGCATCCCTGACCACTGGTCCTGCTAGCTAGGGATCATGGGAGTTGTAGGCCAAAAAAACATCAGGAGGGCCGAGGTTGAGGAAGCCTGGCCTAGAGTCTTAGGTCCCTGTAAGGCCAAGCTTGTGGGAAGCATCCCCAGCTGCACATGACTCACAAAATTCTACTTCTCAAAGTAGCTGGACCATTCCAGATTGCAGGATTTTTTTGTGGGGGAGGCGTCTCACGGCTGAATGTTTCCCCACACAAAAAAATGTTACGTGCACACAGAAAATGGACATATCAGGGAAAGCAAGCAGATGCAAGGCTTCTCCAGAGTTTTTGCAGAGGATTTCCCCCACCCATCCACATTCCATGAACCAGGGTCCCCCATCGCCAGGGACATTGGATGCCCTCCCACCAAAAGCACTCCTATGCAGATAATCTGCAGAAGTCAGCTGGCACCAGAGCATTTTCCACTGCCCCACCATCCAGGGCAAAGGGCACCTTTTCCCACCCGAGGGCAGCACGACTGGACCTAATGGTCAGGAGTCCCTTTACGTTAAAGCTAGGTAGTTTCTGCAGGTGCTCCCACACGCCTCTCCATCATCATCCCCCACTTGCAAGCCAGAGGAACGGTCAGGGTTCAAGGGCAACTTTCAAGCAAAGGAAGAAACACTTGGGGTGCAAAGCAAGGCGCTGAGGAATGCTGCCTGGGGAGAGTTCGGAGAGGCGTGGAGGGACACATCTGGCCCCTGATAGGTTCCTTATCCCTACCTTAGAAAGCGATATCATTTAGCATGCATATTTTACTGGCAGAAGCTAAAAAAAATTGCAACTCTCAAGTTGTTCTAACATTGCTTTTGCACTAGGCATCAACTTGTCGCTTGATTATTATTTGCTTAAAGGTAAAGGGACCCCTAACCATGAGGTCCAGTCACGGACGACTCTGGGGTTGCGGCGCTCATCTCGCTTTATTAGCCGAGGGAGCTGGTGTACAGCTTCCGGGTCATGTGGCCAGCATGACTAAGCCGCTTCTGGCGAACCAGAGCAGCGCACGGAAACGCCGTTTACCTTCCCGCCGGAGCAGTACCTATTTATCTACTTGCACTTTGACGTGCTTTCGAACTGCTAGGTTGGCAGGAGCAGGGACCGAGCAACGGAAGCTCACCCCGTACGGGGATTCGAACCGCCGACCTTGTGATCGGCAAGCCCTAGGCTCTGTGGTTTAACCCACAGCGCCACCCGTGTCCCTATATTATTTGTTTACTCGTTGCATTTATCACCCACCTGATTCGCTCCATGGAGCTCAAGGCGGAGTATGAAGTTCTCCATCTCCGCATTTAATCCTCACTACAACCCTGGAAGAGACTCTTGAGAGTCCCATGGACTGCAAGAAGATCAAACCTATCCATTCTGAAGGAAATCAGCCCTGAGTGCTCACTGGAAGGACAGATCCTGAAGCTGAGGCTCCAAGACTTTGGCCACATCATGAGAAGAGAAAGACTCCCT
This sequence comes from Podarcis muralis, assembly GCF_964188315.1. NCBI lineage: Eukaryota > Metazoa > Chordata > Lepidosauria > Squamata > Lacertidae > Podarcis > Podarcis muralis. The sequence continues at coordinate 85,044,302 of NC_135661.1, forward strand.
GGAAAAGACCCTGATGTTGGGAAAGATGGAGGGCACAAGGAGAAGTGGACGACAGAGGACCAGATGGTTGGACAGTGTTCTCGAAGCTACCAGCATGAGTTTGACCAAACTGCGGGAGGCAGTGGAAGACAGGAGTGCCTGGCGTGCTCTGGTCCATAGGGTCACAAAGAGTCGGACACAACTAAACAACTAAACAACAACAACAATGTTGTGTTACTAATATAGGACACATCATTGGCTAAGGCGCATTGTTAATAACTAACTTCTTAAATGGATTTTGTTTCCCCCACATGGGGAAAAAGAGCACCGGCCAGTTATGTGAGAGACTTTCCCTCTTTGGGGATATCTCCCGTAGCTACAGTTTGACCCCTTGCGAAACAGGCTTCAGAGGGGAGAGTGAATTATGCGCCAAGCCCAAACGACATCAGTGTTAGAAATTAGGCGGGCGCCAGGCGCGTTTTGCAATGGACACAGTCCAACTGCACCCACATGGAGATCTCTGGATGCCAGGTTGGCAACAAACATCTCCATCTGGCTGGCCCCTCTGGCTTTCTTGAGCAGGTAAGCAGAAGGGCCTATTTATTGCATTTACATCCCAGCCTTTTCTCCAAGGGGTACATGGTTCCACACACTCCCCTCAGTTAAACCCCATGACGACCCTGTGAGGTAGGCTAAGAGGCTGTGACTGACTCCAAGGTCACCCAGCAAGCTTCCTGAGTGGGGATTTGAACCCTGATCTCCCAGGTCTTAGCCTGATACTCTAACCCAGTGTTCCCCAACCTTGGGCCTTCAGCTGTTTTTGGACTACAACTCCCATTATCCCTCGCTAGCAAGACCAGTGGTCAAGGATGATGGGAATTGTAGTCCGAAAACAGCTGGAGGCCCAAGGTTGGGGAACACTGCTCTAACCAATACACCACACTGGCTTCCCACAGCTCTTCTGCTACGGTGCAGCTATATAAATTAAGTAGGTAAATAAATACAGTGGTACCTCGGGTTACATACGCTTCAGGTTACATACGCTTCAGGTTACACACTCCCACTAAGCCAGAAATAGTGCTTCAGGTTAAGAACTTTGCTTCAGGATAAGAACAGAAATCGTGCTCCGGTGGCACAGCAGCAGCAGGAGGCCCCATTAGCTAAAGTGGTGCTTCAGGTTAAGAACAGTTTCAGGTTAAGAACGGACCTCCGGAACGAATTAAGTACTTAACCCGAGGTACCACTGTACAGTGGTACCTCTGGTGGCGAACGGGATCCATTCCGGAGCCCCGTTCGCAACCTGAACAGAACGCAACCCGCGTCTGCGCGTGCACGGGTCGCAATTTGCCGCTTCTGCGCATGAGCAGAACGTCATTTTGAGCATCTGCGCATGCGCGAGCGGCGCAACCCGGAAGTAACCCTTTCCGGTACTTCCGGGTCGCCACAGTACACAACCTGAAAACGCTCAACCTGGTATGACCGAGGTATGACTGTATGGGGGAAGAAAAATGTCACTTAGAGAAGGATCTGAAATATTTTCCATGAAGCTTGAATTTGTTTTGTTCTAGGTTGTTTTATATGATGTTTTAATGTTTGGAAACCGCTTTGCGATAGAGATAGATAGATAGATAGATAGATAGATAGATAGATAGATAGATGATAGATATTGATAGAGATAGATGATAGATAGATAGATAGATAGATAGATAGATAGATAGATGATAGATAGATAGATAGATAGATGATAGATAGATAGATAGATAGATAGATAGATAGATAGATAGATAGATATAGATGATAGATAGATAGATAGATAGATAGATAGATAGATAGATAGATAGATAGATAGATGATAGATAGATATTGATAGAGATAGATGAGAGATAGATAGATAGATGATAGATAGATAGATAGATAGATAGATAGATGATAGATAGATAGATAGATGATAGATATTGATAGAGATAGATGATAGATAGATAGATAGATAGATGATAGATATAGATAGATGATAGATATTGATAGATAGATAGATAGATGATAGATAGATATAGATAGATAGATGATAGATGATATAGATAGATGATAGATAGATAGATAGATAGATGATAGATATTTATAGATAGATGATAGATAGATAGATAGATGATATAGATAGATAGATGATAGATGATAGATAGATAGATAGATAGATAGATAGATAGATAAACAGATGAATGAAATGAACAAAAACAACAACAACATCAAACCCCATTGGTGGGGGACGGAATGGTGCCCAGGCATTCTGTTGTGACTCCTGTAACCTAGGTTTAAGGTGCCATTTGGCGATTAGTTTATGCACCTGAATTTCTAACACCGCTTGCAACAATTGCATCCAACCTTCAGCACTGAATGAATGGAGTCATGTGAAATAACTACAGATAGGTAGACACACACACACACTTCCAAGGTGGCCCCCAATCAACTTGCCGTCCCACCTGCCCAGAGTCCCCAAACTGGCAATCTGCCCAAGGCTGGCTTCTACTTCTGAAGCGCAAGGGTGCTGCCTCGCTTATAGCCGAAACAGCAGACCGAACCCCTTTTCTTAAGGCAAATGGAGGTTATGTTCGAAGTCTGCCTCTCCCCACTGCCCTCTTGCGAAGTCATCCAAGTCCTGGGGAAGCCCACGTGGGGGAAAGGTGGGGGGCAGCAGCGTTGGCCAGCCCGGGGCTCTCCAGGACCCCAGGGTGGCGAGCGCCGCCTTTGAGGGGTTCGCAAGAGGAAGCCCACCGGAGTCAACAAGTGCAAGGGGTGCGACCCATGCAGAACCCCCCAGGGAGTCTTCACACCCACCCTCCACCTCCTGCGCCGACTCGGGCCATGAAGACAAACTTGGGTGCTGTGCCCCTTGCCCCCACGGCTCCTGGGGTCTAGTTCTGCCAGGGCCCCGATCCTTTTGCTCAAATAAGGGAGGGGAGCAAGCGCTACAAAAGGAACAATGTCCTTCCAGGAAAAGGACCCGGCGCCTTTGAGATGGGTGGGAGCCCGGCACCGACGACACCACCCACGCAAGGTGTCAACTCGCCCGGGCAAGCGCCCAGGGGACAGCTCTGCACCCCTTGCACCCCAGCGCCAAGGCTGCAACCCGCAACACAGCTCTTTGCAAAGAAGAGGGGGGGGAAGTCATGCATTTTGGGGAAAAGGGGGGCGGGGAGGCCTCGCCAGGCCAAGAGTCCCTTCTGCACCCCAAGAGAGGGGGGGCGGAGGCAACAACCGCACACTATATCCCAGGGTTCTTACCTGTTACTCCCAAGCCTGGGGTGGGAGGAGTGGGTGTGATCTGGAGGAGGCCTCCGCTGAAACCTACATCCCTGCTTTGGGGCCTGGAAAAACCAGCATGAAATAAAACAAAACAGATCCACAGGTTGCAAAGGATGTTTTTCCTTCCGTTTTTTTTTTCTTAACCCCCCCCCTTTTTTTTTGCAAACACTGCTTAGAAAAGGGGGGGAGGATCAGTTTGTAAAAAAGAAAAGCAGGGAGAGATATTGGGATTTTGCAAGCAATCAAAGCTTAACCCCCCCCCCTTTTGCTCTGTGTGTGTGTGTGTGTGTGTGTGTGTGTGTGTGTGTGTGTGTGTGTGTGTGTGTGTTACTGCTCCCTTAAAGGGCCAGCACGCCAATTCCACCGGCCCCTACATGCCCCCCCTTGCAATACAATAGGGACCTTTAATCCATCAGATTGCAACTCTCCCTCCTGCCCCCCCCCTCCGCGCACCATCCGCGGGGCTCAGCCATTTGTTGACGGGCATATGCATGGCGCCCGGCAGCCAATCGGAGGGCCGCGTTTGGGGCATGCCCATATATGGATGACAGCAGAGTCTCAGCCTACCCAGGCTTGTTGTTTTGCGTGTGTGTGTGTTTTTTAAATCCCCACTCCCTTGCAAGGGACCGTCTAGAAAGTGCAGAATGCGAAGCAGGAGGAAGAATAAGGAGGGGACTCTAAGGGAGCAGCGATCATTCCCAAGCCTGACCGAACCATCGGAAAGAATGCAAACCCAGGATAAATAAATAAGTTCTGGGGCCCAAGGCTCTCAGGATGTCAGGGAGGGGAATTGTCGCTGGTGGGAAACTCTGTATATACTCAGGGGGCTAAATATGCTAAACCCCACATTTAAAAGAAAATAATAATAATAATAATAATAATAATAATAATAATAATAATAATTTATATCCCGCCCTCCCCAGCCAAAGCTGGGCTCAGAGTGGCTAACAACAATAAAAGTAAGACAGCATTCTAAAATAATTTTAAAATCAATTCAAAATCAAATTAATGGCAACCATTGGGCTTGTGTTGTTGTTTTTTCAACAGCAGGGAGAACCAGTGGCGTAGCGTGGGTTGTCAGCACCCGGGGCAAGGCAAGTAATTTGCACCCCCTAACCCGTGGATTTGCGCCCCCTAACCCTAACCCCCAGATGTTGTGCCCGGTGCGGCTGGCCCCCCCTGCACCCCCCACGCTACGCCACTGGGGAGAACACTCCTCCCACCCCAGGCTCCCACCTGGGAGTAACAGGTAAGAACCCTGGGAGATGGTGTGCGGTTGTTGCCTCCCCCCCCCCCTTCTTGGGGTGCAGATGGATTCTTGAGCTGAGATCCCGGAAAGGGACTCTTGGCCTGGCGAGGCCTCCCCGCCCCCCTTTCCCCCAAAATGCATGACTTTTTTCCCCTCTCTTCTTTGCAAAGAGCTGTGTTGCTGGGGTTCAAGGGGTGCAGAACTATCCCCTGGGCGCTTGCCCGGGCAAGTTGACACCTTGCGTGGGTGGTGTCGTCGATGCCGGGCTCCCACCCATCTCCAAGGCGTCGGGTCCTTTCCCTGGAAGGACACTGTTCGCTTTGTAGACTCCGCAAGCGCTTGCTCCCCTCCCTTATTTTAGTAAAAGGATCGGGGCCCTGGCAGAGCTAGATCTCAGAAGAACTTCTGGCACGCAGAGGCGGAGCTGGCGGGGAACCCTCTGCTGAAACAGCCGCTTGTAAGTCTCGATAGTTCAACACATCGTTGACCTATGGAACTCACACACACAGAAGGCAGCGATGGCCACCAACCTAATAATAATAATAATAATAATAAATTTTTATTTATATCCCGCCCTCCCCAGCTGAAGCCAGGCTCAGAGTGGCTAACAACAATAAAAGTAACACAGTTTACATAAAATCATAATCATTTAATTGAAATACATTCTAAAATCAATTCATTCTAAAATCAAGAGTCAAATTAATGGCAACCATTGGGCTAGAGTTCTGTGAGGATTACCGAAGGAGGGGGTCAGACTGCGCCTTGGCCAAAGGCCAGGCGGAACAACTCTGTCTTGCAGGCCCTGCGGAAAAGCCCTGGCTCTGGTTGAGGCCAGCCTAACCTCCCTGTGGTACTGAGGGCGTTCTCCTCCTTGCCATTGTAACTGAAAAAATGTTCTCATGTTTTCTTTTAAATGCCAGGTTTGGCAAGGGGCTGTGAAACAGCAGCAGGAAGAGTGCCCCTGAGAACATACAGAGTTTCTCAGCGGTGACAAAACAGAGCCTCCCTGGCGTCCTGAGAGCTTTCACAGCAAACCTGAGCCCCTCAACTTGTTTATTTATTGTAAGCAATGACCAACCTAGACGGCATCTTAAAAAGCAGAGACATCACCTTGCCAAAAAAGGTCCGTATAGTTTAAGCTATGGTTTTCCCAGCAGTGATGTATGGAAGTGAGAGCTGGACCATAAAGAAGGCTGATTGCCGAAGAATGGATGCTTTTGAATTATGGTGCTGGAGGAGACTCTGGAGAGTCCCATGAACTGCAAGAAGAGCAAACCTCTCCATTCTGAAGGAAATCAGCCCTGAGTGCTCACTGGAAGGACAGATCCTGAAGCTGAGGCTCCAATACTTTGGCCACCTCATGAGAAGAGAAGACTCCCTGGAAAAGACCCTGATGTTGGGAAAGATGGAGGGCACAAGGAGAAGGGGACGACAGAGGACGAGATGGTGGGACAGTGTTCTCGAAGCTACCAGCATGAGTTTGACCAAACTGCAGGAGGCAGTGGAAGACGGGAGTGCCTGGCGTGCTCTGGTCCAGGGGGTCACAAAGAGGCGGACACGACTAAACGACTAAACAACAACAACAATGTTGTGTTACCCTGAAGCAGAGCGCCCCGCACTTCCGGAAGCTATTCGCAGCCTAGGGAGCCCTGCGGGAGTTCCCGCGGCTGGGGGGAAGGAATAATTTTTTTTCTTTATCCCCCCCCCCCCGCAAAAAAAACACTAGGTGCGTCCTATGGGCCGGTGCGTCCTATAGGGCGAAAAATATATATTGCTCCTTTTCTCCATGGACACAAAAGATGGCATACAGGATTCTCCGCTTATTCCTGCGAATGTAATTTGCTTTAACTGCTTTTTAATACTGCATTTCTGGCCCTGGGACCTGCTGGTGAAGGGCAGGTGATAAATTTTGCTATTACTGTTGCTCATATTATTTAACCTCACAACAATCCTGTGAGGTAGGCTTAGGCTGAGAGGCAGTGACTGGCCCAAGTCACCCAGTGGCTGAGTGAGGATTTGAATTCTGGTCCCCAAGGTCCTAGTCAGATGATGACTGACCTGTTTGTAGCTGAGATACAAAGCTAACTACAACAGATGCTCTTAAAATGCCCTCAGCTATTTCTTGGTGGAGGGTATTCAGTTCAACAATAACAGTACTGAATAGGGGCCACCTACCTCCCTGAACTGGGACGCGGGTGGCGCTGTGGTCTAAACCACAGAGCCTAGGGCTTGCCGATCAGGTCGGCGGTTCGAATCCCCGTGACGGGGTGAGCTCCCGTTGCTCAGTCCCTGTTCCTGCCAACCTAGCAGTTCGAAAGTACGTCAAAGTGCAAGTAGATAAATAGGTACCACTCTTGCGGGAAGGTAAACAGCGTTTCTGTGCGCTGCTCTGGTTTTGCCAGAAGCGGCTTAGTCATGCTGACCACAAGACCCGGAAAAACTGTCTGCGGACAAACGTCAGCTCCTTCGGCCAGTAAAGCGAGTTGAGTGCTGCAACCCCAGAGTTGTTTGCAACTGGACTTAACTGTCAGGGGTCCCTTTACCTTTACCTTCCTGAAAGCTTTGCTACCGTCTCCTATTGAACCCTTCTCAATACGGTTGCCAAAGTATAACATCTCACTAACTTGGTATTTTTCTGTCTACATGAAGATTTTGCAAGAGCTACTTCAATACGGTTTCCCGATGTGTCTCATCTTTTTAGCCAACATGCTTTCGCCCCCACCAAATCCCTGTGGCAGTGAGTTCCAAAGATCAATGACGTATTGGGAGAGCAATTTTTTGTTGTTGATCCTTTCTTAGAACTGTGTCAGTTTCGGTTCCTTTCTTAGAAATCTTTCGGTTTCAGTTGGAGAAGGAAACAGGGATGTGGAACACACAAAAACACTGCCATGCATTTTTCTAACGTGTTGATTTAAAAGATATATATCACTGGAATAATCTTTGGAACAGCCATGTAAGAAGTAACCTCCATGTAACCTCCTGGAGAAGGGGAGGTTAAGGGGTGATATGATAGCCATGTTCAAATATATAAAAGAATGTCATATAGAGGAGGGAGAAAGGTTGTTTTCTGCTGCTCCAGAGAAGCGGACATGGAGCAATGGATCCAAACTACAAGAAAGAAGATTCCACCTAAACATTAGGAAGAACTTCCTGACAGTAAGAGCTGTTCGACAGTGGAATTTGCTGCCAAGGAGTGTGGTGGAGTCTCCTTCTTTGGAGGTCTTTAAGCAGAGGCTTGACAACCATGTCAGGAGTGCTCTGATGGTGTTTCCTGCTTGGCAGGGGGTTGGACTCGATGGCCCTTGTGGTCTCTTCCAACTCTATGATTCTATGATTCTATGAAGATAGGCTGCTCTTATCACATTATGGCAAAAACAGCAGCCTACCTAGAGGAAGCTTTTGCCAACTTAGTCCAGGTGTAGTTCGGATGTTTTGAATTAAATTACAATGCCTATCATCCCCATCTAACAGGGAAAGTTGCTCTAAAATTACCTGGGATATTCATAGCCAAGGTAAGAGTGAAACTGGAGACATCCCAGTTCACATGCTTACAATTCAGTTTATACACTTCTACCTGGAACGAAGTGAGTATGGGATTGCAATGACAGCTCTCAACAGCAGCAAGGCCATCTGCTGGTCTGCGGCCAACATTTTGCAAAAGGACAGACTGCAGGAGGCTCAGATCCAAGAAAGGCTCACAGCCTCACAAACGCCAAAGGTTAAGCATTTCCCGTCCGTACGCAAGGCAGTGCTCTGCTTCTGGCTCCTCGCCAAGCGCAATGCTTGAAATTAAATCTAGCTGTCAAGCGCTTCATCCGCAACCATGTAATTAACCTGTGTAGCTCGCCAACGCAGAGAGAGAGAGGGAGGGAGCAGGGAAAACTTTAGAGGCTGCAAAACTGCTGCAGTTGCACAAGAGAAGGTGATAACTGCACGGGACGCAGAATTGAACGCTCCGGGGCATTGTCAGACAACCTGACTCACGAGTGCGCCTTTTTAAGTATTTTCAAGGCACTCTGTTCCGAGGTGCCAATCATCTTTCGCAACGAAGCAGCAGAGAGAGTCTGTCAACTCTTTCTGAGCACGCCAGGGTGGTTCAGATCCTCAAATAGCCATGTGATGCTCACTTGGGGAGACCTTGTGCCTGCTTCTCTCTGCCAGTCACTGCCCCCCCCCCCCCCCCGCCTAAGCCTGCTTCACGGGGTTGTTGTTGTGGGGATTAAACAGGAGGGGTGGGAACCATGCAAGCCATCTTGAATTCCCTGGGAAAGGAAGTGATACAGAAATGCAACAAATAAACAAATACAGGGGAGGGAAACAAATAAAGCCCAGCGCTCACAACACATCACAGGCAGAAGTGAAGCCCAAAGGCACTAAAGAAGGTTCAAAAGACAAAATTCCTGATATATTGTCCTAAACTCCGGAAGGGGAGAAGATGGATTAAGTAGAGTGGATGAGGGGCTGGGATTTTGTTTCCATCTGAGGCAAGGCCAACTAGTTTTTGGCTTAGGGTGGTATTCCACCAGCGCCGCCACATATTTCTCTTGTATTCGTGTGGATTAGCTACAGCAACCATTTCTTCCACACACCTTTCTTGTTATTGGATTGGCAAGATGATGGCTCAGTCACTAGAGCACGCGGCTCTCAACCTCAGGGCTGTGGGTTCAAGCCCCATGTTGGGCAAAAAGATTCCTTGCATTGCAGGGGTTGGACTAGATTACCCGCAGGGCCCCTCCCAACTCTGCAATTCCATGGTACCTTTTTTCCAAGTGTGGCAGATTGGACCCTGCTCACTCCTGGCATATAATCTAGTTGAGATCAGAACTGATCTCCTCCAGAAGCTAGGTTCTGAGACTTCAGCTGCATCTGTTCCCAACTGGGCCCGGCCGTTTCCTTAGCATCGAAGCGTAAGATTGTACCCAAGAGTAACTAGCGTGGCAACACCTGCGCAGTGTGCCTTCGTGTTTGATTTACAACCAGTGAAAAAACTGATACGCGTTCCCTCTGTCTCCTTTCTACTTCCTTGTCCAGAGCTCGCAGCTCTCCCCCCCCTCAGCCTTTCCCTATTCCTTTCTCCCATCAAAAGTCAACCCCCCATTGCAGAAGCCCCACCCCGACCCACACAGAGAAAAGCCCCCTGCTTAAACAACGACCACCACATTGAAACAGCTTAGGCATTCCCCGCATGAACTGGGGGCTGGCTCCCTCGCCTCCCCTCAGGTGTGTTGCCACCTTTCCTCTCCTTTCAGCTCTACCTGCTCCTGTGCCTTTGACACCAGCAACCTGCCACACACCACGTGGGAGCAGGGCAACATTTCCTCCGTGTCACCCTGCCAGGAAAAGCCTCAGCTGCTCAACTCTGCGTGTCTGGCAGCTTTCTTTAAAAAAATAATAAAATAAATAAAAAGCAGAGGCGCAGCACTGGTAAGAAAAATGTGGCAACCTTATTTCTACTCCCCACCCCAAATATATTTCCCTTGATAACCTCTTTCCCCACCGCCCCATTCCTGGCCCTCCACGCTTCCTGCCCCTCCCACCCCTTCCCCGCAACACACCTGGCCAGGTAGACAACCTCAGGTGCCTTCCTTACACCAGCAGGTCCTCTGACTTCCGGGTTGGTCGCCGCGCATGCGTCGAGCGCCCAGCCTATCGCTCCGCCCCTCTCCCCTCCGGCTAATCGCTGCCGCAAAGGGTCCTGGGAAGTGTAGTCTTCTCTAATTGGCCGCAGCCCTTTCCTCGCTGAGCCTGGCGTTCTGCGGAGAGGGGGTGTCTGGGAATTGTAGTCCCTGACCATTATGAAAGGTTTTTTTTTCCCCCTCCCAGGGCTTCAGTTCTGAGTTCCTCTGAGCACGTGGCGCTCTCTTTCCCTCCCAAAATGGGACAAAAATTGGGTTGGTTATTTGACGGTGTTATAATAATTCTAAAGTCTCAAACATAGAATCAATATACATAAATACAGTGGATGTTCGGGTTGCGAACGTGATCTGTGCGGGAAGCACGTTTGCAACTCGCAGCGCTGTGTGTGCGCACACACAGGTTGTGATTCGGCGCTTCTGCGCATGCGCAAAGCGCAATTTAGCCCTTCTGCGCATGGGTGACGGCCAAAACCCGGAAGTAACCCATTCCAGTACTTCCAGGTTTCGACGTGTCCGTAACCCGAAAAAGCGCAACCTGAAGCGTCTGTAGCCGGAGGCAGGGACGCGGACTTATAAAAAATATTGGGGGGGCCCGGGAAAGCTCATGAATAATAAATAAGCTCATGAATATGCAAATAAAGTGGCGCCGCCTCCTCGTGAGCGAATAGGGGAGAGCGTGCTGCGCCTAGCCCCATGGAGTCGGCGCCTATGAGAGAGCCAGAGAGAGAGAGAGAGAGAGAGAGCCCGAGAGAGAGAGAGAGAGAGAGAGCGCGCAGCCAAGCCCCCTTCACCGCCTGCCCCCCCCGCCAGCCCCCTCTCCCCTCCTCCCTAGGCGGCAGCTCCGCCATGACCACAAACGGCGGCGGCAGCAGCAGCAGCCGCGCGCGGCCCGGGCTCCCCTCGCCGGCCGCGGGAGCCAAGGCGCGCGATAATTTTTTAAATTATTGGGGGGGCTCCGCCCCCCCAATAAAATTTTTGAGGGGGCTCGGGCCCCCTCAGGCCCCATGGGGTCGGCGCCTATGGCCGGAGGTACAGTGGTACCTCAGGTTAAGAACTTAATTCATTCTGGAGGTCTGTTCTTAACCTGAAACTGTTCTTAACCTGAAGCACCACTTTAACTAATGGGGCCTCCCACTGCTGCCGAAGCACAATTTCTGTTCTCATCCTGAAGCAAAGTTCTTAACCCGAGGTAATATTTCTGGGTTAGCAGAGTCTGTAACCTGAAGCGTATGTAACCTGAAGCGTATGTAACCCGAGGTACCACTGTATAACTGTACACACACATCTAAATATATAAACCGTGCGTTTGAAATAGTACAGGAGAGCAATCCTGAAGCCATTTTGACTCTCCCAATGACCTAAAGTATTCCTCTGCAGTAAGGGAGGCAAATGGGGAAAGCCTTCCCATTGCCTTTTCGCTTACAAATCCTGTTTTCAGGGCATATTTGTGTAGGAATAGGCTGGGCCTGTGACCTGGATTCAGGAGCTAAAGTATTAACCATCACAAAAGAATGGCCAGGCTGCCCAGGTAATGCAATCAGTGACCATTATCAGGTATCCTGGCAGGCAGGATTTCCACTGTAGACCGCCTCCTATAACGTATGTATGATGATTTTGGGGTGGTCTCTGGCTAAGGGGGTTGGGCAATGTGAAAAGTCTTTAAATGTTCCTGCACACTTTTGTTCAGGGTCTCTCCCTCCTTGTTAGGAGGGGAGGGAACTCTGTTGCAACAGAAAAATAAATATCTGCCTTCCTTTCCACTGGATCCTGCCTCCATCCATTCTTGTCTGACCGATCATGGACTCAAGAGTCCCATGGGGAGTTGGGCAAGCAAAAGCCAAACCAATTCCCCCCCCCCCCATCAATGGATGGATGGATGACTTGATTCCTATACAGTGGAACCTTGGTTCTTGAACTTAATCTGTTCCGGGAGTCCGTTCGACTCCCAAAACCGTTCAAAAACCAAGGTGCGGCTTCTGATTGGCTGCAGGAGCCTCCTGCACTCAAGCAGAAGCCACGTCGGGACGTTCGGCTTCCGAAAAGCGTTCAAAAACCGGAACACTTCCAGGTTTTTGGGGAGCAAAAATGTCCAAGTACCAAGAGATTTGAGAACCAAGTTACAACTGTACCTCTTAATATGTTAAATCTATCCCTAAGTGGTGTATGGGAAACTGAAGCAACGAGATGCAACTTAGGACAAAATAATTGCATAAAGACACAGTTGCATATAAAAATGGTTACATGAATACAATGTTGCGAATATATAAAAATCGCTATCAATTCTTTTTCTTTCTGACACACTCTTCCTCTCCAGGGCCCAAACAAACTCTCAGCTCACTCACAAAAATCTCACAAAGAGAAGAGGTCCTGGAATTAGTGACGGTTACCCTAATCTCTCACTCTAGACTTGCTTTTTATTGGGAGGTTGTAGCTGCGGGGTTTTTAGGAGCCTAAGGGCAAAGCGTTCCTAAGCATGTACAGAGTGCAGTTTTCCCTTCTGAGAGGAGCAGCTTGGTTTTTTTTAAACTCAGCCCAAGGACAGGGTGCCTTGGAGCATGTGCAAAGTACCCCTCTGTCAGAAGAGTACACCACTCATAGACAGTAAGAAACAGAGAGGAGATAAATCATGAAAACACAGTGAAACTTAATTTTTGCACATTTCTTCAGTGAGGGGGATCTTATGCTTTTGGGTGTGAGGAATTCAAATCTGCTATTATTTTTGTGATTGGACAACATTTAGCTTGACATTCGATGAAGAAGCACATAAACTGCTTTTGAAAAAAACCAAGTAATTTTAATTCTAACTTCTGAAGTTGTCAGGGAATGCTAAATAATAAATATTGATAAAATATAATATAACTGCAAGTACTTGGCAATCATTTTTAATGATCTCTATGCAATTTCCACTCATTTTACTTTCCAAGCAAAACTAAAGTATATTTAACCAAATATAAATTTAACTATATTTACACTATATTTAACCAAAATATCTTTTGAATTCTCTAGTTACGTTATAACTTTTTAGCACCCCTCTCAACGTACCCCACCTCCCCATATTAGAAAGGGAAATGGCAGTGGAAAATGCGAGCCCACAATTTCTCTAACTTCATTAAACAGTCGACACGTGTCTAAAATCCCTGAGAATGAATCAGGACAAATGCTTAATGGTGCACAAATTTGCTTGGAATGCCAGGAGGGGAAAAGGAAGAAGGAACTGTGATAGGAATTTTATGGTCTTAGATATATGGTAATGTTCATAAGTGTACCAACCAAGCACGTACATAGATCAGCACAGGAAGACCAACCTGGAACCATTTTGATTCCTAAACTGAGCAAATGTTTTCTCTGCAAGGTCAAAGTGGGAAACCTCATCATTGCCTCTTTCCTCACAAATCCTGTCTTAAGGGCACATTCAAGATATGAATAAGGTGTAAGCCTGTGACATGGCCCAGGAACTAAGTATTTATCATTACAAAAGACTGGCCAGGCTACCCAGGAAATCCAATCAAGTAGCCTGCCAGACAGGAGATAAACAAGGACAGGAGAAAAACAACATTCAAATTTGTGTTTTAGACCGCCTTTTTTATGATGTAGCTGTGATGTATCTGAGGGGTGGTGTTAGCTTACACCCCTTCTGTGGTGTATGTATGATGTTTCTGGGGGTGGTCTTGATCTACAGTGTGGCAATTTCAAAAGTCTTTATAAGGCCTTGCGCGCCATTTTTCTGGGTTCCTCTTCCTCTCCTGCAGGTGAGGGGAGCACCCCTTTGCAACAGATGAATAAAGATCAAGCTTACTAGCTGCTTTGCTTCTCAATATTCTCTGGTTGGCCTCTGTTATCTTCTCCTACCAATAGGCAACCTCTGTAAGGACTCTATATGGGCTCTTGGATACCCCATAAGGGAAAAGGGCAATTTTTGTTTAAAACAGAACGAAACCCCAATTGTTACCTTTTTCTAGAGAAAAGCAACTGTGGTGTTAATGAGGTTCCAAGGCAGCATGCAACATGGATTCCAGGGAATACTTCCCAAGTAGTTTTCGTGTGGTCCGTCTCAGCTACCTAAGGCTGAAGAGGTCTAGATCCAGCAGGTATCTGTGACAAGGAGCTGCTTCGAAGAGACAGCAGCCAACTTCTCTCCTGAAGGATTGCACTAACCTACAGGACTGGGAGCTGCCCTTTATAGGGCCAGGACTCCAGAGGGAGGTGGTCTTGGAGACAAAGGATGATGAGATTAATGACCATGCGGGGCAGAAAAATGATTAAGTAGTGAGGGACATTCCTCAACAGAAGGAGTTGGGCGGGGAATTCCTGGGGCACCCCAGCTGAGTGAATCAAAGACCACACTCCTGATGAAAATGGGATTAGGAAGGGGTTATCTCACTTCATTAAGGCTCCTTGTGCCTAAACACAAAAGGAGGTGGATATGGGATTAACACAATCTGTGAGTAATGGACCTCCACCCTACAGAAGGACATCGTGCTAAGAAATAAAGAAAGCTTGATTAATTTAAGGAGGGTGTTGTTTTACGTCAGCTTCGGTATTGATTTCTGGGATTGATTTGTTGTTGTTGTTGTTGAGTTGTTTAGTCGTGTCCGACTCTTTGTGACCCCATGGACCAGAGCACGCCAGGCACTCCTGTCTTCCACTGCCTCCCGTAGTTTGGTCAAACTCATGCTGGTAGCTTCGAGAACACTGTCCAGCCATCTCGTCCTCTGTCGTCCCCTTCTCCTTGTGCCCTCCATCTTTCCCAACATCAGGGTCTTTTCCAGGGAGTCATCTCTTCTCATGAGGTGGCCAAAGTAGTGGAGCCTCAGCATCAGGATCTGTCCTTCCAGTGAGCACTCAGGGCTGATTTCCTTCAGAATGGATCAGTTTGATCTTCTTGCAGTCCATGGGACTCTCAAGAGTCTCCTCCAGCACCAGAATTCAAAAGCATCAATTCTTCGGCGATCAGCCTTCTTGATGGTCCAGCTCTCACTTCCATACATCGCTATTGATTAGATCAGGGTTAAATTAGATCCTGCTTCTGGCTCATCTACCGTATTTTTCGCTCTATAGGACACACTTTTTCCCCTTCAAAAATGAAGGGGAAATGTGTGTGCGTCCTATGGAGCGAAGACGCCATAGCCCTGCGACCCTCTCCCGGCTGGAGAGGTAACGCGGGGCTATGGCAGCAGCCTCCATAGCCGAGTGTCACCTCTCCAGCCGGGAGAGCGCGCGCGGGGCTAAAGCAGCCCCCCGCGACCCTCTCCCGGCTGGAGAGGTGACGCGCGTCTATGGCAGCAGCCTCTCTGCTGCGCCTTTCCGCTGCTCCCTGACCTGCTCTTTGGGGCTGGTGGTGGGCTTCCCCCCGCCAGCCCCAAAGAGCAGGTCGAAAGGAACCTGAAGCCTGGAGAGCGAGAGGGGTCGGTGCGCACTGAACGCACCTTAAACGGCACCTTGTTTTAGAGCGGGAAAACAAGAGGGGAAAAATTCTCCCCCTCTCTGTGCAGCGCCTCCTGCCGCTTCACTGAAGGGGCGCTGGGCAGAGAGCCGAAGAATTTTTTCCCCTTGTTCTCCCCCCTCTAAAACAAGGTGCGTCCTATTGTCCGGTGCGTCCTATGGTGCGAAAAATACAGTAACCAAGATCTGTTGCTGTCTCCTCTCACATCTAGCAGTCGGTCCTCTTTGTATCTCACATGCCGTACGTCACAAAGGGGACAGCTCAGTTTGAACAATGTACATGGAAGTGGTGGTTGTGTTCACCATTTCAAAACACTGGTTTGCCTTGACACCAATCCACCCTTGTAGAGGAGCCCAGAGTGCTGTCACCCCTTAGCTAAAGACCCCCCCAAACACCTGTCGGTCAGCTAAATGTGTACACCTGCCTATACCTGTATTCAAGAGACTTGCGGTTCACAAAAGTGACCTTTAGGTCTCTTCCAACTCTCATTTCTATGATTATATGATCTGCCACTAGGCATCTTGCCCAATGTCCATACACAGTGACAGAAATCATTTGTGGCACATTGGAAGCTTGACCAGAAGCAAAACACCATCAGCTCTTTTCCAGTTCATATTTCAGGTCATTTCACTTTTAATTCGTATTCCGCCTTTATATATTGCTACACACAAGGCGGTTGACAGCAACAAAATATACAACAAAGAACACGCGCCTTATAATAATCTGATCCAATACAAAAAGTCGTAATGAAAACATAGCTTTAAAAGGGAATGGTTTATAACAAATAAAGTAACATTCAATCTATTTGAATATAATACAGTGGTACCTCAGGTTAAGAAGGGACGCGGGTGGCGCTGCGGGTTAAACCACAGAGCCTAGGACTTGCCGATCAGAAGGTTGGTGGTTCGAATCCCCGCGACGGGGTGAGCTCCTGTTGCTCGGTCCCTGCTCCTGCCAACCTAGCAGTTCCAAAGCACATCAAAGCACATCAACCTAGCAGTTTGAAAGCACATCAAAGTGCAAGTAGATAAATAGGTACCGCTCCGGCGGGAAGGTAAACGATGTTTCCGTGCGCTGTTCTGGTTCGCCAGAAGCGGCTTGGTCATGCTGGCCACATGACCCGGAAGCTGTACGCCGGCTCCCTTAGCCAATAAAGCGAGATGAGCGCCGCAACCCCAGAGTCAGTCACGACTGGACCT
The DNA here is from genome assembly GCF_964188315.1 of Podarcis muralis. Taxonomy (NCBI): domain Eukaryota; kingdom Metazoa; phylum Chordata; class Lepidosauria; order Squamata; family Lacertidae; genus Podarcis; species Podarcis muralis. Next base: position 85,061,108 of record NC_135661.1, read on the forward strand.
AATGGTCAGGGGTCCCTTTACCTTTACCTTGGGTTAAGAACTTAATTTGTTCTGGAGGTCCATTCTTAACCTGAAACTGTTATTAACCTGAGGTACCACTTTAGCTAATGGGGCCTCCAGCTGCCGCCGCACGATTTCTGTTCTCATCCTGAAGCAAAGTTCTTAACCCGAGGTACTATTTCTGGGTTAGCGGAGTCTGTAACCTGAAGCTTCTGTAACCTGAAGCGTCTGTAACCCGAGGTACCACTGTAGTACCAAAAAAATTCAACTATTGAAAAATATGGTTCTTTTACTGGGTCGCCTCGAGGCGATTCTTACACACACTACAGGTGAGTAGGTGAGTGGCATTTGACACGCCCGCAGGGGCACAAACAGTTTCGGAAGCCTCTCCAAAGATGGGCTGCTAACCTTTTTCACCAGCTTGTCCTTCCAGACAGTCAATAAAAACAGCCGCACGCAATGTGCCATTCACATATCTTGTTATACGAGAGTTTTCGCATCTTCCAGGAATCCACAGCTGCACTGGGAAGTCTCTTCTTACTACCGGCCCGGGCAGCCCCGTATCATGTTTCGGAAAAGCTGACAATCTTCTTCCATATCCTCTGGGATGTCAGAAGACACTGGCGGGGGGGAGGGGTTGCTCAGCAGCTGACTGGGGGGCAACCAGGGCTCGGAAAAGTCTGCCCGGCGACAGCGGACCCCGCAACCTTGTCCTGGGACTTCATCCTGACGGGGACGTACTGAAAAGATTTGGTGCTGATGTGCGTCTGTGGAGCAACTGCTGTGTTGCCAAGGCCGCCGGGGAGGCCCTTTTCTCCCGGGTGTCTGTGGGGCGGAGGATAAGCGACCTTTTTGCGGCGGCTGCTTCGGCTGTGCCAGGAAGCCCAGTGGCTGAGGCTCTGGCCTTGCTTCTCCAGCAGGCTGCTGCCCAGCTTCCACCTCTGCCATGTCCTTTGGATCTGGGATTGGACCTGGAGGGAGAAGAAAGAAAATGGGGGGGGGGGTGATTGGTGGTGCCATGGCAGCCTGTCTAGGACCATCAGAAGCCAATAGAGTGGGACCTCAGGTTACATACGCTTCAGGTTACATACGCTTCAGGTTACAGACTCCACTAACCCAGAAATAATACCTTGGGTTAAGAACTTTGCTTCAGGATGAGAACAGACATCGTGCAGCGGCAGCAGGAGGCCCCATTAGCTAAAGTGGTGCTTCAGGTTAAGAACAGTTTCAGGTTAAGAATGGACCTCCGGAACGAAGTAAGTTCTTAACCTGAGGTACCACTGTAGAAAAAAGACAGTCACAGAACCGAGAAATTGCACAAAAGAAATGAAATACCGTGAATATCCCAGAAACGAGAAGTAATTGACTAGAAATATTATCTTATAGGGGACGCGGGTGGCGCTGTAGGTTAAACCACAGAGCCTAGGACTTGCCAATCAGAAGGTCGGTGGTTCGAATCCCTGCGACGGGGTGAGCTCCCGTTGCTCGGTCCCTGCTCCTGCCAACCTGGCAGTTCGAAAGCACGTCAAAGTCCAAGTAGATAAAAGGTACCGCTCTGGCGGGAAGGAAAACGGCATTGCTCTGGTTCGCCAGAAGTGGCTTAGTCATGCTGGCCACATGAACTGGAAGCTGTACGCCGGCTCCCTCAGCCAATAAAGTGAGATGAGCATCACAACCCCAGAGTCGGTCACGGGTCAGGGGTCCCTTTACCTTTACCTTTTTATTATCTTATAGAATTAAACTAAATAACAAAAATCAAAAAGTTTAAGGAAAAAATTAGAAAAACCTAGAATTGAACAAAGCCTTAACGGGATGCCGGCTACAAACCTCGTTTCACTGAACTATTAAGTTTCCTCAGAAGGAAATAGAGAAATCATAAAAATCATTGTTTAAAATTGTCAGGGAACTGACATCAGAGACACGGGAGAAGGAGAGGGTCTCAGACTCTGCAGGTGAAGGTCCTAGCACAAGGGGGAGACTCAGCTCGGTGGAAGGGGAAGGAAATACGCGTTACACCAAGAGTCCAGGAGAGCAAGGGGAAGAGGAGGTGGAAGGGCTCCGGGATTCTTCCCTGGAAGTCAGTGAAGAGAGCCCAGGCACTCCGCTACCCACGCCCACCCTGCGCAGGAGACTCCCGCGCAATGAGAGGCGGAGACGATTAGGTGTCAAACAGCTTTTATGCTGGCAGAGGTTTAAGAAACGCCCACAGACAGATTCTGCCAGTGACTGAGGCAGTCAAGCGGAGATGGGCTGTGCAGTCCGAAGGATTTAACCAGGCAACCAAGCACCCAAACGGGGTCGGTTTAAGCACGAGTAACTCCAAGCCACTACAAAAATGTTAAAAATTTAAGGTCTAGGACCATCAGAAGAGCTGGATCAGGCCGGTGGCTCATCTGGTGCAGCATCTGAAGGAAACCCTCATGCAGGATTCGAACACAAGCGCCCTCTCCCTTCCTGGGGATTCGAGCAACAGGTATTCAGAGGCAAGAGCACAGCCATTATACAACAAACCATATCGGAAGTACTGTATTTGCCCCCCCCCCCCCCAAAGCAAAACGCTCAACAACGATTTTCACTCTTTGAAATATGGCAACTCTGCTTTTAAAGGCATCCGAATTGGAATTCTGGGTGCCGAAAGAGCAAAAAAGACTACAGTGGTACCTTGGTTCTCAAACACCTTGGCACTCAAACAACTTGGAACCCAAACACTGCAAACCCGGAAGTAAGTGTTCTGGTTTGCGAACTTTTTTTGGAAGCCGAACGTGCTCCGTTTTGAGTGTTATGCTTCTGATTTGAGTGCCACACTTCTGTTTTGAGTGTTATGCTGAAGTCTGTCTGTTTTTGCTATTTATTTTGTGTTTTTGTGGGTTTTCTGTTTTGTTTTTGTGGCTCTGCGGAACCCGGTTCAGCTACCGATTGATTGTGTAACTGCGGTACATTCCTTATTGCTTTCATTTTATGGATCAATGGTCTCGTTAGATAGTAAAATTCATGCTAAATTGCTGTTTTAGGGGTTGTTTTTAAACGTCTGGAACGGATTAATCCGTTTTACATTACTTTCTATGGGAAAGCGTGCCTTGGTTTTGGAACGCTTTGATTTTGGAACGGACTTCAGGAACAGATTCAGTTAGAGAACCAAGGTACCACTGTATTTATGTATGCGACCACAGCTGCACGGATGTTATTGGCCCAGAGATGGAAAGAAGATAAAGCCCCGATATACCGCAAGAATTGAAAAGACTATTATGGCTGCAAGGATGCTGCTTGCCCAGAAATCGGGAAAATGACAAAATGCCTACGAAGGCGGACTGGCAGATGAAACTACTATATTATGCGGAAATGGCAAGATGATTGACTGGGAAAATCAGAAATCAGGAAGATCGAAACTTAGTAGAGATTGGGATAAATATAAAGGTAAAGGGACCCCTGACCATTTGGTCCAGTTGTGACCAACTCTGGGGTTGCGGCGCTCATCTCGCTTTACTGGCCGAGGGAGCTGGCATACAGCTTCCGGGTCATGTGCCCAGCATGACTAAGCCGCTTCTGGCGAACCAGAGCAGCACACGGAAACGCCATTTACCTTCCTGCCAGAGTGGTACCTATTTATCTACTGGCACTTTGACGTGCTTTCAAACTGCTAGGTGGGCAGGAGCTGGGACCGAGCAATGGGAGCTTACTCCATCACAGGGATTCGAACCGCCGACCTTCTGATCGGCAAGCCCTAGGCTCTGTGGTTTAACCCACAGCGCCACCCGCGTCCCACCCCGGGATAAATATCGATTGTATTTAAAAGAACACTGTAAACACTTGAACTCTTTGGCAGGCTTTAAATAACTCTTGCAATGTTACAAAGACTTTGGAAACAATGGAGGGCTGTAATTTGGATGAACTATAATATGCAGTTGACACAGGTATTTGAAGAAGCCATGGAGGGAAGGAGGGAAATACTAAGGTTCTAAGAATCTTGTTTTATTTTCAGTGGGTTCAAGAATGTTAATTGTGTGGTTGATTCTGTAAAACCAAATAAAAATTATTTCGAAAGAAAAAGATAAAGTCCCGAACAGAGAAGAATGGCAGATTCCGAAATGGCAAAAATAATCAGAAGATTTAGAAATGAGGAAGACCAAAATGGGGGAAATTTACAACTTCTCTTAAAAACCATGGTAAACAGTTAAAACCGTTAGTAGGATTGGAATAGGGACGCGGGTGGCGCTGTGGGTTAAACCACAGAGCCTAGGACTTGCTGATCAGAAGGTCGGCGGTTCGAATCCCCATGACGGGGTGAGCTCCCGTTGCTCGGTCCCTGCTCCTGCCAGCCTAGCAGTTTGAAAGCACATCAAAGTGCAAGTAGATAAATAGGTACCGCTCTGGCGGGAAGGTAAACGGCGTTTCCGTGCGCTGCTCTGGTTCGCCAGAAGCAGCTTGGTCATACTGGCCACATGACCTGGAAGCTGTACGCCGGCTCCCTTGGCCGATAAAGCGAGATGAGCGCCGCAACCCCAGAGTCGGTCACGACTGAACCTAATGGTCAGGTGTCCTTTACCTAGGATTGGAATAGCACTTGTAGTTATAATGGTGAATTTTGGATATAACGGAGATGTAAAAGGTTTGGATTATTATAAAAGATGCAGGAGGAAATGACTAACAATAGGACCCACGAAGGAGATTTTTTGGAATCTTGTTTCTATGTTGTATGTTGCACATGTGATTGTAAAAATTTAATTTGCAAAACCAAATTAATAAATTAATTTTTTTTAAAAAAAATTAAAGCCATCCAAATTGGTGGACATTGCTCTAACCATGACATGACGCTGTCTTAGAATTCAGGGGAGAGGGTGTCTCTGAGCACATGCTCAGCCCAGGAGTTTGTGACCAGTACCATGAACAAGCTTAGTAGTCCAAGTTTGCACAAAAAACCCACTCCTAGACTTTGAGCTTATGAATTATGGTGCTGGAATTATGGTGCTGGAGGAGACTCTTGAGAGTCCCATGGACTGCAAGAAGATCAAACCGATCCATTCTGAAGGAAATCAGCCCTGAGTGCTCACTGGAAGGACAGATCCTGAAGCTGAGGCTCCAAGACTTTGGCCATCTCATGAGAAGAGAAGACTCCCTGGAAAAGACCCTGATGTCGGGAAAGATGGAGGGCACAAGGAAAAGGGGACGACAGAGGACGAGATGGTTGGACAGTGTTCTCGAAGCTACCAGCATGAGTTTGACCAAACTGCGGGAGGCAGTGGAAGACAGGAGTGCCTGGCGTGCTCTGGTCCATGGGGTCACGAAGAGTCAGACGTGACTAAACGACTGAACAACAACAACAACAAAGACTTTGAGCCAGCCAGTTCCACGCTTGCACAAGGAGGAGCAGAATGCCTTTCCAATGACCTACCTCTTTATTGACAAAGCAGTAGAGGACGCTCACCAGCAAGCCCTGAAAGAAGAAGAATAATTTTTTTTATTTTAAAAAATGTGACAGGACAGAGGACTGATAACACACTGCAAACTTATAATTGCAGAAGGCTGAAGAGTAGGGTATGCGTGCTCTAAATGATAAGAACACGGATATCAAAGATCTACCCAGTACCTGTAAGGAGTTGAGCAACAACTCAAAGAAGAATTTGACGTATCGCAAGGTGCCCTGGGCATGTTCCTCAGTGACCAGCACAAATACCACCTCATGAATCCCCAGCAGCGGGATGAGGGTCAGCGTTGACTTGGCCAACCTAAAAAGAAGCGAAGAAATGGAGTGAGTTTCTGGGCATGTGTGAAGCGGGGAACTAAGAGGCTTTGCCACGTTGGTCACGCACGCTGTAAATATCCCCACAGAAATCCACAGTGGGTTGTGTTGCGCTGTACACACCTGTGAAAGCCATTTTGTGACATGCCACACCCTCATGGCAGCCATTTTGTGGCTGGCGCCCACATCACTTTCTCATATCCCGAATGTCTGCTCACTAGCCAAAGCAAGGGTTGGGGGAAGAAGCAGAGAAGCTTTGCTCCAGAGGTTGCAAAGTATTTATCTGGATGTAGCTCTCTTGCTTTTGTTCTCATTTGAAGGAAGTTCTACAAGTAAAGCTTGAATTCAACTTATGGGCCTGGGCAATGTTTTATTCCAAAAGGAGTCATTTTTTAATGCATCCAGTTGCTTCCTGCTGTGCATAGTTAATATCTGCAATAAGCCATGGGTGGAATGGGTGCATGTTCTCGTTATCTCTTGCTTGGACTACTGCAATGTGCTCTATGTGGGGCTCCCTTTGAAGGTGACCCAAAAACTACAACTAATCCAGAATGCGGCAGCTAGACTGGTGACTGGGAGCGGCCGCCGAGACCACATAACACCGGTCCTAAAAGACCTACATTGGCTCCCAGTACGTTTCCGAGCACAATTCAAAGCGTTAGTGCTGACCTTTAAAGCCCTAAACAGCCTCGGTCCAGTATACCTGAAGGAGCGTCTCCACCTCCATCGTTTGGCCCGGACACTGAGGTCCAGCGCCGAGGGCCTTCTGGCGGTTCCCTCGCTGTGAGAAGCCAAGTTACAGGGAACCAGGCAGAGGGCCTTCTCGGTGGTGGCACCTGCCCTGTGGAACGCCCTCCCACCAGATGTCAGAGATAAACAACTATCTGACTTTTAGAAGACATCTGAAGGCAGCCTTGTTTAGGGAAGCTTTTAATGTTTAATACACTATTGTATTTTAGTGTTCTGTTGGAAGCCGCCCAGAGTGGCTGGGGAAACTTAGCCAGATGGGTGGGGTATTAAAAATAATAATAATAATTAATAATAATAATAAATTTATTATCAGATAGTTGCTGTTTTTCAAGAAGTCAACTCTTTCTACAAAATGCCTGATTGGGTGACAGGCAATCTCTTGCCTTTCGACTGCCCCGACGATTTCTCACGTACCTGAATTTGTAATCTGTGTAACGCATCTGTTGCGCCCGGAGTTTGGAGACCAGGATCTTGATGATGCGTATGAAGATCACAAAGTTGACCTGGAAAATGGGAAAGAAGGAAAGGGGTCCGATTGGCAGCAACCTCTTCAATCCAGCCGCGTCACCCCTCTGGTGTCTGCCACCGATATCAGCAATGCCACAGGCATATTGACATTAGACAATGGGCACATCCTCAAAAATTGTTTTTTTAGTCTGCCTGTTCCTGCATTGGGGGGGGGGGGGTTAAGAACCACATGACATTCCCTCTGTTCTGTTCACATACCTGATGTCCCAGGGCAAAAAACCCCAACGTTTCTCCTACGTTAGTACAGTGGTACCTCAAGTTAAGAACTTAATTCATTCTGGAGGTCCATTCTTAACCTGAAACTGTTCTTAACCTGAAGCAACACTTTAGCTAATGGGGCCTCCTGCTGCCACCAAGCGATTTCTGTTCTCATCCTGAAGCAAAGTTCTCAACCCGAGGTACTATTTCTTGGTTAGTGGAGTCTGTAACCTGAAGCATCTGTAACCCGAGGTACCACTGTAGTGCAAAAAAGATACAGTGGTGCCCCGCAAGACGAATGCCTCGCAAGACGGAAAACCCGCTAGACGAAAGGGTTTTCCGTTTCGGAGGCGCTTCGCAAGACGAATTTCCCTATGGGCTTGCTTCGCAAGACGAAAACGTCTTGAGAGTCTCGCCATTTCCCCCCCGCTCCCCCCCCCTTTTCTAAGTCGCTAAGCCGTTAATAGCCTTTTAACAGCTTAGCCGCTAAGCCTTTAATAGCCGCTAAGCCGCTAAATCGCTAATCCGCTTAGCCGCTAATGGGCTTGCTTCGCAAGACGAAAAAACCGCTAGACGAAGAGAATCGCGGAACGGATTCTTTTCGTCTTGCGAGGCACCACTGTATTTGATACACTCACATGACACTTTCTCCTTAATACAGTGGTACCTCAGGTTAAGTACTTAATTTGTTCCGGAGGTCCGTTCTTAACTTGAAACTGTTCTGAACCTGAAGCACCACTTTAGCTAATGGGGCCTCCTGCTGCCGCAGTGCTGCCAGAGCACAATTTCTGTTCTCATCCTGGAGCAAAGTTCTTAACCTAAGGTACTATTTCTGGGTTAGCGGAGTCTGTAACCTGACACGTATGTAACCCGAGGTACCACTGTAAATCTTTCTAACCTACTGAGAGGCACCAAGGCTCTGAAAGAGTAAAAGGCAGTTTCTCTGTTCCTCGGCAACTTACAAAGATTGCTAGCAGAATCGGGCAACGAATGATCCACCAATAGCCCATGTTGTCGTTTCTCTCCCAGCATCTGTGGAAGGAGGTGGGGAGCAATTAAAAAGGGGTCAGCAGGTCGAAGGAGGGATGACAACCCCTGTCTACCGATCGGCAATTGCGCCTCGGTTGTCAAACGTTTCGGAAGTCGAAGAGGCTTCCGGAACGGATTACGTTCAACAACTGAGGTTCCACTGTATATAACACCATTAACACACACATGAAGTTTACAAGAATTATACGTAAAAGGCAGTAAAAAATATATAAGATGTTAGAATCAGCAATTATGGAAAGATGCATTCTGACAGAATATAAAAGTTATCAGGAGGCGTTGAAATGTTGAAATGGGAGGGCGCAGTCCATGTTTATTCAAAGGTAAACCCCGCTGTGTTCAACAGGATTTGCTGCCATGTAAGTCGATGCGGGTGGCGCTGTGGGTTAAACCACAGAGCCTAGGACTTGCCGATCAGAAGGTCGGCGGTTCAAATCCCCGCGACGGGGTGAGCTCCCATTGTTCGGTCCCAGCTTCTGCCAACCTAGCAGTTCGAAAGCACATCAAAGTGCAAGTAGATAAATAGGTACTGCTCTGGTGGGAAGGTAAACGGCGTTTCCGTGCGCTGCTCTGGTTCGCCAGAAGCGGCTTAGTCATGCTGGCCACATGACCTGGAACCTGTAGGACGGCTCCCTTGGCCAATAAAGCGAGATGAGTGCCGCAACCCCAAAGTCGGCCACGACTGGACCTAATGGTCAGGGGTCCCTTTACCTTTAAGTCGTTGAGAGCAATTTTATACCACCCTTTCTCCATGGAGTTTACGGAACAAGCACAGCTCTCTTCTCCCTCCCCCTGTTTTATCCGATCCTGTTTTATCCCGTTTTATCCTACATCCCTATAAACTGGTTTCGACCGTTGAGGTTCCCTGGTCCTAGTCTGGCATGATAAATAGCCACTACTCTAGAAGTGCAACCTAAGTTCTTTTAGAACCCTAAGAAAAATATACATCAAATGTGAAATAGAAGATTTTTTTGGCCCAGGTACTTACTCGTTGTTTTCATAGAGGTATCTCACAATCACCCAAGGGATGACAAAAAGGACTGGTGCCCCTGCAAGAGACATAATTAAGAGGACTCAACTAACATATCTGGATAATGGGTACAATTGCCTTCTACCTCTCATGCTTCCCTTTCGTTTTACAGGTAGCTCTGAGCACTGTTGCCTCCATTACTGAGCTTCCCATCCCCTGAATTAAGCTCTCCCGCAATGTTCGCAACCACCACTGCTCTCCCATTGTCTCTTTTCTCATCAGGACTTGGCGCTGGGCGGCTAACTCACCCCATCCGATGAGTAGGTAGCCTGAGAAATAGCTTTCTTCCGAAAAGGCCATTGGTCCTAGCAGGTTGTGTAGATAGAGGCCTTCCACCAGGAGCCAGTAGTAGTTTGCACAGACGCAGTACTGGGTTAAGATCTGCGCCAGCCGGCAGCCGGCCACAGCCTGAAAAGGAAGAGGAGGAGAAGCTGAACGCTCGTTGAAATATACTCAGAGTCGCAAAGTGATTTCATGCTCTTTATTCAGCTCATAGTGGTGAGGAGGAATGAATGAAAGTCCCCTCAAAGTATCTGCTTTATATACATTATTTACACAATGGGCTGCACATGATTGGCTAATTCCGGAATTCTACTGTAAGCCAATCAGGTTGTGGATTCACTTCTATCTGGAGCATGATTGGGTAGTTCCTGCCAACCAATCATACTGCTGCATTGTTCTAGGACCAATCAGACTGCTGCATTCTGAATCCTATTGTTCTAGGACCAATCAGACTGCTACCTTTTGGATCCTATTGTTCTAGGACCAATCAGACTGCTGCAGTTTGGATCCTATTCAACTCAGTACATAACACTTGTTTTTTTGGTTCCCGAGCTCTCGTGGGAGCCGGCTGATTCGCGCCAGAGCGGGACATTTCGGGATGCAATCAGAAGCCCGGAATAGCTTCTGTAATTATCAGGGACTGAGCAGAGGAGGAGAAAAGCAATGACAAACCTAGACAGCATCTTAAAAAGCAGAGTCATCACCTTGCCAACAAAGGTGCATATAGTTAAAGCTATAGTTTTCCCAGTAGTGATGTATGGAAGTGAGAGCTGGACCGTAAAGAAGGCTGATCGCCGAAGAATGGATGCTTTTGAATTCTGGTGCTGGAGGAGACTCTTGAGAGTCCCATGGGCTGCAAGAAGATCAAACCTCTCCATTCTGAAGGAAATCAGCCCTGAGTGCTCACTGGAAGGACAGATCCTGAAGCTGAGGCTCCAATACTTTGGCTGCCTCATGAGAAGAGAAGACTCCCTGGAAAAGACCCTGATGTTGGGAAAGATGGAGGGCACAAGGAGAAGGGGACGACAGAGGATGAGATGGTTGGACATGTGTTCTCGAAGCTACCAGCATGAGTTTGACCAAACTGCGGGAGGCAGTGGAAGACAGGAGTGCCTGGCATGCTCTGGTCCAGGGGGTCACGGACACGACTAAACGACTAAACAACAAGAGCAGAGGAGGAATGGTGGAGACCCCATCCTGACCCTTCCCAGGAGGAGGAAGAGGAAGACAGTTTAGATTTACAACAGGGGTTTGAGGGAGGTCACAGCTCAGAGGCAGATGAGGTGGAAAGTTGGGAGATAATGAGAGAGGAGGAAGAGGAAGTGTCTTTAGAAAGCATTCCAGACTTCCTCCCTTTCCCAGAACCCAGCAAGCCTTGAAAGTAGGAGAGCAACGAGCTCAAAGGCAGAGGGGCACTTATCAGCACCCATAGGAGAGACGATGAGACTGACGAATGAGGAAGTGGGAGAGGCGGGGGGTGGAGATTCACCTGGGACAACGCCATTATCCAAGGGCTGGGTTCTATAGCCTCTCTCTGTAAATACTGAATAAAAAGCAGACGGTAAGGGACATGAGACTAGGGCCCTTCAGGATTTGACCTCCTTCCGTCGGGCCTGTAAGACAGAGCTATTCCGCCTGGTCTTTAATTTGAATTCAGCCTGATCTTTTATTTCCCTTCTCTTCCCTCCCCCTCCCCTTTTATGAAGATCACCCTCTCTGAGACCCCACAGCTAATTCTCCCCTGGCCTCCTCGCTGGCCCAAGTAGGACCAATTCAGCCAGCTAGCCCTGGGAATTATCTTATTTCCCCTAGATTGATTTTTGTGTTTTATTGTTATTCATGTTTTTATGCTATATTTTATGCTGCTTTTATAATTAAGTGTTTTAAATTTGTTGTTAGCCGCCCTGAGCCCGGTTTTTGAACCGGGAAGGGCGGGGTATAAATAAAAATTGATATTATTATTTCATTGTCTTTCTCCGTTTCTGGGCAACTGGCCATGGGAGTCGCTGGCAGCGGCCTGACAGTAATTCTGGGATGTCCCACTTAAATTGGGACAGTTGAGCGGCACACAATGTCCCATTTAGTCCAGCATCTAATTCTCACAAACAGATGCCTGGGATAAAACTATCAGCAGGATCTATGCACAAGAGCCCTCTCCCCTCCCTCGATTTCCAGCAACAGCCTTCTGCAGGAGTAAGTTCCATAGTTTATGGAACATCTCCACCTCCATCGTTCTGCCCGGACACTGAGGTCCAGCTCCGAGCACCTTCTGGTGGTTCCCTCGCTGCGAGAAGCCAAGTTACAGAGAACCAGGCAGAGGGCCTTCTCGGTGGTGGCACCCGCCCTGTGGAATGCCCTCCCACCAGATGTCAAAAAGAAAAAAAACTACCAGACTGTTAGAAGACATCTGAAGGCAGCCCTGTTTAAGGAAGCCTTTAATGTTTAATAGGTTATTGTAGAAAGGAGTACGACAAGGCTGTATTTTGTCTCCCTGCTTATTTAATTTATATGCAGAATACATCATGCGAAAGGCTGGGCTGGATGAATCCCAAACTGGAATTAAGATTGCTGGAAGAAATATCAACAACCTCAGATATGCAGATGACACAACCTTGATGGCAGAAAGTGAGGAGGAATTAAAGAACCTCTTAATGAGGGTGAAAGAGGAGAGCGCAAAATATGGTCTGAAGCTCAACATCAAAAAAACGAAGATCATGGCCACTGGTCCCATCACCTCCTGGCAAATAGAAGGGGAAGAAATGGAGGCAGTGAGAGATTTTACTTTCTTGGGCTCCACGATCACTGCAGATGGTGACAGCAGCCACGAAATTAAAAGACGCCTGCTTCTTGGAGAAGGGCAATGACAGGCCTAGACAGCATCTTGAGAAGTAGAGACGTCACCTTGCCAACAAAGGTCCGTATAGTTAAAGCTATGGTTTTCCCAGTAGTGATGTATGGAAGTGAGAGCTGGACCATAAAGAAGGCTGATCGCCGAAGAATTGATGCCTTTGAATTATGGTGCTGGAGAAGACTCTTGAGAGTCCCATGGACTGCAAGAAGATCAAACGCATCCATTCTTAAGGAAATCAGCCCTGAGTGCTCACTGGAAGGACAGATCCTGAAGCTGAGGCTCCAGTACTTTGGCCACCTCATGAGAAGAGAAGACTCCCTGGAGAAGACACTGATGTTGGGAAAGATGGAGGGCACAAGGAGAAGGGGGCGACAGAGGACGAGATGGCTGGATAGTGTTTTCAAGGTTACCAGCATGAGTTTGACCAAACTGCGGGAGGCAGAGGAAGACAGGAGTGCCTGGCGTGCTCTGGTCCATGGGGTCACGAAGAGTCGGACACGACTAAATGACTAAACAACAACAACAAGGTTATTGTATTTTAGTGTTTTGTTGGGAGCCGCCCAGAGTGGCTGGGGAAACCCAGCCAGATGGGCGGGGTATAAATAACAACTTATTATTATTATTATTAATATTATTATTATTATTATGCCTTGCTTGAAGAATTAATTTCTTTTGTCTGTCCAGGATCTCCCAACATGACGCCCACGCTCCCCCTCTGGTCCCGGCTAGAGCCCTCCCACCTACCCTCCCTCAAATTGCAGTTGCAATGATACCTGTCCCAAAGGAAGGTGGGAGAGGTCCCCTTCGTCCTGGAAATCCTTTGGGAAGTGCAGCCGCAGGAAGGTGTCCCGGGTGAGGATGGAGACGGCCCGCAGCATGAAGGACACGAAGAGATTCATGTGGATGTAATTGCGGATGCAACGGAGTTTCCTGGAAGTGGGCAGAGAACAATGGGCAGGGAGAAGTCAGTTGTGCCCCATATCTGCACCTTGAGTCAGGATCCAAGACGGCTAGACAGGGTTTTAACGGAAACCAAAGCTCATTCTTGCACTTGTTGTTTTTGTTTTATTCATACAGTGGTACCTCGGGTTAAGTACTTAATTCGTTTCGGAGGTCCGTACTTAACCTGAAACTGTTCTTAACCTGAAGCACCACTTTAGCTAATGGGGCCTCCTGCTGCTGCCGCGCCGCCGGAGCACGATTTCTGTTCTCATCCTGAAGCAAAGTTCTTAACCTGAAGCACTATTTCTGGGTTAGCGGAGTCTGTAACCTGAAGCGTATGTAACCTGAGGTACCACTGTAATAATAAATTTTATTTATACCCTGCCCTCCCCAGCCAAGACCGGTCTCAGGGTGGCTAACAACCAATAATAAAAACAAGTTGATTAAAATACAACTTAAAAAATAAGATTAAAATACAACATTAAAACATTAAGATGCAGTCTCTTCACAGGAGGAGAAAGGAAAAAAGAAAGGGGGGGGGGATCAAGTTGATTCCAAGCCCTCTGGGGCACAAGTCTGGGCAGTGTGTATGGAGGTCCTGGGTTGCCCAGACGACAAGAAACCCCCCTCTCGGCCTGGCCGATGTGGTCCAAAGGAAAACTGAGCTATATGTTTGGCACCAGCTTGGCTGCAGGAGCTACCAAACAAACCCCTGTGTTGCAAAGAGAACATCAGCAATGTCTAGGCAACACGATGGCCATGTATATACGCATAGACAATCTTTATAGAATTCTTTCAAACCATAACAAGTACAAAATGGAATCTTTAGCCTCAAAGTCTCTGAAAATCTTTAAATGAAGTGAGGGACCAGACTTTGAACGATGAAAGACAAGCTGTGAAGCTTTGTGTATTCTGCAAATGTGATGTTTAACACTGAATAGTGATTCCGGATATTGACTACTGTTTTGTAGAATTCTTTGCCAGCGTGCTGGGAGGATATAGAATTGCTTCACAAACCCATCTTATATCAAATGAATGTATGTAAATGAAAATATCAAATGCTGTGGAACAGTGCTCATGTAATAATGTAGTCACATACATTCAATATAAGGTGGGTTTATGAACCCCACACATCCCATCCTTGCACTAGTGTTTACTGAACCACACCAAAGTGCATTGATGTGCACTGTGTGGTTAACTTTTTAATAGTCAGCAGGGGGAGCTGTTGCACTACTCTGCTCTAAGGGACATGCCTTAGTGCATGGGTAGGCAAACTAAGGCCCGGGGGCCGGATCCAGCCCAATCGTCTTCTAAATCCAGCCCGCAAACGGTCCGGGAATCAGCATGTTTTTACACGAGTAGAATGTGTCCTTTTCTTTCAAATGCACCTCTGGGTTATTTGTGGGGCCTGCCTGGTGTTTTTACATGAGTAGAATGTGTGCTTTTATTTAAAATCCATCTCTGGGATCAGAAGGTCGGCAGTTTGAATCCCCACTACGGGGTGAGCTCCCGTTGCCTGGCCCCTGCTCCTGCCAACCTAGCAGTTTGAAAGCACGTCAAAGTGCAAGTAGATAAATAGGTACCACTCCGGTGGGAAGGTAAACGGCGTTTCCGTGTGCTGCTCTGGTTCGCCAGAAGCGGCTTAGTCATGCTGGTCACATGACCCGGAAGCTGTACGCCGGCTCCCTTGGCCAATAAAGCAAGATGAGCGCCAGAACCCCAGAGTCAGCCATGACTGGACCCAATGGTCAGGGGTCCCTTTACCTTTACCTTTTTACCTGGTGTTTTTACGTGAGTAGAATGTGTCCTTTTATTTAAAATGCATCTTTGCATAGGAATTCATTCATTTTTTCCCCTCTTCAAAATATAGTCCGGCCCCCCACAAGGTCTGAGGGACAGTGGACCGGCCCCCTGCTGAAAAAGTCTGCTGACCCCTGCCTTAGTGGAAGCCTCACTTGGCAGGTATGATTAATCAAACCACACACCCACGTCTTTCAATACCTCTCATTTTTCCTGCGTGGTACCCCGGGGGAAGGCAGTGCCCCATGTCGTCTTTCTCAGTACCTGAAAACTGCCAACAGGACGAAGGCCGCAAGCAGAGCCACGAATGAAAGGGAGTAGCCCACTGTGTACATCATTCGGAACTGCTCCAGAATCCACAAATGTTTCTGGGGAGAAACAGAAGCACAGCTGGAATACACCTCAGCGGAAAAGGGCACCTCCATCGCAGGTTGCAAGTGACGCAGGAAAAACATCACTATTAATAGGCTTATAAGCAAAAGGTCTGGAAGGAAAGAGTGTTTAAAGTGTTGGTGCTGACCTTGAAAGCCCTAAACGGCCTCAAAGACCCAGTATACCTGAAGGAGCATCTCCACCCCCATCGTTCTGCCTGGACACTGAGGTTCAGCTCTGAGGGCCTTCTAGCAGTTCACTCACTGTGAGAAATGAGGTTACAGGGAACCAGGCATAGGGCCTTCTCGGCAGTGGCACCCGCCCTGTGGAACGCCCTCCCATCAGATTTCAAGGAAATAAACAACTACAGTCATACCTCGGGTTACAGACACTTCAGGTTGCGGTTTTTTTGGGTTACGGACCGCCGAAACCTGGAAGTACCAGAATGAGTTACTTCCAGGTTTCGGCGGTCACGCATGCGCAGAAGCGCCGCATCGCAACCCACGCGTGCGCAGATGCGCCACTGCGGGTTGTGGACGTGCATCCCGCATGGATCACGTTCGCAACCCGAGTGTCCACTGTATCTGGCTTTTAGAAGACATCTGAAGGCAGCCCTGTTTAGGGAAGTTTCCATGTTTGATGTTTTATTGTGTTTTTAATATCCTGTTGGAAGCCGCCCAGAGTGGCTGGGGAAACCCAGCCAGATGGCTGGGGTATAAACAAACAAATTATTATTATTATTATTATTATTATTATTATTATTATTATTATTATTATTGCAGACAAGGTTTGATCCACTGAGACTGCAGCACTTGCAGAGCCTCCCAGGGTCCCAATTTTCCAGGGACAGTCCCAGATTTTCAGAATAATAATAATAATAAATCTTTATTGTCATAATCCCGGAATGCCCTGCTTTCCCTTAAAGGTAAAGGTAAAGGTAAAGGGACCCCTAACCATTAGGTCCCGTCGTGGCCGATTCTGGGGTTGTGGCGCTCATCTCGCTTTATTGGCCGAGGGAGCCAGTGTACAGCTTCTGGGTCATGTGGCCAGCATGACTAAGCCGCTTCTGGCGAACCAGGGCAGCGCACGGAAACGCCGTTTACCTTCCCGCCGGAGCAGTACCTATTTATCTACTTACACTTTGACATGCTTTCGAACTGCTAGGTTGGCAGGAGCAGGGGCCGAGCAACGGGAGCTCACCCCATCGCGGGATTCAAACTGCTGACCTTCTGATCGGCTAGTCCTAGGTGTTATGTAGTGTAGTTTTCACCCTGGGCCAACAGGGGGATACTGTATATAGTTTTCACTCAGGTCTGTAGATAGTTTTCACTCAGGTCCGCGGCAGTTATTTTAGGCGGGAACTCTGGGAGGTTGTGGTTACAATGTGACAGCCGGCTGCCTATAAATACAGGCCGGCTGAGCTGTTCACTGGTCAGTTCTATTCCAGCTTACCATAATAAAGAGCTACTTGAAGAAATCGCTGTGCCGGCTGCTATGTCAACTCACGACTTAACACTGGCGACGAGGATGGGATGGATGGACATCAGAGCACAGCCAGATGCGGCCAGCCTCTGAACTGAGCTGAATCACTGAGCTGAATCACAGAGCGAAATCACTGAGCGAAATCACTGGGCAGAACCAGTTCAGAGCTGACTGTTCTGGCTAGAGCACTGTGTTCCATCCATCGCCTTCACGCCGGCATCGGAATCATGGCTTCACTTGTGCCTCTACCGCCGTTTGCGCCAGCCTCTGAATCATGGGACTCCTACCTCGCTCGGTTCGACTGCTACCTCCAAGCCAACGAACTGACAGCAGTATCACAGGATCGGAAGCGGGGCCTATTCCTCAGCCTCTGTGGGCCTGAGGTGTTTGCGACGGCCCGAGCGTTGGTTGCGCCTGAAGCAGTCCAGGCATCACCATGGGACACGATCCAAGAGAAGCTCCGCAACCACTACGCACCAAAGCCGTCCAAGATTGCTGCCCGCCATGCGTTCTACCACAGGAACCAGGCAGAGGGGGAGTCAATCAACAACTACACCACCGCCCTGCGACAGGCTGCAATGCACTGTGAGTTCCGAGATTTAGACGATGCCCTGATGGATCGAATCGTCTGCGGGGTCCGGGACATCCATCTGCAACGGCGTCTCCTAGCCAAGCCAGACCTCACGCTACAGAAAGCCATTGAGGAGGCTGTGGCCTTAGAAGCTGCTGAACGCTCCGCTCAGGAGATCCGCAAGTCCAGCAGCCTGCGTCTTGCTAGGGAGCCCGTTCCGGTGCATCATGAAGAGGCCAGCAGTGAGGAGGCATCCTCCAGTGAAGACGATGATGTGCACCAGACAAAGCGGGAGCGCAGGAAGTTCCAACAGAAGTCCAAGGGCCAACCGGAATGTGCTGGCTGCGGAGGCAACCATTCCCGTGCCAAGTGTCGATTCAGAGACGCCATCTGTAGGAGGTGTTCCAGAAGGGGCCACATCGCTAAGGTCTGCCGATCGGCTCCGTCTGACACCCCCCCTTCATCGACTCGCAAGTCCAAGTCTTCACTCCAGTCTGCCAAGGAAAGTTGTTTCGCTCTCACCAACTGCCGCTGCCCGTCTGGAACCACGATTGGCCAAACCGACTCGCCTACGAGACGCAAGCTGAACGTCACGGTGCTCATTGAAGGAGCTCCATGTGACATGGAGATCGACACCGGGTCTGCCCTGTCCATCGTGTCATGGAGCACCATCAAAAGACTGGTACCCAGAGTGTCCAAAAGGCAACTCGACTCTCACCGCGTACACCTGAGAGACTACCAGGGAAACGACGTTCCCGTGGTAGGCGTTGGCCGGTTCCGGATCGCCTTCAAGGATTTTTCGGGCCTGCTCCGGTTGGTGGTGGTCGAAGGTCAGCGGCCAAGCCTCCTAGGGCTAGACTGGTTTGATGCCCTCGGCCTGGAAGTCACCGGCATCAACTGCATCTCTAACGCAGAGACTGAGGGTCTGGTCAAAGACTTTGCCGAGGTTTTTGACGGCACCTTGGGCCAATATACAGGTACGCCCATCTCCTTTAGCCTGGATCCACAAGTCGCCCCCATCAAGCTAAAGCCACGCCGGGTTCCCTTTGCTCTCAAGGCTAAGGTGGACGAACAACTGGACAAACTGATCGCCCAAGGAGTTTTGGAGCCGGTTGACCACGCAAAGTGGGAAACCCCCATCGTCACGCCTGTCAAGCCAGATGGGTCGGTGAGAATCTGCGCTGACTACAAGTGCACGATCAACAAGGCACTTCAGCAGCACGCTTATCCGGTTCCTGTTGTCCAACACCTGCTGCATTCCCTGGGTGAGGGTAAGGTCTTCGCTAAGCTGGACCTTGCCCAAGCCTATCAACAACTGCCAGTCGATGATGCCACTGCTGAAGCCCAGACGATCGTCACCCACCGGGGGGCATTCCGTTGCCGCCGGTTGCAGTTCGGGGTGAGTGTGGCTCCTGGCATCTTCCAAGGCCTTATGGAGCGTCTCCTGCAAGGGCTTCCGGGCGTGGTACCATATTTTGATGACGTCTTGGTGTCTGCAGACTCACACCAGCAGCTGTTCGAGCGCCTCCGTGCCGTGCTGACCAGGTTCCAGGAGGCCGGGCTCAAGGTAAAAAGGGAGAAGTGCCAGATCGCCGTTCCACAGGTAGAGTTCCTGGGCTATCTTATCGATGCCTCCGGTCTTCATCCAACCACATCCAAGATCCGCGCTATCCAGCAGGCCCCCACTCCAAAGAACAAAACGGAGTTGCAGGCGTTCCTGGGGCTGCTGAACTTTTATAACATGTTCCTGCCCCACAAAGCCACAGTGGCTGAGCCTCTTCACCGACTCCTTAGCACTAAGACGCCTTGGGCCTGGGGTCATCGGGAGACGGCGGCCTTCAACGCGGTCAAGGCTCTCCTTTCTTCGGACAGTGTGCTGGTACAGTACAGTGAATCCAGGCCGCTGGTCCTTGCCTGCGACGCCTCACCTTTTGGCATCGGTGCTGTCCTTAGTCACCGTTTTCCAGATGGAAGAGAAGCACCGCTCGCCTACTTTTCCAGGACACTATCTCCGACGGAACGGAATTACAGCCAGCTCGACAAGGAGGCATTGGCACTTGTGGCTGGAGTGAAGAGGTTTCATGAATACCTCTATGGCAGGACTTTTGACCTCATCACTGACCACAAGCCACTCCTGGGCCTCCTCGCCGGTGATCGTCCAACTCCACCGGTCCTCTCACCACGCATGCTGCGATGGACTGTTTTCCTGGCTGCCTACCACTACCGGCTCATCCACCGCCCGGGGAAATCGATGGGCCATGCCGACGCCCTCAGCCGTTGCCCTCTTCCAGCATTTGTGGAAGACCCGGCTCCAGCTTCATCGCTCCTTCTGATTGAGGATCTTCCGGCAGCGCCTGTGTCGGCTGCCACTGTGGCCTCCGCATCTGCCCAGGATCGCACCATCAGCCGGGTGCTCAACTGGGTGTGGAGGGGGTGGCCACAAGGGCCCTTTGCATCGGAGTTCCAGCCCTTCGCAACCAGACAACATGAACTCTCAGCTCATCGCGGCTGTCTGCTGTGGGGAGACCGCGTCGTGATTCCCCAGGGACTCCGTCAGCGCGTCCTGGAGGCTCTGCACGTTGGCCACCCGGGAATTGTCAAAATGAAGGCGTTGGCTCGGTGTTACGTCTGGTGGCCTAATATGGACGATGCCATCACTGCCTGGGTGTCCGCCTGTCAAGCGTGCCAGGAGTCGAGGCCTGCACCACCGGCAGCTAAGGGATACACGTGGGAGACGCCAAAGACACCCTGGTCGAGGGTGCACATCGATCTGGCTGGCCCCTTTCACGGCCGGACCTTTATGGTAGTGGTGGACGCCTATTCCAAATGGCTGGAGGTCGCCCTGATGCCCTCCACCACTACCGAAGCTGTCATCCGGGTGCTGCGAGGCCTGTTTGCAACGCATGGGTGTCCTGATGTCCTTGTCTCTGACAACGGACCGCAGTTCACATCAGGCACGTTTGAGCGGTATCTTTTGGGACTGGGCATCCGCCATGCCCTAACGGCACCCTTTCATCCATCCAGCAACGGGCAAGCGGAAAGAATGGTGCGCTCGACAAAAGAGGCACTGGCGCGCCTGGACCGGGGAGACTGGCATGAGCGGGTCGCCGAATACTTGTTCGCGCAACACATCACCCCTCATGCGGCCACAGGGAGGAGTCCTGCGGAACTGCTTATGGGCCGCCGCCTCAGGTCACCGCTCGACCGGCTACACCCAGACTTTGCCGTGGCTGAACCCCCAGGCTGTGCCAACGCACCACGGTCATTTGTCCCAGGAAACCAGGTCTTTGCCCGGAACTATGTGGGGGACATCCCTTGGGTGCCAGCCACAGTAGTGGGAGTCACTGGACCTCGCTCGTACCAGGTGGCACTCGAAGACGGGCGCTTGTGGCGACGGCACATAGACCAACTTAGGCGCAGGGTTGGGGACTTGGACACTACCGAGGTGCCCCCAACTGCGCTTGCGGCTCCAGAAGAGACACGTACAGATGGCGAGGCCCCACCTACACCTCCCTCGCAAACTGCCAGCGTGGAGCCGAACCAAGCCGTCTCAGAACAGACTCAGACCACTCCACTTGCGGAGGCTCCACTCACAGCAGCGGATCCAGGGGAGTTGGTTCCAACGCCACCTAGGGTCGCACCACAGCCTCAGCGAGAACTGTGTGGCCCTCCGGACTTGGCTACCAGTCCCCGGCGGTCTGGCAGAGTTTCCAAGCGCCCAACTCATTTAAAGGACTATGTTGTTGGACAGGTATCACTGTTGGTCTAAGTATGGGAAATGTAACCGATATGCTTTTGTGCCTAATTGAACCATTACGCGTAGTGCTGTATATAAGGAAACCATTACGATTGTAACTAACGCCTTATCTCGGTGGGGAGGGGTGTTATGTAGTGTAGTTTTCACCCTGGGCCAACAGGGGGATACTGTATATAGTTTTCACTCAGGTCTGTAGATAGTTTTCACTCAGGTCCGCGGCAGTTATTTTAGGCGGGAACTCTGGGAGGTTGTGGTTACAATGTGACAGCCGGCTGCCTATAAATACAGGCCGGCTGAGCTGTTCACTGGTCAGTTCTATTCCAGCTTACCATAATAAAGAGCTACTTGAAGAAATCGCTGTGCCGGCTGCTATGTCAACTCACGACTTAACACTAGGCTCTGTGGTTTAACCCACAGCGCCACCCGGGTCCCTTTTCTGCTTTCCCTTAGGACATCCCTATTTTCATCGGAGGAATGTTGGAGGGTATGGAGTTATGCCACCCTCAAGCCAAGTAGATACAATCTTTAGAAGACATCTGAAGGCAGCCCTGTATAGGGAAGGTTTAAATGTTTAACGTTTTATTATGTTGGAAGCCACCCAGAGTGGCTGGGGCAACCCAGTCAAATGGGCAGGCTATTACTATTACCATTATTATTATTATTATTGACATCCCTATTTTCATCGGAGAAATATCAGAGGGTATTCTGGTGCATCCAAAAGGCCTCCTTAGGCTTCTCTGCCCAGAGTTACCAGTACTTCCAATTTTGATGGCGAAATGTTTGGTTCTCAAAATAATGTGCCATTATTCATTTGCAAAAGGGAAAAAGATCCGTCCAGTGATTCAAGGCTTTTTAGCTAATTGAATATCTGCCTTTTCTCAGTGCAGCAGGTACATGGAAATAAGTTATCGTGTAAATCAAAACCTCAGTGCAGCTGCTCTTTTTTGAGGTGGGGATGAAAGTGGAAGATCACTGAGAGTTTAATGGATGAAAACTGATGCCGTTTGTTAGAAGGCACATTTAATTCCTTCTTTCCCCTTCTCCCAATTTTCTACTATGGTCAAACACCAGACCCCCAATAGAATTACATTTTATACTGCAATCTGGAAAAAAACCAGTGGATTAAATCTTGCCCGCATGACGCATAATTTGATAACTTTAGTCGATTAATCTTTTTAAAGGCTTTTAAAAAAATAACACAGTTTTAAGGGTATAAAACAATCCCTTCCTCACCTCGTACAGGAGACAAGTGAACTCTCAAGTAATATATCATTATATTATATTATATTATATTATATTATATTATATTATATTATATTATATTATATTATATTATTATATTAATTATTATATTATATAATATATTCTATTCTATTCTATTCTATTCTATTACAGTGGTGCCTCGCAAGACGAAATTAATCCATTCCGCGAGTCTCTTCGTCTTGCGAAGCACGGCTATTAGTGGCTTAGCGGCTTAGCGGCTATTAGCGGCTTAGTGGCTATTAACGGCTTAGCAGCTTAGCGGCTATTAACGGCTTAGCGGCTTTAAGAAAAAGGAAACAAACTCGCAAGAACTCGCAAGATGTTTCGTCTTGCAAAGCAAGCCCATAGGGAAATTCGTCTTGCGGAACGACTCAAAAAACGGAAAACCCTTTCGTCTAGCGAGTTTTTCGTCTTGCGAGGCATTCGTCTTGCGGGGCACCACTGTATATTATATTATTATTATTAATAATAATTATTTATTTATACCCCGCCCATCTGGCTGGGTCTCCCCAGCCACTCTGGGCGGCTTCCAACAAAGTATTAAAATACAGTGGTCTGTTAAACATTAAAAGCTTCCCTAAACATTTATATTATATTATATTATATTATATTATATTATATTATATTATATTATATTATATTATATTATATTATATTATTATATTATATTAATATATTAATTATATTACACACACACCAAAAGCATTAATCTGTCCGTATAACTCATCATCATCATCGAAATTCAAGTCCACAATGTTCACAACATCCAGAAAGTTTTGTACACTGGTAGGAGATGTCTAGTTTAGTTGAGTTTTTGTCGATTAATCTACTCGTGAGACGGATTACGGCTTGCAGCAGCCCTCAGTAGCAATGCTTTCCAAAGACTGGACATTTTTGGACCTGTCCCAAGGTGAAAGACTTCTGGGAAAAGATTTATAATGAATAGAAAAAAATGTTGAAATATACATTTATAAAGAAACCAGAGGCCTTTCTTATTGGAATAACAGGTTTGGAATTGCCCAAGAAAGATTATTTTTGTATGCCACAACTGCTGCTCGTATTTTGTTAGCTAAAAAGTGGAAAACCCAAGAATTACCAACAATAGAAGAATGGCAGATGAAGATGATGGATTTTTCGGAGCTAGCCGACCTAACCGGAAGAGTCCGCGACCAGAAGGAGGAGGAGTATCAGGAAGAGTGGAATAAATTTAATGATTATTTAGTTAAATTTGTTAAGTTAAACTAACTGAAAACAGCTTGCAGATAGTTAATGGGCTTCGGATTTTATTTATGGTAAGTGATAAATTAATATGTTTAATTCTGTAAGGTGAAGATCTAAGGATGTTTAAGTTAAATCTCATAAAAATTGGGATTTGGAAAACCGTTAAAAGGACATGCAATGAAATTCAACCGAGGGAAAGCGAGGAAGTCACTTAACAAAGTTAATAACTGTAATTTTGAATAAGGTTATGATTTATGTTTGTCTGTTTTGTGTGTGTGTGTGTGTGTGTGTGTTTGTTTATAATACTGTGAAAACTAATATATATATTTTTTTGGGGGGGGGACCAAAGACTGAACATTTAAAGCACAAACGCATTAAATATGGATTAAGAATCCAGAGCGACTCTTATTAAGGAAGGTCTCTTCTTTCCCTCCTCCCTGCTTTTCAGATGTGGAGTTTGTGGTGCAATGAGTTTACCTGGAAGGGGAGCTCTTTGTCGACGGCTTCGCACTGAGAGTGATCTCGCCATGGGTGCCCCGACTCATCCACCACCCACTGTCCGTCTGGGCCGCATTTCTGGAACACAAAGCCACCTCGAACTGCAGAGGACGTTTTGGGGAAGGAGGAAGAAGCAGCAAGAGGATACAGATGGTTTGATTATAATAATAAAAATACGAATAACGTATATCCATGACAATACAATTTGATTTAATACAGTGGTACCTTGGGTTACATACGCATCAGGTTACATACGCTTCAGGTTACACACTCCGCTAACCCAGAAATAGTACCTCAGGTTAAGAACTTTGCTTCAGGATGAGAACAGAAATCGTGCTCCGGTGGCACAGCAGCAGCAGGAAGCCCCATTAGCTAAAGTGGTGCTTCAGGTTAAGAACAGTTCCAGGTTAAGAACAGAACTCCAGAACGAATTAAGTACTTAACCCAAGGTACCACTGTAGTTATATTCCATTCTGCTGTGCTCAGAAGAATCATTGGTGCTGACATTTAAAGCCCTAAACGGCCTCAAAGGCCCAGTATACCTGAAGGAGCGTCTCCACCTCCATCGTTCAGCCCAGACACTGAGGTCCAGCTCCGAGGGCCTTCTGGCAGTTCCCTCCCTGCGAGAAGCGAAGCTACAGGGAACCAGGCAGAGAGGGCCTTCTCAGTGGTGGCACCCGCCCCGTGGAACACCCTCCCACCAGATGTCAAGGAAATAAACAACTACAGTCATACCTTGGTTCTCGAACGCCGTGGTACTTGTACGTTTTGGCTCTCGAAAGCCGAGAACCTGGAAGTGAGTGTTCCAGTTTTCAAACGTTCTTTGGAAGCCAAATGTCTGACATGGCTTCAAATGGAGTGCAGGAAGCTCCTGCAGGCAATCGGAAGTCGCGCCTTGGTTTTCGAACGGTTCTGGGAGTCGAACAGACTCCCGGAACGCATTAAGTTCGACAACCAAGGTACCACTGTATCTGACTTTTAGAAGACATCTGAAGGCAACCCTGTTTTTGATGTTCAATGTTTCATTGTGTTTTTAATATTCTGTTGGGAGCCGCCCAGAGATGGCCGGGTTATGTATGTATAAGTAAATAAATATATAAATGTTATTATTATTATTATTATTATTATTATTATTATTATTATTATTATATAGAATCATAGAATTGTAGAATTGGCAGGGAACCCGAGAGTCATCTAGTCCAACCCCCTTGGTTTCAGAACCAACAGTTCTGAAAGTTAGCAAACATTGCAACCAGTCTGGGAGCCCAGACTTAATAATAATAATAATAATAATAATAATAATAATAATAATAATAATAATAATAAATTTTATTTATACCCCGCCCTCCCCAGCCAAGACCGGGCTCAGGGCGGCTAACACCCAATATAAAAACAAATTAATTGAAATACAACTTAAAAACAAGATTAAAATACAACATTAAAACATTAAAATGCAGCCTCATTTCAATGGGAACTCAAATCAAAAACCTTTTGGGGGATGAAAGCATCAAGTCTTCACCAAGGCTAACTATCCAGACTGGTCCTACATGGGCCAGAAAAAGCCAGGGAAGCCCCCATATAGGAGTTCCATCACAGGAGGAGAAAGGAAAAAGGAAGAGGGGGAAGGAATCAAATTGTTTCCAAGACTTAAGAGATGAACGAACCGTATCGGGTGCCTTTGCATCTATACTTACCTTGCTGGTGCCAAGGCAGGTACCAGGGGCAAGGGACCTTGGCAGAGGTGTTCGGAAGAGCATCGCCCCAGCAGGCGTACATATCAAATGTACGGTTGCACACCAGACCTGGAAGAAGGGCAGAGCACAGGGGGAAGAGGTCGTTCAACGCTTTTGAAAGGGGGATTAAGCCAAGGGACAGAGCAACAGCAGGAAGAAGGGGATCTCTCACTGACTGCTGGTCATGGTGGCGTAATAGAGCTTCTGCCTTCAGGAGAAGTCTACCTTCTGAATGTCAGTTCTTGGGGAGCCATGTTTGTGAACATTAACAAGTAAACCAGGTACCGGAAAACACCCGACCTATATACTTTAAAATGTGTTTGTGAAAGGGGGTGGGGGAAAAGGGGTTTTTGTTTGTTTGTTTCTTGTTGTTTTTGGTTTATATTATGTATTTCATGTTTTTTTATCTTGTGTTTTCGTGTCACGAACCGCCCCGGAATCGACGGATGAAGGGCATTAACGCAAATTTAGTAAGCAATCGAAACAGAAATAAATAAAGCGAAATGCCATTCTCGGGAAAAGTTGGGCAAATTTCGGCGTACCGGCCAATCAGCCTTGCTCAAGAAATTTCATTTGCAAGATACCGCTTCTTGGTGACATTTGAACTTAAAAAATTATGGATTCCTGGAGAAGGCAGGTTGAAAGAGAGGGAGGGAGGGTGGGGTGGGCAAGTTGGGACATTTCAAACCTGGGCCTGCTTTTGAAGATTCAGTCACATGCTGTCAAATTCAGATTGTACTGTATCTCATCAGCTTTGATCACGCAACACCTTTCATCAGCAACCTTGGGCAACAGATCCTTTTCTCCCCCACCACATCAGACTTTTTGCAATACGGAAAGTGAAAGAACTGGAAAGCGTGGGTATGATCGGAATTTTATGGTCTTAGATATATGGTAATGTTCATAAGTGTACCAACCAAGCACATACATAGATCAGCACAGGAAGGCCAACCTGGAACCATTTTGATTCCTAAACTGACCAAATGTTTTCTCTGCAAGGTCAAAGTGGGAAACCTCCCCATTCTCTCTTTCCTCACAAATCCTGTCTTAAGGACACATTCAAGATATGAATAAGGTGTGAGCGTGTGACCTGGCTCAGGAACTAAGTATTTATCACTACAAAAGACTGGCCAGGCTCCCCAGGAAATCCAATCAAGTAACCTGCCAGACAGGAGATAAACAACAACAGGAGAAAAACAACATTCAAATTTCTGTTTAGACCACCTTTTTTGTGATGTAGGTATGATGTATCTGAGGGGTGGTCTTAGGTTACACCCCTTCTGTGATGTATGTATGATGTTTCTGGGGGTGGTCTTGATCTACAGGGTGGCAATTTCAAAAGTCTTTATAAGGCCTTGCGCGCCATTTTTCTGGGTTCCTCCTCTCTCCTGCGGGTGAGGGGAGCACCCTGTTGCAACAGTTCAATAAAGATCAGGCTTAGTAGCTGCTTTGCTTCTCAATATTCTCTGGTTGGCCTCTGTTATCTTCTACCAATAGGGAACCTATGTAAGGACTCTATATGGGCTCTTGGATACCCCATAAGGGAAAAGGGCAATTTTTATTTACAACATGGGACAGCAATTACTTGATGCAACACTGTTTAACCTCTCTGCAGACACTGTGCAAACAAACCAGGATGGATGCTCAGTAAAGCAGTGGTTTGTAAGAGACCTCTTTATACTGCTAAGAGCATAAGAAAAACTCCGCTGGATCAGGCCAAAGGGAAAGAAGATCCCTTGCTCTCTCTCTCACTTGTGGGACGCGGGTCCTCCAGGATCTTGCGATAGCAGGCTGCCTGATACTGCTGCCACGCCTCAAACATCTCTTTGGCCGAGTTTTCGGTGGAGCTTGCCTGCGACAGGGGAGGGAAATGAAACAAAAATAACAGGTACATATCAGCTAGTCACCTACAAGTTTTGTCCAGAGTACATAAAGGTAAAGGTAAAGGGACCCCTGGCCATTAGGTCCAGTCGTGGCCGACTCTGGGGTTGCGGCGCTCATCTCGCTTTACTGGCCGAGGGAGCCAGCGTACAGCTTCCGGGTCATGTGGCCAGCATGACTAAGCCGCTTCTGGCGAACCAGAGCAGCGCACGGAAACACCGTTTACCTTCCCGCCGGAGCGGTACCTATTTATCTACTTGTACTTTGACGTGCTTTCGAACTGCTAGGTTGGCAGGAGCAGGGATCGAGCAACGGGAGCTCACCCTGTCGCGGGGGATTCGAACCGCTGACCTTCTGATCGGCAAGTCCTAGGCTCTGTGGTTTAACCCACAGCGCCACCTGTGTCCTTTGCCAGAGTACATAGCTCTTCCCAAAGTTGCCTGATGTTTACTTAGGTTAGTTGCCCACTTATTTGTTCAGTTTCTGTTTCAGTTTCTGTTAATTGGTTCTCGTGGGAAACTTGCAGATTCTAGCTTCGCACAATTAACTCAGGCTGGTGTCAATTTACTCTTGGCAGAAAGCCCAGGTCTGCTTGACCTAGAAACTACTTACTCTGATTGGTTAACGACCAGCACTCTACTCTGTTATCAAGGGATTGCTAGCTCAGTTTGAAGTGAGGTGTTGTTAGGAGTAGAAGTGCTGTGTATGGTTTTGAGAGAGAGAAAGAGAGGATTTATTTTGCTTTGTTTTGTATGCAGAAACTCTGCTGGTTTTATTTTTTCCTTTTAATAAATCCTGTAAATAGTTATTCTGAGTCTAGCTGACTAGTCATTACTGCCGCAACTAGCTTCTTCGCTGTGCAGGAAAACTCTGCTACGTTTGGGCTAAAGCCAATAGGGCTATGCCTGACACTTCAAAGTTCCATGAGGTTATGGGTATTGTGCTGCCAGCCTGAGTTGTGGTGGTGTCAGCATCAACGGCGTTGGTTCCAGTAGTTCCAGAAGTTGTTGTTCCTGTTGGTGCAGCAGATGGACACTGTCTGGTTCCTGACCGTGGTGAGCTGGTGACGCAGCGGACACAAGGACAACAGCTGCAGCGTGTGAGTGCTGGGTGCTGTGGTTCCTGTTCTTTCTCTCGGTGGTTGTGAGTAGCTGGTTCCGGGTTCCAGGGACATCGCTCTCAAGATGGCCTCACAACCAGTTCAGATGGCTTTTGAGCGTCTGAATGACTCCAATTACTTGCTGTGGTCGGAACGCATGCAGGCAGTGCTGCAGAGGGATCGTCTCTGGCAAGTGGTGAGTAAGTTTCCTGCGAAGCCTGATGATGAAGACCTCGATAAAGACCAAAGAGCAAGGGCCACAATTGTCTTGGGGCTGGAAGATTCCCAGTTGCCGTATGTGAGGGGAATCAAGACAGCTAGAGGTGTGTGGCAAGCACTTAAAGAACTCCATGTGCGTGAGACAGCTGTTTCCAAGCTGTTCATTCGCAAGGCATTGTACAAGGCAATGTTACAGCCTGGGGTTACAATGCAGGAACACCTACACAGTTTACAGTTAAAGTTTACTGCGCTACAGGAAAGAGACTGTGCGTTAGACCAGCAGGAGAAGGTGGCTATTATTTTGAGTTCTCTCCCGGAAAGCTGGGATAATTTAGTTTTGTCTCTAGAAGGCATGCAGGAGCGTGATTTATCAGTCAGTTACGTTACTGGGCGTTTGATTGAAGAATGGCAGAAGAGGCAAGAAAGGTCGGTGGCTGCAGAGGCTTCTACAGGTGGGCGGTTTGGAAGGAGTTCTCATGCCGTGCCAGAGGTGAAGCAAAAGCAGCGTACCGGTGAGGAGTCAGCGTTTGCTGTTAGACGTTGTTTCCGATGTGGGTCTTCAGCGCATCTAAAACGACAATGTCCGGAGTTGGTCAAGTCTCAGTTGCTGGTGCAGGAGCAGAGACGAGATCAGCAGCAGCAGCAGCAGCAGCGTAAAAAGAAATTCTTCAAACGAAAACAGTCGGCTCAGCTGGTGACCGGCGAGGTCAAGATTGCTGATGAGAAACAAGCGGTCTTGGTGGTCGATTCGGGAGCATCTCGCCACATCGTGAATTCAGATGAATTGTTTGTTTCCAAGAACTCAGCACAGCGCAGCCAGGTGGCTCTAGCAGACGGAAGTACTTCCGAAGTGATTTCGGGGGGTGCAGTTTTTGTTCCTTGTCTTCGTGAATGCCTGCAAAATGTACTTTGTGTGCCGTCATTAAGGAGCAATCTGATGTCTGTAGATTGTTTGCTAAAAGCTGGGTTTAAAGTGTATTTTGAAGGAGACAGTTGCATTATTAAGAAGGCTGGTGAGATTTTAGGCACTGCTAAGTCAGAGGGAGGCTTGTTTTGGCTTAAAGCAGGATCTCAAGTTGCAGCAGTAGTCAGTAAATCTCAGCCTGCAGTGAATAACAAAGCTATACATGACAACTGTGTGCACTTATTGCATAGGAAAATGGGGCATGCTTGCTGGAAAAGTGTACTAAAAATGTCTGAATTGGCTGATGGGGGTAATTTAAAGAGTTGTAACAAGTACCTTGATTGTAATGTGTGTAAAAAGGTTAAAACCCACAGAGTCTCTTACCCCAGAAATGACAGAGTTAGTGAGTCACCGCTACAGCTGGTTCACATGGACGTAATTGGTCCATTTGCTGTAAGCAGGGGTGGATCGCGTTTTTCACTAACAATTGTGGATGACGCCACGCGTTACTCCTGGGTTTTTCCCATGAAGAATAAGGGTGACGTGTTCACTAAGTTTAAAGGCTGGGTGGCATCTGTGGAAAGATTTCTGTCCATTAAACTCAAAAGGATTCAGACGGACAGAGGTGGCGAATTTATGTCAAATGCTTTTAAAGATTGGTTACAAAAGCGTGGCATTGGGCATAGAAAAACGAACGTTTTTCCCCCAGAGGAGAATGGCGTTGCAGAGCGGAAAAACAGATCTTTACAAGATATGATGTTTGCCATGCTTGATGATGCTGATTTGCCCATGTCTTATTGGGGGGAGAGCATGCTCACCGCGTGTTATCTCCAAAATAGGCTCTTTCATCAAACAATAGGTACAACTCCGTACTTTAAATTGTTTCAGAAAAAACCCAAAATTGATCATTTGCATGTGTTTGGATCAAAAGCCTGGGTATTAATTCCGAAACAAATGAGGAAGAAGGGAGATCCTAAGACCAAACAGTTAGTGTTTGTGGGTTACCAGGAGCTGGGAAAAGGTTTCCGCTTTGCTGAAGGGACAAATGGCATTGTGATCTCCAGGAATGCCAGTTTTTGTGAACATAGTGGTTGGGAGAGACTACATGCCAATACTGAGGTTTGGTTTGAACCTTCCCAGGAGCTTCATGACTCTGAAGGTAAACACAGAGAATCAGAGTCTGAGGGGGAGGAAAGTTCAGATAAGAGCTCTCAAGAAAGTGGAGTTAGCCAAAGACCAGTTGCTAAGCAACAAAAGAGAGGTCGTAGTTCTGAGGAGGAAAGTGGGTCAGAAGAAAAATTTTCTCCCAGAAGATCTAAAAGACAAAACAAAGGAGTGCCTCCGGTGCGTTTTTCTCCAGATACTGCAAATGTGTTTAGTGTAATTGCAGAGCCCAAGAGTTTTCAGGAGGTGTTAAAGTTACCAAAAGAGGAGGCAGAGCTCTGGAAACAGGCAATGGAGGAAGAGATGTCCTCTCTGAATGAGCACAAGGTCTTTACACCAGTAGCAGCGCCTGAGGGGGCAAAGATTGTAGGCTGCAGGTGGGTAAACAAACTAAAAGGTTTGCCAAGCAATTGTCCAGTAAGTTCAAAGTGAAAGACTTAGGCCCGGTTAGGACATATCTAGGGTTGGAAGTGTGCTGGGCCCAAGATGGCAGCTGCTTAATTAGTCAGCAGAACAAAGTTAAACAACTACTGACTACATACAGGATGCAGGATTGCAAAGGGGCAGTGGTGCCTATGGATCCAGGTTTCATAAAAACACTTCATATAGATGAGAGTCCTGAATTTGAACATCCTGATGTATATCACTCTGTAATTGGAAGTTTATTGTATCTAGCACAGTGGTCCAGACCTGATATTAGCTATGCAGTAGGCATATTAAGTAGATTGGTCTCAAGACCTACACTAAATGCCTGGAAAGGGGTAAAACAAGTTCTGAGGTACCTGAAACAGACAATTGGCTATATGTTACAATTAAATTCTTCAGAGGATGAAATGTTGAGTTGCTACTGTGATAGTGACTGGGGAAATTTGCCGGATAGAAAATCTGTCACAGGACTAGTCATAATGGTCGGTGGAGCTTTAATCAGCTGGCGGTCACGCAAGCAAGACGTTGTAAGTGTGTCATCAACGGAATCAGAGTACGCCGCATTGAGTGAATTGTGCAACGAGGTGATTTATTTCAAGCATTTGTTAGCAGATTTAAATGTAAATTGTGGAGAACCAGTACAAGTTTACATTGATAATCAAGCTTGTATAACCTTAAGTAAAACAGAGGGTTTCAAATCGCGTTCCAAACATATCTCTGTAAAATACCAAAATGTACGTTGCTGTGTACAAGACAATGTAATCACCTGTACTTATGTATCAAGTGAAGAAAATGTAGCAGATGTGTTAACTAAACCATTGGCAAAGATAAAGAACAAGCGAATGTGCAAGGGTTTAGGTTTGCTGGAAAAATAATCTCCTACATAGGTGTATTTGGTGTTAATTGTTCAGCAGAATCTGTGAGGGGGTGTTCAGTTTCTGTTTCAGTTTCTGTTAATTGGTTCTCGTGGGAAACTTGCAGATTCTAGCTTCTCACAATTAACTCAAGGTGGTGTCAATTTACTCTTGGCAGAAAGCCCAGGTCTGCTTGACCTAGAAACTACTCACTCTGATTGGTTAACGACCAGCACTCAACTCTGTTATCAAGGGATTGCTAGCTCAGTTTGAAGTGAGGTGTGTTAGGAGTAGAAGTGCTGTGTATGGTTTTGAGAGAGAGAAAGAGAGGATTTATTTTGCTTTGTTTTGTATGCAGAAACTCTGCTGGTTTTATTTTTTCCTTTTAATAAATCCTGTAAATAGTTATTCTGAGTCTAGCTGACTAGTCATTACTGCCGCAACTAGCTTCTTCGCTGTGCAGGAAAACTCTGCTACGTTTGGGCTAAAGCCAATAGGGCTATGCCTGACACTTCAAAGTTCCATGATTATTATTATTATTATTATTATTATTATTATTATTATTATTGCAAGCCTGAGCCTTGAAATTGCAGCCTGGTCCACAGAAAGCAAGCAGAGAAAGCAATTATATCGCTTCATCACCACACCAAAGAAAAAGCTTAGCTTGCATTTTTGCATGTCAGGCCCCTGAACAACGGCACAGCAGCAGGACGTATATTTATTTTGCTTAGTGTGTACTTTACCTACAGCTTGCAGGTTCTTTCCCCCACCTTGCTGCTTTCATTAAAAAAATAAATAAACTGAGGGCTTTGGGGCAGGATGGGCTGCCTGTGCTTTATTAGGTTTTGTTTGTTTGTTTTACCTGTTGTTTGGGTTGGTTCTGAACATGGCCCAGTGCCCACCTTCCTGCTGTGATTTGGGTGTTTCTGTGGTGCCCATGTCTGTTTCTTAGATTCCCAAAGGTGCTCCAAGGCCCAAAAGAATTAGGCAACCCTCCCAACTTTACGATCAGTGCCGGGTTTACGTAGAAGCTAAACAAGCTATAGCTTAGGGCCCCACTCTCTTGGGGGGCCCCCAAAAAAATTAAAGGGAAAAAAACACACCTGGATGTATATTTCCAAAATATATGATAAAAAGCAAATAAAATAAAACCTACATACAGCAACAAGTGTTTTGTGTTGTGTAGGCTCCTATGGTGTAAGTCATGGGCCCCGCCTGATAGCCTGCTCCCTTAAATATCACGGGTTTGCTCCTTTCTCTATATAGGGTGCCGACATTCTGCATGGACTGGTTGTGTTATGTACTGAAGTTCTCACCCTAGGCCAGCAGGGGGATACTGTACAGTGGTGCCTCGCAAGACGAAATTAATTCGTTCCGCGAGTTTTGTCGTCTTGCGATTTTTTTCGTCTTGCGAAGCACGGTGTCAGGAAAGTTTTGGAAAAGCTTCAAAAATCACCAAAGTCTTTAAAAACCTCAAAAAAGGCTACCACACCGCGTTCTATGAGTTGCTCCTCGAAGTCAAGTCGCAACTGTATTAACGGTGTTAAGAAAAAGGAAACAAACTTGCAAGACGTTTCCGTCTTGCGAAGCAAGCCCATAGGGAAAATCGTCTTGCGAAGCAGCTCAAAAAACAAAAAACCCTTTCGTCTAGCGAGTTTTCCGTCTTGCGAGGCATTCGTCTTGCGAGGTACCACTGTAGATAGTTTTCACTCAGGTCCACATATGCAAATAAGGAATTGAAAGTGACGTTCAGTGATTGGATAGTTATAGAAAATGGTCACTGTTTCGTTCTAGTGGAGCTCTATATAAGCAGGCTGGCTGAACCCTTCAGTGCAGTTCTATTCTGGCCTGTGAATAAACAAGAGCTGTTTGAAGAATCACTGTGTCGTCTGATATGTTCACCCACAACTTAACAGGTTCCATGGCAACATGCGCAAATGGCTTTAGATACCTATTAGGCCCATAAATTACCATATACAGTGGTAGCTCTGGTTGCGAACAGGATCCGTTCCGGAGGCCCGTTCGCAACATGAATAAAACGCAACCCGTGTCTGCGTGCATGAGCAGGTCGCGATTCGTCGCTTCTGCGCATGCACGTGAAGTTATTTTATGCGCATGCGCGAGCAGCGAAACCCAAAAGTAATCCTTTCCGGTACTTCCGGGTCGCCGCGGGATGCAACCTGAAAAAACATATCATGAAGCAAATGTAACATGAGGTATGACTGTACTGTAGCGTATATTCAACACAAAAAACAGCGGCCATTTGTTGTTGACAAAGGACAGCTGGACATATAAAGGGCCCCAAGGAAGCCAGACTATCCTCCACCAAGGCCAGGGCCTTTTCAGTGATGGCTCCGACCTGGTGGAATGCTCTGTCCCACGACACTAGGGCCCTGCAGGAGTGCCTGACCTTCAATTTGAATTAGCTTGATCCTCTATTCCCTTTCCCCCTTTCCTCTTCTATGAAGAAACCCTGTCTGGAACCCCACATTTAAATTCTTCCCTGGTCTCCTTGCTGGCCCTAGCAGGAGCAACTTGGCCAGTTAGCCCTGGTGATCATTTGATGTCTACTGACTGGGTTTTTTGTTTTGTCCCGTCCCCCCCGCCCGACCTCTGAATTTTTGAATTTTATTGATATTGATGCTGCGTTTTATGTTGTATTTTATGCTGTTTTTCAGTCGCATTTTAATCAATGTTTTCTATTTGCTGTTTGCCGCCCTGAGCCCAGTTTTTAAACCAGGAAGGGCGGGGTATAAATAAAAAATTATTATTATTATTTATTATAACCTTCAGTAGTTTAGGGCCTCATCAAACCTAAATCTGGCCCTGTCTATGATACAGTCATACCTTGGGTTACAGATGCTTCAGGTTGCATTTTTTCGGGATACGGACCCGCTGAAACCCAGAAGTACCAGAACGTGTTACTTCCGGGTTTCGGTGATCGCGCATGCACAGAAGCGCTAATTTGCGCTTTGCGCATGTGCAGAAGTGCCGAATTGCAACCTGCGCATGTGCAGACGCGCCGCTGCGGGTTGCGAATGTGCATCCCTGCACAGATCATGTTCGCAACCCGAGTGTCCGCTGTATTAGGATGCGGATGAGACCCTGCTCCTCGCCCCCAGCCTCACCTCCGCGTTCTTTTGGAGCAAGACAAGCAAAAGGAAGAGATCAAGGGATCCCTGCATGCTTTGGCTGCGGAACAGACACAAGGCCAGTGAGGGACATCCATCTCAGGCTCCTCTGGCTAGCAGCCTTCTGCAGTGGCAGTCCGCCTCCATCCACACTGGACCCACGTTCGGTAGAAGAGTTCTGGGGGTGAAATAATAATAATAATAATAATTTATTATTTATACTCTGCCCATCTGGCTGGGTTTCCCCAGCCACTCTGGGCTGCTTTCAACAATATTAAAATACAATAGTCTATTAGACATTTTTACGTTCTTCTCTGTAGAACTACTAAGCTCCATATTCCTTGTACGGGTTTGTTAAAGGTAAAGGTACCCCTGCCCGTACGGGCCAGTCTTGCCAGACTCTGGGGTTGTGCGCCCATCTCACTCAAGAGGCCGGGGGCCAGCACTGTCTGCAGACACTTCCGGGTCACGTGGCCAGAGTGACGAAGCTGCTCTGGCGAGCCAGAGCCGCACACAGAAACGCCGTTTACCTTCCCGCTAGAAAGCGGTCCCTATTTATCTACTTGAACCCGGGGGTGCTTTCGAACTGCTAGGTTGGCAGGCGCTGGGACCGAGCAACGGGAGCGCACCCCGCAGCGGGGATTTGAACCGCCGACCATGCGATCGGCAAGTCCTAGGCGCTGAGGTTTTACCCACAGCGCCACCCGCGTCCCCTATACGGGTTTGTTACCGGAAATTAAAAATCAATTTAAAAGAAACATTTAAAAGAAAAAAACCACAGAGCCTTTCCAGACAGCTCCGATTTCTAGATGAGATTCAACCGCATGCTGGCAAATTCAGGGTGCTCAATCCACATTGACATGGGGCTCTTGCTCAACAAAAGCAGAGACATCACCTTGCCAACAAAGGTCCGTATAGTTAAAGCTATGGTTTTCCCAGTAGTGATGTATGGAAGAGAGAGCTGGACCATAAAGAAGGCTGATCGCCGAAGAATGGATGCTTTTGAATTCTGGTGCTTGAGGAGACTCTTGAGAGTCCCACGGACTGCAGGAAGATCAAACCTCTCCATTCTGAAGGAAATCAGCCCTGAGGTCTCACTGGAAGGACAGATCGTGAAGCTGAGGCTCCAATACTTTGGCCACCTCATGAGAAGAGAAGACTCCCTGGAAAAGACCCTGATGCTGGGAAAGATGGAGGGCACAAGGAGAAGAGGACGACAGAGGACGAGATGGTTGGACAGTGTTCTCTAAGCTACCAGCATGAGTTTGACCAAACTGCGGGAGGCAGTGGAAGACAGGAGTGCCTGGTGTGCTCTGGTCCATGGGTCACAAAGAGTCAGACACGACTAAACAACAACAAGCGACAAGGAAATGCACCAGAAAGTGTGGGACAATGCTTGCTTGACTCAGCTTTGTCTAACCTCCCTGCAAACAGATCAGAATAAATAGGTCACCTGGAATTTAACTGATACTCCCCTGTTGGGCAGAGGTTTATGCAGGCTGCTATTGCCACTTCCCCAGATCTGGGCTCTTATGGGTCCTTTTCTTCAGCTAATCCATTTCCCTCCAGCCAGAGTCCCCTTGCCCCTATATTCCTAGGCCACAGAGGGCTGCTCAAAACTAAGTGCCCTAAAATAGGCCCTAGACTTCTCATTCTGTCAGCTGCTGTTCCGGAAGGTTCTCACGGGAACCCGCCAAGAGTGTGTGCTTAGCAAGATGCCTTGAGAGTCCAACTCCCTCCAACCAGTTGCCCTCTGCCAGCCTTGGGTGTGTGCTGTGCAGTGGCGTAGCGTGGGGGGTGCAGGGGGGGCCGGCCGCACCGGGCGCAACATCTGGGGGTTAGGGTTAGGGGGCGCAAATCCATGGGTTAGGGGGCGCAAATCCACAGGTTAGGGGGCGCAAATTACTTGCCTTGCCCCGGGTGCTGACAACCCACGCTACGCCACTGGTGCTGTGATCTGATCCCAAGCAGCCAAAAGCAGGCTGGTGAATGCTGCTCTAACCACTGTGCCGCACTCCACTTCTCCTCCCTCCTTTCGCTTTTCAGGATGCGGACGAAGCCCTCGGGCATTTATCCACAAGCTGTCAGTGTCTTGTTTCCGCGCTCAGCGATGTTTACTTGGCTAAAAGCTGTCAGGAGGAAGTAAAAATTGGAAATCAATGCTCACTTCTCCGCAATGCACTTTAAAACAGGAGGGGGCTGGCCTCATCCGGCTGGGCACATTAGGGGCACAGCGGAAGGACAGAGGAAACAGGGAAGGGACAACAAGGCAAGTCGTGTGTCGTCTTCTCCCCGTAATTCCAAACAGGGCAGGTCCAAGACATTTTGCTCCCTGAAGCAAAGGGCAAGTTGGCATTCCAGTTTCATGTACAGAAGCTGATTTGACTGGAAAATGAATCTTATTTGGGCACCAATATCAGAACCATGATCACTGCAGATGGTGACAGCAGCCACGAAATTAAAAGACGCCTGCTTCTTGGGAGAAAAGCAATGACAAACCTAGGCAGCATCTTAACAAGCAGAGACATCACCTTGCCAACAAAGGTCTGTATAGTTAAAAATATGGTTTTCCGAGTAGTGATGTATGGAAGTGAGAGCTGGACCATAAAGAAGGCTGATCGCCGAAGAATGGATGCTTTTGAATTATGGTGCTGGAGGAGACTCTTGAGAGTCCCCTGGACTGCAAGAAGATCAAACCTATCCATTCTGAAGGAAATCAGCCCTGAGGGCTCACGGGAAGGACAGATCCTGAAGCTAAGGCTCCAATACTTTGGCCACCTCATGAGAAGAGAAGACTCCCTGGAAAAGACCCTGATGTTGGGAAAGATGGAGGGCACAAGGAGAAGGGGACGACAGAGGACAAGATGGTGGGACAGTGTTCTCGAAGCTACCAGCATGAGTTTGACCAAACTGCGGGAGGCAGTGGAAGACAGGAGTGCCTGGCGTGCTCTGGTCCAGGGGGTCACGAAGAGTCGGACACGACTAAACGACTAAACAACAACAACCAGAGCTGTGCCATGCTAGCTTAGACCACGCAAGGCAGGCCATCTTCCAATGCCTCACTGCTTGTCCCTGGCACCTGTGGAGACTGCCTTACTCTCATACCCTCCAAGTGTCCCGATTTCCCAGGGACAGTCCCGCAATTACAGAAGCCATGTCAATTTGTCCCGCTTTTCCTTTTTTTTTTGCTCCCCTCCATGTCTTGGAGAACAAGTAGTGTGTCTGTGCATAGGTGTAAAAAAAATGGGAGTCCTGTTTATCCTGAAAACAAAACACCAAGGAAATGGTGAGGATGGCGTACGAATTTTGTAATTTTGAAGGAAATTGTCTCCAATCCACGTTAAATGATTTCACTGCAATGTTTCAGCAGCCAGCCATTTCTTAGGAAACGTGTGGACTGTTTATTGCTGTCAATGGAGCCTTATACTGCAATCCTAAGCAATTTTACTCAGAAGTAAGTCCCACTAGGTTCAATAAGATTTTACTCGCTGGTATGGTCCTGATCATTCCCTCAGTTTCTTCTTCTTCTTCTTCTCCTTCTCCTTCTCCTCCTTCTCCTTCTCCTTCTCCTTCTCCTCCTCCTCCTCCTCCTCCTCCTCCTCCTCCTCCTCCTCCTTCTCCACCTTTTTCATGACAGCCAGTGTGGTGTAGTGGTGAAGAGCGGTGGACTCGTAATCTGGTGAACTGGGTTCATGTCTCCGCTCCTCCACATGCAGCTGCTGGGTGACCTTGGGCCAGTCACACTTCTCTGAAGTCTCTCAGCCCCACTCACCTCACAGAGTGTTTGTTGTGGGGCAGGAAGGGAGAGGAGAATGTTAGCCGCTTTGAGACTCCTTAAAGGGAGTGAAAGGCGGGATATCAAATCCAAAACTCTTCTTCTTCTTCTTCTTCCCCACCTTTTTCATGACAGGGACTCAAGGCAGCTTACCCCTAAAATTTTATTTTGTTCCATTTATCTGTTGACGGTCTTGTACACTTTCCCTTCCTTCACACTTTTTTTTTCTTTACAACGAGCATGTGAGGTAGGCTTGGCAGAGAGAGTTGCAATAGGTGACTGATGTAGATGTGTCATAGCTGTAACATTTGCTGTTTTTTGTTTTAAAGGGAAATTACCTTATTCCAAATAGGATTCTTCACGAGAAAAGGGAAAAGTTGACTATGGTTTTTCCAGTAGTGATGTAAGGAAGTGAGAGCTGGACCATAAAGAAGGCTGATCGCCGAAGAATGGATGCTTTTGAATTCTGGTGCTGGAGGAGACCCTTGAGAGTCCCATGGACTGCAAGAAGATCAAACCTCTCCATTCTGAAGGAAATCAGCCCTGAGTGCTCACTGGAAGGACAGATCCTGAAGCTGAGGCTCCAAGACTTTGGCCACCTCATGAGAAGAGAAGACTCCCTGGAAAAGACCCGGATGTTGGGAAAGATGGAGGGCACAAGGAGAAGGGGACGACAGAGGACGAGATGGTGGGACAGTGATCTCAAAGCTACCAGCGTGAGTTTGACCAAACTGCGGGAGGCAGTGGAAGACAGGAGTGCCTGGCGTGCTCTGGTCCAGGGGGTCACAAAGACTAAACGATTAAACAACAACAACATGAAATGTGTGCATTTGACATCTATGTGTGCAGAAGATGAAAAGGCGGGAGAAGCTTCCGGATGCAGAGATGTCACACCCTGTCTTTCTCTGATGAAAATAGGGTCATTCTATTCTCCATCAGGAAACTTCGGAGGTCAAACTCTCTTGTCCCAAACCAGGACTTTGCCACCGGTCTCCTCTGCCCGCTGCCCTCATCCTTCTCGCTCCCTTCCCGCTCCTTAGGCTTCTGACGCAGACCTGGTCTGTCTGCTCTTCCTCATGTATAAACTAAATAAAAATACCTTTTTATTTGATTAAAAGAAGGAGAGACGGCCTGGCCAGAAACCAGGATATTGTAAGTATCAGAAACAGCCCTGTGCCCTTTCTTTTACATGGAGATAATCTGCAAAACCAAACAGAAGGAAAGGAAATGATCCTTCAGCAGTTTTACTCAGAAGCAAGCCGTAGCTTGCGATAAAATTTGGCGTATTTTCAGCCTTAAGGACACACAGCTGCCCCCCTCAGATAGGGTTGCCAACTCTTTTTCCTTGTTCCTGCTCCTCTGCCTTTAATAGCAGTTGGCTTCACAAAGATATCCTTTGGTGGAAATGCTTTTCTTCGTTCTGTGCAAAGCTGCTACTTCTTTCTTAATTTATTCATTGACAGTTATTCAGAGATATATAAAAATGAATGCCCGTGACAAAGAATATTTTTATAATATACGGATATAAAACAGCTACTTAATGACTAAAAAAAGCAAAACAAAGTCAGAAAAGAGACAAGAAAAAGGAAGACCAAAAGACAGACAAAGCAAAAGAGGAAAGAGGAATAAAGAGGAAGAGAAAAGGACTTCCAGCTCTCTGCCCTGTAGTTAAATATAGTATTCAGTCCATAAGATCCAGCCATTCTACCTTCTATAAACCAGTATTTTTCCCATCTTCATTTTCTCCTTCACAAAAAAAGTCCACAAGAAATTTCCAATCCTTAATAAATGTCAGTAATAATTTTTCTCTAATTAAACACCTCAACTTTGCCATCTCAGCCAAGTCTCTTAGTTTTATATTCTATGAAAAGCTTCCACTGTTCATATACTATCAGAACCAGCTGCTGTTAAAGGCATTTCCCACATATTAATTTAAAAAAATAAATAAAAGTTGTGGCCTTCCCTTTGACACCCCCACCCAAAAACCACCTTGGTTGCCCCTTCAGTATTGAGAAGCCCAACAGAAATCAACAGGACTTATTTCCAAGTTCTGGCATCAAAGTCAGGGTCATAGCAAAGATGCCATTCTTGTGATCCAGTTGATCCCTGAAGCTTTTTCATCAAATCATAGAATTTCAGAGCTGGAAGGCACCCAAAGGTTGTCATTCAAAGGAGTTTTGAAACTTGTGTCCATCTGTCAATATCAATACAGTGCCTATTTGAAATCTTCAAGGGCTAGACAACATTTTGGAACATGAAAGCTGCCCAAAGCACCTTCCGCCTGGCAACCAATCAGGGGTAATTTCACACCCTCCTCCCAAAATTTTATTTCCTCTGCCACACAAAACAAAAGATTGCTTGCCAATCGGGGGGGGGGGGGGACCACACCCTCTTCTTTTTCTAATCCAGGCATAGACAAACTCTATTCAGGGATGATGGGAGCTGTAGTCCCAAAAACATCTGGAGGGCCGAGTTTGCCTATGCCTGCTCTAATCGATCTTCAGAAACCTTTCAGGCCATAAGGTAAAGGTAAAGGGACCCCTGACCATTAGGTCCAGTCGTGGCTGACTCTGGGGTTGCGGCGCTCATCTCGCTTTATTGGCCGAGGGAGCCGGCGTACAGCTTCCGGGTCATGTGGCCAGCATGACTAAGCCGCTTCTGGCAAACCAGAGCAGCGCACGGAAACGCTGTTTACCTTCCCGACAGAGTGGTACCTATTTATCTATTTGCACTTTGACGTGCTTTCGAACTGCTAGGTTGGCAGGAGCAGGGACCGAGCAACAGGAGCTCACCCCGTCGCGGGGATTTGAACCGCTGACCTTCTGATCGGCGAGTCATAGGCTCTGTGGCTTAACCCACAACGCCACCCGCTTTCAGGCCATAGAGAAGATCAAATCTCTCTTTACCACCTGTGAAATGAAGTTGCTGCAGCTCAAGGCATAGGAACAGCTGGCTTCAAGAAAGTTGGCAACCCCACGCCGAAAGGCCCTTTCTAAAAAACCCCAGCTGGTCTAGAGCAGACTTTCCCAGACTTGAGTCTCCAGCTGTTTTTGAACTACATTTCCCATCATCCCTGACCACTGGTCCTGCTAGCTAAAGGTGATGGGAGTTGTAGTCCAAAAACAGTTAAGAGAGGCAAGTTTGGGAAACACTGGTCTACAGCAAAGAACTAACATGAGAACAGAAGGAGGGGGTACTGCATCAGGCCAAGGGCAGGATTCAGTGAAAAAGAGACAGCCACGGAACCAAGAAATTACACAGAACAAAAGAAAATACCGTGAAAATCCCTGAAACGAGAAGTAATCGACTATAGAATAACAAAAATCAAAAAATAAACTAGAATTAAACAGAAACTTAACGAGATGCCGGCTACAAAACTCGTTTCACTGAACTAATCAGTTTCCTCAGAAGGAAATGAAGAAATTGTAAGATTTTAAGTGATATCAAACAAGCTCAAGAGCAGGACTGGAAATGCTTCTTCGAGTTTACAAAAAAGTTATGATAACCTCAATGACAAGTTTAAGAGAATCGAGCAGTAGTGATAAGAAATTGAGGTTTTAAAGTTTCAAACAAACTCAAAACAGGGCAGAAACTCAAAAAAGTTTTAAACATAACCCTATTTAAGAGAACGAAGCAATAAGGTAAAGGTAAAGGGACCCCTGACCATTAGGCCCAGTCGTGACCGACTCTGGGGTTGCGGTGCTCATCTCGCTTTATTGGCCGAGGGAGCCGGCGTACAGCTTCCGGGTCATGTGGCCAGCATGACTAAGCCGCTTCTGGCGAACCAGAGCAGCGCACAGAGACACCATTTACCTTCCCGCTGGAGTGGTACCTATTTATCTACTTGCACTTTGATGTGCTTTCGAACTGCTAGGTTGCCAGGAGCAGGGACCGAGCAACGGGAGCTCACCCCGTCACAGGGATTCGAACCGCCGACCTTCTGATCGGCAAGCCCTAGGCTCTGTGGTTTAACCCACAGCGCCACAAGCAGTAGTAATAAGTAATTGAGGTTTCAAGGGCAGGATTCAAACACAAGACCCTCTCCCCTCCAGCGACTGGTATTCAGGAGTATTGCTGCCTCTGACTGTTGGGATCAGAGCATCGTTCTTGTGGCTCATAGCCACTGCTAGCTTTCTTCTCTATGAATTTGTCTAATTCTTTTTTAAACCCACCCTAGTTAGTGTCCATCGCTCCTTCCTGAGGCAGAGAGTTCCACAGTTTAACTCTGCACTGAGCGAAGAAGGACTTTCTTTTATTTCCCCTGTTAACGGAGAAATCTGAGGGCTCCCTTGGACAAAAAACAAGGACACCAGCCAGGAATACCAGAGCAAAACAGCAGCCAGTAGGCTTGGTCTTGATTGAAGACTGTCGCAACAGGACTCCCACCTGCCACAAGGTGGAACAAGATGGAAGCCCCAAACAAAAGAGCCCCCAAACTTTTATTAGCTGCTCATCCCCATGTTACACCCCCCCAAAACTACATCACTCATACATCATGGTTACATCATGAAAGGGGAGGTCTGGTGGCAGTAATCTGAGCATCCTGGACCCTGCCCCATGGTTCTCCTTGCCCTCCACCAAACACCCATCAAGTGAAGCAAAAGAGATATTTACATTTCGCTGTTTCCCAGCCAAGTTAATCACACCCTTTTGTCTTCATCTGGGTTTGTTATTTCTGGAATGGCTACCTGTCTGGCACTCAGGTATCAGGATGCCAGGGATCATCACTCAGGCAGAGGGGCTGCTGAGCAGCTGAGCTCACATGTCTATATGAATTTCTGGAGTTTTCCCTGTGAGCCAGTACATAGATACATTTATCAGTGAATTCTTACATTTGGTATCGTGCAGCAAAGGCCCTTGGAATAGATAGGAAGAAACTGCAATGAAGTGTTTTGTGGGGACAAATCACAAAAGTCACAAAAGCGATTGTGCTGGTTTTAGTAGTGGGCTGCGTGTGCTTGATATCTGCTGGAGGGGCAACCCCCCCCCCAACCTATACATAAATTCCTGCAACAGTCCCAAACCTTCCAGCATTTAGCCTCCATGCATTGCAGTGTTGGGAGAGAGGGACAGCCCTTTCCTTTGCCAACTTCCTCAATGCCAAGCATCTTATCAACAGTTTCTTGCTCGCCTCCTCTCTAAACTACAGGATCCCAGACGCGCAAACGAGAAAGCAGAAGGGACAGAGT
Organism: Podarcis muralis; assembly: GCF_964188315.1. Classification (NCBI taxonomy): domain Eukaryota; kingdom Metazoa; phylum Chordata; class Lepidosauria; order Squamata; family Lacertidae; genus Podarcis; species Podarcis muralis. The sequence goes on from NC_135661.1 coordinate 85,105,812, forward strand.
CCCGAGACCCTGTTGCTGGAAGGAGAACCCCAGAGAACCCAAACTGCCTCTCTGTTTACCAGGACGAAAAGCAGGCAGGCTTACCTGTTAAGGTGAGCGATTGCTTCCTGGCTCCTCTGCCATCCAGCCGCAGCCCAGCGCATCTGGCAGTCCTCTCCGCTGATGCTCTGGAGTTAAAAGGCGCCTTGTCAAGGCAGGAGGAGTGGGTGATTCAAGAGCGGGGAGGGAGAGGAGACAGCTGCTGGGAGGAAAGGCAAGGGGGCGAAGAAGCATCGTTGCAGGAAGGTGGGCTGCTCCTCTCGTCTTCTCTTCCTCTCTGGGGACCGTGGGATGTGCTCCATGCCCCCCCAGGACTTGACTGCGCCCGCGCCCCTTGGAAGCTGTTCCAGAGATGCACACGCAATCCAGGCTTCGTCCAGCAACTTTGAGGCAGCAGCAGTGGAGGGAGGGAATGGGTGGCGTCTAGGGGAAACCTTATTGCTCTGTTGTGTTTACCATTGCTGGAGATGCAGGCTGGGGATGTTTGCTTTGCAAAGGGCAGGGGGAGAAAATAAAAAAGAAAGAAAGAAAGCAGGGGAAATGGTGACAAAACACTGGGCACTCTACAAAGTCCTGTGGAAATAACAACGACTTTTTATTTTTTATTTTTTGCAGTGTTTCCCTAAGAGCGGTGCGCAAAAACGATTTAAATCGTGGGTAGGCAAATGAAGGCCCAGGGGCCGGATCCAGCCCAATTGCCTTCTCAATTCGGCCTGCGGACAGTCCAGGAATCAGCGTGTTTTTACACAAGTAGAATGTGTCCTTTTATTTAAAATGCATCTCTGGGTTATTTGTGGGGCATAGAAATTCGTTCATTTATTATTATTTTTCAAAATATTGTCCGGCCCCTCACAAGGTCTGAGGGACAGTGGACCGGCCCCCTGCTGAAAAAGTTTGCTAACCCCTGATTTAAATGATACGATGGCAGAATTTTGGATTTTATTTTCCCTTCTTTTTTTAGCTGCAAACAACAATTCAAAGAGAAAATGGTTTTATCAAAGCCACTCGCCATATTATCTTTGTCTTAGAAGAGGTACATCTGTAAGATTATCAAAAGGGTTGTGTGATTATTGCAAGTTACACCGATTTAATGTACCTTACTTATATTTTCCACCTTCCTCCAAAGCTGGGGTTCAAGGCGGCTTACGATATTTAAAAACGTTGTTATAAAATACAGAGCGATGAAAACAAACAAGTTAAAATCAGTAATTAGAACACATCAGAAGAGATTCAAAACCAGCAATTAAAATAGAAGTTTCCCCCCAACATCTGCCAAGTGATGAGTGTTGTCTGATTGTGTATAACTGTACTGGGGCATTAAAGGGATTCCCAGCTATAATGACCATGAAAGGACAGCACTTTTTAATTGGGCAGACAGAGTGCTCTCAAAATTAGGAATGTTAGCATGGATGGCAGCCTAGGAGGCTGGGCGATATTGGCAAAATTCAAATAAGTAAGGTCTGGCTATGTTTAAATTAGGCAAGGCAAAGGCAAAGGGACCCCTGACCATTAGGTCCAGTCGTGACCGACTCTGGGGTTGTGGCGCTCATCTCGCTTTATTGGCCAAGGGAGCCGGCGTACAGCTACCGGGTCGTGTGGCCAGCATGACTAAGCCACTTCTGGCGAACCAGAGCAGTGCACAGAAATGCTGTTTACCTTCCCGCTGGAGCGGTACCTATTTATCTACTTGCACTTTGACGTGCTTTCAAACTGCTAGGTTGGCAGGAGCAGGGACCGAGCAATGGGAGCTCACCCCATCGCAGGGATTCGAACCGCCGACCTTTTGATCGGCAAGTCCTAGGCTCTGTGGTTTAACCCACAGCGCCACCTGCGTCCCTGTTTAAATTAGAGTATGGTTTAATTTTTTTGGCAATGCTATCCAGGACCTAAGCCTTAGCTTTCGAAGTTGGCTAAGGGGTTGGCTAAGGGGTTCAAATTAAGCACCGGGCATGATATTATATCTGGGCGACTTAAAAATAACAATAATTTAACTTTTAAATCAGTACTCATCCCTTTCCTAGGAACTAAGCTACTCCTGCAGTTCAAGTGCATCTGTGGCAAATGAAAAACCAATCTTGCATTAAATCCTAACCCCTCCCATATACTCCGACAGTGTCTATTTTTCATCAGAGATGGCCAGGATTTTCTGGCAATAACATCCAGAGGAGCCAGCTGTGTTGCCCATTCGTTGAAAGACTCTTGTGACACCTTATCAGGAAGTTTGATTCTGTTTGCTCAGGCTTGAACCTAGACGATGGTTTCCTTTTCCACTACAAGTGTCAATTAATGTAGCAAAGTTGGGACGATTAGGCTTTCACCAATTCCAGCCCTTGTTAATATTTACTGTGCTTTTATTTTATTAATTAAGTTGAACACTGAACAGTCACACAGACCAGTAATTTGGACACACTGTTTATGGGTTGTTTTTTTCATACCCACAACTTACACTTGCTGAGGGTAGCAGTCCACACATCTGTTGGCATGGAGTTCTAGTTCATAAAAGTTTAAACCATAATGAATTTGCTATTCTCTACTACATGCATCCCCAACCTGTAGCCCTCCAGATGATTTCAGAAATATACAATTAAGCATCACGTGTTGTTGTTGTTTAGTCGTTTAGTCGTGTCCGATTCTTCGTGACCCCCTGGACCAGAGCACGCCAGGCACTCCTGTCTTCCACTGCCTCCCGCAGTTTGGTCAGACTCATGCTGGTAGCTTCGAGAACACTGTCCAACCATCTCATCCTCTGTCGTCCCCTTCTCCTTCTGCCCTCCATCTTTCCCAGCATCAGGGTCTTTTCCAGGGAGTCTTCTCTTCTCATGAGGTGGCCAAAGTATTGGAACCTCAGCTTCAGGATCTGTCCTTCCAGTGAGCCCTCAGGGCTGATTTCCCTAAGAATGGAGAGGTTTGATCTTCTTGCAGTCCATGGGACTCTCAAGAGTCTCCTCCAGCACCATAATTCAAAAGTATCAATTCTTCGGCGATCAGCCTTCTTTATGATCCAGATCTAATATTTCATGTTTTTACAAAAGACGAGATGAGTAGGTACATTTTAGGGCTTTATGCCATTAGACCACCATTTGCATAGATGTCCTAATTCTAGAATTGCCATCTTTAATATCTCATAGTGATGGATGCTCTGAAGTAAGAGAGAAACTTGTAACAGAGGCTAACGACAAAATACCAGATGTTTCTTGCCATTTGTCATCTTGCAATGAAAATACACCAGATGAGGATTGCAAGCACTGTATTGAAGCCATAACGAAGGTTCCTTAGCTTATTCAAGTGTTTGCGAGCTGCTGGGAGACCAGACATTTCCTCGTTCGATACATATTTCTTCGTTCCCATGCAGTTGTTATTGTTGTTTAGTCGTTTAGTCATGTCCGACTCTTCGTGACCCCATGGACCAGAGCATGCCAGGCACTCCTGTCTTCCACTGCCTCCCGCAGTTTGGTCAAACTCATGCTGGTAACTTTGAGAACACTATCCAACCATCTCATCCTCTGTCGTCCCCTTCTCCTTGTGCCCTCCATCTTTCCCAACATCAGGGTCTTTTCCAGGGAGTCTTCTCTTCTCAAGAGGTGGCCAAAGTCTTGGAGCCTCAGCTTCAGGATCTGTCCTTCCAGTGAGCACTCAGGGCTGATTTCCTTAAGAATGGATGGATTTGATCTTCTTTCCTTAAGAATGGATGGATTTGATCTTCTCTCAAGAGTCTCTCCAGCACCCATAATTCAAAAGCATCCATTCTTCGGCGATCAGCCTTCTTTATGGTCCAGCTCTCACTTCCATACATCACTACTGGGAAAACCATAGCTTTAACTATACGGACCTTTGTTGGCAAGGTGATGTCTCAGCTTTTTAAGATGTTGTCTAGGTTTGTCACTGCTTTTCTCCCAAGAAGCAGGCGTCTTTTAATTTCGTGACTGCTGTCACCATCTGCAGTGATCATGGGACATTTCTTCCCCTTCTATTTCCCATATACAGTGGTACCTCGGGTTAAGTACTTAATTCGTTCCGGAGGTCCATTCTTAACCTGCAAGTGTTCTTAACCTGAAGCACCACTTTTGCTAATGGGGCCTCCTGCTGCCGCTGCACTGCCGGAGCACGATTTCTGTTCTCATCCTGAAGGAAAGTTCTTAACCCGAGGTACTATTTCAGGGTTAGCGGAGTCTGTAACCTGAAGCATATAAATAACCCCAGGTACCACTGTATTCTGCTCAGTGTAGTTGTTGAACATCAAAATTAAAGGTCTTTTTGTCTTCAGGACTTAGCTGGCTCATGAGCATATTGACGTTATCTGTGTTTTGGCATGTCCGTCTTAAGCATATCCTGCGCCCTGGTGCAAAGATCCCTCCGGTGTGGCGCCCCCCCCCTTCCCAGAGTTGCCAACCTTTTTTAGGGAAGATGGCGCTGCCGGGGCTGGAGGAGGCAGGCAGCGGCTGGAGGGCAGCTCCTCCAGCGGGGAAGAGGCAGAGGCTGGACATGGCGGCTCCCGGCTCAGCTGGCCGCTTCGTGCCATGGTGGCCACGGCAAGTGGAGGCTCTGGGCATGGCGCTGTTTCGGCACAGCATGGCGGAGGCAGGCGAGGGCGGCAAGCTGATACCGGGAGGCGCCGTGTCCAGCCTCCGCCTCTTCTCTGGCGCCCTCCAGAACTTGGCGCCCTGGCACCCTGTGCCACTAGCCTCTATGGGTAAGACGGCCCTGTGATTTGGCCTACAACTCCCATGATCCCTAGCTACCAGAGGGTTGTCTGAAAGGCACTTCCCAGGCCCTTTATCTGTCTAGGCACTGCTGCGGATTAATAAATGGCAACCAACGATGAAAAGGAGCTGGCCCTTGAAAGGGTTTACTGAATGGAGAAACCTCCCTCTCTCGCTTCGGGTCTCTAGGGCCGGCAATGTCGCTATCTGCCAGTGAAGATTCAGCACTGCTGCCGAGAGATAAAAACCAAGGCCCACAGAGCCAGAGCCAGCTCTGAGAGATCTTGTCTGCAGTTGGATGCAAGAAACAGAAAAGCCCTGAGAAGGGTGGAGTCACCACCCAGCAGTGGCGTAGCGTGGGGGGTGCAGGGGGGGCCGGCCGCACCGGGCGCAACATCTGGGGTTAGGGCAAATCCATGGGTTAGGGGGCGCAAATCCACAGGTTAGGGGGCGCAAATCCACGGGTTAGGGGGCACAAATTACTTTCCTTGCCCCGGGTGCTGACAACCCACGCTACGCCGCTGCCACCCAGAGAGCTTTACTCTAAAGTAATAATGCTGCGCTCTGCACTGAGGCTAGAGCAGCAGTGTGCCTTATACCAGGATGGATCAAGCCTACAAAGTCAGAGTAACTGTTCATGAACAGAACATGTATGCAAGCCAGCAGCAGATTGCAGGGAATTGAGCAGCCTGTGTCAGATAGCAGAACCTGCAGGACCCCGGAGAGCTCCCAGGGATCACAGATGTTACTCTATAGAAGGCATAGGCAACCTTGGCCCTCCAGATGTTTTGGGACTACAACTCCCATGATCCCTAGCTAACAGGACCAGTGGTCAGGGATGATGGGAATTGTAGTCCAAAACATCTGGAGGGCCAAAGGTTGGGGATGCCTGCTCTACTATGTCAATGGGATGTATAGGGTGTTAGGGGGGGACACACACAAGTCTTGCTTCTTTTGGGGCAGCTTCACCCACCCCGGAATAAAAGATCTTCCGAGGATTCTTTCTGACGACCGGAACGAGTTTCTTAATCATCTTCCAATGTATTCAGCCTATGAATGTTTCCCACCTCTGTGGCGTACTAGTCAGAAAATGAGTGTCACGTTTTGCGGAAAGTTTGAGAAGGAAGAAACTCAAAGGAGCAGAACAGGAAGCCTAAAGACGGGCGGCAGAACTGCAGAGTCAGGGAACACTCTTGAGGGAGTAAACGACGTGAAGCACAAGACGTAAACACATTAATAAAATGGCTGGTTTTTACAGAAAATGACAAAATTGCAGATGCTTTCGCATCTATTTACGGACTCGGGTTTGGAAATGTCAGGAGTGTTGTGGAGTAACAGAAAGGGTCCCAGGAGACAAAACTGGGTTAGGAACACTCAAGGCAATTTCCTCATCAGGGAGAAAAACCTAAATTAAACACTACTTTGTTTTAGCGTGATGTTTGTTCCTAGGCTTGCATGTTTCAAATCGGATCGGAAAACCATCTTCGGGCAAAGTCCCACGGAACCGTAATCCGAGCTCACGCGATAATGTATAAGTGGAACAATTTTTCTCCCCTGTGTCAAATGACGTCTGCGCTTTGGGCTTAAATTAAATCATTTCTACCACACAACCGCCAAACTTGCTCCCGTAAACATTTGGCAATTAAGTTTGAGGTTCCGGGTAGAAATAATTCACTCCTATGCAGAACTGAGCCCTCAGCACTTAATTTCTGAGAGACGGGAAAACCCCTCAGGTGGATAATAACAGTAGCAGGAAAAATGGCAAGGGAATGTGTGTGGAAGGTGGTCAGAACCTATGGTGGATAGTGGGCACTGGGTAAGTTTCTCTCTCATTCTCCTTTGTGAGAAAATAATAATGACCTATCATACAGAGTTGCTGTACAGGCTCGTCTACATTGTAGTTTAACGTGGATAGGAATAATAATAATAATAATAATAATAATAATAATAATAATAATTTCTTACTTATACCCTGCCCATCTGGCTGGGTTTCCCCAGCCACTCCGGGCGGCTTCCAACAAAAAATAAAAAATGCATTAAAACATCAGTCATTAAAAACTTCCTTAAACAGGGCTGCCTTCAGATATCTTCTAAACGTCAGATAGTTGTTTATTTCTTTGACATCTGATGGGAGGGCATTCCACAGGGCGGGCGCCACCACCAAGAAGGCCCTCTGCCTGGTTCCCTGTAACTTGGCTTCTTGCACAGGGAAACCGCCAGAAGGCCCTCGGAGCTGGACCTCAGTGTCCAGGCTGAACAATGGAGGTGGAGACGCTTCTTCAGGTATACTGGGCCTTTGAGGCCATTTAGGGCTTTCAAGGTCAGCAACAACACTTTGAATTGTTCTCGGAAACATACTGGGAGCCAATGTAGGTCTTTCAAGACCGATGTTATATGGTTTCGGCGGCCACTCCCAGTCACCAGTCTAGCTGCCGCATTCTGGATTAATTGTAGTTTCCAGGTCACCTTCAAAGGTAGCCCCACATGGAGTGCATTGCAGTAGTCCAAGTGGGAGATAACCAGAGCATGCACCACTCTAGCGAGACAGTCTGCGGGCAGATAAGGGTCTCAGCCTGCGTACCAGGTGGAGCTGGGATACAGCTGCCCTGGACACAGAATTGACCTGCGCCTCCATGGACAGCTGTGAGTCCAGAATGAATCCCAGGCTGCGCACCTGGTCCTTCAGGGGCAGTTACCCCATTCAGAACCAGGGAGTCCTCCACACCAGCCCGCCCCCTGTCCCCCCAAAACAGCTTTCTGTTCTTCCATTAATCTGTTATCCAAATCCCTGCCTTCCCATATTTTCTCCTCATTTTATCCATATTTTCTCATACCCTCTCCATTAAAGAGTGTCCCTATGGGGAAGCAGGGATTTAAAGGAAGATGTCCTATGGACAAGGGCAAATTAATTAACTGAGTTATAGGAAGCTTACAATTCATGTTAAATGACAGTGTGGGTGAACTCTAAGTGTTAGTGGTCACAGGCAGCCTCAAGAGAAATTCCCAACTGTATTCCTGAGAATGTGCCATACAGTGGTACCTCGGGTTACAGACGCTTCAGGTTACATACGCTTCAGGTTACAGACTCCGCTAACCTAGAAATAGTGCTTCAGGTTAAGAACTTTGCTTCAGGATGAGAACAGAAATCAGGCTCTGGCGGCACGGCAGCAGCAGGAGGCCCCATTAGCTAAAGTGGTGCTTCAGGTTAAGAACAGTTTCAGGTTAAGTACGGACCTCCGGAACGAATTAAGTACTTAACCTGAGGTACCACTGTATTTCTGTTTTGCTCAGTGAGGAGTTCTGTGTAACTTGGAAGTCTGCACACCGGCAACAGCCATTCCAGTAAATGATATTATCTAAATTTACCACACCTTCCTTTCAGGAAGCCACTAAGTGGAAACCCCACATTGTACGTTGTTCTGGGATACTCTTAAGGAATTATTCAAAAATAAGAGAGCCACCACATTCCTACCCTCTCACCCACCAGTCGCCAGTGTTCACTGTATATTTGCATCTATCCAGATTTGAAGTGCCTAGGACATCGCTTTATTTGTAGTTCAACGGGGGTCACATTCTGTGACTTTTGGGATTGGCTGCTTGTGTTTAGTACGAAGAAGTAAAATAAAATACTCACTGGAGTATAGTTTACATTCTTTGCTTTTCCCTGTCTGAACATATCAATCCTTGTCATTGAGGAAGAGAAGCAAAAGTTCGCCAGAAGTCAGAGAGGCCCAACGATGGGGGTAATTTTTTTTTTAAAGGAACTAGGTATTGGAAAGGGACGCGGGTGGCGCTGTGGGTAAAAGCCTCAGTGCCTAGGGCTTGCCGATCGAAAGGTCGGCGGTTCGAATCCCCGCGGCGGGGTGCGCTCCCGTCGTTCGGTCCCAGCGCCTGCCAACCTAGCAGTTCGAAAGCACCCCCGGGTGCAAGTAGATAAATAGGGACCGCTTACCAGCGGGAAGGTAAACGGCGTTTCCGTGTGCAGCTCTGGCTCGCCAGATGCAGCTTGTCACGCTGGCCACGTGACCCGGAAGTGTCTGCGGACAGCGCTGGCCCCCGGCCTATAGAGTGAGATGGGCGCACAACCCTAGAGTCTGTCAAGACTGGCCCGTACGGGCAGGGGTACCTTTTTAGGTATTGGAAAGGCATGTTTGCAAATACTGTAATTTTAACCCACTGGTTTTTTTATTTCTCTGTATGTGCCGTATTTTTCGCTCTATAAGACACACCAGACCACAAGACACACCTAGTTTTTGGAGGACGAAAACAAGAAAAAAAATATTCTGAATCTCAGAAGCCAGAACAGCAAGAGGGATCGCTGCGCAGTGAAAGCAGCAAGCCCTCTTGCTGTTCTGGCTTCTGGGATAGCTGCGCAGCCTGCATTCGCTCCATAAGATGTGCGAACATTTCCCCTTACTTTTTAGGAGGGAAAAAGTCAGTCTTATAGAGCAAAAAATACGGTATTTATTTGATTTCTAAGTTTATTTTCCACTGCTAAACGCTTGAGTAGCCACTTCAGCTCTGTATTTCCAGGAAGCAGTCTCTGTTCCAAGCTGTTGTGCATACTTTTTAATATTAACTGGAAAGCCATTACCTATGGATACATTGCGTCCAGCGTCAGAGGCGATATTTCTGTGAATACTAGTTGCTAGGGAACACAAAACAGGACAGGGCAATTGCCTCCATGCTCTGCTTGTCGACTTCCCAGAGGCATCTGGTTGGCTGATGTGGAAACAACATACTGGATTAGGAGAGCCTTTGATCTGATTAAGCAGCCAGCATTTTCTGAAGTTCTTATGTACTAAACACTTCACTTACCTTCAAACAGGGGCAGACTCTTGTAATACAGCACCCTTTAGAGAGGACAAAATTTGGTGACACCCCCCCTGTTATGTACTGAGTTGAATAGGATCCGAAATGCAGCAGTCTGATTGGTCCTAGAACAATAGGATCCAGAATGCAGCAGTCCGATTGGTCCTAGAACTGTTCAGTTTCTGTTAATTGGTTCTCGTGGGAAACTTGCAGATTCTAGCTTCGCACAATTAACTCAAGCTGGTGTCAATTTACTCTTGGCAGAAAGCCCAGGTCTGCTTGACCTAGAAACTACTTACTCTGATTGGTTAACGACCAGCACTCTGCTCTGTTATCAAGGGATTGCTAGCTCAGTTTGAAGTGAGGTGTTGTTAGGAGTAGAAGTGCTGTGTATGGTTTTGAGAGAGAGAGAGAAAGAGAGGGTTTATTTTACTTTTACTTGTATGCAGAAACTCTGCTGTTTTATTTTCTCCTTTTTAATAAATCCTGTAAATAGTTATTCTGAGTCTAGCTGACTTGTCATTACTGCCGCAACTAGCTTCCTCGCTGTGCAGGAAAACTCTGCTACGTTTGGGCTAAAGCCAATAGGGCTATGCCTGACACTTCAAAGTTCCATGAGGTTATGGGCATTGTGCTGCCAGCCTGAGTTGCGGTGGTGTCAGCATCAACGGCGTTGGTTCCAGTAGTTCCAGAAGTTGTTGGACTCTGGCTGGTTCCTGACTGTGGTGAGCTGGTGACGCAGTGGACACAAGGACAACAGCTGCAGCGTGCGAGTGCTGGGTGCTGTGGTTCCTGTTTTCTCTCTCGGTGGTCGTGAGTAGCTGGTTCCGGGTTCCAGGGACATCGCTCTCAAGATGACCTCACAACCAGTTCAGATGGCTTTTGAGCGTCTGAATGACTCCAATTACTTGCTGTGGTCGGAACGCATGCAGGCAGTGCTGCAGAGGGATCGTCTCTGGCAAGTGGTGAGTAAGTTTCCTGCGAAGCCTGATGATGAAGACCTCGATAAAGACCAAAGAGCAAGGGCCACAATTGTTTTGGGGCTGGAAGATTCCCAGTTGCCGTATGTGAGGGGAATCAAGACAGCTAGAGGTGTGTGGCAAGCACTTAAAGAACTCCATGTGCGTGAGACAGCGGTTTCCAAGCTGTTCATTCGCAAGGCATTGTACAAGGCAATGTTACAGCCTGGGGTTACAATGCAGGAACACCTACACAGTTTACAGTTAAAGTTTACTGCGCTACAGGAAAGAGACTGTGCGTTAGACCAGCAGGAGAAGGTGGCTATTATTTTGAGTTCTCTCCCGGAAAGCTGGGATAATTTAGTATTGTCTCTAGAAGGCATGCAGGAGCATGATTTATCCGTCAGTTACGTTACTGGGCGTTTGATTGAAGAATGGCAGAAGAGGCAAGAAAGGTCGTTGGCTGCAGATGCTTCTACAGGTGGGCGGTTTGGAAGGAGTTCTCATGCCGTGCCAGAGGTGACGCAAAAGCAGCGTACCGGTGAGGAGTCAGCGTTTGCTGTTAGGCGTTGTTTCCGATGTGGGTCTTCAGCGCATCTAAAACGACAATGTCCGGAGTTGGTCAAGTCTCAGTTGCCGGTGCAGGAGCCGAGACGAGATCAGCAGCAGCAGCAGCGTAAAAAGAAATTCTTCAAACAAAAACAGTCGGCTCAGCTGGTGACCGGCGAGGTCAAGATTGCTGATGAGAAACAAGCGGTCTGGGTGGTCGATTCGGGAGCATCTCGCCACATCGTAAATTCAGATGAATTGTTTGTTTCCAAGAACTCAGCACAGCGCAGCCAGGTGGCTCTAGTAGACGGAAGTACTTCCGAAGTGATTTCGGGGGGTGCAGTTTTTGTTCCTTGTCTTCGTGAATGCCTGCAAAATGTACTTTGTGTGCCTTCATTAAGGAGCAAACTGATGTCTGTAGATTGTTTGCTAAAAGCTGGGTTTAAAGTGTATTTTGAAGGAGACAGTTGCATTATTAAGAAGGCTGGTGAGATTTTAGGCACTGCTAAGTCAGAGGGAGGCTTGTTTTGGCTTAAAGCAGGATCTCAAGTTGCAGCAGTAGTCAGTAAATCTCAGCCTGCAGTGAATAACAAAGCTATACATGACAACTGTGTGCACTTATTGCATAGGAAAATGGGGCATGCTTGCTGGAAAAGTGTACTAAAAATGTCTGAATTGGCTGATGGGGGTAATTTAAAGAGTTGTAACAAGTACCTTGATTGTAATGTGTGTAAAAAGGTCAAAACCCACAGAGTCTCTTACCCCAGAAGTGACAGAGTTAGTGAGTCACCGCTACAGCTGGTTCACATGGACGTAATTGGTCCATTTGCTGTAAGCAGGGGTGGATCGCGCTTTTCACTAACAATTGTGGATGACGCCACGCGTTACTCCTGGGTTTTTCCCATGAAAAATAAGGGTGACGTGTTCACGAAGTTTAAAGGCTGGGTGGCATCTGTGGAAAGATTTCTGTCCATTAAACTCAAAAGGATTCAGACAGACAGAGGTGGCGAATTTATGTCAAATGCTTTTAAAGATTGGTTACAAAAGCGTGGCATTGGGCATAGAAAAACGAACGTTTTTTCCCCAGAGGAGAATGGCGTTGCAGAGCGAAAAAACAGATCTTTACAAGATATGATGTTTGCCATGCTTGATGATGCTGATTTGCCCATGTCTTATTGGGGGGAGAGCATGCTCACCGCGTGTTATCTCCAAAACAGGCTCTTTCATCAAACAATAGGTACAACCCCATACTTTAAATTGTTTCAGAAAAAACCCAAAATTGACCATTTGCATGTGTTTGGATCAAAAGCCTGGGTATTAATTCCGAAACAAATGAGGAAGAAGGGAGATCCTAAGACCAAACAGTTAGTGTTTGTGGGTTACCAGGAGCTGGGAAAAGGTTTCCGCTTTGCTGAAGGGACAAATGGCATTGTGATCTCCAGGAATGCCAGTTTTTGTGAACATAGTGGCTGGGAGAGACTACATGCCAATACTGAGGTTTGGTTTGAACCTTCCCAGGAGCTTCATGACTCTGAAGGTAAACATAGAGAATCAGAGTCTGAGGGGGAGGAAAGTTCAGATAAGAGCTCTCAAGAAAGTGGAGTTAGCCAAAGACCAGTTGCTAAGCAACAAAAGAGAGGTCGTAGTTCTGAGGAGGAAAGTGGGTCAGAAGAAAAATTTTCTCCCAGAAGATCTAAAAGACAAAACAAAGGAGTGCCTCCGGTGCGTTTTTCTCCAGATACTGCAAATGTGTTTAGTGTAATTGCAGAACCCAAGAGTTTTCAGGAGGTGTTAAAGTTACCAAAAGAGGAGGCAGAGCGCTGGAAACAGGCAATGGAGGAAGAGATGTCCTCTCTGAATGAGCACAAGGTTTTTACACCAGTAGCAGCGCCTGAGGGGGCAAAGATTGTAGGCTGCAGGTGGGTGTACAAACTTAAACCTCTGGTGGCAGGAGAGTGTTAAAATTAAACAAAGTTCTATATGGTCTCAAACAGGCTGCAAGATCTTGGAACAAATGTTTCCATGAGGCCTTAGTGTCATTTGGTTTCAAGCAGAGTACAGCTGACAATTGTGTTTATGTACGTGGTACAGGCAGTGATCAAGAGTCTTGTCTGATTTATGTAGATGATGTTTTGTATGCCTGCAAAACAGATAAACAAACTAAAAGGTTTGCCAAGCAATTGTCCAGTAAGTTCAAAGTGAAAGACTTAGGCCCGGTTAGGACATATCTAGGGTTGGAAGTGTGCTGGGCCCAAGATGGCAGCTGCCTAATTAGTCAGCAGAACAAAGTTAAACAACTACTGACTTCATACAGGATGCAGGATTGCAAAGGGGCAGTGGTGCCTATGGATCCAGGTTTCATAAAAACACTTCATATAGATGAGAGTCCTGAATTTGAACATCCTGATGTATATCATTCTGTAATTGGAAGTTTATTGTATATAGCACAGTGGTCCAGACCTGATATTAGCTATGCAGTAGGCATATTAAGTAGATTGGTCTCAAAACCCACACTAAATGCCTGGAAAGGGGTAAAACAAGTTCTGAGGTATCTCAAACAGACAATTGGCTATATGTTACAATTAAATTCTTCAGAGGATGAAATGTTGAGTTGCTACTGTGATAGTGACTGGGGAAATTTGCCGGATAGAAAATCTGTCACAGGACTAGTCATAATGGTCGGTGGAGCTTTAATCAGCTGGCGGTCACGCAAGCAAGACGTTGTAAGTGTGTCATCAACGGAATCAGAGTACGCCGCATTGAGTGAATTGTGCAACGAGGTGATTTATTTCAAGCATTTGTTAGCAGATTTAAATGTAAATTGTGGAGAACCAGTACAAGTTTACATTGATAATCAAGCTTGTATAACCTTAAGTAAAACAGAGGGTTTCAAATCGCGTTCCAAACATATCTCTGTAAAATACCAAAATGTACGTTGCTGTGTACAAGACAATATAATCACCTGTACTTATGTATCAAGTGAAGAAAATGTAGCAGATGTGTTAACTAAACCATTGGCAAAGATAAAGAACAAGCGAATGTGCAAGGGTTTAGGTTTGCTGGAAAAATGATCTCCTACATAGGTGTATTTGATGTTAATTGTTCAGCAGAATCTGTGAGGGGGTGTTCAGTTTCTGTTAATTGGTTCTCGTGGGAAACTTGCAGATTCTAGCTTCGCACAATTAACTCAAGCTGGTGTCAATTTACTCTTGGCAGAAAGCCCAGGTCTGCTTGACCTAGAAACTACTTACTCTGATTGGTTAACGACCAGCACTCTGCTCTGTTATCAAGGGATTGCTAGCTCAGTTTGAAGTGAGGTGTTGTTAGGAGTAGAAGTGCTGTGTATGGTTTTGAGAGAGAGAGAGAAAGAGAGGGTTTATTTTACTTTTACTTGTATGCAGAAACTCTGCTGTTTTATTTTCTCCTTTTTAATAAATCCTGTAAATAGTTATTCTGAGTCTAGCTGACTTGTCATTACTGCCGCAACTAGCTTCCTCGCTGTGCAGGAAAACTCTGCTACGTTTGGGCTAAAGCCAATAGGGCTATGCCTGACACTTCAAAGTTCCATGAAGAACAATAGGATCCAGAATGCTGCAGTCTGATTGGTCCTAGAACAATAGGATCCAAAATGCAGCAGTCTGATTGGTCCTAGAACAATGCAGCAGTCTGATTAGTCCACAGGAGCCACCCAATCCAGCTCCAGGTGGAAGTGAATCTGCAACCTGATTGGCCTACAGGAGAATTCCAGAATTAGCCAATCACGTGGGGCCCATTGTGTAAATAATATATATAAAGCAGACGTTTTGGGGAAACTTTCATTCCTCGCTACTATGAGCTGAATAAAGAGCATGAAATCCACACTTGACTCTGAGTATATTTCACCCCCTACATATTTCTTATTTTCACAATTCCTTTTAATGCTGTTGCTTCTTACAGATCTTCTCAGCAGGTACCCATATAAATTTATGCATTATGTCACACGAAGGCTGGCAACGATCACTGCAGATGGTGACAGCAGCCACGAAATTAAAAGACGCCTGCTTCTTGGGAGAAGGGCAATGACAGGCCTAGACAGCATCTTGAGAAGTAGAGACGTCACTTTGCCAACAAAGGTCCGTATAGTTAAAGCCATGGTTTTCCCAGTAGTGATGTATGGAAGTGAGAGCTGGACCATAAAGAAGACTGATCGCCGAAGAACTGATGTTTTTGAATTATGGTGCTGGAGAAGACTCTTGAGAGTCCCATGGACTGCAAGAAGATCAAATGCATCCATTCTTAGGGAAATCAGCCCTGAGTGCTCACTGGAAGGACAGATCCTGAAGCTGAGGCTCCAGTACTTTGGCCACCTCATGAGAAGAGAAGACTCCCTGGAGAAGACACTGATGCTGGGAAAGATGGAGGGCACAAGGAGAAGGGGGCGACAGAGGACGAGATGGTTGGATAGTGTTTTCGAGGTTACCAGTATGAGTTTGACCAAACTGCAGGAGGTAGTGGAGGACAGAGGTGCCTGGCGTGCTCTGGTCCATGGGGTCACGAAGAGTCGGACACGACTAAACAACAACAGGCTGGCAACATCAACCCCGCCTAGAGAGAATCCCTTGCAGATGACCAAAGGCCTGGAGACAGTCAGGTTGTGTATCCGTAGCAGTGACCAGAGGAGGAATGACCGCTGGGAGAGAAGAAACGCCATGCTGCATCTGCAGCAGCACAACCGGACGCCTTCATCTGCCCCAGCTGCAACAAAACATGTCTCTCCCATATTGGTCTCTGCTGTGGCTGCAACTTTTCAACAGTTTGACTCCACGCCCAAAGATGCATTCCTCCATTGTCTCCCAAGACAGATGGATGCTAACAAGGCATTGAAAAATCCAGCAAACCCCGCATTCTGCCCCGCTCTGTTCCGCCCCTTTGTGTGACGTTTTTGGGCCACTTCCGGGTTCAGCACAATGCATCGTCACGGTTGAACACATATCAGACGTGCCTAAAATGGCAGACCCTCCATGTGTCCCTATTTTCCAGGGACATCCTTGATTTAGAGAGGCTGTCCCAGTTTCTGATTTTATCCCGAAATGTCCCACTTTTCATTGGAGAAATGTTGGAGGGTATGGTGTTTTCCGACTCCCGAGCCGTCTGAAGGCAATCCTGTATAGGGATTATGTTATGTACATGTTATATACTTGTTACATTTGGTTCTGGTTACGTCTTTTCAGGTTGCGTCCCGCGGCGACCCGGAAGTACCAGAAAGGGTTACTTCTGGATTTCACCACTCGCACATGTGCAGACGCTCAAAATGACGTCACGCGCGTGCGCAGAAGCAGCAAATCGTGACCCGTGCATCCACAGACGTGGGTTGCGTTCTGCTCATGTTGCGAATGGGGCTCCAAAGCCAATCCCGTTCGCAACCAGAGGTACCACTGTAATAAGCTTGGATCCTAGAACAATAGGAAAGTTGGATCCTAGAATGCAACAACTGATTGGCTTGCAGGAAAAGACCAATCAGGCTCCAGGAGGGAAGCAGAATCAGCCAATCAGACGGGACTCATTGTGTAAATAATGTATATAAAAGCCTGAGGTTTGGGGGGCAATTCAATCACTGTTTTACAAGCTGCAATAAAGAGCATGAAATCACTGCAGGACTCCGAATATATTTCATGTTTAATGTTTTTTTAGTATTATTATTATTATTATTATTATTATTATTATTATTATTATTATATATGTTGGAAGCTGCCCAGAGTGGCTGGGGCAACCCAGTATACCCAGTGTGGGGTATAAAGAGTAAAATTATCATTATGGAATGGGATGTCCCTGTTTTCACTGGAGAAATGTTGGAGGGTATGAAACGGTTGCTGCCTGTACATTTCACCATAGTGCATGAGCTGACTGTGACCAGGTGACCTGTACAGGTGCTGCTAACTGCTGATGGGACAATCTCCTCCTCCTTCATTGTAGGATTCCCTATTTTTCATGGGACTTGTCCTGACAGAGAGTTTTCTAACAGAGGGATATCCTCTGTGGAGTAGGATAACCTAGAACTATGTGATCATAGGGTGAACATATCAGACGACACAGCGATTCTTCAAACAGCTCTTGTTTATTCACAGGCCAGAACAGAACTGAACTGAAGGGTTCAGCCAGCCTGCTTATATAGAGCTCCACTACAATGCAACAGTAACCACTTTATGTAACTAGCCAATCACTGAACGTCACTTTCGATCCCCTATTTGCATATGTGGATCTGAGTGAAAACTATCTACAGTATCCACCTGCTGGCCCAGGGTGAGAACTTCAGTACATAACAATAGGTACTGAGAATGACCCTTCTTTGCCTTCTTTGTTTTATACTATGCTTTGTGTTTTGTGTCAAACAGGTTGCAGTGTAGATAGGGAGGGGTTTGGAGATGATTCTGCTACAGCAGACATGTCCAAAGTCTCTTTCTTCGGGCCAGTCGGTTTAATCCTAACCTCAACGACTAAGAAAAGGTCAACAACTTTGGCCAGCCCTTTGGCCAGCCCTCATGGCCCTTCACTTCCTCAAATTTGGCCCTCTCTGAAAAAAGTTTGGACACCAGTGTGCTACAGGATTTAATGTCTAGTGAGGTCCCTGCTCCTAGTGAGATTCGTAAGCCGGGTGCCCAGGGCTGGGCTTTTCTGTGGTGGCCCCTTGCCTTTGGAATAAACCTTCCCTCTGAAATAAAGGCGCACCTCTTTGCCCAGTCTTCTGGGTGGCATATTGGGTATCTGAATTTGTTGATCTTGCTGGTTTTGTTATTAAAATTTGAATTATGTTTTTCGTTCTTTTGGCTTGAGTCGTCTCTATTTCTGCCCTGGACCTTTGGCTGCATGATAAACAAACACCTTTAATAAATAAAAAACGGAATCAGGGTTTCCTACTCAATTTCAAAGGTATTTAAAGTATAATAAATTTTGCATTTTGTGGCGCCAATTAAAAATATACATTTTTCCAAAGGCTTCTGACACATTCGAATGTTGTTGTTTGCCGCTCATGTGTGTGATACTGAGGCTTTTTGCTTCTGTTATTGGGAGTTGCTTCATGTATTTTTTCTAAAAAAATGAATTGGGCATGTTTCTGCGTAAATTGTTTTTTTTTTAAAAAAAATGATGTGCTTTTATTTGTGCTTAAATTTTGCAAGTTGCCTGGGAAAATTTCTGTGTAACAAGTGTCCACCATGTACTGTTCTTGTTTGAAACTTTGGTCTCCGAATTTTATTTGAACATGACATAAAAATAAACATAGGCTTTAGCTGAGATTCCTGAATTGCAGGGGGTTGGACTAGATGACCCCAAGATCCCTTCCAACCCTTAATATTCTATCATTCTATAATCCTGCCTTAAAGGCGAAACCTAACCTTCCCCATGGCAACCAAATCGAGCTTGGGCGGGCCTAGCTGCGGCTCTGATTGGTCCGCCCGCGACGGAGGCGCTCTGTCATTGGCCGGCGATCCCGTGTCACATGACCGACCATCATGGCGGCGCCCATGAGGCTGTGCCGGGGCCTGGGGTTGCGCCCGCGGTTAATGCGCCGGGGGCTTCCGTTGCTGTTCTCGAGGGCGCGGAGCGGCCGCCCGGCGGTGGCAGCAGCTGCTGGGAGAAGCCGGCTGTACGAGCACGCGCGGGGCGGCTGGACGGCGCGCCCGCAGCTGAACTTGGAGGCGCTGAGCGCGCAGCTGGGCGAGGCCGAGCGGGAGCTGGAGACGCGCAAGGGGCCCCTCGGGCCGCGGGACCTGCGCGAGATTGTAAGCGCGGGTCGTGGGTGGGCTCGGCTGGGCGCGCAAGTGCTGTTGCTCCCGCTCTCCTGCGGGCTTAGCCCAAGAAGGTGCTTTAAGCGCCAGGGGTTTAATCCAGCCTTCACCAGCTAGCGTTTATTACTGAAATTTTATTGTTGTTCGCCGCCCTGAGCCCGGCTCTGGCCGGGGAGGGCGGTGTATAAATTAAAAAAAATTAAAATTCCTTCCAGTAGCACCTTAAAGACCAACTAAGTTAGTTCTTGGTATGAGCTTTCGTGTGCATGCACACTTCTTCAGAATGCACACAAAAGCTCATACCAAGAACTAACTTAGTTGGTCTTTAAGGTGCTACTGGAAGGAATTTTAATTTTTTATTTTTTTTTGACTATGGCAGACCAACACGGCTACCTATCTGTAACTAAAAAAATATTATTATTATTATTGTTGTTGTTGTTGCTGCCCTCCTAGGTGGCTAACATTGTGTGTGCAAGCTGCTTTGCCCTGGCTTTAAAAAATGATGCATTCAAGTTTCAGGTTCCACCTGGCTGGCAAGATTAGTAACAGCCTGGTCATGAGTGTCTAAATAAAGGCTGTGAAGCCATGCCAGGGTAAAAGGTAACAGTTCTATGGCTCTCAAGCATCTGTGTGCCAAGGGAACTGTTTCCAGGTTCTTGCCTTAGCAGCTTAACGTAACTGAAGCTCCATACATTTTCCTTCCATTGTTTTTCACTCTCCACTTCCAGTACTACCGTCTTCTGTGCATACGATCTGTTTTTGAATAATCTTATTAAACTGCTGTTAGACTGTATCACATTTTTCTTCTTTTTTCCTGATGCCTACTAGGTTGCCACTTGGCAGAGATTAGTCGAGGTGCAAGAAGAAATTGCAGTACTTGAAGCTGAGAAAGAGAAGGTGGCTGAAGAAGTGGGGAATATTGTGGTGAGTCCACATTATAGCAACTATTATGGAGCAACTAAAAGGGGCGCGGGTGGTGCTGTGGTCTGAACCACAGAGCCTAGGACTTGCCAATCAGAAGGTCGGCGGTTCGAATCCCCGCAGTGGGGTGAGCTCCTGTTGCTCAGTCCCAGCTCCTGCCAACCTAGCAGTTCGAAAGCACGTCAAGTGCAAGTAGATAAATAGGTACTGCTCCGGCGGGAAGGTAAACGGCGTTTCCGTGTGCTGCTCTGGTTCGCTGGCTCCCTCGGCCAGTAAAGCGAGATGAGCGCCACAATCCCAGAGTCGGTCATGACTGGACCTAATGGTCAGGGGTCCCTTTACCTATGGAACAACTCAGAACCACTGTAGAAGATATGTTTCAATAAATAAAAGAGGAGGAAGGAAAAGCCAGAGGCTACCACAAATTCTGGTTTTGTGTTTCCTTTCTTGTTATTGTGCTACAGCCAGAAATGGGGGGGGGGGGGAGGGAGAGAGAGAGAGAGAGAGATAGAAAGAGAATATATGTATATGTATATTGAGAATAATTCTAACTCGCTCTTTCTTTCCCTTTCCAGAAAAGCCAAGACAGAAGTACTTTGCAGTCGGTAAGAAAGTTCTTTATCCTTTCCTGCTACCTTAACAATTTAACACCTGTAGCTTTAAAACAGAGAGCAAGTGCTTTCTGGTATGGCAAAGGAAGAAGAATTACTTCTGGCATTTCTTTGCCTACAGATTTGACAACTCTCTCCCAAACATTTGGCTCGTATAATCTTGTCAGGTCTGTGCCACATTCCTTCTAGTATTTGGGAATTTTACTTTCCTTTTTTGGGGAGCTAACAATGGTGCAAGAGTTATGACTGCACTGGTGTTAACACTAACCAAGCTTCCAACCCATTTATTGTTTCCTACCCATGGCGGCTGTGTTTCAGTTCCACTGCCAGAGACAGTATGTCCTGAAAGCCAGTTGAGCAATTCCATTTTCCAGTAAATAATATAAACCCCCAAGGCATGGCTAAACTCCTGCACAGACAGCTTTGATGGAATTTAAGCAAGCCCCAATCTTGCTTCCAATTTTGGCTTCAAAGTTTGTTTTTCCCCATTTTGTAGCGCCTTTTTCTCACGTCTCAAACTTGAGCAGGAAGCAAACCAGCAAAGCAGCTGTGTGCATTGTTCTTAAATAGACGGGTACAACTTCTGAACTCTAAATTGGAGCAGAACCGTTGCGTCAAGTTAGCCAAATCTGAGAACTATTTTGTAGGCTTGAAGTCTGTGTTTGGGACCACTTCACGGCCTAGGACCCTTGTAGCTACGGGACCACCTCTCCCGGTATGCCCTGCGGAGGACCTCAAGGTCCATAAATAGCAACACCCTAGAGGTCCCCGGCCCTAAGGAAGTTAGATTAGCCTCAACCAGGGGCAGGGCCTTTTCAACACTGGCTCCGGCCTGGTGGAACGTTCTGTCTCATGAGACCAGGGCCCTGCAGGATCTGATTTCTTTCCGCAGGGCCTGTAAGACAGAGTTGTTCCGCCTAGCCTTTGGCTTGGAATCAACTTGATCCCCTTCCCCTCTTTCCTTTTTCCTTTCTCCTTCTGTGATGGAACTCCTCTTTGGGGACTTCCTTGGCTTTTTTCTGGCCCACGTAGGACCAGTCTGGATAGTTGGCCTTCGTGAAGATTTGTCGTTTTCATCCCCAAAAAGTTTTTGATTTGAGTGTCTGCTGAAATGAGGCTGCATGTTAATGTTGTATTTTAATCTTGTTTTTAAGTTGTATTTTAATCAATTGTTTTTATACCTGGTGTTAGCCGCCCTGAGCCCGGTCTGGGGAGGGCGGGGTATAAATAAAATTTATTATTATTATTATTATTATTATTATTATTATTATTATTATTATTATTATCACTTGCATTTGGAACTGCATTTCGAACCTCTTTTGCCCACGTGGAAATGAGGCAAAGGGCTTTTCCTGTCTAGTTGGCCTGGAAGCTTTTTAGAATCACTAAAATCAAAGCCTCTTGAGGAATCACGCCAAATTCTCTTGAGGGAGTTCCCTGTTAACATGTATTTCCTTCCTTTTCTCATTGCTGTTGAAAGACCGGACCTGGGATCCAAATAGCAACAAATGTCCTGCTTCTTCTTCCCTGCCTGTTTGGGTCTGACAGCATCCTCCTCCTCCTCTCCTTCCCTTTCAGCACCCTGCCTACAATGCGTTGCGGAAGCAGGGAAGGGAGCTCCGCCTTCGTCTCAATGCTTTGCGCCAGCAGGAGCTGGAGCTGGATGAGAAATACTACCTGCGCGCCCTCAGGCTGCCCAACAGGACCCATCCAGATGTGGTAAAAGAGTGTGACGTGAGAGGAGCAACCTAGAACACTCGGGGACTCAAATTGAGCATGACGGGGGGCCACTGCCAGGAAGGCCCTGCAGTGCTCTCCAGCTGAGCAGACTTCCCGGGTCAAGGATATATGCAGCCAAAGGTTCTTTTGCAGATAAAAAGAAGGGGGATGCTTGGATAATGCAGTAACATTTTATTCCGTTCCTTTCCTTGCTTGTGGGTGGGGGTGCACACATAACAGTTTGCACCTTTGTGAGTTTCCCTAGTCACCTTTCACCTGATAGCTGTGGCTGAGTGACTGGCCAGTGCCCAGTCGAGAGGAGGTGCTGGGAAGGAGCTTGAAACCTCCAGCTGGCTAAATGTGTGAGGCTTCAGGCTATGTCCACCCAGTACTCCAACAAGGAGCTGCTGGAGGATATTCCCTGGGGGGAGAGCATATGCCGCCTCCTCCTTCGTGTGCCCCATTGCTGAGAGCTCCGGAGGGTAGCAACACAAGAACGGGGCCTTATCTGCAGTGGCTCCCCATCTGTGGAATGCTCTCCCCAGGGAAGTTCGCCTGGCACCTTCATTATACACCTTTAGGCACCAGGCAAAAACATTCCTTTTTATGCAGGCCTTTGGTTGATCTGATTTGCATTCTATGCCCTTTTAAAATGTTGTTTTTTGGGGGGTGGGGAGTGACTATTGGGTTGTTTTTGTTTTTATTATGTATTTGTGGTTTTATATCTGGATTTTATTCTATGAACAGCCCTGAGTCCCATGGGTATAGAACGGTATATATATTCAATAAATAAAATAAAATTAAAATAAATGAAGAGCGGGTGGTGTGGCACCCAGCAACAGTAAACTGAATAGTAGTAGTAGTAGTAGTAATAATAATAATAATAATAATAATTTAATATTTATACCCCGCCCATCTGGCTGGGCTTCCCCAGCCACTCTGGGCAGCTTCCAACAAAGTATTAAAATACAGTAATGCATCAAACATTAAAAGCTTCCCTAAACAGGGCTGCCTTCAGATGTCTTCTAAAAGTCTAGTAGCTGTTGTTCTCTTTGACATCTGAAAGGAAGGTATTCCACAAGGCGGGTGCCACCACCGAGAAGGCCCCTGCCTGGTTCCCTGTAGCTTTGCTTCTCACAGTGAGGGAACCGCCAGAAGGCCCTCGGTGCTGGACTTCAGTGTCTGGGCAGAACGATGGGGGTGGAGACGCTCCTTCAGATATACTGGACCGAGGCCGTATATAGTCCTGTGGCCGTGGCAATATGTGTGCAGGAAGAGAGGGATGTGGGGGCATGGGCACCAAGCCTTTTGACGTACCCCTGCCCATGGAAGCTTCATAGAACCATAGAAATGTAGAGTTGGAAGGGACCCTGGGGGTCATCTAGTCCAACCCACCTGCAATGCAGGAATATGCAGCTGTCCCTTATGGGGATCAAACCTTGGCATTATCAGACCAACTGATGGCCCCTTCAAGCTCCTTTGCCTGAAACTAGTAACCATTCCATGTAAAAGACCCTGGTAGTTAGCTCCTCAGAGCTAGTGTGGTGTAACGGTTAGAGTCAGACTAGGACCTGGAAGGGAAAAAGGAAAGGTAAAGGGACCCCTGACCGTTAGGTCCAGTCGTGGCCGGCTCTGGGGTTGCGGCGCTCATCTCGCTTTACTGGCCAAGGGAGCCGGTGTACAGCTTCCGGGTCATGTGGCCAGCATGACTAAGCTGCTTCTGGCGAACCAGAGCAGCGCATGGAAACGCCGTTTACCTTCCCGCCGGAGTGGTACCTATTTATCTACTTGCACTTTGACGTGCTTTCAAACTTCTAGGTTGGCAGGAGCAGGGACCGAGCAACGGGAGCTCACCCCGTCGCGGGGATTCGAACCGCCAACCTTCTGATTGGCAAGCCCTAGGCTCTGTGGTTTAACCCACAGCGCCACCCGCATCCCACAGGACCTGGGAGTCCGGGGTTCAAATCCTTATCTAGGCCATGAAGCTCTCTGGGGAGGGGAAAAACCTTAGGAGCCTAACCTGCCTTACAGGGTTGTTGTGTGAGAATAAAACAGGATGGGAAGGAGCTCTGGGCACAACCTTGAGCTCCTCGGAGGAAAACGTGGGCTAGAAAATGCAATGGATAATAAGTAAATAATAGGGAGCAGAAATGCCTCTTACACTTCCATGCCTTTAACCTCTGACCTCTTCCTTTCCCCAGCCAATTGGAGATGAGAGCCAAGCGCGGGTGTTGGAGGTTGTTGGCGAAAAGCCAGGTGAGGAAAATTCCTTTCATCACCACCAGGGGGCGTTACTTCCTTCTTTCCAGGCTGTGCTTGTGTTGCCTTTTAAAAAAATACCTGGATCTGTTAAATTCTTCCTTATTCCTGGTTTAATCTTCATATCCCCCTGTGTTTTTCTTTTCTTTTTTTTAAACAGCATTTGACTTCAAGGTGAAAGGGCACCTGGAAATTGGGGAAGACCTGGATATCATAAGGCAAAGGTGCGTATGAGAAATTGGCGGTCTCGTCCCTTCCCATGCAAGGCATTCGGCTTAAAAGGGACAGTTTGGAAGAAAAGGAGACAGTCCTGAATCCCTTTCTGAGCACAGTGAAATGAAGCAACAGCTCCATCTGCTGGTAGAGAATGAGAGAGTGCCGTTTACTTTCAATACAGTCTGGGAAAAATTAAGTTTCCCCCTTCTTCCCTCAGTCAGCGCCACTAATATTCACTAGGCAGCTGCCTCTTCCTAGGGAGAAGATCATGGCTCAATGGTAGAGGATCTGCCTAGCGTGCAGAAGGTCTCAGGTTCAATTCCAGTGGTATCTGGGAAAGGTAGAACTGGAAATGTCTCTAACCTGTCGCCTCGGAGATCTGCTTCCTGTCTGTTCTGACAGTGCTGAGCCAGAAGCGACTGGCTTGCAATGTAAAGGGGAAAGGACAGTTTCAGAGTTGCCTCGTACAATGGTACCTCGGGATGCAAATGGGATCCGTTCCGGAGCCCTGTTCGCATCCTGAACAGAACGTAAGATGCGACTGCGCGGGCACGGGTCACGTTTCGCTGCTTCCGCACATGCGCCTGACGTCATTTTGACTGCGCATGCGCGAGCGGTGAAACCTGGAAGTATCGCCGTGGAGTGCAACCCGAAAATACTTAGCGTATTTATCCCGAGGTATGACTGTAATTTGCAAACACATACGCAAATCATACATTTCTCCATTATATACCGTATTTTTCGCTCTATAAGACACACCAGACCACAAGACGCACCTAGTTTTTGGAGGAGTAAAACAAGAAGAAAAAAATCTGAATCTCAGAAGCCAGAACAGCAAGAGGGATCGCTGCGCAGTGAAAGCAGCAATCCCTCTTGCTGTTCTGGCTTCTGGGATAGCTGCGCAGCCTGCATTCGCTCCATAAGACGCACACACATTTCCCCTTACTTTTTAGGAGGGAAAAAGTGAGTCTTATAGAGCAAAAAATATGGTAAGTTCCTCCTCCAAGAGTCTTGCCCTGCACCATATTGTTTGCCCTTCTCTCTCTGTTTGTGTGCATTGAGCGAAATTTCTAAAGCGTGCTTGCGCACACACTGGAACCTCAGTAATGTGCCCAAAGTTGTTGGGAGGGGTGCATCAAATTTTGGCCTTGCACAGGGCGCCATATTATCAAGGTCTGCCCCTGATTTAACCTGGAACCACCTGCTTGCAAGGCAGACCCCCTGCCGCTGAGCTGTGGCTCTTTAAAATATAAAAAATATCTCCATGGTGCCTAGGGAACAACTTGCACCTTAATATCAGCAAGACAAAGGAGATGGTGTTGGACTTTCGGAGGAAGAGGAGAACTAGCCCCGCTGTACATCGGGGAGGGCTGTGTGGAGAGAGTCTCTTCCTTTAAATTCCTAGGAGCTTATCTCCGTGAAGACCTTACTTGGAAAATCAATGCAACCCAGGTGGTTAAGAAAGCCCAACAGAGACTCCATCTCCCCAGAGTATTGCAAAAGAACGATGTCAATCAACATTTGATGGTCTCCTTCTACCGGTCCACAATAGAAAGTGTCCTTTCATACTGCATCATGGTGTGGTACGCTGGTTTGACATCAACTGATAGGAAGTGCCTACAGAGGGTGGTGAATACAGCACAAGATATTATGGGCTATCCCATGAATCTGCTGGATGAAATAGCGGAAGAACGTTGCCTCAGGAGAGTGAGGAAAATTCTCAGGGATGATTAACACCCTGGCACTTTCTTGATCTCCTGCCCTCGGGCAGAAGATATAGAAGCATGATTAGTCGCACCAACAGGGTAAAGAACGGCTTCTATCCGTGGGCTGTTAGGCTGCTGAATGAAAAGATAACAACAGGGCAACTGACTTTCAGATTTGGTGTGTGTGTGTCAGTAAACGAGGGGAATTAAGACTAAGAGAGCTGAGCGGGGGGTGCTTGTGTAATCTCACTGTATACAAGTTGTACAAGTGACAATAAAGTATTTCAACCCCACGTAAACCCCATGTTGCTGGATACAACCCCACGTAAACAGGCTCTGAGGCCTGGAATAAATTGCCCCATTGTTGCAGCCACCAGCTCCCTGAAAAAGCGTTGGAGGAAGTGCGCTTGTGCGAAGGCAAGCAGAGGAGCGAGGGAGCAAACAAGACTTAGACAAATTGCCTAATGCCCTGATGGAGGGACAGGGTGCGAAATATGATTCAGGCAAGACAAAGGGTGCCTTTGGTCTCTGAGCGGATATTTCCAGAATTTGCATTAGCTGATTGGAAGCCCTTCTCCTTCCTGAACAGGGATGAATATTTGATGGGTGGCCTTTGAGATGAGCTGTTTGGCCCGAGGGGCTTTTCCAGTAGCAGGCTGCTTCCCCCCCACCCCCCTGATCTGTTTCACAAAGCTCCCTCTGAGCCTTGGGCCAAAGCTGAGAGCCTCTCCTGTCACGAAAGGAAGCTTACCATTGACTAAATGCGTTCGTCATGGAATTGGCACTCTTAACGTGGCCGTGGGGCCATGTTTCCTGGAGAGCGTTGTCCTCCTTGGTGCAGCTAGATATCGGGCACATGGCAGGGAAAGGACCACAGCTCAAGGGTCAAGCATCTGCCTTGCAAGCAGAGAGTTCAGTCCCCAGCACCTCCAGGGAAGAGCTCCAGCCTAGACATTTATTGCAGCAAGGCTCATTAATCCAGTTTGCGCAAACCTAAGTTTCTGGTGATGGAATGGCTCCCTGCAAAATAGTGACAGTCTGGGGGTAGCTAGTGACTCCTGAAGCTCTTGGCTGTTGACAGGGCTTAAAAGGCCAGCTAGCCCAGCCTGCCCTCCCCCAAGCAGGTGTTGGGATGTGTCCAAGGGAACGGGGGCAATTCGCAGGCCCCCAGCTGGCTCCAGCCCGCCGGCCGGCAGCCGGACGAACTCTGGCCCTTGGAACAGCATCAAAACAGCAGCACACAGCTTCAGAAGCCTTCAGAAGATTGAGCACGCCTCAATCAGAAGAGTGAATAACACGCAACAGAAGTGGCAGACAGAGGCATATGTAAAGCATATTTACAAGCAGTTTATTCAGCATAGTTCAGGACAAAAAAAAACATGTCTGCTCTCTTTCTTTTTTCTTTTTTTAAAAGATATTTATTAAGATTTTACAGAATGAAAAAAGAAAAATACAAAATAAAAATAGTTAAAAAACAATTCCATCTTTCCATCACTTATTTTTCATTTGCTTGTTTCCCAGACCTCCTCACACCTCCCTTTTTTGTATTCCAATTCAATTTATTAGTTCAGCAAATCCTTTCCCTCTTTGTTTATCCTAGTCTTTAATCTTAAAATATTATAACATTAAATTTTTACCTGTTAATAATCCATTTTTTCATATTCGTTATAGCGTTATAGCTAAAAACCACTTAACTTTTTATCCAACATCATTCTAACATTCATTAATTTTACAATATTTCTGTAGATAGTCTTTAAATTTCTTCCAATCTTCTTCCACCGACTCTTCTCCCTGGTCTCGGATTCTGCTGGTCATTTCCGCCAGTTCCATATAGTCCATCACCTTCATCTGCCATTCTTCCAGGGTGGGTAGATCTTGTGTCTTCCAATACTTTGCAATAAGTCTTCTTGCTGCTGTCGTGGCATACATAAAGAAAGTTCTATCCTTCTTTGGCATGTCTGCTCTCTTTCATGTCCAAGAGCAGGAAGCATAAGCAAAAGCTATACACAACGGAAGTTCCCAGCAAGCTGTGCTGGAGTGTAAACACACGTGACAGACAACAATCCACATATCTGTTCCTCTTAGGGTGGAACAGAACATCAATATCCTAACAGCAGGGTAACCCACTGTCAGGGAACTGCCATCGGAGCCTAGAGTGGAGGTATGGCTCCCCAACAATGCAGGAGAAGGGACCAGTAGGGAGAGAGAGAACACTTCCTTTGAGGAAGGAAATAGGCGTGACACCAGGAAGAAAGAGGAGCAGGGAAGGACTTCGGAGGGATGGCTCCAAGACTCTTCCACAGAGACCAGTGGGGAGAGCCCAGGATCTCCGCTGGGCACGCCCACTCTGGGCAGGAGACTTCCGCGCAGGGAGGCTAGGAGGAGACTTGGCGTCAAAGAGTTTTTATGTTGGAAGAAGTTCAGGAAACGCCCACTGACGGATTCTGCCAGTGACTGACACAGCCACGGAGAAAGGGCTGTCCAGCCAAGGAAAGGTTTAGCCAGGCAACTTTGCCTGGAGCAGCAGCACCCTTTACGCACGAGCAACCCCAATAATACTTTACACCCACATTAGCAGATCAAGCCCCATATCCCTGGGAATCTCCTCAATGCCTTCTTATTTCCTCCCCTCTGTTCCGCAGGCGCCTGTCTCACATCTCGGGCTACCGGTCATTCTACCTCCGTGGAGCAGGAGCAATGTTGCAGCAAGCCTTGGTGCAGTTCACTTACAACAAGCTGGTGAAAAAGGTACCGAACGGTGTGTGTGTTTTTTTTGGGGGGGTACCCTGTGGAGTTGGGACGCGGGTGGCGCTGTGGGTAAAAGCCTCAGCGCCTAGGACTTGCCGATCGAAAGGTCGGCGGTTCGAATCCCCGCAGCGGGGTGCGCTCCCGTTGCTCGGTCCCAGCGCCTGCCAACCTAGCAGTTCGAAAGCACCCCCGGGTGCAAGTAGATAAATAGGGACCGCTTACTAGCGGGAAGGTAAACGGCGTTTCCGTGTGCGGCTCTGGCTCGCCAGATGCAGCTTCGTCACGCTGGCCACGTGACCCAGAAGTGTCTCCGGACAGCGCTGGCCCCCGGCCTCTAGAGTGAGATGGGCGCACAACACTAGAGTCTGTCAAGACTGGCCCGTACGGGCAGGGGTACCTTTACCTTTTACCCTGTGGAGCAGAGTGTCCTGATCTGCTGGCCCAGAGTAGGGCTTTTGGGGGTAAGCGGGTGGGTGCAGGGATGTCAAAGAAGGACTTCAAAAGCGACAGAGTGATTGGTTCTAGTGCTTTATTTTTTTAAAAAAGGTGTGGACTTACTGCAAATCAGTCTGCCAGGTCTCCCAGCCTTTACAGTACAGTGGTACCTCGGGTTACATACGCTTCAGGTTACAGACTCCGCTAACCCAGAAATAGTGCTTCAGGTTAAGAACTTTGCTTCAGGATGAGAACAGAAATCGTGCTCCGACGGCGCAGCGGCAGCAGGAGGCCCCATTAGCTAAAGCGGTGCTTTAGGTTAAGAACAGTTTCAGGTTAAGAACAGGCCTCCAGAACTAATTAAGTTCTTAACCCGAGGTGCCACTGTGCATGGCTTACTAGCTGAACATGTGAAAAGGATCTAGGGGTTTTGGTGGGCCACAAGCTGAACATAAATCAGCAGTGTGATGCAGCAGCAAAAAAAAAAGAAAAAGCGAATGCTATTCTAGGCTGCATCACCAGAAGTATAGTGTCCAGATCAAGGGAAGTGCCGTATTTTTTGTTCTATAGGACGCACTTTTTCCCCTCCAAAAATTAAGGGTAAATGTGTGTGCGTCCTGTGGAGCGAATGCAGGCTCCTTGGCTTCAGCGATAGCAATGCGAAGCCTTCAAAGCGCAGAGGGAGCGCTCTCTCCGTGCTCCGGAGGCTTTGCGTTGCTTTCGCTGAAGCCTGGAGAGCGAGAGGAGTCGGTGCGCACCGACCCCTCTCGCTCTCCAGGCTTCAGGGATAGCCAGCCGCCTGAAGCCTTTGGAGCGCAGCGGGAACTCTGTAGGCTTCGGGTTCCTTTTGATGAAGCCGGGAGAGCAAGACTCTCCCGGCTTCAGCAGAGAGGGAGAGCTGCGTAGCGCCCCTTCAGCCAAGCAGGAGGAGAAATGGAAGGGGCTCCGTTTCTCCTGCCGCTTCGCTGAAGGGGCGCTGAGCAGAGAGGGGGAGAATTTTTTTTTCTTGTTCTCCCCCTCTAAAACAAGGTGCACCCTATGGTCGGGTGCGTCCTGTAGAGCGAAAAATACGGTAATAGGACCACTCTATTCTGCCTTGGTCAGAGCACACTTGGAATACTGTGTCCAGTTTCTGGACGGCACAATTTAAGAAGGATGTTGACAAGCTGGAAGGTGGGCAGAGAAGGGCAACCAAAGTGATCAATGGTCTGGAAACCAAGCCTGATGAGGAATGGTTGAAGGAGCTGGGTATGTTTAGCCTGGAGAAGAGACTGAGAGAAGATAGGATAGCCAAATATCTCAAGGGCTCTCACATGGCAGAGGGAACAAGCTTGTTTTCTCCTGCTCTGGAGAGTAGAACTTGAAGCAATGGCTTCAAGTTGCAAGAGAGGAGATTCCGACCAAACATACAGAAAAACTTTCTGTCAGTCAGAGCTGTTCAGATGTGAAACAGACTCTCTTTGGAGGTTTTTAAGCAGAGGTTGGGTGGCCATCTGCCATGGATGCTTTTAGCTGAGATTCCTGCATTGCAGGGGGCTGGACTAGATGACTTTGGTGATCCCATTCAACTGGGACGCGGGTGGCGCTGTGGGTAAAAGCCTCAGCGCCTAGGACTTGCCGATCGAAAGGTCGGCGGTTCGAATCCCCGCAGCAGGGTGTGCTCCCGTTGCTCGGTACCAGCGCCTGCCAACCTAGCAGTTCGAAAGCACTCCCGGGTGCAAGTAGATAAATAGGGACCGCTTACTAGTGGGAAGGTAAACGGTGTTTCTGTGTGCGGCTCTGGCTCGCCAGATGCGGCTTTGTCACGCTGGACACGTGACCCGGAAGTGTCTGCGGACAGCGCTGGCTCCCGGCCTCTTGAGTGAGATGGGCGCACAACCCCAGAGTCTGTCAAGACTGGCCCGTACGGGCAGGGGTACCTTTACCTTTACTTCAACTCTTAGGATTCTTTGATTCCTTCCTCTAAAATGTCATATATTTACAAACCAGTTGTTCCTTCTTGGGATCTCTTAACAGTCGAGGCATAACCCATCTGGGTTAGTAATTCTAAAAACGTGAACTGAATAACGCAGAAAGTGTCGTGCTTGATCAGACTAAATTCTGTCTTGTCCAGAGTTGTTTCCCAAAATGTCCCATCATCTCACCACCGGCCCAGCTGCGGGCAAAAGCCTCTCTTCCACGACCTCTTCTCTGCGCCAGGACAGAAGATGTGAGAACCAGGGAGATAGAGATAATATTTATTACGGCCATAGGCCCATACAGATAAAAACAACACATAAGTGACAGCTTGTGCTGTGGGGAAAAGAAAAAAAAAACAGTCGC
Source organism: Podarcis muralis (assembly GCF_964188315.1). Classification (NCBI taxonomy): domain Eukaryota; kingdom Metazoa; phylum Chordata; class Lepidosauria; order Squamata; family Lacertidae; genus Podarcis; species Podarcis muralis. The sequence goes on from NC_135661.1 coordinate 85,137,571, forward strand.
TAAAATACCACTATAACAATAAATACTATAAGATGGACAGGCATGCTACGCCTTAATTAGCTTGTAGCGCTCCTTGGCGTCGCTTTTGGGAGAGGACAGCGACCAGGAACCTAGCCACTTTCAGGGTCGTGTGGGAATCCTTATCCTGCAAGATTTGGGCAAGGTGGAATTTTGGTGGGGTACCCTCTAGTTTCTGTATGATTGATCCCAACAAATTTGCCCGTGGCACATTGAACAGGGGGCAAGTGAACATAATGTGCTGGAGCGACTCCGGCGTCACCTTATCACATTCGCACGTGGCGGGGACTTGGCCCTTTGAGAATCTATGTCTCAGGACATTGGAGGGGAAAACGTTGAACCTCGCTTTGGTGAAGGCCAGTCTATGGGCAACAGTCGAAAGGGAGGAGAGGTATGATGGAACGCAATAAGTTAAAGTGATACCAATGTTCTGGGGCGAACAAACACCTCCCCCCAGCGTATAATTTTGCTGCAAGTCGATGTCATCCAGTCTTTGACGGATCAGTCTTTGAGCAGTGATTTGATCTAGTTTTAGGGAATCTGAGGGAGAGATTCCATAGCTCAGGAGTTTGGCATGAATTTTACTAGTCCAAAGGCTGGAGAATTCATCTCGCCATAAGCATTGGACAAGGTAATGATTTGGTAATCTATGCCACAATGATAACCAGTAATTGAAGACTTGCTTCCACAGGCAAGTTTCTAAGGATGCGATCTTCAATTCTAGTCGCATGGCTGCGTTGCTTACGCACAGGGGGAGCATTAGGAGCCGGCGTAGGAATTGGCTTTGCAGAGTCTCAAGGGGAGCAAGATCTGTCATCACGGCCCAGAGCGGGGCAGCATAAGCATGTGAGAACCAGGCATGGGGCAGTGTCCTGTACTTGACCTTCCCCTTGTCTTGCCCTCTCTCTTTAGGGCAGGAGGGGGCAATTCCTCCTTTTGCCGATACCTTCTTAGGGGGTGAGTGGCGGGACGCAGGTGGCGCTGTGGGTTAAACCACAGAGCCTAGGGCTTGCCGATCAGAAGGTCGGTGCTTCAAATCCCCGCGGCGGGGTGAGCTCCTGTTGCTCGGTCCCTGCTTCTGCCAAACTAGCAGTTCGAAAGCACGTCAAAGTGCAAGTAGATAAATAGGTACCACTCCGGCGGGAAGGTAAACGGCTTTTCCGTGTGCTGCTCTGGTTCGCCAGAAGTGGCTTAGTCATGCTGGCCACATGACCCGGAAGCTGTATGCCGGCTCCCTCGGCCAGTAAAGTGAGATGAGTGCCGCAACCCCAGAGTCGGCCACGACTGGACCTAATGGTCAGGGGTCCCTTTACCTTTACCTTCTTAGGGGGTCCCTGGGAGCCGGGCACCCAAAGATGGTTCCCACAGCTCTTCACCCTCTTCCTTCTCCCCCCACAGGGCTTTATCCCCATGACTGTTCCAGATCTGCTGAAAGGAGCTGTCTTTGTAAGTAGCCTCACCCCCCCCCCCCCCACAAAAAATATTCATGGTATGGTTTATTTTTTTCAGTGAATCTGGGGACACTTTTCAACTTCAATAGGAATGATCAGATTTTGTCAGGAGACTGATCTGTAAATCCGGGGACTGTCCCTGGGAAACGGGGACGTCTGGTAACCTTAGAGCAGGAGGCAGATCTTTGGTCCATCTAGTTCAGAATAATAATAATAATAATAATAATTTATACCCCGCCCATCTGGCTGGGCTTCCCCAGCCACTCTGGGTGGCTTTCAACAAAATATTAAAATACCGTAATGCATCAAACATTAAAAGCTTCCCTGAACAGGGCTGCCTTCAAATGTCTTCTAAAAGTCAGGTAGATGTTTATCTCCTTGACATCTGATGGGAGGGCGTTCCACAGGGCCCTGGTCTCGGTCCAAGAGTCCAGAAGGGACCTGCAACTAATTAGAAACGTCAAAATATCCCCTCGGTATCCACTCTTGAGAACAGAGCATTTTAGACCTAGCTTTCTGACCAAACTCTGAGCATCACCTTTGCTGAGCTGTGTTTTTAAGTGATGCCCGCTGCAAGCGGGCCTCAGCTTTCAACCTGGCCCCTTCCTGTTGTTGCTGGATTGCAGCTGCTATCATCTCTGACCACTGGGCATGCTGGCTGGACCTGATGGGAGCTCTGTAGACTCAACCCACCCACCTGTGTCACACCTCTCTCCTCTTGCTTTCCAGGAAGGTTGTGGCATGCCCCCAGAAGCCAGCTCGTCTCTGCTGTACAACATAGACCCTTCTCGCTTCGAAGACCTAAGCCTGGCAGGCACGTCCGAGGTTGGCATTGCAGGTATGGCAAAAGGGTGGAGCTCTGTGGATTTGTAAAAGGGTAAAAGAGTATTGGGAAATGATCCACAATTAATTGAAAAAAATTGTTTAAAAGTGTTGTTGTTGTTTAGTCGTTTAGTCGTGTCCGACTCTTCGTGACCCCCTGGACCAGAGCACGCCAGGCACTCCTGTCTTCCACTGCCCCCCGCAGTTTGGTCAAACTCATACTGGTAGCTTCGAGAACACTGTCCCACCTTCTCGTCCTCTGTCGTCCCCTTCTCCTTGGGCCCTCCATCTTTCCCAACATCAGGGTCTTTTCCAGGGAGTCTTCTCATGAGGTGGCCAAAGTATTGGAGCCTCAGCTTCAGGATCTGTCCTTCCAGTGAGCACTCAGGGCACTGATTTCCTTCAGAATGGATCGGTTTGATCTTGCAGTCCATGGGACTCTCAAGAGTCTCCTCCAGCACCAGAATTCAAAAGCATCAATTCTTTGGCGATCAGCCTTCTTGATGGTCCAGCTCATGAGCCATATAGAATAATTAACAAATCGCCAGCAAAACAAATACAAATCATCGGTAAAACAGCCAACTTCTATAAAACACCATAGGCAACTCCCACTCTGACACGGGGGTTATGTTCCCAGGTACTGGGCATAACCGTGAAATCACATACAGCGGGGAATACCCTCTAGCCCATGAAAATTCTTGAAAAACCCTTTTAAAAACAAAAAAATCCACCAAATTCCACCCCAATCGCTCCCTCCAAATCTCCTTTCTCAGACTCCCAACTCTCCACAGGCCTCAAAGGTTGGTGCAAAGGCTGTTTTCCAAGTCTTTTTGTGCCATTTTTGCAGATTTCCTGCTCTTTCCAGGCCTTTAAAATTGATTAAATCAATTTATTTAAGTATTTGCTGGCGCTGTGTGTATACGCGGTCACGTGTAAAAGTGGGGAGTAGGGCTGGGCGATGTATCGATACGTATCGATCGGTTTGAAGTCCGTATCGTGATATTGGCTTCGTAGTTTTGGACCTGGCAAAATCATGTTACGAATCATGGTGTGTGTGTGTGTGTGTGTGTGTGTGTGTGCGTGTGCGTGCGCTATACAAAAATCACATTGTGGGAAAAACCGTGAAGCCAGCCAGTGCCTTTGCAAAGCTCCATCCTTCTTTCAGATGTCACAATATCTCAGTCTATCACAATGTTTAGCTGGTGATATATCGTGATGTTGAAAACCAGATATCGCCCAGTGGGGAGACACTTGTATTAACAAAACTCTGCTCTTATACCCAAGAAAGAGAGAGAGGCAAGATGCACATAAAATGTAGAAACAAAACTCTTTTGAAACGTTATTGATAGTTCCTTCTTCATCCCTGGTTGAAAAATGTACGTTAGAAGGGGTGGGGTTGGCGAGTGCGACTGGGACAAAGGAATTAAGGAATCGTGCCCCAATTTCTTCACTCAAATCCATTCCCACCGCCTTCTCTTCCTACTAGGGTACTTCATGGATCATGCGGTGAATCTGAAAGACACCCCCGTCAGGTGAGACTTTCTGCCCACCTTGTCAATGTAAGGGGAAATGTGTGTGCGTCTTATGGAGCGAATGCAGGCTGCGCAGCTATCCCAGAAGCCAGAACAGCAAGAGGGATTGCTGCTTTCACTGCGCAGCGATCCCTCTTGCTGTTCTGGCTTCTGAGATTCAGAATATTTTTTTCCCTTGTTTTCCTCCTGCAAAAACTAGGTGCGTCTTGTGGTCTGGTGCGTCTGATAGAGCGAAAAATACGGTAATCTGTCTCCACCCTCTGGCCCAGGTCGTTTCATTCACAAAAGAACTTTTTACAGAGTGTTCGTAAGAACCAATCAGATTTCTTCTGAGCATTTCAACAAACCCACGTGGGGACAAAGTTAAACTACCAAAACTAATTAAGCACGCATATTTCTGGGGTAAACAAAGAACAGAACAACAAAGGAGTGCATTTGGCAACCCCAAGCAATATACATGATAAGAAGGGTGGCCAGGAAGACAGCGATCATTATCACCTTCAGGTGAGATCTGTTTCCTGGCCCTAAGATTAACATCCTCAGATTAACATATCAGAAAAGCTACATCAAAGAAACTGCCCACTGTCTTTGCTGACCCAGGATGCCTGCCTGGCGAAGCAACTGGGCTGTGTACATGGCTTGTCAAGAAAGAGAAATGGAACAGGGATGCAGAGGTGTGGATTGATCAAGAATCATATCAAAATAGTTTAAACCCAATCAACGCAATGCTTTCATTGCTGACAAAGATGGCTTACTCTATATTTGTTATAGGGACGCGGGTGGCGCTGTGGGTTAAAGCCTCAGCGCCTAGGACTTGCCGATCGAAAGGTCGGCGGTTCGAATCCCCGCGGCGGGGTGCGCTCCCGTTGCTCGGTCCCAGCGCCTGCCAACCTAGCAGTTCGAAAGCACCCCTGGGTGCAAGTAGATAAATAGGGACCGCTTACTAGCGGGAAGGTAAACGATGTTCCGTGTGCTGCGCTGGCTCGCCAGATGCAGCTTGTCACGCTGGCCACGTGACCCGGAAGTGTCTGCGGACAGCGCTGGCCCTCAGCCTATAGAGTGAGATGGGTGCACAACCCTAGAGTCTGTCAAGACTGGCCCGTACGGGCAGGGGTACCTTTACCTTTATATTTGTTATAATTCCTCATAGCAATCCCACCTGATCACTACAACAATCTGGATCATTTAAAAGAAAGTTGAGGGGTTCGCGCCCCCCCCCCCCCCCATTAGGGAGCCAACTATTCGTTCCATCCTTTTAAGGTTTTCTGCTGTTACGGAAAAATCTAGGTGTGAGGCTGCTCAGTCACCCAGCTCGTCAGGCAGAGCCCGCGGGTCCCTGCGGAATAAAGGAAGGAGTCCTGCCAACCGGAGCAAATAGCTGTAGACCAAAGTTTATGGCGCAATAGGTTCAAAGAGCAAATTTTGAACCCCGAGGATGGGGTGAGAAAGACTTTTAAAACTTTCCCACCATATCCCAGAATACAGTTCGTACAGCATCATTGCTACATCACTGACATGTCACAAAAGGGGAGGATTAACCTTGGCAAATGATGTCCAGACAAGTCCTTGGTACAAGATTAGCATAAGCAGACATGGCAGGGCAAGACTCAGGTATAAGATTAGCATAGGCAAATATGTTTTAAGTACCCACCACCCAAAAGTACAATAGAAGTTCCTTTGCATGTCTGGAGCCTGAGGCGAGTCAGGTGATGAGATTTGACTTCCTTTGGCTAACAATGAGCCCAGCAATTTTCACCTCTGGGAACTTCCTGGAGGCCTTTTTCAAGGTGAAAATAGCTTTGGGATGGAGGAAACTGGGAAAGGAGATGATTTTATATTATTTTTTAAGCTAGGTACCGTATTTTTTGCTCTATAAGACTCACTTTTCCCCTCCTAAAAAGTAAGGGGAAATGTGTGTGCATCTTATGAAGCGAATGCAGGCTGCGCAGCTATCCCAGAAGCCAGAACAGCAAGAGGGATCGCTGCTTTCGCTGCGCAGTAATCCCTCTTGCTGTTCTGGCTTCTGAGATTCAGAATATATTTTTTCTTGTTTTCCTCTTCCAAAAACTAGGTGCGTCTTGGGGTCTGGTGCGTCTTATAGAGCAAAAAATATGGTAACTTCCCTGAGCTGTCAAATTGAAAGGATACATTCAGGCATAATATTTGTAATATTTAACTTTAAAGACACGCCCCCCCAAGTAATTTCCGTAACACTGCCCTCCCGTGGAATTGCGATGTGCACCCACCCACAGACCCCTCTGCACAATTCCTCTTGACCACTGAGCTCACCAGCCCTTCTGTCTCTTCTTCTGCCTCGGCCAGAACAGCGTGTGTCAGCACGTGCTACAGGGCGGAAACAGAAACTCGCCATGAGTCGTGGGGACTGTATCGAGTGCACCAGTTCACCAAGGTGAGGACGACGTGCGCTCGAGGTGTGGCGCCGTTGGAGGTGGGGAGAAGGGGCAGGGTCTGCAGCATAGGCCTCGGTCCTGTATACCTGAAGGAGCATCTCCACCCCCATCGTTCGGCCTGAGGTCCAGCTCCGAGGGCCTTCTGGCGGTTCCCTCCCTGCGAGAAGTCAAGTTACAGGGAACCAGGCAGAGGGCCTTCTCGGTGGTGGCGCCCGCCCTGTGGAACGCCCTCCCACCAGATGTCAAGGAAATAAACAACTATCTGATTTTTAAAAAATATCTGAAGGCAGCCCCCTACAGGGAAGTTTTTAATGTTTAAAGCTGTATTGTGTTTTTAATATTCGGTTGGGAGCTGCCCAGAGTGGCTGGGGAAACCCAGGCAGATGGGCGGGGTATAAATAATATTTTTATTTTTATTATTATTATTACATCCTGAGGTTTTTTGTGGTGGAGCTCGAAGAGAAATTTGAGACCTTAACAGATGCTAATGGCACATCAAGTGTGTTGTTCAGTTCGACACAAGCACAGCAAATGCATGGGATCTGTTAATCGGACTCATCCCGAGTCTCTCTTGCTTTTCGCTTCAAACGATGCAAGTTTCTAGTCCTCAGCATTGCAAAGATAGCCCGTTCTCATTGAAAAAGCAGAAGGCCAGAGGGCGCAGGTGATCTTAGCTTTCTTGAAGGGATGTAGAATCATAGAATCATAGAGTTGGAATAGACCACAAGGGCCATCGAGTCCAACCCCCTGCCAAGCAGGAAACACCATCAGAGCACTCCTGACATATGGTTGTCAAGCCTCTGCTTAAAGACCTCCAAAGAAGGAGACTCCACCACACTCCTTGGCAGCAAATTCCACTGTCGAACAGCTCTTACTGTCAGGAAGTTCTTCCTAATGTTTAGGTGGAATCTTCTTTCTTGTAGTTTGGATCCATTGCTCCGTGTCCGCTTCTCTGGAGCAGCAGAAAACAACCTTTCTCCCTCCTCTATATGACATCCTTTTATATATTTGAACATGGCTATCATATCACCCCTTAACCTCCTCTTCTCCAGGCTAAACATGCCCAGCTCCCTTAGCCGTTCCTCATAAGGCATCGTTTCCAGGCCTTTGACCATTTTGGTTGCCCTCCTCTGGACACGTTCCAGTTTGTCAGTGTCCTTCTTGAACTGTGGTGCCCAGAACTGGACACAGTACTCCAGGTGAGGTCTGACCAGAGCAGAATACAGTGGCACTATTACTTCCCTTGGTCTAGATGCTATACTCCTATTGATGCAGCCCAGAATTGCATTGGCTTTTTTAGCTGCCGCGTCACACTGTTGGATGTGTGAGCTTCAGCGCTGGCATTCATAAGAGGTGCATTGCAAGAGGCACGCAAAGTTTACATGGGGCTTTGGAATGCTTCCTGCAGGGTAAGTGGAGAGCTGGTGTAGCGATCCCAAAAGCAAGGAAGGATTGGACTCTGATTAATAAAATACACACGAGGCTTGACCAGCAAGACTCTGAGAGGGGTGCCAATAATAATCCTGTCCGCCCCTCAGCCCAGGTCGTTTTATTCACAAAAGAACATTTTAAACAGTGTCCGTAAGAACCAATCAGATTTCCTTTGAGCATTTCAAAAAACCCCACGTGGGGACAAAGTTAAAGTTAAAACTACAGAGAGCTAATTTAAACATGCATACATTCTGGGGTAAATAAAACAGGACTAGAGGAATGCATTCAGCAAAACCCCGGAGGTCATAAACAGGAGAGGAATGATGGCAGTATTTACCATCTCCTTGTGAACTCTCTTCCTGGCCCTTAAGATATATCTAAAGATTAACAAACTACATCAAAGCTACTTTCTATTTTTATGACCCAGGATGCCTGGGGAAGCAACCGGCCTGTGTATTTAGAATGCTTATACGTGCCTGTCAGGCGTAGAGAAAGCAAATGGAGGCTTGTGGGATTCGATCAGAAACTATTGTCAATGAATCAAACCCAGTCAATTCAATGCTTTCATCGCGGACACAATGGCTTTCTCCAGATTTTCATAATTCCTCATAGCAATCCCACCTGACCCCCCCCCCCACACTCTGGATATTTGCACCCCCACAAGCTGGTGTTGTGTGGTGGTTAGAGTGCTGAACTAGGACCTGGGAGAGACCCGAGTTCAAATCCCCACTTGCCCCAGAGCTCAGTGGGTGAGACCTTGGGCCAGTCAGTCACTCTCAGCCTAACCTACCTCTCAGGGCTGGCGTGGGGATTAATTGGGGAGGGGGAGAACCGTGTCTTCCTTTTCTTCTCCCTTCCTGCAGCTACTCTTTCTTCTCCCTTTGGCTAACAGATCTCTATAAGATAGATAGATAGATAGATAGATAGATAGATAGATAGATAGATAGATAATTTATTACTGTCGGAGACCAGCTTATAAAACACACTTGGGGGTACAGTCACAGAAGGAAAACAAACAATTAAAACAATGTACAACAATAAATTTAAAAACAATGTACAGCAATAAACTACCGCAGGGAGCCGACCCAGAGTCACTCATAGAACAGAGTTTGGGGATTTTCTTAACGAACTAGTTTGGGTTGGGAGATGGTCTGCGCCTACAGATCTGTACACAGAATCCGGCGACCATCCAGGTCGCCTTATGATCTTTGCCTAACAGGAAAAGGTTGAATTTTTGCTTTTCCGGGAGGTCAGCGAGCCTCACCAGCAGGGGATCAATGGTCTCACTACGTGCCTCTTCGTAAAAGGGGCAGCTCTATAATCATACACTCTCTCTCCACAATCCAGGTGGAAATGTTTGGGGTCACTGCCAACGAGACTGGGTTCGAAAGCGAGGCCTTGCTGGACGAATTCCTGGCCGTGCAGAAGGAGATCTTCTCTGAGCTGGGACTGCACTACAAGTAGGGAGTTGCGCAAGAGCTGGGGGGGGCGGCTGAGGGACCCCTCCTCGCCGTTAGCTGCTGGGGACGTGGGGGTGTGATCGTTGAGGAGGGGGAAAGAGGGCTGCTAGGCCAGCCAGCAGAGACCTGTCTGGTTGCATCCCGAACCCAACTTAGAGGGTATACTTAAAGGTAAAGGGACCCCTGACCATTAGGTCCAGTCTTGGCCGACTCTGGGGTTGCGGCGCTCATCTTGCTTTATTGGCTGAGGGAGCCAGCGTACAGCTTCTGGGTCATCTGGCCAGCATGACTAAGCCGCTTCTGGCGAACCAGAGCAGCGCACGGAAACGCCGTTTACCTTCCCGCCGGAGCGGTACCTATTTATCTACTTGCACTTTGAACTGCTAGGTTGGCAGGAGCAGGGACTGAGCAACGGGAGCTCACCCCGTCGCGGGGATTCGAACCACCGACCTTCTGATCGGCAAGTCCTAGGCTCTGGGGTTTAACCCACAGCGCCACCCGTGTCCCTAGAGGGTATACTTAGGCATGTTTGAAATACAGTACAGTCATACTTCTTGTTACATTTGCTTCATGATATGTTTTTTCAGGTTGCGTCCTGCGGCGACCCGGAAGTACCGGAAAGGGTAACTTCCGGGTTTCGCCACTCGCGCATGCGCAGACGCGCAAAATGATGTCATGCGCAGAAGTGGCGAATTGCAACCTGCGCTTGTGCAGGCGCAGGTTGCGTTCTTTGCAGGTTGCGAACGGGGCTGCAGAACGGATCCCGTTCGCAACCAGATGTACCACTGTACTAACAAAGCAAAGCAGCATCCAGGGAACATCAGAATGCTGCAGCACAATTGCTGACAGGAGCGAGAACTCGCCAGCCTATCACGCCCGTGCTCTCAGAGACCTGCGCTGGCTGCTGATTTGCTGCCAGGCCCAATTCAAGGTGTTACTAATAGCGCATAAAGCTTTTAACAGCTCAGTACAGTTTACAGTGGTACCTCGGGTTAAGAACAGTTTATTACTAACCCAGAAATAGTACCTCGGGTTAAGAACTTTGCTTCAGGATGAGAACAGAAATTGCGTGGCAGCAGTGGGAGGCCCCATTAGCTAAAGTGGTGTTTCAGGTTAAGAACGGACCTCCAGAACGAATTAAGTACTTAACCCAAGGTACCACTGTACAGAAACAGATTAAAATGACCTCAACTTTCTGAGCATCTTGTAGGTACAGTGGTACCTCGGGTTAAGAACTTAATTCATTCTGGAGGTCCGTTCTTAACCTGAAATAGCTAATGGGGCCTCCTGCTGCTGCCGCGCCACCGGAGCACAATTTCTGTTCTCATCCTGAAGCAAAGTTCTTAACCTGAAGCAATATTTCTGGGTTAGCGGAGTGTAACCTGAAGCGTATGTAACCTGAAGCGTATGTAACCCGAGGTACCACTGTATTTTAACTTTTCTGTGCTTTAAACTATTGCAACTTTTTCTTTAGTTTGCTGTTTTATCTTTTGTAAATGGCTTTGAGGGTTTGCTTGCTTGTTTTCAGTCCAGCGGTGTATGAGTTCTACGAAATAAGGCCCAAAAAGGCAATCTCACTTATTTACTTAGCAATTCTCAGGCAGCAAGACCTGGTTAGAGAAGGCCAATCAGGTTGTTCCCAACTTTCATGGCCGCCGTTACACATCTGTTCTCAATTTCTCTTTACCGATAGGGTCCTGGATATGCCCACACAGGAACTGGGCCTACCTGCATACAGGAAATTCGACATTGAGGCCTGGATGCCCGGCCGGGACAAGTATGGAGAGGTGAGTGGGGGCAGAGTCCGCTCGCTCCTGAATCTCTAGTCCAAGGGCCAACCCAACCCCAAGGTGGAAGAAGCCCTGGGGAGAGACCAGTAGATCCTTCTCAATCTCCTTCTGTAGAGAATTGGCGCAGAAGGATAAGAAGAACACGTGAATGTAGGAAATCGGACTGTGGATCCGTCTAGCTTAGTATTGTCTTCACAGTCTAGAGACTTCCCCTCCCTCCCTTTTCTGCAAAACTCTCCCCCTTTAATTCTGAGGGTGGTGGGGCCACCAAGAGGGTCCTGTTCCCCCCTTTGACCATACCAAAATCCGACTCTCTCTTTTTTTTTAGTTTTTTATTTATACTTTTCAAATTCATACATTTCATTAATTTTACCATCCATTTCACATTTCAAAACTTCCCACTCTTTTCTGCGGTTCCTTAAATTTACTTTTTCATATCTTCTGCATATCCAATTTCATTTAACTTACAGATTTAATTACCTACTGTAAATATATATAAAATATATATTTATATATATATTATAAAACTGCAGGCTATTGCAATAATCCTGCTAATGTTTTTATCTGTTTACAGTTTATCTGTAAATATTCAATGAACCATTTCCGTTCTAAGTTTGTTATCTTGATTTCTTATTCTTCTGGTAAGTGTCACCATTTCTGCATGTCCCATAAGTTTTTGTATCCATTCTTCCTTTGCTGGGACTTCTGCTTCTTTCCATTTTGGGGCGAGTAGCATTCTTGCTGCTGTAGTGGCATACATAAATAAATTTCTATACAATTTAGGTAGTTCTGGCCCTATAATTCCCAAAAGAAAAACTTCTGGGTTGTTGATTTTTATAAAAGATATTTTGAACATCCTTTTCAATTCATTATATATCATTTGATGATGACAAAATCTGACTCTCATATCTACAATCATTTCTGAGATCTGCCCCAAGGGCTCCCAACGCAACTTCTGCCTTGGCCATTTATGTAACAACAAATCCCTGAGCAGTGGTTACATATCCTTATGACCACTGCTCCTTGTGCATTTTACTAATCTATGGGTTGTGCTGAAGAAGATTCCAGCAAAACAGTCAGATTATCTGGGATCACTGTCCTACGTTGTTATTCACTTGTCTCTAGTAAGTTGGCATCACCTTGCCAACAAAGGTCCGTATAGTTAAAGCTATGGTTTTCCCAGTAGTGATGTATGGAAGTGAGACCATAAAGAAGGCTGATCGACGAAGAATGGATGCTTTTGAATTATGGTGCCGGAGGAGACTCTTGAGAGTCCCATGGACTGCAAGAAGATCAAACCTATCCATTCTGAAGGAAATCAGCCCTGAGTGCTCACTGGAAGGACAGATCGTGAAGCTGAGGCTCCAATACTTTGGCCACCTCATGAGAAGAGAAGACTCCCTGGAAAAGACCCTGATGTTGGGAAAGATGGAGGGCACAAGGAGAAGGGGACGACAGAGGAGGAGATGGTGGGACAGTGTTCTCGAAGCTACAAACATGAGTCTGACCAAACTGCGGGAAGCAGTGGAAGACAGGAGTGCCTGGCGTGCTCTGGTCCATGGGGTCACGAAGTGTCGGACACGACTAAACAACAACTTCGGCACCTGAACACCTAAAAAGTTTTAGCCCACAGGATAGCATCTATTACTTTGTTTCAGCTATAGACTTATTATACTTCTATGGACTTTCAAAGATTGACAGATGTGTGTTCATTTGATTTCAGATACATTAGAGAATTTACAAGTGTACACATTTTGTTTTTGTTGTACTAAATTATGTATATTATGCAATAAGAATTGCAGTGCTACCTAGTATACTGGTCATCGTGTTGCTTGTGTTGTTTGTTTTGTTTTGTTGTTTGTTGGCCACTTATGTGACTGCCCTTCGTTTCCCCTGCTAGATCTCCAGCGCCTCTAACTGCACAGACTTCCAGAGCCGCCGGCTGAACATCATGTACTACAACCAGGAAGGCCGCCTGTCTTATGCGCACACGGTAAGCTGGGCCCCGGGCCTGTGGCCTGAGATACAGGGATGGGTGGGGAGAAGGAGAGCCCAGGTGTCGATAACCTGTGCTTTTTCCCCCTCCTGAACCCGATGCCACACTGGGGGCCTCCAGCGTCTCAGCACAACTGTCTGTTCTTTGCAGGTCAACGGCACAGCCTGCGCTGTTCCCCGGATGCTCATTGCCCTCCTGGAATCCAACCAGCTGAAGGTTCGTTGCCATCATCATCATCATCATCTGTTATTTATAACCCACTCATCTGGCTGGGTTTCCCCAGCCACTCTGGGCGGCTCCCAAAAGAATATTAAAAACACAATAAAACATCAAATATTAAAAACTTCCCTGAACAGGGCTGCCTTCAGATGTCTTCTAAAAGTCAGGTAGATGTTTATCTCCTTGACATCTGATGGGAGGGCGTTCCACAGGGCGGGCGCCACCACCAAGAAGGCCCTCTGCCTGGTTCCCTGTAACTTGGCTTCTCGCAGTGAGGGAACCGCCAGAAGGTCCTCAGTGCTGGACCTCAGGGTCCGGGCTGGACGATGGGGGTGGAGACGCTCCTTCAGGTATACAGGACCGAGGCCATTTAGGGCTTTAAAGGTCAGCACCAACACTTTGAATTGTGCTCGGAAACGTACTGGGAGCCAATGCAGATCTCTCAGGACCGGTGTTATATGGTCCCGGCGGCCACTCCCAGTCCCCAGTCTAGCTGCCGCATTTTGGATTAATTGTAGTTTCTGGGTCACCTTCAATGGCAGCCCCACGTAGAGCACATTGCAGTAGTCTAAGTGGGAGATAATCAGAGCATGCACCACTTTAGGCTGGGCTCTGTGCATGGCAGGGGGGGCCCACCTCCAGCCCAGAGGCAATGTCCATCAGCTTTGTGGGGGGGAGGCGGACCCCTCAAATATTTTATTGCAGGGGCCAGAGGAACCTCAGCCCCTAGGAGTTGGCTCCTGTGGATTGTTCCAAGAGATCTATCGCTCCCGTCCACTCCAGGGCTGATGGAGATTTTAGGGGCTAGGAGCTGGCGTACCCTGTTAGAAACAAGTTTGGTGTGTGTTTCATTTGACGCTGTGTTGTTACAGTCATCCCTCGGGTTACAGATGCTTTCGGTTGAATTTTTTCTGTTTACGGACCACCGAAACCCAGAAGTACCGGAATGGCTTACTTCCGGGTCTCGGCAGCTGCGCACGCGCAGAAGACCAAATCGCAACCCACGCGTGCACAGATGCGCCACTGCGGGTAGCGAAAATGCATCCCACACAGATCACATTTGCAATCTGAGTGTCCACTGTATTCTTGTTCTTTATTGAATTTATAGACCGCCGTATACCCGGAGGTCTCAGGGCGGTTCACAGAATAACCAGGGCGGTTCTGCAGAGGGCAGAAGGTGGCCGGCACAGGGTCCTCAAACCCCCTCCTCTACCTTTGTCCCTCCTCTGTAGGATGGCAGCGTTCGGGTACCAGAGGTCCTACAGCCACTGATTGGCACAGAGATCATCGGCAAGCCCAACTATACTCCGTTGAGATACATCGGCCCAAACCAGCCCAAAAGACACTGAACACCCTCCAAATCCTGGGGTGCCTTGGAAAATCTGAGATGGTCAAGAAGTCCAGAGACCCAGGAGAGGAAGGAAGGATGAGCGCTTGAATAGTGACGCTGCCTAGTGGATGGGGTGGGTGACTTTGGACTGGGGGGGGGGGCTGAAATGCCAGCGAGGTGACCTTTACCCCCAATTGGGCACTGTGGAGAGAGAGAGCTCACCTCTTCAGGGTAGAGGGGAATATGAGCCGTCCTTCCCAAGGTGATCTTCGTGGACCCAGAGCGCTTCCAGAAAAGGCTGGCAGTGAAGTCCCAACATGTGGCGGGAATCCCTTTTGCCCTTTCCTGGAGCTCTTGCCATTTTCCCATCAGCCAGACTCCAGTTAGCGGCTTCCTCTCTTGTCTTAACCTCTATTGTATTTCGTTGGTGGGGAAGCGGGGTACATTGATCAGAACCGTCGACGGAACAGAGAAGACATTCGCCCAATAAAAATCGCTAATGAAAACGTCTGTTGGCTTCTAGCAGTGATGGTTTTTGCATGCTGCGTCCCCTATTATTATTATAGAGTAGATCACACAGCGCACAGTTCAGCTATGGTGACGGCCCCCAATTAATTTGGTGTTTTTTTAAAAAAATATTTTTTATTAGGAATTTCAACATAACATTCTATAAAAAAATATATCATCCTTAATTCCCCCCTTATTTCCCCCCTCCCCAAACTATAACCCCCCCTCCCTTCCCTCCCCAGACTTCCCTCAGCTCCTTCCTCTGGTTTATCAACATATGTTATTCTCTGCAAGTTACCCAAATTGTATAAATCCTTAATTTATCCAAATATTGTCTATAAAAAGTTTGTGAATGTTTATTCAACACCTGCCAAGGAGCCCAATTCACTTTGTTGTCTCTTTAAATACTTTGTAAAGGGTTCCTAGTCATCTTTAAAGTCACAGTTATCCTTGTCATGTAATTTAGGTGTCAGTTTTGCCCAGTCTGCATAGTCCATTCGTTTCTCTTGCCACAGTTCTTTGTGACGGCCCTCAATTCGGATGGCTCTAAAGTGGTATCGTGGTGCTTTAGCTACAAAGTGTGGCTTTGCGTCTTGGCCTAGCACGGTCTCCCAGGTGATGCCTGAAACCATTGCCCGGCTTGGAGAGTTTAAATAAATAAATACTGTCGCTAGGGTGGCGGTAAGAGCAGGTTGATACGGAGTGGGGACCCGAAAGGGAGTCAAGTGTGTTTGAAAAAGAGAGAGCATCCTTTTGTGATTTGACCCAGCTCCACCCTCCTCCCCAAAAGCTCTTTATAGGACTCGGACGCACCTGCCTCACAGCTGCTGCCTCTGCAAAGTGGCCACAAACCACAATGGCTCCCTCGGGTGTGGCATTGAGAAATTGTCTCCGCACAAAAGCTGAGCCCGCAGGGGAAATGGAAGGGCGTCAGAGGCAGCAGCTGGAGTTAGGCCTAACCCGTCTTGCTGCGCAAACTCTCTTCCCATGCCAGATCCTACAGAGCAAGAAGCCAGGCAACACATTGAAAGGTGGACCAGCTGCTGCAAAGAGTTGCGGACTTCGGACGTCACGCGTGGTTAAATTTTTCTCTCCTTTTCTTTTATTGGTTTGTTAACAGACGTAGCAAAGAGGAAGAAAACAAAGAATAAAACAAATCAAAACCGTAAAGCGTCACGGCCTGGAAGGACAAAATACAAAGATACGTACGACGTATTAACTCATATTTCTGAAATATTCCCTTACAAATAACAGTAGTACCTCGGGTTACATATGCTTCAGGTTACAGACTCTGCTAACCCAGAAATAGTGCTTCAGATTAAGCACTTTGCTTCAGGATGAGAACAGAAATCGTGCTCCGGCGGTGCGGCAGCAGCAGGAGGCCCCATTAGCTAAAGTGGTGCTTCAGGTTAAGAACAGTTTCAGGTTAAGAACGGACCTCCAGAACGAATTAAGTACTTAACCTGAGGTACCACTGTAATAAAAATTGATTCAAATACAAGCATTCTCCACCTGTGAGTTCATCCTTCTTGAGAGGAAAGGTTCTTCAATGAGCCAGACATTTGCATATACCAGTGACATGGAATGACCATGTGCCTCAATATTTGTATAAGAAATAAAATCATGCCATATATATATATATATAACGGTCGTTCAAGCTCTGCCCTTTATATACTTCCTGTTAAATTTTCTATATAGGGCTGTTTGCAATGCTAGTTGT
Source organism: Podarcis muralis (assembly GCF_964188315.1). Classification (NCBI taxonomy): domain Eukaryota; kingdom Metazoa; phylum Chordata; class Lepidosauria; order Squamata; family Lacertidae; genus Podarcis; species Podarcis muralis. The sequence goes on from NC_135661.1 coordinate 85,154,258, forward strand.
ATTCCAGGTTGACCCACTGATTAATTTCAGGGAGTCTAGAGAAGAATTTGGTTGGGCGCAACCTGCAATTTCTATAGGGCTGTCATCATGAATCTGTGGCATAAAAGCACACTATTACTGAGGTATCTCAGCTGTACTGAAACGAAGAGCCCATGGCAATCAGAAAGCACAGGCTCCTGCCCTGCAGAACTTACAACTGAAAGATGGAAGATGAGGATACAGTGGTACCTCAGTTTACATACGCTTCAGGTTAAATACGCTTCAGGTTACAGACTCTGCTAACCCAGAAATAGTGCTTCAGGTTAAGTGGTGCTTCAGGTTAAGAACAGTTTCAGGTTAAGAACGGACCTCCGGAACAAATTAAGTACTTAACCTGAGGTACCACTGTATAGCAAGAAGAGAAAGCCAGTGTTGTGCAGTGGTTAGAGTGCTGGACTCTGACCTGGGAGAACAGGGTTCGAAACTCCACTCAAGCCAAGATGCTCACTGGGTAATAGATTCGCTTGGCGGTTGAGCTTTTGAGCTAAGCGAACCCTGTTTCCAGATAAGTGGTTGTTGAGTTGCAGCCATAGACTGTGTTCTCTGCCCGCTTACTTGCAGGCTAGGCCACGCTGAACTTGGTGCAATGCCTTTCAAAGTAAATACGCGTAGGATCTGACTTCCAGCCCAAGAGGAACTACGGTACCGACGAACGAAGAATGGAGAACGAAAGTGATGGACTATGCAGAATCAGATAAATTAACAGGAAGGATTCGAAACCTGCGGGACCAGAGATTCTTAGAAGACTGGAGTAGATATATGAATTATTTGAAAAGTAATAGTAATGAACAGATGACACTAGTAGGATTGCAAGAAGTTTTGTAAGGGGGACTATTTGAAATATTACAAGTGAGACTATGGGGAGAATTATTAGTTAACGATAATTAAGAGAAATTAAGAAATGCAGGATAAGTGATAAAGAACGGAAAATCATCAGAGGCGTTGACGGAAGTCTAAAATACTGTTTCAGATCAGTTATGTTGTATGAATGTTGGAAATGATGTGTTAAAAAACTAATAAAAATATATATTAAAAAAAGAAAGCGCCGGGGGGGGGGGGGGAGGAGAGAAGGATCTGACTTCGGCTAGGTCATCCTTTCACTTTTTTATAATAAAACAAATTGCAAGAGTCAAGTTTCTCCCAAGAACATAAGAATACAAGAAGTGACTTGCTGGATGAGGCCAAGGTTCCATCTAGTCCAGCATCGTGTCCTCCCAGTGGCCAACCATGCCTGTGGGAAACCCACAAACAGGATAGGACGACGAGAGCCCCTCTTCCCTGTTAGAATTCCTGCTCCGTGATTGCGGTCATGGGATTGTTGTCTATCACATGACGGTGTATGTTTTGACTCCACAAAGTGGGAAGTGACGGAGACAGGATGTTTGTATTACAGTGGTTGTGGGACGCGGGTGGGTAAAAGCCTCAGCGCCTAGGCCTTGCCGATCGAAAGGTCGGCGGTTCGAATCCCCGCGGCGGGGTGCGCTCCCGCTGCTCGGTCCCAGTGCCTGCCAACCTAGCAGTTCGAAAGCACTCCCGGGTGCAAGTAGATAAATAGGGACCGCTTACCAGCGGGAAGGTAAACGGCGTTTCCGTGTGTGGCTCTGGCTCGCCAGATGCAGCTTTGTCACGCTGGCCACGTGACCCGGAAGTGTCTCCATACAGCGCTGGCCCCCCGGCCTCTTGAGTCAGATGGGGGCACAACCCCAGAGTCTGTCAAGACTGGCCCATACGGGCAGGGGTACCTTTACCTTTTTATTACAGTGGTACCTAGGGTTACAGACGCTTCAGGTTACATACGCTTCAGGTTACAGACTCCGCTAACCCAGAAATAGTGCTTCAGGTTAAGAACTTTGCTTCAGGATGAGAACAGAAATCATGCTACGGCAGCGTGGCAGCAGCAGGAGGCCCCATTAGCTAAAGTGGTGCTTCAGGTTAAGAACAGTTTCAGGTTAAGTACGGACCTCCGGAACGAATTAAGTACTTAACCTGAGGTACCACTGTACTGTGTTCCGTGAAGTAGGACTATTGTCCTCTGTTCTTTTTATCTTTGATGTCTGATGCTAGAGAGAGAGGGAGCCGTGTTGCAGTGCTCTGTGTGTGTTTATATGTAAATAAAGTAGATTAGCCAAAATGCTGAGTTGCTGAGGTCTGTTACGCAACTGCGCAAACTCTGCAGATCCCTAAGTGTGCCGGTGTCGGTTGGCATCGGTCGCTGTGATGTTCAGGCTGAAGAAAGCTTATGAAGCTCCTGAATGATCGACCAGGAGGGAGAGAACATGCCAGTCAGGCTTGTGTCTCTGCCAGGGTCCTACTCGAGTGTAGGCTGAGCTCCCTCGTGGTTTCCAGCAACTGGTATTCAGAAGCATTGTCTAATCCAGTGTTTCCCAACCTTTTTTGGGCAAAGGCACACTTGTTTCATGAAAAAAATCTCGAGGCACACCACCATTACAGCCCCGTGACGTCAGCGCGCAGCGTCACGCCGGGAGGGACATGAATTGCTAGCAAATTACATAATCACCTCCTTGAGGGCTGGCTCATCTTCTCCGAAGGCAGAACCCCATTAATTAACAGCACAGACTCACACCATAGCCAAGACGAGGGGGGGAAACCTCAGTCATGCACAGTCATGCACATGTGGGGGCTAAATGAGGACGAAGACCGGGCAGAGAGCAGGGTTCAAATCACCCCACCTGGCCAGGACAATCCCTGGGTGCTCCCTTGGGCCACTCGCCTGACCCACCTCGCAGGGCTGTTGTTGCGAGGATAACACGGGGAGAACCACGCGCGCCCCCGGGAGCTCCTTGGAGGAGAAAGCGGGCGATGAATGCAATGCACGAAATATATGAGAGGCGACCAGGTTTTGCAGGTGAGGGGCCCCCGCCAGCCTCCGCTTCCAACACCCGGTGCAACGACGCCGAAGTTTCCCCCCGGGCTCGGCTCGGGGAGCAGCGCTGCTCCCCCCCGGCTCCCCTTCGCCCTCCCGGCTCTCTCTGCCGCCCACTGGGGACCCCCCTCACCTGCCAAGTCCGGAGCGCCGGTGGAAGTTGCATGCATGCATGCAGGGCGCCGCGTTGCCATTGCATTGCACTGCACTCCATGCAATGCCTGCACGCATGCATTGCCTTGCACGCCCGCCAAGGGGTCTCCACGCGGTCCGATGCGTCCCCTCCGGCGCGGATGCAGCATTGCAAAAATAAAAAACCCCCGACGCAGCCCTACCTGGGGGGCAGCCTCCGCCTCCGCCGCTCCGCCTCCGCGGGGATCCCCGGGCTCCATCCTGCCGCCCAATCTCCGGGGGGCGCAGGCAGGCTGCGCGGGGTCTGCGCGGAAGAGCCCCTGCCCGCCCGGCCGCCGCCGCTGCGCTCATTCCATGGCCGGGAGAAGAGCGCTTCAAACAAAACGCCCGGCCCGCCAGGCCACGCTGGAAAACGTAGTTCGCGCACCCCACGCGGGCGCGGAGCCCAAGGGCGAGGGGACTACGGATCCCGGCAGCCCCCGCGCCGGGGACGGAGGGGGAGAGGCCGGGTGCAGGGATGGAGGGACGGGTGGGCGAGCGAGTGAGTGAGTGGCAGCCGCCAAGCCTTGGCCGAGAGCCAGGAAGGGCCTCCCCGGAGGAGGAGGAGGAGGAGGGAGGCGCAGAGCGGGAGGGAGGGAGGGAACCCCAGGGGTCATCTAGTGACGGCGCCCCAATCGAAAATTTGACTTTAAAAAAAAAAAATCTTTCAATTTTTTAATTTTTCCCGTGGCACACCAAGCAACATCTCGCGGCACACTAGTGTGCCGCGGAACAGTGGTTGGGAAACACTGGTCTAATCCTCTCTTTTAAGCCATCCAGGTGGGTGGCCATTATTGCCTCCTGTGGAAGTGAGTTCCACAGTTTAACTATCTCTGTGAAGAGCTCCTTCCTTTCACCTGTCTTGAAAGGGAGGGAAAAAAGTGTTAAAATCGAGATGTGGAAAATATGGAAACAACGAGGAGAGGCATGACTGAGATTTGGATATGCTTCAAGCTCCAGACTGTGGGAAGCCCCGAAAAATTAATAATTATAATTTGGATGATAATTTGGTCTTTGTTTTTATTTTAGTTTTTTATTTTAATTGGATTATGACTTGATATGTTAATTGGATGTTTTTTACAGTCATAAAAGGTAAAGGCAAAGGGACCCCTAACCATTAGGTCCAGTCGTGGCCGACTCTGGAGTTGCAGCGCTCATCTCACTTTATTGGCTGAGGGAGCCAGGCATACAGCTTCCAGGTCATGTGGCCAGCATGACTAAGCCGCTTCTGGTGAACCAGAGCAGCGCACGGAAACACCATTTACCTTCCCACCGGAGCGGTACCTATTTATCTACTTGCACTTTGACGTGCTTTAGAACTGCTAGGTTGGCAGGAGCAGGGACTGAGCAACGAGAGCTCACCCCGTCGCGGGGTTTCGAACCGCCGACCTTCTGATCAGCAAGTCCTAGGCTCTGTGGTTTAACCCACAGCGCCACCCGTGTCCCCCGTGTTAAATGTGCTTCAGGTTGAGCGTTTTCAGGTTACACTCCGCGGCGACCCGGAACTAACGAAGCGCGTTACCTCCGGGTTTCACCACTTGCGCATGCGCAGACACTCAAAATGACGTCACGCGCATGCGCGGAAGCGGCAAATCATGACCCGTGCACACGCAGATGTGGGTTGCGTTCGCTTCAGGATGCGAACAGGGCTCTGGAACGGATCCCGTTCGCATCCAGAGGTACCACTGTATTGGAAAATTAATAAGAATGATTTAACAAAACAAAATAAAGGGAGAAAATTAAACTATTTACCCCTGCAAACCCCTTTCTCTGTGCCACCCTTTTGAAGATGAATTGGTCTTCCCCAACTGGGGGAGCACTTCTTCGACGGGGGGGGGGGGGGGTTGGACTACAACTCCCACCAGCCCCTACCTGGCTGAGGGCTGATGGGAATTGTAGTACAGAAACTCCTGGAAGAGGGCACCGGATTGGGGGAGAAGGCTAAAGCACATCGTCAGTGCGTGGAGAAGAAGGGTGCTAGGTGAAAAATCCTAGAAAAATGCAACCCTCCCTTTAATATTTCCTATTCGGGTTTTTTTTATCTGCATTGTTAGTTGCACATTAGGGGGGGGGGGTTTCCACTCAAATTCGCCTCTTTGACTCTCCAGCTGGAGAGAGAGCAGGCAGGAGAGAACCCGCAGCAGTTCAGGAGCACAAAGAGAAATCCTGCACAAATATTGCTTTAACCACCAGGACATTTTTTGCGCGTGTGGAACAACGCCTGTCCAGAGGATTAAGGAAACAATTCCTGCCCTCTTTCTGTAGGGAGCAGGCGTGACATCACTTCCTCCCGTCCTGCCCCCTATTTAAAATCCCCCTCTTGGCTGCCTTAGAGGCACCTCGGCTGGTTTTCTGCTCTTGTGCACAAAGAAAGTCCTTCAGCAAGGACATCCACCCCCTTCTGCTTCTCCTTCCTCCTTTTCCTCCTCTCTCCTCCTCTTCTCCTTCCCATCTGCGGCTGCTTCAAACTCTTCCCTGCATCTCTGATCTCCTCTCCTCTCCTCTGAAAAAAGGACCAGCGAGAGAGAGAAAGATCCATCTCTTCAGGACCCCAGCGATGTTTTCCAGCAGGATCTCGCTCCTGTTCCTCTTCTCCTGCCAAGGTAAGTCTGGCAAGGGCTAGGAAGTGCCTTGGGACGGAGGGTTGCATCTGATGCCAGCCTTGCACGGAGCAGAACCATTGAAACCCACACGGTGTTCATTGGACGAGCATTGAGTATACACCCCAAAAGCCTCTGTATAGCTTAGCCGGGAAAGTGATGCTCTGCTTCCTTCTCTCACTCCCAACACTCGCATCTCTTAAAGGAACTAAATTCTCTCCCCATCGGTTTTGATCGGCCAAAGTTCCCCCCATTAATATTATTATTATTATTTGGAGGGGGTTATTTGTGCTCAGCTGAGCTCATCCCCACTGCACCATCTCGCCTCCTCTGGACTTTAAATCTCTCTCTCTTGCATACTGTGTGTGTCCAGAGAAACCTCACGGCTCCCCCCAGGGTTTAGCAAACCGGACAAGATGCCTGTCCGTAATTCCTCCGAGATCTTTGCAGCCTAGTTTTTGTTCTTGGTCGAAGCGACTTGGACTTCTGCAACCTCCGTGCAAAAAAAGGGTTCGAGACAATGTAAGCATAGGCTACAACATTCCTTCCCGCAGACAGGAGGGTGGGAAAGTTAGCTGGACTTTTTCCCAAACATGGACCCTCTCCATATTATTTGTAACCATTCTCTCCACGAGATCCCGGTGATCTTGTCACATTTCCCCTTTCTGGATCCCTCCTCTCCTATTTTTTCAGCTCAGCCTTTCCAAAGATGTCCCTTTGCAGTGCCATCTGGAATATGACAGCTACAAGCTGGTGTCCATCTTTAGTTTCCCACTCGTTTTTGTTTTAAAAAAATATGAGATATTTTTCCTCCCTCCTGAGGGCAGCTGGAGAATCAGCTCTCGAAACGCGAGGTAAACGGATGCTCTTAGGAACTTGGACGGCATTTCTGCCCTCTAATGATTTCAGAACCCTGGACAGCGATTCCTCGGCTACTTTCCTAGTTATTTGTGGCCAGCACCCAAGGCGCTAGCGAAGCTCTCAATGCATTACGATTAAATAGTGCATTTTAAAAGAATCTCACCCACCACCACACACACTTTGAACAGCAGGTCCCTGTGCCCTAATCATGAGCTTAGTTTGAAACACACAGCACTAAAACAGCTTCCTGTGTGGCACGGCGGTTGCTGTTTGCACTGTGCTTTGGATAACGGCCAAAAGGTTTGATCAAGGGGGTGGGCAGCGTGGTGTATTGGGTAGAGCTATCCCGGGGATATCCAGATTCACTCCCAGCTCTGCCACAAAGCTTCTCTAGGGGAGGGCGAGGGGTGTGTGTGTGTTGTGCAAAAGTCAAGATTTCCAGGAAAGAAAACATTATAGAGCGTACAAATGATCACTCACAGCTGGATACAGTGTGTGTGTGTGTGTGTGTGTGTGTGTGTGTGTGTGTGTGTGTGTTAGGCAATAAACAAAAGCAAAATAAACTGTGAGATTACCATATCACAACACCACTACCCGGACTGTGTTATCATACGGGGGGCAGGCACTAACTAAACAAAGATGACCGCCTTGGGTTTCTGTTTTGCGTCTGTACATTTACCTGTTTCGATAAAGGTTTGTTATATAAATAATACTGGGCAACCATAATTCCCAAACTGTTTCCCCTCCGCAAAAAAATCCCCCACACATTTTTGTTCCGATACTGCCCTTGGGGGCCAGCTGCGGCCAGGAAAGTGCCCGCCTGCTATTTCTACCCTGTTATATATATATATATATATAAATATATATATCACTCTTAATTTGATTACTTTTCCCTGGGCTGTCAGCTGCTGCTACTGAGTGGTGTAGAGTTTCTGAATAGGGTTGCCTGGGAGAGAATTTGATGGATAGAGTTTTGCCTGTGATCGGGCTCTGGCTGATGAGCACATGCAGAGCTGGCAAGGTGTTTTTTTTAAAAAATTCCCATCTGATCTGATTCACAAGGCTCTCTCTCTCTCTCTCTCTCTCTCTCTCTCTCTCTCTCTCTGTGTGTGTGTGTGTGTGTGTGTGTGTGTTTTTCTGCTAGCCTGCCCGCCAGCCATTTGACTTGGTTTCGGCTTTTTGGAGCTCTCTGCTATGCAGAACATCTTTCTGCAGATCACCTGCTCCCTGCGCAGGGCAAGCTGCAGCCCGGATTTGTGCAACTCGGGTCTGTTACACAGAAACCGGAGAAGAGCTGCTTTTTAATGAGTCAGGCCAGTGTTGCCTGCACGGACTGGCAGAGGCAGGGTTTCAGGAAGGAGACTTTCCCTACCCGGAGGGGCCACCGGGATTTGAGCTTCTGCAGGCAATCAGATGCTCTGTCTCTGAGCTACTGCTCATCCCTTAAAATAATAATAATAATAATAATAATAATAATAATAATAATAATAATAATAATAATAATTTTATTTAGATCCCGCCCTCCCCAGCTGAAGCCGGGCTCAGAGCAGTTAATAACAATAAAAGTAACACAGCATTCTAAAATCAATTCATTTTCAAATCAGTTCAAAATCAAATTCATGGCAACCATTGGGCTAGAGTTCTGTGAGGATTACCAAAGGAGGGAGTCAGACTGTGCCTTGGCCAAAGGCCTGGTGGAACAGCTCTGTCTTGCAGGCCCTGTGGAAAGATGTCAAGCCCCGCAGGGCCCTAGTCTCTTGTGACAGAGCGTTCCACCAGATCGGGGCCACGGCCGAAAAAGCCCTGGCTCTGGTTGAGGCCAGCCTAACCTCCCTGTGGCCTGGGACCTCCAAGGTGTTTTTGTTTGAAGACCGTAAGGTCCTCTGGTGGACATACCAGGAGAGGCGGTCCCGTAGGTACGAGGGTCCTAGGCCGTATAGGGCTTTAAAGGTCAAAACCAGCACCTTAAACCTGATCCTGTACTCCACCGGGAGCCAGTGCAGCTGGTATAGCACCGAGTGAATGTGATCCTGCAGCGAGGACCCTGTAAGGAGTCTCGCCGCGGCATTCTGCACCTGCTGGAGTTTCTGGGTCAGTCTCAAGGGCAGCCCCATGTAGAGCGAGTTACAATAAGACACAGGGATGTGGGAAGCTGCCTTACACCACACCACACCATTGGTCCATGTTGCTCAGCTCTGTCTGCACTGGCCGGCAGAAAAAAGTCATTGTAGCAGTTTACCAAAACTATTTTCACATAAAATTTACTTGGTCAATTAACAACTTTCTTTTCATTTTGACTTTTATCCATAGCATTCTACAACATCACATATTTAAATCCTACGCCAATCTGTTATCCGCAAGTAATTCTATTTAAGGTATCTTAACATATTTAACTAAATAATCTTTAATTTTCTTCCATTCCTCTTGATACTCCTCCTCCTTCTGGTGGTGGACTCTTCCGGTGAGGTTGGCTAGCTCCCAGAAATCCATCATCTTCATCTGCCATTCCTCCACTGTTGGTGGTGTTGTTTAGTCGTTTAGTCGCGTCCGACTCTTCATGACCCCCTGGACCAGAGCACGCCAGGCACTCCTGTCTTCCACTGCCTCCTGCAGTTTAGTCAAATTCATGCTGGTAGCTTCGAGAACACTATCCAACCATCTCGTCCTCTGTCGTCCCCTTCTCCTTGTGTCCTCCATCTTTCCCAACATCAGGGTCTTTTCCAGGCAGTCTTCTCTTCTCATGAGGTGGCCAAAGTATTGGAGCCTCAGCTTCAGGATCTGTCCTTCCAGTGAGCACTCAGGGCTGATTTCCTTCAGAATGGATCGGTTTGATCTTCTTGCAGTCCATGGGACTCTCAAGAGTCTCCTCCAGCACAAGAATTCAAAAGCATCCATTCTTCGGCGATCAGCCTTCTTTATGGTCCAGATCTCACTTCCGTACATCACTACTGGGAAAACCATAGCTTTAACTATACGTACCTTTGTTGGCAAGGTGATGTCTCATGTGATTTCCAATTTTTGGCCAGCAAAATTCTAGCACCTCTCAGGATTTCAGGGCTATGTGAAATATGCCTCCCGGCCTCCTAATTTTGAAGGGGATCTTATTCTGGAGGTTGGGCACACATGGGTGAAAACTCACAGCCCAGTAAGAGGATCCACTTTCCTGTCTGGTTCCAGGTCAATTTGTGTTAGATAGGCATTGTGGTGTAGTGGTTAGAGGTTTGCACCGGGAACTGGGAGCCCAGGGTTCGAATCCTGACTCAGCCACGAAGGGTGACCTTGGTGCAGTCACTGCCTCACCTACCTCGCAGGATTGTTGTGAGGAGAAAATTGGGGAGGAGGGAGAACCACGTACAACAGCCTGAGTTAATCGAAAGAGAGGTGGGATATAAATGCAAAAAATAAAGAGATTGGCAGATCTCTAAGCGGTGGCTGGATTGCTCTTCCTAGAATGTGGCTTCCACCAAATTAAGCTTAGCTGAAATGGACCACCCCCCTGTGCTCTGTTGTTGTTCTTTAGTTGTTTAGTCGTGTCCGACTCTTCGTGACCCCCTGGACCAGAGCACACCAGGCACTCCTGTCTTCCACTGCCTCCCGCAGTTTGGTCAAACTCATGCTGGTAGTTTTGAGAACACTGTCCCACCATCTCGTCCTCTGTCGTCCCCTTCTCCTTGTGCCCTCCATCTTTCCCAACATCAGGGTCTTTTCCAAGGAGTCTTCTCTTCTCATGAGGTGGCCAAAGTACTGGAGCCTCAGCTTCACGATCTGTCCTTCCAGTGAGACCTCAGGGCTGATTTCCTTCAGAATGGAGAGGTCTGATCTTCTTGCAGTCCATGGGACTCTCAAGAGTCTCCTCCAGCACCATAATTCAAAAGCATCAATTCATCGGCGATCAGCCTTCTTTATGGTCCAGCTCTCACTTCCATACATCACTACTGGGAAAACCATAGCTTTAACTATACGGACCTTTGTCGGCAAGGTGATGTCTCTGCTTTTTAAGATGCTGTCTAGGTTTGTCATTGCTTTTCTCCCAAGAAGCAGGCGTCTTTTAATTTCGTGACTGCTGTCACCATCTGCAGTGATCATGGAGCCCAAGAAAGTAAAATCTCTCACTGCCTCCATTTCTTCCCCTTCTATTTGCCAGGAGGTGATGGGACCCCTGTGCTCTACATCTTATCAACTGGGGTGATCCAAAGTTTGTTTTGGGAGTGCAGCTTGGTTAAAATTCCGATTCCCTCTGTTTTCTTTGCAATGTCACCTTGACTGAGAACATGTTGTGTGTGTGTAGGGATCTCTGGATCAGACTCTGTTGTGCAACAACAACCACCCTGGGGACAACCTCAGAGCACCTCGCTTGCTTGCAGGAGATCCCAGGTTGATCTTCAATCAAGAAACATCTCAAGAGCTTGAAGAGAGATCCTGAATGCTTGCCAGCTGACCAATAGCTTGATTCTGCATGAGGCAGATTCCTATCTTACCATAACCCCCCAGGCACACCCTGGCTGTATGATTATAAATATGTATGTATGTCATCTTCTTCTTCGGCAATCCCTCGTAGCCGAGTAAGATTGTCTTCCATAAACACGGTTTTAACAGTGAGTCTGTAAGTGACTGTGGAGGCCAATTCTGGACCCACACATCCTTCCACAGTGGGGACATTGGTTCCCGGGTGGGAGTTGATCACGGTGTGGATTTGCCAAACGTGCCTTCCTCTTAGCGCGTTTCTCCCTTGCGTCCTGAGTTCGAGTGTCTTCAAAGCCCATGACACCTTGGGTAAAGGCTGTTCTCCAACTGGAGAACATGTTGGTGTATGTGTGTATGTATGTAAATTTAATAAATAATACCATGGTACCTCGGGTTAAGTGCTTAATTCCTTCCAGAGGTCCGTTCTGAACATGAAACTGTTCTTAACCTGAAGCACCACTTTAGCTAATGGGGCCTCCTGCTGCCGCTGCGCCATCACTGCACGATTTCTGTTCTTATCCTGAAGCAAAGTTCTTACCCCGAGGTACTATTTCTGGGTTAGCGGAGTCTGTAACCTGAAGCCTATGTAACCTGAAGCGTATGTAACCCGCGGTACCACTGTAATGATGTTAAAGGTAAAGGGACCCCTGACCATTAGGTCCAGTTGTGGCCGACTCTGGGGTTGCGGCGCTCATCTTGCTTTATTGGCCGAGGGAGCCGGCGTACAGCTTCCGGGTCACGTGGCCAGCAGGACTAAGCTGCTTCTGGCGAACCAGAGCAGCGCATGGAAACGCCGTTTACCTTCCCGCCGGAGCGGTACCTATTTATCTCCTTGCACTTTGACGTGCTTTTGAACTGCTAGGTTGGCAGGAGCAGGGACCGAGCAATGGGAGCTCACCCCGTCGCGGGGATTCGAACCGCCGACCTTCTGATCGGCAAGCCCAAGAGGCTCTGTGGTTTAACCCACACTGATGTTAAGGTACTCCAAAAGTTACCTTTCGTGCAGAGCTGGCAGACTCCCCAGTTCTCGTTCAGGCTGTGCCTGCAGCTGTCAATCAAACAGGGAACCAATTCCAGCCTTGTCTGCAACAATACCTAGTGGTAGCCGAGTTAAAGATAATGTATTTTTCATCTTTTGTAAAGGAAATGGGAGGTGGCGGCTGCCGGCTGTGTTTTGGCGTTAACAGCCTTGCACCACACAATTTCCACTCTCTCTTTGTTCAGCATCACTCCCCCACCCCACCCCCTTCCTTGTTGTTGTGCAGCATCCAGGGTTATGTAATAGTCTTATGCAAGATGAAGGATCAGCTCACCTGAACAACTTATCACTATTCGATCTCCCTAAGTCACCAGGCTCTCTCTCTCTGACTCCAGCATGCTGCAGGTGGGCAGAGAGGAAGGCCAGATCATCCCTTGAAGACTCCTTAATCCCATCATCTTCTTAGGTTCACACCTTGAACCCTCAACGCAGGACCTGCTGGGATTCAGCCGAGGTTTATTTTAAAAAGTGAACGGCTTTTCCTCTATTTTAAAAAGTGAACGGCTTTTCCTCTAAAAATTAAAAAGTTCACAAAATTGGCTGGCTGCAACATCGATTTTCCAGCAAAGCCATTGTTTGGGTTCTTTAAAAAAAACAAAAACCTAAATTTTATCAAGGTTTATAATATAAAATTATATAATGAAAGGTTATATATAATTATATAATGAAAGGTTATACATAATTATATAATTAAAAGGTTTATAAAATACAAAACTTGATATATTTCCCCTTTTTAAAAAACCAAATCAAGACTTTTATATAGATACAGTGGTACCTTGGGTTAAGAACTTAATTCATTCTGGAGGTCTGTTCTTAACCTGAAACTGTTCTTAACCTGAAGCACCACTTTAGCTAATGGGGGCTCCTGCTGCCGCTGCACTGCCGCTGCACGATTTCTGTTCTCATCCTGAAGCAAAGTTCTTAACCCAAGGTACTATTTCTGGCTTAGCGGAGTCTATAACCTGAAGTGTCTGTAACCTGAAGCGTGGGGGGGGGGGGAGAGAATAGAGAAGGAAAAAGGAAGAAATTGAAAGAATAGAAAAGAGGTTAAAAGAGAAAGATAGGAGAATAAGCTGTCCGTTTTGTTCTGATGGGGAGTAAATTCCATCTTCAAAATGCCAACTTCCCCTCCTGTGCTGAACAGTATTTTTTGGAGATTTCTAAAAAAAAATAAAAATAAAAATCACTGCTACATTTCTGCATTTTGGCTGCTGCTACAAAAGCCTGAGAGTGAGGTCCAAAACCTAAGTAGAAGCTGGCATTTCAGCCTTGGAGCAGAACTGAAGACTTTGTTCACATCACAAAGGACACGCTCATTTCTAAGCGAAGGAAGGAGCTCCTTTTAAACTCCCCCCCCCCCCCGCAGATAATAATAATAATAATAATGACAAAACGTTTCCCTGGTTCTTGGCAACCTTAGGACCAGGAGAACACGCTCATTCTTTGCAAGACAATTAGGAACAAGCTGTACCAGGATTAACAATGCTGTGAGCCTTCTGGGCATAATATGTGTCATTTTTTAAACATCCCTGAACAGCTGTTCCCCTTGCAATTTTAATAAGCCAGGCTTAGTGGGCAAAATTAAGAGCGAGAAAGCGAAGAGGTGGCCCGGCACCTGCACAGGTTGGACACGCTGAGTCCCTTTCGCTCTGTCATTGTCTGGTTCCTTCAGCACCTGAGACAACACAAAGGCAAAATGGATTAGGCTGCTTTTCAAAAGCCCAGACTCTTCGTTTTCCTTTCCTTTCCCTCAGTTCCTTTCTCATTTAGACTGCAAGCTCCTGGGGCAGAGAGCTGTCTTTTCTCACTTGTCCTTGTTCTGCAAAATGCTTTGTGCACTGACTGGCGCGATATAACAAACGTTTGGAGGAGCAAATTGGAGAGATCAAAAGGCGAGGTTTGCAAAGAGCCAAGGGGGTGGTTTAAAGGACGCCTCTCGTGTTGTTGTTTTTTTAACAGCGGGGAGAACTTTGGCAAGAACTTTTGACACGCAGAGAGAGAGCTGGTGGGGAACCCTCTGCTGAAACAGCCGCTTGTATGTCTCGATAGTTCAGCACAGCATTGACCTATGGAACTCACACCCACAAGAGGCAACGATGGCCAACAACCTAATAATAATAATAATAATAATGATAATAATAATAATACAGTGGTACCTCGGGTTAAGTACTTAATTCATTCCGGAGGTCCGTACTTAACCTGAAACTGTTCTTAACCTGAAGCACCACTTTAGCTAATGGGGCCTCCCGCTGCCGCCGCGCCGCTGGAGCACGATTTCTGTTCTCATCCTGAAGCAAAGTTCTTAACCTGAAGCACTATTTCTGGGTTAGCGGAGTCTGTAACCTGAAGCGTCTGTAACCTGAAGCGTATGTAACCTGAGGTACCACTGTACACCGTCTTACAATACTCAAGGCGGTTTACACGCTGAAGAAACAAAAAATGTACCAGTACATCTTATAGCAATCTAATGTAATACAGTGGAACCTCAGGTTACAGACGCTTCAGGTTACAGACTCCGCTAACCCAGAAATAGTACCTCGGGTTAAGAAATTTGCTTCAGGATGAGAACAGAAATCGTGCAGCGACGGCGCAGTGGCAGCAGCGGGAGGCCCCATTAGCTAAAGTGGTACCTCAGGTTAAGAACAGTTTCAGGTTAAGACCGGACCTCCAGAACGAATTAAGTTCTTGACCCAAGGTACGACTGTACAAAAATGTGATAATAAAATATAACTTTAAAATAGGCAACCTACATTAAAAAAGTAACATTCAACAATCATTAGAATAGTATAAAATAATAATACCAACATATAAAAGTTAAACAGAAATCCACTCAACAGCTACAATAAATATGATTTCTAAACTACAGTGGTACCTCGCAAGACGAATGCCTCGCAAGACAAAAAACCCGCAAGACGAAAGGGTTTTTTTGTTTTTTGAGCTGCTTCGCAAGACGGAAACGTCTTGCAAGTTTGTTTCCTTTTTCTTAACACCGTTAATACAGTTGCGACTTGACTTCAAGGAGCAACTCATAGAACGCGGTGTGGTAGCCTTTTTTGAGGTTTTTGAAGACTTTGGTGATTTTTGAAGCTTTTCCGAAACTTTTCCGAAACCGTGCTTCGCAAGACGAAAAAAATCGCAAGACGACAAAACTCGCGGAACAAATTAATTTCGTCTTGCGAGGCACCACTGTATAATCAATAAAACCATGGCAAGCCACAGTATATATACAATACAAATTGAGAAGCAGAGACTAGAGGGTGGAGCAAGGCAAGATATTGTCTCTCCCATTTTACAGAGGGGAAGTTAAGGCTAACAGTGACCTACTTCGCAGGGTGGCTGTGTGTTCCATGTTTGCAGCGAGGTGATCATCCTCTATGTCCCAAAGCTCCAGTTACGTGTGAATATTTCTGACCAAACAAACAAGAGATAACTCTCTCTTTTTTTCCAGCCCTGGCGCTGCCGTTACCCACCCAGCTCTCGGAGGAGGACGAAAAGGTAAGAACAGGAAAACGGGTGGGGTGGTCATGTCACCTATATTGGACCCTGAAATATACTCAGAGTCGCAAAGTGATTTCATGCTCTTTATTCAGCTCATAGTGGTGAGGAGGAATGAATGAATGTCCCCTCAAAGTATCTGCTTTATATACATTATTTACACAATGGGCTGCACATGATTGGCTAATTCCGGAATTCTACTGTAAGCCAATCAGGTTGTGGATTCACTTCTATCTGGAGCATGATTGGGTAGTTCCTGCCAACCAATCATACTGCTGCATTGTTCTAGGATCAATCAGACTGCTGCATTCTGAATCCTATTGTTCTAGGACCAATCAGACTGCTGCCTTTTGGATCCTATTGTTCTAGGACCAATCAGACTGCTGCAGTTTGGATCCTATTCAACTCAGTACATAACAGACCCTATATGTGCTATACCTTTAAGGCTTCCCCCAAAGAATTCTGGGAAGTGTAGTTTGTTAACGGTGCTGAGAGTTATTATTAATTGAATTTATATACTAACCTATACCTGCAGGTCTCAGGGCAGTGCACAGACAGGAGACTTCTATTCCCCCTGGTGCAATTCTTAGAACGCTTAATAATAATAATAATAATAATAATAATAATAATAATATTTAGATGCCGCCCGTCTGGCTGGGTTACCTCAGCCACTTTGATCAGCTTCTAGCAAAAATATAAAAACACAACACAACATCAAAAACTTCCCTACACAGGGTTTTTGTGATTAATTCCTCTTCCCAGGGAACTCTGGGATTCATAGCTCTGTTCAGTACTTTTTTTGTTCAAAATGTTTAGGGGGTACTCTCATTTTCCTACTCATATTGAAATACTGCCCCTCAAGGAGACCAAACTTAGATTCACAAAATGTTTTGGGGTATGCGTACCCCTGCGTTCCCCCAGAAAAAAAAACACTGGTTCTGTTAGGATGATAGCGGGGTCTCCTGGCAACAATCTGCATCATGGGTAGGCAAACTAAGGCCCGGGGGCCGGATCCGGCCCAATCGCCTTCTCAATTTGGCCCATGGACGGTCTGGGAATTAGCATGTTTTTACATGAGTAGAATGTGTCCTTTTATTTAAAATGCATCTCTGGGTTATTTGTGGGGCACAGGAATTCATTCATTTTTTCCCTTCAAAATATGGTCTGGCCCCCCACAAAGTCTGAGGGACAGTGGACCGGCCCCCTGCTGAAAAAGTTTGCTGACCCCTGTTCTGCAGGCTTACCAAAACTACAGCTCCCAGAATTCTTTGGGGGAAGCCATACCTTTTTCTTAAAGTTCATTTTGATGGGTCGTTTTTTGCTGCCAGGTTACTAAGTGCATCACCGAAATCCTCGCAGACACCCTCTCCAGACCCAGCCCAATTCCGGTGACCAGTGAATGCACGAAGATACTTAGAGAGGGTAAGTTACGGTCTGCGTGGTCAAACTCCTTAAGCGGTGTCTGCAAATACCCACATCCTCAAAGTAATGTGAAAATAGGCCTTTTTAGTGGTGGCTCCCCACTTGTGGATTGTTGCCAGAAAGAGGCAAGGCCCCCTGAATCTGTGTTGCCCAGCAACCGTCAGCAGCAGCAGGAAGAAGACGACACAGGGCAGCCCTATCTTTTCCGGCAACCACCAGCAGAGGGAGCCACTGTTCTCGGTTGTTGTTGCCTAACAACAGCCACCAGAAAACCAGAAGCAGACCTGCTGTTGCGACTGTGTTACCTGGCAACAGCCTCTCTGTTGCTTAGTTACCACCACTAGGATGGGAGCCTCTGGGCAGGGGCAAGCGTGAAGGAGGCCCTGTTTGTGGTAAATTGCCACAGAACAGGGAAGACTTTATCAGGGCCTCTTCTGTGCAATTGTTTCTTACGGCACAACAGGCCTAAACTGTCCTAACCTCTGTTTATTATTCAGATGGTTATACCCCTGTGGCTTACAACGTATCAGCCTTCACCAACCTCTATGATTCTAACCTGCTTCCCTGCAGATATTTTGGACTACAAATCCCATCAGCCCTCCTGGTTTGGGCTGATGGAATTTGTAGTCCAAAACATCTGGAGGGGACACGCTCAGTGAAGGCCGCAATGGACGGTGCTGAAACACACAAAGGCACACACCTGTACTTTTATTTCAAACCACACCACCTGGCAGCCTGTAATTCCCTGCTGAGAGTAGAGCCGGTATTCCCCTCATGGAGCTACAATTCCCAGAATTACATGTGATTGTTAAGCCTCTCTACAGCTTTGTGAGGGGAATGGGGGGGGGGTGTTTGTCTCCTAACAACTCTCAGGAAAACATCATCTCCCAGAATGCTTTGGGGGAAGCCATGACGGTCTAAAGCAGGCGTGGCCAAACTTGGCCCTCCAGATGTTTTGGGACTACAATTCCCATCAACCCTGACCACTGGTCCTGTGAGCTAGGGATGATGGGAGTTGTAGTCCCAAACCGGCTGGAGGGCCGAGTTTGCCTATGCCTGTTCTAAAGCTGAGAACCGCTTAGTGCATTAAAATCGTAGCGCTTTAAAAGGATGCTGCGGATGTGGCCGTAGTCCCTTAGCAGAGGCCGGGGTGCTTTTCTGAGGCTGAACAACTGGAGCAACTCCTTTGCACTTGGCTGGCATTCCTGCCGGCCTTCAAAGCCACGCGCGATGTGTGCGATGTCTGGAATCCATGATACTCGCTGCGAATTTAATTGGCACCCTGTCTGTTTTCAGATGAGAGAGTCCTGGCGATGCTTCACCATCAGCACCTGTTGACGGAGCTGGAGGAACTCACGCATCAAGGTAAACAGGCGAGCCAAATCCAGCCATTCCCCGTTCCGTCAAGGAAATGTCTTTCTGAGCCTTGGAATCCGTTTCGCAAGGGCTGAGACTAGTGCCAGCTCCAGGGTGCTGGAGAACATTGGTCTTTCTTTCTTTCTTTCTTTCTTTCTTTCTTTCTTTCTTTCTTTCCTATCACTTTTTCCTCCAAGTACAGTGGTGCCCCGCAAGACGAATGCCTCGCAAGACGAAAAACGCGCAAGACGAAAGAGTTTTCCGTTTTTTGAGTCGTTCCGCAAGACGAATTTCCCTATGGGCTTGCTTCGCAAGACAAAACGTCTTGCGAGTTCTTGCGAGTTTGTTTCCTTTTTCTTAAAGCCGCTAAGCCGCTAAGAGCCACTAAGCCGCTAATAGCCGCTAAGTCGCTAAGCCGCTAATAGCCGTGCTTCGCAAGACGGAAAAACCGCAAGACGAAGAGACTCGCGGAATGGATTAATTTCATCTTGCGAGGCACCACTGTACCTCAAGGCAGCACACCTCTCCCTATTTTATCCTCCAAACAACCCTGGGAGGGAGGTTAGGCTATAATAATAATAATAATAATAATAATAATAATAATAATAATAATAATAATAATAATAATAATAGAGCCAGGCTCAGGGCAGCTAACACCCGGAATTTCCCTGACATAGCCAAAATACTGCAGTGTCTGCGTGAAAATCACTAAAAAACATCAGGGAAAACCTGGGTGTATGGCAACCCATGTCAGCGATGGGTTTTTTTTGGCGATTTTCCTGAAAAATAGCCCCCAAACTTCATTTTTTTGTCATCTTTCCTTAAAAATAGCTCCAAAACTTGGGGCAAAAGTTTTTTAAAAAGCTCAACAACTTTTTGAAATAGGGCAACCCCAACTAAAAGTTTGTGTGTGGCAGGTAAAAATAAATGAAAAGGGTTGCTAGTCCTCCTCAGAGTTGACCCACTGAGAGAGACATGACTAACTTGAATTCATTAATTTGAGGTGGTCTACTCCCAGGTAGGACGTAGGTGAATACCAACCACTGTCACACAAAAAAACCCCATGGCAACTCCCATATTTTTGTGGTGGTTCCCATTTTATTTTACCCGCCATGTGTGCTGGACCTAGAACTTGGCATTGTGGGGAAATTAAGATGGCGGGTGCCAGTGGCGTAGCATGGGGGTGCAGGGGGGGCCGGCCGCACCGGGCGCAACATCTGGGGGGGGGCGCTCGCCGCCTCCGGAGTCGCCGAAGAGCCTCGGGCGCAGGCTGTAGCAGAGCCCCATGCCTCGCGGAACCGACGAGCTGGCAGCGGTTCTCAGCGCTCGCCGCGGTCGCCGCGCGCCAGGGCTGCGGAGGGCGCGCCAGGCAGCCCCTCCTCACAGCCCCGCTGCTGCAGCTGCTGGGCCATGTTGCATTTTCCTCGCCTTTCTGCCCTCCTCCTCCGGGCAAGCGGCGTCATTTGGGCGGCAGCGCCAGCGGCAACTCGCCTCAGATCACCTGACACGGACCCGCCGCCGTGGCTACCTTACCGTAAATACCCCAGCCCAGGCAGCAGCAAGAAGAAGCTGGCAGCGGCGGCAGGTTAGGGGGCGCAAATTACTTGCCTTGCCCCGGGTTAGGGGGCGCAAATTACTTGCCTTGCCCCAGGTGCTGACAACCCACGCTACGCCGCTGGCGGGTGCAAATATGGCTGCCAAGGGTCCTGGAGTGGGAAGCTCAGGAAGCAGTGGTCTCCTGCAGGCCTCACCAATGACATGGTCTCCGGAAAGTTAGACAACGTTGGTGCCAGGCCTGTTTGGGGAGGGAACATGGAGTGAGAGAGGCCCCAATATCGAAGCAGAGATGGTGTGAAACTGCAACAGGACTGGGAGAAAATGTCTGCGAAACAGACACACACAAAAAGAGCGAAAGGTAGAATTGTTGGGGACTAATAATAATAATAATAATATAATTATTTATACCCCGCCCTCCCCAGCCAAGACCGGGCTCAGGGCGGCTAACAACCAATAATAAAAACAAGTTGATTGAAATACAATTTAAAAAACAAGATTAAAATACAACATTAAAACTTTAAGTTGCAGCCTCTTCACAGGAGGAGAAAGGAAAAAGAAAGAGGGGGAGAGAATCAAACTGATTCTAAGCCAAAGGCCAGGCGGAACAACTATGTCTTACAGAAAGAAATCAGATCCCGCAGGGCCCTGGTCTCATGAGACAGAGCGTTCCACCAGGCCGGGGCCAGTGTTGAAAAGGCCCTGCCTCTGGTTGAGGCTAATCTAACTTCCTTAGGGCCCGGGACCTCTAGGGTGTTGCTATTTATGGACCTTAAGGTCCTCCGTGGGGCATATTGGGAGAGGCGGTCCCGTAGGTACGAGGGTCCTAGGCAAACCAAAAACAAAAAAACACCCCCACCTTCGGTTGCCTTCCCTGAAATTATCTCATCCCCACTGCAGAAAACGAGAAGC
Organism: Podarcis muralis; assembly: GCF_964188315.1. NCBI lineage: Eukaryota > Metazoa > Chordata > Lepidosauria > Squamata > Lacertidae > Podarcis > Podarcis muralis. Next base: position 85,175,055 of record NC_135661.1, read on the forward strand.
ATCGTCTGGGTCACGAAGGCAACCATGATGTTTGGGAAGAGGAGGAACCAGAGGAAGTGAAGAAGAGGGATGTCAAGCCTGTCCAGCAGAGAGAAGAAGCTGGGTTGGAGAAGACAGAGGAGCAAAACGGGCAGGCGAATAAAGAGGAGCAGGAGCTGAAAGAGTTTGAGAAGACAGAGAAGACTGAGGAGAAGGTGAAGGAAGAGAAGGTCTCCCGAGGAGAGGAGAACAGAGAGGCTCTGGAGGAACAAGCCAAGGAGCGGATGGAGGAGGAAGAAGAGGGTGAGGAGAGCGACGAGGAGGACGAAGCGAGGAGGAAGAAGAAGAGAAGCTCCTCAGAGACGTGGTCTTCTAAGGAATATTTTGGGCACATCAAGAAGCGACGCCCCGGGCCTCCAAAGATCAGGAAGGTGATGCTTCAAGGAAGTCGAGAAGACGAGAAGAGGAACGGGCCGAGCAAGAGGCATTTCAGGTCAGAGGACGACGAGGAGAGCTCTGAAGAGGAGCCGAAGAAATACCACCACGGAAGGCACAGCGATGGCCACCATCACCATGAAGACTGGGAGGAGGAGGAGGAAGAGAAGAAGAGATCTGATCTGGAGAAGAGGGTGGCCGAGAAGGCCAGCGATGAGGAGACCGCCCAGTTTGAGGAGGAAGAGAAAGGCGTGAAGATCTCCAACTCCCAGGCCCACGGAGGCTGGAAGCCATGGGGAGAAGGAGGGGAGAAGGATGAGGAGAAAGAAGGCAAGGCGAGGCATGGGCGTCACCACAAACCGGCCGGCTTTGACCTCAAGAAGAGGCACTGGAAGGACGAGGTCTATCTGAAGGGCGGCAGGTATCGTGGCCGTGAAGAGGAGGAAAGGGAGACCTCTCCGAGCGAGGTCAGTATCCATTCTGCACTTGTTCCCATCATAAGGCTTGAGTTGGTTAAGTAGCAAGAAGGAGAGGGGATGGGGGAGAGCAGATGGACAACTATCCCAACGGAAAGGTGTAGAAAGAGGAGGTCTCCGAAGGGTCGCTGTTGGGACCTGTGCTTTTTATCTTGTTCACCAACCAGTACGTTTCTGAGCACAATTCAAAGTGTTGGTGCTGAGCTTTAAAGCCCTAAACGGCCTTGGTCCTGTATGCCTGAAGGAGCGTCTCCACCCCCATCGTCCAGCCCAGACACTGAGGTCCAGCTCCGAGGGCCTTCTTCCCTCACTGCGAGAAACCAAGTTACAGGGAACCGGGCAGAGGGCCTTCTCAGTGGTGGCACCCGCCCTGTGGAACGCCCTCCCTTCAGATGTGAAGGAAATAAGCAGCTATATTATTTTTAAAAGACATCTGAAGGCAGCCCTGTTTAGGGAAGCTTTTAATGTTTAATGCTGTATTGTTTTTAACACTTGATTGGAAGCTGCCCAGAGTGGCTGGGGAAACTCAGCCAGATGGGCGGGGTATAAATAATAATAATAATAATAATAATAATAATAATAATAATAAAATATATTAAGAAGTTTGCTTCAGGATGAGAACAGAAATCATGTTCCGGCGGCGCGGCGGCAGCAGGAGGCCCCATTAGCTAAAGTGGTGCTTCAGGTTGAGAACAGTTTCAGGTTAAGAACAGACCTCCGGAATGAATTAGGTACTTAACCCGAGGTACCACTGTAATAATAATAATAATAATTTTTTATTTATATCCCGCCCTCCCCAGCTGAAGCCGGGCTCAGAGCGGCTAACAACAATAAAAGTAACACAGCATTCAAAAATCAATTCGTTTTAAAATCAATTCAAAATCAAATTCATGGCAACCATTGGGCTAGAGTTCTGTGAGGATTACCAAAGGATGGGGTCAGGCTGTGCCTTGGCCAAAGGCTTGGTGGAACAGCTCTGTCTTGCAGGCCCTGTGGAAAGATGTCAAGCCCCGCAGGGCCCTGGTCTCTTGTGACAGAGCGTTCCACCAGATCGGGGCCACGGCCGAAGAAGCCCTGGCTCTGGTTGAGGCCAGCCTAACCTCCCTGTGGCCCGGGACCTCCAAGGTGTTTTTATTTGAAGACCGTAAGGTCCTCCGTAGGGCATACCAGGAGAGGCAGTCCCGTAGGTACGAGGGTCCTAGGCCGTATAGGGCTTTAAAGGTTAAAACCAGCACCTTGAACCTGATCCTGTACTCCACCGGGAGCCAGTGCAGCTGGTATAGCACCGGGTGAATGTGATCCCGCAGTGAGGACCCCGTAAGGAGTCTCACTGTGGCATTCTGCACCCGCTGGAGTTTCTGGGTCAGTCTCAAGGGCAGCCCCACGTATAATAATAATAATAATAATTTTTTATTTATACCCCGCCCATCTGGCTGGGCCTCCCCAGCCACTCTTGGCGGCTTCCATAGAAACCAAAAATACACTAAAATATCACACGTTAAAAACTTCCCTGAACAGGGCTGCCTTAAGATGTCTTCTGAATGTCAGGTAGTTGTTTATCGCTTTCACATCTCGTGGGAGGGCGTTCCACAGGGCGGGTGCCACCACCGAGAAGGCCCTCTGCCTGGTTCCCTGTAGCTTTAGCTTCTTGCAATGAGGGAACCGCCAGAAGGCCCTCGGCGCTGGACCTCAGTGTCCGGGCAGAACGATGGAGGTGGAGACGCTCCTTCAGGTATACTGGACCGAGGCCGTTTAGGGCTTTCAAGGTCAGCACCAACACTTTGAATTGTGCTCAGAAACGTACTGGGAGCCAATGTAGGTCTTTCAAGACCAGTGTTATATGGTCTCGGCGGGGCCCCCCAGTCACCAGTCTAGCTGCCGCATTCTGGATTAGTTGTAGTTTCCGAGTCACCTTCAAAGGTAGCCCCACGTAGAGCGCATTGCAGTAGTCCAAGCGGGAGATAACCAGAGCATGCACCACTCTGGCAACACAGTCCACAGGCAGGTAGGGTCTCAGCCTACGTACCAGATGGAGCTGGTAAACAGCTCCATCTGGTACGTAGAGCGAGACAACGTAGAGCGAGTTACAATAATCAAGCCTGGAGGTGACCGTCTCGTGGATCACAGTGGCCAGATCAGGGTAAGGAGCCAACTGCTTAGCTTGGTGGAGATGAAAAAATGCCATAGTTAGAAGCTGGGAGAATTCTAAGTGGCTTAAAAAAAAATAGCAATTCTGCAGTGCACTCCACCCAGAAACTTTCTCTTTCCAAAACCTGAAGACTTGAGATCTATAGAGAGATTGAAGGGAGGGTGTTCCCCAACCCTCCTACCTTCGCAGCATCACCTTCCAGCCAGTGCTGCTACTGGCGAGGCCTCTCCCTCCTCTCTCTCTCATGTGCATATCCTCTCTCCTTCCAGGTCCAGGAGCTGGAGAAGCTTGAAGAGATCGAGCGGGAGCTGAAGAGGGCAGCTGAGAAGCTGGAGGAGCTGAAGAGGGGGTAGCCCCTTTCCACCTTGTGGGGAGATGGGTAGGGTAGAAAAGGAGGCAGGTGGCATCGTTGTAAACTCACCTGCCCGCCCAGTTCCCCTCCGCCTCCTAATAAGCAATCCCTGTATATAATCTCTCTCCCTCCAGCTTGGCTTTCGACTGTTAAAAGGAGCTTTCCCTTGCTTTTGAAACACACACACACGCAAACCTCCACCCCGGCAGGCTTCAGCACAGAGATTTGGGACCTCCTTGCCTCTCCGGCTGTTGGACTACAACTCCCAAACACCCCTGACTATTGGCCAGCCTGGCTGGAGCTGATGGGAACCAGAGTCCTGATAGTAGCCACCTTTGAGCAGCGCAGGATGCCTTCAAAATACAGTGGTGCCTCGCAAGACAAAAAGAATCCGTTCCGCGAGTCTCTTCGTCTTGCGGTTTTTTCGTCTTGCGAAGCAAGCCCATTAGCGGCTTAGCGGCTATTAGCGGCTTAGCGGATCAGCTGATAAGCGGCTTAGCGGATCAGCTGTTAAGCGGCTTAGCGGATCAGCTGATAAGTGGCTTAGCGATCAGCTGTTAAGTGGCTTAGCGGATCAGCTGTTAAGCGGCTTAGCGGATCAGCTGTTAAGCGGCTTAGCGGATCAGCTGATAAGCGGCTTAGCGGCTTGGGAAAAGGGGGGGGGGGAGGAAAAAAACCCTGCAGGAACTCGCAAGACATTTTCGTCTTGCGAAGCAAGCCCATAGGAAATTTGTTTTGCGAAGCACCTCCAAAACGGAAAACCCTTTCGTCTAGCGGGTTTTCCGTCTTGCAAGGCATTCGTCTTGCGGGGCACCACTGTAGTCACAGAGCACGCCAATCCTTAGATTTAGACATTACCGTATTTTTCGCCCTATAGGACGCACTTTTTCCCCGTCCAAAAATGAAGGGGAAATGTGTGTGCGTCCTATGGGGCGAATACAGGCTTTCGCTGAAGCCTGGAGAGCGAGAGGGGTCCGTGCGCACCGACCCCTCTCGCTCTCCAGGCTTCAGGAAGCTATCCACAAGCCTTGGGAGCCCGCGGGCGTTCCCGCAGGGCTCCCAAGGCTTGCGGATAGCAGCCTGTTCTGGGGGCTGCGGTCGGGGGAAGCTCAGGCTTCCCCCGCCCCAGACCCGCGCTTGGGGGGGGGGAAATATATTTTTTTCTTTATTCCCCCACCCCCAAACTAGGTGCGCCGTATAGGGCGAAAAATACAGTAATTTCATAATGAATAGTAATCTGGGATGCATTGCAAAAATCACGTGTGGACCTCCTTTCAGTCAGGTCCACCATTTACCCATTAACACTCACCCACAAATGATATGGAGTGGTCCTGTATCTTCTTCTGGAGCAACTGAGGTTTCCCCATTGTCCGACACACTTTTGGTGTTTCCAGCGTTCCTGAATGCTTAGCTTTGGAGCACCCAGGGGCTAAGAAGTTCCCCTTCTTAGCTGATGGGGCAGCTCAAGGATGCTAGAGGCTGAGACCCTATTGCTGAAATAGTAAGGCTTCTCCAACCACAACGACCACCACCTGACTCCGGACCACAGCACCTGAGGAACTAGCAGTTCCCCAGCCCTGGATAAGAGGGTCTGAGAATGTTCTTATAGCTATACTTTTGCCCATACAATTAAACCCCTGTGTTGCAAACAAGCATCAGTAATAGCCAAAGGCAACACGATGACCAAGTACAACGATGCGATGTCAATATGCCCTCTCTGCAAAACCAAATGAATACTCTTGATGGATTCTCTTGAAAACATAGAACCAAATAAAGATAATTCTTATAGGTCTCTGAAAGTCTTTGTGGGCTATGCAAGTCTCTGAAAGAAGCAATGGCTCAGGTTCTTATCTGGTGAAAACAAGCCGTAAAGCTTTGTTTTATGATGTCCAACGCTCCCGAAGTGGTGCTATAAGACTTATGTTTATTTGGTTCTGTTTTCAAGAGAATCCATCAAGAGTATTCATTTGGTTTTGCAGAGAGGGCATATTTCATATTGTTCTATGTTTTGTATAGATTATATAAAGAGTTTATATTGACATCGCATTGTTGTACTTGGCCATCGTGTTGCCTTTGGATTTTACTACACTTTTGCCCCTGGCAGCTGCGCTTCAGGGTTCTTTTCGCCAACCAGCAGGCCAGCTCTGACCACATCTGAAGTTCTCCCTGTGCTGCTGCGGCTATTCCGTACACCCAAGCCAAGATCTTCAGGGTCGATTCATAGCACAGCCCTTCTACGCTTCCACAAGAGCATCCTTTATTGCTCCCGGAAGTGTGAGGAGAGTCCGCTTTGCCAGATTCCTTGTGGTCCCTTCTAACTCTACAATTCTATAATATTACGAAATAAAAGGAGGCCTACTATTCCTGTGCTGTGTACCAGGAAATACATAGACAAGACCATAACTACAGTCCTCTGCAGGATCAAGACAATGGCCCACAGATTCAGTAATCACAGAACTGTAGACCTGGAAGGGACCACAACCGTCACCTAGTCCGGCAGGAATCTTTTGCCCAAGGTGGGACTCGAACCCAGAACCTAGGAGTCTCGTGCTCTACCGACTGAGCCATCCCAAGAGCCCACCCTAGTTCAGCATCCTGTGGGAAGTCCACAATGCAGTCTTGTTTTGCGCCAGTCAAGATATTTTGGACAGCGAGTCCCATGAGCTGGTGTGCTCAGGGGTGATGGGAGGCTATATAGTCCAAAACGTCTGCTGACAGGCTTCGCACAGGCATCTGGGTTAGGGCTGCCACATTCCCCGAACTGAACATCCGGGTTTCCCCGGACAGTTTGCAGTTTCCATGAAAATCCGCCCGGATGCAAAAATGCCGCCCTATTCCAGGACGTATGGCAGCCCTAATCTGGGTAGCCACTGTGAGAACAGGATGCTATTATTTTACCTAATAAAAATAAAAAACAACAACCCAATAGCCCCCTCCCAACACACACAAAAACACATTTTAAAAGGGCATAGGATGTAAATCTGATCAACCAAAGGCCTGGTTAAAAAGGAATGTTTTTTCCTGGCGCCTAAAGATGTCTAGTGAAGGCGCCAGGCGAATCTCCCTGGGGAGAGCATTCCACAGACGGGGAGCCACTGCAGAGAAGGCCCCGCTCTCGTGTTGCCACCCTTGTATACACATCCTCTTTGATCTCTTGAACATGGATGCAACAATGGGGTTTCAGATTTCAACTGAATTGGCATGTGGCCGAGACTGAGGTTGCCGCACATTCCAGCAGGGCTCCTGTGCCTTTGCTTGGTCCAGCAGGACTCCTACACTCTTATGCATTAATGCAGTAAACCGCAGCTCCAGGAACCCTAAGCTTTCTCCCAGGAAGTGGCCTGTTTACATGAGTCACGCCTCTTGGCTTGCCTCCTTCCTACCAGTCTTGGCAGGCACACCACACCACACCACACACATTTGCATAACTGTTTCTCTCCTGCTGCTGAAAAAATAACACCATTATCCGTCCTTGGAGGAGGCTGCCTGTTGCACCTCTGTGTGAGTTGCGGCTCTGGCCTCGCCTCCTTCGAAGTGGCTTTGCTGGGGCCTCTGCAGTGGATCGCAGCTGTTGGAGCATGGACTGTCCACCTCTGGAGGAGGAGGAGGAGGCTGCCTGTTGTGTCTCTCCATCGTTTGCCAAGCCGGGGCTTTCTTCTTTCCCAGCAGGAGGTGCACAGTGAGTCATGCAGAAGCAGGGGGCATTCTTCCTCTCGCACCCTCCGGGAGCCAAACCTCGTGTGTGCAAGAGTGATGTGTGCGGCCCGTTTTGGTTTTTTCCTGGCGCCTAAAGATGTCTAGTGAAGGCGCCAGGCGAACTTCTCTGGGTGTGCAAGAGTGATGTGTGCGGCCCGTTTTGGTTCACGGGAGACAAGTGAATCTTCCATGCTCTGAAGCCTGGGAAGTGGTGGTCTCTGGGGTGGGGACACTGCCACGAGTGTACAGCATTGCAAGACCCACATACCCACACACCGGTGGAGGAGGGAATTAAGCTCCATGATTAAAGCAGGGTCCTTTTTAAAAAATAAGCTCTCCCTCTCAAATAAGTCTTATTGGCTATTTGTTTTTTAACTAACCCCTGGCACTACTGAGCTAATCATCCCTCACTCCCCCTTCCCCTCTGATTAATCTGCTTCGACTGTTCGGATTGGAATCTTCCATCTGTCTCCCTCTCCTGCGAATGGCCTCTTTGGTTAGCGGTGGGGAGGCAGAAGTTTTCGGAAGCTGCCCATACATGCGGTGTGATTTTTGTTTCGTTTTTGGGTGGGTGGGGCGTGATCCGTGTTGGGGTGTTGTGTTTGGATATTCCTATGACCGGGGAGGGGGTTTGCTTTAAAGCACTGGCGTGGAGTCAACTCAATAAAGCGAAGTCCAAAAGAAGCAATCTGGAAGTCTGGATCTCCTTGGTTTCGGATCTTGACATTCCCCAAGTGCCTCCAAGCTGTATTATTATTATTATTATTATTATTATTATTATTATTATTATTATTATTATTATTTATATACCGCTTATACCCAGGGGTCTCAGGGCAGTTCACAGAATAAAATCAAGATAAAAAACCATAAAATACCTAATAAAAATAAAGAACAACCCAATAGCCCCCTCTCAACACACACAGAAAAACATTTTAAAAGGGCACAGGATGTAAATCAGATCAACCAAAGGTCTGGTTAAAAAGGAACGTTTTTTCCTGGTGCCTAAAGATGTCTAGTGAAGGCGCCAGGCGAACTTCCCTGGGGAGAGCATTCTGCAGACGGGGAGCCACTGCAGAGAAGGCCTCGGTCTTGTGTTGCCACCCTCGTATACACACCCTCTTTGATCTCTTGAACATGGACACAACAATGGGGTTTCAGATTTCAACTGAATTGGCATGTGACCGAGACTGAGGCTGCCGCACATACCAGCAGGGCTCCTGCACCTTTGCAGCTGAAAGACAATCGACCTGCAAAGATTTCCCCAAGGGAGATTACAACACTTCACTTCGCCCGAGAATCTCCTTTACTCGCTTAAGTTATATGACAAAGCTTGCCCACTGTTAGAAATAATCTCTAACCCTGGCTTTTTAACGTTTACTCTGGCTTTTGACACCCGAGAGGTATATTTTTAGGACCCACAGGTTGAGAAAGGCTGATCTAGGTGTTGATGGCAGACAACTAGCCTTCCCTCAATGCCTGATTAGGATGTGCTATGTACAATCATTCTATATTTTGTCCTTGTTGGGCGAGGGGTTTTTGAATGCAACATGTATCAGCTTCCTCCATCCACGCAGAGCCCTCCTTCCTCAAAAGAGAGAGTGAGAGAGAATGAATAAAAAGCCACACAGAAATCCATAGCTTTTAATCTGATCAGGGCCAGAGAGACCTACATAATACAACAGACACATGGAAGGCAGAGAGACAGAACTCCGTCACAGACACAGATTAAAACAGATCACAGGAGAACCACACCGTAGCTACGAAACGAAACACCCAGCCTCATGGAAGCCAAGAACAATCAGTTCCTTCAGACAGGGTTTGCAAGTGGAAGAAATCAAAGTATGTACATAAGATGGGACTGGATTTCCTCCTTTCGTTGAAGACACATATGGTACTATATATATGTATTTAAATAGCAGCTCCAATGAGAGGGCACATTGCTGAGCCACAGGAAAAGTGGATGCTGTGACTGCCAAAGGGAAAAAATCAGCTTATCAGATGTGGGCAAAATCGACCCACCAGCTGCGGTGTGCCACGCTGCCACCTCCAGACACTGGCGCCCTCTATGAAACCACAACCTTGCCCCTCCAACTTGCTCTCACTCAGTCCTTACCCAGATCCAAAATCCTACCTCTTGGTACGATGGAAAGCCCAACCTCCTCCTAAACAGATGCAGCCAGGACTACTTATAACTTCCTTTTTCACCTTGCAGCTGAGCTCCCCTCCCACCAGCCCGCCTCTCGCTGCTTTCTGGGGTGCAGAACGCCACATGCTGCCATTACCCCCGGCCCCATTGCCGCTAGCAGAGCAGATTGAGAAAGCAACCTGTGACATTCATTGAGAGCGATGCAACACACTGCATATGTAGGCAGAGATATGGGGAGAGAGAGAGAGAAGGGGCCGAGCCTGCCGGTTGCTGAGACACCACAGCAAAACGGAGCACTGCTGGAAAGAGGAAGTGGAACCTCAGACTTCCGCTAGAGCTAGCAAAACTAAGCCACAAATGACACAGAGGCGGCTGGGTGGAAGCTGCCAGAGATGCTCTGCACCCCCCCTTTTGACTTGAGAGCAGCTAGAAATCAAGAGAAAACTGTGGTCTCGGGGAGAAACGTCCAGGACCACTGGCCTCCTGATGGGCATTTCATCTGAAACATGCTTGAAGCAGCCGTCTTCGGTCCAAGGGTGCCCAGAGAGCGTTGGACTACAACTCCCATCATCCTCACCCATTGCTGATGATGGGAGCTGGAGTCCAATCACCTTTGGGAACCTCAGAAGAGCCGGGTGTGATTTGAGCAGCTGGCTGTCCCAGAAGGCAGACCCTTTTGGCTGTCTGTGGGAAGGGAAGGGTCCCTTGCCCCATGCAGGGCTGCCACCCACCACCAGGACACAGCTTCAGTTCTAAGGGACCAGGCGAAGCTTCCTCTCCTACAGAAAATCACAAACAAGGGGCTTTCACACGGGAGTCAGAACCAAAAGCTATGGCAGTATCAGTCTGGCCTTGCCTAATATGAGGCTGGCAACCTCATGGCCACTAGGCAACTAAAGGGAACTTCTTCTTCCCCACTCCTGAATGTGGCACACAGCTGCTGGCAGTCAAAATGTGGTGGAAAAGGGCAAAAGGGGGAAGGGTGTGGTGGCGCAATAGCACGAATCAGGAGTACAGCGCGGGCAGAAGCAGTAAACCCAGAAAGAGGAAAGAATCCAGGGTCCCTGGGTCTTAGTGACCCAGTTCCTGGAAAGCACAATGGCCCGGGCAGCCTGCCCACATCTTCCCCACTTGCCCAGAGATGATTCAAGGCATTGGCTGGGCAGAGGGATGGGAAAGATTGCTGCCCGCAAGCTGCAGCCTTGGGAGGGAGGTTAAAGAGGGCAATTGAGGGCAGGGGGTAAGGGGGGCAAATGGATAAGCTGGCGCAGGGAGGCTCTTACAGGCTGCAGAAGATGGCTCAGGGAACAATAGCAGTTCATGTTTAGGATGAAGAGAAGGGGAAAGTGGTCGTAAGCCTGGAAGTGGAGGCGATTGGCTGGTTTCTCAGTGGCAGGAGGGACAAAGGACATACAAGCACCACCTGATTGGAGCCGCTCTCCTTCACATATAGCAAAGGCACAGTCCTGGTCCATCTACTGGAGGGAGGGAGGAAGGGAAGTTGCCACAATCTGTTCCTACTCTCACCCCCTGTCTTCTGGCCCAACCCATTCCCAACCTAAACGAGGCTCAATGTACAGGCAGGAGAAGAGCCATAAAAGCGAGGTTTGAGCAAACGAACACCAGGGAACCTAAAAAGAAATAAATTCACGAGGAAGCTTGGTTGCAGAGAGAAGGTATTTCCTGCAAAGGTTTCACGGTGGAGAGAGGTGTGTGTGTGTGTGTCTACATATATATGCACCCATCAATCTTGAGTCATCACTACTGTAAGATCTAGTGGGTTAAGCGGGGGGTGGTTGAATCCTAACCCGGGCCAAAACCCTGCCCAAAACCCCCAAACACAACAAAAGAGGTGTTTTAAAACAGAACTCGAGGCAATGTAGAACATCCAAATTTTGGGTCTGGAATCAGACACACACACCACCCAGCTCAGATGTGCGTTTGATGACACCGAGATGTGGTTTAGCTCCTTCCTATCTCTCAAGCTAGCAGGGATTGAGGTAGCGGGGAAGAATTCAAACCTACAGGGTACACGTTTCAGAGATGCCAAAGCAGCTATGATCAGGTGCCCCCAATACAAACCTTTTTATTTATTTATTCCGGACATCAAACAAAAAACAGAAGTCATTAGAACTTTGGGAACAGACAGGAAAACAAACCAATAGTGGAGCGTAAATTGGAATGGAGCTAAGGGAGCGCTCTCTTCGGCGGACGACGCAGCTCCCTCCCCAGCCCCTTCCTCAGCTCCTATAAATAAGTCAGATCTAGCTCACAGTGAAGAATGCAGTTGCTACAGAAACCACAGCTGGCTGCCAGAGGCGGAGGCATGGTTAACGGAACACAGCCTGGGAGATGAAGTGGACCCCTTGCCTGGTCTTCTAATGCCCGCGGTTGATCACGATGTCATCATATTCCTCCTGGGAATAATAATAATAATAATAATAATAATAATAATAATAATAATAATAATAATTATAACCTGCCCATCTGGCTGGGTTTCCCCAGTCACTCTGGGCAGTTTCCAACAAAGTATTAATATTTAATCAGATGTTAAAAGCTTCCCTAAACAGGGCTGCCTTCAGATGTCTTCTAAAAGTCTGGTAGTTGTTTTTCTCTTTGACATCTGGTGGGAGGGCGTTCCACAGGGCAGGTGCCACTACTAAGAAGGCTCTCTGCCTGGTTCCCTGTAACTTGGCTTCTTGCAGTGAGGAAACCGCCAGAAGGCCCTCAGCGCTGGACCTCAGTGTCCAGGCAGAACAATGGGGGTGGACACGCTCCTTAAAAGTCAGCACCAACACTCTGAATTGTGCTCAGAAACATACTGGGAGCCAATGTAGGACTTTCAAGACCGGTGTTATATGATCTCAGTGGCCACTCCCAGTCACCAGTCTAGCTGCCGCATTCTGGATTAGTTGTAGTTTCCAGGTCACCTTCAAAGGTAGCCCCACATAGAGCGCATTGCAGTAGTCCAAGAGGGCAATAACTAGAGCATGCACCACGCTGGGTGAGACAGTCTGCTGGCAGATAGGGTCTCAGCCTGCGTACCAGATGGAGCTGGTAAACAGCTGCCCTGGACACAGAATTGACCTGTGCCTCCATGGACAGCTGTGAGTTCAGAATGATTCCCAGGCTGCACACCTGGTCCTTCAGGGGCACAGTTACCCCATTCAGGGCCACGGAGTCCTCCACACCTGCCCACCTCCTGTCCCCGCAAAACAGTACTTTTGTCTTGTCAGGATTCAACCTCAATCTGTTAGCTGCCACCCATCCTCCAACCGCCTCCAGACACTCACACAGGACCTTCACCACCTTCAGTGGTTCTGATTTGAAAGAGAGGTAGAGCTGGGTGTCATCTGCATACTGATGAACATCCAGCCCAAACCCCCGATGATCTCTCCCAGTGGCTACATGTAGATGTTGAAAAGCATGGGGGAGAGGACAGAACCCTGAGGCACTGCACAAGTGAGAGCCCAGGGGTCTGAACACTCATCCCCCACCAAGCAAAACAGAGCAAAAACAAGAAAGCACCATCCATTTTACTCTCGCAAACTCTGGGGGGCAAAGGTCACTATCACCGTTGAATTCACTGTCTGCCCTTCACCAGGGCAGGTTGCAGCAATTAAAATTCAGCATTTATAGCAGAGTGCGGTTACAGGAATAGGGGAGGGTCCTGAAAACCCACAGCTCAAGGGTCAAAGGCCAGGATTTAAAGAGCAGGGTTTTTAGCATTTGCCAAAAGCTGAATGGCTGAAGGCGCTCGGTGCATCTCTGTGGAGAGGGAATTCCACAACTTAGGGGCTGCCACAGAGAAGGCCCTCTCCCTGGCCACCTTGAACTTGCAATACAGGCAACTCCCCATTTACACGGGGGCTCGGTTCTGTGCAACTGCACATTTAAGTGAAATCGCATATATTGGGAACACCACTGGAAAAGCCTGCAAACACCACAATCGCTCCCTCCAAACCTCCTTGCTCAAACTCCAGCTCTCCACCGGCTTCAAAGGTTTGCACAAGCGCTCCCTGGATTGCACTTGCAAAGGCTCGCAAGAGTGCTAGACGCTGGTTTTGCGCCATTTTTGATGTTTTCGCACACTTTTCGGGTCATTTTTGCCTCTTTTCATGCCAGAATAGAAAGGTTTTTGGCAGGCGTTTAAAAGTTGGCACAAAAGGTGCCTGCTGAATCTCCCTTGACAGGGTGTTCACAGGACTGAGCCAAGGACTCGAAAGTTTGGGTACCTCCTCGTTGTCAAATGAGCCTCGTTAACTTGGGGAACAACCACCAATGCTCCTGTAGATGATCTCAGTGATCAAGCTGGAGTGGAAGGGTTCAAGTCATCCTGGAGATATTCCAGGCCTAAGTTGCTCAGGGCTTGGTAAATTTATACAAGACTACAGAATTTAGACTGGCGGTTCCCAAAGTGGGTGGTACTGCCCAGGGGTGAAAAGCAGACGAAGTTTTATTTTTTTGAAAGAGGGAAGTGGGTGTTGAAACAAAGCCGCTAATCCGCAAGCCATCGGGGAGGGAGATAAGGGATGCTAGCAATAAAGAGCAAGATGCTAGCATCTTGAGAAGTAGAGACGTCACCTTGCCAACAAAGTTCCGTATAGTTAAAGCCATGGTTTTCCCAGTAGTGATGTATGGAAGTGAGAGCTGGACCATCAAGAAGGCTGATCACCGAAGAATTGATTCTTTTGAATTCTGGTGCTGGAGGAGACTCTTGAGAGTCCCATGGACTGCAAGAAGATCAAACCTATCCATTCTGAAGGAAATCAGCCCTGAGTGCTCACTGGAAGGACAGATCCTGAAGCTGAGGCTCCAGTACTTTGGCCACCTCATGAGAAGAGAAGACTCCCTGGAGAAGACCCTGATGTTGGGAAAGATGGAGGGCACAAGGAGAAGGGGACGACAGAGGACGAGATGGTTGGACAGTGTTCTCAAAGCTACCAGCATGAGTTTGACCAAACTGCAGGAGGTAGTGGAGGACAGAGGTGCCTGGCGTGCTCTGGTCCATGGGGTCACGAAGAGTCGGACACGACTAAACGACTAAATGACTAAACAACAACAACAAAGCAATAAAGGAGGCTGCCTGGGTGGGGGGAGGTAAAGACAGGGAACTTGCAAGGAGAGGAGACAGGAAGACTAAAGCAATGAGGAGAGAAATCAGAAGAAAAGGAGGAGCAAAAAACTGCTCCAGCTGAGAAAAGACACTAAGGCAAACAAGAGGGAAGGGAGTGTTGAAAGGAAGCAGCTGATCAGAAAGCGATTGGGGAGGGAGATAAGGGACGCTAGCGGAGGCTGCCTGGGAGGGGGGGGGGTAAAAGCCCATGGATGCTCAGGATTTTTGCATTGGGCTACCCCAAACTCACTGTCAAATCACATGTCTGTGGCCACAGCATGGACCACAAAAATCATATATCCACTGTTTCGTTTAGAATATTATTTTTCTTGTTTTCCTCCTCTAAAAACTAGGTGCGTCTTATGGTCAGGTGCGTCTTATGGAGCGAAAAATACAGTACATTAAATGCTTTTACTTGGGTTTTGCAAAAAAATGTGCAATTGTTACTGTTTGGAATTTTATTGTGTTATTATCTTGCTTAGTGGGCTGTGCAAACCGCTATTTTGAATAATGCTTTTTGCATGGTCGGGGGAACTGGGGATGAGTTTACAGGACCAAGGGGGCAGTGGGTCAAAAAAAGTTGGTAAACCACTGGTTTAGACTATGGAGCCCTTCATATTTACAGACCACACATCCTTTTCCTCTCGACATGTTTCATTATAGACCCAGAGTGGTTAGGGCAACCCAGTGAGATGTGCGGGGTACAAGTAACAAATTTATTATTATTACTGACAGAAAACCAAACAGCTATATCCTATATTTCTTTATTGGCAACTGCAACAATTTACAATTTCCTTCGCCTGATTTTCCCTTCCGTTTATTTGTCTGTGAGTTGGTTGTTATTAAAAGCCGCTTTAAAAATATATATATTGGGGGATTGTAGAAAAAGACCTGCCAAGGAAAATAAAGAATTTATTTATGCACGCGACAACGGCGGCAAGAGTCTTGACAGCACAAGGATGGAAGAACGGAGAAATCCCGACAAAAGAACAGTGGCAAGGGAAATTGATGGACTATGCGGAAGTGGCGAAACTGACATACAAACTGTGAGACAAGGGTAACTGTGGCTTTAAAGAAGAATGGGAACTTTTTACAAATTACTAAAAAAACCAAAACAAAATGATTTGGACACCTTAGCAGGTTTTGAATAAACATACCCAAATTTATTATTGTTCACATAATAGATAGACAAGGATTTTTACGATTTTAGAATATGCAGAGAATAATATGTGTTGAAAAACCAGAGAGAGGATCTGAGGGAAGTCTGGGGGGGGGGGTTTCTTGGGGGAGGGGGAGAAATGGGGGGGACGACGAAGATGATATGTTTTTGATAATTTATGATGTTGAAACTCTTAATAAATCTATTTTTAAAAAATATATGTTGGTGGGGGGGAGGAAATGCGAAGCACCTGTAGCCCCAGATCTCATAGCTTGAGGGGTCTATTTCCCCCCCCCAAAATACTTTTTATTGCTTTTTTGTAACAACAACAAATAAAACAAATACTCATACATTCAAAAAATTGTATGTCTTCTTATTTACCCTGCGCCTTATTGCGCCCGGACTTCCTTCCATCCCTTCAACGGTTTTCATGTCTCAAATCTTTTCTTACAGTTTCTTATTTACACTCCATCCACATCACAAGATTTACAGTAATCCTGCTACAGTTTTTAAATTCTTACAATTACGCAGTATATATATTCAATAAATTTACTCCAATCCTTTTCGAACTTTGCTTCTTTTTGGTTCCGAATCTTATAAGTCAATTTTGCCAATTCTATGTATTCAAACATTTTTGTCTGCCACTCCGTTAAAGTTGGGATTTCTTGGGATTACAATTTCTGAGCCTCTAAGATTCTAGCGGCGGTCGTTGCATACATGAATGGTTTGTAATCTTCCTTTTTTAATTCATCCCCTGTTATCCCTAGCAAAAACGCTTCTGGTTTCTTTGGGAAAGTGTATTTAAATAGTTTTTTCATTTCGTTATATATCATGTCCCAATATTTTTTCATTTTTTCACACGTCCACCACATGTGAAAAAATTCACCGTCTTTTGTTTTATATTTCCAACACATTTTATTACTTACTCCATACATTTTTGCTAGTTTAAACAGGGTGATATACCAGCGGTACATCATTTTCATTAAATTTTCTTTTAGTGGAGAACGCCGTGAACCTCAAACCTTCTGTCCATAATCTTACCCAATCATCATAATCAATATTATAACCGAAATCAACTGCCCATTTTATCATAACTTCGTCAGTTTGTCTTTTGTATTCCATTCCAACAAATATTCATACATTTTTTATAGAAGTTATGTCCTATGCAGGGGACGCAGGTGGCGCTGTGGGTTAAACCACAGAGCCTAGGACTTGCTGATCAGAAGGTCGGCGGTTTGAATCACCGTGACAAGGTGAGCTCCCGTTGCTCGGTCCCTGCTCCTGCCAACCTAGCAGTTCGAAAGCACGTCAAAGTGCAAGTAGATAAATAGGTACCGCTCCAGTGGGAAGGTAAACGGCGTTTCCGTGTGCTGCTCTGGTTCACCAGAAGCGGCTTAGTCATGCTGGCCACATGACCCAGAAGCTGTACGCCGGCTCCCTCGGCCAGTAAAGCAAGATGAGCGCCGCAACCCCAGAGTCGGCCACGACTGGACCTAATGTTCAGGGGTCTCTTTACCTTTACCTATGTCCTGCCCTCTATAATTTCAATTTGATATCTTGATTTCCCCCCACTAAATCCTAATTTCTTATCCTCGTTTACTTGGTGGTATTGTAACCATCCCGTGAAGGCGTTCACTATGCTGTTATAGGGTTTTAACTTCCATCCTTTATCAGTCCTCCTTAATATTTCTTCATACGTTGCCCTCCTCCCTTCCATATTCATTTTTTTCAATGTTAGCACTTCTAACAGTGCTAACAGTGCTAGCTGTGATAGCCCAAACTCACCTCGCTGTTGCTGTCCAAACTCTCCTCCGAGTCCCAGTCTGGCTCCTCTGAGCCAAACTCCCGCAAGAGCTGGGGGATCTTTTGGTCGGGCCGGTGCAAGGCGCTGTACATGGGGGTGTAGCCAACATACATGCGGGACTCCGGGTCCGCTCCAGCGCGCAGCAGGCACTCCACCACCTCTGGGTTCTGAGACTCCACTGCCAGGTGAAGAGGACTCCGCCCACAGCTCAGCTCCTGCCGGCAAGACGGGAGAAGGTGAAGGGGACGCGCAGCGCCTTGCGCTGGGAGCTCTGGGGTTGGCAGGTACGTCGGGAGCCATGGATCTGCCCCAGCTGAGCCACTAACTGCTTTTGACCTTTAAAGCCCTTCACGGCCTAGGACCCTCGTACCTACGGGACCGCCTCTCCCGGTATGCCCCACGGAGAGCCTCAAGGTCCATAAATAGCAACACCCTAGAGGTCCCGGGCCCTAAGGAAGTTAGATTAGCTTCAACCAGAGCCAGGGCCTTTTCAACACTGGCCCCAGCCTGGTGGAACGCTCTGCCTCATGAGACCAGGGCCCTGCAGGATCTGATTTCTTTCCGCAGGGCCTGTAAGATGGAGTTGTTCCGCCTGGCCTTTGGCTTGGAGCCAATTTGATTCCCTCCCCCTCTTTCTTTTTCCTTTCTCCTCCTGTGATGAGGCTGCCTTTTAATATTTCAATATTTTAATTGTTGTATTTTAATCTTGTTTTTTAAGTTGTATTCATTCAACTTGTTTTTATTACTGCTTGTTAGCCGCCCTGAGCCCGGCCTTGGCTGGGAAAGGCGGGGTATAAATAATAATAATTATTATTATTATTATTATTATTATTATTATTATTATTAAGTAGTCCAGCCTTTGCTGGGGCTGCTGGGAGTTGTAGTCAGAGGCAGCTGGGAGGCACCAGGCGGGCAAAAGGGGCACTGGAGTGTCACTGAACGCTTCTTGAAAGGAAGGACAGAGTCACAAAGGGGGACAGGCAGTGCTAAAGGGGCGAAGCTCACACAGACAAAAATCAGAGGTAAGGACACTGGTGTCAGATCAGACCTAGTCCAGCATCCTGGCCTCACAGGGGACAACCAGAGAGAGGCCTGTGGAAAACCCATAAGCAGGATTTGAGCACAAGAACCAGCATAGGTAACAGCCACTGGTAAACCTTGTTAGGATATTACCGTTCCACCTTAAAAGGGAGCAGGATGTTTGTGTCACAGCCTGCGTATTTCCTGTTTCACAGGATGTCACTGTTGTGTCTATGCTTTCGTTTCTCTCTCTGTGCCTGAATACTGAAGCAGGCAGTCATGATGTGTTCTTTGTTCTGACCAACGCTGAATAAACGTAAATAATGCTCTCCTGGGTGCATCTTTCGCTGCGCATTATCTGCTGATAAGAGCGTGCATCAGTTCTGGAATGTGGCAAGTAATTTCTGGAGCTCATGTCGCTAATTGATTGATACTGCGTTTCTACGAGAGATCGATGGGTCGTCCGGAGACGGCATGGGGCTTGATGGATGATGTCTCCCTGGCAGTATCCCAACAAACCTCTCCTCCATGAATTTATCTAATCTTCTAAAGCCTCTTTTTAAAGTGTTTCTTCTTATCCCACTGCTGCTAATTCACAGGGTGAATTAATTCAACACGCTTCTTAAAGGTGCTGGTGGGGGAAGGATGATGAAGAAGAAGAAGAGAGTTTGGGTTTGATATCCCGCTTTATCACTACCCTAAGCAGTCTCAAAGCGGCTAACATTCTCCTTTCCCTTCCTCCCCCACAACAAACACTCTGTGAGGTGAGTGGGGCTGAGAGACTTCAGAGGAGTGTGACTGGCCCAAGGTCACCCAGCAGCTGCATGTGGAGGAGCGGAGACGCGAACCCGGTTCACCAGATTACGAGTCCACCGCTCTTAACCACTACACCACACTGGATGACTCTGTGTTGTTACCCTGAGGGTTCCTTTTCAAGTGTACGGGGAAAACAGCATGCATACCTCCTGCAGGATAATCACCTATGTGTGTCTATTTCACCACCGCCTCTGAAACTAACCGGTTTGTTGAGATCAGCTCCCCCGGAGATTAAGAGGCTGACCACGTCCAAGTCTTTCCGCAAGACGGCAACATGCAGGGGCGTGTAACCTACGGAAAGAGAGATGGGACACAGTTCTGCGGCAGCCCAGGCACTGAGGTGGAGAAACTACCTTGTGTAACACAAATTTATAATCACCACCACCACAAAATGGCAAGTGGAAATCCCAAATTAAGAAATGATATGGATTAGAATTTGGTTCCCAAGCAAAGAGAAAAACTGAGGTAGGCGCTGCAGTAAGAGGAAGGAACAGCACAATCTTGAAAAGGAACAAAAGAAGATGGGGAAAAGTGGAAAATGGGCAGACGTGTATAACGCAAAAGTATGCGAAGCTCGCAAATCCTCAACCACAAGTGGTGGAAAACGAATCCATTCCACTTTAACTGCCCGCCAACTTCTAAGTCTGATATTTTAAATATTAAAAGTTTGGAAGATTCTTGCTGATCCATCTCATTCTCCCACCCACGATACTCACAAGGACTGGAAACCTTTGGCATTTTAAACCTGCTCTTCGCTAGACCCTACTGTCTCCTTATTATGGAGGACTTCAACGAGACCAAGCAACTATCTCCCCCAGAGGGCCCAGGAGAGGTACCATCGAAATTGGTGCAGTCCAGTTGGGCCCGAAAGCCGCTGCCTTCGCAGGGCCTTTGCGCAACATGCGGCGCCAGGAGGATCTGCACGCACTCCCGCTGCCCTTCTCGGCACGCCAGGTGCAAAGCGGTGTGGCCGCCCTTTTCCTGCACGCAGAGACCGGCTCCCACCGACACGAGCTTGCCCACAAAATCGGCAGCCCCCAGGATGACCGCGATGTGAAGTGCTGTCTGGGGAAGAGAAAACGAGAAAGGGCCTGAGTTCGAGAAGAGCCACTTGCATCATCATCATCATCATCATCATCATCATCATCATCAGTTTTATTTATATCCTGCCCTCCCCAGCCGAAGCTGGGCTCAGAGCGGCTAACATCAAATGTATAATACATTAGCATAAAATCAGACAATCAATTACAATGGTGCCTCGCAAGACGAAATTAATCCGTTCCGCGAGTCTCTTCGTCTTGCGAAGCATGGCTATTAACGGCTTAGCGGCTATTAACGGCTTAGCGGCTTTAAGAAAAAGGAAACAAACTCGCTAGAACTCGCAAGACTTTTCGTCTTGCGAAGCAAGCCCATAGGGAAATTCGTCTTGCGGAACGACTCAAAAAACGGAAAACCTTTTCGTCTAGCGAGTTTTTCGTCTTGCGAGGCATTCGTCTTGCGGGGCACCACTGTAAAACACATCCTCAAATCAGAGCAGGATCAGAATAAAATCCAATCGGATGGCAACCCGCAGATTAGGATTGGGGACCTTAAATGCTCACCAGGCCCAACTGTTTGTGCTGAACTTATATGGGCCTATGAGAAAATGCCCCTCGCTCCTGGGATGACAAGGCAGAGGAGGGGAACTTGTGGCCTTCCAGATGTCATCATCTTAAGCATTTTCAGGAACTATACAACGGGTTGGTTTTAACATTGACGGTCTTATATGGACTCGGGGAAGAGGAATCAGAGCAACCTCTTGCTCCCCTATGAACCTGTGCATGCGCCAGAGGCCCTTCCTCATCATGAGTGAAAAGGCAGTAAGCTCAGGTAGAGCACCTGCCTTGCAAGCAGGCAGTTCCAGGTTTAATCTCCAGGTAGGGTTGGGAGAGAATCTTGCCTGAAATCCTGGTGAGTCGCTGCCAGCCAGTATAGTATAACAATGATGATGATAACAATAATAATTTATTATTTGTACCCCGCCCATCTGGCTGGGTTTCCCCAGCCACTCTGGGCGGCTTCCAACAAAGATTAAGAATACGTTAAAATGCCACACATTAAAAACTTCCCTGAACAAGACTGCCTTCAGATGTCTTCTAAAAGTCAGATAGTTGTTTTGACGTCTGATGGGAGGGCGCCACCACCGAGAAGGCCCTCTGCCTGGTTCCCTGTAGCTTTGCTTCTTGCAGTAGGGGAACTCCCAAGGTCATAGTCCCGCACTCTAACCATTACACCACACTGACAATACTGAGCTAGATCAGGCATAGGCAAACTAGGCCCTCCAGATGTTTTGGGACTGCAACTCCCATCATCCCAGACCACTGGTCCTGTTAGCTAGGGATGGTGGGATTTGTAGTCCTAGATGGACCAAAGATATGAGTGAGTATAGGGTAGTTCTTATGTTCCTAAGTATTTCTCCTTTCTAGGGTGAAACAAATGCTAGCCAGAGAGAAACCTGGGAGATGTGGTTCTGCTGCTTTTGTTACGTTTGAGGTTGCTGGTGAAGACTTTGATTTCATTTGCTGTTTTACTGCTCCTCTGTGCTTTAAGACTTATATAAAAAAAATTGCCTTCCTTTGCTTCTTTTTGAGATTTCCAACCTTGTTTTCAATGCACGCCGCCTTGAAATTTTTTACCTTAAAAGTTCCAAAGCAGGTGTCTAAGTCTGCATACCGTATTTTTTGCTCTATAAGACTCACGTTTTCCCTCCTAAAAAGTAAGGGGAAATGTGTGTGCGTCTTATGGAGCGAATGCAGGCTGCGCAGCTATCCCAGAAGCCAGAACAGCAAGAGGGATTGCTGCTTTCACTACGCAGCAATCCCTCTTGCTGTTCTGGCTTCTGAGATTCAGAATATATTTTTTCCTTGTTTTCCTCCTCCAAAAACTAGGTGCGTCTTGTGGTCTGGTGCGTCTTATAGAGCGAAAAATATGGTAATTGCGCAGACTGCTGTTCTCTACAGCGAAGGCTCCTGATGTGCATTACGAGCTTCGGGAAACTGAGTCCCACAACAGAGCAGAGCAAAAGTGCGCCTCAATCCAACCTGTCCAAGGTCATTCTGAATATCCAGGTAATCCGTCCCTTGGGTGTACTGCAGGATGGAATCCAGAAAGGCCTCGTGCTCGTGGATGACGGCCAAGTGGAGAGCTCTGGAAACAACAGGAAATAACAGAGGCTGCTGAGAGGGGCAAAAGTCTCTTTTTGCTTAGGGAAAAAAACCACAACATTTTCCAACACAGACGGGGAATACAAAACAAGGAGATCTCAAGCGGCTGCAGCTTTCCATTATTTTGTGGCTGTCCAGAGTTTTCAAAAAGAGGACTGTATTAGAAGAAACTGTTCTCCAACTCAGAAGATGTTTAGAAACTTAAAGAATAAATAAATAGCAACTCTACCTTAAATGTCGTTGCTTGAATTAAAGCCAAATGTGCGCATAGGATTAGTATCTGAGTTCTCACTTGTGTTATTTTAGAAATAGGCAGAGTATCGCCAACGGAACAGTCAGTGCTCATAAAAGGGCACTTTGCAGGGTTACCCCTGCCCCCGGCAAAAAACAAAACAAAACCCAGAAGAGGACATAGTAGATACTGGCTTGCATGGGATCTGATCAGGCCTAGTCGAGTCTTTGTTCTAATTTTGAGATTTAAATAAGCCCACAAAAAATTAAAAAGGTAAAGGTACCCCTGCCCGTACGGGCCAGTCGTGTCCGACTCTAGGGATGTGCGCCCATCTCACTTAAGAGGCCGGGGGCCAGCGCTGTCCGGAGACACTTCCGGGTCACGTGGCCAGCGTGACGAAGCTGCTCTGGCGAGCCAGCACCAGCGCAGCACACGGAAACGCCGTTTACCTTCCCGCTATAAAGCGGTACCTATTTATCTACTTGCACTTAGGGGTGCTTTCGAACTGCTAGGTGGGCAGGAGCTGGGACCGAAGACGGGAGCGATTCGAACCGCCGACCATGCGATCGGCAAGCCCTAGGCGCTGAGGTTTTACTCACAGCACCACCCGCGTCCTAAGCCCACAAAAAATAGTAGTCAGCTAATTAGTTTACTATCCAGCTCTGAGTCACCTGCTTTTATGCTGGCTACAGAAGGAAAAAAGCCCCCTCCTCTGCGACCAGCATGCAAAATGAAATACCAGCCACTTAGCAGCCTGGTAAAAAACAAAACACTCCTCTCTTTTTCCAAACACGCTGTGGGGAGGAGGCAGAGCTTATTCCAAAGTAAGCACAGAAACCCAGCGAACAGACAGAGACAGAATGGAGAGAGAGAGAGACCATTCCTCCACCAGCCCATCCATTCACCAGCACAGAATTCCTGTCACCTGATTAGGCGTACCAGGTGTGTTCTTATGTAAGAAGCTGTTCTAGCCTACCAGCACAGAGCTTATGTTTCAAGATGCCCTGACATCTCTGTGCAAATGCAAAAGTGCTAGAAACAATCCGGTGAAGGAATCGATCACAGCGGATAGTTCCCTTCAGCAGAGCAAAAAAGAGCAGGCCAGAAGGCAGCTCCTGAACCGCAACAGCTGGAAGAAGCCTCATCAGCCACTGGTGCCTGTAGCGGTGGTCGGAATCGGCGGCCACTACAGGCACAGGGAGGCTCCTGAGCAAAAAAAGACCAAATCCTCATTCACGAGCAGGCAGATCGAAACCAGTATGCCCAGGCTCAGCAGAGTTTGGTGCTCAGGTACAGCCGCTGCCGACCCAAGGAAGACGGGGAAACTCTGCAGCTCCGTTCCCATATTATGAGAAAGCCTTCTGATGCCAGTTTCCTTCCGACACAGTACAGTGGTACCTCGGGTTAAATACTTAATTCGTTCCAGAGGTCAGTTCTTAACCCGAAACTGTTCTTAACCTGAAGCACCACTTTAGCTAATGGGGCTTCCTGCTGCTGCCGCGCCGCCAGAGCACAATTTCTGTTCACATCCTGAAGCAAATTTCTCAACCCAAGGTACTATTTCTGGGTTAGTGGAGTCTGTAACCTGAAGGTACCACTGTACCTATATCTATCTACAGTGGTACCGTGGGTTAAGAACTTAATTCGTTCCGGAGGTCCGTTCTTAACCTGAAACTGTTCTTAACCTGAAGCACCACTTTAGCTAATGAGGCCTCCTGCTGCCGCCGCGCCACGATTTCTGTTCTCATCCTGAAGCAAAGTTCTCAACCCGAGGTAATATTTCTGGGTTAGTGGACTCTGTAACCTGAAGCGTATGTAACCTGACGTGTATGTAACCCGAGGTACCACTGTACCTATATCTATCTACAGTGGTACCTCGGGTTAAGAACATAATTCGCTAATGGGGCCTCCTGCTGCCGCTGCTGCACAATTTCTGTTCTCATCCTGAAGCAAAGTTCTGAACCCGAGGTACTATTTCCAGGTTAGCGGAGTCTGTAACCTGAAGCGTCTGTAACCTGAAGCGTCTGTAACCCGAGGTACCACTGTACGTACGTGTCCCCGTCCTCGGTGACGAAGCCCAGCACGTGGTGCAGCCAGGCCTCGGGGGCCACCACCGCCGAGGCCCCGTTCTCCAGGCGCACGGCCCCCACGCCGTCCACGATGGCACCCACGTCCTCGTCTCCCCTCAGGGAGTCCCCGAGGGCAGAGTCCAGCCGCTCCAGGTCATCCTCCTCTTCCTCTGAGAGCGCCTTCTGAGGGCCGGTGGGGCCCGAGGGGCCGGGGTCAGGGGTCAGGGCCCGGCGCCCAGGCCCCTCCTCCCCCTCGCCCGGGCCCACCAGGCCCGCGTCTCCCTGGATCTGGCCCAGCTGGGCCTCGCTGAGGGAGCCCAGGCCGCTGTCGCACCAGTCGTCGCCTTCCACCCGCTTGGGCTCCCGCGGGCCGCCCTGAGCAGCAGCTTCGGAGGCCATGGCGGGGGAGAGAGCCTACAGGAAAGGCCTGGAGGGCCGCAGGGCCATAGGGAGAGTCCGGGCAGAGCGACCCGCTGCCCCGCCGCCGCTCCTGCCTCACCGGGGGGATTTCAGCGGCCTGGGGAATCCCCAGACTGGCGTCTGGTCGGCGCAGTCGCACAGAGGCATGCCGGGAGCCGTAGTTCTTTCCCCTTTCCCGCGGAGCATGCCGGGAGCTGTGGTCCCGGGCCTCTCAGCATCCGGGTCCCATCTTGGCTCTCTCGCAAGGCACGTCGGGAGCGGTAGTCCCCATGGGCAGTTTCTCTTTCTCCCCTTTGTTTTTAACCACCTATTCTTCACACAAGGACGCTATTTGAAGTTTGAAGACGCAAAAAAACGCAGTTTGGAGACGCAAAAAAAAGCAATTCCCCCCCCCCTCAGCGACCCATTTTTAACGTGACTCGCCGGCGCCGCAAGGCATGCCGGGATTCCCCCCTCTCGCTCCTCGGCGGCGACGGTTGAAAACAACACCAACCAGCCTTTCCCGGTGCATGCTGGGAGCCTGGCTGGCGATTGGCTGCCGCGCCGCGGTGCCTCCTGGGGGTTGAAGTTCTCCTGTCAGGGGACCCGACAGCGGCTCCATGGACAGCCGGGAAGGTAGCCTGTTGTGAGGGGGGTTGTTGGGGTGACGGAGCCCCGCACCGCTGAAGTAACCGCCGCCGCCTCCGCTTCCTCCTCCTCACACTCCCCCTTTGTTGTGTCTTTTCCTGTCACAGAGCCCGGAGCCGCCTCCGCTGCCGCCGGGGAGGACGAGGAAGAGGCCGAGGCCGAGAAGGGCCCTGCCTCGTCGGTGAGAAGCTGGCAAAGGAAAAGGGAATTGGGGGGGAGGTGGGGGTCCCTCTCGCGTATCTCCCATGGGGGGGGGAAGGTCTGGTCTGACCCCTAACCCCCGGGCGTGCCAGGCAGATGTTCAACAGGCAAAGCCTCTGCCCCTCCCCCCCCCTTCCTCCTGCCTTTGTTGTTGTTTAGTTGTGTCCGACTCTTCGTGACCCCCTGGACCAGAGCACGCCAGGCACTCCTGTCTTCCACTGCCTCCCGCAGTTTGGTCAAACTCATGCTGGTAGCTTCGAGAACACTGTCCCACCATCTCGTCCTCTGTCGCCCCCTTCTCCTTGTGCCCTCCATCTTTCCCAACATCAGGGTCTTTTCCAGGGAGTCTTCTCTTCTCCGGAGGTGGCCAAAGGAATGGAGCCTCAGCTTCAGGATCTGTCCTTCCAGTGAGCACTCAGGGCTGATTTCCTTCAGAATGGATGTGTTTGATCTTCTTGCAGTCCGTGGGACTCTCAAGAGTCTCCTCCAGCACCATAATTCAAAAGCATCAATTCTTCAGTGATCAGCCTTCTTTATGGTCCAGCTCTCACTTCCATACATCACTACTGGGAAAACCATGGCTTTAACTATACGGACCTTTGTTGGTAAGGTGATGTCTCTGCTTTTTAAGATGCTATCTAGGCCTGTCATTGCCCTTCTCCCAAGAAGCAGGCGTCTTTTAATTTCCTGACTGCTGTTACCATCTGTAGTGATCATGGAGCCCAAGAAAATAAAATCTCTCACTGCCTCCATTTCTTCCCCTTCTATTTGCCAGGAGGTGATGGGACCAGTGGCCATGATCTTCGTTTTTTTGATGTTGAGCTTCAGACCATATTTTGCGCTCTCCTCTTTCACCCTCATTAAGAGGTTCTTTAATTCCTCCTCACTTTCTGCCATCAAGGTTGTGTCATCTGCATATCTGAGGTTGTTGATATTTCTTCCGGCGATCTTAATTCCGGCTTGGGATTCATCCAGCCCAGCCTTTCGCATGATGAATTCTGCATATAAGTTAAATAAGCAGGGGGACAATATACAGCCTTGTCGTACTCCTTTCCCAATTTTGAACCAATCAGTTGTTCCATATCCAGTTCTAACTGTAGCTTCTTGTCCCACATAGAGATTTCTCAGGAGACAGATGAGGTGATCAGGCACTCCCATTTCTTTAAGAACTTGCCATAGTTTGCTGTGGTCGACACAGTCAAAGGCTTTTGCATAGTCAATGAAGCAGAAGTAGATGTCTTTCTGGAACTCTCTAGCTTTCTCCATAATCCAGCGCATGTTTGCAATTTGGTCTCTGGTTCCTCTGCCTCTTCTAAATCCAGCTTGCACTTCTGGGAGTTCTCGGTCCACATACTGCTTAAGCCTGCCTTGTAGAATTTTAAGCATAACCTTGCTAGCGTGTGAAATAAGTGCAATTGTGCGGTAGTTGGAGCATTCTTTGGCACTTCCCTTCTTTGGGATTGGGATGTAGACTGATCTTCTCCAATCTTCTTCTTGTTGTTGTTTAGTCATGTCTAACTCTTCGTGACCCCCTGGACCAGAGCACGCCAGGCACTCCTGTCTTCCACTGCCTCCCGCAGTTTGCTTTTTCCTTCTTCTTTTTGAAAATAATATTTATTACTTTTCCAACAATTTAAAAACTACAAAAGAAAACACTGCAAAAGAAAAGAAAAGAACAATACAATAGAATACAAAGACACTACATAACACTTACACATCAAGAAAACAAAACAAAAACAGTTTAAAACACATCAAACAATTTCAATATCTTATCTTTCATTCACTTATTTCAACGACCTCCTCACACACCCCTTTTTGTATTCCACTTCTGTTAATTGTTTCAGCAATTCCTTTCCATCTTCCTCTGTTTTCTATCCTATAATTATCTTAACACCTTCTAACCTTATTTTTTCCTTTAATATTCTATTAATCTATTTATACTTAATTCCTTATAATACTTCTACTAAAGCCATGTAGCTTTATTCCAACAGTCTTCTAACATTCATTAATTTTACAGTATTTCAGTAAATAATCTTTAAACTTTTTCCAGTCTTCTTCCACCGACTCTTCTCCCTGGTCTCGGATTCTGCCAGTCATTTCCGCCAGTTCCATATAGTCCATCAACTTCATCTGCCATCACTTCCTCCCGCAGTTTGGTCAAACTCATGTTTGTAGCTTCGAGAACACTGTCCCACCATCTCGTCCTCTGCCGTCCCCTTCTCCTTGTGCCCTCCATCTTTCCCAGCATCAAGGTCTTTTCCAGGGAGTCTTCTCTTCTCATGAGGTGGCCAAAGAATTGGAGCCTCAGCTTCAGGATCTGTCCTTCCAGTGAGCACTCAGGGCTGATTTCCTGCAGAATGGATTGGTTTGATCTTCTTGCAGTCCATGGGACTCTCAAGAGTCTCCTCCAGCACCATAATTCAAAAGCATCCATTCTTCGGCGGTCAGCCTTCTTTATGGTCCAGCTCTCCCTTCCATACATCACTACCGGGAAAACCATAGCTTTAACTATACAGACCTTTGTTGGCAAGGTGATGTCTCTGCTTTTTAAGATGCTGTCTAGGTTTGTCATTGCTTTTCTCCCAAGAAGCAGCCTCCTGCCTTGACCAAAGTCTATTTTTCGCCTTTCTCTTTCTGCGCTTTCAAGTTGATCAAAAGAACCACGCATTTCTCAGGAGGCATTCGAAGGCAGCCCCATTGCAGGGGAAGCTTTTAAATGTTTGACGTTTGGTTACGCCCAGAACATAGCTGTCAACTTTTCCCTTTTCTTGCGAGGAATCCTATTCGGAATAAGATGTATCCTTATGAGGCTTTGCCCTCGGGTGGGAAAAAGTATTGCACCCGGGACGGGGAAAATGGGAGTCAACAGACACTCAAGGAATAGTTTTAGAGAAAAAGCTTTATTTCTACCATCCATGAACTGGTAGAAGGAGCAAGTGTGATAGATTCACAAAACAAGCACGAGTTCACAGCCATGTGCACAGAGTATATATTCCCCTTCCAGTTCCCTCCCCTTTCTCCTCCTCCTCTAGAGTCCTGCCTCATGAGTTCCCCTGAGCATGAACAGAAAGCTCCTGTCTTGGGACTCTTGTGGACTCTTGGCACCCTTCCCAGGAAAGGGGGTCGAGGAGCCTTGCGGTTCTGCATGTCCAAGATGTTGCAACTGAATGAGATAAAAGTCAGTTCTCAGGCTTGCTTTGAACAGAGCCTATTCATTCGCTTTTTGAAGCCTTCTCGTGCTGATAAAAGTAACAATTTGCCTTTGACACAGCATCTTGTGAGAAAGCAGAGGAAAACTTTAGCTGTGGATTTTTAGAAGACAGAAAAGGAATTTTGGACAGTTTTGAGGCCTAGGTGACTTCAGGCCTAGGTGGGGCACCTGTCCTCACCTCCTTCACTATGGCCCAGACTGGCTAGGGAAACCCAGCCAGATGGGTGTGGGGGGTATAAATAATAAACTTATTATTATTATTATTATTACTCATACAGTAGAATCGTAGAGTTGGAAGGGTCATCTTCTGACATGATTGAGGGTCACAGAGCCAGAGACTAATGTGGAGGATAAAATCATGATTTGGAATTACGAAAACATAAGACATAGGACTATGATGTGGAAAACGCTTTGGAATTCAGACCGTAGGAAGTAAAAAAATTAAGATTACTATTTGGAAGACAATTGGACTTTATTATTATTATTTTTATTGGATTTGATTTGATATGTTAATTGGATGTTCTTCTTGGAAAATTAATAAACACTTTTTTTTAAAAAAAAAAGGAAGGGTCGTCTAGGGTCGTGCAAGGGAGGCCTTTTCCCACAGCTGGGCCAATGGTGAGCTGGTGAGCAGTTGATGGGACCGGCCACTCTGGGCGGCTCCCAACAGAATACTAAAAACACGATAAAACATCGAACATTAAAAACTTCCCTAAACAAACTTCCCTAAGAAAGAACTTGGTTTGATCCAGCACAACACTTTCTGTGTTATTTGATTCACATTTTAAGAATTACGTAGCGCAGATGGGTTATGCCTCGACTGTTAGAGATCCCAAGAAGGAACAACTGGTTTGTAAATTTAATATATGACATTGTAGGAGAAGGAATCGTAAGAGCTGGATGGTATCACCAAGGGTCATCTTGTCCAACCCCCTGCAATGCAGGAATCTCAGCTAAAGCATCCATGGCAGATGGCCACCCAACCTCTGCTTAAAAACCTCCAAGGTAGGAGAATCCACATCCTCCCCGAGGGAGACCGTTCCAAGCCCTCTCTTCAGCGCTCGGTCGGAGCAAACATCAGTTGGGGTTTCCAGCAGGTCACTGTTTGGTCTGATTCAGCTTTAAAGAGTGGGTTTTCACGGGGAAAGCTCCAGAGCGAAAAAGAAAAAAGAAAGCACTTGGACCCAGAGATTTAAAGCACAGAGGATCATGCCTGGAAAGATTGGAGGAAAGGCAGGCGTGGATAAGTCCTCATAATTTCACCTTTCGGAATTTTAATTACTGTTAGGTGGCTATGGCCACTGTGTTCTCTGTAGATCCATGGTGAAGAGATTTCATATGTCGGAAAGAAATGAGCAAGTGAACTGTTAATTGCCATGGAGGAGCAATAGGTAGTGAGGTTCAGTTATGCAATGGTAGATTTAGGTTAAACAATAAAACAAACTTCTCAGTAGCTTAGGAACAACATTTTCCAACTTAATTCACCTTTCCTTCCTATTTTTTTTATACAGGATTCAGATTCTGATAACGAAGCCGGAGCTTCTGGTGAAACTGAAAGTAGGTGTCCCATTTGAGGGGCTTCTACGTATGGGTTTGGGCCTGTGGGGGTGGAAGTTTACATCAGTGATGCAGTCAACCACAACGTACTGTATACAAAATAAAGGCCACGGATACCTGCATAAATTTGAAAATGTACTGTCATTATCTCACCTTGACTTGTGTAACTTTCTGGCTAAGGATGCCATTCTAACCCTACTTATCTGGGAGTAAGCCCCATTGACTTCAGTAGCACTTACATCTGAGTAGACCTGGCCAGGGTTGTGCTGTAATATCTATTTTTACTTAAGTAAATGAGTTTTTCCTTCAGAGCAGCCAGTGGTTCATTCTTTTGACTATAGTTGCAGACTGGAAGCAATGTATTTTTAGGGTTAGGGTTAGGCACTTGGAATTTCAGCCATCAGGTTAGCAGTGCGCCTTCCTTCCCATATCTGATAACTCATGAGTTAAATCAGCTACCAAGGAGACCCTTTCAAGTTCCTTAAAACCCTTCTGTATTTAAAAGTTTTTTTCCAGAAAGGTGTGGGGCTGACCGTATGATTAAGCAATCATTGAGCAACCTTGGGCAGCAAGTTGGTCCATTTTGTTTACTCTTTTTACTACTTTTAAAATGTTGTCTTTGTTGCCAAAATGTTTTTGTCAGTCTCTGGGTGGGGAAGCTGCAGTCTCACATCCATTATTGATCTTTTGTGTTGAAAAATGAAGCAGTTATTGGGAAGAACCAGCTTCTAACACAGGTCTTTCCCCATGCCCCTCAGATTCCTACTATCTCTTTCCGTTGTAATGAAAGTTTTAGTTTTGACTGCAGATCATTAGCAGTGCATAATAGCAGGCTTTTGAGCATCACAAACTTTTCTGCAGGCAAGATCTCATAATATAGTCCAGAGGTTCTGGACATTTGAGATTCATTGTGTCTAACTTTATGGATCTCTCTCTCTTTCTCTTGCCAGTGGATTTTCTACGAAACCTCTTGTCCCGAACACTGGGCTTAGGCAGTGAGAAGCCTGAGAAGGTTCTGGATGAGCTGACGCTGGATGGTGTGAGCAGGTTCATGCTGTCTGAAAAATGTAAGCTAGCACTCCGTTTTCAGGTGGGCTTGGACCTGGGTGGAATTCTGGCAGCCTCTTGGTTTAACGCCCTTTGCCAAGCCACCCAAAAACACTGAGATGAAGCAGTGCTAAGATAAAGCTGAAACAGACCTCTTACTTTTAGAAAATTAATCTGGGCCAAAGCTCAGCTTTTTTTTATTTCTAGAGAGACTAAGAATTTTTATATATTTCTTTATACCCCATCCTTTCCCTGACTCAAGGTGGCTTACAGATAAAATCATAGAATTGTACAGTTGGAAAAGACCTGAAGGGTCATTTAATCCAACCCCCTGCAATGCAGGAATCTCAGCTAAAGCATCCACAACTGGCGTAAACCAGTTGAAACAAATAAAGACCAAAAGTAGGAGCCCACAGTGTTGCTACAGGGCTGGGGGTAGGCGTGAGACTGTTATCATCAAAACAATGGAGATTTAAAAAGCGCTTCCTTTTTTTGTTGTAGGCAAGAAGGTAGTATGTATGGTGGGAGCAGGAATCTCAACTGGTGAGTTTCACAAGGGCTTTTTCGAGCTTGCGCTTCTTTTATTATTTTTGGTTGTGTCAAAAGGAAGGAATAGAGCAGGCTGCGTTTCTGGCCAGCATGTAATGTGTGTATGTGTCAGAGGCCTCTAGTCACAACAGTGATATATAATCCCACCTATGGGGTCTCTGACACTTCTTAAATTGAAATGTTCATCTGTCTTTCCAGAGATGAGGGTCAGCGTAGAATGAGTTGCCTTCTGCTGAGTCTGTTGGTTCACTGGCAGCCTAGTACCAGCTATCCAAGGTCTTAAGCAAAGGTCTTTTCCTGTCCTGCCAGCAGAGATTTGTTTTATAAACTAAGAGATGTGATTGGATCTGAAAGATTCTGCATGCATATCATGCGTTCTGCCACTGAGCCATGACTCCTAAAGTAGCTAAAGACTGCACACCTAGCATGCGTATACAGTGGTGCCCCGCAAGACGAATGCCTCGCAAGACGAAAAACCTGCTAGACGAAAGGGTTTTCCGTTTTTGAGTTGCTTCGCAAGACGATTTTCCCTATGACGAAAACATCTTCCGAGTCTTGCGATTTTTTCCCGCTCCCCCCCCCCTTTTTCTAAGCTGCTAATAGCCTTTTAGCCGCTAAGCCGCTAAGCCTTTAATAGCTGCTAAGCCGCTAATAGCGCTAAGCCGCTAATAGGGTTGCTTCGCAAGACAAAAAAACCGCTAGACGAAGAGACTCACGGAACAGATTAATTTTGTCTTGCGAGGCACCACTGTATTTTAGAACTCTGTAGTATTTAGGGTGGCTAAAGCTATTTGTCTGATGTCAAGGAATCATTACCCATTATCGATAACCAAGTCTATTAAATTGGATCAGCACTTGATACAGATCTCCCTCGCCTGAAATATTGTTTGTGACCAGTCTGGCCTCTTTTTAAGCTGCCTTCTTAAAAAGCCTTCCAAGCAGTTTCCTGATCTTCCCCGCCAATGTGCACCTACCAGGGAAGAATCGGGTGTATTCAAGCGCAATGCTAAAACCCAACAGGTCTGTTGATTGTCTCCTGTGAGATGCGCACACATTGAAACCTGTCTCAGAACCCGCTGTAACACAAGGAATTTTCCTGACAGACAAGTCAATGTAGAAAGTGTCCTTCAGGGTGATTTTTTCAAAATAACTGGCTTAGGTCATACTCTGTGGTTAAGCTGGACTGATCTAGCAGCGCTCTTCTTGTGTTCTCTGTTTGAATCATAGGGTTGGAAGGGACCCCGAGGGCCAAACCTCTGCAGTGCAAAAAATCTTCTGCCCAATTTGAGGCTCAAACTCACAGCCCCAAGATTAAGAGTCTCTTGCTCTAACAACTGAACTACCCATAGTTTCTTCTTCCATTCTTCTGTTGTACTGGGGTTGAAACCAAATAGAGCAGCAAACACACTTCCCAGCTTAAATAACGCTGGTGTCAATACATGCGCACATCGGATGAATCTTAACCAGGGGCCGGGGGGTTGGGCAAGTCTCTGGTAGGATTTCCCAACTACTGAATTTCTTAACAAAGCGACATTGTGCCTCTCAGCTGCAGGGATACCTGATTTCCGCTCACCAGGCACGGGGCTCTACGCCAACTTGCAGCAGTACAACCTGCCGTACCCTGAAGCCATCTTTGAGATCAGCTATTTCAAGGTACCACACTTAGTCATCTGCCCGCAAGCTGGCATCAGCTGAAAACACCATGTTTTATTGTTTTCTCTTTGTGCGACTGATTGTGTTTCTCTGCCTTGATTTAGCAACATCCGGAGCCATTCTTTGCCTTGGCCCGAGAACTGTACCCAGGGCAGTTCAAGGTAAGCTTTCTTTTGCATTGTCCCTAATTTAGAGTTAAAACATGGCTCAGGGAGAGGGGATTGGATATCATATGTTTTGGGAGGGTTTGGGGTTAGGGAGGTCAGGACTCCCAGGTTCTGTCCCCAGATTTCAGCCAGGACTGTAACTTCTAACTTGTTTGTGGATTTTCTTGATGTTTTAAAGTCTCTTGGGATGTTTGAGACATTTTGATTTTTTTCAGCAATTCCCTTTTAACTGTTG
This sequence comes from Podarcis muralis, assembly GCF_964188315.1. Taxonomy (NCBI): domain Eukaryota; kingdom Metazoa; phylum Chordata; class Lepidosauria; order Squamata; family Lacertidae; genus Podarcis; species Podarcis muralis. Next base: position 85,209,374 of record NC_135661.1, read on the forward strand.
AGGGAAGTGTTCACTTCTTTTGGACTTGGTGCCATGGATTTATAGAAGGGAAAGCTATATGTCTCCTCCTCATTTTCAGCACAGCATATGTACAAGGCAGCTTTGTATCAAAGCCATGTATACCTGTTTGCAGCTCTGGTTTGTGGAGCAAGATGGGAGCTGGATTTCTCCAGGGTTTTCTTCCCAGTTCAAATGAGTTGAGGGGATGTGGATCTTGAATCCAGAAGAGGGCTCCTGTGGGTGGGAAGAGGCCTGGAATTTCGGGTCTCTATTGCCACTCTCTGATTAATCCTTGTTCCCTGCTTTGCAGTACTAGATCTTGGTTTGGGGAGTGGAGGACCCCTCTCTCTGAGCCCCCACACCCCTACCTCTATAAGGCACTGCTGCCCATTTGCCCATAACCTCTGGGCCTCATAGGGATAGCACAGGGGAAGTGAAGAATGCTGCCCCATTTGCTTTCTCTAATAATAATAATAAATACATTTTATTTATACCCCACCCTCCCCAGACAAGACCGGGCTCAGGGCGACTAACACCAGGTATAAAACAATTGATTAAAATACAGCTTAAAAACAAGATTAAAATACAACATTAAAATGCAGCCTCATTTCAGTAGAAACTCAAATCAAAAACTTTTTGGGGATGAAAACGTCAAATCTTCACCAAGGCCAACTATCCAGACGGGTCCTACGTGGGCCAGAAAAAAGCCAAGGAAGTCCCCAAATAGGAGTTCCATCACAGAAGGAGAAAGGAAAGATGGGAAGGGGATCAAGTTGATTCCAAGCCAAAGGCCAGGCGGAACAACTCTGTCTTACAGGACCTGCAGAAAGAAATCCGATCCTGCAGGGCCCTGGTCTCACGAGACAGAGTATTCCACCAGGCCGGAGCCAGTGTTGAAAAGGCCCTGGTTCTGTTTGAGGCTAATAAAATAATAAAATGCTAATTGCATGCAAATAGGCAGCAGCAGGAAAGAGCAGGAGCATCAGGACCAGGAAGCTCCCGAGAGTAGCAGTGTGGCCCTTGCAGGAGTGCCCAGCAATGCCTACCCTGTTGCCAGCCCTGTTCCTTGAGTTCCAGTAAACCCCCGCCTACCACACCTGTTTCCAAGAATAGTGGCTTAGCCTGGGGCTCTGCTCTTTTTCAGCCCACGGTCTGCCACTACTTCATGCGCCTCCTGAAGGAGAAAGGGATGCTGTTGCGCTGCTACACACAGGTGGGTAAAACCTTCTTGTGGATCACAAAAGAGGGTAAGTGAATCTTTCAGCCTAGAGGACTTAGGGTTTTTTATTTTAAAATGTTGGAAACATCTGGTGAGCCTGGTGGTATTGCTCTGCAAGCCAACCTTGCTTCCAGAAGTCACTCTAGATGGATAAGAGGGAAGACTGGAGGTCAGCATCCCAGAACTCAGTGGAAGCAGAGCTGACCACTAGCCCTTTAGCCTTTCCTGGTTCTTTCTTCATTGCATGGCATACAAATAGTAAAAATGCTTCAGCAGGAAGGATATGCAGCCCCAATGCCAGAACCACCTGCCTCAGTCAGTAGTTTGACCTCTGTTCCCATGGGCATTGCAGTTCTTTGCCCTATTACAGAGCAGGAGCCTTTGACACATGTGGAGCATCTCTTAGAATTGTGCTCCTTGTTGCTTGCTGCCGCTAGTCAGCTTTCGCTCTTATGTGGGCAGCCATTTGGGCTTAGAGAATTTCTCCCGCTCACTTGTCCTGGACACTTTCTCTGTCCTTCTCAGAACATAGACACCTTGGAGCGGGTGGCTGGCCTGGATCAGGATGACCTCGTGGAAGCTCACGGCACCTTCTTCACTTCCCACTGCATCCATTCCGGCTGCAAAAAGGCATACACCCTGGAGTGGATGAAAGGTGATGCTCCATAGTGTGTGTGCGTGTGTTGCAGGGGGTGGAGGGAGGGCAATCATGGGGTCCTAGAGGGAGGACTGAAGGGGTATACAATAGAAAGAGAACTTCCTTTGGGGAAATCCTGCCGAATCTCTTGGACGTGACTTTGAAACCTTTTGGTAGAGAGGAAGCAACGTGTGATAGGTTGCCACCTCTTGGTGGTGAGATAACCGTGGTTTCCATACTGTGTGAATGCCTCTGCTGAAGGAGCCACCACTGCCTGGGATTTCAGCGTGCCAACTCGGTTACCCAAGGTATAAAAGAGTAGCTGCTTGTTTGCCCAGTAAGGAGGCAAGTGTGGGTGTGTCAGAAAATGGGCTTACTGCCCGTTACATTTTCTAGCGTTCCAGACCTCTTGTCTGTTTCCTTTCAGAAAAGATCTTCTCATCTCTCATTCCAAAGTGTGAGAAATGTCAAAGTGTTGTGAAGCCAGGTGAGCTTATCTTCTGAAAGGTCCCACCCCAAGTCCCCTCCCCGCAACACATCTCAAAATCCTTTGTTGTAGATTTGATTCAAACACAAGGGCAGAGGGGTTAGAATTTTGCTGCAGCTGTTTTTTGTTTCTAATGAAAACAGATTATCAAGGAGCTGCAGTCCAGTCTCTCACAGAATCTCTCCACTCATGCAGTACTGACTTTCCCCCCTTCTCTACTCAGATATCGTGTTCTTTGGGGAGAACTTGCCCTCTCGTTTCTTCTCTCTGATGCAGTCAGTAAGTGTCCTGGTTGCTTTTCCCTCAGAGTCAGGATTCTTGTAGCCCCATATTCACAGATCTGCAAAGCCCCATGACCTCTGGATCCTTATGTTAAATGCTGAAATTTGCACAAATGCACTAGATATTGAATCGGTGGTAAATTTTGCAGCTTTTAAAATGTATTTTGATTGGGTTATGTCAGTTTACTATATTGTAAGCCTCCCAGGGTTTATGTAAAGAGGGAACATGTGGATTTTTCTTTTTGTAAGTGTTGACCAGAAATGGGAGCACAGCGCACCTTGTGAATGTGCAGAGTAGCTTCAGAACTGTGCCCTCCATAATTTGCATGGGGGAGGCCTGCAGCAGAGAGCTGTGCTTAGAGGTGCAAAGTCACCTGCTCAGTCACTTTGGAGTGAGAGGAGAGTCAGTGATCTCAGTGGTTGGAGTCCCCTTAGTGACTACCCCAGGAAGCGTCCTCCTTGCTCTCAGCTGGATCTCAGTGATGCTGTCACAGAGCCAAATCTGTAGGCTGTGTAATGCTATGACAGGCCTACTATATCATTCTAGATGGCTGGGATTAGTAAAAGATTTATCAAGGGGTAGGGAAAATGGAAACAGCAGATTGGGCTATAAATAGGTATGAAAGAGAAGTCTTCGTGGAGGGGGTTAAGGAAAACCCTGCACCAAAGAAGCTTGTGAGGAATTAATGCATTCAGAGCAGCCCTGTAAATAGGTTATAACCAACTCTTACATTGTTCGCTGTGGGCTTGTTAGCTCAGCACACTTCAGTTTGTGGCCAGAAATCACTCTGTGTGCAGCACGCCAGCATTTAATGCTCATGCATTCCAGGAGTCTGTGGTTTTCTTCTCTGCTGAAGAGCTGCAATTGCCTCCACCCTCATGGGCTTTGAACCACAGAGTTCTCCCGTGAGCTGTAATGAATGTAACTATGTTTGAATCGTGTGGCTTGTCTAGCCCAGCAAGTAGATGATAACTGGGTTCAGGGCGATGCACCCAAAGGGTACAAATAGCCTCCTTGTGGTTTTGGAGAGGAGAGGGGAGGTACTGAAACATGGCTAGGGAGCCTGCGGCGGTATTTCTGTGGTGCTCACAATCCTTCACAGCAGCCCCCCTCTCCTTCCCTCCTGCTTGCAGGATTTCCGTAACGTGGACTTGCTTATTATCATGGGCACCTCCCTGCAGGTCCAGCCCTTTGCCTCTCTCGTCAGCAGGTAGGTGAACTTCTGCCATGTAGGCACTGTGGCTGAGGGGTGACTATTGCTTGTTAAAGCAACACTACCATAGCCATTTTGTCCTTTCTCCTTTCAAGGGTACCAACAAACACACCGCGGCTCCTGATCAATAAGGAGAAGACTGGAGAGGTAAGATCAGGTGTGGTACAGACTATGGCCCTCTGCAATTTGGTATTCTGGGTTGAAAAGCTTCTCAGGTACCGGAAGTAATTGCTTTTGCTACTGTAATTGCAGCAGGGAGAACATTTTCCTGACACCAACTTCTACTCTTCTCTCATTAGGAATGGTGGGACACGCAAGAAAGGTTTAGAGGCTGTGGTTTTAATGACATCAACTCTCTGTGCAAATCCAGTTTCCAGTAATGGTTATTTTCATAGTTGAGTGCTAATGGGGACCTTGTTTACAGTTGCACAAAAACTTGCCCAAGATATCAACAACAACTTAGTCTCTTGAGCAAGTGATATATAGGGGCAGAATTGGAGCCTTCCGTGAAGACAGTTGACCTTAAGACTTAATCAGTGTGATGATACTGATAAGGACAGTGAAGAATCCATGAAACCGTCATTCCCTCCCAGTGATAGGTACCATCTTGGAGCCATTGAGAGACTCTTTTTATGCTTTCTGTCTCTTTGCAGAGTGATCCTTTCATGTCCCTGATGGGCTACGGCTGTGGAATGGACTTTGAATCAGAGAAGGCATACAGGCACGTGACCTTTGGGACTGGGCTGGGAACAGAAGCTGAGCCAGTGATGCTACCACTGGATGGTGGGGGCCCGGGGTGTTGCTCAGAACAGAGCAGTTAGTAAAGTGGAGGCTCTTGGGCAAGAGGACATGGTGTCTGGGTTGTACCTCTCTTGAATCTGCACTGTTAACGCTTTGTGAGTGAGTACAGTAGCCTAGAAGCACAGATGGTGACCACTCTCTCTTTGACTCCTTCCCAGTGAGAGCCAGTGTGGTGCAGTGGTTAAGAGCGGTAGTCTCGTAATCTGGGGAACCGGGTTCGCGTCTCCGCTTCTCCACATGCAGCTGCTGGGTGACCTTGGGCTAGTCACACTTCTCTGAAGTCTCTCAGCCCCACTCACCTCACAGAGTGTTTGTTGTGGGGGAGGAAGGGAAAGGAGAATGTTAGCCGCTTTGAGACTCCTTTGGGTAGTGATAAAGTGGGATATCAAATCCAACCTCCTCCTCTTCTTCTTCTTCCCTTCCATCTGTAATTTTGGGATGATAACACTGACCTTGCAAGGAACCCCGAAAGAATGTACGTGAATTGTTTTGAGTGTTTAGAGAGCACTGTATGTTGTTCACTAAAGCATAATTCTTTTGTGGGGGGCCTCCCATCTTCTCTTGTAGGGATGTTGCCTGGCTTGGAGACTGTGACGAGGGCTGCCTGGCTTTGGCCGAGCTGCTGGGATGGAAGGTACCTATCCTGTTAAGGGACCACTGGGCGCGCAGCCCAGATCAAACAGGTTGCATTTGGGTTTTGTCTCGTCTCCTACCTAGACTTGCCATCCTTACAGCGGCTCCATTCTACCTTGTCTCTTGGTGTGATTCCTAGCTTGATTTCTTTTCTTTCAGACGGAGCTGGAGGAACTGGTGAAGAAGGAGCACGCTGCCATAGATGCCAAGTCAGGCGGGGCGAGTGCCTCCCACCCTCTAACCAAGGAGCAGAAGGAAAAGCTATCCCCAAAGAAGGAAAAGCCTCCTGACAGCAAAGAGTGAAGAGGCTTGACAGGACAGGAGGGACGTTTGCTGTGGAGGAATTAAAAATCAACGTGGCCACAGGCTGAGTGATCCTTGTGGCTTGTTGACTTGCCTGTCTTGACTTCTGTAAGGAATGTGGAAGCCCGGGATCAACAGAAATATTATTGGGAGATAATGAAGTGGGGAATCCAAGCTGGGTTGTGGATTGGAAGCGAGGAGATGCCCAGGTAGCAACGCACAAAGTCTTTCTGCTGACTTTGGGGGTGTTTGATTGAAGCCCTAAATTGCTGGAATCATGAGCGAGAAGGTGGATTTTTGAATTAGCAATATTAATATTTCTTTGGGGTTGAGTTCCATTCATTTATGCTTCTGTTTCATTTATTAACTTCCAACTAACCTGTGCTATGTCTGAAGGCCAATGGAGGGAGTGATGAACGAAACCAGCCTTGGTCTTAATTATGCCCTCTCGCTCTTTTTCCTGGAGAACAGATTTTTCTTTGGCACCAGCGTGGCCAAGAAAGGCAGTTGGGGAGAGTGGTTTGTCCCGAGGGGGTTATCTGATAACCCTCTTGACCTTTGGAAGGTTGCAATTTTGCAAGAGTACTTTTAAGCTTTTGCCTTGATTGTTTTGCATTAAGCTATTATAAGTGGCAATTAAATTCAAGCACCTTGATCTAAGGACAGGATATTGTGTCTCTTTGCTCTGCTCCTTCAAGCAGTTCCTCCCATGCAGGGCCTTTTCTGGTTGGGCTGTTGGATTGTCAGTGTCTTTGGTTTGCTTTTTATTATATAACCTTTCCAAAAGAAAATCTGAGTAGGTCTCAGCAGATTAAAAAGCAAATATTAAATTGCCCATTTAAAATTGGATTAAAATAAGATAATGTCTGGGTGATGTTAAAAAAACCACCTTAGCCCTTTACAGGACCCGAGAAGCCATCCCATGATTTCCAAAAGATGCTTGAGTTTCCAGTATTCCTTATGGAGAAAATTCCCTTTTCCTACTGGACAGCCTTGGCACAGATAGTAACAAAGGAGCATATTGGCATAGACCCCATTATCACTGTTTATTTGTATGCCACCTTTCCATAGAAGACCATACTCCAGGAGACTCACCACACCAGAAGGTTTACACAATTTGCTTAGTTACGGGACATAACAAAATTTAGATAGTCACAAACAATAAGCTAATGAATACACCTTGTGTTAGTAAATATACAGTAGTATTACAGCGGCAATTCTTAATAAGGTCCAGCAATAAAAATTCAATAACATAATCCAGATAACGGCAAAAATGATTCATTTCGAAAACAAAACCTTGGTCCCAGCAGTAACCCCTGACAGGCTCCACCCTGACAGCCTCTAGGCATCGTGAGCAGCAAAAGCAGCAGCTTTTGTGGCTGGAGTCAGTCAGGACCTCTGCCCTCCCAGGCCAGGTGGGAATAGGCCAGGCAAGGCAGGGAGCAGGGTTTGCAGGACTTGCAATGAGGTGATGAATGAGCCAGAGGCTACTTCCATTGTCAGATGCCTTGTGCTATGCTGCAGCTTCATAAATCCTTTCTGGGTGGAGATTAAAGGTAAAGGGACCCCTGACCATTAGGTCCATTAGTTGTGGCCGACTCTGGGGTTGCGGCGCTCATCTCGCTTTACTGGCCGAGGGAGCCGGCCTACAGCTTCCTGGTCACGTGGCCAGCATAACTAAGCCGCTTCTGGTGAACCAGAGCAGCGCACGGAAACCCCATTCACCTTCCAGCCGGAGTGGTACCTATTTATCTACTTGCACTTTGACGTGCTTTCAGACTGCTAGGTTGGCAGGAGCAGGGACCGAGGAACGGGAGCTCACTCTGTCGCGGGGATTCGAACCGCCGACCTTCTGATCGGCAAGCCCAAGAGGCTCAGTGGTTTAGACCACAGTGCCACCCATGTCCCATGGGTGGAGATGTATCCCTGATTAAATAGCTCCCCCTACAGTGAAGGTGGCAGCATCCTTGCAGGGTTGAGGATCCACGAGAGATCCTCCATGAAAGACATCTGTGATTTATTTGCAAGAAGATCCAAGTGGGCTTACATTTGAAATCCTAAATTGAGCAACAAAGACAGTAGCATATCAGAGTAAGACCACCCAATGAAGCCATTAAAATGAGAGTTGGCACAAAGCAACACAAGGGTGTGTGTGTGTGTTTAGAATCATTCAGTATAGACGAAACTGCCACAATAAAAGGAGCTTAGGAACAACTATGTTTGCGGCTCATGGGAACCCCTCTGGGGAGAGACTTGCGGAGTCCAGGTGTTGCAACGCTGAAAGGGTCCAGTCCTGTGTTTCCAATCAACTGCGGTACCTGCAAAGGTGGTGGGGAACTGAGCAGGGCATCTGACGTTGACGGCAGGTGGGCTGGCAGGTTCAGGTGGGAGGTGGCAGCCCTTCAACTACTCTCCTTCCAAAACATTTAAGGAATCGATTAGAACTTCCAATACCTTGTTCTCAGCATTGTAGTCCCTGATTTTTTCTGATCTCATGGGAATCCACGCACATTTACAAACCCTACAGCGATGTCTAGGCTGGCTTGGTCATATCTACAGAATGGAAGATGGCAGGAGGTGCTCTGTCTTCCAGCAACCGAGCCCATCAGCAGACCAACTGGGCATTACAAAGATGTCTGCCAACATGACGTGAAGGCTGGCAACATTGACCTCGCCATGTGGGAATCTTGCAGTGCCTGGAGGCAGTCAGGTTGTGCATCCATAGCAGTGACCGGAGGAGGAATGACTGCTGGGAGAGAGCGCAGAATGAAGAAATGCCATGATACATAGGCGGCAGCACAACCGGACGCCTTCGTCTGCCCCAGCTGCAAGAAAACATGTCTCTCCTGCATCAGTCTCTACAGCCACAGCAGGCGCTGTAACTCCGGCAGTTTGACTTCACCCCCAAAGGTGCACTCTTCCTTTGTCTCCCGAGGCAAACGGATGCCAACCAGAAGCTAAGCACCCCAAGGTTGCTTGCCCCTTGCTCTGTTCTCTTCTGCCAGAGGTTTTCAAGCACCTCTGCTTGGGTGGGGGAACAAATGGAAGGTATCTTTCTCAGGTGTGCTTGTAGAAAAGTCGGGAACTATCCTCTGCCCAGCAGATTCCTGTATGTGTTTCAGGCTTTTCATGTTCTTAATTAAACCTGCTCCCTTGTATAGTTTTAGTTTTAACAACTGGCTTCCGGTGCAAAATGTGATGGGAGTGGTGAAAACCAGCTTTAACGCCCTACTCCCACCTTGCTACCCCTCCATTATTCCTGTGCTTAGGAAACGTGAAAAATGTAACAAAAGAACAGCCAAGGCCATTTGGGGTTTCCCACTGCAGGCATATCCCCGCCTCATTTTAGAACTGAGCACCTTCCTGTTCTTTGCATTTGGGACCTCTTAATCCCCGTAAGAAGCGCTTGTGGTATTGTGTTGGGCCAAAGAACAACTTCAAGAGCAGGAAGTGACTTGCGGGCTCAAGGGCTGGCATCTCTTGGGTGGCAACGTACACAAAACATTATGCCTCTGAATACTAGGTGCAGGGAGCCCCAGGTGGGCAGAACACTGCTGTGCTCATGTCCAGCTTGCAGGGCATCTGGTCGGCTGCTTTGAGAACAGGATGCTGGCCTAAACGGGTCTCCTTTGGCCTGATCCAGCAGACGTGTCTGAAGTTATTTAAACAGGCATTCAGCTGCCTTGAAGCAGACCAAAGTGCCACAAAGTAGGGACCCCAGGAGACCAGATCTGGAGATACAGCGGTGCCCCGCAAGACGGAAAACCCGCTAGACAAAAGGGTTTTCCGTTTTGGAGGTGCTTCGCAAAATGAATTTCCTATGGGCTTGCTTCGCAAGACGAAAATGTCTTGCGAGTTCCTGCAGGGTTTTTTTCCTCCCCCCCCCCTTTTCCCAAGCCGCTAAGCCGCTTATCAGCTGATCCGCTAAGCCGCTTAACAGCTGATCGCTAAGCCGCTTATCAGCTGATCCGCTAAGCCGCTTAACAGCTGATCTGCTAAGCCGCTTATCAGATGATCCGCTAAGCCGCTAATAGCGCTAATCCGCTAAGCCGCTAATAGCGCTAATCCGCTAAGCCGCTAATGGGCTTGCTTCGCAAGACGAAAAAACCGCAAGACGAAGAGACTCAAGGAATGGATTCTTTTCGTCTTGCGAGGCACCACTGTACAGATAGGTATGTTTTGGAATGGTGTGGAGTTGGGAAAATAGCAATCTGGTTGGAAGTTGTTGGGTCCGGACACTTGAGAAGCAAGAACGGCTTTCCAGAACTGTGGCGGGGAGAATTTTGAGCAAATGTTTATGCAACAGAAAGCGGAGTCGTTAAACTGCAAAGGTGGTGGAATTTCTACCTGTGCTTCAGTTTCCTTTCCACCCCATCCTCACCGGTTCCCAGGTGTTTACTGCTCCACTTGCTGATCTTAATCACCTTCGTGTGCCCTCCATCCTTCCTCTTCATATGACAAGAACAAGGTGCCTCTCCCCGCCCCTGAAAAAGGCTAAGAAGCCGCTGTTCTGTTTTATCATCATTTAGCACTTTCAGATACAGTGCTACCTTGGTTTACAACCACAATCCATTCTGGAGGTCCGGTTGTAAACCAAAACAGGTTGTAACCCAAAGCATGCTTTTGCCAATGGGGCCTTCAAAAAATAAAAAAGGGTTGTAATCCAAAAAAAGGGACACACACTTCTGGGTTTGACGTGGTAATCCAAAACGGTTGCAAACCAAGGTACCACTGTTTAAGCAGCTTCCCAAAGCAGTTTATAGAAAAAATTAAACTGAGAACCATTAATTAAGGGAACATAGGAAGCTTCCTTGTACAGAGTCCACCTGGCTTCCTACTGAGCTACGACGCTTCCCCAATCGCACTTTTATGTCACAGAACAGAAGCCCGCCATTGAAATCAATACAAATCGATCCATTTTGAAAGTTGGATGAAACCGTATTCGGACGTGGCCTTTGTGGGCTTGGATTCTTTTAGGTTTAATGCGGAAGGCATGGGGGCGTTGCTCCTGGCGGTTGCAAGTTGCCCACAACTCACTTCCATAAAGCGGTGTGCTCAACACACCAGCCTGGTAGACCTTCGTCTCTGGGTCGGATGTTAGCATCACATTCTTCCATACCCTTTTGTGAGAGGTGACCCACTTCCGTAGCGGCCTTACCAGTACGTTTGTCCATCTCAGGATCGATGGGGAGGTTGCTGGTTATGGTGGAACCCAGGCAGACAAAATCATCTCAAGTGTGTGATCACCAATGCTGATGTTTGGAGTGTGGTGATGCCCTGACCCAGGTTGTTGGTCTTCGTCAGGTGATGATAAGGCTGAACCGTCCGCAGGCAAAATGGTTGATGAGCTTCTGTAGAGCTTCCTCAGAGTTCGCTGCCAAAGTTGCATCATCTGCAAATAACATCTCTTAGAAGAGGACATGCCACACTTTTGTCTTGGTGCAGAGACGTGCCAGATCAGGCGACCTGGGTGTGTAGCGTCAATACGGGGGAAAAAATGTTTTTAATCTCCTGGCTCTAAATTGCTTCATGCAATAATAATAAAAAAAGGTTTTCAAACCTGAAACTCAAGTTACTGAATCTGTAGGCAGTTACCCTGGTGCTTGGAACCTGGAACGTGCACCCCTCTATGCCCCATTTTTGCTTTCGTATTTGCACACTTTTTTCTTTTGAAGTGAACAATCGTTCTCCGAGACCACGTGAAGGCAGCTGACGGAGGTGTAAACCACATCCCTGCCTTTGTCTCCTAGGCCTGCAGTCCTCCATCTCTGGCTGCCTGCCTGCGTTCCTTGTCTGCCCCCCTTGTTGCTCCTGCTGAGGCCCAGTGCACAGGGAACTTAAGACTGCCACGCATCACTGCAAGGTAAGATCTGCTTTGTGTGTGTGTGTGTGTGTGTGTTCCCCCTCTTCATGACTTGTGCTGCACCCACCGGGTGCGTCGGTGACCTTTTAGCTGCGCTGCAAACTTCAAATTCCCATACTGGGAGGAGAGATGTGTTGATGCTTAGAAGCTGTGAGAATGAAATCAAACCTCCACATGCAGGGATAGTCTACCTCTGGGTACCGCTGCTGTGACCAAGGAGAGAGGAGGGCCAGTTCTTTCAGACCTCCCAAGACCTGTTGTTCACTGGAGATCTTTAGACAGGGGCTGGATGGTTATCTGTCATCGCACTGCAGACTGGAGCTAGATCATAAGGCCTCCGAGAGCCATCCCAACTCCTAGGAATCTATTCCCTGGTTGTGAGCTTCTCTGATAAGCCTTAGCCGCTCTGTCCCGGATCAACACTTGTCTAGTTGTGTTTTTCCTCTGTAGCGAAGGAGAGGCCCTCTGAAAACTCAAACCTCAAATCTGGAGAGAGCCATCAGGCAAGAACGCTTGCAACTCGGGTGCAGCGCACAGTTCCCCAAGTTCAATCTACTATCTTGAAGCCTGGTGTCAGCGGTAGGCAGGGATGGGCATTTGCCTGGACCCAGATACTGTTGAGAAGCCGCCATGTTCCATGTTACTGTAAACACGTGGCTTGCCACCTGCTGCTGTGCACATTACATGTCAGAATCTTTGGAGTGAACTTTATGGAAGTTCATAAACGCTTGAGATGGAAGATGCAGCGTGGAACCGTCTGCCCATATATCGGAAGCTCCTTAAGGATATTTTGAGGCTGGCTGTAAGTAATGTCAGCCTTTTATAGGAACATAGGAATCTACCTTCTACTGAGGAGATCTCGCCTCCAGATCACCCCTTTTATTGTGCATTATTGATGCTCACAACACTACAGTCGTACCTCAGGTTACATACTCTTCAGGTTACATACGCTTCAGGCTACAGACTCCGCTAACCCAGTTACAGATAGGTAGCCGTGTTGGTCTGCCATAGTCAAAACAAAAAAAATTCCTTCCTGTAGCACCTTAAAGACCAACTAAGTTAGTTCTTGGTATGAGCTTTCGTGTGCATGCAGTGTGTATCTGAAGAAGTGTGCATGCACACGAAAGCTCATACCAAGAACTAACTTAGTTGGTCTTTAAGGTGCTAGTGGAAGGAATTTTTTTTGTTCCGCTAACCCAGAAAGAGTGCTTCAGGTTAAGAACTTTGCTTCAGGTTGAGAACAGAAATGGTGCTCCGGCGGCGCGGCAGCAACTGGAGGCCCCATTAGCTAAAGTGGTGCTTCAGGTTAAGAACAGTTTCAGGTTAAGTACGGACCTCCGGAACGAATTAAGTACTTAACCCGAGGTACCACTGTATTGGGGTGGGAATCCCACCTTCAACATCGTTCGTGCCTCCAAACATTTTGGGGGCACTCCCACTGCCTCATGGCCAATTGGTGCATATCCCATAGCTTCCTGCCGAAACTCCGCAACGTCTTACACCGCAAATGTTCCAGTTTATTTTCCCCCTGCTTTCGTTGTGCTATGGCCTCTCCGGACAGCAATAATGTGGCAGCATCCCAGAACGAACTCAGAACTGCCCACCCACTCCCAGTGTCCCTATTTTCCAGGGACAGTCTCGGATTTACAAAGGCTGTATGCCTCTACAGTCTCCAGCTATAAGCCTTGTGGGCTATTTAATGGTAATTTCCATAACAAAGGAGACTCTTCATTGGGGTGGCGAGGGTGAAGGCAGCCTCCCCCCCCCCCCATTCTTTAGAACTCTGTTCACCATCTCTCCATTCAGTTTGTCTCCATTCAGCACCCTTAAAAAAAAACAAAACTACAGTTCCCATGATTCTTTTTCTGGGGGTGGGGGAGATGTCCTTTAAATGTATGGTCCAGCCTATACCAAATTACATTTTGTTGATCATTCTTTGTTTCATCCCATACTTTTCGGTGCATTTACCCTTCACTTCCAAATCATAAAAGTTCTTTTTTTTAAAAAAAAAAGTGGATTTGTTGCTCCAGGGTGCCCATCAACACACTTCAAATTTGCAAAGCCAAAGTCCCTGTATGAATTTGAACCTCCTCCTCAAAACACAGTCTGGAGGCCTCTCCTATTACAGTGGTAAGGTAAAGGTAAAGGTACCCCTGCCCGTACGGGCCAGTCTTGACAGACTCTAGGGTTGTGCGCCCATCTCACTCAAGAGGCCGGGGGCCAGCGCTGTCCAGAGACACTTCCGGGTCACGTGGCCAGCGTGACAAAGCTGCATCTGGCGAGCCAGCCTAGCACACGGAATGCCGTTTACCTTCCCGCTAGTAAGCGGTCCCTATTTATCTACTTGCACCCAGGGGTGCTTTCGAACTGCTAGGTTGGCAGGCGCTGGGACCGAGCAGCAGGAGCGCACCCCACCGCGGGGATTCGAACCGCCGACCTTTCGATCGGCAAGCCCTAGGCGCTGAGGCTTTTACCCACAGCGCCACCCGCGTCCCATTACAGTGGTACTTCGGGTTATATATGCTTCAGGTTACAGACTCTGCTAACCCAGAGATAGTACTTCGGGTTAAGAACTTTGCTTCAGGATGAGAACAGAAATCGTGCAGCAGCGGCGCAGTGGCAGCAAAAGGGCCCCATTGACTAAAGTGGTGCTTCAGGTCAAGAACAGTTTCAGGTTAAGAACAGACCTCCAGAACGAATTCAATTCTTAACCCGAGGTACCACTGTAGTTTATTCCACCCTGCAAGATACCTTTATCTCTCCCAGTACAAACAATCATAAGGATGTCGCCATGATGCAGTTTATGTGGCTGCCAGCAGATGGTGCTGTGAACTGCAATGTGATGACAAGCTGGGCTGTCAGAGGGCAAGGAGAAGAGAACCAGAGATAGGTCAGGCAGCCCAGGCCAGTGAATGGACGACTGATGAGGTCAAAGGAGAGAGGGTGGCTTTTGGCACCTTTGGCTCTCCTTCATTGCAGGGGGGTTGGCCTAGATGGCTCCCTTCCAGCTCTGCAGTTTTATGGTTCTATGTGAGTGGCTATGGCAAGGGGGTGGCAAGCAAAGCAGGCAGGGGCACATCCCATAGCAAATTTAAATTTTCTCACGTGAGCTGGAATTGATCCACTGAATTACTTACTGGGCCTCTACTGGAACCATAGGAGCCTGCCTTTTTACCAAGCTCAGAACTTTATTTATTTATTTATTTTTATTTTAAAAAAATTATTGATTTTTTAACACATATTAAGCACAAACAATACACAATACAATAACAAACAAACACATAAACAAGTATAATTTCATAACCTTCTTTTCTTAAACCCTGTTTCTCCGACTTCCCCGTACCTTCCCTTTTCTGCATCCCTGTTCTCAAATTTCTTTCAGCAAATCCTCACTTCAAAATTTAATTAGTTGCCCTTTTACCCCTTTGTCTTTTTCCTAATCAATACAGCTGTAACATCTTATTTTCTCTAGCCTTGACGTTTTAGCACTCATTTACTTTATAAAAGTTTTTAAGATAGACTTTAAGCTTCTTCCAATCTTCCTCCACTGTCTCTTTTCCTTGGTCCCGGATTCTGCCAGTCATCTCGGCCAGTCCCATGTAATCAATCACCTTCGTCTGCCATTCTTCCAGTGTGGGTAATTCTTGTGTCTTCCAATACTTCGCTATAAGAACTCTTGCTGCTGTTGTGGCATACATAAAAAATGTTCTGTCTTTTTTTGACACCAATTGGCCGACCATGCCCAGGAGGAATGCCTCTGGTTTCTTAAGAAAGGTATACTTAAATACCTTTTTCATTTCATTATAAATCATCTCCCAGAAGGCCTTGATCCTTGGGCAGGTCCACCAAAGGTGAAAGAATGTGCCTTCAGTTTCTTTACATTTCCAACATTTATTATCGGGCAGATGATAAATTTTTGCAAGCTTAACTGGGGTCATGTACCACCTATAAATCATTTCCATAATATTTTCTCTTAAGGCATTACATGCCGTGAACCTTATACCGGTGGTCCATAACTGTTCCCAGTCAGCAAACATGATATTATGACCAATATCTTGTGCCCACTTAATCATAGCTGATTTAACTGTTTCATCTTGTGTATTCCATTCCAGCAACAAGTTATACATTCTTGACAAATTCTTAGTATTGGGTTCTAACAGTTCTGTTTCTAATTTTGATCTCTCCACCTGGAAGTCAATTTTCCTGTCTTGTTTATACACCTCCATTATTTGAAAATAATGGAGCCAATCTCGTACTTTAGACTTCAATTTCTCATAGCTCTGTAATTTCACTTTGTCACCCTCTTCCAAGCTCAGAACTTTAGTACGGTCAACTCTGACTGGCAGCAGCTCTGCAGGATTTTGGGATGGACTCTTTTCCCAAATTTACTTGGAGATCCTGCCAGAGCGGGTTGACCCCGGGACCTTCTGCATGCAAACAATAAGATTATTATTAAAAATGTTATTATTCCAGCAGGTGGTCTTCCACTGAGCTGCGATCCCTGCGTGGAAGAGTGCTTTGTGGCAAGCACTGAGTGCTGTCCAAACTGTAAGCTGGTGTGTCATTTCACATGCCTGGAGCGAAATGGATCTCGGAGGTCCCACTCACAGCCTCTTGTCCCCAAACCCATGAAAACCTGGAGCTCTGCATCTCTTGCAGATGTAGGACATAATATCATGTTTGAGGATTGGGAAAGATTGTGGAAGAAAGGGGTTAAGTTCACTGCATGTACAGTGGTACCTTGGGTTACATACGCTTCAGGTTACAGACTCCGCTAACCCAGAAATAGTGCTTCAGGTTAAGAACTTTGCTTCCGGATAAGAACAGAAATTGTGCTCCGGCGGCGTGGCGGCAGCAGGAGGCCCCATTAACTAAAGTGGTGCTTCAGGTTAAGAACAGTTTCAGGTTAAAAACGGACCTCCGGAACAAATTAAGTACTTAACCCGAGTTACCACTGTACCTGTAAAGGAGGTACCACTGTACCTGTACCTGTAAAGGAAAATATAATGAAAATGATGTATAGATGGTATTTGACTCCTGTTAAATTAGCAAAGCTATATCATAACTGTGATAATCTATGTTGGAAATGCAAAGAAAAGGAAGGAACTTTTTACCACATGTGGTGGACCTGCCCCAAGGTGAAAGACTTCTGGGAAAAGATTTATAATGAATTGGAAAAAATGTTGAAATATACATTTATATTTTATTTCTTGGAATAATTGGTTTGGAATTGCCCAAGAAAGATGTTAAATTATTTTTGTATGGCACAACTGCTGCTCGAATTTTACTAGCTAAAAAGTGGAAAACGCAAGAATTACCAACTGTGGAAGAATGGCAGATGAAGATAATGGATTTTTCGGACCTAACCGGAAGAGTCTGTGGCCAGAAGGAGGAGGAGTATCAGGAAGAATGGACAAAATTTAATGCTTATTTAGATAAATTTGTTAAGTTAAACTAATCGGAAATAGCTTGCAGGTATTTGATCGGCTTAGGATTTTATATAAGTTAAGTGATGAATTAATATGTTTAATCTCGAATTGAAAAGATATAAGGATGTTAATTGATTAAGTTAAGTTTATAAGAACTCTGATTTGGAGAACCGTTAAAAGGATATGCATTGAAATTCAACCAAGGGGAAGCAAGGAAGTCACTTAACAATGTTAATAAGCGTAATTTTAATAAGGTTATGATTTATGTTTGTTTGTTTGTTTTTAATTTTGTGAAAATCAATAAAAAAAAATTGGGGGGAAATGAAAACCTGGAGCTCTGATTCATCCGCCCAACTTTTTCCCTTCCACCTACAGGGACGCGTTTGGAAGCCAAACAGAAACCCTAGGAAGCCTTTGGCAATGTGGGATTTGTGAGGACCCGTTCACCGTGGCCGCAAAAGATGTCTGAGCCCATCCTTGGTGCCGGCAGGAGCCCGGTGGAAAACGACCCTGGGTAAGCAAGCCTTCATAATAGCTCAGTCGGCAGAGCGCGAGACTCTTAATCTCAGGCTTGTGGGTTTGAGCCCCAGACATAGCTGTCAACCATCCCTTATTTGGCGGGAAAGTCCCTTATCCCAGCGCTGTGTCCTGCTGCTGTCCCTTATTGATGATGTCCCTTAAATTTCCCGGGTTTCAAAGGAAGCAGCTCCTCTCCCTCCCTCCCTGCTGGCCAGGGAGGCTCCAACTGTGTTGCTTGGCTGCGTTGCTCACCCAATAAGGAGTCTAAGAATGACCGGGGGGTGGAGCTTGCATGCCTTGTGCCGATCAAATCGGCCGCGTTGCCTGGGGACTCGCCTTTGCTCAGTGCTTCCCAGCGGAGAGGTGACAGTGGTTTTCCTTGCTGCATCCCCTTTGCCGGGTTGATGAGCTGTGGGGACCACCGCTTGAGGCTTTGTTTGGCTGCTGGCTGGGCTTTCTGCCTTTGGCTCGGAGGGGCTCAGAAGTTGAACATACCTGTGCTTGGAAAATCCCTTATTTTGGCTGCTGATCCCTTATTTTCAAATCTGTAAGTTGACACCTATGGCCCCAGACTGGGCAAAAGATTCCTGCGTTGGACTGGATCATTGTTTCCCTAACTTGGATCTCCAGCTGTTTTTGGACTACAGTTCCCACGATCCCTCACCACTGGTCCTGCTAGCTAGGGATGATGGGAGATGTAGTCCATAAACAGCTGGACACCCAAGTTTGGGAAACACTGGACTAGATGGTTCGCATGGTCTCTCCTAATTCTGCAGTTCTAAGGTTCTATGATCTCTGTGTGACCGAGGGAATAGATTTGCCAGCCTCACTGCGGGCCAAACTGGCACCTTCCAGATGCTGTTGGACTACCATTCCCATAATCCCCAGCCAGCACAGCATGATGGGACTTGAAGTCTCACAACATCTGGAGGTGCTAGGGGCTGGCAGGATGCTGATCAGCCACTGGGGGGTTGAGGAAACGGGGCTGGAGTCTGACTTGTGGGGAGCAATGATTTGTGGGGAACTGTACCAGCCAGAAGTACCAGACCAGAAAGAAGGCTGATTGCCGAAGAATTGATGCTTGTGAATTCTGGTGCTGGAGGAGACTCTTGAGAGTCCCATGGACTGCAAGAAGATCAAACCTCTCCATTCTGAAGGAAATCAGCCCTGAGTGCTCACTGGAAGGACAGATCGTGAAGCTGAGGCTCCAAGACTTTGGCCACCTCATGAGAAGAGAAGACTCCCTGGAAAAGACCTTGATGTTGGGAAAGATGGAGGGCACAAGGAGAAGGGGACGACAGAGGACGAGATGGTTGGACAGTGTTCTCGAAGCTACCAGCATGAGTTTGACCAAACTGCGGGAGGCAGTGGAAGACAGGAGTGCCTGGCGTGCTCTGGTCCAGGGGGTCACGAAGAGTCGGACACGACTAAACGATTAAACGACAACAGTACCAGCCAGGAGGCAAGAGCTGGAGGCAGGGGAAGCTCCAGGGCTGTTTTTGCAGGCCAGGGCGAGCGAGAGACCTTCCTCCTGTTAACTCTTTCCCCACCTCCAATGCCAAGAGCAGTGGACTCGTAATCTGGTGAACCGGGTTCGCTTCCCTGCTCCTCCACCTGCAGCTGCTGGGTGACCTTGGGCCAGTCACACTTCTCTGAAGTCTCTCAGCCCCACTCACCTCACAGAGTGTTTGTTGTGGGGGAGGAAGGGAAAGGGGAATGTTAGCCGCTTTGAGACTCCTTAGGTTAGTGATAAAGCGGGATATCAAATCCAAACTCTTCTTCTTATACAGCCCATGCCACACCCTGGTGAACGGAAAGTGTGAGAGCCCCATCACACTTTTGGACCGGCTCTCTGCAACCCGAAGCATTTGGGAGATTCTTGAGAGCCAACCAGAACAAGCCAAGGAGTTGCTGTCAGTACACCCACCTGGGGTAAGCGGCCAGCACATTTGATTTTTTTAAACGGGATGAGTCCAGTGTGGGCAGGTGTATGGGGTGTTAGGGGAGGGGTAGCACCTCTGGTGGGAGACACATCATGCTCCTTCTGGGGTATGTTTGTCCACCTTGGGTCCCTATCCTGCACTCAGCTCTCACCTGGGGCTCCCAGAAACTGTCATCATGCAACAGTGGCAACACCCTGGAAACGGGTTCAACCGACCAGCTAAACCAGGTGAGGGTGGCCGATGGATCTCAAGCCCTCAGTGAGTTACTGAGTTGAGAAATAAGACTAAGAGCACATATGGATATAGGAATGTATTAGATAATATGTAAAGAAACGGGACGCGGGTGGCGCTGTGGGTAAAACCTCAGCGCCTAGGACTTGCCGATCGTACGGTCGGTGGTTCGAATCCCCGTGGCGGGGTGAGCTCCCGTCGTTCGGTCCCAGCTCCTGCACACCTAGCAGTTCGAAAGCACCCTTAAGTGCAAGTAGATAAATAGGTACTGCTTTACAGCGGGAAGGTAAACGGCGTTCCGTGTGCTGCGCTGGTGCAGGCTCGACAGAGAAGCGATGTCACACTGGCCATGTGACCCGGAAGTGTCTGTGGACAGCGCTGGCCCCCGGCCTCTAGAGTGAGATGGGCGCACAACCCTAGAGTCTGTCAAGACTGGCCCGTACGGGCAGGGGTACCTTTACCTTTACCTTAAAGAAACGGGATGCGGGTGGCGCTGTGGGTAAAACCACAGTGCCTAGGACTTGCCGATCGCATGGTCGGCGGTTCGAATCCCCGTGGCGGGGTGAGCTCCCGTCATTCGGTCCCAGCTCCTGCAGTTCGAAAGCACCCTTAAGTGCAAGTAGATAAATAGGTACTGCTTTACAGCGGGAAGGTAAACGGCGTTCCGTGTGCTGCGCTGGTGCAGGCTCGCCAGAGCAGCTTCGTCACACTGGCCATGTGACCCGGAAGTGTCTGCGGACAGCGCTGGCCCCCGGCCTCTAGAGTGAGATGAGTGCACAACCCCAGAGTCTGTCAAGACTGGCCCGTACGGGCAGGGGTACCTTTACCATTACCTTTAAAGAAATATATAATAATAAGAGTACATTCATTTGTAAAAAAGGAATATACAACGGGAAAGACAGGAAGTCTAGTGTGTTTGTGTTGGTACGTATATGATTTTTGGAAAAATTTGTAGTGTTTTTTCTTTGTTCTTTCTTTTTTTGTTTGTTTCATTTTCTTTTTAGGTATATAAAATCTGTATATAATTTTTTGTATACACGTTGGAAATTATAGTAAGTCCTGTAATGTAATACGACAGTGTTTACCGATGTAATATAAGAATGTTAATAAATAAATAAAATGAAGGGGGGAAAACCCTCAGTGAGTTAGGGATTTCCCCTGCATGGGAAGACAGGCTCTGGTGGGTTGAGCAGCGAGACCAAGAGCAGGTTCAACGGTCAAGAAGGCGGTTTTTGCCCATGCTATAGAGGGAATGAGGGGCAGATGGAGCTCATCCACCTGGGAAGGGAGCCCATCTAGGAGACGGGAAGCTCTGATCCTCAACCTCTGCTGCCTTGTGGGATATCTTCAGGAAAAGAAAAAGTTCAGGAGTACCTAATAGGCCTAGGATTAAATTAGGATTTAAAAATAAGTGGGATTGACAACGGTAAGAAAAGTGAATAAATTAGATTATAACCGGAAATATTTTTGGTTAATAATGATATTGGAAAGCTGTACCATACAGATACAAGGAAATTCAGAAGGGAAGTCAATAATATGTTTATAAGACTGGACTTTTAAAAGAATTAAGTTTGTTGTCATTGTTTATTTGTTTATTTTTGATGCACTCTTTATTTTTTGTTTTTAGTTTTTGTTTGTGATCTTGTTACGTGATCTTTGTTATAATTGTGGAAAACCTAATAAAATTATATAAATGTTCAGGAGCAAACCCTGCACAAATCCAGAGTAGGACCTAAGACGGTTAGATGGTCCCTTGTACGCCTCCTTCCAGTGTTGTAACTCCCAACAGACACTGAAGCAGCAGCAGCAGCAGCAAAGTTGTTCCTTGTCACCTTCTCAGTGTGCTTGCAGATGCAGAGTCACAAATGTTGCTGGTGGTTTCCTCTTTCCTGCTTAAAGGGGAAGGGAAGGAGGTGGGTCTTGCTTCACTGACTGTGCTATCCAGAGGCAAGCGGTTTTCTCATCTCCTTTCTCCCTCAATCTCTCTCCCCTCCTCCTGCCCCCTTTCCTTTTCCTTCTGCGGCCAGACGTTCATTATCGCTGGAAATGCAGCTGGAGGGTCCAGGGAGCTGTTCCTACGAACACAGCAAAACAGGAGTGATGGTGTCTGCTCTTTCTCTATCCAGGACAACGGCGCAGGTGAGTTGGTTTGGTCCCTCTGAGGGTCTTCAGTATTTGACCTGTGCTGAACCACAGATTCATTTGTTCCCAGGGTCTGGTGCTTTGGGGGTATACTGCCTGTGTACATGGAAGCTCTACTGAACTATTGCGGCAAATAGCCACTGCTAGACCATGTGTGCTTTCCTGGGAGCTGGGCAGAGGGGGAGAAGGCTGATTTTCAAATTACCGTATTTTTCGCTCTATAGGACGCACTTTTTCCTCTCCAAAAATTAAGGGGAAATGTGTGTGCGTCCTATGGAGCGAATGCAGGCTCCTTGGCTTCAGCGATAGCAACGCGAAGCCTCCGAAGCGCAGAGGGAGCGCTCCCTCCGCACCCCGGAGGCTTCGCGTTGCTTTCGCTGAAGCCTGGAGAGTGAGAGGGGTTGGTGCCGCTGCGCTCTGGAGGCTTCGTGTTGCTTTTGCTGAAGCCGGGAGAGCAAGACTCTCCCGGCTTCAGCAGAGAGAGAGAGCTGCGCAGCGCCCCTTCAGGCAAGCGGGAGGAGAAATGGAAGGGGCTCCATTTCTCCTGCGGCTTTGCTGAAGGGGCGCTGAGCAGAGAGGGGGAGGTTTTTTTTCTTGTTCTCCCCCTCTAAAACAAGGTGCGTCCTATAGAGCGAAAAATACGGTAATAGGACCTGCACATTTTGCCTTCTGACCTGATTACTGCTGCCGGCCAGTGCCAGCAGGACTGAACTTGATGGACCCCAAGGCCTGACGCATTGTAAATCATCTCCCTACGTTCCCAAGTCCTCGATCCGAGAATCGTACATGCTTGAACCTTTGCTCCTCTCTCCCTGCTGTACCAGCGTCACTGTTCCCCGCCTGGAAATCTACCCCCCCACCCTTGCTCTAACCTTTAGACCCCACTCCCTTCCTCTAAATTAGGCCTCATCCATTATTCATCCCCGGTGGGTTTTGCAACACAATTTCCTCCTGCTTAAAAGGGGAAGTGGTTTGGAGAGGCTTAGAAGGGCTGGTCCTTGCAGGTTGCAGGTCTCTCATGAAATGGGGGTCTCCCTTCAGTTTTGTGGTGGGGCTAGGGGTTAACTCCCCCCCTAAACACTTTTTTGGGATCACTGGCTGAGCTGCTCCTTTATCAACTGCCTCCTGAGAAACGCCACCTTCCTATTTTATGAGCCCAGCCGCAGGTGAGGAACTCTTATTGAATGTGTGGGTAGCGTTTTTCTTGCTGCTTCCAAGGAGCTCAGCTTCTGTGCTTCCCTCCTACCCCTCCTTTATCCCCACAACGACCCAGTGAGGTTGTTGTTATTATTATTATTATTATTATTATTATTATTATTATTATTATTATTATTATTTATACCCCGCCCTCCCCAGCCAAAGCCGGGCTCAGGGCGGCTAACAAGCAATAATAAAAACAAGTTGAATGAATGCAACTTAAAAACAAGATTAAAATATAACATTGAAACATTAAAATATTAAAATGCAGCCCCATCACAGGAGGAAAAAGGAAAAAGGAAAAAGAAAGAGGGGGAGGGAATCAAATTGGCTCCAAGCCAAAGGCCAGGGGGAACAACTCTGTCTTACAGGCCCTGCGGAAAGAAATCAGATCCTGCAGGGCCCTGGTCTCATGAGGCAGAGCGTTCCACCAGGCCGGGGCCAGTGTTGAAAAGGCCCTGGCTCTGGTTGAAGCCAATCTAACTTCCTTAGGGCCTGGGACCACTAGGGTGTTGCTATTTATGGACCTTGAGGCTCTCTGTGGGGCAGACCGGGAGAGGCGGTCCCGTAGGTACGAGGGTCCTAGGTAGGCTAGACACTCATACTGGAGTTACTGTGTGCATTCATTCCTATTTAATTCGCACAGTCCACAGGACGTCGCCCTCAAACAACACCAATCTCCATGCTGTCTTCCTGTAAATTCAAGGTTTGCCCAATACGGGGGTAATCCAATAAGCTCGGGAAAATTGGGCTGCAAACCACACTCCACTCGAGGTCACAGGCAATTTCCGCCTGTGTTTTTGGGTGAGTGGATCGACTGTCACCTTCCGATACTCCCCTTTCCATCCCTACCACTTCCTCATTCTCGTCATTTGTTTACTTGTCACTATTTCTGGTGGTGTCTCTGTATATGGAGTTTTCTTGGCAGGGATACTGGAATGGCTTGCCGGTTCCTCCTCCAGGTGGATCACGTTTGGTCTAAACTCTCCACTATGACCTGCCCATCTTGGGTGGTCCTGCATGGCATAGCTCATATCTTCTCTGAGTTATTCAAGCCCCTTTGCCGCGGCAAGGCAGGCCGATCACCGAAGAATGGATGCTTTTGAATTATGGTGCTAGAGGAGACTCTTGAGAGTCCCATGGACTGCAAGAAGATCAAACCTATCCATTCTGAAGGAAATCAGCCCTGAGTGCTCACTGGAAGGACAGATCCTGAAGCTGAGGCTCCAAGACTTTGGCCACCTCATGAGAAGAGAAGACTCCCTGGAAAAGACCCTGATGTTGGGAAAGATGGAGGGCACAAGGAGAAGGGGACGACAGAGGATGAGATGGTTGGACAGTGTTCTTGAAGAGACCAACATGAATTTGACCAAACTGCGGGAGGCAGTGGAAGACAGGAGTGCCTGGCGTGCTCTGGTCCATGGGATCACGAAGAGTCGGACACAACTAAACGACTAAACAACAACAACATTTCTGGTGTGCTTTGGGATGGTGTGTTTATTTTTATTTTGACCCCTTGGGCTGGTGCAGAACGAAAAAGCTGTACGAGCAAACCACATTAATAATGTCTGCGCCCGATATATTTTGCCAGCGTTCTGGAAAGCGGGTGACGAAAATTTGCGGTTGCTTTCATTTCTCTTCATAGAATCCTAGAGTTGGGACCCCCACCCCCGCAGGGTCATCTGGCCCACCCCCTTGCAATGCTTACTAAAAAGGGAGTTTCAGGGATATACGATTTACTGCCTCATATACAGTTAAAGAAAATTTTGTAAAGATGTTCTTCACACCAGTTAAGTTGGCGAAGGTATACAATTGAAATCCAACCTCTATTGGAGATGTGGTGGAGAAATAGGAACAACAATACATATGTGGTGGAGGTGTGAGGAAATAAAGGAATTTTGGATAGTAGTACACGAAGAACTAAAGAAGATGTTGAAAATATCAATAACAAAGAAACCAGAGACATATCTCCTTGGATTGATAGATGATGAGATACCACGGGGGGGGGGGGGATTTTTCTATATGCAAGTACAGCTGCTAGAATAGTGATTGCTGCTAGGTGGAAGTCACAAACTATACCCATAAAGGAGGAATGGAATTGTAAACTAAATGAATATTTAATTTTGGCAAAATTAACTGTGATAATAAGAAATCAGTCAAATCAAAAATTAAAAAAGGAGTGGAAATGTTTTGATGAATATCTGGCTAAAAACTGCTAAAAAAAGGAAGATATGCTAATATGCCTAGATTAAAATGTGAAGTACTGGATGGAAGAAAAATTAGTAAAGAAAGATAATAAGAATATATAGATGATTTGAAAAGGTTGTGGAATGCAAAGATTCTTGTAAATGGTATAATGTGGAGGAAATTGAGTGGGGGCGGAGGGAAGTGGGAGGAAGGAGAAAAGAATAATATGATTGATTGAGGAAATAGAAATGTAAATGTATGGGGGGATGGGGAGAAAATGGTGTTGGCTTTGGTACATCTGTATTGTAATGTAATATGTGAAAACCAATACTACTACTACTACTACTACTACTAATAATAATAATAATAATAAAAGGGAGTTTCATGAGCTTAGCCCCCCCTCCTCAGATTTGCACAAAACCTGCAAATGGCACAAACAAATTTGCACTTGTCTAACTGTGCTTTTAGGGACGCGGGTGGCACTGTGGGTTAAACCAGGGAAGCTAGGGCTTGCCGATGAGAAGGTCGGTGGTTCAAATCCCCGCAACGGGGTGAGCTCCCGTTGCTTGGTCCCTGCTCCTGCCAACCTAGCAGTTTGAAAGCACGCAGTGCAAGTAGATAAATAGGTACCACTCCGGCGAGAAGGTAAATGGCATTTCCGTGCGCTGCTCTGGTTCACCAGAAGCAGCTTAGTCATGCTGGCCACATGACCCGGAAGCTGTACCGGCTCCCCAGAGTCGGCCACGACTGGACCTAATGGTCAGGGGTCCCTTTACCTTTAACTGTGCTTTTGCAAACTTCTTGGGTGAATTTTGTTTCTTTTTTAAAAAGGTGGGTGCACCACAGCATAGCAGAATCATAGGCAAATTCAAATACGTGGGGGTGTAGACAACTCCAGTCTAATTCGAATGAGGAAAATGTGTCTTAACGGCAAAAAAAATGTTCAAATGTGGACAAAGGACTAAGAAAGAGTCTCCAAAGTAACTTGGAGGTAATATCTGGGGTTGACAGAGGAGGACCCTTCTCATTAAGAGAAATAATAATAACAATAACAATAGTAATAATAATAATAATAATTTTATTTATACCCTGCCCATCTGTGGGTGCGCCTTCTAGTACTGGAAAGATTGGGGAGGGGGTCCCTACAAGAGGGTAGCACATGTAATATAAATGCAATGACAGGGTGCTGTCTCACGCCAAGGCGGTCTGTAATCTAGTCTTCTTCTGGATGCTCACAGCTCTCCAGAAACTCCCGCCCCCCGGTCTCTTCAGGATCTGTTTTTAACTGGAGATGTCGGGAATTGATCCAAGCTCTCCTGCATGCAAATCATGCACTTTGGTGAATGAGCTCAGTGTCCTTCCTGCGTGCACCACCACGAAATAATTCAAACTCGAACGAGAGAGAGGATGCAAGTGGCTGTTGCTAGCCGCAGGCCCCACCCACTCCATAAGCAAAGTGTGGGTTCTTCTTCTTGGAAATGAAGTTTGTTTCTTCTCCGCAGTCATGTGTTTTGCTCGACTGATGGAAGGACGGACGAGGGGATATAGCAGAGTGCGTAGCCCTGCTGAACGGTCTCTTCAAATTTGAAGGTTCATCATTGTTCCACAAGATGTGTATTTCTTTAAGGGCCAGAGCAAATAACATGACCTAGTTTTACAGCTGTGAAGCGGTATAGCCGCTGCTGTTAAGTTATGTTAATTAAGCTGTTGGCTATAGTATATAAAGAGCAGCACCTAGCTCTCTCAGAACCCTGGTGGATGGGTCATGCTTATTGATATGTTTAATGTAAAGGGAGTTTTTGTTTTTGTTATTAAAACCTCGCTAAAGTTATTTTGGGACGCGGGTGGCACTGTGGGTAAAACCTCAGCGCCTAGGACTTGCTGATCGCATGGTTGGCGGTTCGAATCCCCGCAGCGGGGTGAGCTCCCGTCTTTCGGTCCCAGCTCCTGCCCACCTAGCAGTTTGAAAGCACCCCTAAGTGCAAGTAGATAAATAGGTACCGCTTTATAGCGGGAAAGTAAACGGCGTTTCCATGTGCTGCGCTGGTGCCGGCTCGCCAGAGCAGCTTCGTCACGCTGGCCACGTGACCCGGAAGTGTCTTCGGACAGCGCTGGCCCCCGGCCTCTTAAGTGAGATGGGTGCACAACCCCAGAGTCTGTCAAGACTGGCCCGTACGGGCAGGGGTACCTTTACCTTTACCTTTAAAGTTATTTTTGCGTTCCTTGTAATGTGTGGTCTCCCCAGCACGCTTTCTGCAGCGCAACTGATCTGCAAATAGCCAACAAGATCTGGATTTGAAGATTGTTGCGTGGGTTTTATGGGGGTCCCCAGCCTGGGCAGACACAAGATGTGGATGCTGTTCAGAATTTGAACATGGTATGAATGAGCTCCAGGCTGATTGATCTACGGAGGAAGCACACCTTACTGCTATAGACAGATAGATAAAGATTATTTTTTCTGATTTTAAAGTGGCATTCTTTCCTCTTTTCTTAAACCATGTTTATACATTTTGGAGAACTGTGCTTTTTCATTGCGCTGCTCCTCTGCCGTCCCTCACTCTCGTTCAAGACCGGTGTTATGTGGTCTCGGCGGCCGCTCCCAGTCACCACTCTAGCTGCCACATTCTGGATTAGTTGTAATGATTATCTGCATTGCTTTTAATGCTGCTTTATGTTTTACTTTTGCGTAACGTTCACCCCAAGAATCCTGGGAACTATGGTTTACCCTTTGCAGAGCTACTGCTTCCAGTGCCCTTAACAAACTTCAGTTCCCAGGGTTCTTTGGGGAGAAGTCGTGCGCTTTTGACGTGTGTTGACTCCGTAAAAGTGTGCATTACTCGGCCTGTGACGTTTGGCAAATAGCCGTGTTGCAACGATTGTCCCACAAGCTTCAAGTAATGAAAGTAATCAATGATAGACAGAGAAGCTTTAAATGGTTGGGGTCTCCTTGCCCCAAAAGACCTTCTGTGTGGGGAGAGGATTGGAAGGGTCAAACAAACCCCCCCCCCCAACATGTGGCCTATATTTGCAATGCCTTCTTCTGATGCTTCTCTCATTCTCACAGTGATTTCTCTGGAGGGCTCCCTGCTGCATTTCAGAGACCTCTTGGAGCTGGTCTCTTTCCACCTTGTGAGCAGGTGAGTGTCTGGGGGCAGCTGCTGATGGGTTGTTGGCTCTCCCTCTGTCCTTGCATTTGGATATGTTGTGGCATCACTTTCCAGGAGGCAAAAAGGGCGCAGGAACACCCTTCTCATTACTTCCTTCTCATTACTTCTGCATCTGTTTTCAGCCAAATACCGTATTTTTCGCTCTATAAGATGCACCAGACCACAAGACACACCTAGTTTTTGGAGGAGGAAAACAATAAAAAAAATATTCTGAATCCCAGAAGCCAGAACAGCAAGAGGGATCACTGCACAGCGAAAGCAGCGATCCCTCTTGCTGTTCTGGCTTCTGGGATAGCTGCACAGCCTGCATTCACTCCATAAGACGCACACACATTTCCGCTTACTTTTTAGGAGGGGAAAAGTGAGTCTTATAGAGCAAAAAATACGGTATTTATTATTATTATTATTATTAATAATAATAATAATAATAATAATAATAATAATTGCAATTTATGACCTGCCTTTTACCCTAAGCTCTCAGCGCAGGTTCGAACAATTAAAACACACTGTTAATGTTAAAGCACACTATTGCACAACATTAACAACAACTTGGGGGGGACACGGGTGGCGCTGTGGGTAAAAGCCTCAGCGCCTAGGGCTTGCTGATCGAAAGGTCGGCGGTTCGAATCCCCGCGGCGGGGTGCGCTCCCGTCGTTCGGTCCCAGCGCCTGCCAACCTAGCAGTTCGAAAGCACCCCCGGGTGCAAGTAGATAAATAGGGACCGCTTACTGGCGGGAAGGTAAACGGCGTTTCCGTGTGCTGCGCTGGCTCGCCAGATGCAGCTTTGTCACGCTGGCCACGTGACCCGGAAGTGTCTGCGGACAGCGCTGGCCCCCGGCCTCTTAAGTGAGATGGGCGCACAACCCCAGAGTCTGTCAAGACTGGCCCGTACGGGCAGGGGTACCTTTACCTTTACCTTTAACAACAACTTACAACAGCTTTGAATTACAGAAATAAGGTGCCCCCCCCAAATACATCTCAAGGTTTGTAAGAAATCAATCTTTTAGTGTGGAAGCAGCTACACTGGGACTCCCCGCATCTTGACACCAGGAAGCTGCGTTTAGAAAGGTGTCTAAACATTTCCGTTTAAACAAACCTACCCCCAAACATACAGCGCTGATGTATATTTTTATCTGTTTTCAGTTTATCGCTGATTTTATCTTTTGAATGTTTTAAAGAGTTGCTTTTACTGCTAATGTTATTGTTTTATTCTCTTAGAGGTTTTAATATATATTTTTTACAATCAGTGTATAAATTTTATGAAATCAGTCAATAAAATATGAAATAAAGAAGTGTCAATCAACAAATCAAATCTTTATTACCGTCATAGACCAGCATAAGTAGGGTGGGGTACAGTCCTTTAAAAATCCGTAAAACGTTTTGGAAAGCTAAAATTATTAAAAGGTATATATAAAAGACTATAAGAATCTAAAAGAAGGCTTAGGAGCATTAAACGGGTATGGAAAAGCATAAGAGGTTAGTACAGTATAGGAAAGGCTATATGGCTATCAATTTACAGAGCACTCTGATATGATTATTCATTAAATCTAGTTTGTGAACACTCCTGTGCAGAACCTGAAAGCAGCAGGGAGGTATAGAATTGTCCTGTGCGCCCTGGGTACTTATGGAATAGTGGGGAGATGAGGCTAATACAAATGTCTCTATAATATAGACACTGGAGAAGCACATGCTCTATTGTACATCTTCAGCTAATGTCAAAAGATTGTTGTTGTTTAGTCGTTTAGTCGTGTCCGACTCTTCGTGACCCCCTGGACCAGAGCACACCAGGCACTCCTGTCTTCCACTGCCTCCCACAGTTTGGTCAAACTCATGCTGGTAGCTTCGAGAACACTGTCCCACCATCTCGTCCTCCTCTGCCGTCCCCTTCTCCTTGTGCCCTCCATCTTTCCCAACATCAGGGTCTTCTCCAGGGAGTCTTCTCTTCTCAGGAGGTGGCCAAAGTATTGGAGCCTCAGCTTCAGGATCTGTCCTTCCAGTGAGCACTCAGGGCTGATTTCCTTAAGAATGGATAGGTTTGATCTTATTGCAGTCTTGATCTTCTTGCAGTCAAAAGATTACGCTACAGGAAATCGGGGTTTGGGGCAAGCAATTAAGGATGCACGCTTGCCCAGAGGGAAGCGACCTCGGTATAAGGCAGCTTCCTAAGTTTTGCTGTGGATGGCTTGGTGTAAGCAGAGGACGCTGCTGCCCTGTGGCTTGTGATCATAGCTGTCAACTTACAGATTTGAAAATAAGGGACCAGCAGCCAAATAAGGGACCTGCAGCCTCACCTGTTCCAGGCACTCCAGTCTTCCTGTCCTCCTGCAGTCTGGTCAAACTCATGCTGGTAGCTTCGAGAACACTGTCCAACCAACTTTGTAACCAGAGGTTCAACTGAATAGAATCTGAATCACATGCATCACAAGGCCTATGCAGCCTCAGCTTAAGATGGCTCCCCGGCCTGGCTTTGCACTGCAAAGTTTGCAGCAGCACGTGCAACAAAATGGCGCCCAGCTTTCAAAAAACCCCTCAGCTTGCATTAACTAGCCACACACAAGGCATGCAAGCTTCACCCCCCCAGTCGTTCTTAGACTTCTTATTGGGTGAGCAACACAGCCAAGCAACACAGTTGGAGCCTCCCTCCTCCCTGGCCGGCAGGGAGGGAGGGAGGGAGAGGAGCTGCTTCCTTTGAAATTTAAGGGACATCGTTTAAGGGACATCCATCAATAAGGGACAGCAGCGGGACATGGCGCTGGAATAAGTGACTGCCCCTTCAAATAAGGGACACTTGACAGCTATGCTGGTGATTCTGGCTGCCTCCTTTGGGAACTGGTTTTGTGAATGTGCTGCATTCTGTGCTTCTAGAGACATCCTGCCCCATATGCTGAGGATCCCAGATGCCCTTCGACTTCTACACAAGCCTGAATTAGATGCGGTTGCTGCCTTGGGCATGAGTGAGTAACAGCAGGGCAGGGGGTGGTGGTATCGATTTCTTCCTCCTCCTTGCAAGTCAAAATTCCTGTCGCTTGGTGTTGCTTGAATAGGTTGGGTCAACCCAACTCTGCATCGCCTTGCTTTCTGGTCTCCAAATGCTCTCAGGTGGCGCTGCTTAGAATGTCAGTGTTTTTGTGTGGGATTCAATACTGTACCAACAATTTGAGGTTGGGAGCTCTTGCGCAGCAAGCCGACTTCCCCCCAAAGATCAGATATTTTGCCATAAGGAAAGGGACAGGGAAATGGCACTGCGAAGTGTGGGATATAGCGCTTTGATGCGACGTCGTCTAACCTCCCCACAAGTAAATCGGAAAACAAATGCTCATTAAACAGCCAACCTTGTCTGTCCTCCCCACAAAGTGAAGGCTCATTCAATAGCCAACAATGTCTCATCTCCCCGCAAACACATCAGGAATATTGCTCAATAAACAGTTTTTCTGGAAGTTCCCACAGTCTTTACTGGGGGGGGAATTTACAAAATGGTCTCCTCTCCAAGGCTGGCTTTTGTGTGTGTCTCCATTAGTCCTCACTCTCCTTGTTCTGGGATGAGGGTCCTATGCCTTGCTAACAAGCTGTATGAGAGTCAGAATAATAATAATAATTTATTATATATACCCTGCCCATCTGGCTGGGCTCCCCCAGCCACTCTGGCTGGCTTCCAACCGAATATTAAAATACAGTAATGCCTCAAACATTAAAAGCTTCCCGAAACAGGGCTGCCTTCAGATGTCGTCTAAAAGTCTGGTAGTTGTTGTCTTGTTGTCTTGTTGTCTAGTTCTCTTGACATCTGGTGGGAGCTTGTTGTGTTGTCTTGTTGTTGTCTTGTTGTCTAGTTCTCTTGACATCTGGTGGGAGGGCGTTCCACAGGGCGGGTGCCACTACCGAGAAGGCCCTCTGCCTGCTTCCCTGTAACTTGGCTTCTTGCAGTGAGGGAACCGCCAGAAGGCCCTTGGCGCTGGACCTCAGTGTCCAGTAGAACGATGGGGGTGGAGACGCTCCTTCAGATATACTGGACCGAGGCCATTTAGGGCTTTAGAGGTCAGCACCAACACTTTGAATTGCGCTCGGAAACATACTGGGAGCCAATGTAGGTCTTTCAGGACCAGTGTTATATGGTCTCGGCGGCCGCTCCCAGTCACCAGTCTAGCTGCTGCATTCTGTATTAGTTACAGTTTCTGGGCCACCTTCAAAGGTAGCCCCACGAAGAGTGCATTGCAGTAGTCCAAGCGGGAGATAACCAGAGCATGCACCACTCTAGCGAGACAGTCTGTGGGCAGATAAGGGTCTCAGCCTGTGTACCAGATGGAGCTGATAAACAGCTGCCCTGGACACAGAATTGACCTGCGCCTCCATGGACAGCTGCAAGTCCAAAATGACAGATAGGGTCTCAGCCTGCGTACCAGATGGAGCTGGTGGAGAAATCCAGGTGTCCCATCTCTTTCCAGTTTGCAATTCCATGTTGGGAAGCTGCACTTGTTTTAATAGCTCCCTGTCAGGCAGCTGTTAATTAAAGGCACAGGAAAGCCCCCTGGGAGGAAAAAGAAAGAAAGTAACCTTCACATTCTCTCTTTGCTTCATTGTCAGAGTTCTGGACAATGCCCCTTAAACCTGACGATGGGCTGGTGTCGGCTGAAGTGGAAGAAGGGCCCGTGGGTCTGGATGGAGCCCCCTCTAAATCCAGACCGGCGGTCTGTTCTGTCCGGATAACGTCCGAGGACGAAGCTCTGTGCATCATCAACCCGCTGTTCGTCTCGGTGCACAGCGATGCCAGCTGGCTTGACCTTGCGTCCAGCTTGTGCCGGTCAAGTAGCACGAGGGGCACTCTGCGGTTCCCGAACGGGCTGGGGACTCCCCAGAAGTCCGGCTCAGTAAAAGCAGCATCCGGGAAACAAGGAGCCCGTGGGAGTCTGGATCATCCAGAGTCTCCAGAAGAGGAGGAGGAGGAGGAGATGGAGAAAGGTAAGGAGCTGCTGCTATCAAGGGCATCCGCCACATTCGTAGCATGAAGACTCTGCTTCCAGTTCTCCTGCTTTCCCACTGCACTCGGTGTGTAGGGAAGATGTTTGGATTTGGATTTAATATCCCGCTTTATCACTACCCGAAGGAGTCTCAAAGCGGCTAACATTCTCCTTTCCCTTCCTCTCCCACAACAAACACTCTGTGAGGTAAGTGGGGCTGAGAGACTTCAGAGAAGTGTGACTAGCCCAAGGTTACCCAGCAGCTGCATGTGGAGGAGCGGGGAAGCGAACCCGGTTCATCAGATTACGAGTCTACCGCTCTTAACCATTACACCATACTGGATGTGTAGCTTGGTGCCAGAGCACCTTCCTTGCATGCAGAATGACCCATCTCTGGTCCTCATCTCCAGGAAGAGCGGGCAATGCTCTCTGCCTGAACCCCACTGCTTCCAGTCAGTGTGGACAGTGTGCTGAGCTAGATGGACTGAATCAGCATCTTACTGTGTTCAGAATTATTGAGGGCAAGGGCCCTTGGCTCAGCAGAAGACCATCTGCTTTGTATGCAGAAGGCCCCAAATTCAATCCCCAGTATCTCTGGGTAGGGCTGGGGAAAGTGTCTGCCAGTGTGGTGTAGTGGTTAAGAGCGGTGGACTCGTAATCTGGGGAACCGGGTTCGATTCCCTTCTCCTCCACATGCAGCTGGAGGGAAAAAGTGTGTCTTATAGAGCGAAAAATACGGTAATTTCGGCCTGCAGGTAAGCGTGCGTTTCCATTTCCGACGTACGGAGGGTTACTGTCTTCTGGCTGGCTACAGGTGGGCAAGGTCCAGAGCCAAGCCCTTGGCTGATAAGAACAGACTCTGTAATGTCCTGGAAGGGGAGTCACGGGGGCAGAGGTACCCCCATTGTCTGTTTGTACCTGGAACTATAGGAGACAGGGGCCTAGGTGCCATCAGAATGCTGATGACACTCGGCTCTCCGATTCTTCATAACCAGGAGAGACCTGGCGCGTTCCGGGGACTGGAGTCCGGATGCAGTGAAGGTTTGCAGTGATGGTGTCAGGCGAGCGTGCTTAGGAAGAGCGCCCTGCAAACAAGAGCAATTTAACCCAGCATGCCTTTCTCTTTGCCGCCAACCCTCAGGTGACTCTCTCCTCCGCTCCACCACCGCGCGGCGGAGGCCTCTCCATCGCAGCCTGGCCTGCAGCAGTTCGGAAGGCGTCTCCGAAGAACCGCCTCTGTCCCCCGACCCGCACCTGAAGGAGGTCAAGTCCCCGCACCGCGTCTCCTGGATCGAGGGGATCCCAACCACGCCTCCTCCCACCTGGCCGCTGCAAAAGTCCAGCTCCGAATCCTCTCTGCTGAGCGAGAACATCTTGCTTCCTCCCATCCCCGAACTCGACTCGCTCTCCGTCAGCAGCGTGGAGGACGAGACGGAGGGGCTGCTCGCCGCCGCGGCCGCTCAGCAGAAGAAGCAGCGCCGTCGCTCCTCCGCCCTGAGTTACAAGGTCTTCCAGCGCCTCTCCGCCGTGGGCAGCACGCTCAGCGGGTTCCTCTCGGCCGAACGCCGGGTGTCCAAGCGGGTGGAGGAGCTGGCCCAGGAGCCGTCCTCCTACGTGGGAGGGCTGGTGCAGAGCTTCGTGGGGCACATCCTGCGCGGAGCCGGGAAACGGTATGCGACCAGCACCGACCTGCTCCAGGAGATCCGGCAGATGATCAGTAACCTCAAGGGCTACCTGTGCGAGAGCTCGGAGCTGCATGTGGTCTGTGAGCACAGCGAGGCCGAGGAGATGGACCTGGGTATTTATCGTTATTAAGTTCGTATCCCGCCCTTCCTCTTCGAGCGATCCATAGTTAAAAGCAGAAGTTGGCAAATGTGCCCTCTTTTTTTCTCTTCAAAATATGGCAGCCCTACTTGAGAGTCGTCTCTTTTGAATAGTTTTGGTTGCTGGCAGTAGTGTAAAGGTAAAGGGACCCCTGACCATTAGGTCCAGTCGTGACTGACTCTGGGGTTGCGGCGCTCATCTCACTTTATTGGCCGAGGGAACCGGCGTACAGCTTCCGGGTCATGTGGCCAGCAGGACTAAGCCGCTTCTGGCGAACCAGAGCAGCACACGGAAACGCTGTTTACCTTCCCACCGGAGCGTACCTATTTATCTAATTGCACTTTGAGGTGCTTTCGAACTGCTAGGTTGGCAGGAGCAGGGACCGAGCAACGGGAGCTCACCCCGTCGCGGGGATTCGAACCGCCAACCTTCTGATCGGCAAGTCCTAGGCTCTGTGGTTTAACCCACAGCGAAAAGTAAAAGTCGGCAAATGTGCCCTCTTTTTGTCTCTTCGAAATATGGCAACCATAGGTGTCAACTTATCCCTTTCCTTGCGAGGAATCCTATTCAGAATAAGGGAATTACCCTTTAAAAAAGGGAAAAGTTGACAGCCATGATGGCAACCCTACTTGAGAGTCGTCTGTTTTGAACAGTTTTGGTTGCTGGCAGTAGCGTAGCCGTGGCAAATTCAGAAGGACAGGGTCCCTTCATGGCCACACCCCCTTCAAAGATAATACAACCTTCTAAAATTATACAATCTTTATTTTTTAAAAGAAAAGTTACTCAGAAAACTACGTGTGCAGCTTGAAGTTTCAGCCCGCTGCAAATTATTGCACAGACTGTCGGTATGGGTGGGCGCTGCCCTACATTGCTCCTTCCTCCCCTCTCCCAATTAACCTCCGTCTCCAGGGCCCACATCTGTGACATCACCAGGGCTCCCCCCTAGATCTCAGATTTGGGTACTGAAATCTTAGGGTCTGGGGTGCTGCTGACTTGACAACCCCACGACCTCCTGCTCTTCCTCCTCCTCCTCTTGTGCTACTCTGCATGGCCAAGGTTGCAATCTTGGTGGGGGGCAAAGCTCTGTTTACCCCCAAAACAGAAACAGTCACATTGTCAGGTTACCTGCTTCCCGGCAAAGCTGCTTATAAATGTATTTCATCGTATCTCTGAGCAGCCGAAAATAACACCCCTGCCGTTTCCACTCTGGACCGCGGCCAGCTTGCGACATTGCTATCTGCTCACACGTGGGCCAGAGCAGAGCACTTAGGAAGCTGTGGTTGAGGCTCTGATGCAGCCCACACCGTACGCAGCAGAGGCAGCTGGGAGGGAGCAGATGCAAAGAGGAACCGAGGTAGCTTCCTGGACACAAAGAAATCCAAAGAGGCTTTGGATTCCGTGCACTTGCTTGTTTGTTGGGCTTTGGCCCACTTACTGATGTTTCCACCCAGAATACAGAATCAGGTTTCTTAGAAGCATAGAGGACCCTCATACTCGACAGTGGACTTTGCTGCCAAGGAGTGTGGTGGAGTCTCCTTCTTTGGAGGTCTTTAAGCAGAGGCTTGACAACCATATGTCAGGAGTGCTCTGATGGTGTTTCCTGCTTGGCAGGGGGTTGGACTCGATGGCCCTTGTGGTCTATTCCAACTCTATGATTCTATGATTCTATGATTCTATGATTCTATACCTACAGGACCGCCTCTCCTGGTATGCCCCACGGAGGACCTTAAGGTCCATAAATAGCAACACCCTAGAGGTCCCGGGCCCTAAGGAAGTCAGATTAGCCTCAACCAGAGCCAGGGCCTTTTCAACACTGGCTCCAGCCTGGTGGAATGCTCTGTCTCATGAGACCAGGGCCTTACAGGATCTGATCTCTTTCCACAGGGCCTGTAAGACAGAGTTGTTCCGCCTGGCCTTTGGCTTGGAATCAACTTGATCCCCTTCCCCTCTTTCCTTTTTCCTTTCTCCTTCTGTGATGGAACTCCTATTTGGGGACTTCCCTGGCTTTTTTCTGGCCCATGTAGGACCAGTCTGGATAGCTAGCCTTGGTGAAGACTTGACGTTTTCATCCCCAAAAAAGTTTTCCATTGAAATGAGGCTGTATTTTAATGTTTTAATGTTGTATTTCAATCTTGTTTTTAAGTTGTATTTCAATCAATTTGTTTTATATCGGGTGTTAGCGGGTTGGGACGTGGGTGGCGCTGTGGGTTAAACCACAGAGCCTAGGATTTGCCGATCTGAAGGTCGGCGGTTCGAATCCCTGCGACGGGGTGAGCTCCCGTTGCTCGGTCTCTGCTCCTGCCAACCTAGCAGTTCGAAAGCACGTCAAAGTGCAAGTAGATAAATAGATACCGCTCCGGTGGGAAGGTAAACAGCATTTCTGTGCGCTGCTCTGGTTCGCCAGAAGCGGCTTAGTCATGCTGGCCACATGACCCGGAAGCTGTACGCCGGCTCCCTCAGCCAATAAAGCGAGATGAGCGCCGCAACCCCAGAGTCGGCCACGACTGGACCTAATGGTCAGGGGTCCCTTTACCTTTACCTAGCCGCCCTGAGCCTGGTCTTGGCTGGGGAGGGTGGGGTATAAATAATTTTTATTATTATTATAGAGTTGGAAGGGACCCCAGGGGTCATCTAGTCCAACCCCCTGCAATGCAGGAATCTCAGCTCCTGGGAACTTTCCAATTCTCACTTTAAGGGGTGAGAGGAAGTACAGCAGTATAGCTCACCCTTAGCTTAAGCAGGGGTTATGTTCCAAAACTATAATTCTGTGTAGTCAAAACACACTCTCCCTGCACCTCTGAATGCCATATTGTAGAAGACACTGAGCTTTTAACATATTGAGCCTTCAACAACAACAAAAAAACCCTTAGCCAGCGGCGGAGCAAGGCGATCGGGCGCCTGGGGTGGTGCGCATGCCTGGCGCCCAGGCACGGGGCCAGCTGGGGCAGGACGCTCCGCGGGGCCTCCAAGGAGTCTGCCTGCCTCTTCCCACTCAGCCACCCTACAGCTGAGGGGGAGGCGGCAGGCAAACCGTTTGGGCTGCGCGGAACCTGCGCGTGCCCAAGCCACCGCTTCACTCCCAGAAGAGATGTGTGGCTTGGGTGTGCTGCAGGCCCCACGGTGAGTGCAACCCGGCATTTTGTCACCCCCCTCAGAGGTGATCTCTGGGGTGACCCGCCCCTACCGCACCCCCTTCCTCCGCCCCTGCCCTTAGCTAGCTGAAAATGCAACCTTTTGGTTTTGAATTCAAAGTGCAAGCAACCTTGCGACAAATGTGGTTATATTTTAAACTGGAACACCATCAAACAAAAGGGTGCTCCAGTCTCTGGATTATCGTCCTCTGACTTCCTCTAGGATAAAGGTAAAGGGACCTCTGAGCATTAGGTCCAGTCGTGGCCGACTCTGGGGTTGCAGCACTCATCTTGCTTTAATGGCCAAGGGAGTCGGCGTACAGCTTCTGGGTCATGTGGCCAGCATGACTAAGCCGCTTCTGGCGAACCAGAACAGCGCACGGAAACGCCGTTTACCTTCCCGCCGGAGCAGTACCTATTTATCTACTTGCACTTTGACGTGCTTTGAACTGCTAGGTTGGCAGGAGCAGGGACCGAGCAACGGGAGCTCACCCCGTCGCGGGGATTCGAACCGCCGACCTTCTGATTGGCAAGTCCTAGGCTCTGTGGTTTAACCCACAGCGCCACCCGCGTCCCTTCCTCTAGGATAGCCGCCCATTATTATCACCATTAAACTTGCCACAACCTTGAAAGCCTCGTCATCGCCTCATCCACGTTGCATCGTTACTCCTCGTCTGGGGAGAAAAATCCCGGAGTTGTGCTTGCCCCACTTGCCTGACCTACGTGATCCACAGTAACGTGTCGTGGCTTCATTTTCTCTTCCTCTCCCTCTTCCCCTTTCTCGTATCATTTTCCTGCTAGGTTCCGTGGTCGAAGCCGCTCTGTACAAATGCATGCTAAAGCCTCTCCGGAACTCCATCTACGCCCAGTTGCACGAATTCCACGCCCACGACGGCACCCTGGACAAGCTGAGCCAGCACCAGGCCACCATGCGGCGGCAGAGCCTGGCCGAGCTGGGCGTGACGGCCGGCGTCCCAGATGCGGCCGCCTTAGAGCGCATCCAGGCCAAGCTGAACCTCATGCACCAGGCTTACTCGCCCAAGAAGAAGGAGACGCACATGCTCAAAGTCTGCAAGATGCTCTACGAAGCCATGAACCAGGCTGCAGGAGGAACAGGTAGGGAGGCTGCCTTGGCAACATGTCTCTGAGATGGATCAGAGCTCAATGGTTTAGAGCAGCTGGTTTGCCTCCAGCAAGGTCCCAGTTTCAATCCCCAGCTGGGGAAGGCTTCCCTGTCTGAAATTCTGGAGAGTGGCTGCCAACCAGTGTAGGCAGCACTGAGGTGCATGGACCAAGTGGCCTGACTTGGGAAGAAGTGCTTTTCTTTTTGCTTGTCTTGAATAATAATAATAATTATTTGTTATTTGTTATTTATTATTTATTATTTATTATTTATACCCAGCCACTCTGGGCGGCTCCCAATCAAGTGTTAAAAACAATACAGCATTAAATATTAAAAACTTCCCTAAACAGGGCTGCCTTCAGATGTCTTTTCAAAAGAAGATAGCTGCTTATTTCCTTCACATCTGAAGGGAGGGCATTCCACAGGGCGGGTGCCACTACCAAGAAGGCCCTCTGTCTGGTTCCCTGTAACCTCACTTCTCGCAATGAGGGAACCGCCAGAAGGCCCTCGGCGCTGGATCTCAGTGTCCGGGCTCAACGAATCTCCCAACATTCAGCTTCACCAAACGCCCCTGAGTCCCAGTATAGTCGTACCTCGGAAGCCGAACGGAATCCGTTCCGGAAGTCCGTTCGACTTCCAAAACGTTCGGAAACTAAGGCGCAGCTTCCAATTGGCTGCAGGAAGCTCCTGCAGCCAATCGGAAGCCGTGGAAGCCCTATCGGACTTTCGGGTTCCAAAGAACGTTCGCAAACCAGAACACTTCCAGGTTTGTGGCGTTCTGGAGCCGAAATGTTCAAATCAACAATTTCGTTCTGTATGGGACAACGACAATAAAGATTATCGTATCATAATGTACGACTGTACAGTGGTACCTCGGGTTACATACGCTTCAGGTTACAGACTCCGCTAACCCATAAATAGTACCTCGGGTTAAGAACTTTGCTTCAGGATGAGAACAGAAATCGTGCTCGGGCAACACGGCAGCAGCAGGAGGCCCCATTAGCTAAAGTGGTGCTTCAGGTTAAGAACAGTTTCAGGTTAAGAACGGACCTCCGGAACGAATTAAGTTCTTACCGCTGTACCACTGTATTATGAGAGAAAGAGACAACCATTTCTCTACATCCGCTTTCCTTGCACCAGAACAGTAGCGCTGGCTCTGATGATGTTCTTCTGTTTTCCCATGTTCGGAAGAGTCTTTTGGCGCCGACGACTTCCTGCCGGTTCTGATCTACATGCTGGTGAACTGTGACGTGGTTTCGGTGCAGCTGGATGTCGAGTACATGATGGAACTGATGGACCCCAGCCAGCTGCTGGGAGAAGGTAAGCCGGCAAGTTGTGCCACACCTAGATCTGTCCCTTGGGTATCCTGAAATGATCTGGATTTTTGCTAGCTACTGGATGTCCTCCTAAGGTTTAGGGTTAATGTCTCTAGGAGACCCCAGAAGTCTCTGCCTCATGTTGTCAGGAGCGGGTGTCAGGAACAAGCCAGCAATAAATTGTATGGAGTAAGTTGTAAAGGTAAAAGGACCCCTGACCATTAGGTCCAGTCGTTACCAACTCTGGGGTTGTGGCGCTCATCTCGCTTTACTGGCCGAGGGAGCCGGCGGACAGCTTCCGGGTCATGTGGCCAGCATGACCAAGCCGCTTCTGGCGAACCAGAGCAGCGCACGGAAACGCCGTTTACCTTCCCGCTGGAGCGGTACCTATTTATCTACTTGCACTTTGACGTGCTTTCGAACTGCTAGGTTGGCAGGAGCAGGGAGTGAGCAATGGGAGCTCACCCCATCATGGGGATTCGAACCGCCAACCTTCTGATCGGCAAGCCCTAGGCTCTGTGGTTTAACCCACAGTGCCACCCGTGTCCCTCTACATTTACGGAGTAAGTTGACTATTAAAGGAAACTAGGTTGAATCAGAAGACCAGGCCTAGTGAGCGCAGCACCTCATCCCAGTAGATCTTGCCCCAGGTGCAGAAGTGAGAACTGAAGGTCCCTGCCTTCTCACAGTTCCCTAAGTCTCCTTCCCAAGCAATCTGGGGCTCTGTTGTCTTCTCTCTCTCTGCTCTCCCCTTTTCATACCTCTTCTGGTTCTTGGAGACCAGGGGGGGAAGGGAGCTTGTCACAGCAGGAGGGGGAGACCCCCTGGCTTCTTCCGCAGCCTGCCGCACCTCTGCCTCTTGGCCCCACCTCCTCTCCTGCTTCCTCTTCTGCCTCTGATTCTGGACTGCTTTCTGCCACAGACTCTCCCAGCTCACGAAGCCCTGTTCCCTCTTCAGTTTCCAACCTCCTCTTCCCCATCTTCTCCCTCTGACTACTCATTGCCGTCCCACCACCAATCCCCGGGCTCTGAGCCTTCTTCTAATGGGCGGTCCCCCATCTGGTTCCTCCCACCATTCCTCCACATCCAGCCAGTCCATGACACACATATAGGGAATAGAGCACAGGTGTGAGGGAGCTGTTGCACTTCAGCTCCCATCATCCCCAGCCAGCTTGGCCCAATGGTCAGGGATGATGTGAGTTGTAGTCCAGCAACGTATTTTTTTTATTCATTTAATGAATTTATATACCGCCTTATACCTATACAGTGGTACCTCTGGATGTGAACGGGATCTGTTCCGGAGCCTCGTTCGCATCCTGAAGCGAACGCAACCCGCGTCTGCACATCTGCGTGTGCGCGGGTTGCGTTTCGCCGCTTCTGCGCATGCGCGTGATGTCATTTTGAGCATCTGCGCATGCGCAAATGGCGAAACCCGGAAGTAATGCTTTCCGTTACTTCCGGGTCACCTCGGAGCGCAACCCGAAAACGCTCAACCTGAAGAAACTTCAACCCGAGGTATGACTGTACATATGGCACGCCACGGGTTCTGCATCCCTGGAACAGAGGGACGCAAAGCCACACTCCACTTCTACCGCATTTGAGTTAATTGAACTGCGCTGATGTGCACTGAAGCGCACCAAGCGATGATGTCTTTGCCAACGGGCACAGGATTAGCGTTTCTATTTTCGCTCTAAGGGACATTCTGGTTCAGGGAGTGACCCACCTGGTGGACAGGGCTGAGAACAGTGGCCCAGGTGTCGCTTCTGTGCTTAAGCCAGGCCCGAGTTCAGTCCTCTGAAGGGTTCGGATCCAAAAGCCTTCCTGAGCCCATACATCTCCATTCTGACGCGGGTTTTCTCTTCTCCCTCCCTCTCGCGCCGCAGGAGGCTATTACCTCACCACCTGGTTTGGCGCCCTCTTCCACATCGAGAACTTCCAGCCAGCGGCCACGGTGACGCGGCAAATCAGCATCGAGGCCCAGCGCTCCATCCATCAGTGGCATCGGCGCCGAACCATCCACCATCACCACGCCAACCGGAGCCATTCCCAGGTGAGGCTGGAGTCTGCAAAAGAAGTCCTGTGCTGAAGCCGGGGGCTAAGAAGTGGGAGAGAGCAAGGGATTCTGGGAGCCAAATTCCGGGATGGGGTGCGGAACTCAGTCAGGCCAGTGTAGTACCTCCCCCACACCTGTTCCTCACCTGTCAATCAAACTGACATCACAATGATGTCGGGTGACTTTTTTGGGGGGCTACAGAGTTTGAAATCAAACCATGCAGGCAAAGGAACAACTTACAGGGTGCCTGGGTGCTTTTCCTGGTATGGATGGAAACGGGGAATGACTGATATCTCTTGGGGTTGCAAGCTCACTCTTTGGTATCAGATCATCTTTACTGGCTGCCCATCCACTACCGGGCCGGGTTCAAGGTCCTTGCATTAATCAGCTGAGGTTTAGGTTGCCCCAGGGACACCTTTCTATCCCAGCCCAATCCCTGAGATCACCTGCAGGAGCGTCGCTGGTTGTTCCGCAAGTTCATAGTACAGTTGTACCTTGGTTTACGAACTTAATCCATGAATTTAGTCCATTCTTAAACCAAAGCATTCTTAAACCAAGGCATGCTTTCCCATAGCGGCGGGGGATTCAGTTTACAAATGGAACACGCTCAACAGGAAGCGGAACATGTTCTGCTTCCAAGGCAAAGTTCACAAACCAAAGCACTTACTTCCGGTTTTGCAGCGTTCTTAATCCAAGTTGTTCATAAACTAAGCTGTTCTTAAACCAAGGTACCACTGTATCATAGAATCGTAG
Source organism: Podarcis muralis (assembly GCF_964188315.1). Taxonomy (NCBI): domain Eukaryota; kingdom Metazoa; phylum Chordata; class Lepidosauria; order Squamata; family Lacertidae; genus Podarcis; species Podarcis muralis. The sequence continues at coordinate 85,252,779 of NC_135661.1, forward strand.
ATCTGGAAGGGACATGATCATGGAACATCCAGAAAGTGTAAGAACTGCATAAGAACAGGAATCCTCCCCAAAATATTACTATAAATGAGCCTCTGACATATGTACCTTAAGTACGTCTACAAACTCATCAAGAGGTTTGAGCTTGCTTTTGCTGCGTAATCTCGTTGTATCAGGTCTTGTATGAGACAGACCCAACTCTCATCAATGCAAAGACGCCTTTCTCTTTTCCGGTCTGTCATATCAGCCACAGTTGAAATTCACATCAATGTGCCGTGGAGAACAGTGGAAGACTAGCCAATTGCTCTTGCTCTCGTTTTGAAAATATCTCTCCATATTCCACGAATAGAAATGTTTTGATACCATACTATACCACACTGAAATGTAGAAAGGTTTCTTTGATTGCCCTTGAATCTCCCCGCCACACTTGCCATCTAACATAAAACACCGGTCCTGAAAGACCTACATTGGCTCCCAGTACATTTCCAAGCACAATTCAAAGCATTGGTGCTGACCTTGAAAGCCCTAAACGGCCTCAGTCCTGTATACCTGAAGGAGCATCTCCACCCCCATTGTTCATGAGGTCCAGCTCCGAGAGCCTTCAGGTGGCTCCCTCACTCTGAGAAGTGAGGTGGCAGGGAACCAGGCAGAGGGCCTTTTTGGTAGTGGCACCCTCCCTGTGGAACGCCCTCCCACCAGATGTCAAGGAAATAAACAACTATCTGACTTTTAGAAGACACCTGAAGGCAGCCCTGTTTAGGAAAGTTTTCAATGTTTGATGTTTTATTGTGTTTTTAAGTCAGATGAGTGGGGTATCAATATAAAGGTAAAGGTAAAGGGACCCCTGACCATTAGGTCCAGTCACAGATGACTCTGGGGTTGCGGCGCTCATCTCGCTTTATTGGCCAAGGGAGCCGGCGTACAGCTTCCGGGTCATGTGGCCAGCATGACTAAGCCGCTTCTGGCAAACCAGAGCAGCGCACGGAAACGCCGTTTACCTTCCTGCTGGAGCGGTACCTATTTATCTACTTGCACTTTGATGTGCTTTCGAACTGCTAGGTTGGCAGGAGCAGGGACCGAGCAATGGGAGCTCACCCCGTTATTGGGATTCGAACCACCGACCTTCCGGTCAGCAAGCCCTAGGCTCTGTGGTTTAACCCACAGTGCCACCTGTGTCCGGCGTATCAATAATACATTATTATTATTATTATTATTATTATTATTATTATTATTATTTAATTTATCTGCTCCTGCCACTCCAATATGTTGGAGAACCATTGCTTTAATGGCAGGCCTACTACCTCAAGGGCCTTGGCCGCACGGTAACTTTCTGCTTCCCACCCCCCTTCAGAACATCCTCTACGTCTCCTTCTGCGAACCCTTCAACAACCAGAAGACCATCTCCGTGCCCCCTGACATGACAACGGCATCGGTGTGCGCTGTGTGCGCTGAGAAGTACGGCGTCTCCGATCCCGAGTCCCACGGCCTTTTCTTGGTGTCGCACGGCTCCTCTCAGCTCTTGGCCGGGGACAGCTGCCCGCAGAGACTCCGCTCAGAGACCCTCCAGGCCCAAGGGGGGCCCGGGAGTTTCGTTTACAAGCCCAAAGACAGGGGGCTCCCCGCTACCGCCGCTCCCCCTTCCCTTTTGAACCCTGACCGCTCGACTGAGGCCCGGGAGCCCCTCGAAAGCAAGGACACGGGGCAACCGGATTGAGCGTGGGCCTCGGAACCTTCCGGAAACTTCTCCAGACGGTTGACCAAGCTTTTGGGTTTCTGACTGGGTGGAAACGTCGGGAAAAGCTGAGAGACTGGGTTATAAAATGTCCGCCAGGAAAAGTCTCGAACAGAAGACCTCAGCCCTGAAGTACTGGTAGAAGACAGGGTGATGAGCCTTTCTCCTTTGCATGGAAGCTTGTGAGGGAGCGGCCGCCATTTTGTTTCTTTACTACTCCTGTTGCCCTGCCAGAGTTCCCTCTTCCGTTTAGACCAGGGCTGACCAGACTGGTAAGGATAAGTGGGAAACTTAAGTGGCATTACAGTGGTACAAAACTGCTTTAAATGCCTAGAGCATATGGGGCCTTACTTCTAAGGCAGGTTTAGCCATCTTGGTGCCCTCTAGATATTGTTGGACTACAACTCCCATCATCCCTGGCCATTGGCCTGGCTGGCTGAGGCTGCAGGTGGCAGAATCTGTTCAGTTCCAGTCCTCTCACGTTCTCATTTTCCCCCAATACAGTCGTACCTTGGAAGTCGAACGGAATCCGTTCCGGAAGTCCGCTCGACTTCCAAAACGTTCGGAAACCAAATCGCAGCTTCCGATTGGCTGCAGGAAGCTCCTGCAGCCAATCAGAAGCCCCGTCGGACGTTCAGCTTCCAAAAATAGTTCGCAAAACAGAAGTCCCTTCCGGGTTTGTGACGTTTGGGAGATAATTTGTTCGGGAGCCAAGCCATTCGATTTCCAAGGTACCACTGTATCGAATCCAGCTCTCCACATTTCGGAGCGATTCACAGTGTCCCCAAAACCGTGACATTTCATCAGCATCTTATTGCCGATTTCTCCTAATAAACACATCTTTACATTTTGGGGAGTGTGCACATTGCTGCAGCCTGTTTCCTCCCCACACTGTGTGTTTCTGAATGTCATTTTCATAAATACCTTCATTTTTCTGCACACTGTGTTTTCCCCTCATCCATGCACTTTTGTAAACCTTGACTGGAGAACTGCATGGCAACGTTTGTTGAAGTGGGAATGTCGACGGACGGCTGCATTTTGGTTTGTGCAGTGTTTTGGAAAGTGAGGTTTGGGGCAGATTTGGCGTTGAGTACATACAGAACCCTTCGTCCGTAGCTGGGGCTGATGGTGATCGGAGTCTAGAGCATAGCTGTCAAGCGTCCCTTATTTGGCGGGAAACTCCCTTATCCCAGCGCCGTGTCCCGCTGCTGTCCCTTATTGATGATGTCCCTTAAATTTCCCGGGTTTCAAAGGAAGCAGCTCCTCTCCCTCCCTCCCTGCTGGCCAGGGAGGAGGGAGGCTCCAACTGTGTTGCTTGGCTGCATTACTCACCCAATAAGGAGCCTAAGAACGACTGGGGGGTGGAGCTTGCATGCCTTGTGCCGATCAAATCGGCCGCCTTGCCTGGGGACTCGCCTTTGCTCAGCGCTTCCCAGCGGAGAGGTGACGGTGGTTTTCCTTGCTGCATCCCCTTTGCCGGGTTGCTGCGCTGTGGGATCCACTGCTTGAGGTTTCGTTTGGCGGCTGGCTGGGCTTTCTGCCTTTGGCTCGGAGGGGCTCAGAAGTCGAACATACCTGTGCTCTGAAAATTCCTTATTTTGGCTGCTGATCCCTTATTTTCGAGGCCGCTGGCCCCTTATTTTCAAATCTGTAAGTTGACAGCTATGGTCTAGAGTGTTGCGAGATGGGCTGCCGTGGTTCTACCATCTGAGAGTAGCTTGAGATAATGGAGAAGACAACGTTGTTGTTTTTTAAGCCGGGGAGGCAAGGAGCGACTACACCCACCCTTATTCCATCTGTTGTTTTAATCTATCAATTCTCACGTCCACCCAGCAGAGGGCAGCATCTGCTTTCTATTACAGAAGCTCAAAACCATAACTTAGAACCTTGGAATCTTAGACTTGCAAGGGATCCATGGGGGTCATCTAGTCCAACCCCCTGCAATGAAGTAATCTCTACTAAAGTATCCATGACAGATGGCCATCCAACCTCTGCTTAAAAGCCTCCAACGAAAGAGAGTCCACAACCTCCCGAGGGAGTCCATTCCCCTGTTGAACAGCTCTTCCAGTCATATCTTACAATTTGAACACGTTCCCAGCCACCCAAAGGATTGTGGGAACCGTAGTTAACCCCTAACAGAGGTAGCAATTCCCAGCACCCAGCAACTAGAGCTCCCAGGATACTTTGGCCAGGGAAGGGTGTGTGGTGTGTACACAGGCTTAATGTGCTAAGTACTGTTGGGAATGTAGAAGGGGATGGAAGATTTTAAGCTCTTCATAGGAAGCTGCCTTATACTGAATCAGACCATGTGTCCATCTGGTTCAATATTGTCTACACTGACCAGCAGCAGCTTTCCAGGATTTCAGGCAGGAGTCTTTGTATCTGGAGCTGCCAGCGATTGAACCTGTGACCTTCTGCTTTCAAGAGAGCTAGTGGTCCTTCCCGACACCTCCACGTGTTGTTGGGGTCCTATCAGCCTCAGCCAGCAGTAAATCCCACCGTTCAAGTTGGGAGTTAACTCTTTATTAGCAAGAACACGATCTGCACAGGCTTGGTAGAAGATCACCTAGCCCAGCCAGTGCTGGTGCAAGTTGTCACACATTTATTGTGGCCAAGGGGCTGGACAAGTCTGATACCCAGAAAACAAGACACTTTCTTCATTTTAGGGGGCTGTGATTCACACAACAAGTTTTTGGGAGTCAGGAGCGAGCCAGCAATAAATCACACTGTGCAAGTTGGAGTTAACTCTTCATTAGCAAGAACACGATCTGCACAGACTTGGTAGAGGTCAGGCCTAATGGGCAGCATTCCCTAGTAGGTCTCACCCCATGGATCAGTTGCTGAGACTGAAAGCCCCTGCCTCCCCACAGCTGTCTAGGTCCCCTCCTCTCCGGGGCTTCCCCCAAGCAATCAGAGACGGCGTCTACCTGCAGCCAACCTCTCCTCTGCCCCTTTCACACCTCTTCTGGTTCTGGGAGACAAGTGGGAAGGGGAGACACCCTGGTTTCTTCACCAGCCGGACCGACCTCTGCCTTTTGCCACCTCTTCAGCCTCTGATTCTGCACTGCTCTCTGCCACAGACTCTCTCTGCTCACTAAACTGTTACCTATTCCACTTCCAACACCACCTTCTCCTAGTCTGCTCCCTCTTCTCCCTCTGACCACTCATCCTTGCCCCAGCTCTGAGTCTTCTTCCTTTGAGGGTTCTCCAGCTGCCTCCTCTCCCCATTCCTCTGCCGTGTCCAACCTGTCCGTTGCAGGGACTTGCCAAGAGATCAACTCCCAAGAACGAACCCTCTCCCCAGAAAGACCCTGTACCTCCATTTTTCAAAGAGGGAGGTCACTATGAGTTCAGTCCCATAGGCCTCTCGTTCCCTGCACAGGTGTGCTCCCCTGAGCCCAGGGGTGGGAGAAGATACAAGAGCAATGGAAATGGAGAGCGGGACACAGTGTGGGGGGAAGGAGCCCCCCCCTCTTTTTTTGTCTATTTCCAAGAAACCATTTCCTGGCACCGGGTCCTCCCAACCTGCAGATTCCTGCACAGGCAAGCCTGTTGTGCGGCACGTCTTGAACCGACGCCCCGATGTTGCAACAAACCCCTGGGCTTGGCTTTTGTGTTTTGCACAGCTACCCGTGAACAGGTGTAAGGTTGCCGGAGGGAGGGGAGGGGGGGAAGGTTTGCAGCCAGATGTTTCCTCACCTGCCTCCCCTGTTCCCCACCAACCATGTGGAATGCCGAGTGAGAGGTCGGAAGCAACTTGCGGGTGGAAACGGGCTTCCGTGGCGAAATTGCAAATGGGAGCCAACACAGGGCGCCACTCCAGGCTGGTATTTGTGGAAGGGTTTCGGTGGGCGAATTGATGCTTTTGAATTCTGGTGCTGGAGGAGACTCTTGAGAGGCCCATGGACTGCAAGAAGAACAAACCTCTCAATTTTTAAGGAAATCAGCCCTGAGTGCTCACTGGAAGGACAGATCCTGAAGCTGAGACTCCAATACACTGGCCACCTTATGAGAAGAGAAGACTCCCCGGAAAAGACCCTGATGTTGGGAAAGATGGAGGGCACAAGGAGAAGGGGATGACAGAGGACGAGATGGTTGGACAGTGTTCTCGAAGCTACGAATATGAGTTTGACCAAACTGCGGGAGGCAGGGGAAGACAGGAGTGCCTGGCGTGCTCTGGTCCATGGGGTCACGAAGAGTCGGACACGACTAAACGACTAAACAACAACAAGTCCAACTCCCTGCAATGCAGGAATATTTTTGCCTAAACGTGGGTTTCGAACCCGCAACCCTGAGATTAAGGAGTCTCGTGCTCTACCGACTGAGCTGTCATCTACACTGGCTAGCAGCTAAACCCTAGAAGAATACTAGAAAAAGTGTCAGGATTTCGGCAGGGCATTACGGGACACGTACCGATGGAAAATGGAGCACCAAGTCCGCCCCGAAGGTTTTGCGGGTGCAAACGGTATTTAAAGAAGACTTGCGTATAACCACACCAGGAGTGCAAATTGTGATGAACGTACAGCGAAAAAGACACCCAGCCTTCGTCCTCAAACTGCAAATGTCAGTTTACAAGGGCTGTGGGTGTTCCAACAGTTTCATCCGTCGATGTTAGCAATCGGAGGCCAAATTGGACCGACCTAGAGAGCAAAAGGGCGTTGGAAATTGAGTGGAAGACCCTGAATTGGGGGTGGGAGTGGCCAGATCCGTCTTGAAAATCCTGGAAGCCAAGACCCAAGTTTGGGGCAAGTACTCTTTGGTGAGAGAACCCCGGCAGAGATTTGACATCACAAAAGCCTGCAGCAAAGAAAAGAATGGGGGGAAAGGCCGTAAAAGCTTTAAAATGTGCCTTTTCCAGTGACTCCGAAAGCATTCCCTAGCACAAGGACAGATCACAAGTTATAAAATGGTTTACTTACAAAACTCTATAAAGGTCAGATTTACATGCTTTTTTTTTTAAAAAAAAGATATTTATTAAAATTTTCAAAGTATTACAAAATGAAAAAAGAAAAAAGAAAAATACAAAATAAAAATAGTTAAAAAACAATTCCATCTTTCCATCACTTATCTTTCATTTGCTTGTTTCCCAGACCTCCTCACACCTCCCTTTTTTGTATTCCAATTCAATTTATTAGTTCAGCAAATCCTTTCCCTCTTTGTTTATCCTAGTCTTTAATCTTAAAATATTGTAACATTAAATTTTTACCTGTTAATAATCCATTTTTTCATATTCCTTATAGCGTTATAGCTAAAAACCACTTAACTTTTTATCCAACATCATTCTAACATTCATTAATTTCACAATATTTCTGTAGATAGTCTTTAAATTTCTTCCAATCTTCTTCCACCGACTCTTCTCCCTGGTCTCGGATTCTGCCGGTCATTTCTGCCAGTTCCATATAGTCCATCACCTTCGTCTGCCATTCTTCCAGGGTGGGTAGATCTTGTGTCTTCCAATACTTTGCAATAAGTATTCTTGCTGCTGTCGTGGCATAGAGATTTACATGCTTTTCCTTACAGCAGTCTGAAAAAGTTGCACAAGCTGTGAAACGTTGCTTGGATACAAAATGTCAACAGTTCCTGAACTATTGGTATAGGAAAAACACTAGTTTCAGACTCCATTCTGGTCTGAAGCAAAAGAGGCTGGTTAAAGCCATGCGGCTGGAGCAGCTCAGAGCTCCTGACACACTGAATGCACATGTAGACTGAGTACGACAAAGGCTTAGTTGTCCATTTCCTCCCAAGGTGAGGCTGGCAGGACAGCTTACTCTATGGCATTAACCCCTTGTTGCATTAATTAGACTCAAGCATGCTGGTTATGGAACGTGGGTGGCACTGTGGGTTGAACCACAGAGCCTAGGACTTGCCAATCAGAAGGTCGGTGGTTCGAATCCCCATGATGGGGTGAGCTCCCGTTGCTCGGTCCCTGCTCCTGCCCACCTAGCAGTTCGAAAGCACGTCAAAGTGCAAGTAGATAAATAGGTACCATTCCGGTGGGAAGGTAAACAGTGTTTCCGTGTGCTGCTCTGGTTTGCCAGAAGCGGCTTAGTCATGCTGGCCACATGACCTGGAAGCTGTAAGCCGGCTCCCTCGGCCAATAAAGCGAGATGAGCACCGCAACCCCAGAGTCGGCCACGACTGGACCTAATGGTCAGGGGTCCCCTTTACCTTTACATGCTGGTTATACGAGACTGGTTACCCCACAATTAGGGCATGGAGAATTGGGGTCTTGCCCCCACCCTGCTTCTATTTTAAAATCTAATTGCTGGTGGCCAGGGTAGCAAAACAATCTACAAAATTTGATTGAAATCAAATGTTTCAAGGGTGAGGCTTGGGTCTAAGGGGATCTTTGCATCTTTGGGGGGATTTTCTTTCTTTCTGGCTGCTTCCACAAAGAAAACAATTGAAGACAACCTTTCCCTTCCATTATTGAAGAGCACTTTTTGTTTCTTCAGTTAGCAGACACTTTGATACTGCCCCTCCAATACTAAAAGGCACCTCTATCAACACACTCCTAGCATGAACATTTATCAAAACATTAAATGGGTTAGAAGGCAGACGAAGCCACTAAACGTCTTTCAGATGGATGTCAAGCTAAAGATTGCTTGAAAATCAACTTTGCCAAGAAATTCTGGTTCCTTCAGGAGTCGGAGAAAGAAACTCATAATTTGCTTAGGTATGGATTCAGTCGGATTGTTGTTGATTTGAGATTTTGAGTTGGCAAGTCAAAAACAAAGGAGCCTCCGCCGCTCTGTTCCTTTTTAATTTTATTTTTTTAAAGACTTGTATCCCACCACTAGGGATGCAGGTGGCGCTGTGGGTTAAAGCCTCAGCACCTAGGACTTGCCGATCGAAAGGTCGGCGGTTCGAATCCCTGCGGCGGGGTGCGCGCCTGTCGTTCGGTCCCAGCGCCTGCCAACCTAGCAGTTCGAAAGCACCCCCGGGTGCAAGTAGATAAATAGGGACCGCTTTCTAGCGGGAAGGTAAACGGTGTTCCGTGTGCGGCTCTGGCTCGCCAGAGCAGCGATGTCACGCTGGCCACGTGACCCGGAAGTGTCTGCGGAGAGCGCTGGCTCCCGGCCTATAGAGTGAGATGAGCACACAACCCTAGAGTCTGGCAAGACTGGCCCGTACGGGCAGGGGTACCTTTACCTTTACCTATCCCACCACTCCCTTTCTGCCAAGCAGTTCTGAGCAACTGAAGGGTGTATCTCCCCCCGGGGGTGGCAGTCTATACCTTCTTAGCTGAAAGACCTGAGTTCGAATCACTACTTGGCAATGAGGCTCATGGGGTGACTTTGCGTCGGCTGCTGATACCAACCTGCCTCAAAGGCTTATTACTGTAAGGATAATACGGAAAGAGAGACGCTCATTTATTCCACCTTCATCTCCTTGGAGGAAAGTGTGGGATGCAAACTCCATAATAAATAAAACATGGCTTGTTTAATTAAACAACATTTATAACCCACTTAATAATGAAGATCGGCAGCAAGGCAACTTTAAGTCTGTGAACTGAAGGGGGAAATACTCCCTTGGGAAAACGTTACGTGGCAAATGTGGCTTTCGGTATGTCGAGAAGGGTGGTCGCCTAGAGGAATAGGTTAATGGGCAATTAAGAATTATATAAAATGAATTTACAAACAATAATGATCCCAAAACAGTTAGCTACCAAGCCCTGCCCTGGGGATGGCTGCTTCCTGGTAAGAGGCAGGGAGAAGAGAAGAGAAACTCTGGCCAAGTTGTTCCCTGGCTTTGAGCCAACAATCTGCAAATTTATTACTTCGATGTTTATGTTCTTGGGCTTCAAGAGCTGCTGATGTCGAGTTTTTTGAAATCAAACAAAAAAGTGAGAGCTGCAGATTACAGATCCCCGTCGCTATTCTGCAATGATCCTGAGCAGCTATAGACTCTTGTGGCATAAACTCTGTTACAGACAGTTCCTGAACCAATATCACACCCTCCAACATCTGATCAGAATTGGGGTGCTGAAGAGTTTGGATTTGATATCCCACTTTATCACTACCCGAAGGAGTCTCAAAGCGGCTAACGTTCTCCTTTCCCTTCCTGCCCCACAACAAACACTCTGTGAGGTGAGTGGGGCTGAGAGACTTCAGAGAAGTGTGACTGGCCCAAGGTCACCCAGCAGCTGCATGTGGAGGAGCGGGGAAGCGAACCCGGTTCACCAGATTACGAGTCTACCGCTCTCAACCACTACACCACACTGGCTCTCATGGGAGGCAGCTGCCTTGCACGACAGACCAAAAAAGAGAGTCTCTTGGTCCGGTGCTCTGGTGCAAGGCAGCTGACTCACACTGGACCAAAAAGGGACATTCTGGAATCCAATCCAAAGCTGGGATGGCTTTTGTAATTCTGGGGTTGTTGTTTAGTCATTTAGTCGTGTCCGACTCTTTGTGACCCCCTGGACCAGAGCACGCCAGGCACTCCTATCTTCCACTGCCTCCCGCAGTTTGGTCAGACTCATGTTTGTAGCTTCGAGAACACTGTCCCACCATCTCGTCCTCTGTCGTCCCCTTCTCCTTGTGCCCTCCATCTTTCCCAACATCAGGGTCTTTTCCAGGGAGTCTTCTCTTCTCACGAGGTGGCCAAAGTCTTGGAGCCTCAGCTTCAGGATCTGTCCTTCCAGTGAGCATTCAGGGCTGATTTTCTTCAGAATGGAGAGGTTTGATCTTCTTGCAGTCCGTGGGACTCTCAAGAGTCTCCTCCAGCCCCATAATTCAAAAGCATCAATTCTTTGGCAATCAGCCTTCTTTAGGGTCCAGCTCCCAGAGTTGTAAATTCTGGGTTATCCTGCTCAAATTGGGATGGTTGAGGAGCATGCAATATAGGAATGTAACTTAACTTAGTCCATTAACATCCTTATATTTTTTCAATTCGAAAATTGTAGATGTTAAACATCACTTAACTTATATAACGAAAGGTGGGCTTTTTAGCCGCCATATGCTCCAAAAGCTAAGCATTTAGGGACACAAAAGGCAAGGGGCTTCTGTTTCAAAAGCGCACACGTTCTGTTATTTAAGTCACTCCGGAAAAAGATACTGGCACACTCCAAATCATTTGCCAATGTACGTGCAGACAAAATAGCAGATCTATCTGCGCCGATTGTCACAATGCATTCTGAATACTTATTATTGCATTATCTTATGCAATAATATAATCGTAGAAGGGGTGTGTCCTTGACTATCACGAAGGGACAATACTGCTGTTTGGTGGGGAGGGTGGAGGGTGGTGTGGGTGGGTGGGTGGGTGGGAGAGAGAGAGAGAGAGAGAGAAGGAGAAGGCAGCGTCTGCTACAAGCTCAATGGTCACTAGATGGGGCTCATGGCCTCTCCCTGTCCCTCTTACCGATCTCCTTTAGGTGTTTGTTGTTTATTTATGGCACGTAGGACACTAATATCCAATACTAAGATGAAGGTGTGCCAGTCTTACATGCTGAGCACACCGCTTTGTGGAATGGGCAACTTAAAACCATCAACGTCGTCCACACGTGTTGCGTCAGGAAGATTTTGGGCATCACATGGCAGGACAGAGGTCCAGCACTGAGGAGGTCCAGCACTCACTGTGAGAAGCCAAGTTACAGGGAACCAGGCAGAGGGCCTTCTCGGTGGTGGCGCCCGCTCTGTGGAACGCCCTCCCTCCAGATGTCAAAGAGAACAACTACCAGACTTTTAGAAGACATCTGAAGGCAGCCCTGTTTCGGGAAGCTTTTAATGTTTGATGTATTACAGTATTTTAATATTTTTTTGGAAGCCGCCCAGAGTGGCTGGGGAAGCCCAGCCAGATGGGCGGGGTATAAATAATAAATTATTATTATTATTATTATTATTATTTACTTCTTCATTGTCTCCCAAACGGACAGACGGATGCCAACAACAACCCCACTTTTGGAGGCAGAAATATTGCAAGGAATTTGATCCTTGCTTTCAATAGGTGACCGGGGCGAGCGGGCGCACAATACAACCACATCTTTCCATACCTTACTAGCTCACATCTTTTTAACCAAAACTACTTTCCAAATGTTTTTCACTGAAACTGTTTTCAGAACGTTTTTTAACAGCTTTAGCTGTTTTTAACCGTCACTATTTTTAGAAGGGCTTAAAATGTTTTAGAATTTGTTTTTTAATGTGGATGCATTTGCTAGTCCTGGTCTCCTTAGGGAGGAAGGGCAGGTTATAAATTCAAGGAATAAATAAACCCACACCCCATATTTAAAGCAATCTCAGGGCACTTCAACAGCCGTGGCTGCCCATCCCACCCCAAAGAGGAGGATCGTGGGAACTGCAGTTTGCTCAGGCTGCTAGGAACTGTAGCTCTGGGAGGGAGGCCTCCCTTAAGAACTCTCAGCACCCGGAACAAACTACAGTTTCCAGAACCCACTGAGGGGAAGCCATGTGACTGTTCAAAGTGGCCTAAGAACACTTTAAATGTATGGCATAGGTGTGACCCTGCAGGAGCCAGCCAATGCCAGCTACTGCTCATTTATTGCTAAACTGTCTGCATTGAGCCAATCGGACCCAACTCTGATTTAGGCCATAAAACATGTGAAGAACTTGCAGGGATCTTTTTCAGCTGTGGGCTGGTCCACCGTCCCTCAGACCATGTGGGGGGGCCAGTTTAGATTTGGGGGGGGGGGATGAACGAATTCCTAAGCCCCACAAATAACCCAGAGATGCATTTTAAATAAAAGGACACATTCTGCTCATGTAAAAATACGCTGATTCCCAGACCGTCCGTGGGCCGGATTGAGAAGGCGATTGGGCCAGATCCGGCCCCCAGACCTTACGTTGCCTACCCCTGGTCTAGATGACCCTCAGTCTCTCTTCCAACTCTGCAAATCTATGATTCTATGTCGCCTTTTCTCCAGACAGAAAAAACTGTCTGTTAAAGTTCTATCACAGCTGAGTCGGTAGAGTTTGAGGCTCTTAATCTCAGGGTTGTGGGTTCAAGTCCTAGGTAAAGATAAAGGGAACCCTGACCATTAGGTCTAGTCGTGGCCGACTCTGGGGTTGCGGCGCTCATCTCGCTTTATTGGCCGAGGGAGCTGGCGTACAGCTTCCGGGTCATGTGGCCAACATGACCAAGCCGCTTCTGGCGAACCAGAAAAGCAACACACGGAAACACCGTTTGCCTTCCCGCTGGAGCAGTACCTATTTATCTACTTGCACTTTGAAGTGCTTTTGAACTGCTAGGTTGGCAGGAGCAGGGACCGAGCAACAGGAGCTCACCCCGTCGCAGAGATTCGAACCGCCGACCTTCTGATCGGCAAGTCCTAGGCTCTGTGGTTTAACCGACATCACCACCCGCGTCAAAATCACACTTGGATAGAAACTGTTTCTCAGGGGCTAGTCCTAGTCTTTATAACCCTGTACCTTCTTCCAGAAGGCAGACGCTGAAAGAGATCATTTCCGGGGTGCGCACGATCCTGCGCTATCTCTGCAGCTTTCTTATAGCACCTGGTTGGCAGGAGCAGGGACCGAGCAACGGGAGCTCACCCCGTGGCAAGGATTCGAACCGCCGACCTTCTGATCGGCAAGTCCTAGGCTCTGTGGTTTAGACCGCAGTGCCACCCGTGTCCCGGGTTCGAGTCCTACCTCGGGCAAAAAAATAATTCCTGCATTGCAGAAGGTTGGCCTACCCTTGATGACTTTTGGGGTACTCTCGAAGTCTTTTGATTCCATGTCGCCTTGGGGAAAAAAACTCAACCCCAACGCTGCAAACTTTCTGCCCGGGAGCCTCCATATGGGAAGGGAGGCGGGTCTCTTCCCTCGGCAGGGGGCGTGGCGCCTCCCCAGCTGTTCTGGGTCCACGTGGTTTGGACCACCTTAGGGGAAAGTGCAAGGACATGCGGCGCGCAGGGGAGGCGGAGGTAGGGCTGGCACCCCCGCCGCTTTATAAAACCTCCATGCAGCGCACCCGCGGCGTCCAGTGGCCCCCGCCGAGGAAAGGGCGAGCCCGGCAGCCCCGATCGGCCCCACCATGCCCTGTGCGCGCCCCAGGACGCGCCTCGTCCCGGAGCTGATCCTATTGTGGCTGCTGGCTGTGGCGGCGGTGACACCTTTTCGTTTGGACACCTCGCCGGTAAGGGGGACCTTTTTTGGAGGGGTGTGGGGGAAGCAAGGCAACAGAGCGATGGGGAAGGTTGTGGGGTGTTTGTGTGTCTGTCTGTGCGTTTTTGGAGACAGGGGAGATCGGCGCATGGGGCTTGTTCCAGAACCAAAAGTCGTGCGTAAAGTTTGGAGGAAGGTTTCAGAAAGCCGCGGCTTCAGAAATACAGCGGTACCTCGGGTTACAGACGCTTCAGGTTACAGACTCCCCTAACCCAGAAATAGTACCTCGGGTTAAGAACGTCGCTTCAGGATGAGAACAGAAATCGTGCAGCGGCGGCTGGAAACCCCATTAGCTAAAGTGGTGCTTCATGGTTAAGAACAGTTTCAGGTTAAGAACGGACCTCCGGAATGAATTAAGTTCTTAACCCGAGGTGCCACTGTACCGATCTGGGGTAAAAAAGAGACAAAAATGGTATTATTACTATTAAGCGCTATAGTGGGATTTAAGGGTGTGTTTTGTTTTGGGTTTTTTTAGGGGGCATGCACTGACCTTGAGTGAAAAATGCACTCACCCTCTTGCTTATATTATTAGAATCATAGATCTGTAGAGTTGAAAGGGACACCCGAAGATCCTCTAGACCAACCCCCTTCAATACAAGTATCTCAACACGTGGTCCTCCATCCAATTTGATACCATACCGGGCCCTGCTTAGCTCTGCAAATGTGCTAGACAATTTCATTGCTGCACCACTATTATTTAACTTAGTTGTTGCCTAACCCAGGGGTGGGGGGAGTCTCTGGGCAATTCACTATCACGCAAAAAGTTTGCTGGTCCTCTTCCTTATATTATCACCGTTCTTAATGCTATTTATTATTGAATGCTATTTATTATTGAATTTATTAGTTGCCTAACACAGGGGAGCAGTGGCGTAGCGTGGCGGGTGCAGGGGGGGCCGGCCGCACCGGGCGCAACATCTGGGGTTAGGGCAAATCCACAGGTTAGGGGGCGCAAATCCACGGGTTAGGGGGCGCAAGTCCACGGGTTAGGGGGCGCAAATTACTTGCCTTGCCCCGGGTGCTGACAACCCACGCTACGCCACTGCAGGGGAGTCTCTAGGCGGTTTGCAGTGAAGCGAAAGGTTCACGGGACCTCTTACTTGTATTACTATTATTGGTAATATTGATATTGTTATTGTAAGTTTAAGAGCACGCAAAACGGCTCAGAACAGCAGCCGTCGATATCTAACAAAGAAATGCACCTAAACCGACAACATCCTCACTCTGTGGGATTGGGGAGGGGGGAGTTTATCAGCAACTGAGATCGACATCTTCCTGATTTTGGCTCTGTGGCAGATAGGACGCTGATTCATGAAGGTTTGGATGCCACAACACCTGAAATGTCAAACGTGGGTGTTTTATTTTTGAAAAAGAGAAGTTACGGCGATCAATGCTTGGCACGGCATTTGGTTTATTTTGGCTTAACTCCAGTTTACAATCCACAAGGTACAGAACCCCTAATGCAAAGTGTTTCTGCTCTCTGCAAATCTTTCCTCCCCAGAAGCCGCAGAAAGCCGTAGAGCTAACATTTTACTTTTATAATATGCACACATACACTTAGGAAGATATACTGCGGCTGGACAGCCAGAATGCCTGACGAAACAAAGCAGTTGTGTCCTGATTTTTTATTTTTTATTTTTGGTGGTTTCTCTTCTGAAATTCGCACATTCATTTTGGTGGTGCAGAACTCCTTTCTGGAGACTTCCTCCAATTGCCTCCAGTCAAGTAGCTTTTATAAAATCTGGTTTGGAGCTTGACATCCGCCGAGGGTTGCAACTTTGGTGGTTTATCCCAACTGGCCAAAAATCACTTTGCAAAAGCATGAGCAACTCTTGTATTGGCTTGGTTCTGACAGCAGGAGCTTAACTCGCCACCTCTTAGCAGGAGGGCTGAGGTTTTGGCGTTCCTTAGCTTTCCTAGACCACAGACACCCGAAGAATGAATGTCCCTTTTGAGAAGTCGAAGATGATGTTGTAGAAAAGGCGGGCAGCGGTTTGGACTTAGTGGGTACAATCGTGTCAACACAGCAGACTTTTACTGCCTGGGCTCAGCAGTTTTGCACCTTTGTTTGTTAGCAGGTCTTTCGAACAGCTGCGGGGCAGGCAGAAATTCACCAGGTGCAGCTTTTGCTTCTCGTTGCTTTTCCATGGTATTTGGGTCAGTCTGACTTCTCCTCAGCCTTGGGCTCTGATAAGCCTGGGGCTTTCCAAAGGTCTCTGGAGTTAGGATTACTCTCATCACCCTTGGACTGCATCCCCTGAAATTGATTTGGCACAGTTATTTATTGATTTCCTACATTTATAGGCCATCTTTTTCTAAAAGTGGTGTACCTGGTACTCCCCTTCCCTATTTGATCCCCACAACAACCCTCTGAGGTAGATGCAATATAGTAAAGGTAAAGGGACCCCTGACCGTTAGGTCCAGTTGTGACCGACTCTGGGGTTGCGGCACTCATCTCGCTTTATTGGCCAAGGGAGCTGGCGTACAGCTTTCAGATCATGTGGCCAGCATGACTAAGCCGCTTCTGGCGAACCAGAGCAGCGCACGGAAACGCCGTTTACCTTCCCGCCGGAGCGGTACCTATTTATCTACTTGCACTGGTGTGCTTTCGAACTGCTAGGTTGGCAGGAGCAGGGACCGAGCAACGGGAGCTCACCCCGTCACGGGGATTCGAACCGCCGACCTTCTGATCAATTGTAAAAGCAGATGTGCAGCATAAAACCCAATAAAACAGGTTTATTAAAAAAAGTGTTTTGTTCATTTAAAAACATTTTCTTCCATTTATTTCCCACCTTTTGCTCTTTTTATTATTATATTTATCTCTCACCTTTCCTCCGATGAACTCAAGGTGGTGTTTGTGGTTCTGCGACAACCTTGCGAAGTAGGTTAGGTTGAGAGGCTGGGACTGGCCCAAAGTCACCCCATTCATACCTTCCAAATGTCCCTATTTTCCAGGGACGCCCCTGATTTAGAGAAGCCGTCCCAGTTTCCGATTTGATGCCAGAATGTCCCATTTTCCCTTAGGACGTCCCTATTTTCATTGGAGAAATGTTGGATGGTACGGAGTTATCCGACCCCTGAGCCGTCTGAAAGCAGTCCTGTGTAGGAGAGTTTTTTAAAAAATGCTTAATGTTTTATAATGTTTCTATATATGTTGGAAGCTTCCCAGAATGCCTGGGGCAACCCAGTAAGATGTGTCGGTTATAAATAGTAAAAATATAATTATAGAATGGGACCTCCCTATTTTCATCTGAGAAATGTTGGAGGGTATGCTTAGGAGTTTTGTGGCTGAATTCCCCTTTTTATTATTATTCTGGAATCATAGAATTGTAGAGTTGGAAGGGACCCGGGGGTCATCTAGTCCAACCCCCTGCAATGCAGAAATCATTGCCAGCATTAACAAATAAAAACACCAGAACTGCATTAACAAAAACATATCCACATTCCAAAATGTTGAAGAGGCACTTATAGTTATGTTGTGTGTGGATTTGAACCCTGATCTCCCTGGCCCTAATCCAGTGTTCTAACCACTACACCACACTGCCTCTCTTCTGTCACAGAACTTCTGACAGCCACCTATCCAGGCCTAAGCCTTCTTAGCTCCTGCAAGGTGAGGGCCTCCGGTGGCCTGAAGGCCACACCTTGCAGCTAATGGTTTATCAATGGCTATCGGTCACAACATCTGTATCGAACCTCCACGTTCAGGCACAGTTTACCACTAAATGCTGGCTGCTGGGAGAAGCAGTGGGACAGGACTGTTCTTTCAACACCTACATGGTGAGCTTCCTAGGGGCACCCTTTTGGTTACTGCGGGTGACGCTGTGGCTTCAACCACAGAGCCTAGGGCTTGCCGATCAGAAGGTTGGCGGTTCGAATCCCTGCGACGGTGTGAGCTCCCGTTGCTCGGTCCCTGCTCCTGCCAACCTAGCAGTTCGAAAGCACGTCAAAGTGCAAGAAGATAAATAGGTACCACTCCGGTGGGAAGGTAAACGGTGTTTCCGTGCGCTGCTCTGGTTTGCCAGAAGTGGCTTAGTCATGCTGGCCACATGATCCGGAAGCTGTACGCCACCTCCCTTGGCCAATAAAGCGAGATGAGCACCGCAACCCCAGAGTCGGTCACGACTGGACCTAATGGTCAGGGGTCCTTAAAAAAAAAATTACTTCTTTTTATAATGTACATAAACCAGAGAGAGACCCACTCGGCTAGGTGAGAAGCAAGTTGCTGGTCCACATGGATCTTTAGCCTGACCCAGCAGGCCTGTTCTCAGGTTCTTAGGCAAGCGTGAGGGATCTCTGGCTCTCCAGATGTTGTCAAACTACAGTTCCCATCATCCCTGGCCATTGGCTGTGCTTGCAGGGGCTGATGGGAGTTGTAGTCCAGTAACATCAGGAAGGCCGAAGGTTCCCCTCATCTGCCGATAGAGCTGGGCTCTGCCACAGACTTTCCTCTGTGCCTATGGCAAAGCCTTTTAATTGTGTGCATGGGGGAGAAATTTGCCAGTTGGGGCGACAATGATTATTCCTTCGCCGTGTTTATCTGGGCATCCGTAGACAAAGACAACAGGCTTCGCTTGCCTGTTTACATGTGCCAGGGACACGGTGACATTTTGTTCCTGCATGTGCCAAGGCCGATTCACAACTTTAAATCTGCTGCTCTGTTTGCAAATTTCTGACTTTATTGGATGTGCAGCTGACCTCTTGCAAAGCTTGTGCTGCTTGCATCAGCTGATGGAGCAGCTGAGCTCTTGCAAACCACCCAACTCATTTGGGCATATCCTTCCCATTAGCCTTGCACCTGCCTTCTCTCTCCTCCTCCTCCCCGCAGCGTTGAAATGTAGCTTATAAGGGTTGTGGTCAAGCTCTGTCAGAGCAGATCCATTGGAATGAATGGGTCTACTCTGCATACAACCCTAAGCTTGTGAGAGCGGAGACCTCCTCCTCCACTTTTGGCTTTCCATCAAGGATAGCGCAATGTTAATAATCGTCGGGTTTTGCTGCAAAGGAAGCCTGTTATGTATTGAAGTTTCAGTTCTGTTCTGGCCTGTGAATAAACAAGAGCTGTTTGAAGAATCGCTGTGTCGTCTGATATGTTCACCCACAACTTAACACTGGCGACGAAGGTGGGATGGATGGACAACAGAGCACAGCCACCCTCTGAGCAGAGCTGAATCACTGAGATGAAACACCGAGTGAAATCACTGAACAGAACCAATTCAGAGCTGACTGTTCTGGCTAGAGCACGGTGTTCCATCCATCGCCCTCCACGCCGTCATCGGAATCATGGCTTCACTCGTGCCTCTACCGCCGTTTGCGCCAGCCTCTGAATCATGGGACTCCTACCTCGCTCGGTTCGACTGCTACCTCCAAGCCAACAAGCTGACGGAAGTATCACAGGAGCGTAAGCGGGGCCAATTCCTCAGCCTCTGTGGGCCTGAGGTGTTCGAGACGGCCCGAGCATTGGTTGCGCCTCTAGCAGTCCAGGCAACACCGCGGGACACGATTCAAGAGAAGCTCCGCTACCACTATGCGCCAAAGCCGTCCAAGATTGCTGCCCGCCATGCGTTCTACCACCGGAACCAGGCAGAGGGGGAGTCAATCAACAACTACGCCGCCGTCCTCCGACAGGCTGCAATGCACTGCGAGTTCCGAGACTTAGGCGATGCCCTGATGGATCGAATTGTCTGCGGGGTCCGGGACATCCGTCTGCAACGGCATCTCCTCACCAAGCCAGACCTTGCGCTGCAGAAAGCCACTGAGGAGGCCGTGGCCTCAGAAGCGGCTGAACTCTCCGCCCAGGAAATCCGCAAGGGCACCCGGACCCTGGTACTGGCCCTCGGCGATCCAGCAGTGTTTCTAAGCACCCAGCGTATTTAAAAGACTATGTTCACTGGACAAACTGCACATGTAAAGCTGTATGGTGAATAGGGTCAATTAATATGCTTACAGTGGTGCCCCGCAAGACGAATGCCTCGCAAGACGAAAAACCCGCTAGACGAAAGGGTTTTCCATTTTTCGATGCGCTTCGCAAGACGATTTTCCCTATGGGCTTGCTTCGCAAGACGTTTCCGTCTTGCAAGTCTTGCGATTTTTTCCGCCCCCCCCCCTTTTCTAAGCTGCTAAGCCGCTAATAGCCTTTTAGCTGCTAAGCCGCTAAGCCTTTAATAGCCACTAAGCCGCTAATAGCTGCTTAGCCGCTAAGCCTTTAATAGCCGCTAAGCCGCTAATAGTCTTTTAGCCGCTAAGCCGCTAAACCGCTAATAGCGGTAATCCGCTAATCCGCTAATAGGGTTGCTTCGCAAGACGAAAAAACCGCTAGACGAAGAGAATCGCGGAACGGATTATTTTCGTCTTGCGAGGCACCACTGTATGTGCCTCACTGAAACCAATAGGGGTATTGTTGTATGTAATGGAACCACTATGATTGCAACTAATGCCTTATTTCAGTGGGGAGGGGTGTTATGTATTGAAGTTTCAGTTCTGTTCTGGCCTGTGAATAAACAAGAGCCGTTTGAAGAATCGCTGTGTCGTCTGATATGTTCACCCACAACTTCACAAAGCCCAAAGCATTACTTAGGAAATGACGCCGTTGTCCCACTCGCCTCCTGAGTCTTTGGCGGGAGAAAGAGGGCGCTTGATGGTTGTCTAGCAACCACCAGCTGGCTTTTCTATCCCGCACAACTTGTTCTAGGCCCGGAATAATGTTTTGCTGATTCCCTCTGGTGGAGCACCTTTTTCACGTGCAGAAGGTTCCAGGTTCGAGCCCCAGGGTCTCCTGTTAGGGCTGGGAACATCCCCTGCCTGGAACTATGGAGAAATGCTACCAGTCAGTGTGGACATTACTGAGCTGGGTGGACCAATGGTCTGACTCAGTGTAAGGGAGCTTGCTATGTTTCTATAGCCTTGGCAGCCATCTTGTTTAGGAGAACCACAACCTCCATAAGACTCAAATTGCACCAGGGACCACAACTTTCTCAACACCATACAACCCTCCCGTTAGGAGAGCCAAGCTTGATGGGGGTGTATATTCAAATACCTGCCCCCTTCATGGTTGTGAAGCGCCCTGAGATCTGCGGATGAGGGGCAGTATACAAATTTAATA
Organism: Podarcis muralis; assembly: GCF_964188315.1. Classification (NCBI taxonomy): domain Eukaryota; kingdom Metazoa; phylum Chordata; class Lepidosauria; order Squamata; family Lacertidae; genus Podarcis; species Podarcis muralis. The sequence goes on from NC_135661.1 coordinate 85,273,729, forward strand.
AATTATTATTATTATTATTATTATTATTATTATTATTATTATTATTATTATTAAAATTTGTATACTACCCTATACCCGTACATCGCAAAATAAAATGACAATACCACAAAATACAAAAAAAAAAAAAAGACAATCCAATAAACGGAAGGTTGCGCATCTGTTGATGAAGATGATTAACAATATCTGAATGATTTTTTTGTGGGTGGGTGGGGAACAGATTTTTGCTCCTCTGACCACATTTCAGGTGCTTCTCTTCAGACCCAGCTTCCTTCAGAGGAGCCTAGACTGCGGCAAAAACTCACATAATACACTGTACATTTAAAGCACTTTGAACAGTCATGGTTTCTCCTGAAGAATCGTGGGAGCTGTAGTTTTTTTAAAGGGCGCTGAGAGTGCTTAGGAGACCCCTATTGCCCTCCCAGAGCTACAATTCCCAGAGCGGTTTAACAGCCATTCCATCTTCCCAGAGAATTGTAGCTCTGCGAGGGGAGCGGAAAGGGGCAACTCTGGGCAACCTTGCCAAACTACAACTCCCAGAATTATTTGGGGGAGGCCGCTACTGTTTAAAGTCACAGTTCTTTGAAAGCGAGGTGCGAACGTGGGCACCATCCAACCCCGTTTGAGCAGGCAGAGGAGAGAGACTCCCAGGCAGAATGGCTTTGGGAGATTATTTTACAGCCCCTAGCCGCTCTCCCACAGAATGTGCCCAAGTCATATGCCTCACAATCTCCACCCCGGAGACACAAGCCAGGAACTGATCCAGAAGTCCCCCTCCTTTAAAATTTGGGTTGGGGTGATTCCTATTAAATCAACCCACCCTGTGCATGTTATCTCTTCCCAACCCTCCATCTGTCACGTCCGAGCGAGGTGTGGGGACGAGAGGGCTATCGATCTGTGGGTCCTGCTGGCTGCCTTTCCAGCTGACTAATACTGATCTTTTTTTAAGTCCCCGGAGAGGGGATGACATCAGCCCCTGAAGGGCTTGGCCCTGCCAGGGCAGGGTAAAATTAGCTCCTGCAGGCAACCACCGGGAACTAAATATGGACGTCGGTCGTTCCCCGTTTGGCAGCCTGTGTTTCACAGCATGTGGAAGCGTGACCTATTCCTGAGCCAGGAGGACACACGGTTGGCCCGAGAGCACGAGCCTGGATTTGAGAGGGCTCCCGGACCAAGGAGACCAGTGGTGGCTGCATCTTTCGCAGCACCAGACCCTGGTGGGGATGTAGAGGAGAACCCTGGCAGCGCAATGGTCCTCTTTTGCCCAGTGGGGAGCGTCAGGGAAGACCTCTGAGTACCAGCTGCTGGGGATAATAATAATAATAATAAATTTTATTTATAACCTGCCCTCCCCAGCCGAAGCCGGGCTCAGGGCGGCTAACAACCATAAAATAGTACAACATTCTAAAATCATTCCATTATAAAATTAATTCAACTCAAATTGATGGCAACCATTAGGCTAAAGTTCTGAGAAGATTGCCAAAGGAGGGAGTCAGGCTGCGCCTTGGCCAAAGGCTTTTTGGAACAGCTCTGTCTTGCAGGCCCTGCGGAAAGATGTCAAGTCCCGCAGGGCCCTAGTCTCTTGTGACAGAGCGTTCCACCAGATTGGAGCCACAGCTGAAAAAGCCCTGGCTCTAGTTGAGGCCAGCCTAACCTCTCTGTGGCCCGGGACCTCCAGGATGTTTTTGTTTGAAGACCGTAAGGTCCTCCGTATGGAAGTGAGAGCTGGATCATAAAGAAGGCTGATCGCCAAAGAATTGATGCTTTTGAATTATGGTGCTGGAGGAGACTCTTGAGAGTCCCATGGACTGCAAGAAGATCAAACGCATCCGTTCTTAAGGAAATCAGCCCTGAGTGGTCACTGGAAGGACAGATCGTGAAGCTAAGGCTCCAATACTTTGGCCACTTCATGAGAAGAGAAGACTCCCTGGAAAAGACCCTGATGTTGGGAAAGATGGAGGGCGCAAGGAGAAGGGGATGACAGAGGATGAGATGGTTGGATGGTGTTCTCGAAGCTACGAACATGAGTTTGACCAAACTGCGGGAGGCAGTGGAGGACAGGAGTGCCTGGCGTGCTCTGGTCCATGGGGTCACGAAGAGTCGGACACGACTAAACGACTAAACAAACAACAAGGTCCTCCCGGGACATACCGGGACATACCAGGAGAGGCGGTCCCGTAGGTACGAGGGTCCTAGGCTGTATAGAGCTTTAAAGGTTAAAACCAGCACCTTAAACCTGATCCTGTACTCCACCGGGAGCCAGTGCAGCTGGTATAGCACCGGGTGAATGTGATCCCATGGTGAGGACCCCGTAAGGAGTCTCGCCGCGGCTTTCTGCACCCGCTGGAGTTTCTGGGTCAGTCTCAAGGGCAGCCCCATGTAGAGTGAGTTACAATTATCCAGTCTGGAGGTGACCGTCGCGTGGATCACAGTGGCTAGGGATTCAGAAGTAGGGAAAGCAGTGCTGAGCTCGGGTGCTGTTGTCGTTCTTCCCATTGGGGCATCTGTGACAGGAGCGAGCCAGCAATAAATCACAGCGAGCGACCTGGAGTTAACTCTTTAGTAGCAAACACAGGAGGGTCAGGCCCAAGGAGCACAGTAACTCATCTCTGGCCGGTCTTTTTTCCATGAAGCAGTTGCTGAGGCTGAAGGTCCCTGCCTCTCCCCGCAGCTGCCTCTTGAGGATTTCCCCCCAAGCAATCAGAGACTGCGCCTGCATGCAGCCAATCTCTCCTCTGCCCTTTTCACGCCTCTCCTGGTCCTGGGAGACAAGGAAGGAGGGGAGCTTGATGCAGCAGGAGGGGGACAAACCCATTACTTTTTACTCATCTCTGTCTCTTGGCCTTCCTCCTCTCTGCTTCTGGACTTCTCTTCCATAGACTCTCCCTGCTCACAAGGTTGTTGTGAGGATAAAGTGTGGAGGGGAGAAGCAGGTAAGCCTACTTGAGCTACTTGAGCAGGTAAGCCTACTTGAGTTCCCGCAGGGCTCCCTACTTGAGTTCCCGCAGGGCTGGAAGCAGAGCGCCCCACGCTTCGGGAAGACATCGGGCAGCCCCACAAGCTCGGGGGACAGCGAGGAGGTGGAGCGCCGCCATCCCACTGTTCCCTGGCCTGGTTTGGATTCCCCGACCTGATTTTGGGGGGGAAATAAAGGAATTCCCCCCCCCCTTTATTTCCCCCCAAAAAACCTAGGTGCGTCCTATGGGCCAGTGGGACGGAAAATACGGTATTTATCTACTTGCACTTTGACGTGCTTTCGAACTGCTAGGTTGGCAGGAGCAGGGACTGAGCAACGGGAGCTCACCCCCTCGCGGGGATTCGAAACGCCGACCTTCTGATCGGTAAGTCCTAGGCTCTGTGGTTTAACTCACAGCGCCACCCATGTCCCTATGGGCGGGGTACAAATAAAATAATAATAATAATAATAATAATAATAATAATAATAATAATAATAATAATAATAATAATAGTAATAATAATACATACTTTTAAGGCAGGTTTACCCATTCTGGTGCTCTCTCCATATCGCAGGACTACAACTCCCATCATCCCTGACCGCTGGCTTGGCTAGCTTGAAGGATCTGTTCAGTTTTTGACAGGCAATGTCAAAACTGTGGACTGAGCTATCCTATTCGAGGTCTCCTGTTCAGACAGTAATGCGTACAATTTGGAAACCCATGTTTTTTTGTGTGGAGGGGTATCCCCCCAGTTCAGCCAAGTGAGACCCTGGTCTTCCGCCCCCAAAGTCCTGCCCTTAAGGATCCCAAGTGCAAAGCCCTCTCTCCAGCAGCTGGAATTCGGAAACAGTTTCAGAAGCGATCTTGTCGCGCCGATGCCATTCTTTTAAGACCATTTTGTCGTAGTAGTAATAATAATAATAATAATAATAATAATAATAATAATTTATTTATACACCGCCCATCTGGCTTGGTTTCCTCAGCCACACTGGGCAGCTTACAACAAAGTATTAAAATACAGTAGTCTGTTAAACAAAGGTCCATATAGTTAAAGCTATGGTTTTCCCAGTAGTGATGTATGGAAGTGAGAGCTGGACCATAAAGAAGGCTGATCACCGATGAATTGATGCTTTTGAATTATGGTGCTGGAGGAGACTCTTGAGAGTCCCATGGACTGCAAGAAGATAAAACCTCTCCATTCTGAAGGAAATCAGCCCTGAGTGCTCACGGGAAGGACAGATCCTGAAGCTGAGGTTCCAATACTTTGGCCACCTCATGAGAAGAGAAGACTCCCTGGAAAAGACCCTGATGTTGGGAAAGATGGAGGGCACAAGGAGAAGGGAACGACAGAGGACAAGATGGCTGGATAGTGTTCTCAAAGCTACCAGCATGAGTTTGAGCAAACTGCGGGAGGCAGTGGAAGACAGGAGTGCCTGGCGTGCTCTGGTCCAGGGGGTCACGAAGAGTCGGACACGACTAAACGACTAAACAACAACAGTCTGTTAAACATTAAAAGCTTCCCTAAACAGGGCTGCCTTAAGATGTCTTCTGAATGTCAGGTAGTTATTTATCGCTTTGACATCTGATGGGAGGGCGTTCCACAGGGCGGGTGCCACCACCGAGAAGGCCCTCTGCCTGGTTCCCTGTAACTTGGCTTCTCGCAGTGAGGGAACCGCCAGAAGGCCCTCAGCGCTGGACCTCAGTCCAGAAGGTTGAGGGTGGAGACGCTCCTTCAGGTAAGCACAAACGGAAAAGTAATAAAGAAGTTTGGCTATTTGCGGCCTCTTGACTGCACCAGGAATTCCTCCTGGTCGTTTCCAGACTTGAGCTCCCTTTTGTGGGGCTGGGGGAAGAGAGTTTCTTTAGGCGGAGAATTTCATGTAGGAATTTGGCAGCTCATCCAAATCCTTCGTAAATATATTTTTTTTAAAAAGGAGTAAACCCCAGGCAGCCAAAAAATGAAATGGAAAAGGCGCAGAGAGGGAGGTGTAAGGACACGTCTAAAAGAGAGCTGGTTTTTCGTTCCAAGTTCCCATCATCAGAGGAAGCGGAGAGCGCCTAAGGGTTGCACACCTGCGTTGAGGGAGAAGGGGGGGAACACAACCCACCCGCTGCTTTCTGCTACTTGGCACTGTTGCTGTGGGAAGTTTTGTTCTTCAGGACTGAGTTGGACACTACTTAGCTTTGGGGCTGAGGGGTGGGGAAGAAATTTGATCCATTTCGCACCTGAACCGGAAGCTAACGTGCGCGCTCCGAAACAATGTGAAAAGCGAAACACAGGCCTCTCTCAGAAATTCGCCCTTCTCCAAGGTTTGCAGTGCAAACCTCTAGCGGTTCTCAACCTGTGGATCCCCAGATGTTGTTGCACTACAACTCCCATCGTCCCTGAGCTCTGGCCTTGCTAGCTAGGGGTGATGGGAGT